>NC_041397.2:64557046-66012046 GCF_900747795.2 Erpetoichthys calabaricus | reverse complement strand
TATATACATATACATATATATATATATATACATATACACATCCACATATATATACATATATATATATACACATATCAACATATATACACACATACATACACACACACATACATATATACACATACATACATACACATACATATATATATATACACACATACATACATACATACATATATACACATACATACATACACATACATATATATATACACACATACATACATACATACATACATACATACACATATATATATTTATATATATATATATATACACACATACATCCATCCACCCATCCATTTTCCAACCCGCTGAATCCAAACAGGGTCACGGGGATCTGCTGGAGCCAATCCCAGCCAACACAGGGCACAAGGCAGGGAACCAATCCCGGGCAGGGTGCCAACCCACCGCAAGACACACACAAACACACCCACACACCAAGCACACACTAGGGCCAATGTAGAATCGCCAATCCACCTAACCTGCATGTCTTTGGATTGTGGGAGGAAACCGGAGCGCCCGGAGGAAACCCACGCAGACACGGGGAGAACATGCAAACTCCACGCAGGGAGGACCCGGGAATCGAACCCAGGTCCCCAGGTCTCCCAACTGCGAGGCAGCAGCGCTACCCACTGCGCCACCGTGCTGCCTACACACATACAGACATATATATATATATATATATATATATATATATATATATATATATATATATATATATATATATATATATACATATACATATTTACATATCTACATATATATATACATATGTACACACATATACTGTATATACATATCTACATATATATACACATATATATATATACATATCTACAACCTTTTGTAGGTCTATGAACTTAATTTAAACTTTAGGTTTACACGGTGCTTTGTTTCCGAAGTACCTGCACTCATGAATATGTCTGTATGCGTCAGTCGCTCAAATCCACGGGTTCTCCGCTGTTTTTTTGTTTGTTTATTACGATTGTTATAGTTCTATTTGTATACCACGTTGTCAGTTCAGCACTCCGGTTGTAATATGACCAAGCCGTGCAAGCTTACTGTTGAGAATGCAACGTATAGTTGTACAGGAGAAAAGCAATCTTGCCTCAAAGTTCAGTCAGTTCACGTGAGCCACTCTCTTGTGTGATGTTGCGATGTCCACGGCTTAATTTAATGTTAGCTAAGACCCGGCACTTAAAAGTTTCTTGCTACAGCAATTTTAACTCCGTTACAAAGTGATCCAAAGTCTCGTTTATACCTCATTAAACTTGTATGTCACGAATATGGTATTGCAAACAGTAGCGGGAGCGTTTCTATAAACTTAATTTAAACTTACGGTTTACACCGTGTTTTGTTTCCTCAGTAGCTGCACTTATGAATATGCTTGTATGTGTGTAACTTAAAAGAAGTGGTGAGGCGGCCTTCTGCTGCACCTAAAATGCACCTAATGCACCTAAAATCTGGAACAGCCTGCCAGTAGGAATTCGCCAGGCTAATACAGTGGAGCACTTTAAAAAACTACTGAAAACACATTATTTTAACATGGCCTTCTCATAACTTCACTGTAATTTAATCCTGATACTCTGTATATCCAATTCATTATAATAACTATTCATTCAAAATCTGTACTAACCCCTACTCTCTCTTCTGTTTCCTTTTCCGGTGTCCTGTTGGTGGTGGCTTGCGCCACCACCATCTACCCAAAGCACCATGATGTTCCAACAATGATGGATGGATTAAAAGCCAGAAGTCTGTATGACCATCAGCATCAAGTGACTCCGTGAGAACCCTAACTACAAAGAGGACTATTTCATTTATGTTAGGTAGAATGCCCAGAGGGGACTGGGCGGTCTCGTGGCCTGGAACCCCTACAGATTTTATTTTTTTTCTCCAGCCTTCTGGAGTTTTTTTTTTGTTTTTTCTGTCCATCCTGGCCATCGGACCTTACTCCTTTTCTATGTTAACTAATGTTGTCTTATTTTAATTTTGTATTTTGTCTGTTATTTTTCTTTTCCTCATTATGTAAAGCACTTTGAGCTACTTTTTGTATGAAAATGTGCTATATAAATAAATGTTGTTGTTGTTGTTGTTGTTGTTGTTGTTGTCACTCGCTCGCTTCTTATTGTTTCACTGCCTTCTCAATTGTGTAATGAATGTTTTCTTCAGCGCTCTTTGGGGCTCTTCCTTGTTTTGTACGTACTTTGTTCACAGTCAGTTCACGTGATTACATGGGTGGCGTGATGACGCGATACGCAAGTCCGCCTCCTACGGCCAGCGAGCTGCAGTCCATTACAGTATATGGACAAAAAAGAGGTTCCAGTTATGACCGTTACGCTTTGAATTTCGAAATGAAACCTGCCTAACTTTTGTAAGTAAGCTGTAAGGAATGAGCCTGCCAAATTTCAGCCTTCCACCTACACGGGAAGTTGGAGAATTAGTGATGAGTCAGTCAGTCAGTCAGTCAGTGAGGGCTTTGCCTTTTATTAGTATAGATGTATATAGCTTAGCTTGAAGCAAGGTCCATATTAATGCAGTTTGCCTAAATGATGGTACAGTTGGTAAGATGTCATCACCAAGTTGCACTTGTTTTATTTTATTTTAATTTGGTGAATGCTGTGTAATGCACCTGGGCTTGAAGCCTTGAAGTAATGGTGCAACTATCAGTAATACTATTATGTATTTTATTGTTATTATTTATTAGTTTAAATATTATGCAGTTTAATGATGGTAAAATTGTTTAAAAAGTCACTTTAACGTGTCAGTGGACAGAGATTGTTAACATTAACAGAAAGTGTAGTTGGTTTACAAAAAATATTTACTATTTATTCCTTTTCTAAGACGTGGTCAGTGCAATCCAACTTTTGACAAACACCTCTGGATATTTTACTAAGTCTAAATGCCTCTTTGGATGGTTGAAAATAAGTTGTCAAAATCATAGTTTAAGCTTTGCAAAATTTGTTCAATTAAAAGGTTCTATATTTTGACTGCATCTGTCATGCAATGTGATTCCTTCTCTTTAGTGCCACCCCCTTGAAAACTATCACTTTATGGGGCCATGCAAACCTGGATTAATACTTGTGTGCACATTAAAATGTCTTTTTGTACGATGTACAATTCTCATAACAGTCGAATAGGTTATTCTTAGCCAGTCTACTGCAGTAATTGCAGTGGAAAATGTGGTTAACATCCACTCGTGCATGGGGAAAAAAATACTGTCTAATACCGTGAAACCGGCAGAATTTAGAAAAATACCGTGATATAGAATTTTGGTCATACCGCCCACCTCTACTCTTACAATAATAAAGTTGGTTCCAAAGCCCAATGAATTTCAAAAAATCTGCCACACATGGCCCTCCATCTGACATACATAGGAGCTTTCCTACTATTATCAATCAGAATTTGTTCTGCTTCTGGATGGAAACATGACATTTTAGGTGTGCCATTTTGGTAGTAGTCCTTACAACCTTTAGCCATCAGAGCACCCTGTCACAGATACTTGGTACTTAGTATCACCTCTTTTACAGCCAACATGTTCATGCATTTCAAAATAAACAGAAACTTAAGATGTATGACACCATAAAATAAAAAGTGACATAAACAGTAAGTAGGGTCAGTAGGATGCATGGAGAAAATGGGAATAGAGAGCTAACACTGGTTATGAGGAAGAGCATGGTGAATTTGAAAAATTGCAGGGAATACGTGAAAGAAAGCTTAGGGGGGCATTGCATGCCCTAAGGCTATATCTATGTTGAAGATAAAATAAAAAAAGACGAAGGAACAGCAAAATAGGACCTCAAAGACTGAAACATTCATTAAATAGTCTCAACAAAAATGTCTCAAAGATTTGCAGTGCTTTGACAGACCCAATGAGGAAAAGAAAGGGTTGCCTACTAACGCAAAAGTAAGGATTATTAAAGATCTGGATGAGCATATGCCACACTGGGTGGGACTCCAGAAATTTAATCACTTTATGCTATATACCTAGCATGTATGAAATTAAAGGACACAGGCTAGAAACAATTCTAATCTTGAAGGGAAATACTGGTGGTGATCTGGGGGCAAGAATATGGCTCAATGGTAATGCACAAGGGAACCCTATAGAGGGAGCCATCCAGTTCTAGACCAGTCATAACTTTTTTTTTTAATTTTATCTAATTAATCTGTAATGCATGTTTCCAATAAGCTGCCTTTTAACATACACTGTCATTTTGTGCCTTTAAGCTTGATCTCATTATCTTTTTAAATTTCGTACCTGATTTTTGCACTTTTTCTAAACTCACATTCACTTGCACATTATCTTTTCTGCCACATCATTGGAAAAACATGCAGAAAACGCCTTTTAATGATTAGCAGATTAAACCACAGTAAGTCTAGCTCTACATAAAATGTCTGAAGGTCATCTTTTAAGAATCTGTACAGAAAATAGCTTGTTTACAACTAGTTCACATATTCCCTTGAAACTTTAATACTCTGATCTTCCTTTTAATGTTTCCAAAAAAAATGCATTGGGAGAGAAAAAGTGTTAAAAGTTTTGAATTCACCAGAAAGAAATTGCAGGTTTGTCATTACTCTGACATTCACAAACTGCATAGTTTTCTTCAGTTTTTAGACCAGGTGTTAACACTGGTGTCATAATTACCACTTTAAGTGAAAAGTTACAAAAAAAATCTTCTCTGGAAATCTAAGTGCAATAAGACATGATCTTAAACTGAATTTCCATATACAGTAGCCTTATATTTTGAAACTCTATAAAAACATATGACTATACCTTGAAGTTCCCAAACTTTCAGTGGAGCTATTTCATTTGCACTTTCAATCAGGTGCTTTCGGAGTTCTCCCAACTGTTCCTTTAAATAGGGATATGAATTTCTTTGGAGTTAAAAAAAGAAACACATGAAAAGAAACATTTCAGTTAAACATGTAATTATCGGCATACTCAATGCAAGTTATAAATTCAAATGATTTGTACCCTGATTAAAAACAAAGGTAAATGAAGATGAATGTCCCCTTAGTACCACGGATTGCTGATTTCTTTTCAAAATGGCCATTCTTTAGGTGGGACACCAGTTCATGTCAGGACATTTTAATTTTATTATTAAAAAAATGTACGTGAACAAATGGAGTATACCTGGGTACCTATGAAAAACAATGGAATGTGTTCACTATGGAAAGGTGCTATATAATAGGTTGGTAGTTTGTTTACAATAATAAGTTTTATTTATGTAGTGCCTTTCATTCACTCAAGGACACTTTACAATTCAATACACACTGTACAGAAGTTTGAAATTAATAATAGATTTTTCCTCGCGAAGGCTGAGAGGGAGTGAATTCCAAATTTTAGGGGCTATCACTCTGAAAAGCTCTGCCACCCATAGTTACTAACCTGTATTTAGGTACAGTGAGTAATTTAGCGTTCGATGATCGTAATGCATGGGCAGGAGTGTAAGGAAGCAGCAAGCTCTGACAGACAATGAGGGGCTAACCCATGAAGGTTTTAAAGGTGAGAAGAAAATTTTATATTTGATTCTTGAAGAAACTGGTAACCAATGTAAATCATTGACGACACGAGTGATATAGCAGATTTTTTAGTGTGTGTAAGTAAATGAGCAGCAGAATTCTGAACATATTGTAATCTATTGATATATTTAGTCAGGAGGCCATAAAACAAAGCATTGTAATAGTCCAGACGGGTAGTGATGAAAGCGTGAATGAGTGTTTCAGTATCTTTCACAGTGAGGAAAGAATGCAGATGAGCAATGTTGTGAAGATGAAAAAAGGCTGTCTGTACTATTGAGCTAATGTGTGATTGAAAAGTAAGAAGCTGATCAAAGATGACACCCAAATTACAGACTGATGCTGAGGGTTGAACCAGGATCCCATTAATGTCAATTTTTAGCCCACGAAGGGTAGATAGGACAGATTTGGTACCAAATAATAAAATTTCTGTTCTATCAGGATTGAGTTGTAAAAAATTATCTGTCATCCAATGATTGATTTCCCAAATGCAGTCAGTCAGTGCAACAGGTGAAGATGCTGCAGTTGCATCAACACTTACATAAAGTTGTATGTCATCAGCATAGCAGTGGAAGCTCAGACCATACCGACGAATAATCTCACCTAATGGGAGCATATAGATGTTGAAGAGGCATTATGTCTTCTAATGTTATTGATAATTTAATAGATTAGGATCACAGGCATTATTATTAGGTTAGGCTACAAATTTAAAATAAAGATGTGCTCTTAACATCCAGGTTTTCAATGTTAAATGTACCAGTAAATCTGGAGCTGTAAAAAAATATTTGTAATATGTAAAAATATTTAACCTTGATATTTACCGTGCAATACTAGTATACTGACTACTGTTGGACATTATCATTTACAACATATGCATTTAACGTCAGTCACTGAGATGTTGTTCATTCAGCAAAAAGCTCTGAGCTCCTTAAGAAATGCAGAATTCAGATTCATTGGATGGATTTACACCAACATCATTAACACAAGGTATTCAATTTTAATCCACACCAGAACAATTCTGAAGTATATTCACTGAGGAAAATAAGATAAATTAATGTTCACTCCAAAAAAAGCTGAAAAACAAAAGGGCTGTCCAACATTCAATCAAATGATTGTGTTTAAAGCCTCACACAATAATGTTACTGATTAACTTGATCAATCTACATTATTCAGATTACTCTGAAACTACTAAGACATAAGGTTTACTTCTTTTCAGTAGATCTCACTTCTTGTAAATCTTTCCTGTTATTGAATATTGCAACCTACTGTCAACAGCACCCTTAGTTTGGAGAACTGAATTTTTGCAGTAGTCAGGGCATCATTCCATCAGTGATGACTGTACAGAAAGGAGAATCTTAAGAAGGTTTTTAATTAAGGATTAGGAGGCAGGGAGTCAGAAAAACAAGCTATGATCAGTGCCAGTAAGAAAGACATTTGTAAACAAATATTTGCAATGGTTTGACAGATCCTAAGTGTAAAAGAAAGGGATGCCTACCAATGCAAAGGAATGAATTATTAAAGATGTGGGTTAACGTATGCCACATGGAGTGGGACCCCATGAATTTTATAATCTTATGCCACATACCTAATATGTATGAAACTAAAGGACCCAGGCAGGAAACACAGGATTTTATTCTTGGAGCTATGAAGGGAAATACTGATAGTGATCTGGAAGCAGAAATATGGCTCAATGGTAAGGCGTGAGAGGATCTTATAGAGGGAAACAAAACACTGTGTCAGAAGGGACACACTATGGGAGTCATAAGCCAGAAAATTAATATGTAAATTAACCCAAAACTATAGATGAGACTTAAAGTCAGAAACCTGGAGATTACAATTGAAAATAATAAAAGTCACAGGCTGGGTTTTTTGAGAGGAACCTGCAAATTCAGATAATCTGTGAAATGCATGACACTGGCCTTTATCCCACTGCACACTTCTCATCATGCTGTCTAACAAGAGCCTGGCAACCATGCAGCAGAAAGGTACAAAATAACAGCACCCATTAAAAAAAAGAACACTAGAATCTCTGAAGCCTACGAAAAAACTTGCAATACAGGGCCATCTTAAATTCCTTCACACCTCGTCATCAGCTCCTTTGTTTTCCAAATGTGTCAAGCAGCACAGGCAGCAAGCAGCCTGCTATCCCATTCCCAGACCGACACACCTCAAGTTGTACAGAAGATTCTCAAGCTCAAGTCTGTTTATCTGGGTGTGAGGTGCCTGGAATTATAGAGGGTAAATAATACATAGTCATTTGGAATGCATACATTTCATGTCTGTCTACAACGATCTATGTAAATGTAGGATGACAGGAAATGCAGTGCAGGAATTGTTGAATTTTTCATGTTTTAGTAATAACTGACAAAATGTAGACATAAAGTATACAATGTTTGAAGAATGAAGTCCAAATATCAACTTATCACTTTCACAAAAGTACATGTATAACAAAACAAGTGTTTTTATTCAAGAATATAACAAAAGAAAAAGAAATCAGGTTAGAGTAAGATGCTGACACGACCGCTTGGGTGGTGCATAGGTAAGAACTACTGACTTATAATCAAGAGGTTGTGGGTTCAATTCCGGACTCTTCCTAGATTTAACGTTTTGAGTAGTGAGCAGTCTACTTATGACTTTATGCCGTAGGAAGATAAGTAAATAAATCAAGGTAAATAGGTAAACTACACTTGATGTGGCTTTTATATAAATAACATACAAGTGTTTTTTTATATAAAGACCATCACAAAACATAATTACAAACAGGACTTTGCACAATACTTTGGCAAGCTCTGTAGGCTCTACTGTTTCGTTGAAAGACATGCATGTGTCAGATTCACTGGCACAATGACGCCCGACCTGTTGCTGCATCCAAACAGTGCCATCTTTCGCTTTTACACCTGGTGCAGCTGCATTGTTCTTAAGTGTGACTAGACGTTTCTTGCAGGGAGGGCTTCTGTTCTCTTACTCTGATGTAGAACCCTAATCCTCATCTTAGTTCACCTCTGTTATAGCAAGTCTTTATTTGAAAACTAGCAGTGTCAGATCGGGGGGAGCATGAATGTGACAGAGAGAATAAAACTGAATAAAAAAATGCATGTTTTTATTATATAATAGTAATAAAAATAGCAGCTTACTACTTAAAATGGTAAATGTTGGAGGACCGCTGCACCAACCAAGCAGACATGTCTACTTTGTACCCTAAGCCAACTTCTTTTTCTACGGTTATATTCTTGAATAAAAGCGCACTTGTTTTGTTATACTTGTATCTTTTGTGAAAGTGTTTATTTGATATTTGGACTTTAGGCTTCACACATTATACACTTCATGTCTACATTTTGTCAATGATTATTAAAACATGAAAAACGTTTCTGTTTCAGTCATGTGTTTAACAATTCCTGCCTCGCATTTCCTGTCATCCTACATTTACGTAGATCGTTGTAGACCTGGAACACACATGAAATGTATGTATTCGAAATGACACATTATACATGATGTGACAATGATACATTATGTACCCTATACAACTCCAGGCACCTCACACCCAGAAAAACAGACTTGACCTCTGAGAATCTTCTGTGAGACTTGAGCTGCTTTGGTGAGGGGATGGGATAGCAGGCTGCTGGCTGCTTGAGCTAATCGACACATTTACAACACAAAAGAGGTGCAAAGGAATTTAAGGTGGGCCGGGATTACAAGTTTTTTTGTAGGTTTCAGGGATTCTAGTGTTAAAATCTGCACTATGGAAAATTCAAAATCAAATATTATTAAAATTGCATAAAACCTAAAAATAAACGCCAGCACTGAATTCCTTGACCTCCCAAAACTCCAAAATGATACTGTAATGATTCTGTAAGAAAAGGAAATGGCTGAAAAAAATTAAAACAAGTCAAATAATGCTACAACCATGTATAGAACATTGCTACCACAGTCAATACAGCAATACAGTCACGAGCCAACTTGAGGGCTCCTTCGTACTAGTCATTGCCATTATGACTTTGTGGGTCTGGTGTGGGTCACTGATATACAAACTTTAAAAGCTGGCATGGATTTAAACAAACCAATCATCACATCCTGGTGTCTTTATGCTGGGTCCATGTAAGGCAGTGTTTCGTAACCTCTACATGGCGGCAACTAGTGATTCGCAGGTTTCCATCATTGGTGTCAAAGTGAGTTGCCTAAGCTAGTGTTTCCAAACCAGAAAACTACACAAGAATCTGTGGGGGAACTGCTGCAACTAACACTAAAACCAAATAGTGTTTTTAAAGAGGATATATTCCAGGAGAATACCACTGACAGAATAACAAGTTATTTGTGGCTGTCTTTAGCTAGAAGGGGTATCCAGTATCAAACAGTAGAAACAAGACATTACACAGCAGGATCTCTGTAGAATTTTATAAAGTTTGGCATACTTTAATTGGCCGAAAAGGAAGCCTTGGACATCATCAATCTCATCTTCATTTTCTGGAATGGTGGCATTTGGGATTTGTGATCCTTCAATTAAAATAAATAAATAAATATTATGTCTAAGAAAAAAAACATGATACACAAACTGTCAACAAAAAATCATAGGTAGGGATAGCACCATTGTGTATATTTTGGTAACCTTTATTACATGTACAGTAGAAAATTAACACTATTGTACCTGTTACTTCTGAGTCATCCACTGCTCTGTACTCAGTATCTTTTATAGCAAGTTCCACCCCGTATCCTGACAGGTTTATTTTTTCCAGTCTGGGATTCTATGGCAAGAAATATACAAAAAGAACTGACATAAAGACATCTTTATTAATAACATCTATAGTGGATAAAAACAACATTTAATTTCTTAGCTGCTATACTTTTCTGCTTGTTAGTCACTGTTCTGTACAGAATGCCACATGAGTATTTTTTATTACATCTTTTTGCTATATTGCTGTATATTGATTTTTCTTTAATATACATACATATATATTTAGTATACATTTAGCTGAATATTTAAACATATTGGCTTCAACACTATATGAATTGTGAAACCAAGATTTTGTTTAAAGTAAACATCCAGAAAGAAATCAGGAAATAAGAATAGAACTGTTTTTTTTAAGCCAAGAACTTGCTTGATTATTCTGGTTACATACAGAAAGAGAGGTAAGAAGGCTCACATATGGAATTGAACAGTTTATTGGACTAATGTCTGTCTTGTTGTTTACACAATGGCTTCTTCACTCAGAAGCAGTTTGGTTTAACACATTTGTACTATTTTGTTAGACATCATGAAGATATCCACAAATTTAATCTTTCCTCTGAACCAAGGCACTTGAACACAGCACGGCAGCAAAGATTTCCACTACTTTTCTGTTGTATGAGAGACTCTTGTTTGCACTTTATGAAGAATGCTATTCAAAGAAGAATGAATTAAAATGATAATAAAGATATATTGCCTTCACAGCTCTTTGTTTCAACAAGTTAAATCAACATTAAAATGCCAAGCTGAATACTATTTTATTCTAATGTTTAAATGTAATCTGCCACCTACTTTGAAGTTTCATGTGGATAGTTTTTGGGTTGGCATTGGACACCAGAATAATAGAATATACTGTATTTTTCAGGAATCAATGTTATCAGGCATGTGGAACTAGTGAGGCTGACAAAAGCAAGAGTCACAACATCAATGAGCACTGGTACCAGATCAGTACTGCAAGAAAAAAAGTGGATTTGGTATATTCCTACTATCAAGCCAGGCAAGAGGTCACAAAAAAGCACAAAGATGTAAGATGGTCAGAAGTCAAAAACCTTGGGAGAGATCAAACAGGGAGTGTTAGCTAAATTGACACAAAAAAAGATTTCAGTACTGAACTCAAGCTAGGAAATTAGACAAACAACAGAAGTATATAACAAAGTCAAAAAGACGAGATCAGAAATGAAGACTGAAAGTAGCAGTTAACTCAACGGCTAAGTGGTTTCCTAAATGATCAAGCTAACTAGAACAGAGACTCAGATGTTACAACTTGGTCAGAAATGGAATAGTGGGGAAAGGGGCATGGCAGAGAGGGAGCATATAAGAAATAAGTAAGCCAGCATCATCACAATCCTGCTTAACTGAAGTATTTATAACATTACACTACCAGGACATCTTTATTAATATAAGAAGTCAAATTTCCGACATAATGGATAAACTAATTTCTATTTACAATGTGTGAAAAATCCAAAAGGCACACATTTTGGGTCAGTGGGCGAAGTTATCTGACCATTGTTGCAGATGCTTTATGTCCTTCGCTTCAAAAAACACTTGAAAATAAAACTGCACAGAGCCAGCATTTTCTTCACCCCAGCAAATCCCTTTCTCATGAAATGGTTTTGATTAGTTATTTATAATTACAATAAGTTTTGAAAAAATAAAAAGCAAAAGTATTAGTGAGTTATTAAGACATAAATTAAGTTAAAAAGAAATTCATTATAAATGCAGTTTAAAAAGCAAAACTAATAAAGACAACAGATAAATAATAAGTGTGTTATGGTTTTTCATTAGCATGAACACAGCCTTGGGGAATTACACACTGTGCTAAACTGTCCTGACAGCTTCATTGTGAATTTTAAGCAGAACTGACATCTGCAAAGCAAAGCAGTTTTCATAATTTGTTAAAATCTTTGCCCACTGTTACTTGAGTATGCTACTACAAATAATTAGATGTAAAATTCCCAGTCAATTCTGTCTATAATAATATACAGTGTAAGAGCTGGCACTGTTAACAAAATTCCTAAAAAATGTACTTAATAAACACACTGTTGCATAAATGAATGTGCCTTAACCACACAGCATGGATTTTGGATATTCTACCAATTGTTATTACTACCAATTGTTTTTAATTAGTTGTCATTTGGCAATAGAAACTTATCTGAAGGATACCACAATAATTTATCTTTTATATACAAAAATACAGGTAAGGAATTAAGGTGCTGACTGCACTGACATTGATTGTATCCTTCCTTGCAAATGTAGCTACTCCATATAGACTCGTTCAATCATTGTTGCCGGATGGCTGTCCAAAAATGTGATGAGATGTAATTGTTTAACTTTATGTGTACAGTCAATCATGCACTCCTTGTGAAAGATCACAGAAGCAGTGTGACAAGAGAATGGACTTCTAAACATCTGCTTGAAGTGATCTGCAGTGATATTTATAGTATTGTGAAAAAGTATATACTTATAAAAAAAACTAGCCTGTTCTACTCGCCAAATACCAAGTCAGACAGATAAAGGTCTTGTTAACTAGTAATAAATCTTAAGAAAAACCTGTTGTACTTAGATATGTATATTGTACCCAGAGAATACCAGATTAAAACCAGAATAAATTAAACGTGCAATAACAAGAACTACTTTGACCTAGCCCAAGGGCTACAGAGAAAAGCTAAGTTGGCAGACATTTCAAGGACACAAGTCATGCCTAAACAGAACTGGTCAAAGAGAGGCCTGAACGTGAGAGTTTTACACTAAGAAATGCTATTGGCCCAAGAGGTACATCAAGAAAGCACAAGAACACAATGAATTCAGGCTAACAGAGAAGTCCAGTGTCTGTTTCTATTATTCCATCCATACAGAGACCAGGTCAGATCAGAGTCCAATCAGCTTACTAAATTGAAGAGCCATCTGGTTATCTAGGGATATTGAATGTTTATACTCTTAGAAAAAGGATCTTATATCCATCCAGGTTGTATATGAAATGGTTTGTTACACCCATTATGTTGCTTCTGTTTTGGACACATTTATGGACCCTAAGAGAATGTTAATCTATAATTATGGCTTGAATAAAGTATAATCTTCTCTACTGTTTCTTTTGGTTTGCAAGAGGTTGTTGTGGTGATTTGGGATAGCCTGTCCAGGTCTATGAAATAAAACATCTGAAAGGAAGAATATGAACACTCTAGCACCCTTCAATAGCATAACACTCAAGAGTGAGATAACACATCACTGTAAGGAAAGACCAATACTTCATGTGTAGCCACCATATTGCCTATGTGAAATTCTTCTACCATTTACAAAGATACAGTGCCTTCCACGGATATCTGGGTAACACTTTGCACAGTACACCATTTACTCTCAGATATACTCACAGAGGTGACTACTGAACATTGTCTTTTTTGTCTGGACTACTGTTAGGCACAAGTTTAAGAGACTGTTATGGACTGTCCTCAAATCACTTTTAACAATAATGTCTGGTTCTCCATTAGCTGGGAGACTACCAGGTTCACATATGTGGAAGACACAGACAAGGACGCAACCTAGATCAGTGTTTCCCAACCGTCTGCCTGTGGAATTTTTTGCAGGTTTGTGAAAATCAGGAAGGCAATGCATTATAGTCCAGTCTTTCCCAACTGCCAGTCTCCGGCAATCTCTGCTTATTAATGTAATGTTAAGAAATGTGACCACTTCATAATCCAAGAGGATTCACTCTCCAGTGTAATTCTTCAACCTCTGGACGCTCAAAAACTCTAAGGGAGGACTTTAAGGGGATAACATTAAGATAACATTAATTAATGGCATACTACCACGGTAGTTAGTATTAAGGTGTTATATGTAATTGTCTGTCACCAATGCTGCTTGCTACTGGAAAGTTTGACTGCCTGAAGACACACTACGGAAGGTTCTTTTACCAGTCATATCGGCTTGCCTGATGCCATTTTCTAACAGAGAACTTCCTCATTTCACACATAATCTGCTTTGCTCTTTCCATTGTCATCTAGTTACAAGTAAGATTCCAATTCATACGTCTTGTTATAACATATAAGTCTTCCCACATTTCTGCTAGACCCAGTCTCTGGGAGAACATGCAAACTCCACGCAGGGAGGACCCGGGAAGTGAACCCAGGTCTACTTACTGCGAGGCAGCAGCACTACCGCTGCACCACCGTGCTGCTCAGTAACAAATTGGAACTTGAATTTAAACTCTGGTTTTAATTTTAGCTCGACGGTGGTCTTCTAACTCTTCTTAATTATTCAGAAGCAAGTGGTTTTAATTGTTTTTAGGGCTGTTTCTATCTGATAGACACCTACCAAATCTAGTCATGCACTCCCCTTGTTATCCCATTTTAATTAAAGAAACTTGACTTGCCATAGGCAGTATGAGGGGGAAGTGTTTAGCACTGCTGTCTCCCAGCTCAGAGTTGGCACGCTTTCCCCAAGTCTACATGGCCTTTCTCTCTGTTCTCTATTTTTCAATGTAATCTCAAAGTGATGTAAAGGGGAGCATTCAAGAATCAGTTGATTGGTTTCATGAAACAGACCTGTGTTCTGTTTAAATCCTGAACCCAAATATATAACATTTATACTAACCTGACATTATCTAACTAATGTAAAATCTTGATTTTGATGAAAATTTCATTCAAAACGCCCAATCATATTAAACAACTTTTCCAGTAATTTTCAGTCACAGACCTCTTTTACAAATAGTTAGCGAGTCTAAGGCATGTGTAGCACACTGACATGACTATGTAGTTTGACATACCCAGAGACTCAATCCAACCAGTCTGCAAGTAAACTAAATCTAAACAGGTTTGTCTTAAGCCATAGGAAAAGGTACACTGTGTGTGTGAGAGATGAGAAACAACGAGCACTCAGCTGGAAATATAAAGTATATAATGCAGATACAAGAAATAAGAAGAGTTGATGTTTCGAACTTCACAAATAGAATAGAGGCTCTGTTGTCTCATGTCTTACATACCAAGACAGAATAGGGTAAATAAATAAATAAATAAAAGTGGACCAAAGTCACACCTGGACTCATAGCTCGAAAGGGGTGAGATGGCCATAATTTGGAAATGTGAAACTATGCCAGAAAGCATGTAATTTATCATGTCCTGTGATATCTAGTCATGTAATCTGACTTCCTCGGGTGACAAGATCAACAGCTACAGTTGTTACATTTGACATCCCTTTAGATTAGAAGTCGTGTGCCACAAGCTTAACAAAATCTTTCACTGAAGGGAGGAGTAATATAAAAATAATATTACAACAAATCTAGGGTTAATCTAGCACAGAGAGCTCAGCTCAAAGTGCTAATTACTTGCATCTGTTGAAGGAAATGAAGTATTTTTGGAGAAGTGATTGTGATACTTGTGTCAGTTACTGCATTCTTCCATTGTATTGTTTTCTTTGTTTTGGTGACCTTCTTTAGCTGCTAATTTGTTATTACTACTAAGCCTTTTCAAGTACATTTTTGCTTAAATTAAGTAATATGGACTATGGAGAATTTGCAAATCATTTTTCGGTTACCCATTTTGAGATTACTCTTTTGGTAATAAAGTATTTATAGTTTATCATTGTATTTTCATCAGATTCTCCTATAAACAATACAGGATGGTAGAGACAGGGAATCATGTGGAGAGACATAGGTGGGACTTGGTTGGGTAGTCTTGGGGACTATGGGCTGATTTACACTTTTTTTTTCATACTTTTAAATTGTCTATTATTTCTGAGTGACAATACACAATTGAGCCACATTAACATATCTTATAGATATGTCAACTCTAAAGAACTAGAAAGAGGTCTAATACATAGTTAGGTCACGGAGTACAAGTTATTAGTGTGCAGTAGACATGGAATTTACGCACAACAAACGATCAACATCATCAAAAAGAAAGCCGTCCACATCCTAAGACATAAATCACCACAATTTTATATCAAAACCAGTTTACAAAACTTAACTTTGCTGGGTTGGTCATTTTCTGTTTATGTGTTGATTTTATTACATGAATGGCGGAGGAAAGGCGGAGTGGTGGCTCTGAGGCTAGAGATCTGCACTGGCAATCGGAAGGTTGCCAGTTCGAATCCCATAAATGCCAATAGGGACTCTGCTCTGTTGGGCCCTTGAGCAAGGCCCTTAACCTGCAATTGCTGAGCGCTTTGAGTAGTGAGAAAAGTTCTATATAAATGCAAAGAATTATTATTATTATGAAGCAACCTTTTGTAAGGAACACATACATGGCTAAAGCAAGCCATTCCCATTAGCACTCATTTGCTTAGGCATCGGCTGTGCAATCAAAGGACACCTGGTTTGTCAGATCATATAGGTTGTGGGAAAAAAAATGTGATTGGTAATTTAATTTAGAGCGGTGATGTAAATTTTGGATTGCAGTGCATCAAATTTCTGCACATGTTTCAGTATTGTGTGATCAAAAAATTAGGGTAAAGGTTAAAGGTAAGGTTTTTAAGACTGTGGTAAGTCCAGCAATGATGTATGGAGTCAAGACAGGAGCAGTAAAGGGAACGCTAGAGAAGAAGTTGGATGCAACAGAAATGAGTATGATGAGATGGATATGAATAAGGAGAGAATAAGAAATAAGGCCATCAGAAGTTCAACAAAAGAAGTAGAGATAAATAAGAAAGAACAGGAAAGTGGTTTGAAGTGGTATGAATATGTGATGATGAGAAAAAATGTAAATGTAGGCAAAATGATGATGAAAATGAAAGAACAGTGAAAGGGAAATCAGAGGAGGTCGAAGCAGTGGTGGATGGACAAAGTACAGGAGAACTTGAAGTAAAAAGGTTCAGATGGCTGAACTGGTGCTGGACCTAGCGGAGTGGAGAGAAATGATCAGGAACACTGACCACACACAGCAGTGAAAAGAGGAAGAAGAAGATTGCTCTGTATTATATGTCTCTAATAAAGTACATGGTCAAAGCAACACCATTTTGTATGGATATTTCATTCAAGATACCTCAACTAATGGTCTCTAAATTGTTTAATCTCGAGAAAAAGTTTTTGGGGCCTTTCTTGTCTAAGTTTTACAACATTACACCTGTTCTGTATTTGAAGAAGTAAATTTGTACCTTTGCTCCCAGAAGATGAACGTTCTCCGTTCAGAAGTGAGAAGACTGTAATATTGGCTATTACATTAAATGTAGAGTAGTAAATTAAAAAAAAAAAAGAGATCTGAGGATTAGTGCACAGAAAGGATAGGTAAACGTCCTCACAGGTGGCGCAGTGGTAGTGCTGCTGCTTTGCAGTAAGGAGACTGTGGAAGATTGTGGGTTCGCTTCCCAGTTCCTCCTTGTG
Source organism: Erpetoichthys calabaricus (assembly GCF_900747795.2). Lineage (NCBI taxonomy): Eukaryota > Metazoa > Chordata > Cladistia > Polypteriformes > Polypteridae > Erpetoichthys > Erpetoichthys calabaricus. The sequence continues at coordinate 65,994,497 of NC_041397.2, read as the reverse complement.
TAGATAGCGGTTTGAGTACTAAGAAAAGCGCTATATAAATGTAATGAATTAAATGTTTTTTCCACATGAACTGATTTTGAAACAAAAAATAATTTTCATATTGTCCTTTACTTAAAATGGATGCCTGGAGCAAATATAATTCTTCTAACCTGGGAGGTATCACACTGCTTTGTGCCGTTAATAAAACAGTTAATGGAAATGCAATTTAATAAGCAAGTTTGGCATTTTTAAAGTCAGAGTTAAGATTCACATTAATTTACCACTAAAAATTACATTCTTAAATGATCCATTTTTTATAAATATAAAAAACTCCTTGCCGCTTTTGTGGTTTCAAAAAGGGCTCCATATATGAAGGAAAACACTTTAAAACTTCCTCAATATGTGCACATTGAACTTGCAAAGGTTTTGACTTCAGAAAACATTTCTGCACTTCTGAGGTATATTTAGGACAAAAAAGGAAACTGGAAGTAATACATTGTATCATTGATTCTTGGCAGTTTTTTCCTGAGATAAGGTTACATTCTTGGTTACTTGTCTGCTCACACTGACTGAAATGGGTGGAGTTTTCATGTAAATAAGGAAAGTAAAGTAGCATAAAACCATGCACATATCTGAAGTTGTTTAGTGCAATATTACCTTTCTAACAAAATGTTTAAAAAAATGTGCCTATCTGAGGTGTGAAAAAACAGTAAAAAATTAAATGTTTACAGTTTCTGTTGACACCTACATGGTAATCACGATATCCCACACTTACAGCTTATAGCAATAACAATGACAATATCTATCCATTATTTTGTAATCTGATTCTCAAGGTGAAAGTCCTGAGAAAGCTATGTCAACTCCAACAACAATGGACTTTAGACAAACCCAGAAAAGGTGCCAGTTCACCACATGGAACACCCACTTATAACAAAACTTATTTATACTGGGCCAATTTGAAATTGCCATGAGTATTTTCCCAAATGACATATGTAAACCAGAATAACGGAAAAAGTACAGCAAAACTACATATGTCTAAGGCTCACCTTAATTCATGATGTCTTCTCAAAAAGAAACCAAATTTCTTAAATAGGGCACCAACAATATATATTACATCCGGCGCCGCCGAGAGTGGAAGTCTTTTCAGCAGCTCCGTGTATGACTGTATGTGTATGTGTACTTTTCGACTTTTATTTTTCTATTTTTATTTATTGATCACTCCTATCACTTTATTTTATGTGGATTTGTTCACTGGACACACTTACTTTTACAAAATGGGCATGGATTTTTACACGCCGAGACTCGCCTATTCAAGTACTCAACTTCGAGCGCTGAGAACAAATGCCAGTGCCGGTGTGGTTCCCTATTTACCCGACGAGGTAAGAAGGCGGTATCGTGGCAGCAGAGCGGGCACTAAGCTAAAAATGAAGCGGCTTACGAGAAAGTGGCGTTTTAAGCCTTCGGTGCCTTCTGTGATTCTGGGGAATGTGAACTCAATCTCAAATAAGATCGACGAACTGGCTGCGCTGGTGAAAAATGTCAGAACCTAGAAAGAATGCAGTTTGTTGTGTTTCTGCGAAACTTGGCTAACTAACACCATCCCAGATGCTAACGTGGAACTACCGGGGTTTAGCACAGTTAGAGCGGACAGAGATGCAAGTACCTGTGGGAAGCACAAAGGAGGAGGACTCGCTCTCTATGTTAATACACGGTGGTGTAACTCTGGACATGTTAACGTCAAAATCTCCACTTGCTGCAGGGACATCTAACTGTTGGCCGTAAGTTTACGTCCCTATTACTTGCCCAGAGAGTTTGGACACGTCATTGTTGTTACTGTATACATTCCTCCTTGGGCGGACGTGGAATCAGCGAGTGACATCATACATTCTGCTGTTGCTAAATTACAAACGCAGCACCCAGAGGCGCTTCTGCTAATCGCTGGAGACTTTAACCATGTGACGCTGGACAAAACATTACCTGCATTCTCCCAGTATGTGGATTGTAACACCCAGGGAAATAAGACTATTGATTTACTGTATGCAAACGTTAAAGACGCATACAGCTCCACCCCGCTGCCTGCGCTTGGGAAAGTAGATCATAATCTGGTTCTGCTTCAGCCTCACTATAAACCAAAAGTGAGAGTCCTATCTGTAACCACACGATCATTCAGGAAGTGGACCCTGGAGGCTGAGAATACTCTGAGAGAATGTTTTGGAACTACAGACTGGGATATCCTGCAGGGATCTCATAGTGAGAACATTGAGGAAGTTGTTGACTGCACTACTGACTACATCAACTTCTGTATGGACATTGTAGTTCCAGTAAGAACTGTACGCTGCTATGCTAACAACAAGCCATGGATTGCAAGTGACATCAAGGGCCTTTTGAACCAGAAGAAAAGGGCTTTTAAAGACGGTGATCAGCATGAGCTCAAGCGCGTGCAGAAGGAACTCCGAGTCCAGCTCAGGGCGGCGAAGGAGCAGTACAGGAGAAAGCTGGAGCAGAAGTTGCAGAATAACAGCATGAAGGAAGTGTGGGATGGGATGAAGATCATCACTGGCTGCAGCTCAAAGCGGGGTACCACCATCGAGAGAGACGTGAAGAGAGCAAACCAAATGAACAACTTCTTCAACAGGTTTGACCACCCTAACCCACTCTCACTCTCACCTCGGAGTACTGCACCCTCCACACATCCTTCTGCTGATACCAGCATAGGAGAGACATCCCCACCCACAATTACAGCAGCGCAGGTGAGCAGAGAGCTGAGGAGACTTCGTGCCAGCAAAGCAGCGGGTCCAGATGGAGTATCGCCACGACTGCTGAAGGTCTGTGCATCGGAGCTGGGGGGTCCTCTACAGCGCATCTTCAACCTGAGCCTGGAACAGGGGAGAGTCCCGAGACTTTGGAAAACATCTTGTATCACCCCAGTCCCAAAGGTATCACGTCCTAGTGAGCTGAATGACTTTCGGCCTGTTGCTCTGACATCACATGTGATGAAGACCATGGAGAGGCTGCTGCTTCACCACCTTAGGCCACAGGTTCAACACGCCCTTGACCCTCTGCAGTTTGCATATCAAGAGAAGGTGGGAGCGGAGGATGCCATCATCTATATGCCACACCGATCCCTCTCTCACTTGGACAGAGGCCGTGGTGCTGTAAGAATTATGTTCCTAGACTTCTCTAGCGCCTTTAACACAATCCAACCTCTGCTCCTTAGGGACAAGCTGATAGAGATGGGATTAGATTCATACCTAGTGGCATCTTAAAGACAGACCTCAGTATGTGCATCTTGGGAACTGCACGTCTGACATTGTGGTCAGCAACACAGGAGCGCCACAAGGAACTGTACTTTCTCCGGTCCTGTTCAGCCTATATACATCGGACTTCCAATACAACTCGGAGTCCTGCCATGTGCAGAAGTTCGCTGATGACACTGCTATCGTGGGCTGCATCAGGAATGGGCTGGAGGAGGAGTATAGGGACCTAATCAATGACTTTGTTAAATGGTGCGACTCAAACCACCTACAACTGAACACCAGCAAAACCAAGGAGCTGGTGGTGGATTTTAGGAGGCCCAGACCCCTCATAGACCCTGTGATCATCAAAGGTGACTGTGTGCAGATGGTGCAGACCTATAAATATCTGGGAGTGCAGCTGGATGATAAATTAGACTGGACTGCCAATACTGATGCGCTGTGCAAGAGAGGACAGAGCCGACTATGCTTCCTTAGAAGGCTCGCGTCCTTCAGCATCTGCAATAAGATGCTGCAGATGCTCTATCAGACAGTTGTGGCAAGCGCCCTCTTCTACGCGTTGGTGTGCTGGGGAGGCAGCATTAAGAGGAAAGACGCCTCACGCCTGGACAAACTGGTGAGGAAGGCAGGCTCTATTGTTGGCATGGAGCTGGACAGTTTAACATCTGTGGCAGAGCGAAGGGCGCTCAGCAGGCTCCTATCAATTATGGAGAATCCACTGCATCCACTAAATAGTATCATCTCCAGACAGAAGAGCAGCTTCAGTGACAGACTGCTGTCACTGTCCTGCTCCACTGACAGATTGAGGAGGTCGTTCCTCCCCCAAACTATGCGACTCTTCAATTCCACCCGGGGGGGTAAACGTTAACATTTAACATTATACAAAGTTATTGTCTGTTTTTCACATGCATTATTATCATTCTTTAATTTAATATTATTTATTGTATCAGTATGCTGCTGCTGGAGAATGTGAATTTCCCATTGGGATTAATAAAGTATCTATCTATCTATCTAACAAGACAACACAGTAGACTCGCAATAGTGGTGGTGTGTAGTGATGACCATAACATTTAAAATCTTGTTCAATCATTCCACATTAATTAATCATCGAGTGCAAGCACTAGAATGAACTTGTCTCCTGTGCCTTTTGTGATTTTTTTCCAAGTTGAAATATTAAGGTTCTTGATGAACAATGTGTTTCTGTGAAAATTCTGCATGGAACTGGAAAAAAACTTTTACAAAGACTTTTCAGATATTGCAACTTATGGAGAGGATTGTTTAAGTCACACACAATGTTATGAATGGTGTGAACATTTTAAATTAGGCAGGCGATGATCCCATTGAGAAAATGTGTGCTTTGATTCGTGAAAAAATCTTTGCCTAACTGTCCTTGAAGCTGCTGAAGAATTAGGCATCAGAAAAAGTTCATGTCACAAAATTTTCACTGAAAAACTGCAGACGCATCATATTGCTGCAAAATTTGTGCCGCAGCACTTGACAGATAAGCAAAAAACAAACCGTGTCACAATCAGTCAGGAGTTGATAGATCATTCAAATGCTAATGAAACCTTTTTAAAGCATATAATAATAGATGATGAAATGTGGGTGTACAGCCACTGTGAAATTTTTTTTTTGTTCATGTAGTTGAAATTCACCCTAAAAATCACCACAGGACCTACATGACATTCCACAAAGCGAATTTCAGGACACATTCCAGAAATTGAAAAACTGTTTGGAGAGGTGTATGAATAGAAGACGAGAACACTTTGAAAGAGACAAGTCTGACAAAGTTGAAAGCACATTAATACATTAAAAGAAAAAAAAAAGGTTTGGTTTTGTTTTGGGAAGACCTCATATATCTGGTATGACAAGCTTCATTTTCAAATTGACTGGCATAGAAATGTGGCCTATTGTCTGTGGCTTTGGGTGTAAAAGCACCATTTGAGATCATTCACTATGTGATATCTGAAAAGTGACTTAATATAACTGCACCTCCCGAAAAAACTGTATTGCTCTCTAAATTTATTAAGTATGTTTAAAGCAAGATCCTCAACTGAAATATATATTTGAACATTTAATACATACTTCTGAAAAAGAAAAAAATATTAAGTAAAACTCAAAACCAGCTAAATAGCTTAGCTGGACCATTATAACATCAAACCAATGCAAACAGAGATATATATAAGTCATATATAATGTTACTGCATTACATGCCTGTGTCACTTTATGCTTAGTTGAAAGCAGACTGGCTCACCTACACAAACACTCAAGCTGCTACAATTTGATGCACATAAAATATGCAGCCTGTTGTCTTCTCAAAAATATTATAATACTTGGCAGACGTTTCTGACAAATCCCATTAATCCATGGCTTTCTATCCTCTGAAGACTCTCTCTCTCTCTGTCTCCTCTGACAGTGTGCTATTCAGGAAGCACCCTGCCCTCTGTGACTCAAGTCACCTAGTTCATTTTTTTATTACTATCACTGTCATTCTAAAAAATGTTGCTATTAATATGGATTTTTTTTTACTTCTGCCTTTTTATTATTCACTTTTAGAGATGATTTTAATTCTTTATAATCAAACATATATACTAAGCCTCCATTTAATTAGACTGAATAAAATATTAGACAAAATGAGAAGTCTGCATTTAAAAGATTAAAGCAGTACGTCAGAATTTTTATGTGTCTCTCTTAGATGACAGGAAATTCTACTGGATTAGTCATACACACTCTGAGATCATTTTGAATTGGGCATCGACATCCTAGCAGCAAAGGAATGCTAATTATATATCCTACTAGATACAATGACAATCAAATAAAACCAATAAAAGTGTTCATGGAGTTAAAACAAGTATTTGTCAAAAACGTTTACATATTTTATATATCATTAAATAAATGAATCAGCATCAACAATAATCTGATTTGAGCATTATACTTCTACCTCAAAAGCCTAACATAAAAGATCAGAACACTCTCAAATCAGCTTAACCTAATTCAGGGTGTAAGGTTAAGAAAACAAAAATCAAATCTCAGTTCCTATTGCTTCTACAGCCCCAGCATTGAAAATTTGCTGTATTTCAGATACACAACTGTGTAAATGAAGATTTACACAAAATGGGCAAAGAAAGGGTAAAATTATAAACACCATCAAGTAATAAAATAACTGTATGCCCAACCAACATGTACTCTGGATTTTCAACAAATTTTATTATCCATGAGTATAAACGAAATTGTATAATAAAACCAGATTCCATGACAGTGACTTTGCCTACATTAATTTCTAAATGTGGCAATTCATATTACAGGTACCCTTTCACTGAAAAAACTAATTGGTATGCAATCTATGTAAGCACCAGCAGAATAAGTCAACAAGAAATGAGTTCATGTTTTTAAGCTGTCTATAGTGAGTTATAATTATAAACACAATAAAAACTGTATCAACAAGCAGCCTCACTTATGCTTCCCTTTTCAAGATATCACAGCAGATTCTAGAACACTTCTCTGGTCTACAAGTACAAATTTTCTCGTGCATTTACATATAGTTGACATTTTCCCGACTGCCTTTGTTCACATAAAGCCCTTATCATGCTGCATGATTCTTCCAGCTATTTTCAGTCATGGTCTTCATTACTTCACTAGTGTGTTATACAACTTAAGCATAACCTCTCTTGACTTGTACTCCTCATGATATTCAACCTATTAGCATTTTTGATTGATACTGTACTGTGTCTTGATGTAGACAAGTTCACAGCGAGTTCTAGGTACTTCTCATATGGGATACTTTTAAGTTTCAAACCTCTCATTGTGTACTCAAATCTAACATTTCTACTTCCTAAGTGTAATTTCTTAAATTTAGTTAAATTAAATTTATTCTGCTACAATTCTGCCTAAACCTGTATGCTGCCCAGTTCTCTCTGTAACAATTTAGCTGATTCTGCATTAGTTGTTCCTCTACCAAGTGTTGTATCATTTGCAAACCTAACCAGATTATTGATTATATTCTTGTCCAAATTATTTATGTATATTAAAAAGAGCAGCCGCCCTAGCACTGATCCATGAAAGATATTTTTTTTAATATCATCTAGTTCTGAAAAAGTTCCCCTTACCATAAGGAGATAATTGAGGGCTTCAGGAGGAGCAAGGCTACATTAATTCCAATCTTCATCCAAGGAGCAGATGTTGAGGTGATTCTGGTACAGTATATTAGTGAATGATGATCAAGAACTGAAATCTGGATTGGGCTACAAACACTGAACCTGTATACAGAATGGGCTCATGCTGACTATATCTCCCGAGGAGGCTCAAGTGGATGGAGCACTTCTGTATATGTTCTGATGGTATACGGGTTCAAATGTGCTCTTTTCTGCAGTGGTGTGCTGAAACAGTATCATGATAATATGAGATGACAAAAGACTTAACTTAATCAAGAAGGCTGGCTCTGTTCTGTGAATTAGCTTGGACTCCAGAGCCAATAGAAGATGTAAGGTGTTGTCTAAGCTGTTGACTTTAATGAACAATGTCTCATACTCACTTCACATTAAGCAGAAGCCTGATTCCACCACAGTGCTTTGGGGGTAATTCCAGAGGTTTAGTAAGCCATGTGCCTTTAGACTTTACAACAGATTGTTAGGCTTGGCAATGTCTTCTACAATATGAAAATGTATATGTGGACATATTTATTTACAGGGTATAAGTATATTCTGCATAGCTTTTTATCTCTCTGGATGTTCTTAATATGTGTAGCAATAAATCAAAAAGACGTATTTATGTAAGTAACGTATCTAAACACTTTAATTATTATGCATGAGATTTAAAATACATTGGCTATTCACAAATGAATATAACAGGTCTAAATTTAGGAAAATTTTACATTAGGCACCAGCCTGGCAAAATTGCTAAATATTGCAGTTTTATTTATATCAAGTATAGCCTTGATTTCACATATGCTGTCATCTAGTTATCGTTGAAATTACATATTATTATAATAAAATACTATACTGTGTTGTATATAAAGCTTAAACATATTGAGAATGACCTGCCAAGCTTTATGATAGTGATAAGGCATAATAATTTTGTTACTGACAAAAATTAAAGCAATAATCTGATACGTTTCCTGTGAGAACACTAAACCATGTTTCCGTTTTACAGCCCCACTTTTGGCAAGATGATTGAGTTCTTCCCAGTAACTGTTTCCACAGTGTTTTTTCCCATGGTGCAGAAAAATTCAACAGAGACAGAAGTTCTCTGAGAAATGGTTCTTTTACTCACATCCACAGATAATTTTCACAGTGTTGTACCTATACCAAAACAGACAATGCACAGACACTTGAAACCTGTTGTAGAACTGCACTTGACTTGCTGGTTTAACTTCACACAAACAAATAGCTGTAGAAAATACAGGACATAACTAATCGTCATTGTCATTGTATGGCTAACTTTAGTAAAGACAAGAAAATCTCTCCAATGTCTTTCCTGTCTTTTATGCTTGTGATTGAACAGGACTGGGATAGAAGAGAAATCAAGGTCTGAGAAAAGCAAAAAGTTTAAAGTCCAGGGATATGTCAAATATCAAAACTCAAATTGAGTACCAAAATTTAAAATAAAAAATACCAAAGCAAAAGTTCTAACAGTACCATAAATTCTTTATTCCCCATTAACTACTGCACTGCTTAATTTTATTTAAAAGAAACTACAAATTTAATAGGACTGTCAAGATATTACATGTCACACGCAGGTTGGCAGTGGGGTGTCATCATTAACAACAATATGGTGTAGCCATAAGGCATAACAGCAACAGCCACATTCAAAATCAAAACACAATATGGCAGCACTAAAATAAAAGTAATAATGTTAAAGCAAACATAAGCATGCACAGAAAGTGAAATCTATCATGTTCAAAACCCCAAAATCATAATATCAGCTACCTTGAAATGGCTGGCTGGCTGTCTGGACTGACACTGTAATATCAAACAGAAGCAGCATTCCAGGGTGTGGCAACTGCTAACTATAGGTAAAATGCTCCAGTGGTGGTCCATGGCATGAGCAGCATAGACAATTGGCTACTGTTGGTTGGCAAATGATCAAGAGTCCATGAAAATTCCCGGCCCAGCACAGTGTGCTCCCTCCAAACCCAAACAAAATGGCAATCTCTTTCCCAGCCACAGCCGGGCGCCTCTTCCACTGTTCTGCTGTCACACTACTGCCATTGTCTAATGATCAGAATGGAGCCCAAGAAGGTAAAGGGATGGCTGTTACGGAGTGCCTTTCTCAGTCCATCATATTTTACAGGTCATTGAAATGACATCTAACAAAATGCACACATGTGGCCCCTATTTTCTACTGTATAAATGAACACCTGGCAAATTGCTATGTTTGTCATCCTGCTTGATTTGGAATCAAACAGATAACGCACTAAACAAAATGATAATAATGAAAACTGCATTTGAAGCATGTTGAGTTGGCTGTCATGAACTTTGACTGTAGGGGTAGTAAGATGGACAATCATTTGGCAATGAAGCTTAGGCAATTTATTTATTATAAAATAGGTAAAAAAAAAAAGTTTATTGAATAGGGAATGCCAAAATAATTAATTAAGAAAAGTCATCTGCTGCATATTTTAGGAAGAAAAGAAAGGAAGATGAGAAGAAAGCAAAAGATAAAGATATGTCATATCATAATGTCATAAACATGTTTATGTTAGGTTTTTGAATAATAATAGTAGTGCTAAATGAGGGTACAGCCAGTACCTAATTAGCATTATCTAATGATGAACTTGAACTTCATCTTTATTGTTATATGTACACAGTACAATAAAAATCTTATTCTGCGAGTCTTCCAGCAATAAATAAGAATACACAGCAACAGTCCAGACACAACAATAAACAAAAACACATCATTTGCAAATAAATAAATGATTCAGTGTAAGCTGCTCTGCACGTACAGTATATGGTCTCAAGAAGGCCTTCCATCCTCTGCAGTGTTGAGGGGAGGTGACAGTAATTGGGTTTTTATTTGTCTTTCAGCCTTTTTGTTCTGAATGCTATGCTCATGTAGCGTCTCCCTGATGGTAGCAGTATAAATAGTTCATGTTGTGGGTGGGTCGTGGCCTTAATAATGTTTTGGGTGCTCCTGAAAACTCTTGTGTTACAGATGCCCTCTAGTTCAAGGAGTGCTGTTAGAATGACATTTTTCGACGATTTTACCACCCGCCATAGAGCCTTGCGGTCCCATGCTGCAATGTTCCCAAACCAGACTGTGATGGAGTTGGTGAGGATACTCTCAATCATGCATCTGTAGAAGTTGCCGAAGATAGTGTTTGACATGCCAAACTTCCTCGGCCTTCTCAGAAAATACAAATGCTGCCGTGCTTTCCCCATCAGGTCTGTGATGTTGTAGGTCCAAGTGAGATCCTCAGAGATGTTGATGCCAAGAAATTTAAATGAGGCCACTCTCTCCAATGTACAGTGCTGGGTGCTGTCATCTCTTCCTCTGTGTGTCAATAGTCATCTCCTTCATTTTGCTGGTGTTAAGAAGGAGACTACTGTCCTGACAGCACTTTACAAGGCCAGCCACATCCACCATTCGTCACCTCCAGGAATCAGTCCAATGATGGTGGTATTGTCTGCAAGTTTAATAATGCTGGTGTTATGCTGGGAAGTGACACGGTCATGAGTGAAGAGTGTCTATAGCATGGGACACATTCTTGTGGGGTTAATGTATTTATGGTTATTGTTTTGGAAATGTTGTTCCCCAGCCTGACTAACTGGGGTCTGCCTGTTAAAAAGTCCAGTGCCCAGTTGCAGAGAGTAGGTGGCACACATTGAGTGGAGAGCTTGTTGGTATCACAGTATTAAAAACTGAGCTATAATCAATAAACAGCAATAAGTCATAGCAGTTCTTGTTCTGTAGGTGTGCAAGAACTGTATGCAATGTTGTGCTAATTATGTCTTCTGTTGACCTGTTTGGTCTATATGCAAACTGTAGGGCGTCCATTGTATCGGATATGAATGTCTGAATGTGGGTCATAATAATTCTCTCAAAGCACTTCATCACTAAAGGAATCGATGCAACAGGCCTGTAGTTATTCAAACAGTTAGCTTTCCCCTTTTTGGCACTGGAATAATGGTGATTGTTTTGTAGCAGATAAGGATTGTAGTTTATATAAGGGAGAAATTAAATATGTCCGCCAGAACATCAGTAATGGGGGAAACACAGGTTTTGAGTACACGTTCAGCAATACTATCTAGGCCGGCTGCCTTCTGGGGTTTATCATCCTTAGAGACTTTTCCACATCTTGCAGATGACATTGTGGATGGGGGCGATGAACCCTTATTAGCCCCCAAACTGTCAACTGACTCAAGTTGTGGCTCTTATATCGGGCATAGAATTCATTGAACTTATCTGGAAAGAAACAGTTGTCAGTGGTCAATCCTCTATTTCTGCCTCTGTAGCCATATTGTTTTATAACATTATGCTTCCAAATCCCTGCCACATATTCCAAGTGTCAGCAGTAGTGTAATCACTGTCAAGTTACAAATCTGTATTTCTTCTGGCTTCTCTAATAGCTCTGTGTACATCATACCTGGATGTTTTTGTACTCACCTGCATTGCCTGAGATCCATTATAGATTCATTATATAGATACGTTACATACAGTACACAGATGAGCTTCCTCTTAAAGTGTTACCAGTAAGCTGTAGCAAAAAGGGTAATTTATAAAGTTAGTGGATTTTCCATTTTGAATACATTGAGTAAGCAGAAAGAGACTTCAGTTTTCACTTTGATGTCTATAGGCATATAACTAATTTAGCTCTAATTCAAGACTAGGGCCATATGTTTCCCTATTCACATTGAAGTTTGTCTTACATAATAATATTTTACAATAGCCTAATTGCAGGCCGTAGCAACTATGTTAGAAGAAAAAAATAATTATTATTGTTAACATTAAGATACACTTCTTAAATATTTCAGACTTGCCACCATGGCATTTGGTAATTTTTTTGTTCTGAAAGAATTTTCATTGAAAAACCTGGGTGTTAGTGGTCAATTTGAAAGTACAGTTTATGTCCATGATAGGCACATCAGAGTGGAAGCCTTTTGTGGTCTTACCCGGGACACTAAATAACTCAAGTCTACCAATAAAAGGCTGATTTTTATTAGTAAAGTCTAAGACCTTTTTATTATTGTGTGTTGTGTTTGGAGAGAAACCTCAAGGTTTGCCTCAATAATATAAAGTGTTAGTCAGTCAGTCATTCTCCAACCCGCTATATCCTGACACAGGGTCACGGGGGTCTGCTGGAGCCAATCCTAGCCAACAAAGGGCGCAAGGCAGAAACAAATCCCAGGCAGGGCACCAGTCCACCACAGGGCATACACACACACCAAGCACGTACTAGGGACAATTTAGGATCACCAATGCACCTAACCTGCATGTCTTTGGACTGTGGGAGGAAACCGGAGCACCCGGAGTAAACCCACACAGAAACAGGGAGAACATGCAAACTCCACGCAGGGAGGACCCAGGAAGCGAACCCAGGTCTCCTTACTGCGCGGCAGCAGCGCTACCACTGCGCCACCATGCTGCCGAATATAAAGTGTTCTACTAAAAAAAGTACAAAACAATATAAGACAGGGGACTTAACCAAAGCAAAGCACTCCTTTCCTCACTTGCCATTTCTCACCTTTCTCGTTTTATAGCCTGGCATCTCTTCATCCTGCACATTTGGCCACACTCCTCTTAACTCTGCATTCAAAGGTCCTTTGGTTGAGGTGGCTTTACATCTCAGTTCTGGGTTAGATTCAGCCAAACATCCGAACTACACCTGTTTTTGAAGATGCAATTTGATCTAGCCACACCAATCTACAAATATTTTCAGCAACTTCTGATATCCCGGTGCTCACTGTGCCTCCAGTTATCCTTAAAAGACTGAATTTCAAGTACAGCTTACTAATCTGTCCAAAAGCATAACACAATCCACTACATACTCTTCTGGGATTGTATGCACTCCAGCATTCAGGAGATACAGATGCTCTTTATGTTTCTGTTCTTCCTTCACTTTTTTTTAGATAAAGGGATAGATTACCCTACACACTGCTAAGTTACAGTGTTTAAGGAAGCACTGCATACATCCAACCAAGATATCTCACACTCTTGCGCTGGTGCACCTCCCTATAGCCCTACGTGCACATACTGTATACAAACAGCACATCTCCCTCGGCTATGAGAGTGCCATAAACATTACAAATGTATAAAAACGTTTACCAAAAAAGCTTAAAATAATGAAAAGTATGTTTGCGGCTCAGATCTTTCATTTTAGTTTCTTTTAGGTCATTTTCACCTGCAAGATATTTTTGAGATTAATATAAAGTCTTTTACTGATGGCAAAGATGCCAGTCACGTTTGTCTGAAGGCTTCATGAGCTCCTTCTGATGCTCATGCCAGGAACACTATCATAGTATATAAATGTAAAGCATTTATATACAGTATATATATATATACTGTATATATATATATATATATATATATTCACAAAGTGAACAAAATGCTGTGATTTGGCCATGCTTTATTTATTTGTTTGTTTGTTTTTTTTTTGTTTTTTTTTTTATTTAGATAAATTGTTAAATTTTAGTTTGCCTTGTGCCCTGTGTTAGCTGGGATTGGCTCCAGCAGACCCCCGTGACCCTGTGTTCGGATTCAGCGGGTTGGAAAATGGATGGATGGATGGATGGATGTTACGTTTTAACATTTCAAAAGAGAAATTTTCTTTTTCATGTACATAAATTATTTTTATTTTTAAGTCCTTGCCTAAAGTTGCTTTCTTGCTTAAATTTGAACTTTGACACAAGTTCATTTTTCTTTGTCAGTAATGAATTAAGAAGTTACTAGGACACATGTCATGGTTGCTAAGGACTGCCTCAATGAGTCATGTCATAAAGGCTCAGTAATAAATTTGAATAGTGCAACAGAAATTATTTATTATGAAATTTTGGATTGTTTAGTGTGAGCTTTTTCAAGTTTGGAGATTTGTGTGCTTATATGCTGTCACAGGAAAGTGCATTTTCAAGTTGTGAGGCAACTTTGTGGCAGCAGTTCGTCTTCCAGTAAGTACTTTTTCAAGTAGTTTTTGCTTACCATCCAGTGAGTTTTTAATTTAGTAGCACCACTTCACCTTCCAGTGTTTTCGAGTGGTGAAAGCTCTCTTTTAGTATGAGAATGTCCAAGTTTTAAAGTTTGGGGCAACAGCTCACCGTTCAGTCACAGTGTTTTTTCAAGTGGTGAATGTTCACCTTCCAGTCTTACAGAATTTCTAGGTTTTGCACTTTGTAGTGACAGCTAACCATTCAGTAACAGTGCTTTTTCAAGTGGCTAATGTTCACTTAGAGTGGCAGAGAGGTTCATCATTGCGGTGCATTTTCAAACTTTTGTCTTGTGACACTTACGCGTTTTGCTCTGGTTACTCAATACAAGTCACTCTTGCAATTCAGTTCTGACTATGATCATAATTAGCTGCCTTGTTCAAATAACTAGTTTTTGTATTCTGAAAAGTCTGTGTTTTGTTGCCAAGTCTATTTTTTTCCTTTAGTAACAATGCATCTATCTCTGTCAGCCTCATAAAATATCGTGCCAGTGGGTAACTTGGAAGGGTCAAATCATGTTTTTTTTTCCATGTGACTAGCTTTAAAAAATATAACATTTTCACCATCTGCTACAGTAATTTATTGCATATTAGAAAGATATATATACTGTTTCACAGTGAAGATAAATACAGTACTGTGCAAAAGTTTTAGGCAGGTGTGGAAAAAATGCTGTAAACAAAGAATGCTTTCAGAAATATAAATAACTAGCCATGTGCGCCCAACTACGTTGCGCGTGTTAAAGTTGTCTGTGAAGGGCTCCCTGTTTAAACGTGGCTGCCAGTCATGAACTGGGCCCTTCGTCGCACAGCATTATCATTTTTTATAAGGGAAACAAAATTACAAAAGAAAACCCTTGGACATTGATTCGATAGGAACGGCTTACTCGGAATCATTGTCCGAATAGTAATTATGTGGTGGTGTAGGAGCATTTCTGCTTCTCTCTGTTCACAGTCTGTCTCGTTTTCACGACGCTGTCGTTTCCTCTCACGATCTCTTCTCAACCTTTCTTCAATCTCGCAGGTTGCTTTGTGGCAATCCAAAGAGTAAGGCAATATACACGGAGCAATGGTTATAAAAGTGGGACACATAGGTATCCAGGCTCTTTAAAGCATAAATAGGGATCACTTCACTGACATGTGAGCAAGCCACGGTACAACTGTGAGACGCACAGCACTCGCCGGCTACAACGTAACAATAATAATTTACGGAACGTGCTGTTACGTTGTCATTCATTTTACCCACTGTCTTTCTTTCATTCATATGTTACGTAGGCACGTACCTTTTACCTTTGGCAATCTCATTCTCTAACCAGGCCTCAGGAGCTAACCAGCGTAACACTGTCCACCACCCCTTTTGTTATTCTGGCACATTGTTGACATCCGTGAGTAACAACAACGTACTAAACTGGAAGGTGGTCTATGCATGCGTGGAATTCACGGACAAACAAAGATCAAGATCCAAATTAAGATTATATATAAAGATTAGTTAATTTAAAGCACAACAATTTGTTTAGTTTGAATGTCTGTGTTTTGAGGTGTGACTGGAGTACTACAGTCTTCAGTAGTATAAGCCTGGAGGAGATTCTTAATGCAATGCCTATGTTTTAGCTGTCTCTCTACTGCCATCTAGTGCTTCTTCTTCTAATTCATTCGCGGACAAACAAAGATCAAGATCCAAATGAAGATTATATATAGAGATATGATTGTTTATTGTTATCAATTTACAAAATGCAAAGTGAGTGAACAAAAGAAAAATCAATATCAAAATTTGGTGTTACTACCTTTTGCCTTCAAACCAGCAACAATTCTTATAGGTACACTTGCACAAAGTCAGGGATTTTGTAGGATTATAGTCAGGTGTATGATCAACCAATTATACCAAACAGCTGCTAATGATCATCAGTGTCACACGTAGGTTGAAACACAGTCATTAACTGAAACAGAAACAGCTGTGTAGGAGGCTTAAAACTGGGTGAGGAACAGCCAAACTCTGCTACCAAGGTGAGGTTGTGGAAGACAGTTTCATGTCATGGCAATATTGAGCACAGCAACAAGACACAAGGTAGTTATACTGCATCAGCAAGGTCTCTCCCAGACAAAGATTTCAAAGCAGACTGGGGTTTCAAGATGTGCTGTTCAAGCTCTTTTGAAGAAGCACAAAGAAACGGGCAACATTGAGGATCGTAGACGCAGTGGTCGGCCAAGGAAACTTAGTGCAGCAGATGAAAGACACATCAAGCTTATTACCCTTCGAAACTGAAAGATGTCCAGCAGTGCCATCAGCTCAGAACTGGCAGAAACCAGTGGGACCCAGGTACAACCCATCTACTGTCTGGAGAAGTCTGGCCAGAAGTGGTCTTCATGGAAGAGTTGAGCCAAAAAGCCATACCTCTGACGTGGAAACAAGGCCAAGCAACTCAAATATGCACGAAAACATAGGAACTGGGGTGCAGAAAAATGTCAGCAGGTGCTCTGGACTGATGAGTCAAAATTTGAAATATTTGGCTGTAGCAGAAAGCAGTTTGTTCGTCGAAGGGCTGGAGAGCAGTACAATAATGAGTGTCTGCAGGCAACAGTGAAGCATGGTGGAGGTTTCTTGAACGTTTGGGACTGCATTTCTGCAAATGGAGTTGGAGATTTGGTCAGGATTAATGGTGTTCTCAATGCTGAGAAATACAGGCAGATACTTATCCATCATGCAATACCATCAGGGAGGCGTATGACTGGCCCCAAATTTATTCTACAGCAGGACAACAACCCCAAATATACAGCCAAAGTCATTAAGAACTATCTTCAGCGTAAAGAAGAACAAGAAGTCCTGGAAGTGATGGTATGGCCCCTGATCTCAACATCATCGAGTGTGTCTGGGATTACATGAAGAGACAGAAGGATGTGAGGAAGCCTACATCCACAGAAGATCTGTGATTAGTTCTCCAAGATGTTTGGAACAACCTACCAGCCGAGTTCCTTCAAAAACTGTGTCAAGTATACCTAGAAGAATTGATGCTGTTTTGAAGGCAAAGGGTGGTCACAACAAATATTGATTTGATTTAGATTTCTCTTATGTTCATTCACTGCATTTTGTTGATTGATGAAAATAAATGATTAACACTTCCATTTTTGAAAGCATTTTTTCACACCTGCCTAAAACTTTTGCACAGTACTATATATGAAGTAATGTTTTGATTAATGTTTTTCTTTTGATTAATTGGTTAACAAATATCTGATGATGCAGAACTACTTATACCCTAAGCATGGTAAATACAGTAGTTCTTATATGAGGTGGAATTGCTTCACATAGGCACGTTCAGTATAGTTTAGCCTATGCAAGAAATAATTAATGCTGCAGTATTACCCATAAAATGGTTAAGCAGTCCAGTAGAATAGAAAGTTTATTATGCATAAGTTAAAGTTATGAACAAGAGTAAGAATTAAGCAACAGTGGTTATAAAGCAAAAGAAATGGCAGATACTGTATGCACTTTCTTCCTCCTTGCTTTTCTTATTGAGACCATTTGCACCAAGGTAACCTTTACCTTCAGTAAAAGGCTTTCTATTAATTTCAAAAATATTGCAGATGAAAATGACCTTAGAGAAACTGTAATTAATGATCTCAGCCACAGTCATATGTTTCATTGTTATAAGCTTTTCTGATAAAACTGATTTTACTTTTGTACTGTTTATGTCATTGGCATAGTGTCAAGGCTTATGCACATATTTTGCAATAAATAATAAAGTTTCAGCATAATGATGTTCTAATACACCTGTTCAGCTGTCAATTTAAAGTTAATTCATCATCGGCCATCAGAAAATAAAACAAAATTTGTATCCTTGAAATTTGTTTTGTATGGGTTATCATTTTATTACTGAACATTTACTACCAATGATGAAGGCATATGTATAAACTTTACAATACATTAGTTAATGCAGTTAAAGTAAACACATACATATACATATACTGTATACATATATAGTTATATACACCGTGTATATATATATATATATATATATATATAAAACTCTAGCTGTCCCTCGCATGGTAGCGAAACAGGACAAACTTTAAAAATCAATAAACAAACAGGTATCGCTAGCTAAGTGGAGGCAAAGCACACTCCAAAACATGGCCAGAGGTAGACCAAATCGAACACAGGCTGGTGTGTGATTGAGGTGGGCACCGCCTGGCTCCCCACTCCTGACATCACGCTCCCCGTCCCCTCGGCCCACAACCTCTGTCTCAGATTAGCGTGAATAAATCGCTCCTGCAAGAGAACTATGATACTTAACGCAATGACAGAAATCACAAAATCAACCAGAATGTTCAAGAAAATTACAGAAAAAAGCCCAATCTAAATCCGTTAAAAGCAGAGGGAAATACAGACAGACATTGGATTTTATATACAGAGAAATATGAACATTTAGAGTACAGTGGAACCTCGGTTTGCGAGTGTTTTGCAAGACAAGCTAAAATTTTTAATAAATTTTGACTTGATAAACGAGCGAGGTCTTGCAGTACGAGTAGTATGTATACGCTTTGTCTGCTGAACGTCTACTCTCTCTCGCTGCGGGATTGTGGGCAATCGTCTCCTATTCTCCGTCTGAGTCTGCGTGCTTCACTCATATAGTCAACATCTGTACGAGCGTATACTGTTTACTACAGCATAGTGACTGTGTGTGTGTGTGTGTGTGTGTGTGTGTGTGTGTGTGTGTGCTGTGACGTGCGAGTCCCCATCTTGCACCCCAAAACACGAAGCTGAGTCTCACTACTTTAGCAACACCAGCTTTATTCAGCTTGAAACAGCAACAGCACGGTTATTTATTGTAGCGGGATCTGCCACTCTCCTATACACAGACACAGCAGTCAGGCAGGGTCGTGGCCAAGTAGTACTGTGCCCTGCGCATTTATAATGTTCCTTGTATCACCTATCGACGGCAGGCGCTTATAGCATGTCCGCGATCTTTTCGGATTTGCTTTTACAGCGAACTGCTACAGCGCTGGGAGACTGCAATTACTTTGGGACGCTCACAAGACCTTTGGCTGCACCATAAGATGGCTGCACCGACGAGAGCTCCGAGTCATCTCAGCAAAAAGTTATTATTTATTTTCTTACTACTCACTCTCTTTGTGCGTACTACTTTATCACACTTTCAGTATGACCAGCAAACACTATTGGAATTACGTTCATCAGCCAGTTCAGATTTTACAACAGTTTTTGAGATCGCGGACACTGTACTGCCTGGAGTCTTTTGCTTACTTGCGCGACGCTGAAGGAAAACAAAGAGGGGGAAACACGCAGGACTTCTGTGCCGAACCCGACAGAGAAACAACAAGCCTCCTCTGCCTAGTCGCTAACGTTCAGTCTCTGGACAACAAATTAGATGAGCTGCGCGCACGGATAAAGCACCAAAAACACATCACGAACTGCTGCGTTTTGGCATTCACAGAGACGTGGTTGGAGCCCAGCGTACCCGACTGCACAGTCACACCAGACGGGTTCACAGTTTATCCGGGAGACAGAACGAAGGTCTCAGGCAAGTCGAGGGGAGGGGGTGTGGGCTTTATGGTTAACTCTTCGTAGGCTACGGATGTGTGTGTCTTAAAAACGCACTGCTCACCGGTTCTTGAGCTGCTGACCATTAAAGTTAGACCCTTTTACCTCCCGAGGGAGTCCAGTTCAGTTCTCCTTTCAGTTGTTTACATCCCTCCACAAGCTGATAAAGCTTTGGCTATGGATGAACTGTATGATGTTATCAGTGGACTAGAGAACGCTAACTCAGAAGCCGCATTTATTGTGTTGGGAGACTTTAACAGAGCAAACATGAAGAAAGTTCTCCCTAAATACTATCAGCACATCTCTCCCCCCACAAGAGGTGATCAAACACTTGATCATTGTTACACCTTATTCAAGGACTCCTACAAACCCCTCCCTCGACCAGCTTTTGGAAAAGTAGACCATTGCTCTATATTTCTGCTGCCCGCATATAAACAAAGACTTAAACAGGAAAACCCGGTTTACAGGGACATCTACAAATGGGACAGTGAAGCTAAGGGGGTCTTAACACTAGAATTACCAGAGCCTACGAAAAAACTCGTAAATCCGTTCCACCTTAAATCGCGTCTTAAATCCGTTTGCACATCTCCGCCAGAGTCTTTTGTCATCTAAATGTGCTGATAAACAAAAGCTACTAGCAGCCAGCTATTCCATCCCCCCACCGACTTAGAATGAATTTCTCCTAGCTCATGCCTTGCCTTGATTTGATTATCTGGGATTGAAGTGGAGTTTTAGAGTGGAAATAATTCTAGCGTTATTTGGAATACACGCATTTCATGTGTGTTCCGTTTCTATAGTAGTCTGTGCAAACACATTTTTAAAACAGAAACGTTTTTCATATTCTAATAGTAAATGACAAAACGTAGGCATAAACTATATAACGTATGAAGCCTGAAGTCCATATATCAAAGAAACACTTTCACAAAAGGTACAAATAAGAGAACACGTGCGCTTTTATTCAAAAATATAACTGCACAAAAAAAAAAAAGCCGCGTTAGCATGCCACATTGACACTCTTACTACAACCACCGCGGTGGCGTAATGGTATCAGCTCCTGACTGGGAATCAGAGGGTGGCGAGTTCGATCCCGCACGGCTCCACTTCGAGAAGCGCACTGCTCTTATTCTTACAATTTTAGAATAACAACATAAATTTGATTTCAGTCTGTAACAGCCGGTGTAACTTATGATACTGGTAAAGGTTAGCTTTTTTTTTTTTTTTTATTTCACTTTTCATTCTCGCAGTCGCACTCAGAATCAATCCATACAACCCCATCTGACATAAAGACGCGCTATAGGTCTGCAGTGTACCACGATGCATACTACCGCCCCCCCCCACCCCCCCCCCCCCAAAAAGGGTTCTGACACACAAACACTGGCGAAGCTGCCTTCTTCGTATCTCACCGTCACTTGAAATCAGCAGTTCTTAGCATTGCACCACGCAAGCTGTCGTATCAACCACCAACTGTAACTTGCTTTCTTTATTCTTCGGTTATAGTCTTGAATAAAAGTGCACTTTTATTTATGTGAAACCAGCTGTGTCAGATGGGGTTGTATGGATTGATTCTGAATGCGACTGCGAGAATGAAAAGTGAATTAAAAAAAAAAAAAAAAAAGCTAACCTTTACCAGTATCATAAGTTACACCGGCTGTTACAGACTGAAATCAAATTTATGTTGTTATTCTAAAATTGTAAGAATAAGAGCAGTTCACTTCTCGAAGTAGAGCCGTGTGGGATTGAACTCGCCACCCTCTGATTCCCAGTCAGGAGCTGATACCATTACGCCACCGCGGCGGTTGTAGTAAGAGTGTCAATGTGGCATGCTAACGCGGCTTTTTTTTTTTTTGTGCAGTTATATTTTTGAATAAAAGCGCACGTGTTCTCTTATTTGTACCTTTTGTGAAAGTGTTTCTTTGACATATGGACTTCAGGCTTCATACGTTATATAGTTTATGCCTACATTTTGTCATTTACTATTAGAATATGAAAAACGTTTCTGTTTTAAAAATGTGTTTGCACAGACTACTATAGAAACGGAACACACATGAAATGCGTGTATTCCAAATAACGCTATATTATTTCCACTCTAAAACTCCACTGCAATCCCAGATACTGTAATCAAATCAAGGCAAGGCATGAGCTAGGAGAAGTTCGTTCTAAGTCGGTGGGGGGATGGAATAGCTGGCTGCTAGTAGCTTTTGTTTATCAGCACATTTAGATGACAAAAGACTCTGGCGGAGATGTGCAAACAGATTTAAGACACGATTTAAGGTGGGACGGATTTACGAGTTTTTTCGTAGGCTCTGGTAATTCTAGTGTTAAAGGACTACTTTGAAACAACTGATTGGCAGATGTTTGAGGATGCAGCTGATGGCAACATCAATGAATTCACAGACTCTGTCACAGGATATATGAGCAAGTGCATTGACGATGCTGTCACTAAAACTTCCATTTGCATATATCCTAACCAGAAACCCTGGGTAAATGGGGAGATTCGGGCTAAGCTCAAGGCGCGGTCCTCTGCCTTTGGCTCAGGGGACTCTGATGCATACAAAGCAGCCAGATACGACCTCTGGAGGTCCATCAAGAAGGCCAAACGGGACTACAGGGACAAAGTGGAGTCAAGCTACCACAGCTCTGACACCAAGCGCCTGTGGAATGGACTGTGCTGCATCACGGACTATAAAAAGAAAAACACATTCAGTGTTCAGCCCACTGCATCTTTTGCAGACGAGCTCAACACTTTCTATGCTTGTTTTGCTGCAGCCAACGAAGAAAAGGTGCTACAGTGCATCCGGAAAATATTCACAGCACATCACTTTTTCCACATTTTTTTATGTTACAGCCTTATTCCAAAATGGATTAAATTCATTTTTTTCCTCAGCATTCTACACACAACACCCCATAATGACAACGTGAAAAAAGTTTACTTGAGGTTTTTGCAAATTTATTAAAAATAAAAAAACTGAGAAATCACATGTACATAAGTATTCACAGCCTTTGCTCAATACTTTGTCGATGCACCTTTGGCAGCAATTACAGCCTCAAGTCTTTTTGAATATGATGCCACAAGCTTGGCACACCTATCCTTGGCCAGTTTCGCCCATTCCTCTTTGCAGCACCTCTCAAGCTCCATCAGGTTGGATGGGAAGCGTCGGTGCACAGCCATTTTAAGATCTCTCCAGAGGTGTAGAATTCTGAGGAAAAAAATTAATTTAATCCATTTTGGAATAAGGCTGTAACATAACAAAATGTGGAAAAATTAATGCGCTGTGAATACTTTCTGGATGCACTGTAATTCAACTCCACTGCAGTCTTCACAGAGAATTCAAAAGCATCTTCCACAGAGCCACGTTTAAGACTGAACAGAAAGACAGAAATCCCGTAACTGGGGAAAAATCCAATTCATTAGCAAGAAGGAGATTCGTTAAATGAATTTTATTGTTGTGAGATATGAAAGTTGCAATTTAAGGCAGTTGACACAGACTTGATCCAGTAACCTTATGACTACGGTTTGTAAGAAAAAATTTTCGATAAAGTGAAAGCGGAGTGTTTTCTGTCCCATATTCCACTTTGTACAGTGTATGTGTGTGTGTCTTTCTCTCTCTGTCTGTCTGTATATATATTGTACATACATACTGTATATCTGTATAAAATATTTGTGAAAAAATGCATATTATGCATTACCCTAATATGACACACAGAGTCCCAGAGTCTAAGGTTCTCCTCACAACTGTTCTGATGTGGCACTATACCAAACCCAGGAGCAATTTTCAGGGAAACCTCTGGACACATTTTCTGGGTCAGAACCCCAATATATACTTACACATACATACATGCACATACACATTTAGGACATGTGTTTATAGAACAGAAAAGTCAGAATAGATGCATCATTCTGGTAGGAGAATGTTACAGAATGTACCAATCTGTTACTGACAAAATATATATTTATTGCTCTCTCTCCTTCTGTATCTCCTGGTTCAATGGCCATGCTGTGCCAATTGGCAAGGCAAATTGTTTTCTTCAAAAATAAGAATAAGAAATTAAGGCATTTGTTTTGACATTTAAATTCACTAGATTTAATAAATGCTTGTGAAATTAGAAACATTAAATGTCTTGAAGATGAAAACCGGGTGAACATAACAACAGAATGGTTGCTTTTTAATTTGTTTACACCTGTGATTTGCAGATTTAAACTCAGAAAATGCTTAAATAGTTTACTGAAATTAGTTATCAAATAAGCATCCTCACTTACATATGGGGCAGAAAATATGAATTAAGGAATGCACCCTTCTGATAAACATTACTGAACTGAAGCTCAAATTTAGAATATAGTACAATGCATCCATCCATCCTCTTCCGCTTATCCGAGGTCGGGTCGCGGGGGCAGCAGCTTGAGCACAGATACCCAGACTTCCCTCTCCCCGGCCACTTCTTCTAGCTCTTCCGGGAGAATCCCAAGGCGTTCCCAGGCCAGCCGGGAGACATAGTCCCTCCAGCGTGTCCTGGGTCTTCCCCGGGGCCTCCTCCCGGTTGGACGTGCCTGGAACACCTCACCAGGGAGGCATCCAGGAGGCATCCTGATCAGATGCCCGAGCCACCTCATCTGACTCCTCTCGATGAGGAGGAGCAGCGGCTCTACTCTGAGCCCCTCCCGGATGACTGAGCTTCTCACCCTATCTTTAAGGGAGAGCCCAGACACCCTGCAGAGGAAACTCATTTCAGCCGCTTGTATTCGCAATCTCGTTCTTTCGGTCACTACCCGTAGCTCATGACCATAGGTGAGAGTAGGAACATAGATCGACTGGTAAATTGAGAGCTTTGCCTTACGGCTCAGCTCCTTTTTCACCACGACAGACCGATGCAGAGCAATGTAGTGGTAAGATAAAAAAAGATAAAACCATATATTACAAAACAGCACTTTAATTTTTTTAGTTAAATATCAAAAACTTTGACATAAAATTAATACACCGCTTGGCTCATTTTGTAAGTGTTGATTTCAGTAAGGAAACTAATGATTGCAGCAAAGAATAAAGAATATTTTAGCATATAAAATGTATGATTTGCTTTAAATGCTTTCATATGTTGACAAAAAAAAAAAAAAACAAAACACATGCATTCATGCAGTTAAAGGTCCATGATTTAAGTATAGACTATTTACCAAATGATGACATGACTCAGTTATGACCTAAAACACACAAAATGTACTGTTATCAACAACACTCATCAGTGTTGTTTGTTTCTCAGAAGATGTTATCAAAACAAATGACATATCCTACACTGAGTTACTATCCAAAGAAATATGGTAATGTAGGAATTTGGGTAAATGTGGCTTAAGATCCAAGGACTTTGCATCTTAGGTTACAAATCCCTGGAATAGCTTCTAAGCGGACTTAATATTTTGTAGTGAACAATTTAAGACAACACTGAGGCTAATTTGAAATCTGACTGAAATCCTTTTTGATTGAACATTACAACACCTCAATTGTTGCATTTTTAAGACTACCTATAAAGAGTACAGTACATCAGCAAACCACCTTCTCTACCAGCTTCAACATACAGAGTGAAGATCAACAGCTGAACAGTTTTCAGTGTTATTTAAAGCTGCTGCAAACAGAGCATGGAAATCAAGTCGCCCACTTTCTTATTTTAATTGTAAATCTGATGACTCTAGGGGTAATTTTTTTTTACCCTATTCTATCAAGTATTCTTTTTTTTTTGTGCAGGAGTTACACAATAATATCCGCTACTGTAGTCTTTCACAAATAATCGTGTTTTTCTCTAATAATGTAAGTATGAAAGGCACTATGCAAAAATGAATTCTGTTTAAATGACTTACATACTCATTCCTTTCAACTTAAATGAAGACGTATTATTTCACTTTCAATTTTTATTGATACTTCATATGATGTTCAATGTTTTACTTGCTCCAAGTTATAATTACTTTGAAATATTTGTTCACCTTTGGAGATAAAATAAATCAATTAAATAAATCAATTTCAGCTGCAATGCACTATTCATCATAAAAAAACATATAGCTGATGTTAAATATGTGGAAAGGTTTTACATAAAATATGATATATTTAACAGCATGATGTTAGTATAAAAATATTTAAAATAGCACTACAGCAATTATAGTGTCCTAGCTGTTCTGAACATGTGCTGCTGGGAAGTCTAATTTTTTTCCTAGCCTTCAGTCTTAGCTTTGGTACAGTGGAGCAAGTGGATTCCTGCAATTAGCATGGTTTTATTACACAGAAGCAACATCTGAAATAAATTCATGGGACTGGTTCTATTCCTTCTTCTTCTTCTTGGATATATTACAACACTGGATAGTTGTTATGTCTTGTATAGTTGTATAACTGATCTGCATGGTGAGGACATCTGTCAAGGCACATTCAATCATGCAACAAGAACTAGCCATCTATTGTGTTTTTCGTCAGGTACTTGAGAAAATTAAGGAACACTTGGTCTTTATACTAATTCTTACACCCTAAAGACGTCAGTTCTCTAGCTGTCAAACTGTTATAATGAGTGACACTCTGAAGTGACTGGTGAAGGTCTAGCCTGATGCGGCCAAGATAATCTCTGTTACTAACAATGAGAATGTGTTCTGGAAGCAAATATCGTTATGTAAATACCAACCAAAAGTAATGAAGACCAGGAGAAAAGATGTCTGAACTAGGCGGGAATCGTTACCAAAAGACTAACTAAATTTTTAAAAGTATTATGCTAAAGTCAGACTGAAAATAATAAAGAAAAAATAGTACAAAAACAAATACAAACCCAAAAAACATAATGAAGAGTCATTATAAAATCTATAATAATAAAAATGTGAAAAGAAATAAAAATAATAAAGGGAAAACTATGAGTTACGAATAAAAATAACGGCAAATACAAACTTAGTATTTAGCGTGTAATTATTTTCCTATCCTAAGAGGGGCCGATTTCTTAATCAAGAATACATACTTGTTCTATCATTTTGTGCCAGCTTTGTTTCTCTTTTTCATTTTCCAGTGTTCTCATCATACTAACACTACAGTAAAAAGATATGACCAAGACTTGGGAAACACTGGATGAGGATATATGGTGCAAATGGCCTGGTTTTTCACAGATTTTTCTAAGTTATTATGAGCTGGTTTTACTACCAGCCTTTTTTTTTTTTCAGGAGTCAATTATGAATACCTACCCGTACTGTATTCAGCACCTTCAGGCTGCTTGTTAAGCTTCTCTACACTTATCTTTGTCTGTATAGTTCTTAAAGCACAGCCAACTTATAATGAGCTGACACTATTTGACAGTGGCAGGTTATTAGATTTCTTCCTAAATTGGCTGTTTTGAAATAATTCTTTAGACAACAATGAGGTGGCAGTCTTTCAGAAAACAGGCAAACATACGGACACACAGTACCTAAAAATACTTTTGTGTGCTAAAATAGTTTAATACATTTAGCCACTTAGCTTGATTTCTTAGTATTCATGTTTAACATAAAAAGTTACAGACATCTCTAAGCTGCATAATAAGAGAAAAAACAGTTAAACAAGTAGACTAAAGAAGCAAGGATGTTCTAAGACACAAAGATGCTAGAAAATATTTGGTATAGGCTTTTGTTATCAAAAACTACAAAATGAATAGCAATGAGAATCTCTGCTTCTAGTTGCATCTGAAGGAAGCACTTGAGTGATAGATGATGGTTTGACATCTTTCATCTAAAGCCTAAATTAAAAGCAGCCAAACTCTTAAAACATAATTTAGGAGGGCATATTTGGGCTTAACCTCTCTCATAAATAAGTTCAGGCTGGACATGGATGCCAACTCAGAACTTTTTTTTTTTCTAATTTTGCTCAAATTGCAAATTCAAAGATAATACTTTACTAGGTTATTTATCTTCTGAAAACATATAAAATGTTTATATTTAACCACAATAATATATTGTATATTACATGTACTACCATATTATGGCATGGTGGTTCCAGCTTACACACTGCCTTTATGAAATTCACAGTACATGTTCTTGCCATGTGTGTGGCATTTACTGGATACACTGGTTTCCTTCCATACCCCAGAAAATGCATATCAGGGCAGCTAGATGTATTATTGTGGGGTTGGTGAAACTTTCTAGAAGTGGTTATTAGGTTAATCTACTTCTTGCCCCTGAAGATTTTACACACACACATACACAAATACACATAGCAATCCTAGCCAGACCAGGGGCCTCATGCATAACGCCGTGCATAGAATTCACACTAAAACATGGTGTAAGGACAAAAGCAGAAATGTTCGAAAGCACAAAAAAATCCAGATGCATAAATCTGTGCATTCGCCAACTTCCACGTTCTTCCACTACATAAATCCCAGTCAGCATGAAAAGTAATGCATGTGCACGTGCCTGCTGCCATTCCCCAAAACTCCTCCCAGAATTATGCCTCTTTGAATATGCAAATCAATATAAATAGCCCTTAAGCTCAGCGTTCTGTGAAAAGACAATGGCAAAAGCACGGGGGAAATTAGAAGAATTTCAGCGAAAACCAATTGGAGGCAAGGAAAAACATACTGTTAGTTGGTTTAAATAGTGGTATAAACAACAAAAGGAAGTTGATCAAGTGACATAGAGTGTTGGAGAAACTTGAAAGCTCAAGTTCAGAAAGTCGCACAGTGCCCGAAATAAAAAAGAAGTTTCACTCGCCGTGAAAAGGCGAGTTGTAGCCCACTGTCTGAGTGTCATATGGAAGCTTATTAGCGTACAGAGAAAAGAAAAAAAAAAAATAGGGACACAGTGGGGAAAAAGCTCAATATGTCAACTTTAATCTCGAAATTCCCACTTTAATCACATAGTTTATTTTGTCATTAAAGTAGAACATCATAAACTTCATCTTAAAATCGTTTAATTTACTAGTTTCTCAAATCCCATCGTAACTAAAGTAGCACGTTAAATGCTTTGTTTTGTATGCATTCTTCTATGTGCTCTGTGTGTGTGAATCACTACGTGCTTCTTAAACGGGCTTTCTCTTCCTCCGATAGGACACAGAATCCATTACATTTGTGATATTACAACTCTCTGAATAATTAAAATACTGAGATGTATATTTGACATCATTTTCATGATGATAGGAATTAAAGCATGTATTAAACATGGGAACAAGGTGGCGCAGTGATTGTTCAAGCCTCACACAAGATGCTTGTCACGCCAGCCCCAGCAAGAATACAGCGTGAGGCAGGAACAATCCGTGCTAGCGCTGCAACACCGTGTCCTCACATGATTAATTATTAACAGTATAGATTATTTAAATGAAGTTAAAGTTTTATCTGTATAATGTAATAAACATATTTTGCTGCATTTCATCTTAAAAATGATATCGTCATCATATGTAAATATGCGCTTTATAAAGTGGCTCAAGTTGTGCAATATAACTGTATCGCAAGTTTACAGTGAGGTAATTGTACTTATAAGTACAAACAGTTCTACAAGGAGCACTTGATGGATTGATTGACTGCGTGTATAGTTCTTGGGATGAAACTGTTACTGAACCGCAAGGTCAGTACAGGAAAGGCTCTGAAGCATTTGTCGCAAGAATGCAGTTCAAATAGGCAGCATGGCTGAGGCAGAGTGTGCTAGATGCTGTATACCGATAATTCTCTTTCCGGTCACCTGCTGTAGATCTGTGATTCCACACTCAGATACAGTGATATAAATACTCAGAATGGTGCAGTGACAGTAATATGGAAAAAGATGATCCGCTGTGGCAACCCCTAACGGGAGCAGCTGAAAGAAGAAAAAGAAGGTGCAGTGAGAGTAACAACGCTAAAGCAGCTATGGTATTTGTAATAGTTTGGCTATTCCGTGGACCATTATATTATTACAGGTTCATTACAATCAGATGCCTTCAACTAATAAACAATATGCGGTTAATTTCAGTGTATTTCATAAAGCCGCGTCAGGGATGTGGATCTAAAAAAGAAAGGGAAACCACACTGGAACAAAAGCACTGCTTTGACGCTGGGTGCCGCCAGTTTGCAAAACCTAGCGAACTTGCGTACGCCAGGTTTTGAGCTAGCGTGAAAATGTGTGTGGCTTTACAGCAAGTTTAGGCTTTATACTTCGCAATTTGAGCATGGAGACAGGAGTGCGCAACATTTTTGTGTGTACGCACCATTTATACATGAGGCCCCAGGTCTCAAGTGGTGCCAATTGCCAGTCACTCTGCAGTACTCTGTTTAGGGATCTTTACACAGGGACTCACTATCACCAGCACTAACAATCATGCAGGTGCCCTCGACTCGCATATAAAAGTGCAACTCTTTTGGTTATACATTATGTCAATTACTGCATCTTCCTTTTATTGCAGTTGCTCTAATTATTGAGAAGTGACCCAAATAAACTTAATAAACCCTGTGACCAAGAAAGTGGCAATTTTGCCCACACCTGGCGCCCTCTAATTATTTCAATCACTCTAGAGAAAAAACAAAGTACAGAAAATATAAAAGTGATGTGGTATTTATTAACATGTAACAATACCAAGTAGAATTAAATATACAAATCAAAATAGATAGGGGAGTCTGGATATAAACAGTCTTAGAAAACTTACTGAAAACCAGAAATATTAAGGGGTGGGTGATGTTCTGGGTGACTTTTTATTTAGCACTCAGTGTTACTTATAGGATACATTTTCGAACTTCCAAATCAGATGGCCTCACATCACTTCCTATGTTGCCCTTCAATTATTTTCTTCTGTTCTGGTCCATCATATGAACCATATTTATGTTAAGATGCACATGTGGGGTTTTGGAACATGTGATACTGCACACATTTGATTGGCTATCTTGTCCTGATGACAAGTGACTCTGATCAAACTGTTATTTTAATCTTTTAACTACCTCCACACTCTCTTCTTTCTCAAGCTGTAAACTAATTCTGTAATTAGTGGCACACATACTTATTTCCCATTTCCAGGTCATAAACTAACTGAAAAAGAAATCGACTGGAACAAATGCATAAATTACTGGTGTAATGCAAAAGGATTCTTGCAATGCCTGTAATTAAAGTCCTGTAAATTCAGTTTATCCTAGTTCATTTGAGCAAAATACTATACACTGGTACAGTATTATTATCATTACTATTGTAGATTTGGCTCACACTTTTATGAAAAAAGACTTGCATGTTCAGGGATTCAGCACAATTGCTTATATACTATTCACTTTTATTCAACTGTAGAACAAGCAGATTAACTGTCTGGTTCAGGCTCACATAGTGACTAAGGAGTTAGCAATAAAATTAACAGTTTTCGGGCTTTAGATCCAATGTCTTAGCCTCAACCATGGCACCACGCTACTAGTCTATGAGTATGAATGACTGTAGCAATAAGTGTGAATGTGCATTGTGGCTGACAGGCACGCTGATTGCGTCCGCTGCTGCTTGCACAGGCTCTGGCCCAATGCAGCTCTAAACTGAATTAAGCAGGTTTCAAAATGTATTCACTGTATGTATGTATGTATGTATGTATGTATGTATGTTTACACATAATGCACCATCAAACAAAGAGGGAATCTAGGAATACAGGGCATAAGGGAGGATCCAGTGCTGGATGGGACACCAGTCTATTAAATGGCCTGCTCACACACACTTCCACACACACTAGGACCAGGACAACATACTGTAAAGATGTTCTTTAACATAACATGTAATCAGTCTTTTTAATCTATACAGTTTCAGAAACATGTCAGTTATGCCTGGTTTTGTTTTTGTACATTTTGAACTTTCAGTTTTTTATTTACTGTATTCTTATTGTGATCACAGTGACATCATGTATCACATTATGGGGATTTGTTTTTTCTTTGTGTGGATGGGGATTTGTTTATCTTTGTGTGGATTTTGCCTTTACGTGGGTCATTAATAATAATAATACATTTTACTTATAACATTGAAAACATTTTGTTGTCAGGGATACATTCCATTGCAGGTCATGAATTTCTGACATAGCGCAGCATATGGTGCCACTACATATCTGCTATAAGAGAATGTCATGCTCAGTAGGATGCATCTGAACTTTACAACAATTTAAAGGTAAGACAATGTGAGAGACTAGAGCTCATGCCAATTAAAAAACTATTTAGTAATTGATAGTAATTTAGACTTCTCTTATTTTGGTAACAATTTTTGCCTCGTTCTTTTCTTTAGACCAAAAACCTAACAACCTCTCCTGCTAGGCCTTACTACCTTTATGACTATGCATTTGTTTAACCCTATTAAAAACGATGTAATATCTTGACAATGAACAAAAAAAAACTCTGTTTGAATAGGGCCTTTTTCACTGGTTCAAATGTAACAGTAGTATCTTTTCAGTGAAATTATTCACGATTCATATATCAAAAATAATACCAATAGAGGGAGTAGACAGTTACTAAAACATATGCAGGACTAAAATAAACTATTTCTACTTTTTCCATTGCCAGATAAGTCTGAATGATTGTTTATAAAATACAGTTTGACATTTTAGGTGCTAAGTGCAAACAAAGCAGCCAATGATGATACAAAGAGGAGGGTACACTCTTGTCTCAAAGGAAGTTATACCTAACCTAGTATTAAACTGCATTTTTGTGAAGGCAGTTAAAAGGACTCTCACGAAAGGTAAACTTTTTTTTTTTTTAAGTTCATTTAAAACAAATTAGCAGATGTTTAAACTGTGAAAACTGCACTTTTTATTTTTACAGGTTTATTGGAAAATGTATACCTGTATAGTGCAATGAAATTCTTATTTGCATGTCTTCTCAAACAGAAAATGATAATGCAATGCACAAAATTTTTCTAATATTACATTATTTATTTCACTATTTGATATTATGATTGGCTGTTCAGTGATGTTGGCCATATTTAGAAAAGTTGACTTCACTACCCTACGCAGAACTTTAAGATCTTGAGCCGAGCAGGTACCATACCAATGGGTGACCCAGCCAGTGAGGATGGACTCTACCATGCATCTATTAGTGGAAAACAGAATGAGAAAGAAGAACATTTCTATGGTGTTTGAGAACATAGAATGGGTGTGACGATGCGGGTTCAGCTCCGTGCTCCCATCTTCTTGAACCCAGCACCGTCGGTAATGTCACCGATGAGCTAGACAGTGAGGCAATAACATTAGAGCAAGGAGATGATGTAAAACATTCAAAAAAAAAAAAAAATAGTGTTCAAATCAAGTGTAGTGCATTCAACAGTTCAATAAATAAATAATCCATAAAAGAAATGTGGAGGTTAAAAACAATAGAAAAATCTTCTAAAAACCACGAGGTAAAATATCACAGGAAGCAGTCTTTTAAAAACCAATGACAAGCCTGGTGCTTCTTTTTCATTAGCGTCTCACCTGCTTCTCCCATGCGGGCCCTGCAACTGGCGAGACACCCTCTCTGCAGCTGACCTTCTCTGTACCTGACTCTACTACTGTCAGTCGCCTTACCGATCCTCCGGTCGGCTCCCCCTGACAGTGACTTGGGATTCCCCAACGACCAAGGCTCCCGCGCTGAAGACACCATGTCTCAAGTCCCGACTCCCGCTGCCTTCCACGGGCTTAAGTGGAGAGTCACTCGTCTCCTGGTCACTCCCGTCCTTTATACTAAACTCTACAGTGTGACCACCTCTACTATTTACACGGGTGTCAGCCAAACACCCAGGCTGCCTGCTCAGCTGCGGCGAGCCTGCTCACGATTGCTCACCCGCACCTGCTTGCTCGCTCGCTCGCTGGTTAATCCTGCAACCTCTGTCTTTCTCTTTCTTTCTTCCTCGTTCTCTTTTTTCTTCCCTAACCGTCTCGGGCTTCTCTATATATAATGGACATGGCAGCTGTGGCAATCAACAGTTCCCGGGATCAATTACGCTGCGGACCATCCCTCACCTGTGCATATAGGTGAGAAACGCCCGCAGCATGAATCCTCCCGGAAACCGCTTCAGCCACACTACTATGCCCCTCGCTACGCAGCGAGCACGGTGATTATTCATTTAAACAAAAACTGGCCTTTGCTGGGAGAACTGTGGACTCACAACACCACAATGGGCAGTATAGTTTAAAATCTACATTATAAAATATGTGAAAACTCTGATAGCTTTGCTACATACTGGTATAATGCATTTGAAAAAACATTTCAGACTGAAACTTACTTCATAACACAAGACGCGCCATAGCTGACTCTAATTACCATTATGTTTTTACAACTTTAATTATTTCATCATTGTGGACGTCATGCTTCTGGTCCTTCCATAACTTTTCCTAACTTGCCTCTATTCAAACAGTATTCCGAAAATGTGATTGATAATATTTTTATTAGCTTTTTATTTGAAAGACCCCCTTTAATACCACCAGCAACGTTATTATATGTTGGTATGCGGGTGTGAATCATGTCTCTCTCCTCTAGTTCACACGTGACTGCATTTGCATGTCTTTTTTACCTTGACAAAACCTCTCCTGCCACTTATATTGACATTACTGAACACCGTTTCCTACATGTGAATTGATGTCTCTTTTCAGCAGACAAATATTATATTTTTTTCGCTATACATGATGAAGAAAAAAGCAAATCGAAAAACCTTTGCCATTCCAGTTATTTCAGTTAGGTAAAACACAACTATAAACTCACTTCAAATGGCAACACAATGTTTTTCACACCCTGTTGAAAATTAAGTACACATCCAGCATGAATTCTACATTGAGAAGGGAGAACATGTGAAGTGGCCAGTGGAACATAGCAGATGGAGCAATCGAGCCAGGAGTAAAGACAGCTGCTGTTGCAGTTAGACATACCAGAATGATAATAAATGAATCAAGAATAGAAAGGCTAGATTGGACATTGCTAAAGAACATCTAAAAAAAGCCAGCACAGTCCTGGAAAAACATTCCTTAGACAGATGAAACCAAGATCAACCTCTACCAGAATGATGGCAAGAAAAAAGTATGGAGAAGGCGTGGAACAGCTCATTATCCAAAGCATACCACATCATCTGTAAAACACAGTGGAGGCAGTGTGATGGCTTGGGCGTGCATGGCTGCCAGTGGCACTGGGACACTAGTGTTTATTGATGATGTGACACAGGCCAGAAGCAGCCGAATGAATTCTGAGGTGTTCAAAGACATACTGTCTGCTCAAATCCAGCTAAATGCAGTCAAATTGATTGGTCGGCGTTTCATGATACAGATGGACAATGACCCAAAACATACAGTCAAAGCAACCCAGGAGTTTATTAAAGCAAAGAAGTGGAAAATTTTTGAATGGCCAAGTCAGTCACCTGATCTTAACCCAACTGAGCATGCATTTCACTTGTTGAAGACTAAACTTCAGACAGAAAGGCCCACAAACAAACAGCAACTGAAAGCCGCTGCAGTAAAGGCCTGGCAGAGCATTAAAAAGGAGGAAACCCAGCATCTGGTCATGTCCATGACTTCAAGATTTCAGGCCGTCATTGCCATCAAGGGGTTTTCAACCAAGTATTAGAAATTAACATTTTATTTCCAGTTATTTAGTTTGTCCCATTACTTTTGAGCCCCTGAAATGAAGGGATTGTGTTAAAAAAATGCTTCAGTTGCCTCACATTTTTATGCAATCGTTTTGTTCACCCCACTAAATTAAAGCTGAAAGTCTGCACTTCAACTGCATCTGAGTTGTTTCATTTAAAATTCATTGTGGTAATGTGCAGAACCAAAATTAAAAAAAAGTTGTCTCTGTCCAAATATTTATGGACCTAACTGTATATTGAAATGCTAGCACATGTTTTGAATTACATACACACAATCACATATTCAATCATATACATAAATGCACTTGATGGCAAATACCTACACACACAAAGATAACTGACAGTTTATTCTTGTATTTGCATACTCAATACATTTTCAGTTCTGCCATTTCTGTGAAAACATTGCAAGTGAGCTCCATTCAGTCACAGATCGCTCCATCTACAATATGCCATCTTGTCTGTTTTCTTTTCCCCGTGTGACATGGATGTGGGTTGTGCACTTTGTATACTAACAGCTATGCTGATATATCAGACACTTGGCACACTTCATGTAGAACTACATCAAGCTTTATAAGTAACAGCATACATAGTCGTTGATAAGCACTTGTTAAAATGTTGATGTCCTTTCATGCAGTAGAAGTCAATCAAACCCAACAAATCTGGAATCAAATTTTTGCTGTGAATGTAAGAAATATATACAGTACTAGCAAAATACCCGCGCTTCGCAGCGGAGAAGTAGTGTGTTAAAGAGGTTATGAAAAAAAAAAAGGAAACATTTTAAAAATAACGTAACATGATTGTCAATGTAATTGTGTTGTCATTGTTATGAGTGTTGCTGTCTTTTATATATATAATATACACACACAGACACACATAAACATATATATACATATACATATATATATACATATATCTACATATACACATATCTACATATACATACGTATACACACATATACACATCCACATAAACATATATATACATATACAAATTTACATATCTACATATATATATATATATATATATATATATATATAGACATACATATATACATACATTCATTCACATATATATATATATATATATATATATATATATATATATATATATATATACTGTATATAAACATATGTACTTATTGGTTCCTGTATTTAGGATATAGCAGGTTGGATAATGGACGGATGGACATCTGTATGCATAGCCGTATTTGCCCGTTTTCATTTTTTTTCTTTGTTCAGTAATATTTCAGTAAACCCGGAGCTTGTCAGTTCAAATCCTGGTACTGACACCACTGTGTGACCGTGAGGAAGTCACTGCCTGTGTTGCAAAAAACAAAAGTAATGTAAAAAATTGTACCTCAGATGTTGTAAGTTGGTGGAATAAAGGCATAAGTAAAATAGATAAATATGTATTATACACATAGGAACTATTCATTTATTTTCAGTTAAGTCATCTGCAGCAAACTTTTATAAATGAGGGTTTCTGATTTTTAAATAGTGCAAACTGTTTCTTCTTCATTGACGTTTTCTCTTGGAGAGCTTTTTTCATTTCATTGAAAATGAAAGCAGCAGCTGCCAAAATATGTAGCTTTCTTATTAATTTTTCAACATTGTGTAAAATGTATAAAGTAACATAAAAGGTTTAAATACTGGTTATTCTTTTACACTAAAATATTACTAAAGAGATACAAAAAAAGTAAAATGGATATGTTCTTTTTCTTTAAGGAGATTAAATATTACTGAAGAAAGAAAAAAAAAAATTAAACAGCCAAATGGGGCTATGCATACGAACTTAAAAGGTTTAAATAAAACAGAAATATATATTTTATTTTTACTTGCTTAACTTGTGGAGGGTGTATCCTGTAGTAAAGCCGTAACTTTTTTCGTGAAAGCCTGTTTCAGTCAATAAGTCTTAAAAAAACGTGTAAAGATATTGACAATAAGCTAAGTCATCTGCAGCAAACTTTTATAAATGAGGGTTTCTGATTTTTAGATAGTGCAAACTGTTTGTTCTTCATTGTTTTCTCTTGGAGGGCTTTTTTCATTTCATTGAAAATGAAAGCAGCAGCTGCCAAAATATGTAGCTTTCTTATTAATTTTTCAACATTGTGTAAAATAAATGTATAAAGTAACATAAAAGGTTTAAATACTGGTTATCCTTTTACACTAAAATATTACTAAAGAGATACAAAAAAAGTAAAATGGATATATTCTTTTTCTTTAAGGAGATTAAATATTACTCAAGAAAGAAAAAAAAAAAATTAAACAGCCAAATGGGGCTATGCATACGAACTTAAAAGTTTTAAATAAAACAGAAATATATATTTTATTTTTACTTGCTTAACTTGTGGAGGGTGTATCCTGTAGCAAAGCCCTAACTTTTTTCGTGAAAGCCCGTTTCAGTCAATAAGTCTTAAAAAAACGTGTAAAGATATTGACAATAAGCTAAGTCATCTGCAGCAAAGTTTTGTAAATGAGGGTTTCTCCTTTTTAGATAGTGCAAACTGTTTCTTCTTCATTGACGTTTTGTCTTGGAGAGCTTTTTTCATTTCATTGAAAAAGAAAGCAGCAGCTGCCAAAATATGTAGCTTTCTTATTAATTTTTCAACATTGTGTAAAATAAATGTATAAAGTAACATAAAAGGTTTAAATACTGGTTATCCTTTTACACTAAAATATTACTAAAGAGGTACAAAAAAAGTAAAATGGATATGTTCTTTTTCTTTAAGGAGATTAAATATTACTGAAGAAAGAAAAAAAATAAATAAACAGCCAAATGGGGCTATGCATACGAACTTAAAAGGTTTAAATAAAACAGAAATATATATTTTATTTTTACTTGCTTAACTTGTGGAGGGTGTATCCTGTAGCAAAGCCCTAACTTTTTTCGTGAAAGCCCGTTTCAGTCAATAAGTCTTAAAAAAACGTGTAAAGATATTGACAATAAGCTAAGTCATCTGCAGCAAAGTTTTATAAATGAGGGTTTCTCCTTTTTAGATAGTGCAAACTGTTTCTTCTTCATTGACATTTTGTCTTGGAGAGCTTTTTTCATTTCATTGAAAAAGAAAGCAGCAGCTGCCAAAATATGTAGCTTTCTTATGAATTTTTCAACATTGTGTAAAATAAATGTATAAAGTAACATAAAAGGTTTAAATACTGGTTATCCTTTTACACTAAAATATTACTAAAGAGGTACAAAAAAAGTAAAATGGATATGTTCTTTTTCTTTAAGGAGATTAAATATTACTGAAGAAAGAAAAAAAAAAAATAAACAGCCAAATGGGGCTATGCATACGAACTTAAAAGGTTTAAATAAAACAGAAATATATATTTTATTTTTACTTGCTTAACTTGTGGAGGGTGTATCCTGTAGCAAAGCCCTAACTTTTTTCGTGAAAGCCTGTTTCAGTAAATAAGTGTTAAAAACAGGTGTAAAGATATTGACAATAAGCTACGCAAACCCAGGAAGACATGGAATCGTTTAAATCAAGTATCATTACATCTTCCTTTCTTAAAGAGAAGTAAGGTAGTACTTATAAGCTTACATATTTATATATAGACATACATATATATACATATATATCTGAAGCCGTGCAAGCACACTCTTGAGAATGCAACGTATAGTTGTACAGAAGAAAAGCAATCTTGCCTCAAATGAATGGCAACCTTTTGTAGGTCTATGAACTTAATTTAAAGTTTAGGTTTACACGGTGCTTTCTTTCCGAAATACCTGCACTCATGAATATGTCTGTATGTGTCAGTCGGTCAAATCAACGCGCTTCGCACCGGCGAAGTACCGCTTTTAAATTTTTATTAAGAAGACAATAAAACGTTTTTAAATTGAGGGAAAATATACTAATAACAGTTTGTTAAGGATCTGTTTTTTTGTGAAGCTGCCTTTACTCGAGTGATCACTTCGACCTGACTTGGTGGCCAAGTATAAGCGTTACCTCGTAGGTAACCACCCATACAATCAGATTGTGAATCAGACTACGAATGCCGTGAATGTAATTACACACTCACTGCACTTGCTTACGGTAATCGAACCTCGGACGTCAGCGCTAGAGGGGCTTAGCAGCGGTGAAGTATTGCTTTTAAATTTTAATTAAGAACAAAAGAAAACCTCAGAGCTTCGATTCCCGAAAGGGAGTGAAGTGAGTGTCCGGCTACCTACCAGGTAAAGCTTATGGTTGGACAGCAAGTGACGTAACATCAGCCACGGTGCCTTCAGTTGTGAGAAGCAGATCATAGAATGATTGAAAATAGTTTTGTATTTACCTTTTTAGTAAAAGGCGAGCTTTTAAGCCTGAGAAATCACCCCGTAAATGCACACGTTTAATTGCACATGTGTTAATATGTATGGTTACACAGTATTAAAAGACAGTGAAGAACGTGATTTACCTTTGTTCCCGCGTTTGATAAAAGGCGAGCTTTTAAGCCTGAGAAATCACCCCGTAAATGCACACGTTTAATTGCACGTGTTAATATGTATGCTTACACAGTATTAAAAGACACTCAAAAATTAACATCATTTACCATCAGCCACAGTGCCTTCAGTTGTGAGAAGCAGATCATAGAATGATTGAAAATAGTTTTGCATTTACCTTTTTAGTAAAAGGCGAGCTGTTAAGCCTGAGAAATCACCCCGTAAATGCACACGTTTAATTGCACATGTGTAAATATGTATGGTTACACAGTATTAAAAGACAGTGAACAACGTCAGTTACCTTTGTTCCCGCGTTTGATAAAAGGCGAGCTTTTAAGCCTGAGAAATCACCCTGTAAATGCACACGTTTAATTGCACATGTGTTAATATGTATGCTTACACAGTATTAAAAGACAGTCAAAAATTAACGTCATTTACCTTCGTTCATTTGACTCGTGCTGTAAATCTCTTCCTTGTTTTTAGTTCACGTGATTACGTAGGAGGCGTGATGACGCGATACGTGACTCCGCCTCCTCCATTAGAGTATATGGACAAAAAATTTGTTCCAGTTATGACCATTACGCGTAGAATTTCGAAATGAAACCTGCCTAACTTTTGTAAGTAAGCTGTAAGGAATGAGCCTGCCAAATTTCAGCCTTCCACCTACACGGGAAGTTTGAGAATTAGTGATGAGTCAGTCAGTCAGTCAGTCAGTCAGTGAGTCAGTGAGGGCTTTGCCTTTTATTAATATGTATAGATACTAGATCCTGTTGCCTATTTGGAGAAAGATCATTCTCAATTGACAGAGAAACAAAGTGTGAATGTTGGTGTGATCTGAGAACCTTTCACAAGCAGTGTGAGAAGAGTCACTACCGACAATACATTCACATCACTTTCCAAAGTGCTGGAAGTGGTCACTCCCCGTTCTGTGCTTAGGAGTAGCAGGAATATATGTGTGTTCACCAGCACTTGTCATAAGAGATATTTCACCGTCATCAAGCTTTTGCACTTCCATGGGAGACCCTGGCACTCTTAAGAACAGTTTATGTATTGGCTACGCTTGGATCTTACCATGTAACATATGAAGGAGGAAGACGAAGAAGCTGACACAACAGAGAGTTGTAAGTTTATTCAACTTCAAACACACTTGCATGGCAAATACGCTGCTTGCCCAAAATACATAACCTGCTCCGTACTGAACTATAAATGAAATGAGATGGACACACAGATGGCCATGGAGACAAATAGATAGATAGATAGATAGATAAATAAGCACTGAGAACATGAAAAAGCAGTGCAGAACACACAAGCAGCAAAACAAACATGAATACAGTGAAGCTTTTTTTGGTGCTTGTGCCATTAAAAATAAAATGCTGAAGACTGGTGATGTGCACAGCATTATACTCACTCCAACATGCTTCTTGCCATTTACCTATATAAGTTGTGAAATATGCTGTAATTTTATAAAGTATTTACTGTATATAGAAAAATATAATTTTGACTTCATATTTTGAATAAATATTGAAGTGGTTTTATGCTGAATCAGAGAAAGATATTCTTGTCACAGCATCCATCAGGTTGTTCTTGCTCCTAGAAGCAGTGCAAAATTGGAGATGCATACACAACACAAAAAAAAACAAAAAGAAAATTATGTAAAGAGACACTATGGAAAATTTTCTACTTCGTGTATTATTTTTTGTGCCCAAATAACTGGAGTTTTTCTTTCTTTTTTTAATTGAAAACTTAAGATAACATTTCAAATGAAAATATTTAAACAAAATATGTTGTGTGCCATATAATTTATTTTTACATTCACTCAAATTATATTAGGCTATCTGTGGCTTTTAGGAGTAGGGTATAGGAGATGCGTTATCAGGATGTAGTGCTAATGGGCCATTAGTCAGAACGAAAGGATTCAGATGCCACTTGGCATAGCCTTGGTGGTTTAGTACTAATAAAATGTGTGGCAGTTCTAAGGGTTAACAAAATTATTACTAACTAATGCAATTAACACAGATTTGTCACTTATCTATTTAACATCAGAACTGCCGAAGCCTACGAAAAAACTTGTAATCCCAGCCCACCCACCTTAAATTCCTTCACACACCTCTGTCAGCATCTTTTGTGTTGTAAATGTGTTGATCAGTATAAGCAGCAAGAAGCCTGCTATCCAATCCATCAAGTTCAGTGTAATAGGAACCACAGCAAAGAGAGGTGTGTACATTGCAACAGGTACACATGTTGCAAATGTAGGAAGGACGGTCTCTGGGTGTGTGGGAACTGTTAACATTTGAATTTGATGATTGCATATAGCGCAGAACTGACCTCTCTGTAATATTTTGTCCTCTGCATCTCCTGGAGTACAAAAGAAACACCACCAAGCACCAAAATGTGGAGACTGGGCAAGATTGGGGGGGAAAAAAAAAACAAACGCGGTCACTGACTACAACTGCATGAAGGTATGCAAATGAATATAATGTTGCAATAGTGCAACAATGTTTTCCAAAATGTACTATACAGGTCATAAAATGAGTTATTCCAAATGTCATATATACCTATGTCTCTCTTTTTTGTCAGTGTGGCTTTGACATCATGGAACAGAATGTGCATACTAATTCAGTGTGAGCAGGAACACTCAAGAATATAACTGAATAAAAAAAAAATTCACATCCACAATCATTCTCAGTCACACACCCCACTCACACCCACGTCCACAGTTTTCCCAGTCCCAATCTCGTTCACACACAAGATCTGACACTGTTTTCAAAGAAAGAGGTGGTATAACAAAACATGTCTGTTATACCACGTCTTTATATGAAAACATCCAGTTTTGAGAATTGGTTGTATGAGCGTGAACGTGACTTGAGAGAATAAAAATGAAAAAAAAAAAAAAGATAGCTTTTACAAGTACTATAAATTTACACTGGCTGTTACAGACGCAAATCAAATGAAGGTTTTTATTGTATAATATTAACAATAAGAGCAGCTCACTACTCAAAGTGGTAAATTTGGAAGGCAGCCAGTATCAAACTGGCGACCTCTTGA
This sequence comes from Erpetoichthys calabaricus, assembly GCF_900747795.2. Lineage (NCBI taxonomy): Eukaryota > Metazoa > Chordata > Cladistia > Polypteriformes > Polypteridae > Erpetoichthys > Erpetoichthys calabaricus. Next base: position 65,951,612 of record NC_041397.2, on the reverse strand, counting down.
TTATGAGTCAGCAGTTCTTACCGGTGCACCACACAAGCTGTCTTATCAATAGCCTACCCAAACCTTCTTTCTTTTTCTTTGTTAATATTCTTGAATAAAAACGCACTTGTTTTGTTAAACTTGTACCTTTTGTAAAAGTGCTTATTTGATATTTGGACTTCAGGCTTCACACATTATACACTTCATGTCTACATTTTGTCAATTATTACTAAAACATGAAAAACATTTCTGTTTTAATTATGTGTTTATATAGATTGTTTTAGCCATGGAACACACATGAAATGTATGTATTCCAAATGACAATACTACCCTCTACAACTACAGGCACTTCACTCCAAGATAAACACTGAGCACTGAAAAAGTTCTTTGCGAATTGAACTGCGGGGGAGGGTGGGGGGATAGGATAGTAGGCTGCTTGCTGCTTGTGCTGATCGTTACATTTACAATACAAAAGACACTGACAGAGAGGTGGAAAGGAATTTAAAGTGGGCCGGGATTATGAGTTTTTTCGTAGGCTTCGGTAATTCTAGTGTTACATGCTACTTATCCTTCAACTGTAGATATTTATCTCTCTTTAACCAATACAAGTAAAGCTTAATTCTTTATCTCATGTGCTTTAAAAGTTTTTGCAAGATTTTCACAAATTTTAGCATAACACTAAAAAAGTTTTCTCAAAATCCATACTACTGCAAGACAGATTTCATCTTGTGTACCAGGTCAACAGGCTCTCCCACTACTAGCAGAGACATTGGTGAGTCTTGTTGACAACAGCTGAAATGTGTTGTTCTCTACTTCAGTTCATCAGTAATGGCCAATCCAAGAAATGTAATTCTACTCATCCTCTACTCAGCATCCCCTTCAAAGAAGATTGCAGTGCAGTCTGTCTTCTGCTTCCTAAACTCTTAGGCAGTTTACATGGAAAATAGGGCAAATTCTAAATCAAATTAACAATTTCCCAAAGTATACAAGGCATATTTCCCAATACATAGTACAGTAATCCCTCACTTATCGCGGGAGATAGGTTCCATGGCCGACCGCGATAACTGAATTTCTGCGAAGTAGGGACACTATATTTATTTAATTATTTAACATGTATTTGGACGTTTTTAAACCCTCCCTGTATTGTTTACAACCCACCATTTACTCTATTAAAAACAGGGACAACTGCTAAGCAATATGAAATCGGTAGATAAGTTTACACTTACTGTATAGCGAAGTACACGTAGCAGCTTGTAGGCGGTCATGACGTCGTCGACCTTGTTGCAAAGATTCCTAAAGCAGATTCCATCCAGACTACTGCCTTATCACGTCCACTTGCAACTCGTTTTGCACCCTGGTTAAAGGACACTGCGGCCGTAGATCTTATATGCTTTTCCTCCTTTTTAAATAAAAGAATCGATGTCCTGCAGTGGTGTAGCTGTTCCCTTCCTTCAACATATCCAAAACTTTTACCTTTTTTGCAATCATTTGCATCTTCTGTTGGTGGTTGGACACGGCCCCTGAAGCATTAGCACGTTAATGATGAATGAGTGAGATGAGAATTCCTGGTTAATGCAACACTCCGTCGCTGAGCCAATCAGCAGCGCACAGGATCTTAACTGCGTGCTCTGATTGGGTAGCTTCTCAGCCATCCGCCAATAGCATCTCTTGTATGAAATCAACTGGGCAAACCAACAGAGGAAGCAAGTAAAAAGACCCATTGTCCGCAGAAACCCGCGAAGCAGCGAAAAATCCGCGTTATGTATTTAGATATGCTTACATATAAAATCCGCAAAGTCGTGAATCCGCGAAAAGTGAACTGCAAAGTAGCGAGGGATTACTGTACCACAATCTGCAATGAAAAATGCAGGTTACATCCATGATTGGAGTAGCAGTGTGTAATGGGCTTTACATGGACATTAAAGTTCTCTACCCTGTATCCTCGATTGACCCCTGTACCAGCGTACTCTACAATTTACATTGAATTATGTATATCATAATTAGGCACTGGTTTTAAACTTCAAAAGACTGTGCACCAAACAAACAGTACTTCAAATTAACATAATTGGGAATTTTAAAAGATTCACTTGTAAAACCAGTAATAATTGTGTTTTCAGTTCAATAGTTGTAAAACATAAAGTCATGATAATATATGTAAATATATGTACATCTAAAATACAGAATGTAAGGAAAAGCATGTATAAATGATATTTAGCATGTGAACTTGGTAAATTATCTGACACTTGGTAAATCTGACAATTAACAGTCAGGTTTGAGAAAACTGATTTACTGCTTCTCCGTATATACAAAAAACACAGTTATTACGGTTCAGCTCATTAATGTTACCATTTTTTATGACACTTGTATTAATACCAAAATGGTAGCTGCAGAAAAGTAAGACATCAGTTACAACTTGCATTCTTTACACATTTACATGACTTTACAACCAGAAAAACACTATCAAGTATTTTTATTTGGGCTTTTTTTTATCCTCGGAGCTAAGTAAACTTGGAGCAATGCTTCATTTGGCACAATAGCTTTTCATCTGTTTGAAGGAGGGTGGCATTAAGTAGCTCCCAAGACAGCACTGTGAATGATTTCTTGTAACCTACTTGCTTAAACGGCGCATCTTTAGACACGACTGCTGTGCTGTTGCTGGCATTCTCCTCTGTTATTTGCATATATGTTTCTATTTTGTGATTTCTGGTGGCAAAGTATTGTCAATATTTTGTAACAGCTTAATATTATGACAATCTTATGTATAGAATAATCCTCCCTGAACTGCAGTTTTACTATGAACTTTTTAGTATTACAGAAACTATTTCCCCCTTGAGAATAGAATGATATATATTCATAAGCCATTGAGAAGGTGTATGATATTTTTTTCAGCTTTATCCTATTTCAGCGCAGCTATTAATCTTAAAGAATAAACATGTATCAAAATTGTTTAAGAAAAAATAAAATAAACAGAACCATAAAAATAAATGGAATTTGCCATTGTTTATTATTGTTTTTCTCTGTTTTAGCTGATATGTAATATGCAATACTGTCCTTCATTAGAAGCAAAAAAAGGCCCCACAATAAAACCTACAAAAGATCTCTATACTATACAAGAATCATAAGACTATAAAGAAATCAGAAGTAATTTTGGAAAAATTAATGTATGCACATTATATTGAAAAATAATTATGTTATAGGGTTTTGCAGACATATGTGTTTTACCCTTTTTTTACCTTAGATAAATGGTTGATATCAAAAAACAAATGCCATTGAACTTCTAACCATCCAGATTACAAATTGGACTGAAGTGATCTTTACATCGCAAAAAAACAAAATCACTTTGTCAGCCTGAAAAAGGGAATAAGTTCTCCTTTTCACTGACATTTTCTGGTACCATTAAAATGTAAACATCATAATGCACAAGCTTAAAAACTGGTAACTATAGAGAGAGAACTGTCTTCAGATGGCATACTCATCACTAAATCAATAAATATTGATTTTATTTTCAAAGGCACAAAAACCCTTAACTAATATTCCATATTCCATTTATACATAAGATTATTTGTACCAAAATTAAGTAAAATCCAATGTGTTTTATTTTAAAATGTACAGAAATCCTTAACTATTATTCCATATTCCATTTATACATAAGATTATTTGTACCAAAATTAAATACAATCCAATGTGTTAACTACACTACAATGCAATGCATATGCACATGGTGTATTTAATTTTGGCAGTTTTATCGTGTCATAATTCTTCCCTCACTCGTGAACAAGACCCCGAGATACTTGAACTCCTCCACTTGGGGCAGGATCTCGCTACCAACCCTGAGAGGGCACTCCACCCTTTTCCGGCTGAGGACCATGGTCTCGGATTTGGAGGTGCTGATTCTCATCCCAGCCGCTTCACACTCGGCTGCGAACCGATCCAGAGAGAGCTGAAGATCACGGCCTGATGAAGCAAACAGGACAACATCATCTGCAAAAAGCAGTGACCCAATCCTGAGCCCACCAAACCGGACCCCCTCAACACCCTGGCTGCGCCTAGAAATTCTGTCCGTAAAAGTTATGAACAGAATCGGTAACAAAGGGCAGCCCTGGCGGAGTCCAACTCTCACTGGAAACGGGTTCGACTTACTGCCGGCAATGCGGACCAAGCTCTGGCACCGATCGTACAGGGACTGAACAGCCCTTATCAGGGGGGCCAGTACCCCATACTCTCGGAGTACCCCCCACAGGATTCCCCGAGGGACACGGTCGAATGCCTTTTCTAAGTCCACAAAACACATGTAGACTGGTTGGGCAAACTCCCATGCACCCTCCAGGACCCTGCTAAGGGTATAGAGCTGGTCCACTGTTCCGCGACCAGGACGAAAACCACACTGTTCCTCCTGAATCCGAGGCTCGACTATCCGACGGACCCTCCTCTCCAGGCCCCCTGAATAGACTTTTCCAGGGAGGCTGAGGAGTGTGATCCCTCTGTAGTTGGAACACACCCTCCGATTCCCCTTCTTAAAGAGGGGGACCACCACCCCGGTCTGCCAATCCAGAGGCACTGTCCCTGATGTCCATGCGATGTTGCAGAGGCGTGTCAGCCAAGACAGTCCTACAACATCCAGAGCCTTGAGGAACTCCGGGCGTATCTCATCCACCCCCGGGGCCCTGCCACCAAGGAGTTTTTTGACCACCTCGGTGACCTCAGTCCCAGAGATGGGGGAGCCCACCTCTGAGTCCCCAGGCTCTGCTTCCTCATTGGAAGGCATGTTAATGGGATTGAGGAGGTCTTCGAAGTATTCCCCCCCACCGACCCACAACGTCCCGAGTCGAGGTCAGCAGCGCACCATCTCCACCATATACAGTGTTGACACTGCACTGCTTCCCCTTCCTGAGACGCCGGATGGTGGACCAGAATCTCCTCGAAGCCGTCCGAAAGTCATTCTCCATGGCCTCCCCAAACTCCTCCCACGCCCGAGTTTTTGCCTCAGCAACCACCAAAGCCGCATTCCGCTTGGCCTGCCGGTACCTATCAGCTGCCTCCGGGGTCCCACAGGACAAAAGGGTCCTGTAGGACTCCTTCTTCAGCTTGACGGCATCCTTCACCGCCGGTGTCCACCGGCGGGTTCGGGGATTGCCGCCACGACAGGCACCGACCACCTTACGGCCACAGCTCCGGTCAGCCGCCTCAACAATAGAGGCACGGAACATGGCCCATTCGGACTCAATGTCCCCCACCTCCCTCGGGATGTGGTCGAAGTTCTGCCGGAGGTGGGAGTTGAAGCTACTTCTGACAGGGGGCTCTGCCAGACGTTCCCAGCAGACCCTCACAACACGTTTGGGCCTACCACGGGCATTGCATCGGTCTGTCGTGGTGAAAAAGGAGCTGAGCCGCAAGGCGAAGCTCTCAATTTACCAGTCGATCTATGTTCCTACCCTCACCTATGGTCATGAGCTATGGGTAGTGACCGAAAGAACGAGATCGCGAATACAAGCGGCTGAAATGAGTTTCCTCCGCAGGGTGTCTGGGCTTTCCCTTAAAGATAGGGTGAGAAGCTCAGTCATCCGGGAGGGGCTCAGAGTAGAGCCGCTGCTCCTCCGCATCGAGAGGAGTCAGATGAGGTGGCTCGGGCATCTGATCAGGATGCCTCCTGGACGCCTCCCTGGTGAGGTGTTCCGGGCACGTCCAACCGGGAGGAGGCCCCGGGGAAGACCCAGGACACGCTGGAGGGACTATGTCTCTCGACTGGCCTGGGAACGCCTTGGGATTCTCCCGGAAGGGCTAGAAGAAGTGACCGGGGAGAGGGAAGTCTGGGCATCTCTGCTCAAGCTGCTGCCCCCGCGACCCGACCTCGGATAAGCGGGAGACAATGGATGGATGGATGGATCGTGTCATAATTAAAAACATATCAACCTAAAGGTTGATTGTTTTTCACTACAGCACAGAATTTTTGTGTCAGTTTAAAATGCAATACAAAATTGTTTTGCATTTTAATTCATGTCCATGGATTATGTGTCATAACTAAAAGCAAAGCAAACATACTGCATTTCACTTATCGTCTTCTCTAAGTGTATTGCATTTCGATTCAAGACCATTCATTAATCCTATTAAAATGACAAATCACTGTCAAGCGGTGGGGCAAGGGGCATCAAAGTTTAGCGTAAAAGCCATTCCAATTACGAGTGTGTTCAGCCAGCACTAAAGATGGAGAATGGCATTGGTAAGACAGGAGATCCACTTTCTCATTGAACAGGTGAAAGCTGGCGATGTAGATGAAGATTTCACTTTCTTCAGTGTTGACTGGTTGCTGGAATGGGCTGCTGTTATACAAGCAACAACAGGAGAAGCATTTCCAACTGCAACAGTAGCATCCTTAGAATGCTTTCATTAGCTAATATCCTGAACAGCTGCTGCATACAGCTATGCAGATCATCAACCAAGCCATCCATACACCATTGTTACCCAAAATATGGTTTGTAACTACCGGCAAATGGGGCTGACAAAACAGACTTTTGCTAACCTTTTTGATGCATCAGTCTGGGCTATCAAAATAAGAAGAATGGAAAAATATAAGGGGGCAAAATCTATTAAAGGATTTGGTCAGGGCATTAGCTTTGTCCACATTCCTTTCTAGCACCTGAGCCCAGGATTGTTTAAGCTGATGTAATGATACCCTGTCCATTCCAGACATCCTTCATGTCATTCTGAATTAGTTTCTTTTCTATTTTGGCTTTGTAAGCTTCCTTTCCTTCACTCATCTATTTCTTTAGCATACGCTGTACATCCTTGAGTGCCTCTTTGTCATTGGATTTGTATGCTCTCTTTATTCATTCAGGAGACTTTTTAGCTCCTTAGTAATCCAGGTCTTGTTGTATGGAAAACAACACACCATCTTTGTAAGTACCACTGTGTCAACACAGAAATTAATATATTCTGTGACACAGTGACAGAGTTTCTCAATATTGCCCCCATTTGACTCGCACTTCATTTCTCAGTCTGTCATTTGGAAGCAGTCATTAAGAGCTATTTCAGGCTTCACTTTCACACTATTCTGGTTGTAAGAGGTTGCTGTCTAATAACAGTTCTGTAGCTGGGAAAAAGGTGAATCAGGTTGTGGTCAAATTTTCCTAAAGAATCAAGTATGTTACATTTAAAGACATCAACATTTGAATACAGCAGGTCACAAACTGATAAAAATTTGTCATCATTTCTTCCAGTCATATGGTTGAAGTTACCACATATTATAAATGCAGGGTTGGAGTGAGTCATCATTAAAGTGTTGGTGACAGAGTTAATCATTTCCGCTGTTAGGTCCCCATTTGCGGAGGGACGAATACAGTCATCCCTCGCCTATCGCGTGGGTTACGTTCCAGAGCCCCCCGCGATAGGTGAAAATCCACGAAGTAGCGACCTATATTTATTTTATTATTTATATATATTTTAAGGCTTTATAAACCCTTTCCACACTCTTATAAACCTTTCTCACTGTCATACTAACCTTTCCCACACTCTTATAAACACTTCCTATGCTCTTAAACACTTTCTACACGCTTAACACCGCAGAGCAACACTACACGCAGCGATCAGATGTTGATGTGTCTGCCACTCGCTTTGTGAAGGGGGGGGCAGCTGAACGCACATTAAGCAGAAGTGGACTTTGTGCTGCTTCTGCCAAAATGCCTGCTTGTCGCTTTGCGCGTTCTGAAGGAGGAGGAGAAGTGTGTGTGTATGTGTTTTGGGGGGTTGAGGGCTGAACGCAGGTTCGCTCAAACCCCCCTCCCAGGAGGCGTGGTACGCTCCTGCCACTTCGTGTTATGAACAGAGGGGGGGTGGGTTGCTGAATGCACGCTAAGGAGAAGTGGACTTTGTGCTGCGTGTCAATAATTTAAAAGCCTGTACAGCAGCTGTTTTCCTGTCTCACTGCCTTGTCTTGCATGAACTTAAAATGTTTTATAATAGAGAGATGTTACTCATATCCTTAGTCCGACATCCACATAACATATGTGTTAACAAAGTGTGTTTTATAAGTTTACATGTGTTTAAAGCGTGTGGGATGGGTATTTTAAGGCTTAAACTATAAAAATGTTTATTTATATGGTCTTTCTATATCGCAGATTTTCACCTATCACTGATGGGTCTAGAACTAACTTCCGCGATAGGCGGGCGATCACTTGTATTTAAAAAACCCGCGATACAGTGAAGCCGCAATAGATGATCCGCGATATGGCGAGGGACGACTGTATAAACATTAATAAGGATGATGTAATTTATCTCCCTGGGCAAATAACATGAACAAATTTCAATACCTGAATTAAAAATTGTAGTTTTAAATGCAATCAGCTATCTTTTACACCATTCCTCATTCATATAAATGACCAGTCCCTCTCCTGTCTCTTTTCCACACCGGATTAAGATAAAATCCGTCCAGCATTAAAATAGTGTCAGGTATATCAGGTTTAGGCCAGCTCTCCGTAAAGCACAAAATACCACTACACGTGTGTGCTTTATGGCCCACTATAAACACAGACAGCTCATCAATTTTATTTGACAGCATTCAAACATTTGCCATTACAGTTGATGGTAGACCAGTTCTGAAACCTTTGTCCTTGCTTTTACTTTTGCACAAGCATGTCTCTCTCTCCATTTGTGGAGAAACAGCTCCTGCTACGAAGTGTAACTGAGCTGCTTAGGTGCTTTTGATCTCAGTGCTGAATACGGAGTATGTAGTACACCCAGCTTTTGTTTTCTCAGTGTCTCTTACTGTTTCAGATGTTGCAGACATAAGGCAACCTTCGGGGTCCTCTTTGTGAGCAACAACAGAGCACCAAAAGGAACAGTCCTGTCTCCTTCTCTCTTCACTCTGTATACCTCAGACTATAAATACAACAGGTCACATCACTTGCAGAAATTCCCAGACGATTCTGCTTTTATGGAGTGTATTGATAAAGAGAATGAGACAGAGTATAGAAGTCAAGTGGAGAAGTTTGTTTCTTGGTACGAACAGAATTGTTTGCATCTTAACATCAGCAAAACCTAGGAACTGGTTATTGACTTTCGCTTCAAAATAAGAGCTTCTATGTCCTGTCACTATTCAAGGAGTGGATGTAGAGGTGTTCCACTCCTACAGGTACTTGTGGTCCAAAACTAATGACAGGTTGGACTGGTCTCAGAACACAGAGGAACTATATGAAAGAGCAAAGTAGACTCTTTCTCTGTGGAAGACTGTGTTCCATTAATGTGGGAATTGACATCCTTCATATCTATAACTCTGTGGTATGCTGGGCTGGTAACAACACTTCAACAGAGACCCACTGAAACAACAGACTAATTAAAAGGGTAAGCTCAGTTATAGGATGCATTCTGGACCCCCTCAAGGTTAGTAGCAAGCAAGAGAATTAAAGCAAAAACCAAATGCCATTATGAATAATGCTGCACATCCCCTCTCTGACACACTATCATTGAGTACTTTCAACAAATTATTCCTTTATACCAACTGCAATATGTCTGTATTATGCCTCACTGTGACTTTGACAGCCTAGTCAGAATTTTTCTTTCTTTTGAATTTTCTTGCTTTATAGTCATTCCAGTGTGTGTTCAGACCAAAGTGTGTGTGCATATTTATTTATTTACTTATCTACCTATTTAAAGAGCTTCTGTAAAATGCCAAATTTCCCCTGGGGACAAATAAAGTTCTATTTAACAGTAAACTTTTTCAGCAATAGTTAAAAACTACTTCTCACCATAATCACTCCACATTGACAAAACTTGTGCTTGCCACAGGAAGGTTTAAAAGTGGAACACATTTTAGCCCCACATTTGATGCTGCTTGGTCATTTGATTAAATTGACTTTTGAAATGATTAATGCATGGTCTTGATTCGAAATGCAATATACTCAAAGAAGATGCTGACCGAAATGCAATATACAGTATTTGCTTTGATCTGTTGACATGAATTTAAATGCAAGACAGTTTTGTATCGTTTTTGAATCTGATGCAAAATTTGTGTGAAAAGCATTCGATCATTTGGTTCATGTTTTTAATTATAACAAGATAAAACCATGCTAAAATTAAATCCACCAGTTGCATATATGTTGCATTGAAATACAGTTAACATGTTGAGATTATATTTAATTTTGCCATGAATAATCAAATTTCAAGTTAAATGCTAAAAAATATTGTGTCTTTGACAAGTTTTTGGTAGTTCTTAAGCCACAGGTTCTACTAACTAGTACTTTTTTGTCATATTAATAATTCTTGCAATGTACAAATTACTTGAGCACAAACTATGGAGTGCTCCTTTCATAAAGTCAATATTTAACAGCAAAGCTTGCCCTGCCCTATACTTACTTACTTATATACAACTAGTCATTTAGCCCATTACAATAACGGGCGCTAGAATAGTAGTGCATAAACATTAGTAGGAACAGTCTATATTAAATGGCAATGGACACTGACCTCACTCTTTTTGTTGGTCATATTTTTCTTTCTTTCAGCCTTTCTTTTGTTGATGTTTACTTGCTGAGCTGACCGTTCTTCGTGGGCTGCCTGTCTTATACGTCCGTTGGCTTGTACGTCCATAATATACCTTTAATTTTCTCTGGCGGTAATACAGGCGTGCACGTCGGTAATATGCCTTTAATCTCCTCTGACAGTAATACTGGCTTGTATGTGACTGTAATATGTGTCACTGTATTGTGTACCTTTAATTTCCTCTCGCAGTAATACTGGTTTGTATTTCCGTAAAACGCCTATAACTTTCTGTGACAGTAATATCGCACATTGCACCGTGCCCCGCGCATGCGCACTTCACCAGAAGCCCCGTGCATGCGCACTTCACCAGAAGACACACACACACGGACACCTGGACGCACAAAGGGATTTTATTAAAGAGGATACATGGCATCTGTGACGTCATGTATTAAGCACACTTACAACGATACAATCATTGGCCAATGCCACAAGTAAAATAAATGAAATTTTGAGAGAGAAATAAAGACAGAGTAATTTAAAATAAGGATGCAACTCAATCAAAAGAATATATAGTCTCTACCAAGTTCTTCCAGATTTAAACATCTAGAATGATTTCACTTCTCTCTCATTTTAAGTGTCTTAGTTATTGTTAGCCTCAAAGTATGGCTACATGTTTATGTTAAAAGGCATGGCTGTATGAAAAATCTCAACTCTTGATTGCAGATGGTGATCTGTACAGTTTTAGGATTGAAATATAGAGTATTACTTTCGGAAAATCAGTCTGTCATCTTCCTTCATGGGTGCAAGACAACAGATTGTTTTGTTGTGCTGAACTATGCTTAGTTTATCTAATTAACCTCTTCACTTTTACATACATCACAACCTAAGGCATGGCACTCCACACTTTGCTCTTGCCATCACTCTGATACAGGATCTTCTTTGTCTCATCAGTCCACAAGATTTTTTTTCAAGAATTCCAAGTACATTTTTCGCAAACTGTAATCTGGCCATCCTGTTCTTGTGACTAACTAGTGGTTTGAATCTTGCAGTGTGGCCTCTGTATTTATGTTTAAGATGTTTTCTTTTGGCACTAGTCTCTGAAACATACACCTCTGCCTCCTGAAGACTATTTCTGATCTGTTGGAGAGGCATTTGGGGCTTTTTCTTTACCAATCCATTTGTGATTATTGAGCTCACCAGTGCATTGTTTCTTCTTAATGATAATCCAGACAGTTAATTTTAGGTAATCCTAAGGTTTTACCAGTGTCTCTAATGTTTTTTTTTTCTTGTTTCTCAGCCTCATAATAGCATCATCATCTTTCAGTGGTATAGTGACGCCAATTGTCCCAAACATTATGATGCCATGAAATGGGGGGACCCTATATTAAAAGTGTTGTCATTTCTACAGTGTGACCGAAATACATGCAAACACCCTTAAATTAAAATCTGCAATTTACAGTTTACATTTATTACATTTGTTTTTTCAAACTGTGGAGCAGAAGAGTACAGTAATCCCTCGCTATATCGCGCTTCGCCTTTCGCGGCTTCACTCCATCGCGGATTTTATATGTAAGCATATTTAAATATATATCGCGGATTTTCGCTGCTTCGCGGGTTTCCTGCGGACAATGGGTCTTTTAATTTCTGGTACATGCTTCCTCAGTTGGTTTGCCCAGTTGATTTCATACAAGGGACGCTATTGGCAGACGGCTGAGAAGCTACCCAACTTACTTTCTCTCATCTCTCTCTCTCTTTCGCTGACGTAGGGGGGTGTGAGCAGGGGGGCTGTTCGCACACCTAGACGATACGGACGCTCGGTCTAAAAATGCTGAAAGATTATCTTCACGTTGCTATCTTTTGTGCAGCTGCAGCTGCTTCCTGAAACGACATGCTGAACGGTGCTTCGCATACTTAAAAGCACGAAGGGCACGTATTGATTTTTTTATCTGTCTCTCTCTCTATCTCTCTCTCTCTCTCTCTGCTCCTGACGGAGGGGGTGTGAGCTGCCGCCTTCAACAGCTTTTTGCCGTGGTGCTTCGCATACTTAAAAGCCAAACAGCACTATTGATTTGTTTGCTCCTTTGAAGAGGAAGATATGTTTGCATTCTTTTAATTGTGAGACTGAACCGTCATCTCTGTCTTGTCATAGAGCACAGTTTAAACTTTAGAAAAAGAGACAAATGTTTGTTTGCAGTGTTTGAATAACGTTCCTGTCTCTCTACAACCTCCTGTGTTTCTGCGCAAATCTGTGACCCAAGCATGACAATATAAAAATAACCATATAAACATATGGTTTCTACTTCGCGGATTTTCTTATTTCGCGGGTGGGTCTGGAACGCAACCCCCACGATGGAGGAGGGATTACTGTAAATCAAGGGAAAATATGTCTTTATCCTAAACAGTATGGAGGGCACTGTATATTTATTTATGGCTCTATAACGGCAACAGGTGAGCAAGTGTGGATGCATTATTATGAAAGTGTCCTGTAGTGGACTGACACCCATTGGAGGGCCAGTGCCTGCCTTGCACCCAGTCCTTCCAGGTGAACACTCTTAAACACAACCTGTGGTCAAAATCAACATCTTAATTAAAGAAAGAAACTTATCGTCTACCAGGACAATTCTGATAAAACCTTTTGAGTCAGTAATCAGACCAGAGAAAAGCTTGTCCATCTACGTCATTTATTACAACTGCAGCACCAAGTTGAGGATGGAGCATCTTCCACAGCAGTCTTTTTCGGCATGATCAGAATGATCAAAATATTAAGGGCATAGGTCTATTTTCTAAGCAACTGCTCCACTTGGATCTCACCATGTAGTGGGTGCGGCAATCAGCGCATGCACCCATACCCCAATTTACCCAACAGCAGTTGGTTCACTCGTTTACACCCAAATGATGTATATAAAATAAAAGTCCATTTTATTATATTCTTATTCTTCTTATAACCCTTGGGTTGAGTGACCACACTTGAAGTTACTGTGTATATAACAAATGTCCATTCTGGTTGTTCACAGGACATCTGCTGACTTCTTAGTCATCTTTTAGTACACTTTGTGTATTACATCCTTGTCTCTGTCATTCACTTGACCTTTATCTGGTTTCCTGTAAATGTGCCGATCAGCACAAGCAGCCTGCTATACCATCACCCCACCACTGCAGCTCAACTCATTCAAAAAGTTCTCCCAGCTCAAGTCTTGTTTATCTGGGTATGAGGTGCTGGGAGTTGTATAAGGTAAATAATATATTGTTATTTGGAACACATGCATTTCATGTGTGTTTTGTGTCTACAACGATCTGTGTAAATGCAGGATGACAGGAAATGAGAGAAATGTAAGCAATGTTGAACAAATACCTAAAACACAAACATTTTTCATTTTATAGTACTAACATTTTGACATGAAGTGCACTGTATAATGTGTGAAGACTGAAGTCCAAATATCAAATAAACACTTTCACAAAACGTATACATATAACAAAACAAGTGCACTTTAATTCAAGAATATAACCGAAGAAAAAGAAATCGGATTAGGGTACAGCACGGCCGCTTGGGTAGTGCAGTGGTAAGAACTTCAGACTCAAAAACAAGAGGTTGTGGGTTCGATTCTGGTCACTTCCCAGAATTACCGTTTTGAGTAGTGAGCTGCCCTTTTTGTTACTATTATACAATAAAAATATACATTTGATTTGAGTCTGTAACAGCTGGTGTAAATTTATGGTACTTGTAAATGTTAGTGCTTTTTTTTATTCAGTTTTATTCTCTCAGTCACATTCACGTTCCCCCCAATCTGACACTGCTGCTTTCAAATAAAGACATGCTATAACAGAAGTGAACTTAGATGAGGATGTGAAGGAATTTAAGATGGCTCAAGATTACAAGTTTTTTTGCAGACTTCAGGGATTCTAGTATTAACACGGTATAACCACACTGTACTAATATTCATAATGACATAGAACTATTCTCTTAAGTAGAGTATTAAGAAGTTAAATGTCTATGTTCTAATTATTTTACCAACTGCATCATATACTTCTGTCAGATGATTAACACCTTTTCATAAAACCTTTCACTGTTATCTTTGTTTAATCTGTGCAAATATTAGTGCTGTTATTACTAAAGTAGTGACATGTTCATATCTGTTCAAATGTAAATTTACTTGCATTAAGGTATGTCACTGACTTCACAATTTAACATGGTATACAGACCCATTAATTATTTCAAACAAATGAACTAGAAAGGTAAAAATATAAAATACTTACAGCTGTGTAGTGACGCAGTACATAAAGAATTTCCCCTTTGCCAGATTTCTCAGACAATATCTTATGGAAAGCATTAAAGGAACTTGTACCAACTTCTGCATAAAGGATGACAACTGGCAGATTATCCTGGTTGAAAGCTGGAAATCTGTGATCACTCTGAAATAAATAAGGTCGTGGCCTACCAAAAACAAAAAAAAAAATTATATATATACTATAGGTGTATATATATATATATATATATATATATATATATATATATATACTGTGTATATATATATATATATACTGTATATATATATATATAGATATATATTCACATACATACATACATACATACATACATACATACATACATACATACATACATACATACATACATACATATATACATACATATAGGGGATAGAAATCAATTAAAAATCAAGTAATTAATCACATAAGTGTATGGAATTAGTCGAGATTAATCACATCTAACATAAAATACAGTAAATATATAAATCATGAAGTAAATATACACTTAATCACATATTAATATAGAATCAACACAATGGAATTTTTAAAACTCTAATGGCATAGTTTAAACTTAAACAATGACCTGAAACCTGACCTTTTAACAAAATACTACTTAAGCAAGTACAACCTGAATCTGAATGCCTTCCCAAAAGGCAAGTTGAAAAAAAGGCAATAAGAAAACATGGCCAATGCAGTACTTCTCAAATTGGTATGGCATATGAAACACAGGCGTGTCAAAGTAAAATTAAATGATAGAAATGGCTGCAGACATGGAATGCACGGCTAAAGACTGATTTAACTGAAATAACAACATCTTAAATGGCCATACATTAAACTTGTATTAAAATTGTTCATCACCAACTTTATAATTATTCTTGAAACAAGTGTTTTTCAACTGGTGCACAATGAGAGCTAACTAGGTGTCCCGTATAGGACTGCCTGTATAAGCGGGCAAAGAGATGAAGCAGCTTGGAAAATGTATCCAAAGTGCTCACTGAGTGCTGTGTCTGCAAACGCCAACCTCCAAGCTTTTTTGTTTATTGCTGGGGTCTGTGATAGTCCCATCCTTTCGTACAGTTTATAGATTAAGTGCTTTTGTAGTTGGCAGAATCGTGGTGTGCCTTGGGCTTATTTGCACTACAAAAAGTGTGCCACCACAGAAAAACGGTACACCTTTCCTCCTGGCACGCTAAAAAGGGTTCTCCGTAACAGCCATCTAGCTTAGAAAGTGACACCATGCATTACTTGGGTGGTTATGTTCTGTTTTTTTGTATTAATTAGCAAAGATGCTGCAAATTGGAATAATGGGTAGGGATAATCATTACACTTATATTTCACAGAATGTCATCATTATACTAGGGCATTAGGTACTATAATCTACCAGCAAGTTAAATACAACAGTACTAGAGACTTATTTTGGTATGACACTGATTCAATCTTCTTACAGAAACATGACATGAGCCTTTTCACCTACTTTTATTTTCTATTGCTCCAAGACTACCATAAACCCCCCCTTCTTCTAACTTCCTGCACCTATGTCAGTATGGATAAATCAAGGAAATTACCACATACTGACATGTGGCAAAAGCATTGTGAAATGTGTTATTTGAAACTTAAATAAAATTTTACTTCTCAAAATTTTTAAAGGTAGTATACAAATACAGTACTGGATGTGTATGTAAATCTTTAGGTTGACACTTAACTTTTTTGTATTATTGTTTCATAAAAAAAAAAAAAAAAAATTTACATGAAAATGCCACCATGAGCAAAGCACTGCCTGAATCGATTGCCTCGTTGCCAGCCCTGGATGCAACAATATTTTTTAACGTATGAAACAGGCCATATTAATCACAAACATTAACGTGTTAACTTTCCCAGACCTTATATATATATACTAGCAAAATACCCGCGCTTCGCAGCGGAGAAGTAGTGTGTTAAAGAGGTTATGAAAAAAAAAGGAAACATTTTAAAAATAACGTAACATGATTGTCAATGTAATTGTGTTGTCATTGTTATGAGTGTTGCTGTGTTTTATATATATAAAATACACACACACACATATAAACATATCTATACTAATAAAAGGCAAAGCCCTCACTGACTCACTCACTGACTGACTGACTGACTCACTCATCACTAATTCTCCAACTTCCCGTGTAGGTGGAAGGCTAAAATTTGGCAGGCTCATTCCTTACAGCTTACTTACAAAAGTTAGGCAGGTTTCATTTCGAAATTCAAAGCGTAATGGTCATAACTGGAACATATTTTTTGTCCATACACTGTAATGGAGGAGGCGGAGTCACGTATCGCGTCATCACGCCTCCTACGTAATCACGTGAACTGAAAACAAGGAAGAGATTTACAGCACGAGTCACACGCAGGAACGAAGGTAAATGACGTTAATTTTTGACTGTCTTTTAATACTGTGTAAGCATACATATAACACATGTGCAATTAAACGTGTGCATTTACGGGGTGATTTCTCAGGCTTAAAAGCTCACCTTTTATCAAACGCGGGAACAAAGGTAACTGACGTTGTTCACTGTCTTTTAATACTGTGTAACCATACATATTAACACATGTCCAATTAAACGTGTGCATTTACGCGGTGATTTCTCAGGCTTAAAAGCTCGCCTTTTACTAAAAAGGTAAATGCAAAACTATTTTCAATCATTCTATGATCTGCTTCTTACAACTGAAGGCACCGTGGCTGATGGTAAATGACGTTAATTTTTGAGTGTCTTTTAATACTGTGTAAGCATACATATTAACACGTGCAAGTAAACGTGTGCATTTACGGGGTGATTTCTCAGGCTTACAAGCTCGCCTTTTACTAAAAAGGTAAATGCAAAACTATTTTCAATCATTCTATGATCTGCTTCTCACAACTGAAGGCACCGTGGCTGATGTTACGTCACTTGCTGTCCGACCATAAGCTTTACCTGGTAGGTAGCCGGACACTCACTTCACTCCCTTTCGGGAATCAAACCTCTCAGGTAACGCTTACACTTGGCCACCAAGTCAGCTCGAAGTGATCACTCGAGTAAAGGCAGCTTCACAAAAAAACTGATCCTTAACAAACTGTTATTAGTATATTTTCCCTCAATTTAAAAACGTTTTATTTTCTTCTTAATAAAAATTTAAAAGCGGTACTTCGCCGGTGCGAACCGCGTGGATTTCACCGACTGACACATACAGACATATTCATGAGTGCAGGTACTTCGGAAAGAAAGCACCGCGTAAACCTAAACTTTAAATTAACTTCATAGACCTACAAAAGGTTGCCATTCATTTGAGGCAAGATTGCTTTTCTTCTGTACAACTATACGTTGCATTCTCAAAAGAGTGTGCTTGCACGGCTTCGGATATAGATATATATATATATGTATGTCTATATATAAATATGTAAGCTTATAAGTACTACCTTACTTCTCTTTAAGAAAGGAAGATGTAATGATACTTGATTTAAACGATTCCATGTCTTCCATGGGTTTGCGTAGCTTATTGTCTAAAAAGGAGAAACCCTCATTTATAAAACTTTGCTGCAGATGACTTAGCTTATTGTCAATATCTTTACACGTTTTTTTTAACACTTATTGACTGAAACGTGCTTTCACGAAAAAAGTTACGGCTTTGCTACAGGATACACCCTCCACAAGTTAAGCAAGTAAAAATAAAATATATATTTCTGTTTTATTTAAACCTTTTAAGTTCGTATGCATAGCCCCATTTGGCTGTTTAATTTTTTTTTTTCTTTCTTCAGTAATATTTAATCTCCTTAAAGAAAAACAACATATCCATTTTACTTTTTTTCTATCTCTGTAGTAATATTTTACTGTAAAACAATAACCAGTATTTAAAGTTTTTATGTTACTTTATACATTTATTTTACACAATGTTGAAAAATTAATAAAAAACCTACATATTTTGGCAGCTGCTGCTTTCATTTTCAATAAAATGAAAAAAGCTCTCCAAGAGAAAACGTCAATAAAGAAGAAACAGTTTGCACTATGTAAAAATCAGAAACCCTCATTTATAAAAGTTTGCTGCAGACGACTTAACTGAAAATAAATGAATAGTTCCTATGTGTATAATACATATTTATCTATTTTACTTATGCCTTTATTCCACCAACTTACAACATCTGAGGTACAATTTCTTACATTACTTTTGTTTTTTGCACAACATGCAGGTGAAGTGACTTCCTCAGGGTCACACAGTGGTGTCAGTACCAGGATTTGAACTGACAAGCTCCGGGTTTGCTGAAATATTACTGAAGAAAGAAAAAAAACGAAAACGGGCAAATGGGGCTATGCATACAAATGTCCATCCGTCCATTATCCAACCTGCTATATCCTAAATACAGGAGCCACTAAGTAGATATGTATGTATACAGTATATATATATATATATATATATATATATATATATATATATATGTATATATATATATATATATATATATATATATGTATATATATATATATATATATATATATATATACAGTTTATATATATATATATATATATATATAATATATATATATATATATATATATATATATATATATATACACTTTATATATGTATATATATATATATATATGTGTACAGTAATCCCTCCTCCATCGCGGGGGTTGCGTTCCAGAGCCACCCGCGAAATAGGAAAATCCGCGAAGTAGAAACCATATGTTTATATGGTTATTTTTAGAATGTCATGCTTGGGTCACAGATTTGCGCAGAAACACAGGAGGTTGTAGAGAGACAGGAACGTTATTCAAACACTGCAAACAAACATTTGTCTCTTTTTCAAAAGTTTAAACTGTGCTCCATGACAAGACAGAGATGACAGTTCTGTCTCACAATTAAAAGAATGCAAACATATCTAACCTTTTCAAAGGAGTGCAAAGCAAGCAGTCAAAAAAAAAATCAATACGGCTTTTTGGCTTTTAAGTATGCGAAGCACCGCCGGTACAAAGCTGTTGAAGGCGGCAGCTCACACCCCCTCTGTCAGGAGCAGGAAGAGAGAGAGAGAGAGAGAGAGAGAGAGAGAGAGAGAGATAGCGAGAGACAGATAAAAAAAATCAATACGTGCCCTTTGAGCTTTTAAGTATGCGAAGCTCCGTGCAGCCTGTCCTTCAGGAAGCAGCTGCACACAGCCCCCCCTGCTCACACCCCCCTACGTCAGCGCAAGAGAGAGAGAGAGAGAGAGAGAGAGAGAGAGAGAGAGAGAGAGAAAGTAAGCTGGATAGCTTCTCAGCCATCTGCCAATAGCGTCCCTTGTATGAAATCAACTGGGCAAACCAACTGAGGAAGCATGTACCAGAAATTAAAAGACCTATTGTCCGCAGAAACCCGCGAAGCAGCGAAAAATCCGCAATATATATTTAAATATGCTTACATATAAAATCCGCGATGGAGTGAAGCCGCGAAAGGCGAAGCGCGATATAGCGAGGGATCACTGTATATATATATATATATATATATATATATATATATATATATATATATATATATATATGTGAATGTATGTATGTATGTATATATATATATATATGTATATATGTAGATATGTGTATATGTAGATATGTATATAAGTATATATGTTTATGTATATATATGTTTACATAACCTCTTTAACACACTACTTCTCCGCTGCGAAGCGCGGGTATTTTGCTAGTATATATATATACATATACACATATATATACATATCTACATATATATATATATATATATATATACATATACACATCCACATATCAACATATATATATACACATATATACACACACACACACTTTATGGGTGATGATTGTTTTACTCTTTTTATGTTTATTTAATTTTATTGTAGAATCAACTCCTATCTGCGCACATCAGGGCAGCCGTGGGCGGATGCGTATGGTGTATTCACTCCATGTTATCGTGCATTGCGCTGTCAGTGGTATTTTGATAAAAGAATTTGAACAACATATAAGAAGCGTATAAATTATTAAACAGTAAAACATTAACATTTAAGAAGTAAAGTTACATTAAGTACTACTGCAGTGCCTTCGGGTATACCTCATTTTTTGTTTGCCCATTACATGCTTAAATGTATACATTTTTTGGTGCACCTACCCGAGAACACGCGACATATAACCGAGCGTGGGAGAAGCATGGATTTTAAACACGCGTTGAGTTCATCTGCTGGTCTCCCTCGTGGAATAACTGGTAATGTTTGACTAAAATGTACAGCGAGTAAAACGACATTACCTCCTATTTTTTTTTTTACGATCTCTGAGATCTTGCTTTTTTCGGTTCAAGGCTTCATAAGCTCTTTTATGTTGTATGGTGTAGTTATCCCAAACCATCATCTTTGAATGTTGCAAGACTTTCGCCTTGTATGTAGATCGGGGTAATTACATTCATTGCATTCCTAGTCTGAATCACAATCTGATTGTATGGGTGGTTACCTGGCACTGTAGGGTTGCCACCCGTCCTTTAAAATACGGAATCGTGGCGCGTTTGAGAATGAAATTGCGCGTCCCGTTTTGAATCAATACTGGACGGGATTTATCCCGTATTTTTTTTATCATTTTTTTTTTAAAGCAGCGTCTCATGCAAATCATCCCACACGCATTTTATGAAGATGCCTCCTTTCCTACTTTTGATTGGGTAATACTTGATGTCATCATTAGTTTGATTGGTGTTTTTAACTGTCCAGTGAGGAGGGCGTGTCTTTTAAGTAGAGTCTGCAAAGTGTTGGCACTGAGATGTGGCATCAGCGCCATAGTTGAAGCCCCTAACGTTGCGGTCAGCAAGTCGGCTAACATCCGCCATGTGCCGTCTTTCAGTTGCGAGAAGCAGATCATAGAATGGTTGAAACTGTTGCCCCTAACGTTGCGCCACGGCGTGTGGTTCGTTTATACCTCGTGTCTTCTCATTAAACTTTTATCTCGCGAATATGTTATTGCAATCCGCAGCGGGAGCGTTTCTATAAACTTAATTTAAACTTACGTTTTACACCGTGCTTTGTTTCCCTTAGGAACATGCTTGTATGCTTAACTTGGTCCGTTCTCAATTGTTTAATTAATTTTTTGCTCTTCGCTGTTTGCGGCTGTTCCTCCATTTCCCCCTACTTCGTTCTTTTATCTCGCGAATATGTTATTGCAATCCTTAACGGGAGCGTTTCAATAAACTGATTGAAAATAGTTTTGCATTTACCTTTTTAGTAAAAGGCGAGCTTTTAAGCCTGAAAAATCACCCCGTAAATGCACACGTTTAATTGGACATGTGTTAATATGTATGGTTACACAGTATTACAGTATTGTGAATTTCCCATCGGGATTAATAAAGTATCTATCTATCTATCTATCTATCTATTAAAAGACAGTGAACAACGTCAGTTACCTTTGTTCCCGCGTTTGATAAAAGGTGAGCTTTTAAGCCTGAGAAATCACCCCGTAAATGCACACGTTTAATTGCACATGTGTTATATGTATGCTTACACAGTATTAAAAGACAGTCAAAAATTAACGTCATTTACCTTCGTTCCCGCGTGCGACTCGTGCTGTAAATCTCTTCCTTGTTTTTAGTTCACGTGATTACGTAGGAGGCGTGATGACGCGATACGTGACTCCGCCTCCTCCATTACAGTGTATGGACAAAAAATATGTTCCAGTTATGACCATTACGCTTTGAATTTCGAACTGAAACCAGCCTAACTTTTGTAAGTAAGCTGTAAGGAATGAGCCTGCCAAATTTCAGCCTTCCACCTACACGGGAAGTTGGAGAATTACTGATGAGTGAGTCAGTCAGTCAGTCAGTTAGTGAGTGAGTGAGTCAGTGAGGGCTTTGCCTTTTATTAGTATAGATATATATAGATATATATATATATATATATATATATATATATATATATATATATATATATACACATACACACATTCATATACAGTGATCCCTCCTCGATCGCGGGGGTTGCATTCCAGAACCCACCGCGAAAGGTGAAAATCCGCAAAGTAAAAACCATGTTTATATGGTTATTTTTATATATTTTAAGCCTTTATAAACTCTCCCACATTCTTATAAACATTTCCTGCACAGTTATACAGCATAAACCCTTTGTATTCTCTTAGATATTAGGTAAGATTTGTTGAAATTATGTATGTAAACACACTGTTTATATACAGTAAAACCTAAATATTATTTTAAAGATATCGAGCATCTCCGATATCACATAAGTTACAGCCATTACGATAGACAGGCCACCAGCAATAAATACGTACAATGCAAGAAAAAATTGTATACAGTAATCCCTCCTCCATCGCGGGGGTTGCGTTCCAGAGCCACCCGCGAAATAAGAAAATCCACGAAGTAGAAACCATATGTTTATATGGTTATTTTTATATTGTCCTGCTTGGGTCACAGATTTGCGCAGAAACACAGGAGGTTGTAGAGAGACAGGAACGTTATTCAAACACTGCAAACAAACATTTGTCTCTTTTTCAAAAGTTTAAACTGTGCTCCATGACAAGACAGAGATGACAGTTCTGTCTCACAATTAAAAGAATGCAAACATATCTTCCTCTTCAAAGGAGTGCGCGTCAGGAGCACAGACTGTCAGAAAGACAGAGGAAAGCAAACAAATCAATAGGGCTGTTTGGCTTTTAAGTATGCGAAGCACCGCCGGTACAAAGCTGTTGAAGGCGGCAGCTCACACCCCCTCCGTCAGGAGCAGGGAGAGAGAGAGAGAGAGAGAGAGAGAGAGAGAGAGAGAGAGAGAGAGAGAGAGAGAGAGAAACAAACAGTCAAAAATCAATACGTGCCCTTCGAGCTTTTAAGTATGCGAAGCACCGTGCAGCACGTCGCTTCAGGAAGCAGCTGCACAGAAGATAGCAACGTGAAGATAATCTTTCAGCATTTTTAGACGAGCGTCCGTATCAACTAGGTGTGCGAACAGCCCCCCTGCTCACACCCCCTACGTCAGGATCAGAGAAAGTCAGCGCGAGAGAGAGAGAGAAAAGTAAGTTGGGTAGCTTCTCAGCCATCTGCCAATAGCGTCCTTTGTATGAAATCAACTGGGCAAACCAACTGAGGAAGCATGTACCAGAAATTAAAAGACCCATTGTCCTCAGAAATCCGTGAACCAGCAAAAAATCCGCGATATATATTTAAATATGCTTACATATAAAATCCGCGATAGAGTGAAGCCGCGAAAGGCGAAGCACGATATAGCGAGGGATCACTGTACAGTAAAATGTGTGTACAGTGACACTAAACATAAGTACATGTACTAAATACTGTACGTAGAAAATTAATTATGGTTACTCACCAACAATGACACAACGACTTGTCCAATAACGATGAGTTTAATTTTACTGAACAACAAAGGAAAGCGTTACAGCTCTTCTAAAGGAGCCTCTTCAGGCAACTGTGTAGCACCACCGTTGTTCTTCTTCCGACAGTCTTCAATCCAAATCCCTAAAGCAGATTCCATCCGGACTACCGCCTTATTACATCCACTTACAATACGTTTTGCACCCTGGTTAAAGGACACTTCGGCCGTAGATCTTATATTCTTTTCCTCCTTTATAAATAAAAAGAATCAAGGACTCATTGATGCAGTAATGTTGTCCTACAGTGGTGTAGCTGTTCCCTTCCTTCAACATATCCAAAACTTTTACCTTTTTGGCAATCGTTAGCATCTTCCGTTGGCGCTTAGGCACGGCCCCTGAAGCAGTAGCAGGAGCAGATCGTTTTGGAGCCATAACAAAGGGCTTGAGTATGCACAAAGATAAACACAAAAGAGCACAAAAGTTAACTCTTTACACAGCGAAACACGTTGCTGCTGAATGAGCAAGACGAGACTTCCTGGTTAACGCAGCGGAATCGAATTTGGCGCTCCGTCGCTGAGCCAATCAGCACACAGGAACTTAACTGTGTGCTCTGATTGGGTAGCTTCTCAGACAACCCCCAAAAGCGTCCCTTGTATGAAATGAACTGGGCAAACCAACTGAGAAAGCATGTACCTGAAGTAAAAAGGCCGATTGTCTGCAGAAACCCGTGAAGCAATGAAAAATCCGCGTTATATATTTAGATATGCTTACATAGAAAATCCACAATAGAGTAAAGCCGCGAAAGTCAAAGCGCGATATAGCAAGGGATTACTGTATAGGCATTTCGGAATGTTTACTTCATAAATGTTTAAATAAACATTTAAGTGGTAAAGTGATCTTCTAAACAGGTTATATACTGTACATTTTGTATTCAAGGAGCTAAAGGTAATTAAGGTCACGTCCTGCCATCAGCAGAGGTGGGTAGAGTAGCCAAAAATTGTACTCAAGTAAGAGTAGCATTACTTCAAAATAATATTACTCAAGTAGAAGTAAAAAGTAGTCATCCAAAAAATTACTCAAGTAACAGTAAAAAAGTACTGAGTAACTATTTGATCATAATAAATGATTTATTTTTTAGAAATGTTGTAATAAGACAGACAAAAATATAATGTGCAAGTTCTGCTATTTCCAAATAATAAAATAAAAAATGAGTAAAAATAAATAACATCTTTACAAAATAAAGATGCACAAATAACACAAAGTTCCAAATCTCAGTTTTTCACAACAAAGCTTTTGAAGCCAATACCTACAGTAGGTAACATGTATGTTTGAACAGTGCAAACTATTTACAGTGACAAGATATACTGTACACTGCCAGTATAATACTGCATATTCACTTGCCCTCCAAATAGCATAGCTGATAGAAAATAACATTAGAACAAGGCAACTTGTACACATACTGTACAAGAAGTCTCACGTTACCTTGACTGGCCAGTCGCGGATAGTTGACACAGACTGCTCAGCCAATCAGAGCACAGCAGGCCTGCTGTGCCTCAGAAACCCAAGTTCAATTCCACGCTGGGGAGAAAGTGTTTTTTTTTTTCTTTTTAACCTCATAAAATTTATAAATTAGTATGCACTGTCAGTTAATGAGATTGTTATATTTTCATGTGGGATGCTCTTTTTAAAATATTTTTTAGCAACTGAGACTGTAATTAACATGAACAAGTGTCTTTATAACTTATTTTTAAGATCCATAAGACATGCATTATTTTTAAGATCCATAACACACAGACAGACAGACCACTGCGTAATAGACAGACAGACAGTCAGAGAAGTCACTAGATATATATATAAACAGGGAATGTACTGTATAATAGATATATAAAAAACAGCTAAGGGGATAGATATATAGATAGATAGGAAGGAAAGGCACTATATGATAGGCAGACAGGGAAGCTGCTATATAATAATAAAATTACTGTTATTACTATATAGATAGATAGTGAGTTCACTGTATAAAAGACAGACAGAGAAAGCACTACTAAATGAAAAATGGTACAGCCTTTTTATTAATCAACAGATACTTTAGGAAGGCAAACAGATAATGAGAGTACATGTAGATGTGAAAAGCACTAGACAGACAGATTGATATGGAAGGCACTGTATAACAGATACAAAACTGTCAGAAAAAAACAGGGTACAGTAATCCCTCGCTATATAGCGCTTCGCCTTTCGCGGCTTCACTCTATCGCGGATTTTATATGTAAGCATATTTAAATATATATCGCAGATTTTTTGCTGGTTCACGGATTTCTGCGGACAATGGGTCTTTTAATTTATGATACATGCTTCCTCAGTTGGTTTGCCCAGTTGATTTCATACAAGGGACGCTATTGGCAGATGGCTGAGAAGCTACCCAACTTACTTTTCTCTCTCTTGCGCTGACATTCTCTGATCCTGACGTAGGGGGATTGAGCAGAGGGACTGTTCGCACACCTAGACATACGGACGCTCGTCTAAAAAATGCTGAAAGATTATCTTCACGTTGCTCCCTTCTGTGCAGCTGCTTCGTGAAGCGACATGCTGCACGGTGCTTCGCATACTTAAAAGCAGGAAGGGCACGTATTGATTTTTGATTGTTTGTTTTTATCTGTCTCTCTCTCTCTCTTTCTCTGCTCCTGACGGAGGGGGTGTGAGCTGCCGCCTTCAACAGCTTTGTGCCGCGGTGCTTCGCATACTTAAAAGCCAAACCGCCGTACTGATTTGTTTGCTTTTCTCTCTCTCTCTGATATTATCTCCTCCTGACACGCACTCCTTTGAAGAGGAAGATATGTTTGCATTCTTTTAATTGTGAGACAGAACTGTCATCTCTGTCTTGTCATGGAGCACAGTTTAAACTTTTGAAAAAGAGACAAATGTTTGTTTGCAGTCTTTGAATAAAGTTCCTGTCTCTCTACAACCTCCTGTGTTTCTGTGCAAATCTGTGACCCAAGCATGACAATATAAAAATAACCATATAAACATATGGTTTCTACTTCGCGGATTTTCACCTTTCGCGGGGGGTTCTGGAACGCAACCCCCGCGATGGAGGAGGGATTACTGTATACAGTAAATAATATACAGGCAGAGAAGCCACTAGATAGGTAGATAGATAGATAGACAGACATGAAAGGCATTATATAAGACAGATAGATAGGTAAGGCACTATATACTAGGCAGAAAGGGAAACCAAAAAGTAATAATACTATTATTACTACATAGACAGATAGACAGGGAATTCACTGGATAATAGGCAGACAGCGAAGGCACTATATAAGAAAACTGACAGAGAAAGCACTAGACAGATAGATCTCAGCATCAGCAATATATTAGTTTTATTTTATATATATATATATATATATACACACAGTATATGTGTGTGTGTATCTGAGATTTATGTCAATAAAATAAATGAAAAATGATTCAGTCTGTTTATTATTCAACACACGCTGCAGGAAAGCAAGAAGGCCGTTAGAGTACATATAGATCTAAAAGGCACTAGATAGATAAATAGGAAAGTCACTGTATAACAGATGTGGGATGCTCTTTTTAAAAAAAATAAAAATTGAGACTGCAATTAACATGAACAAGTGTCCTTATAACAGTTCTTATTTTTAAGTTCTGTAAGACAAACACTGTCAGACAGATCACTGAATAATGCACAAACAGAGAAGTTACTAGATAGATAAACTGGGAAGGCACTGTATAATAGAAGATAAAAAACTGTCAGGAGACAAAAAACAGCTAGATAGATAGATAGATAGATAGATAGATAGATAGATAGATAGATAGATAGATAGATAGATAGATAGATAGATAGATAGATAGATAGATAGATAGATAGATAGATAGATAGATAGATAGATAGATAGATAGATAGATAGATAGATAGATAGATAGATAGATAGATAGATAGATAGATAGATAGATAGATAGATGTGAAAGGCACTATATGACAGGTGCTGCAGAAAGGCAAGCAGGCAGTGAGAGTACATTCACATGTGAAAGGCACTAGATAAACGGATAGATAGTGAAGGCACTAGACAGATACATAACAGTATTAGCTATATAGTAGTTTCGTTTTATATATAATGCATATGTATTTTACAACTTGGAGAATTATGTCAAAAAGAAATACATTAAATCATATATCAATCGACACACACTGCACACAGGCAAGCGGGCAGTGAAAGTGGAGATAGATGTGAAAGATGCTAGATAGATTGTATACAACAGGCAAAAACAGTGACCACTTGATAATAGTATTAGCTGTAATCAATGAAAGCATGAATTAATCAACAGAAATAAGCACAATCGATATTTTAAACTTAACGATTTACTTAAGAAAAAAAAAAGAAAAATGCCCCAGCACGCCTATGAAAGCAGATGCTTCAGGCAGGCAGGCATGCAGAGCGGCAAAAAACACAGAACAGCACCCCCTGAAACGGAAATGGCAGAAAATAGATCACATCGGTAGTGGTTTAGCACTACCATAGAGAATGAATGGGAAATGGTTTAGGGAATTTTAGCTAAAGAATACGCTGTGGTAGATCCACTGGAGGCTTCTCTCTAGAAAAAATATAGCGTATTTAATGGAAATAAAGTAACGATTCGAGTGTTGCTCAATGTAGCAGAGTAAGAGTAGCATTTCTCCTTCACAAATATACTCAAGTAAAAGTAAAAACTATGGTGCAGTAAAACTACTCTTAGAAGTACAATTTTTTTAAAAAGTTACTCAAGCAAATGTAAAGGAGTAAATGTAACTCATTACTACCCACCTCTGGCTATTAGTGGTTACTGGAATGCATGATAAAAGATATACATTCCCCACTCCTGCAACTGCTAGCAACAGGAGGCTGCTATTGAGGCTATTGTTGGATTGTCTGGTTCTTTCGTTAAAACAGACCAGCAGTCTGACATGGATACTGTATCTGGGGCCACCAGGGCAACTTCTGGAGTGCAGCTTGCAAATATAACAGGGTCTTCACTTTAGATGTAAATACATATCAAAAAACAGTATAAACAACATGTGAAAAGATGAACATAAATGTTTTATCACCTATGCAGCAGGTTCACAATAAACATACAAGTATTTTTATAACAAGATTAAAAAAATGAAAACTGATGGTATTTTCAGGGGAAAGTTAATTCTTTCTGACTCACAAACATTGGGTTAATGCTCATTAACATTTACTTCAAGTGGTTTGTATTTTTTTTACTGATGTCAGCAGAGTCCAGTACTTTTTGAGGTCAATAGAGTTCACACATAAAGTCAAAGTAAAGAAGCATGATAAATAAA
This sequence comes from Erpetoichthys calabaricus, assembly GCF_900747795.2. Lineage (NCBI taxonomy): Eukaryota > Metazoa > Chordata > Cladistia > Polypteriformes > Polypteridae > Erpetoichthys > Erpetoichthys calabaricus. Next base: position 65,922,239 of record NC_041397.2, on the reverse strand, counting down.
AGGAGACTATTCAGTGCACTATGCATATTTGTTAAATGGTATGGAGAAATGGGCATAAGTCTTATTGCTTATACAAATACACTGAATAATAAATGGTCGAGAACTGCATTTGTTTTCTATTTGATTAGTTTTTGCATAATAATCATGGGGAACTAAAAAAAAAATCAGAACCAAATACAAAGTGACAAGAATCAGAAGGAATATGCTGCTTTTTACTGTCCTCGAAAGTTACATAAAACTCAAGTTTCCACAAAATAATTGACCTCAGCTTCACCTGAACACACCATTCCGCTCTAATTTATTAGTGGAAAATTGTAGCTATGAAGTTGACAGTGTTTATTTTGTCTAATGTTAATCACATTCAACAATTTCTTCTTTGGTTTGGATAGAGTTTGGTCCCATCATTTAAGATTCTGTCTAATTTCCAGATATTTTTATATAGCCAACCTTAGACAACTATAATATTTTGTTTAATTTCATAGTAAGGTGACCTTGAGTGTTAAGAAAGGTGCCTATTAAATAAAATGTGTTATTATTATTAACAACTAAACACACAAAATAAACACAGAAAACATTTAATGTACACGGTCACTAAAGAAATATTGTCAAAAAAACAAACATGCCTGCTATAGCTTGAGTGGTAGAAATCAACATCTTAATTAAAGAAAGAAACGTATCCTCTAACAAGACAAGTTTGATAAAAATCTTTTTTTTTTTAATTCAGTAATCAGGAGAAGAGCTTGTCTATCTGTGTCATTTATTTCACCTGCAGCACTAAGCTGAGGAGGGAGCATTCTTTATAAAAGTCCGTTACAGCATGATGAGAATGGCTGGAGAAAGAAAGGATAAAGGTTTGTTTTATAAACTACTGATTTTACATAAAGTGTCAATCAATGCATACATTTACTCTGTAGTTGTTAAGAGGTTGAGCTCTGAATACACAGCCTGCCTTTTCCTATGAAGTGTCTCACTTGGACACCTGGCATGTTCTTGATCTATTCTAGTAATTTTGTTGATTAGCTCCAATACCTTCTTGGTTTCCGATTTATTTTTGTGGGAAAGATATGAGATAATCTGTCCTCTTAAGAAGGCCTTCAGGGTTTCCCAGAGTGTTCCTGCAGAAACCTCTGAGGATGTATTTGTCTCTAAAAAAAAATGATTTGCTTGGATATAAATTCTGTACAGTTCTCGCCTGCTAATAAGAGTGGATTAAGATGCCATCTGTGAGATGAGTATGTGGGGCATAGTGATTTTAGCTTCAAAATCAAGGGGGCATGGTCAGAATTAACAATAGCCTCGTACTTACAAGATTTAATCGTAGGCAAGAAGTTATTTACAAAGAAATAATCAGTTCTTGAGTAGCAGTGATGCACTGGTGAGTAGAAGGAATATGCTCTTGAGTATGGGTATAGAAATTTTCAGGTGTCTGATAAGTTGTGGTCAGTTATAAACTGTGTAATTGTCTTTGCAGTGTTAGATGTCATCACCACTGTGGTAGGAGACCTATCTAGGTCTGGATTTAAAACACAATTAAAGTCTCCAGCCATTATAATTTTATGAGTGTTCCCATTGGGATTGGATGCAAATACATTTTGCATGGATTCTCTATCATCGACATTGGGTGCATAAATATTTCACAAAATCACTTTACAGTTAAATAAATTACCTATGACAATCACATATCTCTCCACAGGACCAAATACTACATCTGATACTACAAATGAGACTGTTCTATGTATAAGAATTCCCAAACCTCTAGTTTTCTTTGTAAACCTGGAATGGAATATTTGGCTAGTGCAGCCAAAACTGATCCTTGCTTAATAAGTGGGTCTCCTGTAAAAATACTATTTTAGCGTTTAGACCTGTTAGGTGAGAGAATATTTTCTTTCTCTTTAATTTATGATTCAGACCTTTAACATTCCAGCTCACCAAGTTAACTGTCCAGTCTTTGAGACATTGCTTCTGAATTTTCATTGTCATTTTTTAGTCTTAACTGAAAATAAGACAGCTTTGACCTTAATTTCCCATTTCCCCCCCACCGTTTTGCTCACCCACTTCCCAAAGTCCCAGTCCTCTGACATACCTAGAGACAGAGTACGTCCAAAACAAAACAAGCCCCCCAGCAGCGGCATATGAGGAATAAAATTGAGATATTTATTGCCAATACAGTCCAATTACTATAAGCATAAAATCTAATCTTCAGCAATCTTGAGATAGTAAAATAGTGGCCCTGGATAAGCATAGTAAACCCTAATATGATAATAACAATAAACCAAGGGTATGATGTTAATCAGTCTCCTTTAGAAGAGTAAAAAAAAAATATTTATTTCTTCGACATATACATACATATACGTATACAATTGTAATTAAAGCATAAACAAAAAGTGTCAGAGAAGGGAAAAGGATGTATAATTACAGTACCAGTATCATTGGAAGCAACTGGCAAGATCTGCTTTGCCATGGCAGGATGCGACTCTCAATCGTATTTCAAAAAAATGTCGGGATCAGCTTTCTTAACTCTTTTTCTGCTTCCTCTGTAGTGGTAAAGATGTAATGCTTGTCTTGAATATCCAGTTTCAGTTTTGCAGGGTACAAGAGGCCATATCTGATCTCGGCTTTCTGTAAGCACTGTTTAATGTTGTAAAAAGCTGCAAGCTTAGCAGCTGTTGAGGGTGAGAAATCCGGGAGACTGCAAATGTGGTTATTTTAAAATGTAATCTTTTGTTTCTGTCTGAGAAGTGAATTTAAATGTAATTTAGATGGTAATTTCTTGAAGCGCATGATAAGGTTTAGAGGTATTTGATCCCTGTATGCAGTAAGTTGCTGCTATTTCAGTGTCAGATTTACAGTCCTCTCCAATTATTTTAGAGAATAGCTCAGCTACGAATTTCACTGGAGTTGGACATTCACCATTCTCTGGGAGACATTCGATTCTAATATTATTCCTTCTGCATCCATCTTCCAGTGCAGCAAGTCTGTCTCCGAGTATTTTGCATTCGGAATTTGCAGCTGTTGCTTTCCCATCCACAGTAGATGCCAGATGTTCGGCTATTTCAATTCAAGTCGTAAATGTTTGCTTAACGTCTTCCAACTGATCGCCAAGTGCTCTCAGTTTTTCCTCAAATTTAGACGCATTTTCCTGAATGTGTTCCTCAAATTTCTCCAGCATACTTTTAAAGGCTGCTTCAAAGCGATCATATACACATTTCTCCAGGTCCTTATTATCCTGCCGCAACTTCTCGTTCGTCTTGAGCAGACCATTTATTTCTTTCTTTATATCTTTCTTTATATTTTTTTTGAGCTCCTTTATGTCTTGAGCGGTGGCTGTGGCCATTGCAGCGATCAATACCTTCAGTTCGGACAGATCATTTCAGCCTTCATGCTCCGCAGGTGAAGTGACAAGCCCTGTTACAATCGACGAACCCAGCTCACGAGGTATAGATGAAAATGCGGAAAACAAGGCCATTTCCAGTTTCAATGGATCTTCTGAAATCAATGATCTATCGTGGCCTGCATCACTTGTACCTTCACTCCCACTTAGCTCTCAACTGGAGAGAATGAAGTTGCCAAAGGTCCCTGGAGATCTGTTGTTAACATATAAATGTAAAATGCTCTCAACTGAAAGATGTGTTCCCTTTGTTAAGTGCACGGTGGTGTGCATGTAAAAGATTTTTTTTTTTTTTTTTTATAATAAAAAGACTGCATTTCACCCTGGTCAAGAAGCTTCAGAGAGTGTTGTTATTCTTCCGACATCAGTATATTACCCAAGCATACGCTGTTAATAGTTTTCTTGCCATCGCAAGGATATTTAGTCTACATGTCAACATCTGTGCTTTCACCCGTCTGCTCCGGGTCAGTCTCTGTAAGGCCATACCTTGAGGATGGACTTGGACTTGATGCCTATCTAGGCTTGGGTGTAGCTTTGGTTTTCTTTTCCATTTCTATCTGAGCCCCTTCCTTACCGGTCATGTTTATATATGCTTGCATATACTGTAATGGAACTTGCTCGAGTTGGGTAAATACAGGATACCTCGGGATGATAAAAATGGAAAAATTAACCCCGCCGCTAATGGAGTTCCGCTTGAGACGTCCATCTCCCATAACGGACGAGACCAATTTTCTACTCTGATTATTTCATTGGTTTATACCAGGGGTCAGCAAACCGCGGCTTTGGAGCCGCATGCGGCTCTTCAGCCTCCTTGTAGTGGCTCCCTTTGGCCTTGACAAAAAAAAAACATGAAAATGAATAATGGCAATTTCGTAATTTAAGTTGTATTTATTTACTACTACTACTACTACTATTGTTATACATTTTAACATCTAATTTTTATTTTTATTTATTTATTTATAATTTGTCAACTAAAATATGCGTCACATCTACATCTATAGCCCTCGCCTTTACCTGCAGGCGGCTTCTGGAGTGTGCGATCCCTGCACTAACCAATTGTTCAGAAAATGCAAGCTGCACTTAGAGAAAGATTCAGTGAGTTCAGAAAGGAAAAAAACACTCTCTCCTCACCTGTCACACCCTTGGACATCGACCCATCCCTGCTGAACACATCCGCATTCACAGGAGTAAGTAAGCCCGATCTAGAAATTGAACTGGCCGACATAGCGGATAAAGATTTATGGGTGTCCAAGTTCAAATGCCTAACAGCGGATCTTGAAGAAGTCGCCCGTCAGAAGGCTACTCTCGCTAAAGAGCACAAATGGAGTGATATTGAAAACCTCCCCAAAACCGACAAACTTGTTTTCGACACATGGACTGCCATTCCCGAAACGTATATGAACATGAAAAAATATGCATTTGGAGTCCTGTCCATCTTTGGCTCAACATACTTATGTGAGCAAGTTTTCTCAAGCATGAACTTCATAAAGTCCAAATATCGCTCCTGCCTCACACATGAGAGCCTACAGTCCTGTGTGAAGGTCAAAGTCACATTGTACAGCCCCGACATAGAGATGATCTGCAGCAAACTTCAGAAACAGAAGTCACATTAAACAGGTGAGAACAATAGCATTTAATAGGCTATTATTTTTCAGAAAAAAAAAACACATTCATTTCAGACCCGGAGATGATGTAGGTTTTTTTGTATGTTCATGTGCTTCAGTTGATTGCTGGCTGAGAGGGAAACCTGAAGAGGATGAGAGCACACTGAAATGGAATTTTATGTTTACCTTTTTAAAGCTGCTAAGCTACAGCTAAATGTTTTATTTATATTAAAGTGGGCTAGTTTTTATTTTAATTTTGCACAGGTATAGGAAGGACTCAAATAGGACTGCATAGTTCAGTTTAATTTATTTCAAAGTAGGCCTACACATGCACACTGCACTTTTGTTTGTTGTATTCCGTGGTTGTAACATGTAAAGTCTAAAAAAAGATTAAAACTTTTAAAAGTTTATAAGCTGTGTAATGTTTTGCGGCTCCAGACTATTTTTCTTTGGAGGAAGAGGGGGCAAAATGGCTCTTTTGATAGCGAAGGTTGCAGACCCCTGGTTTATACCCAAATAAGCTATAGAAAATAAAAGTATATTCATTCTTCTTATACCCTTTGGGTTGAGCCACCACCCTTGAAATTTCTGTGTATGTAACAACTGTCCATGCTGGTGGTTTATAACACATCTGCTTATTTCTTAGGTGTATTTCTGTACATTTTGTGTATTACATCTCTGTCTTTGACACTTGACCTTTATCTGGTTTCCTGATATGCCTGAAAAGGTTTCTGAACATTTATTAACCCTTTATGCCATTTCTTTAAGATGGTGTATTTTAATATGGAAAGGAAAACACTTTATCCTAATGGCTAGGTGATACCTAAGTCTAATTTTTCATCCACACTTGTAAGGTTGAAGATGGTAATGATGTGAGGAAGTATTTTACAATCTACAATTTTCGCACAGAGTGGTGGAAATAGTACATGGTGGAGGGAGCTCCAGCACAAAATGGTGTGTAGCATTTTTTAGAGTAGCATCTAATATAGCCATTATTCAATTTCAGTCCTGAATTAGTCCAGGAGAAAAAGAAAAATAAATATCCTCACTGCATCTGAAAACTGTAATCATGGTTGCATGATGCTCCTACCATGTTGATCTGGTCTGATTTTTGAAGTTGGACTTAAAAAAACAAACCCTTTTAAGCAGAGACTCTGTACTTTATGACCATATGTGAATCATTATGATATTCAAAAGAAAGATTGCTCTCTTAGGTTATTTTTACAACCTGTAATTTTTTTTTATTAATTTTATTGTAATCATTCCATACATATAGATCAATTTTTACGAAAAAAAGGATTGAAAGCAAATCAAACCCCACCCCTGAGAAGGACGGCATGGCCAAAGGAGTAATACTTAAGGCTTGTAAAAAGAGTTTAATAGGGCAAAAAAAGATAAATGGAGAAGGAAAAGAAAGGCGGAAATAATTATTTCTTCTTATTCTAAAATATTATTGATTAAATCCTGCCAGGTTTTGAAAAAAATTCTGTACAGATCCCCTAACTGAGAATTTGATTTTTTCCAATTTCAAATAGTACAAAACATCGGTTTCCCACTGACTTATTAGAGGAGAGTTAGGATTCTTCCAATTTAACAAAATCAGTCTGCGTGCCAAAAGTGTAGTGAATGCAATCACAGTTTGCTTGTCGTTATCCATTTCAAATCCATCTGGAAGAACACTAAACACAGCTATTAGTGGGTTAGGAGGGATTGTGACACCAAGGCTGTCTGAAAGGCACTTAAAAAATTTTGGTCCAAAATGATGTTAATTTGGTGCATGCCCAAAACATGTGACCCAGTGAGGCAGGAGCTTGGTTGCAGCGTTCGCAGGTTGGATCTTGCCCTGGAAACATTTTGTACAGTTTTAAGCGAGACAGATGAGCTTGATGTATAATTTTGAGTTGAATAATTCTATGCTTTGCGCATATGGAGCTCGAATGAATTCTCTGCATTGCTACCTTCCACTCCTTTTCTGATATATTAATTAAGAGATCTTTTTCCCATTGTCCTCTTGGATCTTTAAAAGGAAGGGACTCCTTGCAGAAACGGTGTCTAAGTCCTCGAAGTTGAGCAGTATTTTGTCCAGCATGGTGGAGGGTACGAGATGAGGAAAATCGGGTAGGTTCTGTTTGACAAAGTTTCTAATTTGAAGATAGTGAAAGAAATGTGTAGCTGGAAGGTTAAATTTGGAATGTAATTGTTCAAAGGATGCAAAGATATTATCTATATAAAGACCTCTGAGCAATTTAATCCCAAATCTTTTCCAGATATTAAAAACTGGATATGTTTGCGAGGGTTAAAAGAGGTGGTTCTCTTGCAGGGGTGCCACAGATAGAAGATTTTCCATCTTAAATTGCTTTCTAAATTGGTTCCATGTTCTGAGTGAGTGAAGCACAATTGGGTTATTAGTATATTTGCGATAACTTTCATTTATTGGAGAGCAGAGCAGGGAATATAAAGAAGTACTACAGGATTTTACTTCTATTGCAGACCAAGCCTGTGTATGTTCATTTATTTCTGTCCAGGTTTTTATGGCTTGTATGTTTGCTGCCCAGTAATAAAACTGAAAATTAGGTAAAGCCATGCCACCTTCTGCCTGAGGTCTTTGTAGGGTCGCTCTTCGGATACGTGGGTGTTTTGAGTTCCAAATGAATGAGGTTATTATTGAATCTGTTTAAAAAACGATTTATTGATATATATTGAAATGTTTTGAAATAAAAAGAGAAGTTTAGGAAGGATATTCATCTTAACATTGTTAATTCTTCCGGATAGAGTGAGATGAAGGGTTGACCATCTATGCAAGTCTTGCTTAATTTTTTCCATACAGACGCCAAAATTTTGTTGATAAAGAGCTTTATGTTTACTTGTGATATTTACCCCTAGGTATTTAAACTGATCTGCTATGGTAAAAGGTAGGGTGTCTAATTTAATATTATATGCTTGTGAGTTCACTGGAAAGAGTATACTTTTATTCAGATTAATTCTAAGACCAGATATCTTTTGAAATTCTGTTAGTGCTGTTAAAACAGCAGGGACAGTGTTTTCTGGGTCTGATATATATAAGACCATATCATCTGCATATAGAGAAATTTTCTGTTCCAGTCCTTCTCTGACAATCCCCTTTATCTGATGAGAATTTCGGCAGTGAACCGCCAGTGGTTCAATAGCGATTGCAAACAACAGTGGCGACAAGGGACATCCTTGTCTGGTACCACGTTCTAGTTTAAAGTAGTCTGAGCAAATTTTATTAATACAAACTGAAGCTTCTGGACTGGTATACAGTAGTTTAATCCAAGCACAAATATTCGGGCCAAACCCAAATTTCTCCAATGCAGTGAAAAGGTAATTCCATTCGATCATGTCAAATGCCTTTTCTGCGTCTAATGATAGTAATATCTCTGGGGTGTTTGATTTTGCTGGTGAATATATAACATTAAACAAGCGTCGGAGATTTGAAGATAGATGTCGGCCTTTAATAAATCCAGTTTGATCTTGTGATATTACTGAGGGCAGCACTTTCTCCATCCTTCTAGCTAGGATTTTTGAGAGTATCTTAACATCATTATTCAGGAGTGAAATTGTCTATATGATGCACATTGTAACAAGTCCTTATTTTGTTTAGGGAAGACGGTGATTAATGCTTGTCGAAATGTTTGAGGTAGTATTTGGTGGTCTTTAGCTTCTGTAAATGTTACCAATAAGAGTGGAGCTAGCTGAGTGGAGAATTTCTTATAAAACTCTACGGGGTAACCATCAGGGCCTGATGATTTCCCGCTTTGTAGTGACTTTATAGCGTCTAGTAATTCTGTTAGCGTTAGAGGTTTATCTAGTTCCTCAGCACTTAAAGCATCTATTTGTGGTATTTGTGAATTATCCAGAAATGCATTAGATTGCGTGTTGTCTTCTTTGGGCTCAGTGGAATATAAAGACTTATAGTAATCTCTAAATGTGTGCATTATTTTATTATGGTCGATGATTTCTTCTCCATTCTTGTTGGTGATTACTGGTATTGCATTGTGAACTTCTTGTTTATGAATTTGTTGAGCTAAAAGCTTATTAGCTTTTTCTCCGTGTTCATAGTAATGCTGTCTAGACTTATAAATACGTTGTTCAGTTTCTTTAGTTGTTAAGATGTTAAGTTCTGTATGCAGGGCCTGCCTTTTCCTGTGAAGAGCTTCACTTGGACGCCTGGCTTGTTCTTCATCTATTCTAGTAATTTCATTTCTTAGCTCTGACACTTTCTTGGTTTCTAATTTATTTCTATGGGAAAGATATGAAATAATCTGGCCTCTTAGGAAGGCCTTTAGAGTTTCCCAGAGTGTTCCTGCAGAAACCTCTGTAGACGTGTTTGTCTCTAGGAAGAAGCTGATTTGTTTGGATATAAATTCTGTGCAGTTCTCGTCTGCCAATAAAAGAGGGTTAAGACGCCATCTGCGAGGTGAGTACGAGGGGCTTATTGATTTTAGCTCCAAGACTAGAGGGGCATGGTCAGAGATAACAATTGTGTCATATTTGCATGATTTAATTGTAGGCAGGAAATTATTATCTATAAAAAAATAATCAATTCTTGAGTAGCTATAATGCACTGGTGAGTAGAACGAATATGTTCTTGAGTTTGGGTTAAGAAACCTCCAGGGGTCTGATAAGTTGTGATCATTTAAAAACTGTGTAATTATCTTTGCAGTATTAGATGTCGTCCCCCCTGTCACAGGAGTCCTATCTAAGAGTGGATTTAAAACACAATTAAAGTCCCCAGCCATTATAATTTTATGAGTGTTCACATTGGGAATGGATGCAAATAGATTTTGCATGAATTCCTTATCATCAACATTGGGTGCATAAACATTTATCAAAATCATTTTACTGTTATATAAGTTGCCCATGACCATCACATATCTCCCTTCAGGGTCCGACACTACCTCTGATGCTACAAATGGAACTGTTCTATGTATGAGAATTCCCACCCCTCTAGTTTTCTTTATAAAGCTAGAATGGAACATTTGGCCAGTCCAGTCTTTTTGTAATCTGCACTGATCCTTGGTTAGTAAGTGGGTCTCCTGTAAAAATACTATTTTAGCGTTTAAGCCTGTTAGGTGAGAGCATACTTTCTTTCTCTTTAATTCGTGATTCAGGCCTTTAACATTCCAGCTCACAAAGTTAACTGTCCCATCATGGAGACATTGATTCTGAGTTTTTAATGTCATTTTATAGTTTTAATTGGTAATATGGCAGTTTTAATCTTAGTTTCAAGATTCCCCAGGAGTTGTTGCATGTTAGCTAATTTTAGTGACTTCTACATTGCATGGTTGTTAAACAAAGTTTAGGGGCAATTCGGCTGTTTCGCTCATCACTATTAGTTATGCTAGTTTTATTGCTGTATTGCAAAGTAGTACAACGTAGTAAGCTGTTGCTTCACAGCCCTTGAGTCCTGTGGTTAAAATTTAGTCACTAATTTTTGTAGAGTATGCATTATCTTCGTGTGTCTGTACAAGTTTTATTTGGGTCTAGTTAAATTAGACCTCCTAAAATTGTTAGGTTAATTGTTCACTTAAAATCGGCCCTATGATGATCTAAAACCCACCTATATTTGGTTACTGCCTTATGCTCAATGCAATCTGGATTAGTATTGGCTCCCTGCGACCCTACAGTTGGAAGAAACAGTATAAGAAAATTAATGATTGCACAGGTGTCTATTATTACTTTTAGTACGGCTACTTTTTTTCATAGTTGTTTATTTCTATATACAGTAAAAAATAGACAAATGAAAAACATGTTTCTCACTTGCTTGTGCACTGCGAACCTAATGAAAGTAATACTGGGTGGGTACAAAGTAAAAGAAAACACAAACACCAATTAACATCCTTTGCTTGTAACTTTGTTTTTAATAAATAATAATTTTGAAAGGCTTTTGTGTTATTCATCAAGGATATAAAATGAAATTTTAAAAATGTTAAAAGAGGTGAAAGATATAGAGAAAAATACAATAAGCTAGGACTGTATTTTTTTTCTTTTCTTTATGGTGGAGTTAAACAGTCAACACCATGTGGTGTAGTGGGTCCACAGTTCATGTCAAAGGCCACTTTTTAAATAAATAATCGCCGCACTCACGGCTTAGAGAGGGGGCGTGGTAAGTGTGGCAGATCGGTTCCTGGGGTGATTCGTGATGTGGGCAATCTTCGCTTAAGTGCACAGGTGAGGAGTCGCCCGCATCCGTAATTGTTCCCGGGAGCTGCTGATTGCCACAGCTGATCCACGTCCCCGTGAGATACAGAAGTGTGAGGCGGCTAGTAGGGGATCGAAAAAAAGAAAAAGAAAAGACAGATGGAGGTTAAGGAAGAGAAGACGGCAGGAAGCAGGAGGGAGAAGCAGGTGCAGGAGAGAAGAAGAAGGAGCGAGCGTAGGCTCACGCCGATAACAAGCAGTTGGGAGAGGCAAGCCCGAGTGGGGTATTTGCCAAGCACCCGAGGGCCGACGGTGGTGGTCGCTCCTGCTGAGGACTTGTTTGGAGCAGGAGTGACCGGGAGAAGGTTGGCTCGCTGCAGCGAAGGCAGCGGGAGTCGGAAATTTGGATTAGAAGCCACAGTGTGGGCGTCCTGGTCGCTGGGGAGCCCAAGTCTCGGTCTAGGTGATCAGAACCGGAGCCAGGGATCGGAAGGCCACCAGACCAGTAGAGCAAAGAAGGTCAGCTTCATGTAGGGTGACTCCCCTGGTGCAGAGCCTGGATGGGAGAAACGGGGGAGTCACCAGTAATAGAAGGCACTGGGCTTTGTATTTTTAAAGAGACTGCTTCCAGCCATTGTTTTAACCTCGTTGTTTTAAAGGATTTTTTTTTCTGTTGGATTTTAACCTCCACTTTTCACTTGTTTTTATGGATTATTTATTTAAAGATGTGAAGCACTGCACTATTTATTTGAACACTGTTTTGTTTTAATAAAAGCACTTGGCATTTTTACACCATCCCTTTTGCTTCATTGTTATACTCACTACCAAGCTTATCAGTGACATTACCGACTGTGTTGGGTTGAAGGGCTCCCAGAAGGACGATGGGAGCGTGGAGAAAACCCGCATCGTCATACACCAGCACAAGGCTAGTGTGAACAATGGAGTTTAGTTCTCCTCAGCAACTACAAATCAAAGAAAATATTTTGTTTACTGAATAGAAAGGAAAAGACAGGCAAAGATCTTTAGAGAGAGTGCAAATAGAGTGCAAATATTCAAATATAATGGATAAATTAAACAAATGGAAACAAACATAATATTCAGAATCAAAGCATATTTCAGGAAAGCTACAAAAGGTAATAATAATAATAATTCATTATAGCTGAAGTCACGTGAAAAGTTAAACACATCTTCTTTCATGACTTAACTAGCAAACACCTAGTCCCAAGTGCTAAAATAAGATAAATCTAATATTAGGTTCCACACAACACATAACAGATTTTACGTAAAAAATAATACAGAATACAGAAGGCCATGTAAACAAGGTGGAAGATCACAGAAAAAAAGTGAAAGAAGCCCAAGGTGAATATTTGAAAGAACTATTTGACCAGGAGATGAAGAAACAAAAGGCAAAAGGCAAAAGTCATAGTCAGAGAACAAACAAACAATAAGTCTAAAAATCTAAATCCATCAACACCCAAACTTTGATCCAGAACTGTTTAGCCAAAAGAAACAAAGCAGAGGTCAAAACCAGAACTAGCGCCTCAAAGCCCTAACCAAAAATCTTTGAGAAAAAAAAAAAAAAAAGCATAAAAAGAATCTCATAAAATTCAAACTTCTGGATACTCGTGTTATCACAATGTCATCACTTATTGTGATTGCATGGTAACATCATGCACAGAGATGCTAGAAGTCATGTTTGTGGCAACAGACATTGCTAAACACAATATGGCTATGAATCTTCTGATTTCCGATTTAAAATGGTGGGGCGATGATATCATTGACATAACAATAAAAATAAACAATGGCCATAAAACTGCAATACAATTGTACAAACAATGCACGAAAAATAATCATATAATCTTAATACATAATTCGCCAGCCTCCTCACTCACTCACTCACTCACTCACGTCCGTCCGAAGCCGAATGCGCAGTCGCCTTCTGTGCAGCTGCCCAAAAAACCTTACGAGACCGACATCACGGCAGGCGGCGGATTTACGGCCGCGAAAATTCCAAGTGAAAGGCGACTTCGACCGACATCCAACCCCAACATCGCGGCAGATGGCGGATTTACAGCTGCAAAAATTCAAAGAGAAAGGCGACTTCAATTAAAGCTCTAGAGGCCTGAAAGGCGATTTCGACTACAGCTTGAGGCCTAATTACGCATTCTGATTCAATTACGCATTCATTCAATACACCTATATCAGGTTTGTGGTGCTTATACTTATTACTATTGCACTTGTGCCCATTTCATCTTACGTTGTCGAAACGGGCTCTTTGTCTAGTTATTAATAACTAAAAGTACTGTGAGTACAGCTCATGGTTTAAAGCTTGTAGAAATTTAACAGCAGCGACAAATAGTAATTATTTTGTGTATGACTATTACATCAACTTCTTCTTCTTCTTCTGGCTGCTCCGTTAGGGGTCGCCACAATGGATCACCTTTTTCCATATCCTCCTGTCCTCTGCATCTTGATCTGTTACACCCACCACCTGCATGTCTTTACTCACCACATCCTCTTTTCATCTTATCTTCTTCTTTTTATCTTACCTGGCAGCTCTATCCTTAGCATCCTTTTCCCAATATATTCAGCATCTCTCCTCAGCACATGTCCAAACCAATCCAATCTCACCTCTCTGACTATGTCTCCAAAACGTCCAACCTGAGGTGACCCTTCAATGTATTAATTTCTAATCCTGTCCATCCTCATCACGCCCAGTGCAAATCTTAGCATCTTTAACTCTGCTACCTCTAGCTCTGACTCCCCATTTTCTGGTCAGTGCCACCGTCTCCAACCCATATAACATAGTTGGCCTCACTACCGTCCTGCAGACCTTCCCTTTCACTTTTGCTGATACCCGTCTGTCACAAATCACTCCTGACACTCTTCTCCTCCCACTCCACCCTGCCTGCACTCTCTTCTTCACCTCTCTTCCACACTTCCCATTACTCTATTATTACATGACTATTATTATTATTATTGTTGTTATTATTACTTGACTATTACATGACTATTATTATTATTATGACTATTACATCAACAGACCCCATAAATCTCTTCTTTTCAACAAATTATTTTAGTTAGCATTCTAAAAGACTCCTCGAAGTTAGGGCTTTACTGGCTTTATGTGTACATGTCTCCCAGTCTGTTTATGGATTTTGTACCAAGTATCCACAAATATACAATGGATTCAGAAATTACTCAGACTCATTCACTTTCTGTTGTTAAGAAGCCATTAAGAAGGCGAACAAAATGTTAGGTTGTATAGCATGATGTTATGTTCAAGCTTTATAATGCACTGGTGAGGACTAGGCTGATTCCAGGGCTACAGGGGATGAATTATAAAGAAAGATTAAAAGAGCTGATCCTTTTCAGTTTAAGCAAAAGAAGGTTAAGGTTAAAATTACGAAGGGAATTAGTACAGTGGATTGAGACTGTTATTTTAAAATTAGTTCATCAAGAACAAAAGGATACAGTTGGAAAGTTGTTAAGGGTAAATTTCACACAAACATTTGTAAGTTTTTCTTTACACAGAGAACCATAGACACTTGTAATAAGCTCCCAAGTAGCATGGTAGACGGTAAGACTTTAGGGACTTTCAAAACTACACTTGATGTTTTTTAGAAGAATTAAGTGGATAGGACTAGTGAGCTTTTTTTGGGCTGAATGGCCTGTTCTCATCTTCTAATGCACACAATTTAAAATTAAATCTACAACACAATAAATCTTCACAAGATGGAAACGGGAACTAGATGGAAGATCACCTGTGCAGAGTTATGAAAGGCTGAAGCCCACTGCATTATGTTCCTGAATCAATTAGTGCGCCAAGTCCATCTAGTTAGTACATATGGGGCAAGGCAGAACCACCTTATTATAAGTTGTTGGCCAAAACAAGGAACACTGGAGTGCATTTTGAGTAGTTTTAACAAGGTTGTAGAAGATGGGTGGCACTGCTGATGTCAATACGAAGTACCATAGGCCACTGCTAAAGCAGTTACAAGAGAATTCAGGAAAAGTAAGAGATCTTCCACCTTAGTAAGAGCTTGCCAACAGCCTAGGCACTTAGTAAAAGAAATCTTAGGTATGACAAAGACAGATCTGGAGTGACTATTCAGATTTCCCTAGCACATTATAAGCACTTCTTATAGACTAGAGTTTATATTTCAGAAGTCTCACAGGTCAACCACTGTATAGAAATCTTACTCAACATTATTAAGGAGAAGAAGAGTGGAGATAACTGAAGTCGCAGGGAAAGTCTCAACATGGAGATGGCTTAAGAAAGAGGAACTGTGGGTGTCTCTGTGCAGTACACAATTAGAAACAACTATTATTTCATCTATCCCAAGATTTTTTCTACATGTCCAAATAAAAAACATACAGTGATAAGATGTATTTTAAAATAAATTTCTTTACTGCTTTGCTTGTTGAGCAAAAATGCAGTCTTGTTAATTTCCTGTCTGCTATTTTTAAATCCCTGTAAAAAGCAATTATATGGTTAATGTTGATGATTATTGATTAAAGCTCCTAAAATGAAAATTGGGTTTGGTAATTTTAATTGATTGTAGGTGCATGAGTAATCAGAAGAGTAATTTTTAAAGAGCTTTATCTAATTATATATACAGAATATCAAAATTCATGAATGAAAATGCCTAATATATTATAAATGTAAAAGCCCAAGGTACTATTCAATGAAATTAATGTTAGGCCTCTTTCATAAAACAGATACTATTTTTCCTGCATTATAGAGAAGTAAACTGCAGTGCAATGCCATCTTCCATTATAGCCCTTTTCTACAGTTTAGAATGAGTTCATTCAAAACACTGCCAAATTTTAATACTTCTACTGATTCATGATTCATAAGAGGTAGGTGTTTAATTAATTATGTCTGTAACATTTATCAAACTAAATCGTGAAAGACTTGGTCCTATACATTTTCATAATTCTAATGGTCAAAAATTACATAACTTGATCAGTTTTTCCTGTTTCCATTTGTGCATCTTGTTTAAAACAGAATGATTTCTTCTCAAATATAATAATGTCTTTCATCTCAATTTTCCCACTTCTTTCAGTTTTGTAGAACAGGACTGATATACATTTGAACTTGCAAAAAGTAGGTGTAATTGTGATCTCCAATTTCAAAAACTATAATGGAATATATTTTAACAGCTAGATTTTGTAGGCAGTGTCCTGCTCCTGAAGTGTTAAATAAAAAGCACAAGCTACAGACCTTCCCTTGGATTTTCAATGTCACATTGTTTAACCTGCCAGAGACTGAGTTGTAATAATATCTAAACAGAAGTACTATCATGAAGTCATGTTGGATAATAATTCAAGCAAGAAAAAAAATACTATATCAAGATTTTCATTGTTTGATTTTAATATGAAAGACAGGATACTGCTGCCCAACATGCCCATCTTAAACCTTCTTGTCAAAGTTTTCACAAAAAAAGCATTAAGCATTCAAATGCTGTCACCTTCATAAAAGTATAATTCTATACAAATCAAAGTATTAGCACAGTCCATTGAAAAATAGTACAAGAAAGGGAAACTGCACTGCACTGCACTGAACATAATGCCAGTTTTAGGTGATGAATGAATGGCTGCATCCCTGTTCTACTGTCTATTTAAACTCCCATCATCAATACATCTCACACACATCCACAGTATTAAACTTTATTAACAATTTAACAAGATGTAATAAACTTTACTTTTTTAAGACTTGATGATTTTTATGTTATAATCCCATTATCTTTCTATAGCTCTAATGATCTGCTGCTTCCTATTCTTGTGAGCTTTGAGATGGTCTCTGCAGCAACGATTATACTTTTGCCCTTGCTAGCTAGACTCTGCTACCTTTTGTCCCAATGTTTGTCAGATAATGGTACATTTGGTTTTCTTCTTTGTTTGCAGAACTATGATCCACATTAAAACATTCTACTGTTGGTCATTCCTGAACTCTGTGTACATCTAATTCTTATGCTCATAGACCACCCCACCCTGGCAAAAATATCTGGGAAGCATTATAGGCAGAAAATAGCCTGCCTTGAAGTGGGCAATGTTTTACCAGGTTTACAAAGATCACAAAAAAATAACAAAAATACCTGGAAGCTGCCTTCTTCAAAAGTTTCTTGATTTCATTCGGGCTACATGTGAGCTTCCCATGAACTGATATAAAGGCACTGCAGCTTTCGGGAGGTGGTTCATCAGCAGCCATCTGTTAGTAGTGGTACAGAATACAATGGCAACAAAGGATCAGATTTAGTAAGTAATATAACAGAGTCATATTGATAAAGACAGAGTTAATAGAAAGCAGTTTTAGAAACACTGTTGACCACAAATAATTGATGTCATTACCACGATTCTCTACTCTTGTAACTCCACATAGTATACAACCGATGTGGATGTCTTTTTTAAGTCATCCATTTCTAGATTAATTTAATCTAGTTCTGGGATTTACTGGGCCAGAGAGGATCCAGCAGCAATGTTTATGGAATCATGGCTTTACAAACTTCTTCATGTATTACTGTGTGCATCCTCTGACTTTCAAATGGTCTACTTCTTTACAATTTTTTTTTAATTCCATGGTAGTATATTGTGCATGGCCTTGTGAATAAATTAGGAAAGAGAGTGTTGTTTGGCTCGTTTGCTGATGCTGTAGCTTCACTATAATATGACTTTACCAATAATAGTCTGTGGAGGAACACTATCAATCAAATACACTTCCTTCTTTCCATACATTTACTTAGCACCCATTTCCACTACTGTGTCACAAGAAGGAATTTTGACTGCCAGCAGCCACAACACAGTGTGCAAATAGGGAGGTCATGAGCACCACCTCATAAAATTGGTAACACTACTGGTAACCAGAGCCATCCTACCCCAAAATGCAGTAATATGTCAATTTTGTTTTCAGGTTAAATGACCGTAAACTACCAAATGTCTTTTAACTGTGTGTACTTTGAGTCTGCTAGTACCAATTCAAGCTTACGGAGACCAGATGAAAGTAAAAACCTGAAATCAGTGACAGATATTTTTTACAGCTGCCTATTTAGTTTTCACCACAGTCCACCACTTTTGTACAGCTGGTAGTGCTTTACTACTAACTAGCACTGCTAAGTTTGGTAGCAGTGACTAGCACTTTCATAAGATATCAATAATCATTCAACATATTCTTCTCTAATTAAATATGATTTTGCTTAGCTGACTTTCTTTGACAGCTAATATCCAAATTGCAGCAACAAAAGGTTGCTAAATTTGCGTCGCTCACCTTTTCAATTACTAATAATATACAGTATCTGTGTCATTTAGTCCACTCTGGATTAAAAGCCATTTCATGTGTCAACAATTTGTTGGAATAAAAAGTGTGTCACCAAATGCAAAAGAAAAGTATGATATTATCATGTTCAAATGGAGCAAAACTGGAAAACATTCAACCATTCATCGAAAGGTTAACCTTCTAACTCAGAAGGCAGAAAGGAAGCTTGGGAAGAAGGACAGTCTATTGCTGGGTACACTCACACATGTGATATTCACTCATCCAGTTATTTTCTCAACAGCCCTTTGCATCCTAGGCACAATAACACTCCTTTTAAACTGACGTTTCTAATAAGAAGGCATGCAGATTTTTTTTTTTTTAATACTGGCAGTGAACACCTTCAAGCGCTGGAGGTGACAGCGTTATCTCACTCACATACTCAACGCTACTACAACAACATTGATTAGTAAACAAAATTTTCATATTTCACAGATAGACCCTTACACTGTTAATTCTTTTAAAATATCTGCCTATACTTTTAAACACGGACCACTTAACTTGTACAAACTTTTTTTTTTTAACAATCTGGAGTCATTTAGCCCATTGAACACTTTCTGGGAGTTCATGCATATCTTCAATAAGTCTGAGATATTTTAGCCATTAGGACATACTAATACAACAAAAAGGCATCTAGTCTGTTCAAAAACCTAATTTACTGCATTTCTTGTACAAAGTGTTCTACAATCTATATCAGCAAAACATGGACATGACTTGCAGTCATTTCATTTCATTTTTGAGCCTTCAAGAACAAAGAGGGAGTCTTTACTGGAACATTTCACTTATCTTTGTCACAGCTACACTGATAGATTTGTGCCGTTTCAAAACATTTCAGAGACATCTTTTTTAAGAAACACAGAAAAAAATAATTTCATTCTTAAATGCAAATCACACATTCTTCCAGCACATAATGCCTTACCGAGATTATAACCTGTCCCTTTATCTAATGGCTGCTTTTTGCACATAACCTGGATTTTCACCCTTAAATCTCCCAGGGTTTGTGCTCACCTTTCCCACCTGAACATCTTACCTGCTTATTCTTTTTATAAACACACAACTAATGAAGATGCAATTGGTAAAACAGTAACATGGAATATTTTGACCCTGAAACTATCACTTTCTCCACACATTTATTTTTAAAAATGCATAAATAATCTAGGGTCACTGGGACTTAGGCCAGGAACAATCCCAGCATCATCTAGCACATGCCAGGGCTTCAGTCCATTGCTAGATAATAGCATGCACATACAGTAACTAAATAACAACAAAAGTGAGGTATCCAGCGAAAAATCCATGCAAACATAAAAAGAAGATGAAAATACACACAGATATAGGCTACCCAAAATTTAAATTCCATAACTGTGAAAATGCAGAGTAAACAAGTGCACCATCCTGACACATTATTTTATGTATTTTTTCCATTTCAAGATGTATGCCATGCAGCCCATGCCTAAAATAAAATAGCCATGTTGAAGTATATATTGGCATTCTTCCTGCTTTATGCATGCCACATTTGGCATGAATTCATGCTGTAGACACATCTTTTCATGTTTACAATAGAGGCTTAAATTATAAAACAAATTACAGTGCCTATAAAAAGTATACACACCCTTGGGAAGTCTCATTTTATTGGTATACAACACTGAATCACAGTGAATTTCATTTGACTTTTCTGAAAATTATCAACAGAAAAGGCTCTTTAATGTCAAAGTGAAAAAAGATTTCTGCAAAGTTTGTATAAATTAACTAGGGGGTTCCCCCCTGCTTGCTTCGCTCACCAACCCCACGGCCTGCGCTATGCACCAGCCACTTCTCATCTCTGCCACTCGCGTTGTGAAGAGGGGAGCTGAACGCACCCCAAGGAGACACAGTTGCTCCTCTTAAACAGTGACACAATGGGAAACAAATAGTTTTTTTTTTTGACCTCCTCTTTGCTCGATCAGCTCCTGCCGTGCCACGTAATCTGCATCTCACACGGTGCTTGGGACATTTAAAAGCCTGTACAGCAGCTATCCTACTCTCTGTCTTTTATTTCTGGTTGCGGCCGTGGTTAAATCTTTTGGCACAAAGTCATGTCTCGTGGGACATGAGTTCTTGATAGTTCTTAGTTTATAATTTAAAAACAGAATAAGAATCTGAAACTCTAACAACAACACATTAAACTTCGATAAATTCTGAAAAGAATAATACCAAACATATACAGTATGTAGGTTTTAAAATAAGCCCAATTTAAAGTGTGACAAAAAAGTGACATAAAAACATCACATAAAATCGTTGCACAAAATCATTGCACTTTTAGGCTTAGGATTTTATATAGAGAGAGTAGATTACAAATATAAAACATAAAATAAGTGAGAGCAGAAAAAATCACCCTATTCAAATCAGTACATACTACATGCACCTTTGGTAACCATTACAGACTTGAGTGTCTGTTTACAGGTCTCTGTCTCTATTTGATTTGAACATCATTCTGAACACTGCCTTTTTCCCCATTCTTCTTTGCAAAATTGTTTACACTCTGTCATGTTGAAAGAAAATCATAAGTAAACAGCTTTTTTCAAGTCCAGCCATAAATTCTTAATTGGGCCAATATTTGCACTTTGACACAGCCACACCCTGACATTATCATTGTTGTTGTTTTTAAAGCCATTATTGTGTAGCCTTGCTATCTATGCCTGAGGTCGTTGTCTTGCTGGAAACTAATCTTCTACTAAGGCGCAGGTTTCTTGCAAACTGAACAATTCTTTTTCCTAAAGGATTTCCCTGCATTTTGCTCCATTAATTGAACCCTCTGCTCTCACAAGCCTGCAAGGTTTACAGCAAAAAATCATCCCTCCAACATGATGCTGCCACCACCATGCCTCACAGTAAGGATGATATGGTTTTGACAATGTGCAGTATTTGGCTTATGCCACACATGGCATTTAGCCTGATGGCCAAAAAGCCTAATTTTGGTCTCAACAGATCATAGCACATTTTTTAAACTGACCTCAGAGTCTCCAATGTAATCTTTTGTCATACTTCACATGAGATATCATGAGTATTTTTTGTCTCACATGTGATTGGTGAAGCACCTTGTTGCATGAACTTGCTTCCCCAGTCTATGTATGCCTCTGTAGCTGATAACTTCTTCAGACTTGTCAGAGGTCTCTTGGCGGGCTCTCACAGTAGTCTTCAGCTTGTACAATCTTAGTTTTTTGTGGATGTTCTGTTATAGGCAAATTTATAGCTTTGCACCACTCTGTCCATTTCTTGATGATTGATTTAACTGGCCTCCATGGGATTTTCAGTGACTTAGATATTTTTTTAAATCCATCCCGACTTGTGCTTTTCAAACACGTTTTTACAGTGTTGCATGGAGTGTTATTTTGTCTTTGTTGTGCAGGTTAGTCCATGAGATGACTCACCACAAGTTGGAATTTCCAGATAAGGTGCCTTTACACTACAATCAATGAAAACCCTTCAGACAGGTGGTCTCCACTGAACTATTTATGTGATTTCTGAAAAGGACTTTGCTGCACCAGTGATGATTTAGGTACAGTATGTCATATTTAAAAAGGTTGAATTCTTATGTGATCGGTTGTTTTGTGTTTTATATTTGTAATTAATTTAGATCACTTTGCATGGATCTGTTTTCATTTTGACATTAGAGTCTTTTTCTGTTGGTCAATGTCAAAAAAGCTAAATTAAATCCTCTGTGATTCAATGTTGTACAACAATAAAATGTGAAACCTTCCAAGATGTTGAATACTTTTTATAAGCACTGTACCAAATAATTTTCTTTAATAATAATTCATCAACACGTGAGCAAACAACGTTTTTTGTTATTTTTTTTGACCTACCTGTTGGAATTTCTGCACAGTGGGAGAGAAGACTCTCAAGGAAAGGGCAAACTTCAGCAGATTAATTTGGAGGTCTGTTATGAACTGTCCAGCTTTCTTCAGAATCAAATTGTAATAAGCTTGTTCTGAGTCTGCACAAAAGAGTTTTAAAACATTTTTTTCAACAATAATACATTATTTAGTTTTATTAGCATGTACAACTTATATAACAAGTGATTCATCATTTATGACACAAGCAAAAATATACAGTCAGTTCTCATATTTATGGTAGTTATTTTCCTGAAAGACCCAGTGGAAACTGAAACCACAGACACTGAAGCATTGATCCTATGGGAAATATGGGGTTAGGTTCTGGTGGAACTATTTATTATTGCTACCCATTACCATAAACACACAATTTCATGTACTGAAAATCAACTAAGCTCATTATAATGTGTTTACATTTGGGAGCACTTGGAAAAATATTTTTATTATCATTACACTTCGCTGCCATTGTTGAAACTTAATACATTTAACTGAAAAACAGAGTAAAACACTGAGAACATGTGGAATACTATCAGAATGTGCAGAGTTGCTAATACAACAGAAGCTGTTTATTAAAACACATCACTGAAACAGACAGGTAAGTACCCAGGGCCCTGTGGCTGAAAATGGAGAGAGGGAATGCATGGTGATGTGTGGACAGAACTAACTGGGTTAGCGCGGGGAACAGTGAGGGGATTGTGGGGTGGTTGCGTGGGATGCCAGCTTGGATACCTGCCTGGAAACCCCAGGCTAGGGTAGGACCTGCAGGGAGGCTGAAGGTGCTACACCTCTATTCTTACCCCTAAAGGCTCGATATTGACCTTTCAGCAAGTACATCTGAGGAAACCTTATTATGACTTTTACTTTGTCTGGATAGTCAAAACTGATTGTTTTTTCGTGGATCCACCAGAGGCCACAAGTGACCACAGCAACACCAATCTAAGGACCTCACTAAACCATTCAATCAGTACTAGCAGCGGGCAGTGTGTACAAAGGGCAGGGACTTAATCAGTGTAAACTTATGACCTGCACTTACTGGGAATTCCTTGTTTATGGGGAACAACTGTAAGCCCCGGTCACTATAACAAATAGGGTTCAATGCCTTGCCCCCGCCTCTTGCCACCTGGTAAACACATGTCGATCTATTCAGTGTAGCATGCCTGCAGCCCTGGATATTGAAGGGATCATAAACCTGTCAATTTCATCTTCTGCTTCTGTGCAATAGGCTTCTCTGGATTTTATTTTCTACCGCACATGGCCGCAATTAGTCACAAGTAGACCATGTGTTTCAAAAAATGGGTTACACTTTAAAAGAAGCAGATAAGTGAATCTGTAGACATCAAAGATTTACTGTACCATGTGCTAAATGAACATAATTTGCAATGACAATATATATACACAAATTTAAATATATTAACACTAAAAAGAATTTAATCAAGGATCTTTGAAAAGAACAAAAAAAACAAAGCTGATAAATTGTATAAAATGGCTTCTTACCATCTTTTTTATAAATTGTTATCTCTCTCACAGTATCCACAAACTGCCAAAACATTTCATTTCCTTCCTGTGCAATAAATTCACTAAAATAAAAAAGAATAGATTTTTTTTTCAGAACAGATTCTGCAGTTAGACTTATTATTTTAAATAGATGCCTACATTAATTTGTTTTTAAAATGTTATAGAGAATTCAACTGTTAAATTTTAAAAACTGCAACAAAACATACATGTAGGGTTCAATTTGTAAATAAGAAACTTTGAATTTGTAGGGCAGGTGGCACAGTGGGTAGCGCTGCTGCCTCGCAGTTAGGAGACCAGGGTTCACTTCCCAGGTCCTCCCTGCGTGGAGTTTGTATGTTCTCCCCATGTCTGCATGGGTTTCCTCCGGGTGCTCCCATCGTCCAAAGACATGCGAATTGTCCCTAGTGTGTGCTGTACTGTATGTGTGTGTGCGCACCCTGCGGTGGGCTGGTGCCCTACCCGGGGTTTGTTTCCTGCCTTGTGCCCTGTGTCGGCTGGGATTGGCTTCAGCAGACCCCCGTGACCCTGTAGTTAGGATATAGCGGGTTGGATAATGGATGGATGGATGGATGGATGGATGGATGGATGGATGGATGGATGGATGAATTTGTAGGGCAAAACTTGATCATATCCCCTCCATACCACTTTATCTGTTCTGGTTGTTGAGGAAACAGCATAGAAGGGATACTATAAAGACTGTAATAGAATGCCAACGTTTCTAGCTATTGAAGATCACTTAAAGGGTCATATCAGATTCTCAGGAAAATCAGTGATTCTTATGTTTCCCTTTGAGGTTACACTCAGCAAAAATGATGAAAGGACAGTATGTTTCCCCATCTTCAGGCTGCTTATATAGTTTTTTTTTTACCTCTCTGTGCCCTTTTCCAAAATTCTTTTACACTTTCTTAAGTGTTTCTTCTTTTAGCCAACTTTTTTGTATGTCATCACATTTTTATTCTTAGGCATAGAACATTCTTTTGCTAACTGTTGCTTTTAGGAAATTACAAAACATTCTTTTGTTAACAGTTACTGTCACCCTGCTTTAAATATTCTTGCTTACACATACACTTATATTAGTCAATTGCTTATATCAGTATATCAATATTAGTACATTAGTAATACATGTATTGTAGCATTGCATTGTATATTGTAGCATCCACAACAGAAGCAACCTATAACAAAACCCCATAGTAAGAACAAATCAAACCACTTCTACAAAAAAGATGCTATGAGTCACACAGTTAATGGACTTGTTGTTCACTACAGCAGTATTTCTCAACCACTAGGCCATGACCCACTTTTGGTTGGGGAGTTGCTATTTTTGGGTCATTGTGGGTCATGCCAAGATACCACTTCATCGACTACACTAGACAATTATATGAGGAAAAAGTGGATTGCGACACCAAAAAACATCAAGAAACACTGCGCTATAGAACCACAGGTGACTGCCATAACAGTCATGCAGGAGCCAACAGACCAGTATGCATGTCAAGTGTACTTCAGCAAAAGAGCTAATCTATATTTTGGTTATATTGCTTCTGAAAGAAAGATCAGCCTTGCCAACAGACCAGTATGCATGTCAAGTGTACTTCAGCAAAAGAGCTAATCTATATTTTGGTTATATTGCTTCTGAAAGAAAGATCAGCCTTTATCTTTGAAATATTGACTGCTAAAACCAAGTCTATTCTTTATTGGCTTTGTCCCTTCAACTGGAGGAAACTGTCATACATACTGTCAAGATATATCAAAACTGGGGTGAAAGTATTAAAGTAAGCTGATTCGTGTTTTCCAAATGTAAGTATTTTAAAACATTCACATTTATCACGGAACCAGAGACTGGCAACATGTTGCATGTTGACTGGGCAGACAAATAAGAATTTACTGTACTGTGTACACATGACACGGCTCTCACTACTACTATTAATACAGCTAACACCTGGAGGAGTGCAAAGGGCATAGTGATCAGAGTTCAAGTTTTGAACGTTTATTGAAATTTGCAAACACCATAAAAATGAGAGGTTAAACTATATGTCCACATGACACAAGAAATCATAGAGACAACAAACAATGATCAGCTGTGTAGTTGTGTCATTTAATTAGAAGTAGTATGACTGGTTATTCAGACAAAGAGATCTGCAGAATTTTCAACTAATTCCTGTGTAGTGCTGATCTGGCTCAGGCGGTAAGAGCATTGGCTGGGTAGACCCAGCAGGCCCAATCTATCAGTGGAGTTGTTTTTAAAGTACCTATGGGATGTATCTGTTGAGGAGGAGGTCAACGCTTACTTTAGGAGTAGAGTCTCTACTCCTTAAAGGATGTCAGGGAAGCAAAATGATAAACACCTCAATAGTGGAAGCACCTATGGTTAAAGCAGACAGCTAACATTATAAGCATTAACTACGTTCATAAACACTGATAATAAAGGGAGTCAGCAAGCTGAAAAGAGATCCAATGAAGAAACAGGAAAGGAAATGGGAAGCAATAGTAATGAAAGGACACAAGCAGATTGAATACAACGATGCAATGAACCTCAAAGATGTTGTGGTAAATCATTCAATAAACTCAAGTAGGGTAAGCAATAGTGATGAGCATCAAATAAATAATAAACTGATAGTTGATCAATGGTGTCCACATCAAATTGTACAAACAAAATCTAAAAATTAGCTGTAAATAGCATCTTCTAAAATGTAAGGTTTCAAAATCAGTTTTTCACAACATAACGTAAACATTTTGCTTTTGAATAACACCTTAGGATTGTTATAAAAAAAGTTGTTTTGAGCTTATTTCTAGGAACCAGAACATAACAAAGGGGGGAGAACATTGACCTCAACTGGTGTCAATGTTCTTTTTTAAAATGAGAAGAAATTTGAAGCTAAACAAATGAACCATTTCAAAGATCTGAGCTGAAGGGTGTAAGTTGTATAAGACAGTACTCTGGCCAGTGTTACTGAATGGGGGTGAAACTTGGGTCATTAGAAAGAAGAATGTGAAACTGATCATCAGAATAGAAATTCACATAATAAGATGGCTGCTGTGCTGTGAAATCCTGACAGGGTCTGAGGACAGAAGATGATGTAGACAAATGGATGTAGAGAATCCATTTGGCCAATTTCTAACAGTTGGGAATTTTGGTTCCCTCGAGTTAATCATAAAAAAGTTATTGAAATGCGTTGTCACAGTTAAAGAAATTGAAAATAAAAACTAGTTTTGTCTTGTTATCTAAAGTAACAGAAAAACTAGTTTTGTCTTCTTATCTAAAGTAATATTATCTGCTAAATCCTTTGTAAATTCTTCAGTAAGGAAATTGTAAAGATAATATTCAATGGACATATGGATAAATGGGGTAGAAGGCATTTAAGTTAGGCATACTAGCAACAGAAAACAAACAAACATCACTTCAGAAGGAAAAAAGGTCAGAAATGTTCAAAGACAAATATTTTACCAAACTTGACACAGAATGTAAAGTTTAGACAGTGCTTGTGATGTGTCATCCCTCACATCCACAGTTACACTCACAGTTGTCTTTTTATCTTTAAAACTAGATGCATCCTCTCCACTATCCATTGGCAGATACTGCCAGCCTTTTCAAATTATGCTGTGCATTTTATTTGTCACAGATAAACCAAATGCCTGCACAGTAATCAATTGTAGACATTTCTTTCAACATCCTGTAACCATTTACATGATCTCAGATATCTTCTTAGCAATGCAGAATGCAAAGTTCAGATTATTTTTAACTTTACCTCACATAAATAAAATGTATTTCTTCACATAAACAAAATGTATTTCCTCAAATCTTAGATTACAAAGATTAAAAGATACACTCTTGAGTTCAGAACAACAGAAAAAATACAGTGGTTGAACTGCTGCTGTCTGGACCCATTGTCCTAGGTTTAAGTTCCAAGGTTGTTGTTCTCTCTTTGTGTCTGAATGAGTTTCTCTCCAGGTACTCCAGGTTTTCCTTCTAACATCTTAGATTAACTGGCATTCCAAAATTGTCCCTATGTCACTGTGAGTACTGGTGTGTGAGTGAGCGGGCCCTCTGATAGTTTGCCATCCTTTCCAAGACTCTTTTCTGCCATGTGCCTTCAGGATAGGCTTTGGCCCTCTGTGTCCCTAAACTGGATTAAATGGTTCTGAGAATCTGAAGTTATATACTCTCATCTGCATGTTGGACTTTTCCCAAACATCTTTATTTCCTTTCAGACATAGGAAAGATCCATGGTTAAGGTGAACTTGCTTTGCAAAACAGACCAAGCCAAATAGGGGACCTGGTGTGCATTCTATTTCACATTCTTTTTTTTGTGAATTGTTGTTATTTCCTATGTAAAAAGCTCTGTTTATTTTGACCTGCCACAAAGGACCACAAAACAATGATTTAATTACAGAAGCACATACTTACACACTTTTTAGCACTGCTGAATTTCTTGTTATTGCTATTATAACAAAACATATATCCTATTTTCAGTTTCACTGGGGACCGGAGCAAGTTAATCATAGATCCCATTCATGAACACTCCCACACTCACACTTGGGTCAATTTAGAATCTGTAATTAACCTAAGCTGAATGTATTGAGGATGTGGGAGGAGAACCAGAGCACCAGGACAGTAAACCCACAGCTGCACAGACCAGGCAAACTCCACATGAACAACGATAAGATGTGGGACAGGAACCCAGGGCAATGGTTCTATGAAGCATTAATACACTACCAAGCCTGCTTATTATTATTTTCATCCTCATAATCATCAAGTTTCTGTTTAGCATCCATTAATAAGTTAATCAAAACTTCTTAGCTATGCTAAATACACTGAAAACAGGACAGCCTAAGGCTACATCCTCTCTACTATATTTCATATACAAATGATGTTTTAAAACTAAAACAATCTCCATCCACACTAAAATTTTCACATCATTTCACATCATCATTTTTCAATACTAAAAGGACCAATAACACATATGACGTAATCATCCACAGCATAGATGTCTTAAACCAGAATTATAGTGTGACATCTGCCACAACTTTAAGCCTGATTTGCAGTTGACAACTGATTTTCTGAGTGGGCCCAAATTTCAGCTTCATCAGCCATCTTTTCACATGCAGTATGAGAGGAGTTGCAATGCCTGACTGCCTCTCAAGATTGGGCTGCTGTATGATTAGAAGAATGTCAGAAATTTCAGTCAGCTGTCTTGTAGTGTGACAAGTCTCACAAGCCAATTTTTCGAAATCAGCACCAAATCTCTGAAATTCATTGTGCCACGACGACAGTCAGTATGCATCGTACATGTATAGTCTGAGCACCCACATCATGGCATGTAAATCATATCCAATGAGCTCATGCAATCTGACCACATATACGACTAGTGACTCTATCATGCAGAGTGAGAAGTCGCTTGTCCATGATCTCTAAAAATCACACAAAAAATGATTTACATTTATGAAAGTAAGCAACACAAAAAGCACCAATTTTAATATCTTTTTCTTCTGTCAAGGGTGACCAGTCAAGGAATCAGAAGTTGTAATGAGCAGTATCTAACAAGGAAAGAGCCATGTAACAAGCCGACTGACCAAAGAGAAATGGAGTCTGCACATTCTCAGAAATCTTTGTTTTCACCTGTCCACATTGAAATACCTCAATTGCGTTTTCAAAAGTATTTGTTTTCAGCGGTAGAAACTGCCGGGTATTATGGACAACAGATGAAAAACAGAACCAAGTGCAGTAATCCCTCGCTATATCGCGCTTCGCCTTTCGCGGCTTCACTCCATCGCGGATTTTATATGTAAGCATATTTAAATATATATCGCGGATTTTTCGCTGCTTCGCGGGTTTCTGCGGACAATGGGTCTTTTAATTTCTGGTACATGCTTCCTCAGCTGGTTTGCCCAGTTGATTTCATACAAGGGACGCTACTGGCAGATGGCTGAGAAGCTACCCAGCTTACATTTCTCTTTCTCTTGCGCTGACTTTCTCTGATCCTGACGTAGGGGGATTGAGCAGGGGGGCTGTTCGCACACCTAGACGATACGGATGCTCGTCTAAAAATGCTGAAAGATTATCTTCACGTTGGCTACCTTCTGTGCAGCTGCTTCCTGAAACGACATGCTGCACGGAGCTTCGCATACTTAAAAGCTCAAAGGGCACGTATTGATTTTTGATTGAAAAACAAACTCTGTCTCACTTTGTCTGCTCCTGACGGAGGGGGTGTGAGCTGCCGCCTTCAACAGCTTTGTGCCGCGGTGCTTCACATACTTAAAAGAAAAACAGCCCTATTGATCTGTTTGCTTTTCTCTCTATCTCTGTGACAGTCACTGCTCCTGACGCGCACTCCTTTGAAGAGGAAGATATGTTTGCATTCTTTTAATTGTGAGACGGAACTGTCATTTCTGTCTTGTCATGGAGCACAGTTTAAACTTTTGAAAAAGAGACAAATGTTTGTTTGCAGTGTTTGAATAAAGTTCATGTCTCTCTACAACCTCCTGTGTTTCTGCGCAAATCTGTGACCCAAGCATGACAATATAAAATAACCATATAAACATATGGTTTCTACTTTGCGGATTTTCTTATTTTGTGGGTGGCTCTGGAACGCAATCCCCGCGATGGAGGAGGGATTACTGTATCTGGGTTTTTGAACAAAAACGTACTAGTCTGGATGGGGCCTAAATGTACGAGAACAGTGAATATCCACAGATTATAAAGACATGGATATTTGCATTTTACTCTTGGTTGTTTGAGTTTTTCTCTTTGGATCCAGTGTAGAAAAAAGTATCCATAAAACTTCTGTCTACTATGCCTGATATTGGTTCAGAGGGTCTGCATTCTTCAAAGTGGAACAGAATCAAAATCCTCATTCATTTATTTTCAATATAAGACTGCAAAGGTCAGAACCTCTTGGCTGCAATATTCAATATAAAAATAACTGCATTTAAAATATGTTTGTCATGGGCTTTTCATCGATGGCAATATTTGTTAAATAGTAAAATTTATGAATAGCATGTGATCTCCTGTAGCTTTTAGCCATTAGACAAATGAGCAAAACAAAGATAAAATAAGATAACACACTTCCAATGAAACTGAAAGAAATCTATATTTACAAAAAGTAATGAATTATTTCTCCTTGTAAACCTTAAAAGAATAAAATTAATTATTTCTGACCTACTTGCATAATTTAATCTTAGACACAGTATATGCAAGTTACAACATTTGAGGGCAAAAATGCAAATTTGTAATACTGGAAACTACATTGGTGTTAAGAAGGCCTTAAATGTAAAAATGCACTCTGATTTCAAAGAAATGAGGCATATTAGTCAACAACAGGTAACTTCTAACAATGTCACCAAGAAATGTTTTTAATATCTTACCTTGTTTCAAGAAGAAGTGGCGTCATGGGCCATTTTGTTTTCAGACTAACTGTCACGCCTTTGCTGGCTGCATCACAGTGAAGGACTGTTGGCAGTAAGAAACCCAAACACAGCAGTAATGACATGCTCTGCAAATATAAGTAAACTATTTCATACAATGGAAACAAATAGAATATTAACAGTGTATTTAACAAAATACAACATATTTTTTAAATCTTTCTTAAATCAATATTCTCTGCTTGTTTTTATTTAACCAGAACATAACTTAGATTGATTTTCTTTGTACTGGGCTAAAAGGCAAATGTTCCAGGTCAACTACCAAAAAGTCATCGTCAGTAATTAGCCTTTTATTGTAGGTATAGAACCAAATAACAAAAGACTATAAAAGGAAAATGTGTAGGATTCATAACAGCCAATATTAGTTTTACCATAATAAATGTTAACTATTTTGTATCTTTCATTACTTTAAGTCTTATTAGGCAACAGTCATAAAAAGAAATTAAAGAAGCCAATACATTTTTCAGAAACCAGATAAACTTTCAAAACATGATAATTACTTCAGCTATCTTGACATTTGACACTTTATATCTATTATAATCCCTTTAAATAATACACTTATTATGACACATTAATTCATTGTGTGCATATTCACACTGTGGTGTTTGAGGGTTGGCAAGAGGTCACAGAAGGGCACAGTAAATACAGTCAATAATCTGAACTGTCACTGTCATTTATGTTTTAATGGCTTATGTAGATCTGTAGCATATGTGATTTTTGCTACATTAATATGATTGCTCAGATTTAGCAGACATTAAACAAAATAATTTCCTTGTGCAGGTCTGGGAGAAGCATTCTACTTTATAAGAAAGATCCTTAAATGAATACATCCACATATTCAGAGATAATGATAAATCAGAGCAGAGCTGAACAGCAGAAGTAAAAAGGGGGACTGAGGGAGTTTTAGCACTTCATAATTACTTCATAATTTATGGGCAGAGTGTTGGATCCGAGGCTAAGGAACTGCGGAAGCAATTGGAAGGTTGCCAGTTTGAATCCCATAATAACCAGAAGTGACTCTACTCTGATTGGGCCCTTCTCCTGCAATTTCTTTGTCTTGGGTATGACATTAATATGGACCCAGCTCTGCAAGCAAGTCCTCCAATTTACAGGGAAAATTTGGGGGTTGGAGGCAGGATTGGCACTCTAGCTTCCGTAAACAACCTCACACTGTTCCAGTGTTACCCGCTGCACTTTGGTCCCAAACCAGGTGGTTTGTCGTGTGGTGCATGCACATGCTCCCAACCTCTATATCATTTATGTGACAAATTCTTGAATAAAAAACTTTGAATAAAATGATAAAAAGGGCTTCTAAAATGTTCTGCTGCTTACTGATTATTCTAATGATTTAACATTTGAGTGCTGTCTTGTTGGAATTCATCAAGTCACCAATGCAGCCTGTGAACCATTTCTCCAAACCAACTGACCCGAGTACAACAGGCACTCTTGTCCTGATAAAAGTTAATGTCCTACCTTCTCCAGCCTGTTTGAAGAAGTTGACACAGTTTTTTACCTAATGTACAAGTGTTTTGCCCTCTTTTAACTTTATTTGAGAATTTGTGTTCTGTGAAAGGATTGGGCAATTAGCAAAATTAATTTAATAATTAAAAAAAAACACATTGTTAGTCTAGAGAGTGTTTTCCCCCTGCAAGATACAGTGACTCTAAATAGCAAGGCCAGGGCTAAGAAATGAAAGTCATTATTTTAAGTGTACATCATTAATGTAAAGGATTTTGCAGATCACTGAGACCATACTTCAGGATGAGCAACACAATGAAGAAAAATACCTCCAAAAGACCCAAGGCAGGCTTCAGAGCATTGTCCATTATGGCATTTTTGACTTCATGTTTTATAGGCTAGAGAAAAATGTAGTTTTCTGAAAAAAATCCTCTTCTTGATTTCCTCTATTTTTGCCTATTCATAATCGTTTCTAATCTCAAAAAACTTTTGTAAAGTAAAAATACAACCTCAGTATACAAAAAAAACATTTTTTTAATAATTATTTGATACAGAACATGAGCCTTTGGGATCTATGGAGAAATTCTGACCCACTCTTATCTCCAGAATGGTTTTAATTCAACCAAATTGGACTGTCTTCATCTATGAATTGCCCCCTGTCAAAATATCTCAATGAGGTTTAAGGCATTATGACTAGGCCACTCAAAAACCTTAATGTTGTTTTTTTCAGGTTTTTGGAAGAGGACTTTCTGTTATGCTTCAAATTGTGGTCCTGCTGCATAACCCACCTGAAAACGAGCTTCAGATCATGGACTGATGACTGGACGTTCTCCTTCAGTACTTTCTGGTAGATATATGAATTCTTCCTTCACTCAGTTATGGCAAATCACCCAGGCCCTAAAGCAGTAAAGCATCCACACACCATCACACTTACCACCACCATGTTTCACTGTCGTGAAAAGCTATGTTAGCTTTATGCCAAATGTAATGAGATCCATGTCTTCTAAAAAGTTCCACTTGTGACCGATCGGTCCATAGAAAATTATCCAAAACGTTCTGTGGGTAATCAAAGCATTTTTTAAGCAAGATGACCCTTTATGTTCCTCTTGTTCAGCATTAGTTTGTGCCTACAAATCTCCCATTGATGCTATTTCTGCCCAGTGTCTTTCTAATGTTGGAATTACGAATGCTGACAATAACAGAGCTACTGTATATGAATTTTTTTTGTGCACTGGAGTAATTTTTGCTAGGCCAGCCACTCCTGTGCAGTTTTACCACTGTTTCAAGTTTTATCCATTTGGAGATAATGACTCTAACGATAATCTGATGGAGTTTTAGAGACTGCATTGTAAACCTTGAAATTTTACAGTAACTTTCCTTCTCAGGTTCAGACATTTCAGCCAACTTCACATGGCTGGAAAGATTTTATTGATGTGATGTTCACATTTAATAGGGATGGCTGCATCAAGCTTGGTTGTGTCTAATGTGATGTAACCTATTATCATTTAAAATTAGTTCACTGCTTGATTACATGACTAAGGGAGCAATTCATTTTTCACATGGGTAATATAGGTGTTGGTGAAATGTTTCCTTCAATAAATCAAACGATCATTTTAAAACTGTGTACTTAACTTACATAGGATGTCTTTGGTACTATACGAAATGTGTTTAAAGTATTATGAATAAGCAAAAATAGAGGAATTCAAGAACAGGGCAAATAATACTTTTTAATGGCACTGTAATTCCCAGGTAATTTGGCTGAACCACTAATAAAATTAGGGCACTGGGGATCAAACTAATATAGTAAGATCTGCTAATATATATTCATTAAGAAAGGATGACAGCAGGATTTCAACTGTGATCTTTGATATGAAGCTGTCATTGAGTTGGTAGTGGTCTTGAACACATGGAAAATTGGCTCCAGACAAAATGTATTGGTCCTATTATGATAAAGAAACCACAAAACAGGAATTTACTGGAAGGGAGCAAGACTAAAAATTAACCTGTTTTACAATATAATTAGTTAAGGAATGTTACATTGAACAGATGAACACTCAAGTTTACATACTGCTTCTCAAGGGCTAAGGGGATCATTTTTAATGTGACATTTTCCATTATCCCTCACTTGAATATTACAGTGGCAACATACTGAGTCAGAAAGTCCAGACAAGCACATTCCTTGTTACTAGTCTTCTAATACTTCAATTAAATTCCCATACATTTCATGGATAGCTAGCTTCTTTTTCATACTCTAGATCTTTCACTGGATCTTCTTTTCCATATGTTAAGCAGCACAATGTACCTCAACTGAGCCTCTTAATTAAAAAACGTTACAGATTCACTTCATAGCACTGGATTGTTGTTGAGGTCATCATTGATTCACAGGGACTGAGCCAAGAAATCATACGTAAAAACCTTATTTTGCTACCTGTACTTGTGATATCATTCGTTTTTTCGCTAACCATAGCTCAAGACTGAAATTACTCCAGTACTAAAAAAGCTTCTTGATAGTTAAAGGAAAACTCCATCCAAAAAGTATGTTTTTGTATGTTACTTACCCATTGTAGTTTTTAGTGATGGACAAGAAAAAAGATCATCATGTTTGTATGCACAATGGAAAGAAAAACAAATTATGACATAACAGGGCTCTATGGTGATCAACAGCAAACAATGTCAACAAATATCCATGGAAAAAAGAGAGGAAAAAAAATGTGTTTCTATAATATCACAATTTTTTTCTTTCTGTTCTGCTTGAAAACATAGGATTATTTTTTTTTCTTGGCATCCCTGCAAACTAAATGGGGTATGTAAACATAAAAAACATAATTTTTGGGTGGTTTATTCCTTCAAACCACAGGGCACATGAGGTCTGCACAGAATTGATGAAAGCACTAAATATTGTGAGGGTGTCTTGGTGAAGAGTCCTCTTCGATATAATATGAAAGGCAGAGATAGTGACATCAATATTAGATAGTTTTTGCTGTTTGTGCCTAATTAAAAAACTAGAACAAAGCAGTGTATGCACCAGTTACCAACAGACTACACTGACCTCTCTGGGGAAGACACAGAACTAGAATGAAGGCGTATGTAAAATGGCAATCTGCAGATCTAGGACAAAACATATAGATAAATCCTGACCAGTGAAATTCTTCTTTTCATGTCCAATCAGTGTGCAACATGACATGGTGCCACAATAAACATGAATGTATTCTACTGAATACAATTTCTGCATTTTAAAACACAAATCATCGTATCTGATGCAATCCTTACCACTGTTTCCATGCCACTTTTCAGTATTTATCACAATTTCCATAGTTCCATAAGATTGCAAATCCATGCACAGGTTAACTTGTCCAAACAAAAGAGCCAAAACAATAATAATAGTCGAGTGTAATTGTGGGAAACCATTTAGATCAGTTAACATCAAATGTAAACGTGGAAAACAATTTAGATCAGTTAACATCACATTATAATGTGACCTTGAGAGATGCTCTGGACGCAGTGGCTCCCCTTAAAACAAAAGTGATCAAAGCACATTGGAACTCTCCCTGGTTTAATGAAAACACTCAAGCTCTTAAATTAGAGTGTCAAAAACTGGAGCGCAGATGAAGAACAACAAAGCTACATGTCTTTCAAATTACATGGACAGAGACTGTTAAAAAATAAAAAAATCTCTCTTTAAAACTCGCTCAGAATACTATTCTACAATAATAGATAGCAATAATAAAAATCCTTGGTTACTGTTTAGAACAGTGGATAAATTAACAAATGGGAATTCAGATCTACAGTGCATAATACCAACAGATATTAGCAGTACAGACTTTATGAACTTCTTCAATGAGAAAATTAAAAATATAAGATCCCAGATCTCAGCATCACAGTACAAACCGTATACTAGCTTAGCAGACCCTGTCTCATATTGCATTCAGCACTTTAGTAATTTTAATCCTGCAACTGAGCAGGAAGTTTTAACTTTAATTTCCAAATGAAACCCACTACTTGTTACATAGATCCAGTGCCAACAAAACTAGTAAAAAGTCCAATGGATGTTCTTGCAGTGCCTATTCTAAACATTATCAATAGTTCATTATTGCATGGCATAGTACGTGATACACTAAAAGTGTCAGTCATTAAACCATTACTTAAAAAAATCAGACCTAGATCCACACATACTTAATAATTATAGACCTATTTCAAATTTACCCTTTCTCTCTAAAATAATAGAAAAAGTAGTCGCCATTCAGCTTCATTCACACCTTACATATTACAATTTATTTGAGAAATTCCAGTCTGGTTTCCGCACTGGTCATAGAACAGAAACAGCACTAACGCGGGTTGTAAACGACATTCTGATATCCTCTGATGAAGGAAACTCCACTGTAATTATGTTGTTAGACTTAAGTGCAGCATTTGACACCATTGACCATTCTATTTTACTGCACAGGCTAGAAAATGATGTTGGCCTTATAGGCACTATGCTCGCTTGGTTTAGTTCTTATTTATCAAATCAATTCCAATATGTACAGAAATGTGCTAACAGTACTCCATTATTATACAAAGAACTTAAATATGGTGTCCTGCAAGGCTCAGTACTGAGACCTTTACTGTTTTCACTTTACATGCTTCCACTGAGATCTATCATTAGGAAACATCATGTTAATTTTCACTCATATGCCAATGACACCCAGTTATACCTTCATTTAGATCAAATGAAGTTTCTCCAATGTTGTCTTTAATTAGTTGTGTTAGTAAATTAAAGGAGTGGATGGATGAGAACTACCTATCTATAAACACAGATAAAATAAAGATGTTAATTGTTGGAGGGAATGACGCTGATCACAACAAAATTTTGTCATCATTTAACTTAGTTGGAATCACCATTAATTTTACTGAATCAGCCCACAATCTCGGAGTTATCTTTGACTCTAGCATGTCATTTAAAGTGCACATTACAAAGTTGCCCATATCATGTTTGTTCCATCTTAAAAATGTTGGGAAATTACGGCGTTTTCTAAATAAACAGGATTCTGAGAAATTAATTCATGCATTTATTTCTAGTAGGATTGACTACTGCAATGCAGTGTTCACTGGATGTTCAAACTGTTCTTTGTACAGCCTCCAGTTA
Source organism: Erpetoichthys calabaricus (assembly GCF_900747795.2). NCBI lineage: Eukaryota > Metazoa > Chordata > Cladistia > Polypteriformes > Polypteridae > Erpetoichthys > Erpetoichthys calabaricus. The sequence continues at coordinate 65,884,390 of NC_041397.2, read as the reverse complement.
ATCCAAAATGCTGCTGCAAGAATTATTACAAGAACAAGAAAATACGAACACATAACCCCAGTTCTTAAATCCTTACACTGGCTCCCGGTTAAGTTTAAGTTTTTTTATATTTTATTAAATTTATTGTAATCATTCCGTACAAATAGATCAATTTTTACAAAAAATAGGATTGAAAACAAATCAAACCCCACCCCTGAGAAGGAGAGCATGGCAAAAGGAGTAATACTTAAAGCTTGGAAACATACCTAAATTGTTGAGTTTAATAGGGCAATGATGATAAATGGAGAAGAAAAAAAAATGCGGAGATAATTATTTCTTCTTATTCTAAAATATTATTGATTAGATCCTGCCAGGTTTTGAAAAAGTTCTGTACAGATCCTCTAACTGAGAATTAGATTTTTTCCAATTTCAAATAATATAAAACATTGGTTTCCCACTGACTTATGAGAGGAGAGTTAGGATTCTTCCAATTTAACAAAATAAGTCTGCGTGCCAAAAGTTTAGTGAATGCAATCACCGTTTGCTTGTCCTTCTCCACTTCAAATGCATCTGGAAGAACACCAAACACAGCTATTAATGGGTTAGGAGGGACTGTGATACCAAGGCTGTCTGAAAGGTACTTAAAAATTTTGGTCCAAAATGATGTTAATTTGGTGCAGGCCCAAAACATGTGACCCAGTGAGGCAGGAGCTTGGTTGCAGCATTCGCAGGTTGGATCTTGCTCTGAAAATATTTTGGACAGTTTTAAGCGAGACAGATGAGCTCGATATATAATTTTGAGTTGAATAATTATATGCTTTGCTCATATGGAGCTTGAGTGAATTCTCTGCATTGCTACCTTCCACTCCTTTTCTGATATATTAATTAAGAGATCTTTTTCCCATTGTCCTCTTGGATCTTTGAAAGGAAGGGACTCTAATAAAATTTTATATATTGCAGAAATGGTGTCTAATTCCTCGAAATTGAGCAGTATCTTTTCCAGCATGGTGGAGGGTACGAGATGAGGAAAGTCAGGCAGGTTCTGTTTAACAAAGTTTCTAATTTGAAGATAGTGAAAGAAATGTGTAGCTGGAAGGTTAAATTTGGAATGTAATTGTTCAAAGGATGCAAAGATATTGTCTATATAAAGATCTCTGAGCAATTTAATCCCAAATCTTTTCCAGATATTAAAAACTAGATATGTTTGCGAGGGCTGAAAGAGGTGGTTCTCTTGCAGAGGTGCCACAGATAAAAGATTTTCCATCTTAAAATGCTTTCTAAATTGGTTCCATGTTCTGAGTGAATGAAGCACAATTGGGTTATTAGTATATTTGCGATAACTTGCATTTATTGGGGCGCAGAGCAGGGAATATAAAGAAGTACTGCAGGATTTTACTTCTATTGCAGACCAAACCTGTGTTTGTTCATCTATTTGTGTCCAGGTTTTTATAGCTTGTATGTTTGCTGCCCAGTAATAAAAATGAAAATTAGGTAGAGGCATGCCACCTTCTGCCTTAGGTCTTTGTAGGGTCGCTCTTCAGATACGTGAATGTTTTGAGTTCCAAATAAATGAGGTTATGGTTGAATCTAACTGCTTAAAAAATGATTTATTGATGTATATTGGAATGTTTTGAAATAGAAAGAGAAGCTTAGGAAGTATATTCATCTTAACAATGTTAATTCTTCCAGCTAGAGTGAGATGAAGGGTTGACCATCTATGCAAGTCTTGCTTAATTTTTTCCATTCAAAATCCTCCTTTTAACATATAAAGCATTAAATGGCCAAGGTCCGGCTTACTTGTCTGAACTTACCATGACTTACAAACCAGAGCGCACATTAAGATCTCAAGATACCAGTCTGCTTATGATTCCAAGAATTAATAAAATAACAGTGGCAGGTCGAGCTTTTAGTTACAGAGCTGCTAAACTGCGCCTAAAACTGTCTGCCTGCTACTATAAGAGATGCCCCTTCAGTCTCTGTTTTTAAATCCCGGCTGAAAACTCACTACTTCAGTTTAGCATATCCTGACTAGAGCTGCTGATTAACTGTACAGACTGCATCTCTGTTGTTAGTCATTAGCACTAAAACACAAGTAACATGATAGTTGTATTTTGTTACTAACCCTCACCTACGCTGTTTCTCTTCTTGGTACTCAAATGCGGCACTTGGTGCCACGGCCCACCTGCCAAGTTGTTTTGCCTGCCTAAGGTAAAGTCATCCCGGATGGAGGATCGCAGGAATCGTGGGGAATAGGGGTCCTTTCATCAGATTGGCTGGCCCAGCGCTGTTTCAGCTGTGGGAATGGCCAAATGGGGAGGTAGCTTGATGGCTGAGGTCTCCAGGACTCTAAACAAATCCAAATCATATTATGTAATATAATCTACTGTTAAATTCTGCTATGTACTTGTAAAATTTTTATTTTTATACTGTATTAAGGATTTGTTCTGTTCTGTGTATTGTATTGTATTGACCTCCCTTCTTTTTGACACCCACTGCACGCCCAACCTACCTGGAAAGGGGTCTCTCTTTGAACTGCTTTCCCAAGGTTTTTTCCATTTTTTCCCTTCAAGGGTTTTTTTGGGAGTTTTTCCTTGTCTTCTTAGAGAGTCAAGGCTGTGGGGCTGTCAAGAGGCAGGGCCTGTTAAAGCCCATTGTGGCACTTCTTGTGTGATTTTGGGCTATATGAAAATAAATTGTATTGTATTGTATTGTAATAACGCCTTAACCCATTCACATTCATAAACCACATGTGATAGTTAAAAAGTTTAAAATAGTCCAGATAAGACTCTGATGAGCACCATTAGCTGGTATTTTAGATTAAGACAAGCATTCTGTAACACTACAAATTATGTACACATTATTAGCAGCTATTTGCAGTATGCATATTATGAAAATCTTATAAGCCTTTAAACAGGAAAGAGATTAAAACAATGTCAGTAACATTTCAAGATTATTATTTGTAATCCTATTTTATTATTGTTAATAAAATATTTAATACAACTCATGTTGTCAGGTTTCCTAAGTAAATCGAGTAAACCTTTTTCCAAACAGTTTTTTTTCCCACATGTAAAACAGATCACCAATATTTACCTCATGTATAATAATCTAAGAGAAAAGTATTTTGAAAATAGAAATTGTAAATAATAAAATATGATTTCTTAACAGTAACAGAAAAGTACTTAGAGCTAATTTGGACTTTTTCTGTAACCTCTAAATTCATTTTCAGAATAGAATCTTCTTATTTACATCCATACTGACTCTTCCCAAAACTTACATACAATATTTATTCCAGGTAAGCCTAAAATACTAATCTATTTTTGAATTGAAAACTTTTTACGGATAATGATAGTTTTCACATAAAGACAAAGACAGTAAAGGTAAAGTTTATGCAGTAATTTAAAAGATTATAGAGTAAAAAACAAAACTTTGTTTCTACTTCAAATAAGCACAATATTGATTTCTTGGAAAAAAAAAAACACAGTAACAAAAATCTAAAAAGTTATGAATAATGACAATACATTTTGACTTCTAAAAGCAAATTACAGAATTATTGTTTGGGTCTAGAATAGCACTGACAGGCTTTACAAAAGCAGGACGACATTTCATTTTAATATTCAAGTCTATCTCAAGGGCCATTTTGCAGAAGAAAAATTAGGTCTTGGGTTACTTATTCCGCTGCAAGTCATACTGTATATGCTAAATGAGGGACTGCAGGTTTCTTAAAGATTGTTTATTCTAAAAGCTATTTAGAAACAGGCTTGCTTCCTCTCACTTCCATACATCTCATAAGAAGGTATTAATTTAAATTTCAACAGCTCTTAGTTATATTTACTTACATATATAATGTGAAGAAAAAAAAGGAAACACACATCTGGGAAAGAAAAATGAGAGCAAAAGAAAAATCTAAAAAACTGTAACTAAAGAGAGGATAGATGATTAATACTGCATGTTTATTGTACAAAAGCAGAAATTGTTTTTTTAATGGAGGTGAGAACTCAGAGACCAGACAATGACAGAGACTGTTGCCAATTTCTTGTACAGAAATTTGAATAAACCACTCACAATCATATTAAGTTGCTGTACTTTTTCTAATAATCTCACCAATATTACATTATAGAAACAAGTATAAGGAGTGTATTGAGTAAGCTTTTTTGTACTTTTTTATTAAATACAATGAAGTATCTAAATACATTTTGTTTATACTGCACGCTTGTCGGACATGCAAGTAAGAATTTTACTGTACTCAATATATAGGACACTACAACAACAAAGAAAGCAGGCACTGAGTAAGGCACTACAGTAGTCACCGCTGTTAATTCACTCATATATTCTTTAAAGGGCTGCGATTGAGGTGCAGTTCAGATGATTGCTTAGTCTAATGTGCTATCCCACTGCCTTGTGGCCTACTTAAGAGTTTTTTTAAAACAAACTGAAGACTTCAACCAAATGGATTCTTGCAAATATATGAATTGCAACAGGTCCAGAGAGTAAAATTATTGACTGTTACGTTGTCGTTTATTTTACTACCCTATATGGCTCGACCAGTGCTAATTTTTTGGGAGATAATTAAATTTAATTAATGCTATGTCTGACAATTTTTTTTTTTTATCTCTTACCTTCTTTAAAGAATCACTATTATGATAGAAAACTTACAATAACCCTCTTCTAGGTATCATTCATGGACTCTTATTGAATTATGACAGTGTTTCTTAAACTACGGCTGATGTTTATGATGGGTCACCATATGATTGTTAGCCAAGTTTATCCATGCACAAATTCTGCGGTAAGTGATACGCCACCCTCTATTTAGCATGGCATTTATTGCAGTAGTATGTGAAACAATGAAACTGACACATCACAGGGATCTTTCATTTCTTTGGCACAAAATTATGAAACATATTCCTAAAAATACCAAATGCAGTCTCACAACAAGTAAAATGGCCGAACTGAGATAACTGACAAAGACACATGCAAGAAAGAGGGCAAGATGACAGATGAAAGAATAATAGACAAGCTTGTGAGATTAAGGGACAGTGAGTATCCATAAAAGGCTACGATATTTTTTAAGAAATACATGTAAAAATGTAATATAAATTTGTTTTTAAACTCTGTGCGTGTGTGTGTGTGTGTGCAACATATTTTTCAATGCTTCATTATCCCTTGAGGACTAAGTTAAAATGTCAGAATCCCATTCATTCAAGCGACAGCATAAGTATAATAACGTACAATGTATTTTATTATTTTTATTCAATGTTGGCAATGTCTTCTTATGTGCAATTTATTGATTACATTTTATCATAGGTATGCATGAAAACGAAAAATGACTTGTATATAGAATTATATCCGTCATTTCAGGCATCTGCAGTAGGTCCTGAAATGTATCACCCATGGATATAGGGATTCTGCTGTATATGTTTTCTACTAAAAGCAGTTTCAGTGACCATGGACAACTGGTCATTGTTTCATTCCACGTTCACTGTTACATTGGGGTTCATTCATGAAACGTAAACAAAACAAATTGGTTTGTAAAAAGTTCATAGAGGGAAAATCTGGTATTTATCAACGTTTTAGTAAGGATCATCTGTTCATAAAAACAAATGGATCTTGCAGATGCTTGGGACCAAGTGTAGTACATGTGTAAATAATAAAAAACATTATATATGAAGTCCTGCGGTGGGCTGGCACCCTGCCCGGGATTGGTTCCTGCCTTGTGCCATGTGTTGGCTGGGATTGGCTCCAGCAGACCCCCGTGATCCTGTGTTCGGATTCAGCGGGTTGGAAAATGGATGGATGGATGGATGGATTATATATGAATGTCATTTGCACAAACAAAATTTTAAATGAATACAATAAACATTATGTAAATAAGCAAATTACAAAATCTCTGTCAAATTAACTACTAGTTTGATGAATTTTCAATAACACAGGTGTCTTTTGTTTCTCCGTAAACACATCACACAGATCTGTATCCAATTGAGTGTATTTTCCTTTACAAGGGCATTGATTTGAACCTGATTTGACTGAACGTATTATCCAGCAGGGAGCGTTTTTTTCCCCGGGATATGTTTCTTGATGTTGAACAGACTAGAGCCAATACCATCCCTTTTGTACCCATGGCGTAAATAATTACAAGAAATAAATATGGTACAAAAAGCGATATATGTATTTAACTTGTTTTAAAAGTTAACATTCATTCTCAATAATACAATGTATAATCATGTATACAGACATATTCAGGCCGGAGAGAAGCCAAGGGACATCACGGCCAAGTGGGGGAATGCTGACAACCACATGTCCCATTCGGTGGGAATGTCAATGGCATGAAGGTGCTTATGACTTTGCGCTGGATCCTCGTCATTATAAACACTCACATATTTACATATTCATAGAATTCTTGTCAGATGTGAGCAACTACCAGACGGGCTGTGTGCCAAAATAACATCTTCCCCTGTTCTCATCACTGATGGCTTCTGCAGACTGTGGCTCTGTTTTGGTCTAACAGACATGAGCACTTTAAAAATAGCCTGCTTATGTGCCCTTCACATGTTTTCTGTTCATCTCTCTTGCCTGCCTTCCAGTTGTCATTTGTCCATCTCTCTGGAATTCTCTCTCTCTCAGTTGAATTGCATGGCTTTGAAATAAATTTCACAGATTATACTGGCACAAAACAATTACTACAAATGTAATAATGCCTTATCTTACACTACGGTATCATTTTGCCCAGGGAGCACTGAAGGGACAGCGCAGATTTCAGGATCGCACTGATGTCCTGGCAGAGAATGATGAATGGTTGATTAGTCATTTTTGACTACCCAGACCTATTCTGGTGCATTTATGCACTATTATAGATCCAATTCTGAAAAGGGCAACAACAACAAGTGTGCCATTCCTATACATCTGCAAGTCCTGTCGATGCTTGGCTTTTTGGCTATAGGGAGAATTCAGCAGGAGATTACAGACCATGGCAATATCCTTATCTCTCTATTATATAAAAAAATCTTGGGAAGAGACAAAACTTTTTTCAGAGAGATGAGACATGACTTTCTCAGATAGACACTTTCAAGTCCTGCGAGACAAAGAGTAGATGACAAAGTAGATGACAAAGTAGAACGTCGTAAAGAATTCAAAAACGTTGGTGCGATACACATGCAGAGCAGGTTAGACATAATGGAAGTACGAAAATTCAAAAGACTCAAAAAAATTACAGTAAAGATCGCATTAGCACAAACAAACGGAAATTATTACTTGGTTCGGAACAGTGAAAAAAGATCAAATATATTGCTCGGATTTAAAACTTAAAGTCAGGGACTTGTAGATCGTCTAATTCGTGTTGCCATCAGGGAAAAGTAGTGTTTCTTCCCAATTAAGAGGCGTATCCATGAGAATTAACAGATTTGTTGCTTGGTGAAAGTGAAATCCATATACACTGCCACGCATGGGTCACAGAGTTACACAGATACACAGGAGATTTTAGAGACAGAAACGTTATTCAGACACTTCAGACAAACATAAGTCTCTTTCAGGAGTGAATCAAGCTTTGTGTGTAGTCAGAGGGGACAGTTCCCGTCTCTCAATTAAAAGAATAGAAAATCTTCCTCTTCATAGGGGCACGCCTCTGGAGTGGGACCCCAACAAGAGCAGATGATGTCTGGGGGAGAAGATTGACAAGGCAGTGAGGAAAAAGGACAGCTGCTGTACAGGCTTTTAAAAGTTCGAAGCCCCGTGCAAGATGCAGATCACACGGCACGGCAGCTGCAGCAAGCCAGCAGCTGATTGAGCAAAGAGGAGTAAAAAAAACTGTATTTGTTTCCCATTGTATCACTGTTTAAGAGGGGAGTAACCGCATCTTCTTGGGGTGCGTTCAGCACCCCTCTTCACAACGCGAGCGGCAGAGACGCGAAGTGGATGGCACATAGCGCAGGCCCCGGGGGGTGGGGGGGGGAATGGTTGGAGAGCAAAGCGAGCAGGGGGAAAGCCCCCTAGTCTTGGTTATGGTAATCTCTGCAGTAGTTATAAATACTGTACATGTCATATATTGTGTTGATCAGAATGAAAACAGAGTAGGTATGGTCTCCCCATAGTTAGCACTTTATTCCTATAACTCTCAGGTTTATATCCCAGGATCACCAAGTTAGCATGGTTGTGCATGTATGTTGCATCCTGTCATGGACTGTCTTGTGATCCAAGACCCGTCTTATAACATGTACTACTAGAATAGGTTCTAGCTCCTCACAATTAAGCCAGCTCAGAAAATAGATGAATGACTAAAAACAACATACTGTATAATTAAATACAATAATAATTATCACTTTTATTTGCTATATTTCATCTAATAATCACCAAACTGTTGCAGATCCATCTATGAAACAATTTTCAGTTTTCATGAACCTATTTGAAAAAGTAGGCACGCAAATCAATCAGCAAAGGAACATAAGACAGGCATCTACTTTGGATGCGATACCACTCCATAACAGAGAACACACAAACCCAACTAGATATCAAAGACAATTCACTGACCCGACAAAGGGTGTTCAGACAAAAAAATATAGAATATATTTCATTAGAATATAGAAAACACACAAACAACTAACCGAGGGTCTCAAGAGAAGAAACATTGCAGGAATCATACACCAAGAGGCAAGAAAACTTAACAAAAATGTGCCAATATTGGCCACAGCTGAATTGTGGAATAAACATAGGTCTATGTCTATGTTTACATGAAAAATAAGGATACTATATTATAATTTCTCTTTCATCTATTAATTTACTAAAAGAAGTTTCAGGTACACTAATTCTAGCATTCTAGCCCAGCACTCCCATTGGCCCTGCTGCTCCCGAACCACATCCAAGTTATAAAGGGGTGCCTGGATCATTGTGTGGCTCATTCAGTCTTGTGCTCTTTGTACACTCGGACGCTCAGAGGATGCGAATCGCATTATTCACATTAGTTTAGTGAACGTTCAGAAAAAAAGAAATATTATTTCTGGATGCACCAGGGGGAACAGGTAAAACCTTTTTAATTAAGTTAATATTGGCCAAAATTAGATTTTAGATTATAAAATTGCATTGCTGTCATATTATTTCTGGGGAGAACCACTCATTCAGCTTTTAAATTTCGATTAAACCTAACTTACAGTGAAGCTCCTGTGTGTAATGTCAAGAAAGGGACTCCTCTAGCTGAACTTTTAAAAGATTGTGTGGTTATTATTTGGGATGAGTGTATTATCTACCACAAAGGGGGAAAAGAAGCTCTGAACAGAACACTTAAGATGTAAGAAACAATGAAAATGTTATGGGCAGAGTGGTTGTTCTGTTTTCAGGTGATTTTCAACAAACTCATCCAGTAATTCAAAGAGGTACCATGCCTGATGAGGTGAGGGCATCCATAAAGTCATCCTTTATATGGAGTAAAATTCACAAATTAACTCTTACGATTAATATGAGAGTCCATTTGAAGGGAGAATTTTTAGCTGGTGCATTTTCACACTTGCTTTTCAAAATAGGCAACGCACAAATCAAAGAGGCTTCTAATGGAGTTACTGAAATTACGTACAATCTTGGAAATTTGGTTAACTGTGCACGGGTCCTGCTACTCTATATTTAAAATAAAAATACTGGCTTAAGGTTATGGCAAATTTCGACTATCCATTGGCCCTATATACACTTTTTTGGTGTTGGCATTTTAGTAACTCCAGGTTGCAAGGACAGTGAAGTGAACAGAAAATCTCATTTCATTGCATATTTCTATGATGCATCACTGCTCTTGAACTAATTATAGCACAATGAACTGGCACGATCTTTCAATACAGTTGTCTTCAATGTTGGTTAATAACACCTAATGCGTAAGCTTAATGTTAACTGCCTTAGTGTGTAGTCTATCTATTTTGTCTATAAAAATGGTGTGCTGGGTGTTGTACGTCATAACTGGCAATAGCAACGTTAGCTCTTTTGGAGGGTATCGCCAATTGCAGGATATGCATGAGTGAGTTTTCAGGGATCTTAATGATTTTTTGACACATGATGACTACTGGGTTGTAAAGTGATTTAGACTTCCAAGAGAGACCATCACGCAATCCCTGTTCTGTTACAGGTTTTAATAAGGGTATTTGGTGATGGGTGCTTTTTAGTGTGAGCTGGATGACCAGTCAGGAATCTCGCTGTCATTCTTAAATTATTTTGTTCCATTTGTATGGGATTACATATTTAACATGTTACTCCGATAGATCCACTTTGTTTACAGTAAGGATGAGAAGGCTGAGATCAAAAGTTAATTTGCAGTGATTGCTGATTATCCAATTGTAATCCTCAATTGACTGTACAAATGTTGCTATAAAAGCATCATCACAGAAAGCACTTTCATTCGATAAATATGCAACTAATATGTGATGCTCAAATTTGTCTGACTACCATTGTGGCAAGGTGACCTGGCTCAACCCATGATTCCTTTATTTTATCAAACAGTAGTGTGGGAAATAGGCTTTAGTATCATACTGTTTCTGACCATCAGTTTCGTGTAAGCAGGCTTAACTGAAAAGACTGCAGTTATGTATAGCACATTACAAACACCTTGTACAGCATAATATTTCCTTCGGGTGATAATGGGTACCCCCTCAGAGCCTAACTCCTCACGCAGTTGGTGACAGAACAGACTATTGGTTCATTAAAAGGTAGATGGTGGTGTTTGGACTCATCAGACAGCACACTGCTTTATAGCCCTACAAAGGTTTGCCACATTGTGATGGCTTGAATAGTACTGCACAACACAGCAATCCAACACTTGATTGTTGTATATCAAATGTAGGGAGATTTATATGCATTGCAACACTGACATTTAGTTGGAAAATGATTTTATTTGTTTACAAGTTCAATAAGAACGTTCTTAATACCTAGCAGTTCTGCGCAGACAACACATGTAAATTCACATTGTGTTTGACACAAGGCATTAACAGCTTGTGACAGACCATCAAAAAAAAATTTTTTGTGGTTCTCCACTTCAGTCAGTAACACCACAAGTTCACATTCATTTAAGTTTTGTTTTCTGTTCTTTTAACTGTTTTTCAATGGTTGGTAGTAAAATTGTCACTCAGAAACATGACCAGATTTATATAGTGATATGATCAAAGCAAAAAAAAATGTTTTAGAACATACATGGTTACTGATGAGATGTTACATGGAGTCATTAAAAGCTCAAGCATGTGTCCCTAGATTTAAGTTGATCTGAGATTTATGAAGAAACTTGGTGTGGCATGTGGCGTACATACAGCTTTACAACTCCAGTTTGTTATGTGTATAGACAATTTTTGCCTTTCGAGCATAAGCAAAATTTTAGAAAGGAATCTATTAAGGTTTTATACATAAGGCCCCAGGTCTTCAGCACTTTCATTTCAATTGGGCACAGAAGATCGATGCCAATGTGAAATGACAACTGGCATTATTTAAGGGCAGATTTAAAATCTTGACCTGGATAGTAAGTGTCATGAGGTGGCATATGCTTGATGTCACTTTAGGAAAGGGCATTTGCCATGTTTGGGTCTGACTGGGTAGCAGCTAGGGGCATATAAGCCCTTATATATAGGGAGAAGGCCTATAACTGTCTCTGTAACCCTGCCTAGGCCTAAGGCAGGGTTATAGAGACAGTACCAGAAACAGAAGGCAGACAGGCTGGACTATGTCTGGGCAGTCTGTCCCTTAGAGGGATTTCTGGAGATCAAGGGTGAATAGCATAATCTGTGTTTTTTATTTTGTGCATTGTTGCTTCTGCTCAAGTACCTCTGTTAACCTTCCCATGTGTTTTGCCTTTGAAATAAAAGCCTTTTCATTTTGCTATTAAGTGGTTTCTGGCTCTGCTCCATTTGGGCTGGAGCATCCAGAGATTAATTGTCCAATTCAGAATTGAAACCCTAAAACCAACTGCAGGACCAAAAGCAAAGGATCAGTTAATCACAATAAAAATGAGTATTTGTATTTTGCAATTTGGTTTGTATGTAAATGTGAAAATTAAACATTTCTTTGCATTCAGCAAAAAAATATTTTTTATTCTCTTCTAAAATACACAAGCTTGTCTTCTTTAGACATATTAATTCTCTGTGGATTATCAGCCATTCACTCTCATACCATTAACTCCTCTGTATCCTTCTCTGTAAAGATAATAACATAATAATCAGAGTAACTAATTAAAATAAAGTTTACAGTAGCATTGGTTTCTGAAACTAAAGGGTTTTAACTGTAAATGTGATGAAGCTTTAGGGACCACTTCATTCAGGCTCCCAGCAATGGAATAATACATTATTTTTTTATATTGGATCTTTGAAGCGCATTACAGTGATATATACTATAATTAAAACTAGTTAATTATATACTATAATATCACTTAATGTTATGGAATGTCCCATTCACAACCCAGGAAAGGAGAAAACGAGAATATATAACATTTGATAATGAACCCTAAGTTAGCTGATGAACAGCAACTGTCATGTTTTGTAACATTGGCAAATTGTCCTCTTCTTCCATACCCAACTCCCCCATGTTTTTTTGTACAAATCTCTAACCCATGTAAGTCAGGCCTTACTGGCAACATAATTAGTGCCACTACATCAAACTAAGCACTGAGCAATTAAACTCCGTCTAGCAAAATTCCAAAGAGAACTCCAAGTAGATATAGATCTACTGAGACAAGAAGATGATCTGATAAGAGAGTAACAAGCTGCTTAAAAAAGGTACCAGGGAAAGGAACAGCCAAAGCACAAGCTACCGGGAGTAAGGTACATGGACAGAAGTCTCATACGCTCATTCTAATGTTTACCATAACTGTGACAGATAAATACAATGTAAATTTTAACCGTATAAGCCCAAACAGAACACATAACAAAGATTGATTAATTGTTAATAAAACAGTCTTCCAGTTATTATCAGAAGATTTCTGTAAACAAGACCTGGTGAGGAATTTTTCTAAAATTAAATTTGGAATTTGTATTGAAATTGTTGGCATGGTTTAGACAATGATCCTTTCACTGTGGGATTATTCTCCAGTTTAGCCTCTATACAGGGCAAACACGACAACTTTGGAAACTGTGGTATAGTAGAAGGTGTGTGACTATTAAATAACTACATTGAACTACATCTCACATTCCAGAATTTGGTGGAGGACATTGATCTTGGACAAACCTAAACATGTTCTGAAAGTTCCAATCATGTTAAATTATTAGTTCGCCATGACATGTTGTTGGAAGTTAACATGTTTTTCTTGTGCATTAGAAAAATGATTAGTTCAAAAATTGACAAACAAATCCATTTGAAATTATGGTGAAATTGTGTATGTGTGTACAAGTGGCACAAAAGATTTTCTGGAAGCTAAGGAGATATTGAAGACCATGAATATCCTGGACACAATTGCAACTCAAAAACAGAACAGAATGTGCAAAAAGTTAAAGCAATCATTCAAAATGATTGACGAGTCAGCATCAGAATGATTGTAGAAATGGTTCACATAATGATAAAGAGATTGACAGTCAAATTTTGTATGATAATCTGAACATGACAAAAGTTTCTACCAAAGTTGTCCCGAGGCTTCTCACCCCCAATCAAAAATAAAGTCCCAAACAAATTTCTGCCAATATTTTTGGGGCAAATTGAAACAAACCTGAATTTTTTTAAAAAGCTATCAATTGCAAAAAGACTTTGATCTTCTGGTATGATCCTGAGATGAACCGACAGTCAACGCACTGGAAAACACCTTTGCCACCAAAAATAAAGAAAGCACAACAAAGAAAATTCAAATTCAAGGCCATGTTGATATTTAGGGTTTAGTTTTAAAATAGTGGGTTCCAGATGGAGCAACAGTGAACCAACATTGCTACACACAGGTTCTGATAACACTGCTTGAAAGGGGCAGAACAAAGAAAACAACAGAGCTTTTGAAACAACTAAGGAAGATAACCTATAGGACTGTTTTAATCAGTGGAAGACTAGAATATAGCAGTGCATAGATGCAGCAGTGGGATATATTGAAGGAGAAAGGAGTTGAAATGTATGTTTTGCTCATTAAAATTTAGTTACAGCATCAGTATTGTTATTTAATTGCCACACCTCCAATGTTACTAGAATTCCCTATTTGTTCTGATGGGAGGAAGTGATTTTTCAGGACAGCGGTAAGCAGGTATGACTATTATCTGTATATACTGTATGAATGAAAGTCTCAGAGTGTAATAGTCATGGCATACATTTCAAAAGGCACAATATTGTAAAAATTTCAAAATGCAAATGCAAGATAATGGGATACTGGGAGTAAAACATGATTTGACATTAATGGTCAATTGATATCAACTTTGATATCAAGTTAAAAATGTCACCTACTTTGACACCAGATCTTCCATTAATTCTGAATTTCTGCCATATTTACGATAGTTTACAGAGACAGAAATGCCCATAAGGAAGACTACTAAGAAGATGACACACTAGAGGCCTTTCCCCTAATTAGCCATGCCATTTAGTTTGGTTGGTATAAGCATATTCCAAAATCCGTAAATTATAGCAATTACAAAAGTATGACAATATTATTCTGTTTTGAAATAAAAGGTATTTGCGCATGCAAATACTGTAACACCAACAACAACATTTATTTCTCTAGCACATTTAAATACAAAGTTCGTAACTCAAAGCGTTTTACAAGATGTAACAAAAATAGATGCAATAAAAGGAAAAAAATAAATTAGATAAGAGTAATAAAGAATAAATAACACACAAAAGTAAATAATACACACTTACATAAAAGATACATAATTAATATAGAAGTAGAGTCCTTAAATATACAATCATTCTTTTAGGCTCTAAAGATTAGTGTGATGACAAGGTCACATGGGTGAAGAGAACACAAAAACATAAAAAAAAAATTAGATAAGCTAAATAAAAAAAAAAAAAAAAAACGAAATCCGCAGGGGTTCCAAGGCAAAAGCCCAACCAGCCCCTTACTGTAAATTTACATTGAAAAAGTAGCTAAATTGTCATAAATATATACAGTAATCCCTCCTCCATCGCGGGGGTTGCGTTCCAGAGCCACCCGCGAAATAGGAAAATTCGCGAAGTAGAAACCATATGTTTATATGGTTATTTTTAGAATGTCATGCTTGGGTCACAGATTTGCGCAGAAACACAGGAGGTTGTAGAGAGACAGGAACGTTATTCAAACACTGCAAACAAACATTTGTCTCTTTTTCAAAAGTTTAAACTGTGCTCCATGACAAGACAGAGATGACAGTTCTGTCTCACAATTAAAAGAATGCAAACATATCTTCCTTTTCAAAGGAGTGCAAAGCAAGCAGTAAAAAAAAAATCAATAGGGCTTTTTGGCTTTTAAGTATGCGAAGCACCGCCGGTACAAAGCTGTTGAAGGCGGCAGCTCACACCCCCTCTATCAGGAGCAGGAAGAGAGAGAGAGCCACAGAAAAACAAATAAAGTCAAAAATCAATACGTGCCCTTTGAGCTTTTAAGTATGCGAAGCAACGTGCAACATGTTCTTCAGGAAGCAGCTGCACACAGCCCCCCTGCTCACACCCCCCTACGTCAGCGCAAGAGAGAGAGAGAGAGAGAGAGAGAAAGTAAGCCGGGTAGCTTCTCAGCCATCTGCCAATAGCGTCCCTTGTATGAAATCAACTGGGCAAACCAACTGAGGAAGCATGTACCAGAAATTAAAAGACCCATTGTCCGCAGAAACCCGCGAAGCAGCGAAAAATCCGCGATATATATTTAAATATGCTTACTTATAAAATCCGCGATGGAGTGAAGCCGCGAAAGGCGAAGCGCGATATAGCGAGGGATCACTGTAAAGCTTTTTTGTATGCCACTAGCATGTTTCCAGTTACTTGGGCAGGCCCTTAGTCCCTGCACTGTTCTAGGCATACCTTTGTTCAAGTGTGTACATCTGTAGCCTGAACATTTTAATCCCAATTTAGGGCTTCAAAGACAACAGTTTTTTAAAGTGACCCCTCAGTTGATCCATAAGGCAAGTGAACTTATCTTAAATTTAAACTTGATTAATTACCTTTATATATAATACACTAACGTGGCTGTTCGTTTGTCTGTCCAGGATTTTAAATCACCTGTACCTCGCGAACTGTTTGACCTATTGACCTGAAATTTGGTACACATTAGGGAATCCATTCCCGGACATTTATCATGCCCGGGAATGAAACTGCTGTAATTCCCGGGAAAACGGGAACGGCTAAGCTCGCATACTTTGCATCCAGAAAGTGTTCACAGCGCATTACTTTTTCCACATTTTGTTATGTTACAGCCTTATTCCAAAATGGATTAAATTCATTTTTTTCCTCAGAATTCTACACACAACACCCCAAAATGACAACGTGAAAAAAGTTTACTTTTGCAAGATTTTTGCAAATTTATTAAAAATAAAAAAATTGAGAAAGCACATGTACAGAAGTATTCACAGCCTTTGCCATGAAGCTTGAAATTGAGCTCAGGTGCATCCTGTTTACCCTGATCATCCTTGAGATGTTTCTGCAGCTTAATTGGAGTCCACGTCTGGTAAATTCAGTTGGTTGGACATGATTTGGAAAGGCGCACACCTGTCTATATAAGGTCCCACAGTTGACAGTTCAGGTCAGAGCACAAACCAAGCATGAAGTCAAAGGAATTGTCTATAGACCTCCAAGACAGGATGTCTCGAGGCACAAATCTGGGGAAGGTTACAGAAAAATTTCTGCTGCTTTGAAGGTCCCAATGAGCACAGTGGCCTCCATCATCCATAAGTGGAAGAAGTCCGAAACCACCAGGACTCTTCCTAGAGCTGGCCGGACATCTAAACTGAACGACCGGGGGAGAAGGGCCTGGGGGAGATGGTCACTCTTTCAGAGCTCCAGAGGTCCTCTGTGGGGAGAGGAGAACCTTCTAGAAGGACAACCATCTCTGCAGCAATCCACCAATCAGGCCTGTATGGTAGAGTGGCCAGACGGAAGCCACTCCTTAGTAAAAGGCACATGGCAGCCCGCCTGGAGTTTGCCAAAAGGTACCTGAAGGACTCTCAGACCATGAGAAAGAAAATTCTCTGGTCTGATGAGACAAAGATTGAACTCTTTGGTGTGAATGCCAGGCGTCACATTTGGGGGAAACCTGGCACCATCCCTACAGTGAAGCATGGTGGTGGCAGCATCATGCTGTGGGGATGTTTTAGCGGCAGGAACTGGGAGACTAGTTAGGATAAAGGGAAAGATGACTGCAGCAATGTACAGAGACATCCTGGATGAAAACCTGCTCCAGAGCGCTCTTGACCTCAGACTGGGGCGACGGTTCATCTTTCAGCAGGACAACGACCCTAAGCACAAAGCCAAGATATCAAATGAGTGGCTTCAGGACAACTCTGTGAATGTCCTTGAGTGGCGCAGCCAGAGCCCAGACTTGAATCCGATTGAACATCTCTGGAGAGATCTTAAAATGGCTGTGCACCGACGCTTCCCATCCAACCTGATGGAGCTTGAGAGGTGCTGAAAAGAGGAATGGGTGAAACTGGCCAAGGATGGGTGTGCCAAGCTTGTGGCATCATATTCAAAAAGACTTGAGGCTGTAATTGCAGCCAAAGGTGCATCGACAAAGTATTGAGCAAAGGCTGTAAATACTTATGTACATGTGATTTCTCAGTTTTTTTATTTTTAATAAATTTGCAAAAACCTCAAGTAAACCTTTATCATGTTGTCATTATGGGGTGTTGTGTGCAGAATTCTGTGGAAAAAAATGAATTTAATCCATTTTGGAATAAGGCTGTAACATAAGAAAATGTGGAAAAACTGATGTGCTGTGAATACTTTCCAGATGCACTGTATATAGCGTGTAAAAGTGTAAAAATCGATCAAGAAATAACAGAGTTATAGTTGAAAATTAAGGTGGCGCCATTGCTGCAGCTTGCACTTCATCAGACAACAGCTTTGAACAGCAACTTGAAATTGCAATGCGTCAGTCTGTTGCATCCGCATTATCTGTGCCAAGAAACTTGCCATCACAGAATGATGACAAGAAACTGGATGCATCAGTAAAAGCTGAAATGGCGGTGTTTCAGAGCAACGGCAAGCACGGGCGTTGTTTAGAACAAGTGTATCAGTATCTGATGACTGTGCCGCCTACTTCAGTGGAGGCAGAGCATGCTTTCCCAGTGGCTGGGGTACTCTGCACGAAGGTGCGCTCTCGCCTTGATGACCGCTCACTGGACACGTTGTGCTTTCTACGCTCTTATTACCGCAACTAAAGATACATGTACTTACAGGTGCTGGTCATAAAATTAGAATATCATGACAAAGTTGATTTATTTCAGTAATTCCATTCAAAAAGTGAAACTTCTATATTAGATTCATTCATTACACACAGACTGATGTATTTCAAATGTTTATTTCTTTTAATGTTGATGATTATAACTGACAACTAATTAAAGTCCCAAATTCAGTATCTCGGAAAAATAGAGTATCAATTAAGACCAATGCAAAAAAAGGATTTTTAGAAATGTTGGCCAACTGAAAGGTATGAACATGAAAAGTATGAGCATGTACAACACTCAATATTTAGTTGGGGCTCCTTTGGCCTGGATTACTGCAGCAATGCAGCGTGGCATGGAGTCGATCAGTCTGTGGCACTGCTCAGGTGTTATGAGAGCCCATGTTGCTCTGATAGTGGCCTTCAGCTCTTCTGAATTGTTGGGTCTGGCGTATTGCATCTTCCTCTTCACAATACCCCATAGATTTTCTATGGGGTTAAGGTCAGGCGAGTTTGCTGGCCAATCAAGAACAGGGATACCATGGTCCTTAAACCAGGTACTGGTAGCTTTGGCACTGTGTGCAGGTGCCAGGTCCTGTTGGAAAAATGAAATCTGCATCTCCATAAAGTTCGTCAGCAGCAGAAAGCATGAAGTGCTCTAAAACTTCCTGGTAGACGGCTGCATTGACCTTGGACCTCAGAAAACACAATGGACCAACACCAGCAGATGACATGGCACCCCAAACCATCACCGACTATGGAAACTTTACACTGGACCTCACGCAACGTGGATTCTGTGCCTCTCCTCTCTTCCTCCAGACTCTGGGACCTTGATTTCCAAAGGAAATGCAAAATTTACTTTCATCAGAGAACATAACTTTGGACCACTCAGCAGCAGTCCAGTCCTTTTTGTCTTTAGCCCAGGCGAGACGCTTCTGACGCTGTCTCTTGTTCAAGAGTGGCTTGACACAAGGAATGCGACAGCTGAAACCCATGTCTTGCATACATCTGTGCGTGGTGGTTCTTGAAGCACTGACTCCAGCTGCAGTCCACTCTTTGTGAATCTCCCCCACATTTTTGAATAGGTTTTGTTTCACAATCCTCTCCAGGGTGCGGTTATCTCTATTGCTTGTACACTTTTTTCTACCACATCTTGTCCTTCCCTTCGCCTCTCTATTAATGTGCTTGGACACAGAGCTCTGTGAACAGCCAGCCTCTTTAGCAATGACCTTTTGTGTCTTGCCCTCCTTGTGCAAGGTGTCAATGGTCGTCTTTTGGACAACTGTCAAGTCAGCAGTCTTCCCCATGATTGTGTAGCCTACAGAACTAGACTGAGAGACCATTTAAAGGCTTTTGCAGGTGTTTTGAGTTAATTAGCTGATTAGAGTGTGGCACCAGGTGTCTCCAATATTGAACCTTTTCACAATATTCTAATTTTCCGAGATACTGAATTTGGGACTTTCATTACAGTAGTTGTCAGTTATAATCAACATAAAAAGAAATAAACATTTGAAATACATCAGTCTGTGTGTAAAGAATGAATCTAATATACAAGTTTCACTTTTTGAATGGAATTACTGAAATAAATCAACTTTGTCATGATATCCTAATTTTATGACCAGCACCTGTATATGACAGCATGAACTTCTTGTAGATAAGGCTAGTCTTTTATTTGTGTCAACATATTGCAGTAGTTTTATTAAAAATAAGTGTTGGTCGTTCTGAAACCGTTCACATGTGAGATTCCCCCGGCACTGTGTCATCCCCAGGAGTCCGGGATTCCCGAATTCCTGGGAATGGATTCCCTAGTACACATATACTACATGACATCTACTATCCGCTTTCAGGGTGATGATTGACTTCCAAGGTTATTCCTCTTTTTTTTATTTTATTTTATTGTGGAATCAACTCTCAGCATCGGCCAGCAGGGCAGCCGTGCAACTCATGCATACGGGCGCCGTTCTCATCCCTACCACCTTCGCCATCACTTCCTCTACCTCTTCATATCTTAAATAATTCTTGAGGCAGATTGAAGACATAAGTGCCAGCTTAAATGAAAAATTAAAGAAAACGTACTAAGTAACTGCAACACAAACACTGACTTAATCAGTTTTAGGTTGAAAAGATGCCGACGGAAGAAGAGAAGAAGCGGGCAGCTAGGGTGGAGAAAAGAAGAGCTCCTGAGGAAGCAGCAAGTACATCAACCTCTGAACAAATGAATGCTAAACGTACAGAGAAAGAGGATGAAAACTAGGAATGCTCAAGTCAAGTGTATTCACTGCACATTATCGTGCAGTGCGCCGTTACTGATGTACAATAATATGTTCTGAGAATTTTCATGTAAGGAAGACAGAAGTTCCAAGATAAAGTAGTTATTTCAGGTAAAGAAGGCAAAAGTTTCAAGGTAAGGTAGTTGTACTTGTTATAATGTCACATTTCATTTTTCCTGGTATTTTTTTAATTTCTTGCACCCATTTTGAGTTTTTCATTACAAAGATTACGCTTCTGCATTGTTTTTTTTTTTAGTTTTGGCATTTACTACAGGTGCTTAAAAATAAATTGTACTGTTTTAATGTTTTTCATGAGTGCCAACATTTCTTTATTTATTGTCTCAGTAACAACCCAGAAACATGTATGACATTATCAGGGTGACAGGATATAAGGTTGCCCCCAATGACCTTTCTTTTTCTGAGACTGTGGATATACCACACCTCTTTGTACTTTTAAAAAGAACATTTTCTTTACTGATTACAAAGTTTTAAGACTTTTTGCTTAACCTTTTTACTTTGATTTTGGCTCGTCTTTTAGGTTCTTACACTGTTATTTATTTTGAAATCCCGTTTATGATCACTGCCTACCTCGTGACTACATCTTTTTCCCTGATCCCTTATTATCACTGCTAGTTTTTATCCCTAATAAAACAATATCCACTGATCCTGCTGCAGGAGAGCAACATGTTACTTGTTTGCATGGGCAAATCAACCTGCATTTCACTGTACTCAGTTCATGTGACGGTAATGTCCCAATAAACCAATAAATATTAATTTTGACTATGTTAATTCTTCATATCAATGACAAGCATATATAAGATTCGTCAGACGTATCCTGTTTAATGTGGTGCTCTGAAGTATTTTTAAAATTGTTGTAGGTTTAATATATCTGAATATTTAAACACTCAAATTTCGTACAACTTGAAGAAGCAATGTTCAGTATAGAAAGTATATGCTTATTTAGAGTAACACCTAAAAATAGTTAATAAAAACATGATATAATTAAGGGTTCTTTGCAGAGGTATACAGTAGTATTTTGTTAGATTATAACAAGATCTTCTGTCCCTAGCATCTCCTCTTACATTCACAACCAAGTGTGAAAGCACACAAATTTTGGTAATTTGTATATATTATGATTTAGGACACAAGCATAAAAACTTAATCACAGCAATGACATTTGGGCCAAGACCCAATATATGCAGTATGGCAAACAAATAATCCCAATATGCAGTATAGCAAACAAATAATCCCATTTAACTCTCTCCCAAACCTTTCAAATGCCTTTTCAACATATAAATATACAATTACAGTAAATAGTAAAACTGTAATGCCTGCTTTTATTAAAAGTTGTCAAGTTAGTGACTGAACCTTGCCTTAAAAAAGTGAGCACTTTGACAAGAAAATTGTCCACCATTGTTTATTCCATTTTACTATTCATCTGAGGAAAATGATACAGAGGATTGTTTCAGCATTTTGGAAAGCGATTCATTTTTCAAAGATCCTTGAAACATTCACAGCATTAAATGTGCTAGTGTTGTGGCAAGTCTTCAATACAATTCTGTTATGCCGTCATCTTGGGTGAAGAATTATCAACTATGTATAGATTTGATGGCATCTACAAATTCATAAACTGCTACCAACAAGTCCAGTACAGATGCTGAGTATAGCATACTAGTGTATTAATTAAATTTGCTTTGAGTGAGACTATTATTGAATTCAGAAGCATATAGAATTTTATTGTGATTATTAAAAATCTTACTCATTTCCTTTATTACTTCTTACTTTATTATTATTGTTTACTTCTGTGATAAAATCTGAGACTGTGTAGCATGGTGGCACAGTGGTTAACACTGTTGGGTTTGGAAACAGTTGGTATCTACATAGCTGTTGCACATTTTCCTTTTATCTGCATGGGCTTTTCTCCACGTAGTCCTCTTTTCTTCCAGTATTCCAGAGACAACTGTGTTAGGGTAATTTGTGATTCTAAACTGGCCCCGTGTGTGAGCAAGTGTGGTAGAGAAACTGGGACCTGCTATGGATTAATGCACTTTTCAAGGATGGTTCCTGCAGCTAGAGCGAAGTAAGAAGTATTGGCCTCCATCCTGGTTTTCTCTATTTTTACTTATAACACAATTCTTACTGATTTCTAAAAAGATTTAGTACAATAGGAAAAACAGCCTGTTTTGCTATATGGTTGCAAGACATGGATGAAGATTGACCTCCTTTGGCACTGTGTCTCTTCAGAGAATACTTGGGTACCGCTGGTTTGACTTTGTGTTGAACAAGCGGTTGCTCATGGAGTCTTGAATGAGGCACATTACCTGCATTATAAAGGAGCATCAGTTACAGCACTACCATGTGGCAAGATTCTCAGAGGGTGATCTGGCTTGCGGAATCCTCACTTTTGAGGACCAGAGCAGCTGTTCCAGGCCAAGGGGATGCCCAAATAACACCTAGCTACGGCAGATAGATGGTTAATTTCCGGAAGGTGGGACCAGGCCACATTTCTGCCTTGGGGGGTTGCCAACCAGGGTTCCAAGATGTTTCATTGTGTGGTGGGTGCAGGAACAAGCTGTACCGGTGTATGTTCACTGACCTGACATGGCCTGTAAACAGAATACAGTTTTTAAATGATCATTTGATTTATTGAAGGAAAAAAGTTGACCAACATTTTTTGTCTTTTGTATTAGACTAAATGTGTTTGGAGATCAGAAATAATTAAGTGTTATGAACAAGCAAAATAGAGTAAATCTAAATGGGATGAATACTACTTCATGACACTGTATAACAGGCTGCAGCCCCAGTGTGAGTGATCATTCTTTTGGAAATCTGGAGTAGATGGTTTCTTGCATTTCTCATTCACAGTCAACAAGAGACCTCTTCATCATGAACTTTGCATGTTGTGTTGCCTCTTTTACTGTACAGTATATTACAGAATATTATTTGGCCTCTTAAGTAAGCTTTGTGTGAATAAAAAAAGAATAAGAGCTTTTGCGAGTAGAGATAGGCTTAACATAGAAGTCTCTGTAAAGATAGGTAATTATAATGTTTATCATATGTAATTAAAAGAGGATTAAGATACCAGAGGCATCACTGAGAAATTAGGTCTGCATTTTTTCAATTCAATAACAACTGGAAGGTGGTCAGAGATTATGAAAGCTTCAAAGTTTCACAACAAAACAGAGGAAAGCAAGTTATTTTTAATTAAAGAAAAAATCTGACTTTGAGTAGCTATCATGCACTGCAGCCAGGTGGAAGAGCTTCTATGATTTGTATATTTTATTAAGCATGACTTAGATAGTGATACTGTTTGTACAAGATAGAGCCCTGCTTGTGTTTAGCACATCTATCCTCTACTAGTTTACGAGTGTTACCATATTCAGAAGAGAAGTTCAGTAGATACTTGCGTATTAGTCGATCTCGCAGATAAGTCAAGTGTATTTTTAAGCCGAAAATTACAAAATTTGTTATGACCTTTGTATAAGTCGAGGGTAAAACTTGACAGCTATCAGAGATAGAGGGCAACAATCAGCTGTTAATGGCGACAAAACTCACTGTCACGTCACAGGCATTCCCTCTGTGCTTGGAGAAATGCTAGACTCGTTGACTTGGCAACTAATCCTTGCGTGTGCGTGAGTTGCGAAATGTAAACAAAGGCAAGATGGCATCGACATGTCACAAGGGAGCGAAGCGAGTGCAGAAAAGAAAGCACTCGGCAGACGATGTTTTAGCACATTATCGCTGAGTTGGACTCTGATTTTTCAGAATCGGATTTTATTGACAGTGATCAGGAATCGAGCAAGACAGTGAGAATCCGGCATCAGCTGATCAGACACCAGGCAATGCCGCGCCAGCTGATCAGCTGCTAGCTGAACGCATTCGCGCAGCCGATGCATCTACAGCAAGGTTCGCGGGGGAGGAATACCCAGCCATTGATCCGTGGGAGCCAAACTGGCTACCAGACTTCACAAGACAGCATGGCTTGCTGTTGGACACGACAGATCACCCGCTGCTGGACTACTTCAGGCTGCTCTCTCCTGATGCTGCTTTTCAGCTACTGTCAGACGAGACAAACAGGTAGGCAGAGAAATTTTTTGAATCGCAGGCTGTGCTTGCATCACATTGATAGTGTGCGTTGCCTTGGTTCTTTTGATTCCAAATCTGGTTGCACATGGCAGCTAATGGTATGTTTGTTATCCAAAACCTGCAAAAGCTAATGCTCAAATTCAAGTATTTCACAGTTTAAAGTAGGGCTGCACGATAACAGAAAAAATGATTATCACGATTATTTTGCTCAAAATTTTTATCACGATTAATAATGACGATTATTCCTTTGGTAAATGAAGTCTGTGACCAAAGCAGTGTAGCCTCGGCCAGTTATTCACAGATGCTGCCCTAATCATATTAGCTGCGTTGTCCGTTGTGATGCACACAAGTCTTTCTTCCACCAAGCCCCAAGCGGACATTGCTTCTTTGAGGCCCACTGCAATAAACTCCGCTGTATGGTCTTGTGGGAAAAACGAAGTTTGCAAAAGCTTGCTTTTCATCTCAAACTCGCTGTCAATAAAATGAACTGTCAAGCTCAAATACGGTTCCGCAGTTCTGCTTGACCATAAGTCGGTCGTGGCAGCAAAATATTCAAGGCTGAGCCTGAGAATTTCTCTTTCTATTTCTTTTCGGCATTTCGCATACAGCGAGGGCAGCGCAACATTGGAAAAATGATTGCGTGAGGGAATGCTATATCTTTTATCAAGTGTTGCGATCATTTTTTTAAACCCCTCACTGCTCACGGTGGTTATTGGACACATATCCTTGGCTATATGGTACGTGATCGCCTCTGTTATTTCCCGGTGTCTTTGCGAGCTAGGCAGATATGGTATTGCGTTGAACAATGTCCCTGATATTGTTGTCTGTGCTGTGGATGGCTGGTAATTTTTTGTTGTTGCTGTTTGTGCCTTCAGTCGTTGAAATTCTTGATAGTGTACTTTGTGGTGGCTTTTAAGGTGGTTGATGAAGTTTGTTGTGTTACCTTGGGACGTTTGGACGGAACAGGAGCAAAGTTTGCACAAGACTCGTACCTGATCAACATCACATTCCTCAAAATCGAAATAGTTCCAGACAACTGAGTATGACCCCTTTTTAGGAACTAACGATCGCACTTCTGCACGTTGCTCCGCCATCATATGTTTATTCTGACTGACTGTTATTGCTGCTATTGACTTCTACTGCTTCAGAAAGCGCTTGCAATCTAGACGCAGTAACGTCATAGTGACGCAGTCCAATCCGTAAACTCAGCCCATAAAAAACAGTTTGGTCTTTATACTGTAAAATCGCGACGATATTTATTAACTGATCGTGGGTCATAAATATCGTTATCATGAGAAAAAAAAGATTAATCGTGCAGCCCTAGTTTAAAGAATTATTTAATGAAATTAGAAAAAAAAACTAGCTAATTAGCAATAGTATTGCTGGCTTATAATTATTTCAAAGACCATGGGAAACGGCAGATGACCGGTGACTTAACACCATGAAGCATTGAGTGTACAATGTCATTACCCAAATTCTATGGACAATTGTGTTGCCCCGTGGATAAGTCGACCCTGTTTTTTTGAATGAATTTTAAGGCATAAATTTTTCGACTTATACGCAAGTATAAACGGTAATACATTTACCATAAGCTTGCTGTTATTTCAAATTGGAATGACATGGTGACCTAGAATCATTTTTTAAGCTTCTGAACTACAACTAAATAGTAAACTCCAGCGTTAGCAAGAATGAGTGATGCCACAAAAGGAGCTGCCTTAGTAATAAGTATCTCTTTCACCTTTTATTTTAGTATTAAATCTCAAAGTAAGAAACCATTTGTCACATGTGGATATGTGTCAGGTTTTGGGGGTGATTGCAATCATACCAATTATTAAAATAAACAACGTAATACTTTATTTGGCTTTAATTCTTGGTTTTCTGGTTTCTAAGAATTGCAAGTACATTTTAAGGTAATATGGATGAATTTTCTTATCCCAGTACATGGAATAGGAACAGCACATTATTGAGCAACTTCATATTAATAAAATAATAAAAGAGAAACCTAATTTAGAAAAAGACACATTACCTACTTACACTCACTGGCCACTTTATTAGGTACAATGCAAATATCTAAATCAGAAAATCACATGCCAGCAACTCAATGCATTTAGTCATGTAGACACTGTCAACAAGACCTGCTAAAGTGCAAACCAGGCATCAGAATCGGGAAGAAAGGTTTCTCGGTCTGGAAGTCCTCTTTTTACAATGTGGCATTAGTAGAACTGTCAGACACACTGATTAACAGGATACCTACGCATACTATTAGTAAATGGGAAATGCACACATTAGTATCTGAATGCACACAAAGTCACTTTATGATATCTAGAAGTATATTTGAGAGAACTCTGGAGAAAATTAAGAGGAAGCTCTTTCAAGGTGAAAACCATGAAGTGCTTCTTCACTCAAAAGAGCCTAAAGCTGTGGGAATTGGAAACTAAATGCCAAATGTAAACCTTCATAGATTTTAAATAGCATTTAATGCAGAGATTGGGAAAACTCAGCTGGCATATAAACAAAATGAGACAAATGTTGAACTGAATGTTAAAACAACATTTAGCCAACAAAGTAAAGCTTTTACAAAGAAAATTATAAACAAATTTTTGCTTGGCTAGCCTTAAAGTTTTAAGAATCATGTATCTCATGAAGCTTCAACTGCTAAAGTGTGGCTTGCAACATTTATTTTAATATGAGGAAGGAATGAAGAAAGGGGAGGGGGGTTGTAGGTGAATGCATATTTTACCATTTTGAACAGGATTACTAGATCCAAAGAAACCTATCAATATACTTTCACAAGAAATATTAGAAAAATAAGCAAAAGAAAAACCTAAAAATGAATGTGTAAGATCCACCATTCACTTGATACAACTCAATTTAATATAACACAGAATTAGCTATTTATATAGTTGGACCTCATTTTTTCTTGATCTTTATTTAAACCTTAATCCCCTAGCCCTCTGAATAAAGTATAAATAAGCCAAACATTAGTAGTATTTGTCCTAATAATGTTGGTATTTTCTTGGGTACAGAGTACAGTGAAATTCTTCCTTTCACATTTAACCAACATGTGACACAGCACCAGTTTTCAGTATCATTATAATCACTTATGTGAACTGTATTGTATTTAAAAGAAACCACAAATTAGCTTATATGATGTACTCCTTACCCAGTTTCCATACTATCTGTTAGTACAGTATGTTAGGCTATCTACAGTGATGCAATATGTAGAGTATCAATTAACAGAAATTATGCTTCAGCTATATAATGCACTAATGAGTCATCAATTGTATGCATATTTAAGTTTCCCTATAACAAAAAAGACATAGCAGTGCTAGGAAAAGTTCAGAATAAAGTCCAAAGAAGAGCGACAAGGCTGATTCTAGGACACTGAGGTTTGAGCTTGGAGGACAACTGAAGGATTGAAATCTTTCAGATTAAACAAAGAGAAAGTAAGAGGTGAAATGATTGAAGGTTTGAAAATTATTAAAGGAATCAGTATGGCAAATTAAACTTTATGTTCTTTAGTATGAACATGGGGAAACATGGAGAGTTTTGTTAAGGGTTGATTTTACACAAACATTAGAAAGTTTTTCTTCATGTAGACAGCCATAGAGTCATGGATTCAATTATCAAGTAGTGTGATAAGAGACTTGTACTTTAGGGACTTTTTAAACTCAAAATTAGACAAACAGGACTGATGAACTTTGTTGAGCTAACAAAGTTCTTTTGAGTTCTTTTTCTTTTCTGTTCTTTTGAGAATTGTTCTAATATAAGACAATTTCTTTAGTTCCATGAGATTAGAAATCCATGCACTGGTTAACTCCTCCAACTAAAAGAACAGCGCTAAAAAATAACATTTAATTTTAGCAGTCAAAATTTTAAATAATAAAGGCTGTTCTTTCTTGTTTCACTAATGACAACAGAAACATTCTAACCAAAAATTTATTAGATCTCCTTAGAAAGGAAAATATTCCATGGTTAACTGAAAAAAACTGAATTTTTGCACATCATTGTGTAATGTAACACTAAATGGGGACATTTTGAAAGAAAAAAAATCTACAGCATGAATAGATACTCCTGATTTAAATAAAGGATGTCCATCCATCCATCCATCCATCCATCCATCCTCTTCCGCTTATCCGAGGTCGGGTCGCTAGGGCAGCAGCTTGAGCAGAGATGCCCAGACTTCCCTCTCCCCGGCCACTTCTTCTAGCTCTTCCGGGACGAATAAATAAAGGATGCAAACTTTTAAAATCAGCCAGTGACACTTGCTGTAGGGTCAGTTGCAAGAACTGTTTATATACACTTAATTTACTTACTAAGTAAACTCTACAACTCAAAATTAATAGTCAGATAACAGATACTTCAGCATTGGTCTGAACTATAACACCTAGCAGCATATTGCCTTATTAATGACAAATATGAAGGCAAATAAATATCCCAATATTAAATTTGGTCTTAATAATATAGTACACACTGCAATTAACAGGCACTTTAGCCATTTTTTACCAAACATTTAGAGTCAAATGAGACTTAATTTAAAGCAGCTGGAAATAGGATAAAACAAGCACTCAAATAAAAGCAAAGAGAACAATCATTTCAGACTATGCATCCGCCTACCTACTGAGGAGTTTAGAAATGTATAGAAAAGCATATTTTAATCAAATAAGAAAGGTAATAAACCTTTAAGATATTCTCTCAGTGATTTTCCAGTCAGACGGAAATTAAAAGGTTAGGCTTCATTTTTGTGGCTCTAACTATTATGCTAAAAAATGACATTTCAACATAGAACAGAGTAGAGAATTCAAATGATCTAATCCTTCTATACACTGCATCTCATCCAACGCACAAATGCTTTTGATTAATTTTGACTACACTTCTGTATTTTTATCTGATATCATTTTCAATGCATTCAGCCATTATGTAGATCCAAACAGATTAGCACTAAGTAAAACAAATCCCAAATAAAAGGAACAGATCATTCTGAGAACAAGAAAAACGTGTAAGATGCAGTTCATGTAATTTATTCTACTTCTTCAGTAGGTGATGCAATAAAAGAAGTGCTACGGTAGCACCTTTCAGGGTCCCAATGCATTTCAATTATATTTATCAACATGGAGCCTCAGCTGTCTGTTAGACTGCACAAACATGTCTCTTATATAATATTAAAATTAAACATTCATCCATCCATTTTCTGGCCATAACTTCATAATCTACATATTGTCAAATTTAAGACAGTGACTTGTAAACACACTTTCTTAAAAAATGAAAAATTTGAAAATTAGAAGTACACTATGATAACCTTTAAATGTACTTAAAAAATAAATAAATAAAACTGTATATCAGTCATTTATTTTCTAACCCACTTAGTCCTGAGTAGGGTGGGATGGGGAAGGGGCTGGGTGCTAGAGCCCAGCAAGCATAGTATGTAGGGCAGGAACAAACCCTGGACAGGGTGCCAGTCCATTGCAGGGCAAAAACATACACACACACATACACATACCCCAACCACACAGGGCCAATTTAGTATCGACAATCCACCTAACCTGCAAGTCTGTGGGAGGAAACCGGAGCACCCAGAGGAAACACACACAGACATGGGAAGAACATGCAAACTCCACGTTGGGAGGACCTGGTCTCCTTACCACTGTGCCAACAAGAAAGAATATCATTAAGTTACTGTAAGCAAACTTGCACAATGTTCAGCTGTAAACATGATGTAAGCAAGGACAACTGAATGCAAGTGATCAAATAGCTAAATGGTGCACCAGTCTATTTTGTGGCAAAAAATTAAAATGTTTATTGCCTCAAGATTGAAATCTAGTCAGTTAGTAAAGGTTTTACAGAAAAAATACACAAAAGTTTATCAAAAACTAGCCTTGTACAAATATGTGAAACATATTGGCACACAACAGATTTTTTCAAATGTTTTACTTCCGTACAAATTTTTTTGTGATTATGCTTGACAGTTTCAAGCTGAACACTTATACAATTGTAGAATGACTACATTATGCAGGAATTTGGAAAAACATACATTTTTATTGAAATGTAGAATCACTTAAAGGATAAGTTCAGTATTTTTCAAGTCAAAGTTATTTCTTCACAAACATGGTATATATGCATTTGCCACACGAAATTGGGGCATGACTTCCTTTTGAATAACAAAATCACAGTAAACTTTTCGTGCTACGTGATTGGTTTTGTTTTGATCTACTTCTGTATTTATGTGAGAACTCACAAGTAAATAGAAAGCACTTCTTCTTCTTCTTCATTCGCCGGCACCAGTTAGGGGTTGCCACAGCGGATCATCTTCTTCCATAAAAACAAGCATGTTTTCTTACTTTGAAACTTAAGTTTTTATGCTTTTGTTTTCAAGTGGTACCAAATGCCCATTAGCCTTTATTGCTGCTAGTGAGAGCAAAATATTTTTTTAAAATTTTTAGAAAATGCTTAACCTTAGAATTCAATTTTGCATAGCAAATGCATATATTCCATGTTTGTGAAGAAATTACTTCAATTTGAAAAATACCAAAGTTACACTTCAACGAAGCTGATACATTGCATTAGCTGAAATGAGCTATACTGTACATGTTTTACTTCTGATCTTTGTTTTTACTCAGTATCCAATGCTTCTCATTTCAGGGTCCGACAATAGTCAGTATGCGCTCAACAATTCCATGTGTCCTGATACCGCTTCCTATCATTGCAATTTCCTGGTGAAAACCTTTACCATGTTCATCACTAACTGTGCAAAGACTACCAGGGAAGAAGACCAAGTGTGAATGCAAAAAATGACTTGTCATGTTGTACTTTATGGTTTTTTATGCTTGAAGCATGCTGTCAACAAGCTAGACATGGTCTGGTACTCTGTAGTTCTCAACAACATTCGTGAGGGCCTTCCATGAGATTTTCTCTGTCCCCATTAGCACATCTTTGAATTACTTGTCACCGATAAGATGAATGACTTGTGGATAATTGAAATTCCTTCTTTAATCATGGCATTAGTTATTTTTGAGAAATATCTCTCTCAAATACAGAATCCTTCACCTTCCGCTGTTCATTGGTTTCACAAAATTTTTCATCAGTCTAAGTTTTATATGAAAAGGAAGCAAAAATAGCTTTGTTGGTTCAATAAGTGGATTATGTGCCACACTTTTAGTCCTGGAATCAAATGCTTTTGATGCAGGCAATTTTTAATACCATGAGACTCTATGGCTGTCAAATTCACACATGAAATAGCAATACTTGGTATATCTGGGCTGCATTCCTAGTAGCAGGGCAACTACTTTTAGATCATCACAGATGATCCAGCTGTAGTTATTATACTGTATATATGTACTTATAACATGAGAGAAAATCACTATAATAAAATGGTATGTGATAGGAGAATGTGTGGTCAGCAAGCCAAAAATTTTTAGAAGGCAAAATTTTTATTATCCAGTGATATACATGATAAAATATCAAATGATATCTAGTGCATGCAAAAATTAAACCATTATCACTTAATCACTGATTGTCAATAATGGTAACTCTTTCACCAAAATGCTGAGTCTGTTGATGTTAATTAATATAACTTATTTAGAAGATTACAGCAGTTGAAATAAATAGGTATTTGAATCAGTTGTTTTTATCATCAGTATCTTGGACCTCTGACCTGATAACAGAAACAGGAATTCAGAATGTGGTGCATGAGAATGCTTTTGGCTTTCCAAAGTATTTGCTTATTAAATAAGTCTGTCAGAATTGACTGCAGGAACCTTATTACTTCATTTTTCCATGTTAAAATTTGATTTATCCTATTTTTGTTGGTAAAGTTAATATTGCCAAATTAAACCAGCTAAATATAAATTAAGACAGACTCGATCTTTATATGAAGATTGACATAATTTAAGAAGTTACAAATTCTCTTCTTGAGACAGAAAATGTGTATCTGATCTTTTTGGTAGAGTACTTCTGTGTTTTGATTAACACAAAAATAACCAAAGCCTATGAAAAAACTTGTAATCCCGGCCCACATTAAATCCCTTTGCACCTCTCCATCAGCGTCTTGTGTTGTAAATGTGTCGATCAACACAAGTAGCAAGCAGCCTACTATCCCATCCCCCCACTGACTGCCACAGCTCAATTCACAAAGAAGGTTCTCAGTGCTCAGTGTTTATCTTGGAGTGAATTGCCTGGAGTTGTAGAGGGTAAATAATATGCCTGGAGTTGTAGAGGGTAAATAATATATCGTCATTTGAAATACATACATTTCATGTGTGTTTCAAGTCTACAACAATCTATGTAAACACATCATTAAAACAGAAACATTTTTCATATTTTAGTAATAAATGACAAAATATGAACTATATAATGTGTAATGCCTGAAGTCCTAATATCAAATAAACACTATCACAAAAGGTACAAGTATAATATGACAGCTTCCGTGGTGCAGCGGTAAGGACTGTTGACTAGAAATCGAGAGGTCACCGGTTCGATCCTGGCTGTCTTGCAAATTCAATGTTTGAGCAGTGACCTGCTCTTATTGTTAATATTATACAACATTTGGTTTGTGTCTGTAACAGCCGGAGTAAATTTATAGTACTTGTAAAAGTTAGCGTTTTTTTTCACATTTATTCTCTCAGCCATGCTCAAGAAACAACCCCCCACCACCACCCCAGATCTGACGCGGTTAGTTTTTATTTGAATCTGGGAATAACTGTGGATGTGAGCATTGTTTTGAGACAATGGAACTGGAAATTCTCTGATCTGGAGGGATAAAAGCTGACACACAAACGCTGGTGAATCTGCCTTATTTGTATCACTTGATTTTTTTTTATTCAGTTTTATTGAGTGTCCCTGCTTACGCTGAATTAGTATGCACCTTATGATCCATGATGTCAAAGCCACACTGACAAAAATGAGATATATGTGACATTTGGAATAATTCATTTTATGACCTGTATAGTACATTTCAAAAACATTGTGACACTGATGCAACATTATTCATATTCATTCGAATGCCTTCTTGTGGTTGTAATCAGTGACCACTTTTTTTTTTTTTCTGATCTTGCCCAATCTCCATGATGGTTTATGATGTCAACGCCACACTAGGGAAAAAAAGAAAGAGACAAATATACAGTATATGACATTTTGAAGAAATCATTTTATGACTTGAATAGTACCAATCAGAAAATATCATCGCACTAATGCAATATTGCAGGCAGTTCCCGGGTTACGTACGAGATAGGGACTGTAGGTTTGTTCTTAAGTTGAATTTGTATGTAAGTTGGAACAGGTACATTATTTTAATAAATTTTATTGTTGACCGACTGTAACCAAGTGCTCTGTCAATGAATGATGGACTTTCTCCTCTCTCTGACCTTTTTATTATTTCTACTTTATTTTCCATGGTGATTTTATTTTCCATTTCTTCTTTACTGGATCAGATATGTGTTTCAGAGACACTGTTGAAGGTGAAGACAAAAGGTTAAGATGAGCTCTTCTGCACAGCACTGTACACGCTTTCACAGCAGGAAGGCACCCCTCATCAGTCAACTTCCTGCTATGTACGTAACAGTACAAGCAGGCTTGCTATTGAGAATGAATGGGACGGCAAGGGGCGGTTCACCACCACCCCCCCCCCAAACACCACACAGTCACCTCCACTTGCATACAGTATGCTGCCTGCAGCGTCCGTCCACCGAGAACAAACAGGGTGCGGCCAAATGCGGGTAGTGAATCGCCCATCACCGCCCCCATTCAACAGGCAGTCACCCAAGGCACACTAGAATGCTGCCCCCCGCCACCCCATTCACCCTCAATGGCCTCCGTTCACCCACAAACGGGTAACCACTTGCAGCATCACCAGCCGCCCACCGAGAATGAACGGGGCAGCCATTCGAGGGAAAGTGCAAGGCTGTGTGGTGGGCAGGCAGTGAAACGCCCACCCTGCACCTCATCAAGCCTCCGTCCTGCACATGAACGGTAGCTGCGGCCCCAGTGACTATGGACCCCGGGTCACCGCTTGCCGCACACTGAGAATGAATGGAGTGTGGCCCCCACTGCCCCATTCATCAACCGGACCCGCCAGAGGGACACTACACTGCATGAGCAGCGAAACTGCCCCCTCCACCCTCTGCTTGCAGCGTCCCCAGGCTGAAGATGGTAGAGTGGCATTTATTGAGAAGCCTGCATCGCATACCCCAGACAGATGGAGCAGCAGCTGTGGCCCTGTTCGTCAGATGTCGGATGTCCGTAACTCAGGGACTACCTGTATTTGGTAAACTAACAGCATCAGATCGGGTGTAAATTTAAGGTACTTGTAAAAATTAGCTTTTTTTCAGTTTTATTCTCCCAGTCACATTCATGCTCTCCCTCCCACTTCCTGATCTGATCCTAACTAACAAAGTCAGCATAAATTTACACCTGACCTGACGCTGTTAGTTTTCAAATAATATTGCATTAGTGCTATGATGTTTTCTGATTGGTAATATTTAGGTCATAAAATGATTTCTTCAAAATGTCACAAAAATTTGTCTCTTTCTTTTTTCCCCCGGCGCTGTGTTGACATCATGCACCAAAAGGCGTGAGCTTATTCCGTGCGAACAGGAACACGCTGGTGGCGAGTTGCTGTGTGCTTGACCTGGCGGTGATGAACGCACATGTACTGTGCAAGGCATGTACAGGGTCCACTGAGAAAAGAAGAGTGTCCACTGAGAAAAGAAGAGTGTTCTTGGCTCACCTTGCAGAGGAACTTCACCATCGCTTCTTACAAGAAAAGGCAATGGAAAAGAAAAAAAGGATACAACATCGACAAGCTTCTGTTCCAATACCACCGCTTCCTCCAGGAAAGCAAATTCAGTGTCAGGTGCCCCTTCAATGTAATTTGGAACCACAGCATAAAGAGAAGTGTGTACACTGCAACAGGTACACATGTCGTAAATTTAGGAAGGACGGTCCTTAGGTGTGTGGGAACTGTTAACATTTTAATTTGATGATTGTATACTGAATTGACCTCTCTGTACTATTCTTTCCTCTGCATGTCCTGGAGTACAAAAGAAACACCACCATGCACCAAAATGTGGAGATTGGGCAAGAAAAAGATGTGGGGAAAAAAAAAACGCAGTCACTGATTACAACCACAAGAAGGTATGCAAATGAATATGAATAATATGAATAATGATGGAGCAGTGCCACAATGTTTTCCGACATGTACTATACAGGTCATAAAATTAATTACTCCAAATATCATATATACCTATGTCTTTGTTTTTTTGTCAGTGCGACTTTGACATCAGAGACCATAAGGTGAATACTAATTCAGCATGAGCAGGAATACTCAATAAAACTGAATAAAAATAATTCAAGTGACAATGAGATACCATGAAGGCATGATTTACCAGTGTGTGTGTGTCAGCTTTTATCCCTCCAGATCAGAGAATTTCCAGTTCCACTGTCTCAAAACACCACTCACATCCACAGTTATTCCCAGTTTCAAATAAAAGCTAACAGCGTCAGATCTGTTGTGGTTGGTTGGGGAGAGTTGGTATCATGATCGTGACTTAGAGAATAAAAGTGGAAAAAAAAAAAACGCTAACTTTTACAAGTACTATAAATTTACACCGGCTGTTACATATGCAAATGAAATGTACATTTTTATTTTACAATATTAACAACAAGAGCAGCTCACTACTCGAAACGGTAAATTTGCAAGGCAGCCAGGATCAAACCAGCAACCTCTTGATTACAAGTCATCAGTTCTTACCGCTGCACCACGGAAGCTGCCATATTACACTTGTACATTTTGTAAAAGTGTTTATTTGATATTTGAACTTCAGGTTTATGTCTACATTTTGTCATTTATTACTAAAACATGAAAAATGTTTCTGTTATAATGATGTGTTTAGACAGATAGTAGTAGACACAGAACACACATGAAATTTATGTATTCCAAATGACAATATATTATTTACCCTCTACAACTCCAGGCAATTCTTTCCAAGAT
Organism: Erpetoichthys calabaricus; assembly: GCF_900747795.2. Classification (NCBI taxonomy): domain Eukaryota; kingdom Metazoa; phylum Chordata; class Cladistia; order Polypteriformes; family Polypteridae; genus Erpetoichthys; species Erpetoichthys calabaricus. The sequence continues at coordinate 65,847,819 of NC_041397.2, read as the reverse complement.
AAACACTGAGCACTTTGCACTGTACTGAGCAGATTGTGGGGGGATGGGATAGCAGGCTGCTTGCTGCTTGTGTTGATGAACACATTTACAACACAAAAGGCACTGACAGAGAAGGTGCAAAAGGATTTAAGGTGGGTCGGGATAATGAGTTTTTTCGTAGGCTTTGGTAATTCTAGTGTTAAAAGTCAATTCACTGGTCTACAAAAAATATTTTTTGTTTGCTACTGGGAACTTCAGAACAGCTTTTTATTAAGTTTTTTACACTGATTCCATATATGAAATCAGAATTAAGCTAGCACGTCAGGTTTTTGAAATACACATCATTGACATTTTGACACTTTTGAATATTAATATAATATATCAACACGATATCTAGAGTTTGGACTGTGTCCCACCAAAATTGTTTTTATGTGTTTATTCTGAAAACAAACCAGAAAATGATACCAGAGGCACGTTAAAGTATATTTATGTCAATTTACCTCAATATAAAAGTGAGGTCAGCGTGCTCTAAAATGTTTGAGGCACTTGCTTTTGCGCTTATACTGCACATCCATCTCTCTTTGCAAGAACCAATAGTAGTCACCCATCATGCTCAGAGTGAATTTTCCCCGATATCAGTTTTCTATCCCTTTATATCTTGATGAAATCTTTCCCTATGCTCATCGCTGACATCGCCCAGATTTGGTGGAAAAATGTAGTGATGAGAATGTAAAAAATGCATTTTCAGTGACATTCTGGCTTCCATACGCTTTTATGCTTTCAGCAGGTTCTCCACCAGCTCAGCATAATTCTCTTCTCTGTGACTGCAAAGAAAATTCTGGACAACCTGCATGAATGCTTCCCATGCTGCTGATTCAGTGGGCTTCAGTTTCCTTTTGAACTCATCGTCAAGCATCAGTTCACGGATTTCAGGAACAACAAAAACATCTTCCTTAATTTTATCTTCACTTTTTTCAAGACCAAACATATTTCTTAAATGCATTGCCGTTTCTGTCCATCGCCTTGACAGAATTCTCAAAGTAATGGTGAATCTAAAGAATGAAGTGTCCTGAAATGCAATGTTATGTTTAACAGTAAAACCACTACCTACTGCAGTGTCATGTCTGGGTTGTGTCATTATGCTTTAGAATCAAAAAAAAAAAATTAATAATAACAAGGTAAACAACTCACAGCTGTTAGTAATGTGTGGCGAAATCATTTATCTCAATCGTATCCCTAGTGGAAATACCGGTATTTATCAAAATGGTTATCCGCCTTTACTGTCCAGTCACCCTAGTTGTCCAAGACCTGGAACATCATAACTAAAAAATGGGACGTGCTGGACGAAAACAGTTTTCAGATTTGGAGTCAGCAAGTGAAACCTGTTAGAGTAAAGGTGAAAGACTCCCAGTAGCAAAATGCTTGTTGACCACTGTTATAAGTCTATGATTGTTCAAAATATTTATAATCTAAACAATGTCTCCTGCCTAACATTTAACAATAGTTTCTAGTGGGGGAATTGCGTTTCTTCTAGAAACAATAAATTCTTTAGTTCTTGTAATATGAAATTGCAGAAAACACTTCTCACTCCAATTAAAACTGTCTATTACTAGACCATAGCTCAGTTTGTTCTTATTACCTTGGCTCACTTAACCCAATTAACAAGAAATTTTAAGATAAACCAATTTTCAAATTTACTATAACCTCCATTTGTGCATAGAATGTGCAATAAGAGCTGAAAAAAGACACCTGTCTGGAGACCCTGCTGATTAGAACATTACTTCAGAAAGGCAACCTGTGACTTTCACCCAAGTCCTGTCTGTTAGAAAGTTAATCAGCCACCCTACCAACTTAAAATCCAAATTAAAATCTTTAATAAGCTGGAGCTAAATTGAATTAAAAAAGTTGGTGGGGAGACTAGCAACAGAAGCCTCAAATTTAATGGATCTAATGAACCTTTAGTTTTTGTTGTTAGCTTAGTCTGAATGTTTTTCAACTGATTTATTTACCATGGATGTCAGAACCACTTGTCTGAAGTTCTTTATGGTTTTGTTTTAGCTATAGTGATTAATATAGCCTCAGAAACTTCCTAATGACAACCTGAAAATAATATAAAAAAGGGAGTTCAGCTGCTCTATACAAGAATTTAAAAGGCTTCGACGAACATGATCTGACCCAAGTCTTTTATTTGTGTTTAAATTTACAAATCATATCCTCTTTTCTTTTGATACAAATCTCTCCTTTATCAGTAATTTAAGTACATCATTTGTTCAGTAAAATCAAACTGATCAAATCTTTATTGTTCTAAGTTTAAATCCCTCTGTTATCACTGTGATCAGGTTTTTGATAAATGATGACATATGGATTTGACGCCCCCAGACTTGTTACATTAGACCTTAATGCTTTAGTTGGAACAATCATATCCTTATAAGATATAATACAAGTGACAAACATACATAGGTTTGTTTAAAAATTAGTGCTCATTTCTTTAAACACATCCTATCATGGACAATGAAAGCTTCTTTTCTGGCATTGAAACTTCACTTCAGGGTTTAACTGACTTTTTGCGTGCTTTTTTCTCTCATTGATGCTGCCTTAAATATGGGAAGAAGGTAAACACAATTGTGGTTGACAGAGCCTAGTGATGGCTTGACTATAGATTTATAAGTTTTTTTTCACTGACCTGTAGCACAGGTCAGTACTTTTATTTTTTCTTGTTGGCAGTCTCACACAGATAAAAGTTAGTCAGGGATTTCTTTAGACTGCAGTGATTGAAGATCCCAGGAACAAAACGTGGCGCATCTGGCTAAAGCGACTACAGTCCTTCTATCATATTAATAATGGTCTCTCGCAGTGGCTGGATTTGCCTTAGAATGACAATAGACAACTGTAACAAATATTTGTGGGAATTCATGAAACAAACAGAACAGTCCAAAAGAAACAGAACAACTAAATGTCTGCAGAACAATCATTTTCTCGGTTATTTATACCATCATTCTTTGCCCTTTCCCTACGGTGCATGTTGTCTCTTTCCTTTCTCTGCATTGGTCTGAATCCATCAATTGTAAGTCCTGTATCACTAAACATCTCAGAAAACCACATCTCTGTAAAAGCCATGATGCAGGCTTCTCTATAATGCAACTGAAAATGAGCATTAGCTCACAACTAATCCAATTTATTACAAAAAGACTGCACATTCATCAGGATTATAATAGCAAGAGTAATGTGGTGGGTTACCTATTGCCTCAGAAGCCATAAACAAAGCAATACTCCACCCAAAAATGTTACTTTTTATATGTTACATATCCCACGTATTTTGCTTTAATGGTTGAGAAAATTTTTTATCTCATGTTTTCTTTCAAAATGTTTGATACAGTAGAAGCCAATAGTGACTAATGTTTTCACTATGATGTGAATGATGTAAAGAACATCTATGAAAAAAACAAAAAAAAAGCTCAGTTACTCATGTAAAATAATCAATAAGTCAGTTATCCTGTTGTATACTCAAAACGCATGGCTATAATATTATTCAGTATATACTACTCGAATAATCAGTGCATATCATAAACAGGAAACTAAAGCTTCATGGGATTCATTTCTATCAAATTGAACCATGGGCTCTCTGTCATCTATGACTTAATAATGGAAATAGACTCTTTCCACTTGCTGATAGTTTGAGTCAGTACACCATTGACCCAAGTGGCTGACAATTTTAACAGAAAAAGACTGTAAAAAGAGAACTTCCAGACAAAGTAACAAGGTCAAGGTTCTTCCACTAGGAAGCTAACTATAAGAACTTTAGCTGCTATTGCAGCTATTAAAATAATGTGCTGGTGGTGAGCAGAGAGAGAAAGAGCAGAAAAATCTGAAAGTAGTAGAGTAATAGTAGAGCAAGGAATAGATACAGATAAAATGGAGGAGAGTGCAAAAGCAAATGAAGCCCAAAGAACAGCAACAGTGGGACATCCCAGAATGTGCGGAGCACTGGCAACAGAGTGGATCAAGAGCTAAACCCATCAGGAAACACTTTCTAGGGTAATGAGAAACTATGAACTCTATTAATTTTATATTGAATGTGTTGATGATAGGAATTTTTTATGTGTTCCAACACAATGATGCTGACAGGGATAGATCAGTGACCCATTTCTGAGTGAATGGGACAGGTGTAAGTATGGAATCACTAAGATAGGCATACAAAAAGGAAATGTGTTAAGTCGAAAATGAAGACAAGAAAAAATAGTCAAATAATCGATGGTTGGGAACAGGGGCAGAAAATCTAATTTCACAGACCCTGAGGACAGATTTACTCTGCAAATAGAAAAAGAAAGAGGATGAAGGTATTGTATATTTGTCTTTCAGAAACAGGAAAGAGTCAAACCCAGTTCCATCAAACAAATTGGGGACTGTGCAGGTACCTTATAAAGCCCAAGTTGGACAGACGATGGGTTGCCCATCAATGTTTAGAGAGCTACTGTGAAACAGTGGTGGAAGGGAATGCTAAGGCGGAATGAAGCAAAGGTGCTTTTCCACCTTCTACCAAACATACAGAACATACTGTAATTTATAAGAAGATCATATTTATCTACTTCTTTTTTGCTGTAAACCTGATAAATAATAACTGCTGCAAAGAGTGAGAGGAGGCAAGGTTTGTTTCTATAAGTAGAATGGAGACACCTCACTCCCAGATAAAGAAACTTCAGCTGCGAGTATTTTGTGTCTGACTTCAGTTGCCTTGGTGGGGGATGGGATAGCAGGTTGCCTGTCTGTGGCTGATTGACACATTTGCAAAACAAAGGCTCCATCTGTACGTAATTAACAAGTAAAATTAAGGTGGCCCAGCATTACAAATATTTTCGCAGTCTTCAGGGATTCTAGTAGTAATCAAAGAATGGTATTTATCGAGCAGGGGGTCTATAAATGCATTTAAATCCATACCAAGAAAGGATGCATTTAATAATATCACCAAAAAATATACTGTATTATTTTATGGAGATGGGATATAGCCTGAAACACTGGCGAGTTTCCTTCCACTGATCTCCATCGAAGCATAACAAAACCTGCCTTCCAGATCAACTCCAGAACCAAGAAACTTTGAGTGCAAAGTACAGTGACCTAGAACCAAACCTCTGCATTTTTCACTTCTGGTAGAGGTGGATGCAGCCACAGAGTAGCACTTGTAGGCAGCTCGATAAACATCTTTAATCAAAAGATGCAATTCTTGCAAGCAGGCTATATCTACCTTATTGCGAAATTATTGCAAGTAGAAGAGAGTGACTTTAGATTCCAGGGAAAGACATTAAAATTAGACATTAGAGAGGAAAAGGAAAATATAGCAGCAAAAGTGAACTGTAGAAGAAATACACTAAAGAGAGCTGAATATGTTTACCCCATGGCCCCGCCACATATAACGTAGACAGTAGCTCTAGAATCCCAAATCCAAGCCCCCTGGTATAAATACACAAAAAAACTAAACCAAGGTCTCTTAAACTGTAAATGAAAAGAAGCAAAAAGGTTATGCCCACAAGTGGGCATACACAAGGAGAGCTTGGTAAGCAATCCCAGCTTAACCCCGTAATCCACATCATAAGGGTCAATGTGGCAAAAATTCGAAAAAACACATCTGAAGACAAAAATGATGCACAAGAAGATATTAAACAACTGTGATGCAAGAGAAACACACAACAAGTGGCACACTCTCGGTGGAGCATGCAAGGCTCGTATGTCCTGATCCCTTCAAATTCCCGCAATTCTTTGACCATGATAAATGAATTCTAAACCCTTAATAAAACCAATGAAAATATACATTGATATACAGTATATAGATTATATTCTGCACATATATATATATATAAATTTACACAGAGAAATCGCATGTGCATGTACTGCTATAAATACATACATGAAGAACCAAAATACAGCCATTATAAACAGTCATTATGGATTAAGGTTCAGGAAAATGATTAAACAGTGCTGGAACAGCATACAAAAAAAGCAGATAAAGCAATCACATTCCTGTAGACATGAAGGAGTTAAGGTCATTAAGCACGTGTTGAAGGTTGGAGAACAGCTGCTGCCCTCCGGGGAAGGAAATCCGAAGCTTGGCTGAATAAATCAGGAAAGCGGAGAGACCAATTTGTCGAGCCTTTTTGATAAGTAGGGCATGGCCTTGCATGCTTGTGCGGTGTGGACAAAGTATTCGGTGAAAAAGTAGGTTTTCCGACCTTCATAGGTTACATTTTGATTCTTCCATGCCTCTTTCAGAATAGTAACTTGGTCAGAATAATGAAGCAGCTTGACAATAATTGGGCGTGTACATGCACTGTCACTGTCTCTTGCATATATTCTATGTGCCTGCATTATTTCAGGTATGAAATTAGGGATGAAAGGAAACCAAACAGGCAATTGTTTCTCCAGAAAGCCGACCATATTCCCACTCTCAGCATTATCCTGAACTGCAATATTTCCCCCATGCCAGCTCCCATCAAAGTCCTCTAGGCTTCCTTTACAGGGCTTAAATGCAAAGAACCTGAGTGATTCTTCCAACCTGAACAATCCATACATAACACCAACAAGCAAGAAAGGTGTGTTGAAGCTTTATTAAGAGATTTTTTGATTAATTTGTGAAAACAGAGTAATTGTTGGGTAGGGCCGCGAAGCACTCCTAGAACACAGCCATACTCTGGTAAGCATCACATGATCATCCAGGATTCACTTTTTAAATTGAAGACAAGACTCTTCACCAATTAAAGAGGGAGAGGCCGGTTTTCATATCAAAAAGTGAATCCCGTGAAGCTTTAGTTTCCTGTTTAAGATTATATCATGGAAGTAACAATATAACCATATTTTAATAAAAAAGCATTATTTTGCATAATTGTGCATATGAATGGACAACTGACACATGGATTACGCAACATGAATTAACGTGACATGTTTTGTTTCATTTTTCGATGAATGTTTTTAACAATGCTTGTCTTTTTTCTTGACAACCACTACAAAGTATATAGAACAAGTAACATATAAAAAAAATATATCATTTTTGGATAGAATATTCCTTTAGTCCACTTTTGCCCCTTTAGGTGTTATGCACTGTTAATTTCAATTAAAATAATATTGATGATTAAAGAAGGAAGGCATAGAGGCAATTTAGTTATACCAACTAGTATCTGCCTGCAGAAGGAAATACAATAACAGGTTTATAGGGTCATTATTGTCACATGTACAGTGAAATTCTTATTTACATGTTCAAATTGACAGGTGACATTCTCCAGTGCTGAGATTAGCTGAGTATAAGTACTGAATTCTCTGACTGAATACAAACAGCTGTCAGATTGCAGAGACAGAAGTTAAGGAATCCACAACACAGTTAAAACAGATTTTAAATTCACATCATACATGATGAACATCTCTTCTCAGATTACATACAGAACATGATACAGTTAATAAAAGTAATGCAGAAGGAATCAAAAGTCTTCTCAAACTTCAACAAAAGTCAAGAAGAACAGACTTGCAGCCAGTCATCATTGAATAACTACAAGCATACTCTTTCATATTTCTGACCAAAATCACAGAGGATGTATCCGGACAGCAACAGATGCAACTCAGTTTGGCAATAATGCCAAAGTTCATGCAATAATGCCAAAGCAATTTATAGGTGGCAATCATCCAGCAACATCATAAACTCACAAAAGCTAAGGGAGAGACTATGCAAAACACAGAAATGTCCTGAATTAGTCTTATTATACTATTAATATAACAGCAATTTATATCCTGTTGTAGAAGCCCTTTCATGAGAAAGTGATGCCTTTGTTTCAGACTGCAGGAAAAAATAATTAATTAAACAAAACCACTCACCAGCAAACACATTTATGGGCTGTTTTACAAATGACTCTTCAATCTCTCACTCTCTTTCTTTGCCGTCATAATTATAAAGCCCTCTAGATTGGAATGAGTAATAAAATAAATAGTATCAACAGTAAAAAGTAATAAAGAATGTGGAAATAATATGCAGAGAAATAGGAAAACAGAGTTAAAAAAACATGTGACATGATTTTCAGAAAAGCAGGGAGAGAGGAAAGTTACAAGATGCTTGTAATAAGTCACCCCTCCATCCACCCGTCTATCTACCTGTTTTTCATACTCGTTTATTAAATTAGATTAGATATACTTTATTAACCCTAAGGGAATTCAAATTCATACCACAGCAAAAAACATAAAAAACACAGATGTTGACTCAAAAGTACAAAATAAGACAGTAGAATGAAAACATTACAATAAATATTATGTTAAAACATAACTAGTTAACTGAAGTTCATAGTATCTATACTAATAAAGATGAATGTTTGTATGTTTGTCCGGATTTGAAGACCAACTTCTAAATGAGTTATAAAGTTGAAATTTGGCACATAGCTGTGTAATGCTATCACCCTGATGGGAAAAATCCGAAATTCGTGATAAATCCCATAGGAACCCTGAAAAAGGGGAAGGGGCATTGAATTAACCTACATACAAATGTGTTAGAAACTTGAAATTTGGCACGAGTATAGTATGTATGCTTATTTAATACATAATAAAGAAGAAATAATTTGGTATTAATAAGAAGACATCTGTGTCGACATCTCCGCACACCGCAGCCGCAAAAGCTAGACTACACCCACAGCCAAAGAGATCATCAGACAGGAATGCACCGTGTGTCATCATGTGACCAGACCAAGTGGCATAAAATATACTTTCACTAAAATTGTTCTCAGCACTTTACAGAGGTGGTGGAATTATGGGCTGATACTCCCATTGGCCCTGCTACTCTTCCACCATGCCAAGGCTATATAAGGGCACCCAGTTTGCCGTATCGCTCAATCAATCTTTTGTTCTTGTTTAGTGTTGTCATTTGCACAATTACTTTTTAGTTGGGTTGTTTTTTTCATATATTTAATATTCCTTTATTATTTAGACTTTTTAGACTCTGCAATCAATGACTTGGTCAACAATGATTATTTATCAAAAGACCACAAAGGTACATTCAAATAAATATTTGGTACATGTCCAGGATTTCAACCAAAAAAGATGTTATTAATGTGGAATCCTAATGACACGGATATTATACCCATTTCAAAAAATCACAACCATATTCAAATATTGCTTCTGCAGGTACAGAACTTATCACACACTGGATCTGTACCTACTGTACTGATTAATAATTCAGTTTTCTTTATGGCTTATTTCCATACATACCTCTCATTTTATGCAAGGATGTTCAATAACAGCAAAACAGATTGTGGTGTTTTTTTGATTGCATTTACAGTTTGTATTACCTTGGGTATTAACTTTTATCAAACATTTGACATTTCTTCAATGCAAAATCACCTAAAATGTATTTTTGATAACAATTACTTCCATTCCCTGTCAAAAATCAATTTTCTGATGAGTTAAATAAATGAGGTAGACCAATACAAATTCAGAGAGGTAAATTGAAAATACATGAAAATGAAGTTTCTAGAAAGTGCTTGGAAAGGTTCTGAAACTTTAGAAAAAAACTCAAGAAAGAAGGAATAAGGTTTGTAACAGAGTTTTTCGTAATAGAACTGCTGAATCTGAGGAAGAAAGGAACCCTAGATTAGAAAGAATGTGCTCAATCACTAAAAAGAGCTGATCAAAAGAATATGTTGTCACTGTAAGCTCTTAGATGGAAAAGAGAGAGTTCGGCCATATGCTGTAATAATGGTAAGTCAGACTGGAATCACTGAGAGATTCTCCATAACCACATAAAGGGCTTCTAATCCGCACAGATTCTAGAACAAAAATGTTTCTTTCCTCAGTTAGAAATTACTATATTATACTGCCCTTTAAATGACTTAGTTTGGTACAACAAGCATTGTATCTGAAGGTAATGCCTACTTTTAAAATTCAGGGTCAGGTTTACCATTTACTTGGTTCACTTCTCTCTGAAGCTAATGATTAGCCAAAAATTCCTCCAGTTGTATTTTAAGGGGGAATGACAACAAGGAAGTAACACTAAGATATAATAACTATCCAGGTCTTAACTTAAGTATTGTGCAAGATTTACAAAAGATGTTACACTTGGAAAATAACTGTCAATAGCTTTAAAACAGCATTAGAACAACATACTGATAATGAAAATAACAATTTCATAGTTATTATTTGCACTTACAAAATACCCCTCCAGAATCATAAGGGAATAATGAAAATAACAATTTCATAGTTATCATTTGCACTGACAAAATACCCCTCCAGAACCATAAGGGACGGTACAACGCACCTGTCGATAATGAACGTGCTGTATTAATAGTGGGCCAAGATTTTCAAAAGAGAGATATTGCTTTGCACTCAAAAATTAATCAGCTTCACAAAATATCTGAAATTCACAGATCTTACGATGCTCTTCAATATCCTTTGATGTTTCTATATGGAGAAGACGGTTACCATACTAAAATAAAACAATTTAATTCATTCAATACTGTTTCAGCAATGAGTTCCTATGGATATGATTTATTATGGTTTATTTTATTTATTTATTTATTATGATATGATTCTATTTTCTATGGCTAGAGAAAATTAAATTAACTACTTACATTATTTTCAGCAGCTCTACAGCCAATATTTAGTTGATATGTATGCAAAAATAGAATTGGAACGTCTTCCCTTAATCTGCAGTAACCAAAAGAAACTTAGAGTAGACAATTATATTCATCTTAAAGATGCAATACACAGTGATGGAGACATTCAAAATTTGAGTCAATTAATTAATTACTTTGCCTTCATTTTTTACAGGAAGCCCACATTATATGCATGAAAAGACTCAGGATGCCATGACATATATAATGAACTTCAGTAAACCAGACTTATTTGTAACTTTCACAACCATTCCAAAATGGCCAAAAATAATGACATGCTATAAGAGGGTCAACAAGTTCACAATAAGCATGATATTATTAGTAGAATTTTTAATTTAAAGGTTAAAAAAAATAATGAATTTGTTAACAAAAGGAAAAATCTTTGCACAACAATTTGCTACATGTATTCAAAAATGAGGCCTGCCTCATTTAAACATATTGTTGTGGTTGAAAAAAAAGTGACTCTTAATCAAATAGATTCATTCATCAGTATGGCGATCACATGAAGAGGGAGGAACAGTTGCTGAAATTAAAGAAGGTAAAACAAATGTGACTATTGACAATCGATGGGTAGTACCATATTGTCCTCTTTTATGCAAAACTTTTAATGCTCACATTAAAGTAAAGTTCTGCAATTTAGTTAAAATAGATTAAATATATCTGCAAATATGTAAACAACAATAACAAACATAGCTTAATCATTTCCTTTAATAAAGAAAATGTTGAGGTGTACCAGTACCAAACAGGGCACTATATAAATTCTTCTGAAGCTGCGTAGAGGATTTTATCTTTCCCTATTCATTAAAGACATGCTACTGTTGTACACTTAGGTGTTCATTTACTTTATGACAAGCAACATTTTAGACTAAATTAATGAATTATTTATTACCACCCTTACAGCATTTTTGGAATTATGGTCAAGGGACGATTTTGCTAAGATTTTGTTACACAACGAAGTACCATCGTATTATACATAAAATGGGAAACATTTCAAAGAAGAAAGCAGGGATCACTAGTAGAAGGATTTCCGGATATCAGAAAAAGAAGTGCTCTTGGTCATGTGTATGCCATCCATACAAATAATACAGAATGTATACAGAACTGACCTCTCTGTACTATTCTTTCCTCTGTATATCCTGGAGTACAAAAGAAACACCACCATACAGCATCAGGTTGGGACTGGCAAGATCGGGGGAAAAAAAAAACACGCTGTCACTGATTACTACCGAAAGATGTTATGTGAATGAATATGAATAATGTTGCATCTGTGCTACAATGTTTTCCGAAATGTACTATATAGGTCATAAAATGAATAATTCCAAACATCATATATACCTATGTCTCTGTGTTTTTTTTTTTGTCAGTGCGGCTTTGACATCATGGACCATAAGGTGCATACTAATTCAGCGTAAACAGGAACACTCAATGAAACTGAATTAAAAAAATCAAGTGACAGTGAGATACGAATAAAGCAGATTCACCAGTGTTTGTGTGTCAGCTTTTATCCATCCAGATCAGAGAATGTCCAGTTCCATTGCCTCAAAACAACACTCACATCTACAGTTATTCCCGGTTTCAAATAAAAACTAACAGCGTCAGATCCCCGGTTGGGGGCGGTAGTATGTATTGTGATCGTGACTGAAAGAATAAAAGTGAAAAAAAAATGCTAACATTTACAAGTACTATAAATGTACACCGGCTGTTACAGATGCAAACCAAATGTATGTGTTTACTGTATAATATTAACAATAAGAGGAGCTCACTACTTAAAATGGTAAATATAGGAGGCAGTCGGGATCGAACCGGAGGACTCTTGATTACAAGTCAGCAATTCTTACCGCTACACCACGGAAGCTGTTGTTTCGTCCTCGAACCTTTTGTGAAAGTGTTATTTGATCTTTGGACCTCAGGCTTCACACATTATATAGTTTATGCCTACATGTTGTCATTTATTTCTAAAATATGAAAAACGTTTCTGTTTAAACAATGTGTTTACACAGATTATTGCAGAAACGAACACACATAAAAGGCATGTGTTCCAAATAACGATCTATTATTTCCACTCTAAAACTCCAGCACTTCATTTCCACATAATCAAGGCATGAGCTGGGAGAACTTTATGCATGTTCTGCGGTGGTGTGGGGATGGAATACCAGGCTGCTTGCTGCTAATCTTTATCGGCACATTTACAGGACAAAAGACGCTGACGGAGAGGTGCAAAGGGATTTAAGGTGGGTTTTACAAGTTTTTTTTTAGGCTTTGGTAATTCTAATGTTAATCCTCCCAGAATGGTTCCTTAAAGCTGGTACACCAATAATGCTGTTATGAAATCTAAATGCTCCAAAACTATGTAACGGTACCCATTTGAGAGTGACTGCATTGCAATCGAATAGTATCGAGGCCTCAATAATAACTGCATGTGCAAAAGGTGAAAAAGTATTCATTCCTCAATTTCCAATGATCCCCTGTGACTATCCCTTTGAATTTAAAAGACGGTAAACAAAGCTCAAGGGCAAACTCTGTTGGTTGCTGGCATTGACTTCCACACATCTTGCTTTTCATACAGCCAGTTTTACGTGGCATGTTCAAGAGTCAGTCAGAGGGAAAATATATAATTTTGGCTCTGAAAAGACAAACTAAAAATGTGATATATAAAGAAGCTTTAGTTTAAATATTTTGAGAAACTTAAAAAAATAACATTCATTTATTATTAAAACTCTATTTAATCCATTTGTAGGTGTAGCAAAGCATACTGATCCTGCTAGTTTTCCAGTATCTTCTGGCTGGGGTAAAGGAAAGGACATCAAGAGGAAGCACTGAACTGTCTAATGGCCACAGGAAGAAAAGATCTACAGAGACACTTCTACTTACACCTTGGCCATATGAGCCTGTGGCTAAAACCACTGCAAAAAAGCACCCTCTGGAGGGGATGGGCAAGAATTTTTCATGATAGTATCCAATTTTCCCACCATTCTCTTTTTCACAACAGCCTCCAAAGTGTGCAGTGTCAAATCTGTGATAGAACTGGCATTACTGATAGATTTGTTAACATGTTTTGCCTCACCTGAACTCTAGAGCACATTCCAGCAAGCATCGGGCACAAGGCTGCAACAATGCTTGGACACGACAGAAGTTCATTGCAGGGTGAACACACACAGGCCAATTTTAACTATGCCAATTTACACAACCTGCATATCTTTGAACTGTGGGAGTAAACCAGAGCACCCAGAGGAAACTCATGTGGACATGGGGAAAACATGTGAACTCTTAATCAGGAAGCACTGGGGACGTGAACCCTGGTGTCTCCATGCTGCAAGATAACTCAATACAGGTTTGGCATGATAGTGACATTTTAAGATTACTATAAATCGTAATACAACAGCTGAAGCTTGAGCTTCAACAGAGAGTTTACCATGAGGAATAGCCAAACTACAAGCTCTCACTATTGCTCTAAAGACATTGCATGTATACACATACTGTACATGCAAAACAGAGATGAACCCACAAGATTACATGGTAATGCATTGTTCAGCTGTACAATGAGCAAAAATACGTCTTGGAAATAAGTAAAGAGCTTATCAATATAAACTGTGGTAATGCTACAGAAATATAGCTTACAAAATATAAAGCAAGGCAGACAATGATTTAGAATGTAGGTCAGAGGAAGGGACTTTCCACTGGTTTAAATACTTGCAGCAAAACACAGCCTAACATAGATAAGGAAAAATGCTTTGATGCTGGTGTAGTTGTACATGACAATTGATAAGTCAAAGGAAGTAAGAGAGTTATGTTTCAATTGTATTTTCATATTTAGATTTTTAGCATAAACTGTGATGAGTAATAGGAGTCTCAGATGGGAGGACAAAGCCCAGCAAATCTTTAATCCAGGAAGCCCACTGAACTGGAAGTGTTCGGGAAACAAGCAGTTTATCAGATTATATTTATATAAAGTGTGCCTGATGCTGCCAGGATAGAATCCAGCCACACTTGACCCATAAATAAATTAAGCAGTTTTAAAAGTAAGGCAATTGTTGGACTAGGGAAATGTGTATATTAATACAATGGGGAGTTGAACAGAAGTCACCATACTCTGAAATGTATTTATTTTTAGATTTTCTTTCTCCTTTTCAAACTTGAAACTATATTGTACCAGGGTGGCAAAGCTGCTTTAAAGCTCCAGGGTTTAATTCCTGGCCTAATCACATTCTGTGTTATGTTTGCACATTCTCCATTTGTGTGAATGGGCTTCTCCCTGCTTTCCAAAAACATGCATTATTTGTTAAGCAAACAAGAGTGTGCAAAAGTGTGCTTTATGGTTCATGGGAACATTTAATACTGGCATAAAACCCCTAAGAATTTAAACATTCCAATGTATCACCTTTTTATTTCGGTCTTAAATTATTAAGTGCTGAATATTTATTAAGTAAAACTAAATGTGACATTTTTATCTGCCCAAAAATATTGTATTGGTGTTTTTAACAAGGAATTAAGAATAGTTTTTGTGCACGTGTATCTTTTAATTTTTATTAATCTACACTAATATTTTAAAATAATAAATTATATTTTAATGTATACACAATATCATGGCTTGATTTTAAATAAAAAAATCTTTAAATCTCCATGTTTCTAATTTATAAAAAATAAACAGCTCAGGGCTTGGACTGCATGCATAACGGGGGTTTCCCTCCAAGTTAACAACAAATGGAGGCATTTTATCAAGATTTTAAGGGATTTCAGTGTAGAATTTACAAAGAACTAGCCATAAATTAATGAATACATATTTGATATTTCTTTCCCTACATGTATTTTCTGTTGCTTTCCACTGTATCCTGGTGTGGTTGATCCTCTGTCGACCACTTTCCCATAAAGCCTGCTTCTCAGATTCTGTCATTATGAGGTATCTCACTCATCTCTGGTCCACGTTCATAATTCCTGTCTTTGAAGACAGCTTTCAGCATGTCTTCTATCTTTTCACTCATCTTAATATTTTTCACACTTGCCCTGCCTCTTTCAAACGTATCACCAAAGCCAAACTAACCAATCAGATTGCTCAGAGGAACCAGACACAAACACACACACCTTAGTATTTTATTATATGATCGATAGATAGATACATGGGATTATCGTGGAATACTATATTCATCTTATATTGCTCACATGATGAAGTTATTCACCTGAGTTTTAAAACCAATATAAAACACAACTATGCAAATGCACTTAAAAATGGTTCAAGATAGTTGCTTCAATGGGATTTTTTTTTCTTAATAGATGCAGAAGCTCAAAGAGAAATTAACATGAATGTAGTTATTCATATATACTATACATAACTGGCAAATCATCATTAATGAAACAAGTGGAATTTTAATTAATAATTCATCAACTGTGACAGAATTTAAAAGTTTAATCAAAAAGCAAATATTACATCCCAAGACAAAGGAGAGGGAAGAAGACAGGAAGGGAAGACATTTCTTTGAAATCAAGAAATAGATGAAGTCAGTAGTATAATACTGAAGGAATTTAAGGTGGTTATTATTATAAGGACAAAATGGATAAAAAATAATGAAATAACAAGGAAGAAAGCTAATTTGGAAACACCAAGCTAGAAACTGGGCGCAATGTAGATAAGTGAAATCATGGAACATAACATCAAACCCACTTAATCCCATTCAGGGTCATGAGGGCTAAAGTTAATCTGGACAGCATCAGGCACAAGGCGGGATCCAGCCCTGTGCAGGGAGCCAGTCCACCATACACTTGCACCAGGCCAATTTGGAAATGACCAGTTAACCTAACCAACAGATCTTCAAGGGCGTGTGAGAAAACCAGAGTAACCAGAAGAAAACCCACCTCACAAATGGAGATAACATTCAGCTCCAGATGGTCAAAGATCAGAGGATCAGAACCCAGGATACCCCACCCATGAAGCATCAGTGCTAACCAGTACGCCACAGGGCCACCCCATTGTGAGACATGATTTCCCCCATTTCATGTGAAGATTCATCACTACTTTTCTGAGCTACTGACATTATCCCAAGCTGGATTTAAGTAATTTAAATTTGCTTTGGTAATGTATTGTCAAACACATTGCTATGATGCTTATGTATAGACCCATCTGTTGTTTCAAAATTCTACCTTCTCGGTCTTTTACATTTTAACAACTGTAAGAGCCAATCTTAGAAAGTTAAAGTTTTGAGTTAAACTCATATTAATGTTTGCTTAATTTGAATAGAATATAATTTTCTCCCTATAAGTCAGTAAAAGATAGAACTTTCTTGCTATAACTGAGATACAGGGTGACAACTGTTTCAGTTATGTTTAGAACAGGTCCCAGTAAAAAGGGACTTGAAAGACCCATTTTTAATTCAGAAATGGGATAGGCATACAGTGTTCTGACCGTTTTGTAAATGGTTCAGAAATGCTAAGCAAATAGTAATGATTTGAGATGTAACAAGATTTAAGCTTTGAACAGAACTTTTCTTAATAAGAATTATTTTTTTTTTGCTATCTTAATTTTCTTTTTTGTGTGAACTGTTTTACTTTGCATTTTAACTAAACTTTTAAAAACGCAGATATTTTGTCTGTGGAATCATTTCCACGCGTCAGGCTTTTGTTGAATTCCATTTTTTTAAGTTACAGCTGCTGAACCTTGGTAACTTTGGAAAAACGCAGCTACATTTTAGTCAGAAAACTTGCCTTCTGAAGGCCTTGAACTTGAACTGAAATCTACCATCTGAAGACAGAGGACGCTTCTGCTCCAGAACTCGTCAACAAAAGATAAAGAACTGAGCTATTTCCGAGGTACTGTGCTCTTATCTTCTATCTCTGCATGATCGTAAATGAAAGCAAGGTCGCCGTAACTAAACTTGAGAAGATTTAAGAGACTGAGATATTATAAGACATTGTGGATGATCACTTGTACTTTTGCCTGAGTCATGGAAGCCTCGCTGTAAGGAAGTCGTTTGTTGTCAGTGTTCGACTGTGACGTTTGTTGCTGTCAGGAAACGCGCTGTCAGTCATTCGAGCTGCTGTCATGGCAACATCTAAGCATAGCTCAAGTGAAGTCAGGAGTGATCTGAGTATGGACTCAAAGCCAGAGAATGTAATTGGAGATCTTAAAGGCCATATAAGTCAGAGGAAAGATCAGCTTTCTGTCATAACTGAAATCGAAAGCCTTAAAGACACTCCAGAAAATCATTTAGAAGTAGCAGAAAGGCTTGGAATTTTTCGTGAGACACACAGTCAGATTGAGGCGCTGAATATAAGATGACTATCAGCGCTAAGTAAATAAGGCGCAATTAAGAAACAGAAAACGACATTTACAGAAAGTTCTAAGAAATGGAATGAATTTATTGACACTACAATGGCATGGCTGAAAGATACAAATAGCCTGCTAACACACACATCTGACAAACAGCTAGTTAATCAATTCGAAGAGATGCAATTGCTAGAACGTTATCACACAAAGTCAAAAATACAAAAGGCTTCTCCTTAGTTAAAGCGCACTTTGGATATTAAATGTGACTCTTTCACCCAGAAAAGCGCTGCTGCATCATCTCTTTCTTCGACAGTCACACTTGAACGGACGGAACTAGATAGTATCCTACAAATGCTACATGAACTTAAAGTTAAAGTGGAAAGACAGGAACAATCCACAACTAGCACAAAAACCGACACTCAGAGCTCCAGAAATGATATACTAGACGTACTAGCGTGGAATCAAGTAGAATATCAGAAGAATCGAGCCAAAAGCAATCACTTAAATGGCTAAATCGTTAACCCAACAAAAGACAGCTACTGCTCCACCACCTCCTGCACCGCGTGGTGAAGTACCACACAGACAGGTCCCTTTATTTTCAGGTGACCCATTGGCTTATGCAAACTTCATCAGAGCCTTTGATCACGCTGTAGGTGATGTATTAGTTGACCCACAACATAAATTAGATTACCTAATCCAGTACACCAGAGGTTCTCCTCAAGAAATGATTAAAGGTTGTTCACGAATGTTACCAGAAGCAGGCTACTTAGAAGCCAGAAGGTTGCTTGAAAGATATTATGGCAATGAGTTATTCGTTACGGACGCATATCTCGATAAAGCATTGAAATGGCCTCAGATAAAGCCAAACGATGGGGAGGCTCTGAGAGATTATGCTAACTTCCTCTCAATCTGCATGAACACTATGAATGACTCAGGGAATGGTGGAGAATTCAATAACAGTCATAATGTGCATGCTGTGCTTAAGAAACTTCCATTTTCTTTGAGAAACGAATGGATGAGGTATGCTTACAAGCTTCAAGAAAATAAAGAGAGACCTGGCATACCCAAACTAATTAACTTTTCACGTTGCGAAGCCGATATGCTGTTACACCCTGTGCACAGTGCCATTTCACAAGGCTACACTTGTATAGAGAAAAAAGGAAAGATCGACAAGGGTGGGTCTCCGATAAAGAGTGGCCAGAGATCAGGAAGTATTTTCACTACAAGTATTTCTGATGGTGCTGAAAAGGGGACTCCAGAAATCTCTGTCAAGAAAACTTAATGATACATGCGCATTTAAAAAACCTTGTGTATTCTGCAATGGCCAGCATATCCTTGCTGAATGTAGTAAAATCAAAGAACTGCCACATAAAGAAAAAATTGACTTTTTAAAATCTAAAGGTTTATGTTTTCGCTGTCTCAAACAGGGGCACCTTGGTATGAACTGTAAAGAAAGAATGAAATGTCAGACATGTCCTTTTCAGCACCCAGACATCCTGCACATCAAAAAAGACAGTGGAGCAACATCTAAAGCTACAGCCAGTGTGGCAACATCTACTGAAAGGGAAAGCGAGACTGGAACTTGTGCCTTTACTGGGGCCGGAGAAGAATGTGCACTGCAAGTAGTTCCTGTTAAGGTAAAATCTAAGAAAAGTGAAAGGTATGTAGAAACATACGCCTTTATAGACCTCGGTAGTACAGTAACAATTTGCACCGAAAAGCTCCAGGGACAATTAAACCTTCAAGAGAGAAGAACACAAGTATTCCTCAAAACTATGAGTAACCATGATAATGATTCAAAAATGCTAACCCAATGTTCTGTCTTATCAGATTTACAAGTCTGGGGTCTCAATTATGATGAATAAATTGATTTGCCAAAGGTCTTTACACAGGTCTCCATTCCAGTGAACAGAGTACAGTGATCTCTCGCTATATCGCGCTTCGCCTTTCGCGGCTTCACTCCATCGCGGATTTTATATGTAAGCATATTTAAATATATATCGCAGATTTTTGGCTGCTTCGCGGGTTTCTGCGGACAATGGGTCTTTTAATTTCTGGTACATGCTTCCTCAGTTGGTTTGCCCAGTTGATTTCATACAAGGGACGCTATTGGCAGATGGCTGAGAAGCTACCCAACTTACTTTCTCTCTCTCTCTCTCTTGCGCTGACGTAGTGGGGTGTGAGCAGGGGGGCTGTGTGCAGCTGCTTCCTGAAGGACATGCTGCACGGTGCTTTGCATACTTAAAAGCTCAAAGGGCACGTATTGATTTTTGACTTTGTTTTTCTGTGGCTCTCTCTCTCTCTCTTCCTGCTCCTGACAGAGGGGGTGTGAGCTGCCGCCTTCAACAGCTTTGTACCGGCAGTGCTTCGCATACTTAAAAGCCAAAAAGCCCTATTGATTTTTTTTTTGACTGCTTGCTTTGCACTCCTTTGAAAAGGAAGATATGTTTGCATTCTTTTAATTGTGAGACAGAACTGTCATCTCTGTCTTGTCATGGAGCACAGTTTAAACTTTTGAAAAAGAGACAAATGTTTGTTTGCAGTGTTTGAATAACGTGGGCGGCACGGTGGCGCAGTGGTAGCGCTGCTGCCTCGCAGTTAGGAGACCCGGGTTCGCTTCCCGGGTCCACCCTGCGTGGAGTTTGCATGTTCTCCCCGTGTCTGCGTGGGTTTCCTCCGGGCACTCCGGTTTCCTCCCACAGTCCAAAGACATGCAGGTTAGGTGGATTGGTGATTCTAAATTGGCCCTAGTGTGTGCTTGGTGTGTGGGTGTGTTTGTGTGTGTCCTGCGGTGGGTTGGCACCCTGCCCGGGATTGGTTCCCTGCCTTGTGCCCTGTGTTGGCTGGGATTGGCTCCAGCAGACCCCCGTGACCCTGTGTTCGGATTCAGCGGGTTGGAAAATGGATGGATGGATGAATAACGTTCCTGTCTCTCTACAACCTCCTGTGTTTCTGCGCAAATCTGTGACCCAAGAATGACATTCTAAAAATAACCATATAAACATATGGTTTCTACTTCGCGGATTTTCCTATTTCGCGGGTGGCTCTGGAACGCAACCCCCGCGATGGAGGAGGGATTACTGTATTCCACTACAAGAAGATATCGATAAGTGGGCATATCTTAAAGAGGTACGTCTATCTCATGTTGACTCTGAAGTTGATCTTTTAATAGGAATCAACTACCCAGAAATTTTCGAGCAGTCACGAATCATACCTAGTCAAGGAGGTGGACCTCATGCTATGAAGACTGCACTTGGATGGGTGGTTGGTGGACCATACAAAGAGATAGATGACATCGCAAAACAAAGCGGTAAGCTATACAAACATTCAATCAATCATGTGTCAATAACAGAAATTGAAGACATGTTGTTGCAACAGTATAACACATATTTTCCAGAGCGCAATTGTGAAGAAAAAGAGGAAATGTCACAGGAAGTCATCAAGTTCATGCACATAGCCTCAGAATCTACGAGACTGGTAGGTGGCCACTATTGTTTAAATTTGCCTTTGAAGGATGAAACACTTAAAATGCTGAATAATCGCTGTATTGCTGAACAGCGTGCTATTGGACTCAAAAGAAAACTGAGCAAAAATTCAGGTTTCCACAAAGACCATAAAGCCTTCATGAAAGACATTATTGACAAGGATTATGCTGTCAAGGTACCCAAAGAAAGCCTGAATTGCAATGAAGGCACGGTGTGTGTTATGGTGTATAAAATCTGTACATTTTGGTTTCCATTATATTTTGTTCGAGACAAGACAACAGATGAACTAAGACAGATCAAAGCAGGTTTTCTTACACCTCACTTTTAAAACAGCTGTTTCCAACATTGAAAGGAAGACATTCTGAATGCTCAATTATTTTACAACCTGGGAAAGGATGCTGAGCTGACACCTCAGGCTACTGATTACTTTAACAATTGAGTTTATGGCCTGGGAAAGGGAAACAGGCAATATCAAAGAACTTTATTATTTGGGAAAGAGTTTGAGCAAAATTCATCAATCACATTGACAGCCAGCCAATCAGGTGCATGTGTTGTGAAACCAAGGCATGATATTTCATAATAAATATGCCTTGGTTTGAAAGAGGAAGAGAGAAGAAGAGAAGAAGGAGGAGGAGAAGAAGAGGAGAAGAAGAAGGAGAAGAAGAGGAACAGACCAAGACGGCACTGGTCATCAGAAAGGCATCATGAACATCAATTGCTAAATCAAACGCCTCCCTGGGACATTCATCCTTGTCATCTGTAACTTTTTCGTAAGCTTTTCCTAAAGACTATATATATTCAGACTTTCCTATCAGTACCTATTTTCTGTTATTCTTTGTTCCAGTGGTAATATTATTATTCTTGTAATAAATACCATGCTGCTTTTAACTTTCTATACTTTGTCTTAATGTCTAGAGTGATTGAATTAATAAGTTAGATTTCTGTGAGCACCTGGTGACAGCCAGATTTTTTCCATTATATCTGTGCTGTGAGGTTTATAAGGCTGAGAGTGAGGGCGCCACTCAAAAGAAGGGACAGTACGATAAGAAGAAGGTATTCTTGGCTGATAAATGGCCTATAGTCAAGAGTGCTGAGTCTTTGTATGTTTAAATGTATTCTTGTAGACCAAAAGTAATATTTAGGTCTGAGATATCACTAAAACATTGTATGTTGTTCGTGCCAATAATAAATAAGTCTCTTGAAGTGCTGAGTGATAGGCTGATGTGTGGTTTAAAGTGCTAAGGGTTAATCAGCGTGTGTGTGTCATTTATGGGGCACTGTTGTGGTTAGGGTCTGTGTGTGTGTGTGTTTATGTGTGTGTGTGTTCATTTTAAAGTGCAACAGTAGACCAACCTGAAAACGAACCTGACGAGAACATTTACCCTTGAGAAACAGGGAAAAGGGTAAGTAGAGGGAAATACTACGATAATACAGTGTGGTACATCCCACATCACGGTGTGTATCATCCAAAGAAAAAGATTCGACTGGTCTTTGATTGCACTGCCACCTACCAGGGAATCTCACTTAATGAACAATTATTAAAGGGCCCTGACCTAACTAACACACTCATTGGCGTCCTTGCAAGATTCAGAGAGGAGCCAGTAGCCTTAATGGCAGAAATTAAGTCAATGTTCTACCAAGTTAAAGTACCAGATAGACACTGATCTTTTATGTTTTTTATGGTGGCCTGAAGGTAATCTAAGTAAAGACCTTGAAGAATTCAAAATGACAGTACATCTTTTTGGTGCTACTTCTTCACCCAGTTGTGCTTCTTATGCTTTGCGTAGAACAGCCGAAGATACCAGAGATACATTTCTTGAGGAAGCAGTTAACAACGTTCTCAATAACTTCTATGTGGATGATTGTCTAAAGTCGGTTGAAACAGAAGAACAAGCAATAAAGCTGGCAAAGGACCTCCAAGCTCTATGCCTCAAAGAGGGATTTAATTTGACTAAGTGGGCGAGTAACAACAGAGCAGTTTTATTATCTATCCCTGAAGAAGACAGAGCTCATGAACAAAAGGACTTAGATTTGAGCCACAGTCTCCTTCCCACAGAGCATGCCCTGGGTGTCCAGTGGTGCACAGAAATGGACAGTTTCAAATTTCAGATTAAGTTACAAAACAAGCCCGCTACAAGGCGTGGTATTCTGCCTGTTGTTAGCTCAGTTTATGATCCACTTGGTTTTTTAGCACCCGCCTTACTGCCAGCAAAGCTTATTCTAAGAGACTTATGCAAAGAGAAATTTGGGTGGGATGAAGAAGTAGAGGTCAAACACATTCAGAAATGGAAAAAATGGATGGATGATTTGCAGTTACTTACAGACTATAAAGTAGGGATGGGCATCGAAAACCGGTTCTTGTTGAGAACCGGTTCCCACTGTTTCAATTCCTTGGAATTGCTTGCCATTTTTGCAAACGATTCCCCTATCGATTCCAGTCGCCTCGAATGACGTCACCGCGTTGCGTAGCGTCATTTACCCAGCAGGAAACATGGCGCCTAAGCGGCACAAATGCTCAAAAGTTTGGTTATACTTTACGAGAAAGGATGACAACAGGGCAACTTGCAATACTTGCAAAGTAGATATTTAATCAAAGGGAGGAAACACTACGAATATGCAAAAGCATTTGCACATAAAACACGCGATAACCTTAAATGAATGTTGTGTTTTTGATCCGCTCCGGACTAGTGAATTTCAACCCAGCAGCAGCGGTAACGTTTGCAGGTCCTATCCCGTTAATACGGCAGGTAACTAATCAACTAACATTGCATATTATGTTAGCGCGATTTGCCTTATTGCAAAACCTGCTATTATTGTGCATTGCATTTAGATGACCATGACGAGAGAGACAGACAGAGTCTGGCTGTCTCAGATGCTGGCAGTTCTCGCTGCAGTCTACCGGTAGCTTCTCCTTTCACAGAGGCGGGGAAAAGTAAAATGACACAGGCCAGGATAGATGAATGTCACCGAGCAGTGACTAAGTTTGTGGTAAAAGGCTTGCACCCATTTGCCACAGTAGATGCCCCCGATTTTCGGTAAGTGAATGTGTTTAATTGTATGCTAAGTCAGGGAATGTCAAATTTGTGTGTTCTCCTCTTACCAGATGTTTCATCCGTTTCCATTTCTGAGCTGAAACATGTGTTGAAGGCAGCCGTCACTGCAGATGGATGGGCAAGTTTTAGTCAAGATCATTACTTCACAGTAACGCTGCATTATGTCAGGAATGGCCAGGCTCAAGAAAAAGTCCTCAAAACCAAACCAGTGTACCAAGCACAGACAGGGACAGCTGTAGCAGAGGAGACTGATGAGATCTTGGAGGAGTATGGTATCAAAGACAAGGTTGTGGCAGCCACTGTTGATAATGCGGACAACATGGATGTAGCTGTCAAAATAGTTGATGGTTGCAGAATTGCACTGTGCACAGTTCCATTGGACTTGAGTTGATTGTATTTGTTGCTGGCTGATGTAGTTTTATTTTTGAGTGCTCAGCTCATATATACTTTTAAAAAGGAGAGTGTAAATGTTACTGGACATTCTTGTGTAATTGCCACAGAATAATTTATGTTATACTTTGTTATTGCTACAGAAGAATATTTATTTTATTATTATTTTACATTTACACATTTTTTTCTGGGGACCCCATGGCACCCCATCGAGGAGCCGTAGGCTGTGGATCTCTTAAGATCTCACTGTTGGGTTTGTAAGGTCATGCTACTCCTAAATTTCTATCTTGTTCAAAGATAAGATATAAAACAAAGTTCTAAGTTAATCGACCTGTGTGTTCTCCTTTTTTAAAAATAAGAATCGATAGGAGAATCGATAAAGAATCGAATTGTTAAACAGAATCGAAAATGGAATCGGAATCGTGAAAATCTTATCAATTCCCATCCCTACTATAAAGTGAAATATATGCTTCAAACCTACCGGGTTTGGAACCATAAAGACAGCACAAATGCACCATTTTGCAGATGCCAGTGAAGATGGATATGGCACTGTCACTTACCTCGCCTTAACCAACGAAGAGGGCAAAAAGCATTGTTCATTCCTAATGGGCAAGTCAAGAGTTGCACCATTGAAGCAGGTCACGATTCCAAGATTGGAGCTGACAGCAGCCGTTGTGACAGTAAAATGGAAAAAATGCTTAAAGGTGAGCTTCAAATGCCCTTACAAGAATCTAAATTTTGGACTGACAGCACCACAGTGCTAAAATACATTTCAAATGAAAGCACTCGATTCAAGACCTTTGTTGCCAACAGAATCTCTGTGATCAGAGATCATTCACAACCTTCACAGTGGAGGTATGTCACATCTGCCCTTAACCCGGCTGATCAAGCATCCAGAGAGCTAAGCATAGAAAACTTTCTCAAAAGCACCACATGGTCACAAGGTCCAAATTTCTTTTTGAAGCCCGAATGAGAGTGGCCAAAAAGACCAGATCAACTGAACGATTCACTCTTTGAAGATGATCCAGAATATAAAACTTGTGCAGTTAACATGACAAGAATAGAGGAGGCAACCGAGCCCATCAAAAAACTAATCACCTACTTTTCAGATTGCCATCGCTTGAAGAAAGCAGTGGCTTGGTTCCTCAAGTTTAAAGACATACTGCTGCACTTAAGAAATAAAAGAAAAACATCCCAACTAGAAGTCAATCAATCTAAAAGTAATCCAGAAGAACAAAAATCTCTCATCATAAAGCATATGAAAAGGTATAAACTGACTTTAAAACCAAGTCCAATTTCTCTAGAAGACTTAGCTAAAGCCGAAACAGAGCTTATCCGCCTCAGTCAACAGCAAGAATTTCCAGAAGAATTAAAGGCTTTAAAGAAAAAGGCTTGTGTAAAAAAGAACAGTCAAATCTATAAACTTGACCCGATCATACAAGATGGAATACTGAGAGTTGGAGGAAGACTCTGCAAAGCTGCAATGCCCGAAGAAGCTAAACATCCTGCAATTCTTCACAAGCATTCACATGTTGCTTCTCTCATATTGCAGCACATTCATAAACAAATCGGACATTGTGGGTGCAACTATGTGCTTGCACAGTTACGCCAGAAATACTGGATACCTCAAGCAAACTCGGCTATCAGAAAAATAATTTCAAAGTGCACAACATGTAGAAGATACAATGCGAAAGCAGGTGAGCAAAAAATGGCAGATTTGCCAGAATATCGCTTAGCACCCAACCAACCACCGTTCACCAATGTTGGAGTTGATTTTTTGGCCCCTTTCTAGTCAAAAGAGGACAAAGTCTAGTCGAGAGGTACGGAGTAATCTTCACGTGTCTAACAACCAGAGCTGCGCATACAGAGATTGCATATAGCTTAGACACTGATTCTTGTATCCAAGCCATACTCTGATTTATGAGTAGAAGAGGACAAGTTAAAATCATGCACTCAGACAATGGAACAAATTTCATTGGAGCAGAAAGAGAGCTACGAGAAGCTACTAAAAACTTGGAACACGAAAAAATCTGCAACGCTATAATGCAGAAAGAAATCAAATGGATTTTCAATCCACTAACAGCCGCTCATCAAGGTGGAGTGTGGGAAAGACAAATAAATCAGAAGCATAAGAAAGATCTTAAATTCAACACTAAACCAACAAACACTCGATCATGAAAATCTTGATACAATGATGTGTACAGTAGAATCAATACTCAATAACAGACCCCTTACAAATACATCAGATGACCCAAATGATTTAGAACCACACACCCAATCACTTGCTGTTAATGAAGATACAACCTGAAATGCCACCTGAACTCATTTCAGAAAATGAACCATACCCAAGAAGACACTGGGAACAAATTCAATACATGGCTGATTTGTTTTGGAAAAGATGGACTAAAGAGTATTTGCCAATACTTCAAGAACGTGAAAAATGGCTTGCACCAAGAAGAAATTTTGAACCAGGGGATGTTGTTTTAATTGTAGATAAAGCTACACCTCGCAATTCCTGGGTAATGGGTCGAGTCATCAAGACAATGCCAGATGCCAAAGGTGCAGTCAGAAGAGTTTGTGTGCAGACCAAAAACAGCACACTGGACAGACCTGTGAATAAACTGTGCCTGCTTCAAGAAACAGCCAATGTTTGAAATATGAAATTTTTTAAATGTTTGTTTGCAGTGTTATTGCTAGTGATTTGAAAACAATAGTTAATGTTAAAGTAAAGTTGACATTGAAGTATAGTAATTGTCTCCGCTCCTGCATAGCCAATTAGGGGCCGGAAATGTACGAGCCAATCTTAGAAAGTTAAAGTTTTGAGTTAAACTCATATTAATGTTTGCTTAATTTGAATAGAATATAATTTAACAGTTAATGATATAGTCTTTTCCCTCTATAAGTCAGTAAAAGATAGAACTTTCTTGCTAAAACTGAGATACAGGGTGACAATTGTTTCAGTTGTGTTTAGTAAACAGGGACTTGAAAGACCCATTTTTAATTCAAAAATGGGATAAGCATACAGTTTTCTGACCGTTTTGTTAAGCAAATAGTAACGATTTGAGATGTAATAAGATTTAAGCTTTGAACAGAACTTTTCTTAATAAGAATTTTCTTTTTTGTGTGAACTGTTTTACTTTGAATTTTAACTAAACTTTTAAAAACGAAGATATTTTGTCTGTGGAATCATTTCTACGCGTCAGGCTTTTGTTGAATCCCATTTTTTTAAGTTAGAGCTGCTGAACTTTGGTAACTTTGGAAAAACGCAGCTACAACAACAATCCAAATATTACACTTCAGAATTACAAATAATATTAAATGTACATTTTTTGTAAGAGGAGCTGGAATGTACCTTGACTGCAAAATGCATTAGCTGAACAAATCACTGAAAGAATCACCAGTCCATCACTGGACATGCCAATTCCTACACACACGCACTCAGTACTCTAAGGAAACGTGCTTTTAAAGAAAATGTTCCCAATGAATTATGGTGTCTAGTGCAGATGTGGAATGTGGGATGTAGTGGAAGTTCATCTTCTGAGGACATGGAGCACCTCTGTAAAGGCCAAATAGTGCCAAGGAGCTCGGGAGCAGAGAGGAGGAAGGCCAGCAGAAGAAAGGCATACCTCTTTTGTGACGTAGCCAACTAGCACTGGAAGGACACCATTTATACGTTGGCATGTTATGTGTGGTCACCTAGACCAGCAAATTCAAAGGTAGGTCATTCAGTGAAGCTGACTCTTAAAAATATTTTTAATGGCACTTTATTGGCTTGTGTGGCTCCTCGCAGACATGTTGCTTGACAAATAATTATTTAATTCAGTGATGGGTTCTCTGCATATGAGATAGGAACCTTTCTGAATGCTAAGGAACCAAAAATGTTAGACAAAACATAAATCTTTAATATACCTGTATACTAGAATCAAGAAAATCTTAACCTAGCCAGCGTTACTGCATGCAGCAAGGGTCCTTTGAAAATCATAATCCCATTACTACTTCACAAATCAGTTATCTGATTATGGTTATTTATAAAACCTGCTATTGATCTAAATAGACAAAGGTTCTTTCTGGAACCTGAATGTGGAGGGTTCTTTTGGGAGCCAAAAATAGTTCCCTTATGGCATCACGCCAAAGAACCGCTTTGTCATTTTTAAGGGTGTTGTCACACTATTAATGATACTGATCTCTGACAATATCCTTCTCAGAACCTGAACCTTTTATTTTTTTCTAGCATTGAATTGGTTTGTTGGGTGTTTTATATCATTCTGTTTCCTGAATATCTCTGAATGTGATGTCTGCCAAGGTTGTGATTAAATAAAGGTGTATGCTAGTGGAAACAGACACATTAGCCTGCACTTCAATAACAGTCATCACCAGAAGAAGTGAAGTGTAATACATTAAAAGGCTGATATGATGTATAAGACATGCTGTTGATAAAATACTTCTGAGTTCCTGTTATTTGATCCAATTCCCAGCTGGTACGTGCCACCATGAAAACATTTTAAAATTGGTACTGTTTATAAAATAAAATCCAACAGTGAAACAAATACATTGTAGCAATAAAATATATTATAATGAAAACAGGAATCAATTGATATGGACAGAAATAAAAAATCCGTCATCATAAGCATACTTAACAAGGGTTCAGAAGTTCAGTCGGCCGGGTTCAGAACATGCGCAAATGAGTTGATTTTCTGGCACTTTTGTTGTTTAAATTGAAATTAATCTTAAATGTGGAGGGCATATCGCTGAAGGCGGTGATGTGCCCCGGGATGCCTTTGCTCAGAAGCTGGTATTCTTGGACTGGAGTTCAGTGGAGAATGACAAGCAGCGCCTGCTGCCACGTCTCCACAACACCCACACAGCTAACGCCTCTGAATAAAAGATCTGCCCCGGCTCAAAATGCCGTTACTTGCTAAACTAACAGTAACTATTCCAACTTCTATATATACAGCGTCCCCGCTCTCTTAAAAGTATGTGCGTCAACGAAAAAACCTTAAAGAAGCACCAAACTGAGCATAACACCTAAACAGAAATAAAACACAAATCACCACTCGGCACTGTTACTTTCATTCATTTCTTCAAAACTATTGCACCGGGGACTTACCGGATAGATGATAGCTGCCATCTTTGGGTCCTGACAAAATACTAACAAACTTTCGGTTTTTTCACTCTTTCGTGACTAGCTCGCCCTAACTGGTCTTGATTTTTCCGCTGCCTGAGTGTGTGTTTTTAAGCAGCTGCTCTACACGGGCCGAACACGGTACACTATGCTCTCTATGGATTGAGCTCCTGCAAAGTTATTGGACTCTGTGTGTTTACCTCGTATGTGACATTTAAACAGGCACTGGCTTTGCCTGCACAGCGAGCGACTCGCGAGCCTGGACTGTCGGGGAAGGTGGGATACGGGAGGAGGATACTGCCTTAGGAATACGACGTCACACAGCGGAAAGTGAAGTGTGCATCACTAGAGACAGAGCTGCGCTCGCGGTTAGGACAAGCAGAAATAATATTTTAAGGTATCTCACAATGAGCCTCATCTTGTTTTATATGGCATTGAGGATATCTGATAATACGTTTATTATAACTATATAATAAGTTATCTTATATATGTAATATATATAATTTATATGTATATACATGGCCCACCCTGTGTATATATATATATATATATATATATATATATATATATATATATATATATATATATATATATATATATATGTGTGTGTGTGTGCATGTACAGTATGTATATATCCACCCATTATCCAACCCGCTATATCCTAACACAGAGTCACGGGGGTCTGCTGGAGCCAATCCCAGCCAACACAGGGCGCAAGGCAGGAACAAACCCCGGGCAGGATTCCAGCCCACCGCAGGACAAACACCAAGCGCACACTAGGAACAATTTAGGATCGCCAATGCACCTAACCTGCATGTCTTTGGACTGTGGGAAGAAACCGGAGCACCCGGAGGATCTATCTATCTATTATAAAAAGAAATCCTGTCCCCTGTCCTGATAGTCTACGATACATGATCTTCTCGGAAGATAATTTAAAGACCCGCGGGAACATAGAACGAGAGTCTTGCAAGACACACCCTACTTACAAGCAATATAAAAAAAAAAAACAAATCAGTAGTGTAAAGGCAGTCATGCAGCACACACAGCTCAAGGGCTCTCAGTGCATATACAGGTGCTGGTCATAAAATTAGAATATCATGACAAAGTTGATTTATTTCAGTAATTCCATTCAAAAAGTGAAACTTGTATATTAAATTCATTCATTACACACAGACTGATGTATTTCAAATGTTTATTTCTTTTAATGTTGATTATAACTGACAACTAATGAAAGTCCCAAATTCAGTATCTCGGAAAATTAGAATATCAATTAAGACCAATGCAAAAAAAGGATTTTTAGAAATGTTGGCCAACTGAAAGGTATGAACATGAAACATATGAGCATGTACAGCACTCAATATTTAGTTGGGGCTCCTTTGGCCTGGATTACTGCAGCAATGCGGCGTGGCATGGAGTCGATCAGTCTGTGGCACTGCTCAGGTGTTATTAGAGCCCATGTTGCTCTGATAGTGGCCTTCAGCTCTTCTGAATTGTTGGGTCTGGTGTATTGCATCTTCCTCTTCACAATACCCCATAGATTTTCTATGGGGTTAAGGTCAGGTGAGTTTGCTGGCCAGTCAAGAACAGGGATACCATGGTCCTTAAACCAGGTACTGGTAGCTTTGGCACTGTGTGCAGGTGCCAGGTCCTGTTGGAAAATGAAATCTGCATCTCCATAAAGTTTGTCAGCAGCAGGAAGCATGAAGTGCTCTAAAACTTCCTGGTAGACGGCTGCGTTGACCTTGGACCTCAGAAAACACAATGGACCAACACCAGCAGATGGCATGGCACCCCAAACCATCACTGACTGGAAACTTTACACTGGACCTCATGCAACGTGGATTCTGTGCCTCTCCTCTCTTCCTCCAGACTCTGGGACCTTGATTTCCAAAGGAAATGCAAAATTCACTTTCATCAGAGAACATAACTTTGGACCACTCAGCAGCAGTCCAAAGGCGAGACGCTTCTGACGCTGTCTCTTGTTCAAGAGTGGCTTGACACAAGGAATGTGACAGCTGAAACCCAGGTCTTGCATACATCTGTGCGTGGTGGTTCTTGAAGCACTGACTCCAGCTGCAGTCCACTCTTTGTGAATCTCCCCCACATTTTTGAATGGGTTTTGTTTCACAGTCCTCTCCAGGGTGTGGTTATCCCTATTGCTTGTACACTTTTTTCTACCACATCTTGTCCTTCCCTTCGCCTCTCTATTAATGTGCTTGGGCACAGAGCTCTGTGAACAGCCAGCCTCTTTAGCAATGACCTTTTGTGTCTTGCCCTCCTTGTGCAAGGTGTCAATGGTCATCTTTTGGACAACTGTCAAGTCAGCAGTCTTCCCCATGATTGTGTAGCCTACAGAACTAGACTGAGAGACCATTTAAAGGCTTTTGCAGGTGTTTTGAGTTAATTAGCTGATTAGAGTGTGGCACCAGGTGTCTTCAATATTGAACCTTTTCACAATACGGTATTCTAATTTTCCGAGATACTGAATTTGGGACTTTCATTAGTTGTCAGTTATAATCATCAACATTAAAAGAAATAAACATTTGAAATACATCAGCCTGTGTGTAATGAATGAATCTAATATCCAAGTTTCACTTTTTGAATGGAATTACTGAAATAAATCAACTTTGTCATGATATTCTAATTTTATGACCAGCACCTGTAAAGTGTATAAGGTCAATACAGTAGAAATGAATGGGTTAGAAATGAAATGAATAGGGTAGAAATGAAACGTCGACGATTAAACGAAGCAGAAAGAAAAGCGCAGAGAAAAGAGACTCAAATGCTTTGGACAGAAAAAAGAGCAAAAAAGAATAATCGAGGTGCATATTCAGAAAATAAGGAAAGTAATTATTAGCCCGGAACAAGTGGAATTGAAAAATGGAATTAAAGTGGAATTAAATGACAGTGAGTAAAAGACAAAGTAGAACTTCATAGAGACGTTTACAAACGTTGGCGCTAAACACATGCAGAGCAGGTTAGAGACTATGAAACCAGGGAAATTAGAAAGGCTCAAAAAAAAAAAAACGTTGGCGCTATACACATGTGGAGAAAGTTGAAGGATATGAAAGTAGGAAAATTAGAAAATATAAAAAAGTAAAGATCGCAGTAGCACAAACAAACAAACTGCCTCATTTAACTATGCACCAGTCTAACTTTGGTTTTCCTTAACACTTAATTCTACTTTATTCACATAATTTTACTTATTTATTATGTTCTACTATACTGTTATCTTTCGATCTATGACTTTTCGTTAGTCTAACTGATACTCTTCTAACTTTGCACAGTTTTTGATAAGCGGATCAGGATGCATTTCACTGCATGTTGTCCTGTATAACTATGCATGTGACAAATAAAGAATCTTGAGAATTTCAAAAATGGAGTTTACCGCACATGCATTTATTGGTTACTTTGTTAATGTATATATATTTATCTGTCTGCTTATTTAAAAACCTAAATTTATCCCAGGAGTCAAAAACGTTCTGTCTAGCCCTTGTACAAAAACCTAGACAAAAGCTGGTGTATCACCTTGGTAACCCCATGTACTTTTGGAAATGTGAGAGGAAAATATCACGACTTTACAGAGAGGAGTCCAATGCAGAAGTCTACTTACGTTTTTACTTTTTTTTTAAAAAAATTATTGACTGCTGATGATGTAGATCGTTTTGTCTGTGCTGAAATTCCAAACAGAGAAACCTATCCTGACCTCATTAAAAAGATTCAGCATTTTGGGACTCGCAAGATTACAAATATTGTTTTTATAGAAGTTCTGAAATAAAAGTGAAAGTAATGAAATAGCAACAATTCAAAGAAAAAAAATCTTAAAAGTGTGTATCCGGAAAACCAAATACAGGGGTCATTCATTCACACACACATATATGTTATCTTCAAAGCATTTTCAAATACCTTAAATATTTTTCAGGATATCTTAAAATGACATCTTTGACCCATTGAGACATAAACTCAGACGTATGGATAACTACTAATTGTTCACTTTCAAGTGTACCTTAAACACATTGTGAAAATTCATTAAAATATATTACAAGATAATCAAAAAACTTACCTTGCATTTTCCAACCCGCTGAATCCGACAAAGGGTCACGGGGGTCCGCTGGAGCCAATCCCAGCCAACACAGGGCACGAACCAATCCTGGGCAGGGTGCCAACCCACCGCAGGACACACACAAACACCATGCACACACTAGGGCCAATTTAGAATCGCCAATCCACCTAACCTGCATGTCTTTGGGAGGAAACCGGAGCACCCGGAGGAAACCCACGCAGACACGGGGAGAACATACAAACTCCACGCAGGGAGGTCTCCCAACTGCGAGGCAGCAGCGCTACCCACTGCGCCACCGTGCCGCCGACCTTGCATTTTAAGTATGCGAAATACAATTAAACATACAATAACATAACGTTATTATTCTCCAGCCCCTCAGGGTTGCTGCGGGCTGGAGCGTATCCCAGCAACACTGGAGAAACGCGATTCAGTATATCGCCAAGTAACATTTTATAAGATACACATGAATGGATTATTGTTGAACTGCTGCAAAGGTGACTAACAATTGACCGGACTAACAATTGACCGGTTCATTTCAAAGTTAATGTCCCGCCAAGTTCTTCATGTCAACAAAATACTGCCGTTTCACTTTAGTTTACATAGTATCTTAAGTTCTCCACGTATGCACTTTACTAAGATCAGATGATCGCGAAACTGAATCTTTCAGGCAGTTTTACCAAGGTGATGATCAGTACTCAGGATTCCCGAAAGTAAATGAAGGACAACTGTGCTGGGGTGTTGTATTAGGCGCCTCACAGGTCGGCATTTATCTTTAAATGTATGCCTATCTTTTGTTACTGAATTAAACAAAAATAATTTCAAAATAAACAGCACCTTTTTACAGTACAAGTTGTAAAAAATGTACCAAAATGATATATATTGTAATTTTCTCAGCATGTCGCTGATGAAAGAGGAATGTGGCTTGAAAATCATAACTCATTTTATAATCACCAAAAATCACAAAGACTGGCAGCATCTGGTACGATTATGACCCTAAGAGCGTACTGTAATTTAATGAAACATTTTTTTTTTTAAATTTAAGCATTAGTAACTTAAAAGAAACAGTGGATTCAAAAACCGGTCAGACCCCTTCACTTTCTGCACCATTTATTGTGTTGTAGATTCAATTTTAATAGGATACATTTTACAATTTTGCCACTCAATAACCTATAATAACAAAGTATTTTTAGAAAGGTTTTTAGATTTATTAAAGATCAAAAATTGAAATCTCTCATTAATGTAAGTATTCAGTCCCTTAATTCAGTACTTTGTAGGAGCTCCTTTGGCAGCAAAACTACAAAAGAAATTCTGGACCAAATCAAAACATAAGTAGTGCTCATGTAACCAGAATCAATGATAACATTGTGAAATATAATAATCGTATATTAGTATGAGAAGTCATGTGAGCACCTGAAACCTCTGTGTGCAAGTTTGAACTCAGCTGTGGGCACAGTTCAGGATATTCCCATGTTGTTTATCCCCCATAGTTCCCTATATAGGGCCCAGAAGAGTGCTTCTTCAGAACGATGCCATAGGGGAACCATTTTTTTTTCCAAAAGACCCATCCACATGAAAGTTCCAGAAAGAACATTTATTTATTTAGATCCATTACAGGCAACATAAATAGACATGAACAGATAGTAAAAGAATTGTGAAATACCAATGTGTTATGGTTTTGAAAGGACTCTTCCTGGATATGTAACACAGGTTGAGTACAGGTTTTCTTAATCTGTTAGTGTCCTACCAGATAGCTTGCCATAATTAAAGATTTCAGCTTTTTCCACATATTAGGAAGTTTACAATGGCACAAAGAACAAATTTTATATGCAAAGAACCCTTCTTAGAATGATATGATGCTTAATTAAGCAATAGTCCTACAAAGAGGGCAGCACGGTGGCGCAATGGGTAGCACTGCTGCCTTGCAGTTAGGAGACCTGGGTTCGCTTCCAGGGTCCTCCCTGAGTGGAGTTTGCATGTTCGCCCCGTGTCTGCGTGGGTTTCCTCCAGGTATTCCAGTTAGGTTAGGTGCACTGGCAATTCTAAATTGTCCCTAGTGTGTGCTTGGTGTGTGGGGGTGTGTGTGAGTGTGTGCGCGCCCTGCGGTGGGCTGGCGCCCTGCCCGGGGTTTGTTTCCTGCTTTGCACCCTGTGTTAGCTGGGATTGGCTCCAGCAGACCCTCGTGACCCTGTAGTTAGGATATAGCGGGTTGGATAATGGATGGATGGATAGTTCTACACAGAACTGCACAACCCAGTAAAAAAAACATTATATGCCATTAAAGATTGCGGTCTATGGCCGGCTTGTCATCCCGGCAAATACCCCCAGGCCACCAGGTGGAGCTCTCCCTGCAGCATGGAGGTGCCCCGAATACGATGGAGTTTTCCATTACAGCCCTGCTAGATACCACAGAGGCCAACAGAGGACGCTGCAGGGAGGCCCAGAGAGTCGTATGTGCCCTATAACCCGAAGGTACGTCATAGGCAAAGCCACAAGGGATATGACGTACTTCCGGGATGAAGAAGAGAACTTTTTATCTGACCCGGAGGTGAAAGAAAGTCACATGGACTGAAGGATTGGAAACACTTCCGGGTCAGGGACTATAAAAGGACGATGGGAGATCCCAGACGTTGAGCTGAGCTGGGTGGAAGGGTGGCAACACGTCTGGGAGAGTGGAGGATTATTGATTATTGTGTATTGTTTATTGGAGTATAGTGGAGTGGAGGGTGCTTTGTGCACATTTATTATTAATAATAAAGTCATTTTGGACTTTTATCTGGTGTCTGACGTGGTGTCTGAGGGTTTAAGGGAGCGAGAGTGCCCCTATCTATCACAAGATCCATTATTTTTATGAGTGTGTATGGACATTGTGAAGGGGGGCAATTGGGGACAAACCCAAATGAGTCATAGCCTGCTCTGCTCACAGATAGCCCAAAGTGGACAGAAAGGTTTCTTCTGGGCTGCCCTAGCCCACTCTGCCCTTAAGGAGCCTCAAGAGACCTTCGTCAGATCAGGTCAGGTTGGGAAGCATGCACAGGTACAGCGTGTTATCACACCCACCCCACAACAAAACAGCTTGTGATCATGGTTTGCAACCCCCCCAAGCAGACACACAGTCCAGTCCCACTCTACAGAAATAACCATCTGTCCGTCACAGCCAGGTGTTACATCAATGTCCTCTTGGCCTTGTCCAGCCACTTAGGTCCACAGCAATGAGGATCCTGAGCGCCAGATCACCCTCAGGGAATCATGCCACATGGCCGTATTGCCATAATTGACACTCCCTCACAATGCAGGTAATGTGCCTCATTTAGGACTCCATGAGCAACCACTCATTCAACACAAAGTCAAACCAGCATTACTGGTCGAGGATACCTTTTCTTACACTGTAAGATTACCCTACCCATTACATTTTTACAGCATTCTTTTCAATTCATTTTCACTGCAGTGATAACATATGAGAGTTAATGAGATGAGTCCAGGATGATTTGCCTGTGTAGAAATTCGGCACCTTGTACATTGGGGTGCAAGTCCAGCAACTGGGCGGAGGTCAGATGCACTATGTGGAAGCAATCTGCTTCGTTTCTTGGGCCAGTACACAGTATATTTATGCTACTGGTAAAAGTGTATTGATTTACCAAAACAGAGAGCAAGTGAAGTGGAAAGCACTTAGTGTTATGTCATTTTTAACACAATTCTGTTCTGTGCCAACTCTGATTTAGTCCCCACTTTTAGTCAGATCTGGGATTTCAGACAGACTGGCGCAGCTATGGAATGAAAAATAAAGCAACTTGCCTTCTAAGATAAACAGTGTCCCTGCAGTGGTGACATTGCTGCATTTCTTAATGCAACAAGTTCACTTCTTTACTGTTTTATCATTTTAATACATTTTGTTTTGTAAGGACAAAACAGTACATACTTTGGGTAATTGATAAAGTCATTCTATACCCTGGTACCACCTTTCAGGTGGATCTCCTCTTCAAGTTATTAACACCAAACGTGTAACAGCATAATCTGCTGCCTGTTAGACCAGTCTGAACACAAGCAGCTTAAGTTAATAAATTTTATCAGGAATATAAAGAAGGCTCTAAATCTGAAGATCTCTAGTTGCAAGTCTTAACTAGTATGCTGGGTTAGAGTGCAGTCCCAGCATTAGTAATCAGCCTGGCATCCCACAACCACTTTGACAATTTTGGTTTCCTGCCTGAAACAGGATTATCATTAAAAGTCTTCTGCTAGAAATGATGATATCGTAGAATATCGATTTGTTTCAATCCTAGTTTTGTTAAACTTGACTTGCTTGTATGGAATGTTATTTGATTTTAATAAAATTAATAAAATGTTAAAAAAAGAAATATAAGCATAAAATAATATTTATATCAACAATTGCTAATAA
Organism: Erpetoichthys calabaricus; assembly: GCF_900747795.2. NCBI lineage: Eukaryota > Metazoa > Chordata > Cladistia > Polypteriformes > Polypteridae > Erpetoichthys > Erpetoichthys calabaricus. Next base: position 65,809,451 of record NC_041397.2, on the reverse strand, counting down.
ATATTTCCTTTTCTTCTCCTTGAAAAAAAAAATCCATCTGCTTCTGCTTATAGTTTTCAAACCCAAAAGCTATGTTTTATTCTTCTGATTTTCTTATTCTTTTATGTTTTAAAATTGAGTAAATTTAGTTCCTTTGATTTAATTTGACCAAATGCTTACATGTTATAATTCCTTTTTCAAAGTGCTTATTTCTGCTATTGAATGTCAGAATCTGTCTCATTATTCTCTTTGTTGTACATAGAAACAATGTGAAATGTGAGTCACATTTCCTGACTGCAGCAAGTTGCCATTGTACCTCTACTCTCGGATACTATACTCCTTTGTCATTACCTTCTCTTGCCTAGGTTTCTATAATTCTGTCTTCAATGATGTTTCTTCATGCCAAATTCACAGAATTCCACAATTTCAAACTTCATTCCTTAAAGTGACTAGCACCAGACAGATAACTTCACATTTCTGTTTGCTAAACTGCAGTGACTCAGTCATTAGTTTATATAGCACCATTAATAGTATGCCTAATTACAAGTTGTTTCACATAATGTAAAACAAAATACATTTATTTTTTCTCTATGCATATTCATTTTTTTAAAAGTTACCCCTTTCCCAGTACATCATTTTTTGTGAACAGCTTGATTAATTATGTGGAGGTATTTGTATTTGCAAGTCACCATTTCAAACACTGACCTACACTACACAATAAACACTGTTTATCACTTTCAGTGATAAATTACAACACGATTTTCAAGTTCAATCCTGGACACCACCACACACCCACCATTGCTTCACGTATTTATCCCAACTTAACCTTTTATCGGTTTCTTCATTTAATTGCTTTCCTACATTAACTGGAAAGCTGTTTTTCCCAGTTTATACATTTTCCTATGTTACTCCAGAAAGTACTAATTGATTATGCTAAATGATTACTGGATGAAGCAAGCATGTGCAGTATGTGTGGTAAATGGGATGAATTCATTCTTTAAATCTTGTATCTGAAAGATTTGTTCTTTGTTACTGTTCAGATAATTTAAGCTATTGTTTTCTACTTAGCACACAAGTGAACAACACTGAAGTTACTGCTCCAATGAAATTCATCCATCCATTGTCCAACCCGCTGAATCCGAACACAGGGTCACGGGGGTCTGCTGGAGCCAATCCCAGCCAACACAGGGCACAAGGCAGGAACCAATCCTGGGCAGGGTGCCAACCCACCGCAGTCCAATGAAATTAATCAACAGTAAAATATTCTTACTGATTGTGATACTGGTGGGGGTGAAAACTTGCAGCCATTAAGGAGAAGTGGGACCAGGACTGAACTTGAAAGCCCCTGCCTTAAACAACCACAAAGAGGGCATAAAACAAATAAACATGTGAGAGACAGATAGGCAGAGTTTGACTGTTAGTTGCAGTATAAACTCTGTTTCCTGTATTCACAGTTTGCAGTAAAGATTTATAATTTAAACATCATATGTCTTCCTCCTACAGCTATAGAAAATAAAAGAATCTTCTCAAAAATCCTCTCTTTGTGTGGACCTCATTATTGGCCTGAAGAGTCTTTTCAATATTTTAGTAGTGAAAGAACTGTCAAGGGGCGATGAAGTCTATTAAAAGCAGCAAAGGTGAATATACAGAAAATAAAATGGAAAATGCTCCAAATTCATATTTTTCAGGAGTGAAGAACACTCAGTAGCTACAAAGAAGAATTGTCAGTTTAAAATGAATTATTACAGTGTTAAAGTTTACTGTATATATGGAGTGTAACTACTATATGTTGTTATGAAAATAAAGTTCATTTTATTTAAATATCTCAAAATATTTGACAATGTTTAAAAAAAAATCAAAAAATAAATGCTACACGTTCCAAAACCCCTACATTTTGACATTAGGCATTTTAAGTTCTCATGTAACATTGAAAATTTTGCTGTTTACAGGCTCTATTAGAGAGAAATAAGTACTACTAGGATTAAAAAGGTTGAAATTAAATAAATCACCAAACATTTCTATTAGAGAACTCAAGGAGGTTAGGTATTGCATACATAATAAATTCTTAATGCATATTTGCCAGAAATCACTGCACACTGGGGAAATTTATGAAGACTGGAATTTAGCAAATGTTATAAAAAGTGGTTTCCGATTCTTCTCTCAGTTTTTGGGCTTGATGTATCTGTCAGGACTCTGTCACCCACCTATATAGGCATCAGTAAATCTGAGTCCTTAAGGGATCCCTTTTATAAGGTGATTTCTTGGACACCATGGGGAGGGTTGATATAGCTTACTGTTACTGACAGAGGAAGGCATGAGGAATTTTATGAGGAAGCAACAAATGCTTTTTATCATAATGGTGCATATGATATTATTTATCTTGATTTTCAAAGATCTTTTGATAAGGCACAGAATAAAAAGCTACTAATTATAGTAAAAGATAAGAGAGTTCTAGGCACATTGTGTAGTTGGCTACAAAAAAGACTGACATACACAGAATGCTAAGAGTTATGGTGAGAGGAATTATTTTCCTAATTGAGCAATATTTAATAGTAGTTCTCCACTGTGGCCACTGTTTTTTAAAATTTAATTACACTCAACTTATTAACATGCCCTCAAAAACAAAATAATGAAAAACAATGAGGGTTTTGGGTTCTAGATAGGATAATATTAGTTACTGCTGTAAAGACATGAGGTTATTGAGGTTGGTTCACAAGTACACTGCCAATGATGTGTTTTACACTTGATTCAGTAGCTTGCAGTCCCTCCATCCAGTGACCTGCAACTATGGAGTCTGATGGAAGTGTGTGTTTTGATTCAGATACCACAGAACAGAAAAAAACAGGTGAGGCCTTCAAAATAGACCCACAGAAAAAAGGCCAGAAACCTAAATGACCTTTCCAAAAAAAGCCCACACCCCAAGGGAGCATAATTCTACGTAACTGTGAGGTTTCAAGTCTGTCTAGGCCTCAAAAGAACCTGCAGAACAGGTCTACAGTTTGAAATGCAAAAGACAGTTTCAAATATCTCTCACAAGAGGGAGTAACATACAACTATGGCTTGTAAAGAGACAAATCCCACTAAAATATTTATAAAAGAGAATTTATTAAGAAAAATAGCAAATTACTCAAAAACATCAAACAAGGAAGCATAAAGGTATTGCCTAAAAGGAAATCCTCAGAAAACAAGTAACAGTGAAAAAAAAAACAGAAATCAGTATCCTTAAAATAGGATCAGAAATTACTAAAACAGTAAATACAATGAAGTAAATAATAAAAATGAGACCTCACCAAATCCATTGTGATGGATGGCCAGCTAAATATTCCGGCCCACACCTCCAGGCCGCCAGGTGGAGCCCTCCCAACAGCATGGAGGTTCCCCGAATTCCAGCAGGGCCTTATGGACCTTGTAGTTTGGTAGCTGGATACCATGGGGACCACCGGGAGCCGCTGTAGGGAGGCTTTCAGACTGCTATGTGCCCTATAACCCAGAAGTGCGTCATGATCACATGACCAGAAGGAACAACGTGCTTCTGGGTTGAAGAAAAAGACTTTTACTCTGACCCGGAAGTAATGAGGACTTGTGGATTGTTGGACAGGAACCACTTCTGGGTCAGGGGGTATAAAAGGACTGTGGGAAAGCCCAGACATTGAGCTGAGCTGGGAGGAAGGGTGGCTAAGTGTCTGGGAAAGGAGGAGAGTGTATTATTGTTGTGTAGTAGGAGAATTGGTATTTATATGAGTAGTGTGGAGTGGAGGGTGCTTAGTGCACGTATTAATAATAAAAAGAATAATAATTATACATCTACCTGGTGTTTGGCGTGGTACCTGAGGGTTCAAGGGAGCTCTAGCGCCCCTACTGTTACACCATCCATCCATTATCCAACTCACTATATCCTAACTACATGGTCACGGGGGTCTGCTGGAGCCAATCCCAGCCAACACAGGGCGCAAGGCAGGAAACAAACCCCAGGCACGGCGCCAGCCCACCACAGGGCACGCACACACACACCAAGCACACACTAGGGACAATTTAGAATCGCCAATGCCCTACCCTACATGTCTTTGGACTAAGGGAGGAAACCCACGTAGACACGGGGAGAACATGCAAACTCCATGCAGGTAGGACCCGGGAAGTGAACCCGGGTCTCCTAACTGCAAGACAGCAGCGCTACACACTGCGCCACCGTGCCGCCCGAACTCACCAAATAACCAAGCAAATTGAGTGAACAACGAGGGAGTGCATTACTCACTAACCTTAATAGGACTGGGAGTGGTCCCTCAACAGTGATAGACAGATGGCCGTGCCTCTTAGTGAACTACTCACAAAACACAGTGAGCATAAAGGCATTTAAAGAAATAATACATTAATATTTTCTAACATGGCAAAAGCAATAAAATGAACAATAAATGAACAGAACAATATTAACAGTGGGACCAGTAGGGGGCACTGCAGCACCCCAAACTCCAGACATAACAGCACAGACACAAGTCCCAGGTGTATTATGATAAATTACTTTACAAAAGGCTTCTTTAATAAACACAATCACCAATTCAAATTGTTTGCTCTCACTCTTTCTTTCTTACTTGCTTCCATCTCCTCCAATTCTCTCAAGTGAGCTTTGTCCATCCTCCGCACCTAAATCCCACTCGCCTGGATATGGTCAAGCAGTTACTTTTATTTTGGATATGGGAGTAATTCCGGTGCTAGGGCACAGCATCGTTGGAAGCACTTCCGAGTTAAATGGAAGCCCCAAAGAAAAGATTTCATTAATCCCAAAAGCTGTCCCTGGCAGCACCCACAGAACCCGACAAAGCTGTCCTATTGGACTCCAGTTCCCAGCATGCCTTGCAGGTGCCAGCACAGGTAGCATAGCCCAGGAAGACTACCATTTAGTATGTCTGGGGAGTAAGTAGCCCTGCCAGGTTGTCTCCCCTTGTTCTTCCATCCTACTACCCTCCCAGCCAGGTAAGGATCTTTAGTCTATCCCTGCCAGGAAACCAACATGCAAATTGGCCTGCTTTATCAATCCCTGGCAAGAGAAGGGAACATATGGTTCTTTTTTCTGCTACTCCATTCCATGACCATTCCAGGTGAGGAATCAGAATCCATCCCAACAGGAACACCCACGCGTGTATGCTGTCCATCACAACAGCAATAATCATACTAAATGATTCAAACAGAAAAATAAATGTAAAAGGCAAAGTAAATTAACACGAACATAAGGCAGGGAAGGAACCTTGATCAAAATATAACAGTGGTAGAAGGCAGAGAGGTAGGTAGAGTCCGGTTGGGATTATAGGTTTTCCACTATGTCACCTATTTTTGGATTATACAGTAAATGGGCAGATGTATGACTTCCCTGGTCTCAATCGATTGGTCATACAGCTAAGAGGTTTATACAATGTTAGGTATTATAGACATGGAGGTGATTTCCTAAATTTTTCTAATACTGATCAGGAAGATGTTCCCCTAACAATACTAGAATGTGTTTTGTTTTTTGAGAGATATACTAAGCTAGGCTAATGAAGCATGAGTGCTGCAATGTTAATCAGAGCCCTGATGCCACACACCATAACAGTTATGCATAGTCTGCACCATCAGCTTTTTCTAATTTTTTAGGCCTCTCTTACTACTGCCATTCAGATCTTTGCCTCTCATTCCATATGTGACTCCAAGCTGATTTATTTCGATGTCTGGAAGAAGATTTCAGCCTTGGTCAAGAACTAGGAAGCTGAAGGAACTTATGTTTCAGCAAAGGTTATTGCCTTGCACCAAATTTATTCTTTGTTTATTTACTCTTTTTCTTGTCTTTTAATAGTTATTTTGTGTATTGTGTTGTTTATTCAGTTCTTGTTTGTTTATACTTTGCATATTGATTATTGAGTGGTTTGTTATTTGTGTTATTCTTCTGTTTATTAGTATTTTTTGTTATCTGTCCAGTTTCCTATGTGTGGAGCCCAAAGAGATGAGACTGCCTTTTTTTCTGTATTCACATTATATTACTCTTTTTTTCTTTAACTAAATTTTAAACTATTCATGGTACTTATATTTGCTCTGGTCTGGTCTGGTGTTACATTTTTTTCTCCTCTCTCATGGTATTTGTGGGCATTTGAAATTCTTTGAATGTTTAAAGCCTTAGACTCATTTTGGGCCTGTGTAGGCTGGAAAACCTGGGGATGGAGCCAATCCAGTAGGCTTAAGCTATGCCCACCCTACTACATTTTCATTTAAAAATTATGTTTAAAAAAGAATATCTGTCCACACTAGCATTTTCATATCATTTAGAAAACTAAAAAACAAGAAAAACACATATGATATAAATGTTTTCCTACACAAGGCATGTACTCGTGAGCAAAAAAAAAGTTTTGAAGGGAGGATAACACCACCAACTAAGGGATTTATCATAAAACTAGTGACAGGTACATTTTTTGTGTCTTGCGTAATAGAACATTAGAACAATCTAGACAAGAACAGGTCATTCAGCCCAGCAAAGCTCTGCCAGTCCTTTCCCCTTAATTCTTCTAAAAAAACATCAAGTCCAGTTTTAAAAGTCCCTAAAGTCTTATTGTCTACCACTATTTTGGTAGCTTATTCCATTTGTTTATGGCTCTCTGTGTAAATTAAAACTTCTTAATGTTTGTGTGAAATTTACCCTTAACAAGTTTCCAACTATGCCCCCTTGTTCTTGAACAAACTGTTTGAAAAAAAGTCAAGATGAATAATATTGAATGCTTCACATTGAGCATATCCTTTTGTTGCTTCCTCATAGAATTCCATCATGTTGGTAAAGCACAACCTCCCTCTTCTGAACCCATGATGATTATTCAGTAAAACCCCTGTTCTTGCCATGTGTTGCTCAGTCTTATCCTTAATAATTCCTTCCATATTTTCTTGGATTTGCTCAGTAACCCTTTTTATGTAATTGGATAATATTTGCCAGTCATTTGGAATTTCTAAAGTGTGCAGTGAAATAAAAATCCTTCCTAAAATATGTGTCAAGGGTTTATACATTGTGGAACAAGACCCGGACACAGACAGGCAGACATGTTTGAATCACCCCACACACGTTTATTACAGTGCTCCATTATGTACAATAAGTGCTCTTCACTGCTCTGTACCTGTGGTCCCCATAGCAACCAGGGTGGTCGCCCCCATGTGGTCTGAGGCGGGCGTAAGCCCTCTTCCAGTCCTCCGGAAGCCACCTGCGACATCACCTCACAGCCAGTGAAGACCCGCCGGGCGGAGTGGATCGTTCCGCAAGGGCCGCTTATCCACGAAGTGGGTCCTACTAATCGTCCAGGGTCCAATCCGGCACCCTGGGACTCGCCCCCCCAGCCACCTGCGACAACATATACTCGCTAGATCTCCTTAAGAACTTGAGGGTAAATATTATCTGGTCCTCCTGAGTTGGTTAATTTCACTCTTTTTAATCTGAGCAGTACTTCTTCCTCTTCAATCTCCAAAACAGTCAGTACCTCCTTAATAGTCCCTATTACCAGGAGGTTATCTACTTTCTTACATATGAAGATCTCAGAAAAATGCAAGTTTAGAGCATCCGCTATTTCACTGTTTGAACTTTTAATTCTCCTTTACTATTCCTGATGCTCTTCACCTCCTCCTTGACTGATCTTTTGCTATTAAAATACTGAAAGAATCTCTTAGGGTCATCTTTCACCTTATCTGCTATGTTTGTCTGTAACTGCCTTTTAGCTTCTCTAACATCCTTCTTTATGGTTGCTCTCACATTCTCATACGCCCTAAGAATCCCATTGTAGTTATTTAATCGTTCAAATTGTAGTTATTTATCTTATAAACTTTATAAAACTGTTTTTTCCTTTGCAGCTTTTTTTAAAACTCATTATTAACCCACTGCCGAGATTTTGTTTTAATTTCCTAGCAATTCCTAATTTTGGGATGTGCCTGTCCTGCATTATATGTAAAACGTTTTTAAACCTGTTCCACTGCTTCTCAACAGTCTTTGCCGCATCTGTTCAAAATTTGCCTTACCAAAGTTAAAATTAGCAGTTGTACTCTTTGTATCCACACCCTTCCAAAACACTGAGAACAGTAGGGTTGTATTATATTAACCTTAGTGGTTCAATCACTCCTACTCCCTCAATTCTATCTTAATTATTAAAAAATACTCATTCTAGATAGTCTTCACCCTGTGTTGGGGCTTTAAAGAACTGTTACAAAACAGTCTCTGATTACTTGTAAAAGCTCTTGTGCTGGGCTATTTGAAAGGTTATCCTAGTTAATATCTAGGTAGTTGATAACATCCAATTAAAAAAAGGCTACAAATTCAGCATGGACAAATAAGAGCCAGTTAGCCTGCGTTTTTCTACGCCCACACCACAACACTGAGGCTGTATTTTCAGGAGTATTTGGCACTGGAGAGTGTTTTCAAAAGTATAGTTTTTTGTGGTAATAAAAGCAACAATGGAGACTGCATTTTTAAATGAAAATGTAGTGGTGCATATGGGGCCTTAGACCAGAAGTAAGGACTGGTCTGGCCTTTAGTGGGTTTTAGTGTTTTTTTTGTAAGTGTGCTCGCTCTTTTTGGACTTTGTGTGCAACAACCCAGGACCCTAATATTTTGTTAAAGGCCAAGGCCATCCCCAATAGCCCATCCATTAATAGAAGAAGCTGGGATTCATGGTAAGGCTAACGAATCTCCCGTGCTGCCATCTTCTGGTCTGAAAGTATATTGTTATTGCTAGTCCAAAGCTCATTAGCCCATCTTACAACCCGACTATAATTAGTTTGTAATCGCTGTCAATACCCATCTCTCTGTAACATAATCTAGTCTTGTACATTATAAAAGAAGTGCAAAGGTCTGAAACTTTTTGGCCTGGCATGATTGTGGTTCCAGTTCATAATTCAACTCCTTCCTGTCAAAGCGGCAATTAAATCTTAACTAAACCGGAAAAAAATACAAAAAATGAAGTTTTTGCATTCAGTTGCTCGAACTCCCAGCACAGGATGATATCCTCATATGGCCAATGAAATAAAGTAATATGTTAACACATGCATATATACTTGTTCATTCACCAGAGGATTTGTTTGAATGTCTCTTAAAGCTGTGACATGCAAAGTCAAGAAGTGACATCATGTTGAATTGCTTGAAAGCTGAACAGCTTGCCTGCATCTTAACTGCAGTTAATCAAAGATGATATGCTACACTGGTTTGCCAAAGAGATTTTGTCATTAAATACGGCATCTTATACAATCACAACAGAAATATTCACTCCATCACTGTTTGCATTTCACAAGCACTCTAGAAGATGCATTGAATAGCAATACTAATTAGTTTGATGCATCAACAAAAACATAGCCATGCTATACAGTACAATTTAGAATGCAGCAGCTTTTAAGAAGGATGGTAAAGATCAAGAAAGGTAAGTTATTGTTTAAGAAAATTTGGCAGCATTTCTGAGGTGCCACATGACTAATAGTAAAATACCACCAAGATACTGTATATTTTTCAATAAATATAAGCATGTTGGCTTATTTCATTTGCAAGGCCTTTGACAAAGAGATCAGGGTAAAAATGTCTGCTGTTTTAGGACACTACCAAAAAAATGTAGTAATGAAACCAAGTTGAATGTGTGCAGGATGTCTTAATCACATATGAGATACCCATGCCTTTGATGATGAACATTAAAGTTTCATGACAAACATGTCTCCAGTTCATTTATTATTTTCATATATGCAATAAGAAAATTAAATAAGGATGAATAAAAGTTGTAAATAATGAAAAAGTGTTCCAAAACGTAAATAAATATACTGTATTTATTTTCTCTGTGGCACTTCTATGCAGTACAGTACTATAACCCTTTTGGTTGATTTTAGGTTTGAGTTGTTTTTTCTTATAGAAAAGGATAAAACCAAGTTTGATTGTGCTTAAGCCTGCACAATCCATCACATTTTACCTCATCAAAGAAATGTCAGTGTGTAAAATATACATAGTTAATTAAAATTTGAGATACTGTGGGTTAGAAGATAACAGTTACAGGTTGTGAATTATAATGGCCTACAAGTTCATAGCAGATTTATTTCCTTGTAGATCTCTGTAAAGTGGATATTTTTCATTTCTTCTTTTATACTATAATGCCTCACTAATCCAATGTAAATGTTAATCCAGGGGCTGGTAAAGACTGCTATGAAGCTCCCCCTCTAGCTAACTCTGAACATTTGTCTAAAAGGATATGTTAATTTTTCATTTGAAACAAGCCTACATGCCATAATGTAAAGTCAGCTATTGTTGGGCTAATGTATTTGTTGTAACTCTTTTAAGGTCTTAGAGGGTACAACGGTGACAGAGTGAAGAGTTTGTCAAGGAAAACATCTATCTATCTATCTATCTATCTATCTATCTATCTATCTATCTATCTATCTATCTATCTATCTATCTATCTATCTATCTATCTATCTATCTATCTATCTATCTATCTATCTATCTATCTATCTATCTATCTATTAAGAACAATTGTGTTATACAAAACATGGAAAAGGCAAAATAACTAATGTGTTACTTCAAGAGTTTGGTCCTGTCCTTTGCACAGTGGCATTGTAAAAATAGCTTGGGTATAGCCACATTATTTACACAGATCATGGAACCTGCATGGAACCTCTTTTTGTCTTTCCACAAAGTGCTGGAATTCTTCTCACAATCCCTCCATCATACATGGTTCACATTAATGGACTCCAAAGTGGTAAAGACAATGCTGTGTGTAACTGTCTTTTGTTTGCAGAATTTTTTGAAGAAATTTCTATGTCCTTCTTTGTTGCATTACTCTTAATCAAAGTACACATTTTGGGAGTTTGGTGTGTCTGGACCACAAAGTTTCTGGTTCAGTTTCTGCTCAGGATACATTATGTCACCATCTCTTGATCCACTTGAGCTCAAACTAAAAAAATAAATGTCAAGAATTATACTGTACACTGATGTTGTAAGTCTCCATTAGCAAAGGTGTCAGCCAAATAATAATAATAATAATAATAATAATAATTCTCAGAAAAGACCAAGCTCTGCCATCTTGTAGTTCTGGTCTGGGCAAAACCAGTTGCAATTCTCCAAAGCATACAGTTAACACCATGAACATCCAGACAATTAGGGAGAAAGATATACCTGATGGCCAACAAAGCATAGCAAAATAAAGCAAAAATGATAACACAAAGTAAAGAAAACACATGGAACATTGTTTGTTCATCCCCAGTGAGTGCGAAAAATTGGCTATTGATTTGGCAATTTCTTCAAACAATGCAACGGATAGTCTCCAGACTAAGTTGAATACTCAAGTTTACCTGAACCTGCACCAACATTGCAAGCAGAGTCTACATGGCATGTAAATATCTCAAGAGCAAGAAGCTAGTGGACAAAGAAGTGACACAAGAATGTAATAAAACCCTTCTACTACATCAAGGAGAACAGCATAGATGGCAGAGTGATCAAGGACATGTACACAACCTGGTGTTGTTGGAACCCTGACATCTTCACAGTAATAGTTGCCCAACACTCTTAAAAACACAATGAGATGAAACTGTTAACAAGAAAAAGTTTATTGCCATTGACCTTGAGCTGATTATGGATGATGTGTGGATGCAGAATAGTACCTTGACAATAACATCAGTGCCTCCCAGACCAGCTACCATCTTTCATGTGCTAGTATCTGAGGTACTAAGTCACTTTACAGATCAAGGAGAACACTGAAAGTAGAGCAGATGTTGATATGGGAGCACAGATTACCACCAAACTGCTTGAAATGCACTTTGTTAGCTTCAGTCACTGCAAGAGGCTGAACAAGGTACATCTTAATTGGCAGTTTTGTGAAAGTATTAAGGCTATGAATCGGGCCCCCTCTTAGATGACCAAGGACAACCACCTTAATCTCTCAGACTCAGTCATCGCAGGAGATTTCAAAGAGAAAGTTGCAAAACCAGAAGAGGAACCAATATGGAAGACTAGAATTCAATCAAAAATTAGCAGGTCCTCTCCATACTTGGTGAACTGAAGAAGGGAGACACAACCAAGCAAGTGAATACCAAGGTCAGAAGCATCTATCACTAGCTTTTGGCTGACAGAAAAATCAAAACAAAGTAAGTACTGTCATCAGAAGAAGCTTTACTGAGATGTAACAAGAGGAAGAAGTGCACAAGCAACTAACCAAGTCGTTGAATGTTGCCATAAAAGATCCAAGTACCACACACAAGGTTCTCAAAGCTGTGATCACCAACAGGATCTACAAGTTTCTTCTGAGGAACAAGATATTCCCTGATCGGGACTTATACACAGCAGCAGCCGCTGGCAAATTGCCATGATAAACAAATTAAAAAATAACAGTAATATTATAATGACTGATATATAATAAATATATATCTTCAAAACTGGAGTGCCTGCTAGCAAGAAGTTGTTGCTGCTGTAGCAATAGCTCTCCCATTTCATAAAGATGAGGCCAATTCAGTTGTTTGACTTAAATATTTTGGGGCTTTTCCTCTACATTTTTCTTATTCCAGCTCCATACAGTACAATCAGTAATGGAGGAAAAATGGTGAAAGTAAAACAAATTTACCAAAGAAAAGGTTGTTCCATAACATAATATTACAAGAAAAAGAGCATCAGTTAAACAGATGAAAAAAACTGTAAAAAGTTAAAACATAAATACCAAAAGTGGACTTTTTTTTACCATTTTTTTTAGTTAAAGATGTAGTAATATATCAAATATCTAGTTTTCCAATGTATTCACTAGTGAAGAAATAATGAATTATTTACCACTGTGAATATTCTGGTTGCTAAGCATGTAATTTACATAGAGAAGCCAAAAACATAACAAGCTGAACATTAATAAATCTTAATGTGACAGACAGAAGTTGTGCTAGAGTTCCAATAGAATTGATTAATTCCATCTGTCTTCCTACCTTTCACTCCAATGCTGCTATAGTAAGCTTCCAGCCCCCATCACCCTGAACCTCAAAATTAATTTTCTTAAGCTGTTTTTCTATTAGTGGGTCATAGGGAGTATAAGCTTGATCTGACAGGATTGGGTACAAGATTAGAACCAACTCCAGCTTGTCATGGCGCACTCATTTACACATATACATTGGTGTAATTTAATTTTACCAGTTAACCTAACATGAATAATCCATCCATCCCTCCATCCTCCAACCCACTATATCCTAACTACAGGGTCACGGGGGTCTGCTGGAGCCAAACCCAGGGTGCAAGGCAGGAAACAAACCCCGGGCAGGGCGCCAGCCCACCACAGGGCACACACACACACACAAAGGACAATTTAGGATCGCCAATGCACCTAACCTGCATGTCTTTGGACTGTGGGAGGAAACCAGAGCACCCGGCGGAAACCCACACAGACACAGGGAGAACATGTAAACTCCACACAGGGAGGACCCGGGTCTCCTAACTGTGAGGCAGCAGCGCTACCCACTGTGCCACCATGCCGCCAACATAAATAATCCTTATGGAATTATCATATTCTGTATGAAGAAATAAAGCACTCATAAAAAAGAAAGTCAAATTACCTACTCATATCAGGCTACGTTTATATAATTATGTGTTTAGCACCAGAACAATGTGTCATGAAGAGAACTGTATAAACAAAAATTGAAAAGCTAAAAGTTACTGTAAACACACAATTCAAACATAAGAACTTCAGAACTAAAGAAAGTGCTTACCTCACTGCTTTAAAATTAGCACTGAGAAGACAAAAACCAGAGAAAAATAGAAACTAAATTTAGAAAAAACACTTCTAACAAGCAACAGACAGGTTATATATCATAATCAACTAATACATGGACTAGGGATTTCCTAACAGCATCCATGTAAGTCAAATGTTTGGAACATACAGTAACTGTCAAAATATTTATAATATATAACTATATTCTACATGATTCTGATGGTTTCTATTTGCTCCTTCCATCTCCGTTCCTTTCTTTCATTCCATTTTTCGCCTTGAATATCTGCTCTCTGCCAGTTGATTCATAAATCCAAAGAAATTTTGGGTTATATAGCAAGAAGTGCAAAGTACAAGTCAAGGGATGTTATATGTGAGCTCTGTAAGGCATTTGTGAAGTAATATGTGGAATACTGTGCAGCATTTTGTATGAGAAAGTACACAGGAGACACCTTTACTGAAAACTCTGAGATACTGAATGTATTTAGGCATTAAAATAAATTGGTGGTGTCAATATTCACCTGTGGAATTCGAGGTTATTGCAGCAATTGACCTAATGTGAGCCTGAGATTTTACTTAAAGGGGCTACTACCCCCAGGTAGTTAGAATTAGGACAAATAGATTTACATGTTAATCTTTTAGTGAGCTGTGGTTGTCGATTAGATAAGGTTTTTTAACTTGTTAAACAGTTCTCAGTTGTTGTGTTTGAAATGAAATGAAAAAAAAGTCTAAATTAGCCTGGGTCCCCCTTAGGAGACATATGATCTGATGGTTAAATGTGAGTTGACTAGGGATAACTCTATGATGACAGTGGATATTGTACTTTCAGTTCTAATTCTCAAGAGCAGAGCAGTTAAGTCACAAAGTCACTAAGAAGAGTTTTATGTCACCTGGGAATTTTTGCCAAGGTCAGAATAATTGTCCTCCATGACAAGTGGTCAGCTGCTTGTGGAGTTCCTGGTGACATACATCAGGAGAAAGCAGGTCTTAATTAGCATGTCAGCTTGAGAAGGTTTTTTTTTTTCTTATTCCTTCGACAATATGATGAACTCCAGTGGTGGTGATACTGAGAGTCTTTAACAGAGTTACCTGTGTTTCTCTTCCCCATGTACGAATAAATGTTTTTTCTCTCTATATTATTTACATACTGGGGACTCTGTCCCACCACATGTGTTTCTATTGATAACCTCAAGAGAAAATGAGCAAGTAGAAGCTTTAGTGGACAACCTTAATGACTTTAATTGCTCAGTAAAGGAAACTCAGAGGCCTCAAGTTCTGAACTTGCTTGAATTACATTGGTATGACCTAAAACTTTCTGAGTATGAAATCTCATAGAGATCTATCTACTGCACTAAGATTGGCACATTGTGACACTGTAATTGAAAAAGTTGGCTCATTAAAAGGCCAGTCTAAATTGACTCAGTTGAACAAGCAATAGCCATCAGTCTTAGATGGTGTTCCCCTATTGTGAGAGAAAAAAGACAAAACAAAGTGAAGTGTTGGAGTCTTCCAAAGATTCCTGTTTATTAGCAGTGACACTAATAAAATTAAGCAAGAAAACAACAAAAATAGGGTCATTCCTTGCACTTTCAGATTCAATGGCTCCTGCAGGACAGCATGGCTCTAGGAGTCGCAGGTTGAAGAGATGACGTTGAATTCTGGCTGTCGTGGTGTTTATAGGGACAGAACTAGAAAAGATGAGTCTTCCAGGATGCTCCAAAAGTGTGGTCATTATTCCTCCATGGGCTCCTTCTACACTTTTGAGTTTGGAGAGGATCAGAGTTTAGTATATGTGCTTCAGCATAACCCATCCTTAGTGCGTTCTCATGAGTGAAGCCCACAACACACTCCTGCAGTGCAAGTGCATGACAAAGAAGAAGAAACTTAGGTTGTTTCATTTGTTCATAAACTAACAACTTTGCTTTTTCATCTTGAAATTATTTTAGTACCCTTTTATTTCCTAAAATAATCTAAGCCAGCTTTCAATGTTGCTGAGATAATAAAACCAAAAAGAGTATTTTATTATATTAATTTACTGAAACGTTAGCTGCGTGTTCAAAATTACAAATGCTTTTGATATTTCATAAAAATTATTTTTGTAATTGTACCTCCTAGGTTTGAATTCTTGCACTTTTCACACAATATAGTTTGATCAGTGAAAGAAAAATTAATAACAAAAATAATTAGATCTGTCGTACCTTCACATCACATGACATTCATTAAAATTGTGGCCAGTGTATTCTTTATTAAATGGCACATTTAGATCTAAAAATTTCAAAGTTAAAATTACTCTTTTTCTAATTTAATTTATTTTTGACTTTTTATATATTTAAATCTGCCTTGGTGAAAATAAGCATGAATTGATGGCAAGAGAGCTGTTTAGTTAGTAAAAATACTATCCAATTATCATTTTGAGCTCTGTTCATGGCGGCAGTGAAAATACCTGATAATAAGGGAGCACACATAGGGCTAATGGTACAATTATTGTTAAAAAGGCAATTGTGAAAGGTTACAGTCTGGCCTTGTAATTCTAAAGTGCTGAGCCTATTTGTATTGTAATCATGCCATGGATGACAACAAATGAAGGAATTGACTGTGGGGTTTTCATTTTATTTATTCATTTTATTTTAAATTTTAAAAAATGATTGATGAATATTAGGTAAGACAAGATGATTGGCATTGTTTTAATATTTAGAGATTAAAAGAGCAGGAAAGTTCTAAAAGATGATGCTGCCTTTTTAGAGAGTCTGAGGTAAGAGAATGACTAGGAGGGGGGAGCTTGACTTCAGTTTACACGTCACTGCATCTGACAAAGGCTGACTGCTGATATCTGGGGGTGTTATTTATTTTAAGTGCAAAGTGTAAGGAAAGTGACAATAGACCTAAGGATTTCAAAAGCTTTTTTTTTTTTAAAGAGAACAAAGCCTAGTTTTGTAGTATACGCCACTGATTTGCAGGCACAAATCTGGGTGTGAGGTTTTTGATGAGTTTTTGTGGGTATTTCCAAAGAACAGTCCCTAACTTCAGTCCTGAAAATTATCTCTCAAAAAAATGCCTCAATTCAACTTAAACATTATTATTCCATATAGGAAAATCGGTTTGTGCGTCCACAGTAAACTTACATAGACAGAGGTTTTAAATATAAAAAGACAGGAAGGAGAGACACAGTATAAAGAAACACATATATCTGAATACCATCATGTGTACATATATTAAACATAATTATTCAAATACATACACTAGAAAACAAACTGTACACACATGTATATAGTGGCTTGTAAGAATCTGCCATGTCAGTGATGGATGTGTATTGCAGAGACCTGTTCTCAATGAACAGCCTCATTGCTGAGAATACAAATTATCTCTTATATCTGGAAGTATTTATTCAATTTTGTAAGAATCTGCTTAATGCCACAGAGATTAAATTTACAATGTAGTGGGTGTGTGGAACCATTGAGAATTTGATGGATCTTTTTAAGAACTAAGTTCTCATATAGCTGTTGCACTGGTTTTTGTTCCATCCCAATGACCCTGCTCACTGCTTTAATCAGGAGTTGGAGTTTGACATTGTCTTGGGCACACATGTTGCCAACGACACAGATTAAGCCAAAAGTAAGAATGTCCTGAAGAACAGATAAGTAAAACATAAGGAGGTTGTCAATGTCAATGTCAACTTTATTTATATAGCACATTTAAAACAACATTGGAATACTGTGGCCAAAGTGCTTTACAATAATAGAATTAAAAAAAAAACATACAATTAAAATGAATAACATAAATAGAAATAAAATAAATGAGCATAAATAAAATAAATAATAAATAGAAGTAATGTTACATAATCACAATGAGGAAACCATCAGTATTACTGAAGGTCACGGAATGCAAGTGAATAGAAATGAGTCTTTAATCTTGTTTTAAACAGTTCAATTGTAGATGACTCCTTTATGTGATGAGGTAAAGAGTTTCATGGGCAAGGAGCAGCAGCTGCAAAAGCCCTGTCCCCCTTAGTTTTACACTTGGTACGAGGGACAACAAGAGACAACTGACCAGAAGATCTAAGCACTCTGGATGGCTGGTGTAAAACACACCAGCAGTTCACACTAATGCTGTTCAATTTACATACGAAAAACAGCCATATATGGAATTTATAGCTGTATCCAAAGCATTGAATCTTAACTGGTTATCAGTGTGGACCTGTAAATATTTGCAGGATGTGACTCTGTCTACTAGTTTGACATATATTTGTCTTTATTTTTTTGTAATCAACATTTTCATCTCTTTCTGAATGCAGTTTCTCTAAGTACAGCTGTAAGCTGGATTGTTTCAGGCAGCAAAGATACCTCCCTCCCTTCATTCCAGTCCCTTTAACCCGGGGTGTCCAACTCTGATCCTGGAGGGCTACAGTGGCTTCACATTTTCATTCTAACAGTATTCCTAACCAGTGACTAGTTTTCACTGTCAATTAATGTGTTTTCTCTTTTTAATAGCTTTGTTCTTAAGGATTCAATCCTCTGAATTGATTCTTTTCTTCATTAAATGGCAACTAAACAGAAGTGAGATGTGAGCTGAGCCAATAGATAACCAGCTAAATTGGGGCTTCAAACCCCAACCAATTTCATTCCAACTAGTTTCTTAATGGGAAGCTGATTATTGCTGTTAATTAAACCCACTATCTAATTCCATGGGTTGTTGCTGCTCTCATTCTTCCACAGCAGACATTTCCAAAATCTGATTTTCTTGTTTCTAAGAACACTGTCTTAATGTTTTGGTGACCTGAGAGAATCAATCTTACTGTGACCTTCATCTTCCTTTATTTTCAGATACTGTGTAATGGGCACATGTTAGCATTTCATGTGCAGGTCACTTTGTGTCTCATTATTGTTTGGCTGCTAATTAAGGAAAAAGAAACAGCTAAGATGTCTGAGTCAAGTTAATTAAAACTAAGGCAAAAGAAGTTAATTAGCAGCAAGAACTGGTTACTGATTAAGAAGATGGTTAGAATGAAAACCTGCAATCACTGTGGCCCTTGAGGACTGGAGTTGGACACCTGTGTTTTAGCCTATAGCCCCTGTACTCCCCGAAGGTACTGTAGCTCTCCAAATCCCTGACACAACAACTTCCAATAAAACAAGTTTTTTATTGTGTGAAACAACAGGTTTTTTTTTGTGTGAAACTCTTACAATAAAAGTTTACCACACCACAACCACAACTTTTTCCATTCCCTGTAACTCTTCCTCCTCTCCTCTCAGCAAGCTTCGTCCTCATCCTCCCAACTCTGGCTCCCCAAGTTGAGACAAGCTGCTTCTTTTCTACAAAAGTTGAAAATGCTTATGGTGTCTCAAGACTGCAGCTTGGGAGGTTGGAGCCCACAAAAGCAGGGCCTGCTAGTCCCCACTGGCAGCACCAACGTGCTCTGTGGGAATCCATGGCGGTACCGTAACCCAGGGGGATTGCCATCTAGCATTTTGGAGGAGAAAATGCCCTGCACAAAATGTTTTCCCATATCCTTCCACACCATGTGTGTCACAGCCAGGTAAGGATCTCGGTTCAGCTCCGATCAGGATGCTAGTCCCCATGTTGCATCCCTCACACCCTTCAAATGGACAAGACTCAGAATAATCTACATCCTCCTTTGTAAAAGTAAAGTGTTGGCATTGTCACAGAATGGAAGTACTCTGCAATGAATTCCATACCTAAAGCAACACCAAGGCAGATCAAATAGATAAATTAATAAACAGAACCAAAAAACAGAAAAACAAAATGTATGACAAAATAAAAAACACTTTGCCATTCTGGGACTTCCTTTATTCTTCTGGTCTAACTTCCAGACTATGGGTAACTTGGCGACATACACAGGAGGGCATTAAATTAACTGGCTCCCATCTACCTCTCAGCCCTTGTCTCCGAACTCCACTATCCCTCTCTTGCTCTTCCTTCTCCTCCTCATCCCCTCCAGGTGAACACTTGCATCTGCTCTTCTCGCAGCTCCAAACTTAGCTGAATGAGGAGACGGAGGGTCTTTTAAGGCTGCATAGCAAAATTCCTAGTGTTAAAATAACCATTACAATAATCCTTAGAAGTGTTTTCCTAGATACACAAGTGTTAATGTAACATTAGCAGTTTCAATGTGTACTCCCTGGAAAAGTTTAGACTCTAGTCCCACCTATTCTAAAATACTTTTGGGTTATCTCAGGCTCAAACAATTCTCAAGAGTATTTGTGGAGACCCAATTCTTTGCAGCATAATAATGCTGTTTCCCACAAAAGGCCTGGGTGATTGCTACTGTTCTTAGATGAGGAGCATTGGTGTGGTGTCCTGGCTGGGTAATAATATTCCATTCCAGATTTGTATGGCCTTGTACTTCCCACTGCTGTCCTTCTCTTCATTACAATGGATTCTCTGCTACTTGGGAAAGTGGGGAAGGTTAAAAAAATAACTAGTAGTCATTTGTGACCTATGTTTAAGAATGAGAACGACAAATGAATGCTCTGTGTTAATCTGCAGTCATTGATAAAAGAAAACGGTGGTAAGTTTTTATGAATCATTTTTTGTAGGTGGCTCATATGTAAGCAAACACTGTCACAATGAACCAGAATGTCTGTCAGTTTCCAGCTATCTTCACCAGTTCTGAAATGTACAGTCTTTGTACTCAGGATCATTATGTTCTATCAATGAGCCAAAACACCCTATTAAATGTATTTTTTTCTTTTTG
The DNA here is from genome assembly GCF_900747795.2 of Erpetoichthys calabaricus. Lineage (NCBI taxonomy): Eukaryota > Metazoa > Chordata > Cladistia > Polypteriformes > Polypteridae > Erpetoichthys > Erpetoichthys calabaricus. The sequence continues at coordinate 65,789,066 of NC_041397.2, read as the reverse complement.
TATGTTTATCAGCATCCATCCTAGTATCAAAAAAACATTATCCCTGGCAGTTCAGGTCTACTCTTCAAATACATCTGTGGCAGCAAGTGTTCTTTTCCAGCATTTTATTCATCAGATGTTTGCTCCCAGGGCGGCGCAGTGGTAGTGCTGCCGCCTCGCAGTTAGGAGACCCGGGTTCGCTTCCCGGGTCCTCCCTGCGTGGAGTTTGCATATTCTCCCCGTGTCTGTGTGGGTTTCCTCCCATGGTCCAAAGACATGCAGGTTAAGTGGATTGGCGATTCTAAATTGGCCTTTGTGTGTGTCCTGCAGTGGGTTGGCACCCTGCCTGGGATTGGTTCCTGCTTTGTGCCCTGTGTTGGCTAGGATTGGCTCCACTGTGGCCCTGTGTTTGGATTCAGCGGGTTGGAAAATGGATGGATGTTTGCTACCACAGTTAAATGCTGATTTAATGGTTGAAAAGGATTGTTTTTTTATTATATGACATTCCATTTATTTTTAATAGGCTAATTGAATAAACATCATAAACAACTGTACATTCAATGTTGTTTGGAACATCTTACTTTTTTCAGCATATTAAATCATTACACCTGGGATGTCTTCATTTCTTTGGTTACAGGCCATTTTGAAAATTTCCTAGCCTGTGTTGTTGACTTTAACAAAAGTGCATTTATTCTTTTCGAGTAGTGAGAAAAGCGCTATATAAATGTGCAGAGTTATTATTATTATTATTATTAAACATTGACTCTTTTCTTGATCTTGCAGCCTCCAGTTGGCCTTGAAAGTAAATCTGACATTTCCTGTCACTTTATACAATTGATCACCACTATCCTTGAAATTGGAAGCCTACATCTGATTATTAGTGTTTATATATAACTGCTATCTTGATTATTCTGAAATGTAAAAATTATACTTCATTGAATGTTTGCTGATAACTTAATATGAATTTGGAAATCTTACAAAATCATTATAGTGATACAAATTGATCAATTCTTCTAACCACTCATCTGTTCATTTCCTAAACCTCTTTATTCTAGGGACAGAGTCTGAACTGGTAACATTGCAGTACTCTCTTAAAAATAAAGGTTATTTAATAGCATTTTACTGGGTTATATGGTTCCAGTGCTTCAGAAAGAATCATGTCATTTTGGGAAGGGTTCTTCGCATTTGAAATTGATTCATTGGGCTTTAAAAAGGCTCCTAAAATTTTAGGCAGGCATAGTGGTTAAGGCTTTAGAGTTAAAATACCACCACTGATGAAATGTGAACATGAGCTTGTCCCTTCACCTGCCTGTGCTCCAACTGGGAAAATAAAAGAAATGCAACCAATTGTATATCAAATGTTGTAAGTCACCTTAGATAAAGGCATCAGCCAAGGAATAAGTAGTAATAAAAGTGAAGACAAAACAGAAATCTTAAATGTGTGAATACTAACAGATCAAGAAAACTGGACCTTAGCCTGTGTGATTGTCCTTTCAAAATCAGGAACCCATTTATATTTAACAAATCTATTATGTTCATAATTATTTATACATCCTGTTAAAAAGTTAGTTTTTTTCTGGAACCTTCAGGGAGATTGTTCTTTTGGAAATCACAAATGGCTCTCTTATGACATCGCACTGAAAAACCATGCACAGTTCAAGAGGGAAGGATAGCAACCATCCTTAGAAGAGGCAACTGCCAGACAACTAAACACTGATATCTTTGGAGACTGGGAGAAAATCAGATTACCAAATTGAAATATATATGGAAATGGAATGCATACATAAATTCTAAATTTTTCAAAAAAAAATATATTATTTGGTCGGTCACCACATTGTTAGACATGTTAAATGGGCTGAATGGGTTAAAACAAGAGGGATGTAGATGGTAGTTTTTATTTATTTTCTATATTATTTTATGTGCTATATAATGTAAGTTTAGCATAACAGTAACTGCATGCACCTGCAAATAGGAAGGCCTAACATTCCAAGAAGGAGATACATTATGGTATAGTTTTCATTTTTAGAGTTCTAAAGAGTTTCTACTTTTGTCCGTCTGTGAAGTCATACTGTATGTTTCTCATATTTGTTTACCAGACTTGTATTACACAGGTATGTATTTTTATTAGGTTAGAATAGACTTCTTATTATATAAATAGATTTTCCTCTAGCTTTTTCTACTATTATTTCATGCTTTGCTAGAACTTCTTTCATCACAGTATACATCTGGCTCCTGGTGCCCTTCACATGTGTTTTCCATGTGTTTTTTTTTGCCTTATAATCACTGTTATTAGTCTGCAGATCCTTTATGTCTTTTATCCCCTGGAAAGAATTTTAAAAAGTTCATTCTATTGCCAGAAGGGCTTTGGTCTTAGAGGTAAATTGATCTTTGTAGATCTTTATAGAAAGCATCAACAATAAAAATGCTTATTTATTTAATACTAGCCAACCCGCGGCGTAGCATACGCTGCATAATTATTTATTGATGGGTGAACACTTCCTGAATGACACAGTTGTCCAAATGGGGTGGGTTTGAGGATACGACTGTGAGTGAATGAAAAGATGGAACTCTGGAGAGAGCAACATACAATTGTCCATGACTGAAAACTGGTTTTGGCAGATACAGGCATATCGTTTTGAAAGTTTGTCCCTGTGCCTTATTAATTGTCATTGCAAAGGCCAATCTAACAGGAAATAGTCTGCGTGTAAAAGTAAAAGGCAAATTTGAATCTGATGGGGTCAGGGATATCCGGGGAATAAGGACAGTTTGTGAGGCAGCAGCTGCGATTGTTTTACACTCCAGTACATTGCAGTGAATGCTGGTAACAGTCCGTCTAGTGCCATCACAGAGACTTCTTGCTGGCATGAGGTTTCTGAGAAGCATGACGAGGGAACCTATTTTAACAGTGGGAGTAAAACTGTTAAGAAATTTTTCGGGGAATGAAACTTGATCTGCAGGATCGTTTGTGACGATGGAGGCAACGCTGGTGAAAGTTACTTTGTCAGTAGGGATGAGTTTCAGTACTTGTTCATTAAGGTGTAGCAAGTCTTCGTTGGTGACACTTAATATAGCTCGCGTACTGAGATGTTCCGGAGTCACAGTTGAGAAACACTTTTTTAATGAGTTTTAAGCACAGGGAAAAAAATGAACATTTGAAATACCCGTAATGTAATAAACCACCAAGAAAAGTAACATTGCAACAATGCATGCTACGAACCGATCGCTGTAAACAGAAGTGAAAACAAAATCAAGCCCGGTGCATTCTTTAACTGCCTTCTCTGCCTTATGCGTCCAGCCCCCCCTCTCTTGCGCGCCTCTGTGTGTGTGTCTCTCTTGCGTGCCTGTGTGTGTGTGTCTCTCTCGCGTGCCTGTGTGTGTGTCTCTCTTGCGCACCTGTGTGTGTGTGTCTCTGTCTGGCACGCTTGCTCGCTGCACAGGGAATGCACAAGGAGAGACTGAACACGTGTGGAAATCATTGGCACGCACGGCTGCTTAGCGAATTATTGTTGGTGGGCGGGGTTCTGTGGGGTGCCGGGCGTGGCTCTGTCTTGCATGCGTCTTGTTTACCATGGATGGTTTCTGAGAAGCATGACGACTGAACCTATTTTAATTTTGAGTTTATGCGGAGGCATGCCAGTGGGAGTAAGACTGTTAAGAAATTCTTCGGGGAATGAAACTTGATCTGTGGGATCGTCTGTGACGATGGAGGCAACGCTGGTGAAAGTTACTTCGTCGGTAGGAATAAGTTTCAGCACTTGTTCATTACGGTGTAGCGAGTCTTCGTTGGTGACGCTTAATATAGCTCGCGTACTGAGTTGTTCCAGAGTCACAGTTGAGAAGTCGATGTCACCATATAGTTGTTGAACGGGATCAAAAATAAAAGGAAAACAATGTGAAGGTAATGGACGTGGGAGGAGTGTTAGAGTTGGTGGGCGGGGCTCTGTCGTACGTGCCATGGTGGGCTGCTTAGTGAATTGTTGGTGGGCGGGGATCTGTGAGTTGGCCAGCGTGGCTGTGTCTTGTATCTTGCCTGCCATGGTCGGCTGCCTTAGTGAATTATATATATATAGATAGATTTTTGTTCATATTTCAAAGTTAAACATAACAAAACAATGTGAGCTTGTTCACATGGTTCATTAGTTGTGTGTAATGCAGTTATTATAACAATTACCAGTATCTCCTTCATAACTAAGGTGGCTAGATTTCTTTCCCTGCAAATAAGAATTTGCCTCAGGCTGAGGATACCAAGTACCTTGGGGATTTATGCATGCGTAAAGGCAGAAGTGACGGTGAGGTCCCTGTATAGGGTTGTTGGGTTCGTTCTGAATTTTAGGATGATGATGAGCAGAGAAATCAATACAGGAGGACCACTATGGATTGAGCAGTGCAAGTTTAGGTAGTTTGTATATGTAGTTAAGATTCCTGTTACATGTGGTGTACCAGGCACAACCCATAGAAGAAAACAAGGGATACGTTGAGGTAATATCCACTCATCAGTCAAGGAGTGTCTGGGTAATTCCAGTGAGCATGGGAAAGGTGTTATATAAATAAATTGTATTATTATTTATTTATTAAGGAGGACCTGGAAACTTTTGCTGAACACAAATTGGCCTGCTCTATTCAGTTTGGTGTGCTGCTACTGTGGTGTTCACCTGACTAAGGGAACTGAAGTGAACTTATTCACTAGTAATTGTAATCCAAAGTAAATACATGCACACTCAGGATTGGGATATGCCATTCTCTTAGTTGACAATGCAGGAATTGTGGGTCCACTGCTACTTTTGTTATTTGTGTACAACATCCCCCCTAGTGTTATGTTTACCCCCAGAAAAACAAGTCAAAAACATTGACTTTTTTCAACAAGAAAAAATGTTATTACGTGTAACAGAAACACTTTAATACCAAAATTGTGGTCGAAATTTAACATCTTATTAAAGAAAGAAACGTCCTCTAACAGGACAATTAAGTAATCAGGCAGGAGAAAAGCTGCTCATTGTATCTTTTAATTACTCCTCAGCAAAATTCCTTGGAGAGAGCATTCTTCAACAGCAGTCTGTTACAGCACGGTCAGCATGATCAGAGAAACAAAGAATGGATGATCATTTTATAAACTATCGAATTGACATACAGTGTCAATCAATGCATACATTTACTCTGGTTGGTTCATTGTTTTACACCCAGATGGTTTATATAAAATAAAAGTCCATTATATTATATGCTGGTTCTTGTTATGCATTTTGAGATGGGCTACCACCCTTGAAATTTCTGTGCATATAACAATTGTCCATTTTCATTTATAGGACATCTGCTGATTTCTTAGTCATCGCTTAGTCATCCTTCAGTGCATTTTGTATGTTACATCAACCTTTCTTCAGGTACATTACCTACTTAAACATCTCAGTATTTTTTCTAAACCAATTCTTATATTTCAATGTACATGTTGTTGTTCACTTGACCTTTATCTGGTTTCCTGGTGTGCCTGAACAGGTTTCTGACATTTATTAAGCCTTTATGCTATTTCTTTAAGATGAATGCTATGTTACCCTAAAATTATTCTTCCACAAATGTCAACATAAATACAGTAGGAAAGGCATGTCTAGTGATCGTTGCTGTACTAATGCAGATTAGCACACATCCATCATGTAACATTGTTTTGAAGTAGTCACCTATACACAGCTCATTGTTGCAGTTGGGATGGTTGGAGCATGTTTCTTTGTGCACTTTTCTTGTAATATTTGTTATGTTGCTCGCAACTGAAAGTGTAGAATGTCAACACCTGATTTTCACAATAAACACTGCCCATTGAGTTATTGTAGGCTACCACAGTGCAAGGCTTATTGGCTTCCATGTTTCCTCTGACACAAAAGTTGACAGTTGCTGCATTGTGAACAGTGCTTAGGAGGGTAACATCTTTCTTGTCCTTCCACTTGATTGTGATCATTTTACCTTTTGGCCATGTTGAAGCTTCACATGACCAAATTCAACAGGAACATCATGGCGGTTTGGTTGTACAGTATACATATCAGTTTATACTGATGTTTCAACATCGGATGACCACTTGACATTGTCATCACTATCACTTGATTAAACTAATGGTTCAGTTTCATTTTGTTTTAAAACTAGCTTTATCTTCTTTTGTTTGCACGCCATTGTGTGTTTAGGTTGAAGGCTCCTTCCCTCTTATGAATATTGATGAGTTGTTATAGAGTGGTGTAACACATAGAAATATTCATTATTTTTTGCAGTATTATGTTATTTTATCTACTAGAAGGTTTATGGATGTGGTGAGAGAAGACATGCAGGTGATGGGTGTAACAGAGCAAGATGCAGAAGACAGGAAGATATGGAAAAAATGATCTGCTGTGGCAACCCCTAACGGGAGCAGCCGAAAAAGGTAGAAGAAGATGGCAGCAGAATATTTTCCTGAATACTGTTCAGTCTTAATACTTTTCATGAGAACAAAACAACTTAAACCCAGAGACACTTGGGGTTTACTGCTTTTACATTGAATTCCAAACCTGAGAGATGCTCAGGGTCAATGCCAAGGAGGGTATTTTATATTACTGATTTTTCTTCGAATGCTTTTGAAAGTTAGTTTGTAAAAAAAGTTTAAATGATCTCCTTCAATCTCAGCAATTAATGGGAACTAAAGGTAAACTATAAAATTATGTAAGTCACTCTTAACAGGCCATCCACTTAGCTTTCTCTACCTATCTAAATGCACTTTATTGATCAGTGTTTTTTTTTCCATAATGAATTTTATAACTATGCTTTCTCTTTTGTGTTTTTGAATGAAATATTCCTATTTAAGGCCATTTAGTTTTGCCTTCATGTATCCAGTGTTTCACTTCTGAATCTATCAAATTATCTTTATAACCAATTTTTGTAATAGCCTCAGCTTTATTTCATATTATGTATCTCTATAACATTGGAGCAACTATTAGAATTTTATTAGATGCTGTGAACAATTAGGCTTTGCAGAAAATGACAGAATATCCTTTAATTTTTGCAGAGAACTGGGAGATGGATAATAATTGCAATAAAATGGTTATTGAATAACAATGAGAGGTTGATGGTAAACACAACATTCAGAGCTGTTATCTGTGTTTTTAACTTTGGCTTGATAGCCAAGTTTTACATTGAGCTGTTTATCAAAAATGATAGCAGAATGACACAAAAAGCATTTTAATGGAACAATTTACCTTGAGCAGGGACACATTATTGATTTTTTCTTTTTTTATTAAACTCTGAACTGGGTTAGTTTACAAAATTTTGTCTTTGGAGGCTGGGGATTACATTATGCTCCACTACACAACTGAGCTCAGATTGGCCCAAATGTCAGTGGCAGCTTGGCAAGACCCAAGGGACTACAAACAATGAGCAATCCATTGTATCAAAGCCTAGATACACTAATAAATTTCTTTTCTAAAGAAACATTGTGCATATTCGTTATAACTTAAAAAAATGATATAGTCCTTGGTACTACTTCAAACTTCCCCCAAGAAACCAGGTTATTCGTAAATATTAATAATACTCTCCACCCTTAGTCAAGTGTACTTTTAAGTGTCATTTCACATACAGTATTTATACAGTATTTATTCCTGTATGTCAAATCCACCATTTTTTCCCTTTTCCATTGTGTCAGCAGTATAGTACAGTTGCTAAAGCCCTGGACATTCAAAAGCAGGTTTACCAGTTTATTTCCTACCTGTGCCTCAATGTTATGTCATTTCAACCAGAACCAGTCTTGGAAAATTACCCACAAAAAAGAAAGTATTTCTTTATGCACAAACACTGCAGTTATTTGCAATGCCCTATGAGATACTAAATAAATCAATACCCAGTAGGACTCCAGTCAATAGTCTGGATTTTCATTTTGTATTTTGTGGGGTGAGTGAATGGGAGTATTTGAAAGAATTCTATAAACTCTGAGTAATGCAGAAATTGAATAAATGCAAATACCAGTGTTGTTTTATTCTAGGGCTTCCTCCATGGCTCTACTTTCTTTTCCTTCCTTTTGTTAATTCTGATGTTTTTAAAAATTATTTTGAGTTTTTTTTTATTTTATTTGTTTTCTTTCTCATTCTCTCAGATTGCTTATTGTTTTCCTGTTTAATCATCATTTTTTACTTTTACTTTTTTCTTCTGATTTTGCTTGTCACATTTCCACTTTTCTGTATGTTGAGCCCAAAGAGTAGAGCCCTCTAACATAGCAGCTGTTGAGGTTCCTCAAGGGGATGGACTGTATAAAAGCCTGAGATGCCTTCTCTTTTTTCATTTTCTTGTGCTCCTCTTTTCTTTGTGGAATTTCTAGGTCTTGCTGGTGTTTATAAGTAGATTTCTAGTTTTCAATTTTTAGCTCCTTGTCTTACTTTGTGAACTCAGCTAATGCAGATTTGGTTTTGATCTTTATTGGGTTTGCTTTTTCTAGCCTTTCTTTTTGGAAATGTTCTGTGCGTTTTTGCTTTGGATGTTTTTCCGTTGTTTTCTTTATTTTCTGGAGCACTCCTTTTTATTAAATAAAATATACTAAATTATTCTTAGTTTTGGAGTTTTAAAAATTCTATCTCAAAACATAGCCCTCAGACCAATGTGAAATTTAAGACTTAAACCTTTTTTTTTAAGTTTTGGGCCCTGAATCATAACAACCTGTAAATGAATAGTAGTTTTATCACAGCACACGCAGGAGTTTTATAACCAGGAAAGTAACCTGTATTTAAGAAATCACTAAGACCTATGTTTTTTTTTTATTGAAATATCCCAAAATTAGGATGCCACATATTTCATGATTCCATCTTAAATACCCACACCAAGCTGATATCAAATAAAATAACACAGACCTCATGACCAGTAACAGTACAGTTGCTAAAAAATACTGTAAATGTGCTCATGACCAGAAATGAGTGTCCAAAATGGCAACATGGTAACAACACAATCATATGCCAAATGTACACCAAACTTTGTTTTAAAAGAAAATAAAAGATTCCTGATTGTACTGGGACCCAGGGCGAAACTGATTTTCTGTGGCACCAGATTTAGCTAACCATTAGTTTTGACGGCTATTAGAGGGGTAAGTCAGTTTCAGATCCGTAGTTCAACTATTCATCCAAAGAACCGCTGGATTGCAGTTTCTCAAGAGTTTCTGAAAATGGCCTGATCCTGTAGTTTTAAAAACCCTTCTTGAATTTCATGTCCCCACTAGCTGCATTAGCAATTTTTTTCTTTTAACCTTTTGAATGTTTTTATTATTATTTTTTTATCTTTCTGTAGTGCCCGGTATTCATCTGAGTCAGAAGTTGTTTCTTAATTTTTCTTATACAGTAAACGTATTCAATTTTCTTTGTTAATAATGCCCTTATTTGTCTGTTTCATTCAATTTTAATCTTTTTGTTCTTTTGGCTTTGGGAATACACTTATTTATCTATCATTTATAGTTGCAGAATTTTTACTTTCGCATAATTTGTTTTCTAGATACAGTACTTCCTCATCTCCAAAAATAAATGGAGCCTGAGCAGGATAGGAAAAAAAATGAATCAAAAGAGAATAACTAAAGGAAAGAAATGAAGAAAAAAAATTGAAAGCAATCGCTAGGTTTGGAAAAGTAAATGGAAGAGGACGAGATGAAGAATATCCTTGCTGTTTTATTACTTTTTGGAGAGCAGGACAGAGAGGGCTGGAGGAGCTCCAAGCAGGTAGTTGTGCTCTCGACAGCCAACAAGCTGTGATGCGGAGCTGCTGAGAAGGTGGGAGAGGCCATGGGAGCTTAAGAACGAATGGGATCCTGATGCAGCAGCATCCGAGAGGTGCATGGCATCCTAGGTGCTGTGGTGACTGATGGAGAAGGCAGCTCCAGGACTGCAGGTAAAAGCTGAGGAGGTGAATTGATGGGGATGTGACAGAATGCAGCAGATTCTTGATGGGACTGGGAGAAAGATTGTAAGCAGAAGCATGAAACATTTTGCTGGACACTGAGACACTGGCAAAAAAAATTGAAGAAACATGTTTCTGAATACCTGTTCTTTCTGCACCAGGAATTGGTATTACTTTGAAACACAGTCATCATACTGCTAGCTTCTATTCTGTGAAGTGGAAGGAGCACACATAAGATTTAATTGGTGGCTTTATCCAATTTAACTCCATCAGGCAGTCCTCCTCATCGTGGGTGAAAATCAAGATGCTGCTTAACCTGTCGGTTCAATGTCTTATACTTCATGTATTCCAAACTGTGCTGTGATGAGCTACATGGTAGAACAGGTAATAATATAGCAAGCAGTGACCATCCATTATATCCATTTTCCTTTGTGTGTCTTTCTAAAATGGGATCACAGAACAGCAATGGGATCATGGCAGGGCCAACCCCAATGAAGATGCAATTATGTTTTCAGTTTCAAACATTTGTATTGATTTTTAGCTCAAACAAATATATTTGTAACAAAAAGAGATTTAAGTTGATATGCAGTTTCCAGTATTTTTTTTACTACAGCAATGTCCCCAGCACGTGTAATGAGATTTATCCATATGAAGGATTCTTTTCAATTATGAAATGTGTGAACATCTGTGCTTAAAGCCTTGAGACAATTCTGCAGCATTTTGCTCCTTTTAAAAGCCTTGGCCTCAATTTACCCTATTTACCTCCTTTTGTAGAATGATGGTCACAATGCTTGTCAAAAGGTCTTCTCCTACAAAATCTTCAGTGCTATTTTTGTCCCAATTCATGAATATTTCTATTTGTCTGTTCACTCACGTCTTGTTAAAGGAACTCCATGAATGTCAAACACACTAACACTTTCAGGTATCCTGAAATTAATTTAATTGCAGAGTCTTGATTTATGCTTCAAAGAACATAATTGTCACCTCAGTGTGTGTGTGCCCTGCGGTGGGCTGGTGCCCTGCCCGGGATTTGTTCCTGCCCTGTTTTGGCTGGGATTGGCTCCAGCAGACCCCCGTGACCCAGTAGTAGGGTATAGTGGGTTGGATGATGGACGGATAGAAGGTCACAGTGAAGCACATCTAAGAAACTCTATAATTTAAGCTGCTTGCCCCTGCAATACCTACTCGATTCTACACACAGGTTTAATTTTCCTGTCTTCTGCATGGAGTTTTCATCTCTACTGGGTCATGTGAACTTCTGAGGATGGTAGTTATATTTAATTTGAAACAATGCCATTTCCCAAGTTAATATTTACTTATGTTTTTAGTTCTAATAAACAGCTAACAATAAGTAGTTACTACAAAAATTGGTATTACAAAATTAGTCTGATTCTTAATTTAGTTATTATTCTATTGATACAACACAATGCATTGAAACTTATTTTTTGTACAGCTCTCTTAACTGAGTGTAGGTGCAGAATGCTGTGAATAATTCACAGTTAAAATACAAGTATAGATTGTACTAATTACTAAATCCAGAACTGGTACATTAATTGATGAACTATGACCAGTTGACAAAGTCAAAACCAAAGTCACAGTCCTGGAACACCTCAGCCAACTGTCAACTTACCAACTCCTGGGTTTTCTATGGTGGAGTCTGCACTGACCATCCAATTTGATGAAAGAATCATTCCACCTGGTAATTCCAATGCTTCTTTATATGAGATCCATCCATCCATCCATTATCCAACTCGCTAGATGACTTCTCCATATGCAAAAGACTAGCCGCAGTACTGCACTGCAGTAGAGCAGTGGCACCAAGTGCCAAATTCTGTTAATAACCTTTGGACGGCACAGTGGCACAGTGGTAGTGCTGCTGCCGCATAGTGAGAAGACCACAGTTTGTGTTCCAGGTCCTCCCTGTATGGAGTTTGCATGTTATCCCCATGTCTGTGTAAGTTTTCTCGGGGCACTCTGGTTTGCTCCCACAATCCAAAGACATGCAGGTTAGATGGACTGGCGACACTAAATTGGACCTAGCATGTGTGTAGCATGTGTGTGAGTGTGTTCTGCTGTGATGGACTAGTGTCCTGTTTAGGGTTTGACCCTGCCTTGCACCCTATGCTTGCTGGGATGGCCTGCAGGCTTCTGTGACCTTAATAACATGTGGTTGTGCATTTCACCACCTCCAACATTAACCTTCCTAAAGAGATTCAAAGATGTTTAAGACAATGTGTTTATATGTATTTAAATGTTAATGCCAGATAAGTGATCTATACATGGAATATCCACGACTATTTTAATTACCACATAAATAGTACAGATTTCTTATATTTGGGGGATTTTTTTGGTTCTTCACTTTTCTTCTATTGTCCATATTTCTATGTCATTTACTGTTTTATTTTGTGTGACTTTGATGGCTTGGTGTTTCAAGCAAGATGCAGTCCTCAAGTGAGACAAGACCTTTTTGGGTTGGGATGTCTCTGGGTTCCTACCCGGCCTGGTACTCCCAGAATTCTACTTTTTGCAATTAGGCATATAGAATTGGTTGTCACAGTATAATTTTTCCCTTTTGGGAACTGTTGGTTTTTCTAGCCCTTCTAAACTTCATTTTCTACCTCCCAACTAAAGTCAGTCCTGAGAACAAGTAATGTTCTGTTGTCTTCCTCTCTTACTCTTCACCCATTGTATGATATGTTTCACTCCTTAACTCCTGCTGAGAAACCAATCTCCACATTTTAACTATTCCAACTAAGCCCGTCTCCTCTCAGTTTTCTTTCTCTGCCCCATTTTCCTTTCCTCTACACCACCACTGTTTTAGAATAATATCTTTAAGAATATAGTCCATAATGATTCTAACCTTGCGGTGGGTTGGCACCCTGCCTGGGATTGGTTCCTGCCTTGTGCCCTGTGTTGGCTGAGATTGGCTTCAGCAGACCCCCGTGACCCTGTGTTCGGATTCAGCGGGTTGGAAAATGGATGGATGGATGGATGATTCTAACCTTTCACACTAGTGATGAGTGAAACAGATAACTTTTGTTTTGCCCGCACTTTTGGAATATTGCCCCTAAAATCCACTTTGTATGCTATTTTGCAATTACAAAACTCACTTAAACAAATTTTGTAAAGTTTTCAGGTATTTTAGGATGGAAAGTGAGAAATATTCCTTCCTAAGGGTGATTCCACTGCCAAAACTGCTTTCACTTCCATTGGCCACCCTCCAGCACCACTCCTGAACTTACATGGCTCCATCCATACAGCTCCATGCAATATCATTGCATTGCCAGCCTGCACATTCATGCCATCAGTTCTTCATCGCACCACACATTTGTTGGGATGGGGGGAAACACCGTCTGCCCATAGTTTCCCCAACTCTGTAAGCCGATAGCTGGAAGCCACATTCAATGCCAATGATTATATCAGCAGCGAAGTGCCTTTCCTCACTCTGCACCATAATAAACTGCCCCATTCTTTCGTCATGAAGAAGAATGGCATGGATTTCACTTGTGGTAAAACACAATTTGTTTCACAGATTTTTTCGTGAAACATAACTCTTCATTACCCTGTAAATTCAGCTTTGCACGAATGGTTTCACTCATCACTAATCAACATGTGCCTCCCATGAGAGTGAATTTTATAATGGAGGTAAACAGTACAGTGGATGGGTGAATTGTTTTTATGTTCATTAAGTCGACAAAAGAATGCCACTATTCTCTACTAGTGTTAGTGTCTTTTTAATGGTTCATGGATTCACTGCAGTAGTTAAATTTCCTGAAATCATCACTAAATGCAGCAGCTTATTCAGACATGAATATTTCTCAGCATGATAGCATTAAATGGAGTAAGTGATATTTTCCTTATCTTCCAAGTACTTTTTGTAGGATTTCAAAGCTAACATGTCTTGCATAATATATTTTGGACATATTGAAAGTTTCAGTTGGTCTATAGACTGGTTGCTATTAAAAATTAGTGTTTGTAACAATAATAAAAGAAATGTTGATGTATTTTTAATTACATTCCCCAGTTAGCATTGTCATAAAATTCCTTACATATAGATGTATATCCCCATTACAATGTAAAATACAATGCACACCTCCCCAGAGAACATGGGCAAAAAATACATATAACATTTATCTAGAAATTGGTGTTCTTTGTCAGTGGTCACAAAATTCCGATAACCATTAAATCCTTAATATAATGCAACAGTGACATGTAAGCAGAGCATAAGCAATCATCTGTCTAATACACACTGACTCTAACACCATATTTAAACACGATGAGTGGCAATAACAAAAGCAGCTGCTTGGTTTTTGAACAATCTTTTGCAGTAACTTCTCAATCTTCATATATCAGGTCATGATTAATGAATACTTGTGATTTTATTTGTCTATTGAAAGTGTATTGTTTGTTTAGTAAGTGAGTTCGTAATTAAAATAGTTGTGAATATTTCACATTTAGTGCATATATCTGGCATTAACATATATTAAATACATTGTCTTGAATATCTTTGAATCTCTTAAGGAAGGTAAATGTTGGAGAAGGTCAAAAACACAGTCACATTATGTTATGCTGGAGGAGAGAATATTAATAGAATAATAAAATATCAATTAAATAAGGAATCAAACACATTTATTATACCAAAGTTTAGTCGAGGACACAGGACACAAACCTTTGCCTATTTACTGTGAGGCAGCAGCACTACCAATACCACTACACTACAATGCTGTCCAGAGGTTATTAGAACATAAGAAGTTTGACAAACGAGAGGCGACCATTCAGTCCATCAAGCTTATTTGTTAAGCTAATAGCTATGCTGTAACAATATCTCATCCAGATTCTCCTTAAAGATTTTCAATGTTTCTGCTTCAACTACATGTCTTGGTAGTTTATTCTGAAGTCCCACAACTCTTTGCATAAAGAAATGCTTCTTGGCTACAGTTTTAAATACATTTCCCCTAATTTTCACTGATGTCCTTGAGTATGTTATTCACCCTTAATCTGAAAGAATGTTGCTGGATCCATTTTATCAGTGTGCTTGAGGATTTTAAATAACGGGATTAGGTTCCCATGTAGTCTGAGACTAAGCAGGTTTATTTTTTTGAGTCTGTTAGAGCAGGCATGTCAAACACGCGGCCCCTGGGCCGCATGTGGCCCGCAACAGTAATCTGTGCGGCCCACATGACCAATCCTAGTTAGCACTAAACTTGTACAAAATGATTACTATTGTTTGTGATTGAATCATTCTGCATCTTCGGCGTTACTTATTGACTTTTCTTACTTCTGCCTTCTGACAAAAGCACGTTTTCCCATAGCATTACAGTACCGGAAACGTTATCTGCTAGCATAATCACGAGCTTTGTCCAAAGTTAATGAGCCTCGATGTCGCAACTGAAGTGCTAGGCTGCAGCAGGGGCAGCCTTAGGCATGTGCAAACTGTGCACCTGCACAGGGCAGCCACGCCAATATATATTGAATATAAAACAGAAAGAGAAAATAACGACACAGCTGACGGCAATGTGACCGAAAAACATTTTGTTTCATGTTAATTAGTACACTGTATATTTACTAATGTCACTCGAGTCGGAGCAGTAAGCTATATGTAGTATTATAGTGTTCTGCCGTAATGAGAATATCATGGACCGCCACTTGGTTTTAAAGTTTCGGACACGCGCATATAGAAGCATGTCATGAGCACGAGGTGGCTATGCAGTGTCCGCAACGGACGTGGCCATCCGCCGTGCATAAGATACCATATTGACATTGGCGGGCAAAGGGGCCACCGATTCTTTCTCTGCCCAGGGCTGCCACGAGCCTAGAGCTGCCCCTGGCAGGCTACACTACTGGCTGGGCTGCTGAGACTGGCCACTGGGCAGAACTGACCATCACGAGTAGTAATAGCTCGCATATTTTCACGTTTTTTTGCTCCACTTTTATGTCATTTTGTGCTAGTATTGTAATGAACAGTTAGTGCAGACTACAGCTGAAGATCTGAAGTGGATGTGAGAAGTTGGCAAGTTGTTTATTAATACATTTTTGTGATTTTGAGTTTGTAAAATTAGTGTAGGTCAGGAGGCTTTTTGCATATCGGCTTATTTTACAATATAAACTTTGAAGTAAACTTAGTAAAGTAAAATTTGACTTTTGGAGGATTTGTTTTCCAACTTGAATTACTGGGCAATGAATTCAGTGAGCGTTTTCGTAATTTCAGTTCACACGAACAGGACTTTGCGCTGTTTATGTCACCATACTCTTACAACATTGAGAATGCGCCTGAGAATATCCAAATGAAGTTGATTGAACTGCTGTCAGATTCTATTCTGAAGGCAAAATACAACGAAGTTGGTGTGCCAGGCTTGTATGCTTACCTGCCACCCTTGTATGTGCAGATTCGTAAGTTGGCATCGAGAGTACTGTCTATGTTCGGAAGCACTTACCTTTATGAGCAATTGTTTTCATTAATGAAAGCTACCAAAACCCCACATCGCTCAAGATTTACCGTCGAGCACCTTTCATCCCTCATAAAAGTTGCAGCTGTACAAGATTTCAAGCCTGATATTGACAAACTGGTTACTAAGAAGAGATGCCAAGTGTCGGGACAAAAGAAATAGATCTCACACTGTAAGACTCCTATATAAGCAATGAATATAATATAATGAATATAATATAATAATATAAGGACCTAGCTAAGAGACTAAGACTCTAATTGTACGCTGTTGTACGGAAATTGTATGGAAATAAATTGCTTTTCTTTAAACTTTAAAGTTTAAGTGTTACATTTTTTAAAGTTTTCAGTATGTTACAGTGCGGCCCGCTGACGCACATATGGCAGTTGAAGCGGCCCACCAATGGTAGTGAGTTTGACATGCCTGTGTTAGAGTACATGTCCTTAAGTCCTGGAATGCACTCCTCTGCACAACTTCAAGTGCTGCTATGTCTTTCTTGTACCGTGGAGAACTGATCTGCACACAATTCTGCAGTCATGGTCTTACTAGTGCATTATATAGTTTGAGCATAACATCCCTTGACTTAAATTCAACTGTTTTCATAATATAACTTAACATTGTATTTGCCTTTTTAATAGCTTCTGTACATTGCTTAGTTGATGACAATGTTGTGTCAACATATACCACTTCATGCTTTTCAAAGGGTTGCTTCCTGTATGACATTGTCTCTGATCTTGTATTTATAGCTGATGTTCCTTTTGCCCATGTGTAGCACTTTGCACTTTTCTACATTAAACTGCATTTTCCAATTGTTTGCACAGTTCTGAAGCTTATCCAGGTCTTTTTGAATTCCTTTAGCAGCCGCCTTGGTGTCTGCCATTCCTCCAATTTTAGTGTCATGTGGAATTTCACACGTTTACTCACTATACTGGTAACTGTGTCATTAATATAAATCGGTAAAAGTAATGGTCCAAGTCACCAAGGGACTCCCCTGATGACCTCGCTCTACATGGAACATTCTCTTCTTATCTGTATTCTTTGTCTCCTGCCAGTTAAACAACTCAAGATCCAGTTTTTTTATTCATAGAATAATAATTAAATAAAGAATCAGACTAATTTTATAATACCAAATTTTAACAGCAAGTACTTATTGCTACTTTACCATTTATTGGGACTAAAAATGAAAGTAAACTTCACCTGACTCTGTTTCAAATTTAAATATAATCATCAATAAAGTATCTATCTATCTATCTATCTATCTATCTATCTATCTATCTATCTATCTATCTATCTATCTATCTATCTATCTATCTATCTATCTATCCCTCAGAAGTACACACCAGCCCCTATAGATTTTTTGCTGACACTGACCCCGGGGGCAAATGATATCCTATTGCACATGCCAATGGCCACAAGTGTGAACAAAAGTAGTATGAAAATTCTAAAAATCTCCTGTATAGTAAGAATCTATGAGAATGGAAGTATTGCAATATTTGTGGTCTAGTCCCTGGAGTCTGCTCATGTAAGCAGTATGTGAAGTGACCCATTATATGAAGTGCATAATAGAAAATCCATACGTGTCTGGTGAGCATAGACTTTTAAAGGTTAAGGCAACAAATTAAAAATGAGAATGGTGGCTTAATACAGGTAGTGAGGTGTGGAAGTAGTACTGTTTTGAGGCCATATTTGGGGAACATGTGGATAATGAAGTCAACATGTAACAGCTGCTCATTTCCGTGTCTGTTGATCCACATAATATTATGGAAAGGGAATGCTTGGTGCCATAATCATCATATAAGAACAAGCAGGTTAGTTTCCTGGTCACAGCAAAGTGCTGTAGTGGTTAGTGCTGCTGCCTCTTGGAGCCAGGGTCAATGGGTTCAAATTCCATTTGAAGTTATTGTCAGTGTGGTGTTTGCACATTCTCCCCATGTTAGTGTAGGTTTTCACCCGAATTTGACGTTTTTACTCTTATGTCGCTAAACATGTGCTGGTTTGGTTAACAGCAGAGTCTGAGGAGGCCCTACGTAAGTGAGTGAGTGGGTGTGTGGGGGAGTGGACCCTCTGAAGAACCAGCACCCTGTGTAAGGCTATTTCATGTCTTGATCCCAGTGCTGCCAGATTAAGGTGCAGCACCCCATTACGCTGAATTGGATGGAGTGGATCTGATAATGTCAAATAATTTTATCATTGTCGGAAAGCCACTGCGGGCTCCACAAATTGAAAAGTGTGCAGTACAAGCACATCCATCATATTATAATGTTTTGGATATTTGTAATTTTGAGAAGACTAGCATGGCAATGTAAACAACAACAGCATCCCATGGAAGGGATTCTGAATCCTCACAATAATAATAAGTGACATACAGGTACAGATGAGAAGCAAAAGCCATCCCTCCACATGGAACCTTTTTATATGTAAATTGCATGAAGTACAGACACCATTTCTATGCTTATGGAGATAAATTTTAGCATTTTAATAGCCTCTCTGCTTATTTATTTCATTTGTGAAGAATTGCCTTGCCAAGACAGGAATGGTAGGAGATAAAATATTTAAGGATAGGAAGAACTTCCCTGAATTTATGAATCAGTAACCCACTACCAACACAACAGCACTGGGATTTATTTAATTTTTTTTTTTACTCAGAATTTTGTATGAAGAATATCCTAACAGCCACATTTCAAATGCTAGGGTTTACTGAGACAACTGAGGTTAATCTATTCTTCTATAGACAGACAAACTGTTAAAAAAGGGAAAATAATCCAGCAAACTCTAATCCTTATTCTCTACTGAACAAATGTTGCATCAATGACCAAAAACATATTATAGGCAGAATGGTGGCTCTGAGGCTAGGGATCTACACTGGCAATCGGAAGGTTGTCGGTTCGAATCCTGTAAATGCCAAAAGAGACTCTGCTCTGTTGAGCCCTTGAGCAAGGCCCTTAACCTGCAATTGCTGAGCGCTTTGAGTAGTGAGAAAAGCGCTATATAAATGCAAAGAATTATCATTAAAACAATACTGTGTAGCAAAGAACACCAAATCAATCAATCAAGCAAGCAAGCAATTGATTGATCAATCATTCAACAACAATGGAATTGAGTAAATTCAGTGAAAGAAAAAACAGTTTTGCCATGCTGCCTTTAAATCTTCTTCTTCTTCTTTCGGCTGCTCCCGTTAGGGGTTGCCACAGCGGATCATCTTCTTCCATATTGTTCTGTCTTCTGTATCTTGTTCTGTTACATCCATCACCTGCATGTCCTCTCCCACTACATCCATAAACCTTCTCTTAGGCCTTCCTCCTTTCCTCTTGCCTGGCAGCTCTATCCTTAGCATCCATCTCCCAATATACTCTGCATCTCTCCTCTGCACATGTCCAAACCAACGCAATCTCTCCTCTCTGACTTTGTCTCCCAACCGTCCAACTTGAGCTGACCCTCTAATGTACTCGTTCCTAATCCTATACATCCTCATCACACCCAATACAAATCTTAGCATCTTTAACTCTGCTACCTCCAGCTCTGTCTCCTGCTTTCTGGTCAGTGTCACCGTCTCCGACCCATATAACATATCTGGTCTCACTACCATCCTGTAGATCTTCCCTTTCACTCTTGCAGATACCCGTCTGTCACAAATTACTCCTGACACTCTTCTCCACCCATTCCACCCTGCCTGCACTCTCTTTTTCACCTCTCTTCCACAATCCCCGTTACTCTGAATTGTTGATCCCAAGTATTTGAACTCATCCACCTTCACCAACTCTACTCCTTGCATCCTCACCATTCCACTGACCTCTCTCTCATTCACACATGTATTCTGTCTTGTTCCTACTGACCTTCATTCTTCTCCTCTCTAGAGCATATCTCCACCTCTCCAGGGTCTCCTCAACCTGCTCCTTACTCTCACTACAGATCACAATGTCATCAGCAAACATCATAGTCCACGGGGAATCCTGTCTAATCTCGTCTGTCAACCTGTCCATCACCATTGCAAATAAGAAAGGGCTCAGAGCCGATCCCTGATGTAATCCCACCTCCACGTTGAATGCACCCATCACTTCTACTGCAGTTTTCACCACAGTCACACTTCCCTTGTACATATCCTGTACTACTCTTACATACTTCTCTGTCAGTCCTGACTTCCTCATACAATACCACAACTCCTCTCTAGGCACCCTGTCACATGCTATGCTGCCTTTAAATATACAGTGAAAAGTGAAATGCTGAAGTGGTGCCGCATATACAGCTAATGGACAGGATTTTTTTGTGCTGGCTAAGAAAAGGCAAACACACAGGTTTCAGTTGCCATAGGGTACACAAGGTGAGGAGAAATGCTCCAGAGATTGTAACAACTGCAGAGATTTTGTATTATATTCAGTTCTGCACCATGCCAAGCAGTCTCCTGTGGGACTTCATCATTATCATATATCCAGGCTGTCCTTTTAGCAAAAAATTGACTTCTTCTTTTAATTCTCCTGGGTTTGCTTATTTTGCCATGGGAATTTCCTTTATATGTGCAAACATTCTGCTTATGTTTATCATCAAACACTGGAAATATAGGAAAGAAAATCTGGCATATCTGAAAGAGGTTTTCTTGTTTAGGAAGTTCCAAAAATGTATTTTTATAAGCTTACTAACAAGTTCACATTAGAGGCATTATCCAAACAAAACCATTATTTTACTAATAGAGTATGCTTCTTTTGTGGTCTATTTTAGCTTGACATAGACAAGTTGCAAATATGCAAATTAAAATTGTAAGTAAGGCTATAATGTTTAGTGCACCCTCCAAGCAAGAGCACACGAATGAACTATCCCTCAGGTATTCTTTTATACCCATTCACGTTCAGTCACTGTTATCCAGGTTCTGTGGCCTTGCCCATTAGGATGTAGAGAAAAGGGTATGTGTTGATTACTATAGTATGCAGACTTTAAATTTACAACCCATATTCCAAAACAGTTAGGACAGATTCATAAATTTTCTTTGACTTGTATTCAAACAAAAATGCACAAAGACAAGGAATTTCATTTTTTACTTAATCAATTACATTGCTTTTTGAAGATACACATCTATTCTGAAATGAATGCCTGCAACACATTCCAAAAAAGTTGGAATGGGATAGTTTAGGACTAATGATGTGACAAGTTGAATTAATAAAGTGATATGAAACAGGTGCAGCAATAGTGTTATAGTATATACAGATCAGACACAACATTAAAAGCATTTGCCAAATATTGTGTAGGTCCCACTCTCCCACTCATGTTGTCAAATCAGCTCTGACCCATCAATGTATGGACTCCACAAGACCTCTGAAGGTGTCTTGTGGTAGATGAGACCAGCAGATCCTTTAAGACCTGTAAATTGTGAGGTGGGGCCTCCATGGATTGGACTTGTTTCTCCAGCACATTTCACAGATGCTCGATCGGACTGAGATCTGGAGAATTTAGAGTCCAAGGAAACACCTTGAACTGTTTCTAATGTTCATCACACTTTCATAAACAATTTTTATATTTCAGCAGGACTCATTATGCTGCCGAAATAGGCCACAGCCATCGGTATAAAGCTGGGTAACAAAGCTAGAAGGGTGTATATTTAAAAAATAAAACAAATTCACAAGGCAAAAAAAAATGTGTTTGTGTACAGTTTTCAGTATAGTACAGGGTGAAGAGAATTTGCAAATCACTCCTTTTTGTTTTTTTTATTACCAGTTTCTATACTATTCCAACTTTTTTGGAATTTGAGTTGCACATTGCTATTTACTGTCGAGCCAATTCTGGATTAATCTTAGTACATCCATTCACCAGCCACTTTATTAGGTACACCTGTTCAAATGCTTAGTAATGCAAATATTTAATCAGCCAATCACATGGCAGCAACTCACTACATTAAGGCATGTAAGTACTGTCAAGGTGGCCTGCTGAAATTCAAACTGAGCACCAAAAGGGGGTCAAAAGGTAATTTAAGTGACTTTGAACGTGGCATGGTTGTTGGTGCCAGACACCCTGGTCTGAGTATTACAGAAACTGCTGATCTAATGGGATTTTCACACAAACCATCTCTAAGGTTTACAGAGACTGGTCTGAAAAAGGGAAAATATCCAGTGAGCAGCAGTTCTCTGGGCGAAAATGCGTTGTTGATGCCAGAGGTCAGAGGATAATGGCCAAACTGGTTCAAGCCGATAGAAAGGCAACAGTAACTCAAATAACTACTCATTAAAACCAAGGTATGCAGAAGAGCATCTCTGAACAAACAATAAATCAAACCTTGAAGCAGATGGGCAACAGCTGCAGTAGACCAGACCGAGTGACACTCCTGTTAGCTAAGAACAGGCAACTGAGGGTACAGTTCACATGGGCACACCAAAATTGAACAATAGAAGATTGCAAAAATGTTGCCTGGTCTGATGAGTCTTGGTTTCTGCTGCGACATTCAGATGGTAGGGTCAGAATTTGGCATAAACAATATGAAAGTATGGATCCATCCTGCCTTGTATCAGCGGTTCAGGCTGGTGGTGTAATGGTTTTGGGGATAATTTCTTGGCACACTTTGGGCACCTTACTACTAACTGAGCATTGTTTAAATGCCACAGCCTAACTGAGTATTGTTGCTAACCATGTCCATCCCTTTATGACTGCAGTGTATCCATCTTCTGATGGCTAATTCCAGTAGGATAATGCACCATATAACAAAGATCAAATCATCTCAAACTGGTTTCTTGAACATGACAATGAGTTCACTGTACTCAAATGGCCTCCACTGTCACCAGATCTCAATCCAATAGAGCACCTTTAGGATGTGGTGGAAGGGGAGGTTCATATAATGGACGTGCACTCGATAAATCTGCAGCAACTGTGTGATGCTATCATGTCAATATGCACCAAAATCACTGAAGATTGTTTCCAGCATTTTGTCGAATCTATGCCAAGAAGAATTACAAAAGTTCTGAAGGCAAAACCCAGTATTAGCAAGGTGTACCTAATAAAGTGGCCAGTGAATGTAAAATGTCTAAATACAGAGAGGAAGCTGGTGAGGGGTGAAAACAATCAGTGAAACTATAAATACAGCACAGTAAAGGTTTTGAGGGTGGTACAAACATCTTAGGACTTACGGACATATCCTGCTCTGATAGATTCTAAGAATTAAATCTGTTTAGTTTTGAGCAGAGGAGACTACATGGGAACCTAATCCAAGTCTTCAAAAATTGATAAAGCACATTTAGCAGAATTCTTTCAATTTAACAGTGAATCCCGTACAGGAGGATGGCAGTTAAGGGAAGAGGAAGTGAATTTAGGACTGGAGCCAGGAAGCACTTCTTTACTCAAAGAGTTGTGGGAATCTGTAACAAACTACAAGGCAAGTACTTGAAGCAGAAACCTTGATAAACTTTAAGAAGTATCTCAATGAGAAATTGTGACAGCTTAGCTATTAGCTAAACAAAGAAGCCTGATGGAATGAATGGTCTTCTCTCATTTGTCACATTTGTTATGTTCTTATGAGAACTGTATTAATTTAAAGTGTTTTTGGGAGCTCTTTTCACGAAACAGGTTGTGCCCAATGAAAAAGACACCTTTTTTTAGTCATTAATACCAGAAAATGTTAAAATTATGGTACTTGTCAAAAGAGAGAACAAACATTGCATTTCTTTCAGTGACTAGACTTGATTTGTCATTGCTTTAGAATTAGAGGCATTTGGTGTGCTAATCATAATTGCAAGTGAAACATTAACAGTTTTGTTTCAGCTTGATACTTACTCTGATTGTAGGATCTATTAACAAAATAAAAAAAGAAAGGAGTTTGAAAATGGATGGAAGAAGACAGACATGTTTTTAAATGAAATTTTAGTAGCTAATTAAGAGGGTGTGACACTTTATATCTTCTTTATTCTGTCCAATATTGAGAATACTTTATAAGGTTTCTAGTTATTCTCAATTTCCTTATACTTAAAATATTAGTCTCTTTCTATTTCTATTCATAGCTAAGTCCCATAAATACCTGGGGGGATCATCTGAACACTATACTGGATTAGATGGCCCACCTGCTGTACAAAAAGACCTACATCAGACTTGTTTTTAAGGAGGCTCAGCTCCTTTAATATGTGATATAAGCTGCCTGGGATTCGAGTCCAGAGTGGCTGGTGTACACTGTGGTCTGCTGGGAAAATAACAGTTTAACTCAGACATCTGGATAAACTGATAAATTCTCACTTGACACTTCCTATAGGCAACAGATTAAGAAGAGATTTAAAAGCTAGCATGACTAATGATGTCCATCCTTCCCATTACTTATTGTATTCGAGCCATCATGGGTGCAAAAAGGTGCTACTGAAGCTCTTTTGGTTTACAGCAATCAGACTGTATAACTCCCTCTGTTATTTGCTTCACTTCACTCAGGCCAGTCAAAGTGGATACTATGGCATAAGGACTTTATTTCCACAGGGACAGTTAACTGGACTAATTGTGTGTTTATATTAATGTCTCTTGCACTTGTGTCTATGCCTGGTGGTGATTGATATGAGTACAATGTTATGTGAAACCATTGTGAACCATAGCAATAAAAAGAAACACAGTAACTTAATGCCAGAGCGATATAAACTTTTGTCTTCACTGCACTATCTGGTAACATCCCCTCCTCAGACCACCTCCCAACTGTAGGGTCAAAAATATAGGCACTTTGTCCATAGTGACTAAACACTTGCACTATAGCAAGCTTAAGAATAAGATACAAAGTACTTTTTTAAATTCAGATAACATCAATCTTATAAAATAAAATATGCCATTTTAAGGTAAAGTGAAATCAAGTCTAACACCTCCACCCAAGCCAAGCTTCTTGATGTCAAGGATGAGCCTGAGCCAATCCCCTGGCTCTTTCCATCTCTGTCTGTTGGTATTGCAGGATTTATTACACAACATTTGAGGGACAGAGGACATGCATTATGGTAGCTCAGTTAGTACTTTGCTTAAGTTTTGTGTGTTTCTTACCTCAGCACTAGCTCATCTTGAGATTGCCTTGCTTAGAAGGTTTAAGGCCAAGGGACCGCACTGCATGGAAATCTGACACTTATCTATGGTGATCTAGATTTGGGCATAATATTTAACTTCCTAATATTTAAAACGATTGAGGGTAACGGGTGTATAAGGATAAAAAACTATTGTATTATATTATGACATTGATTACAATTTGAGATAGTGAAGGGCTGTGTCAGCATGCATCTGCAAAGGGGAAAAATGTAAAAAAGTAAAAAATTAAGGGACACAACATTCAGTTGTACAGTATACCTGTTATGGACACCAGGGGGTGCTGCAGCTCCCCAAACAAGCAACACAAGCAGGCTTGGACACAAGTATAAAATGAATAAAGAGTTTTTATTCGTGGGAAACTCTTCTTGGGCACAAGTGCAATTAAGCACAAGCACAACTCTTTGCCTTTCCCTTCCTTTCTGCCTCTGGTCACTGCCTCCTCGCAAGCTTTGTCTACCTCCTCCCGACTCTGGCTCATTGATGTAAGGCAGGCAGGTCCTTTTATCTAATCCTTGGGAATGTTTCCCGTGATAAGACGCTGCAGCTACAAAGCACTTCCAGGTGTGGTTGGAGCCCTGCGGAGTAGGGATTCCCAAATCCCGTAGCTACCCCTGTCCACCCCCATGGGACTCAAAAAGGTTACAATACTCGGCATGCCTTGTGGGCACCCATGCCTGGGCTCACTGCCATTTAGTGTCCTAGGGAGACAAAGCCCTGTGTAAGCTCCCCTGTCCTTCCACCTTGAGGGTGTCCTGGCCAGTAAGGACGCAGGCCATCCCTCAAACTGTACAAATGGTAAATCATTTAATTTTAATTATAATTTAATTATTAAGGGCTTTATTCTGAAATTGTCAAAGGTAATTTGCTGTTGATCACATAATTGGGTAGTAACTTGAAATTGTAAGAATATTAGAATGTCACATTGTGCAGTAACTATGAAAAGAAAAAAACAAAAACGTGAGTTGTTCACCAACTGACTACATCTGTGCTCACTTAGTGTAAAGAGGATAAAAAAATTCGCTTTGATAATTATGACTCGTAATATTAAATTTGTGTGTTTTATTTTAGTGTTTTTGTTTTAGGATAATTTAGATGTAGCTTTTAAATGAATAAATTGTGTGTCCAGAGCTCATAAGGGAAAGCCAACATTGTTTCTATTGTGAAATGAAAAGTGTTCTGTAACTGAACAGTAGGCAGGTGCAAATTCACTCATTAGATCATAATGACCACTGAGTCATATTTTTCAAGAGAGATAAAATATCCTACAGACAAGTTTGTTCTAAAAGAATGTTGGATTCTGGAGGATATGCAAATGTAATAGAGAATCCAAGAAAAAGTATTATTATTAGAATGTATATGAGGGGGACCCAAAAATTACGAGAATTTAAACATTTTTTTTATATTTTTCAGAACATTCCCCTGAGATGCCATACACTTGTCCCACCACTTTTTCCATTGTTCAAAACTGTTCTGAAACTCTTGCAAAGTGATAGCCTTCAGTGCCTCCGTCATTTGCTTCTTGACCTCCTCTACACCCTGAAAACGCTTTCCTTTAAGGTCCCTCTTCATTCTTGGAAATAAGAAAAAAACACAGGGTGGGGGAGGTCCGGGGAGTGGGGGTGGGGTCATGGAAATCATTGTCATTCCGTTTTTTGTGAGAAACTGCCACGCACTCAATGCTGTGTGGGCAGGAGCAGGTTTATTTCTCCGCACTGCATCACACAATTGCATGAGCACTTCAAGGATGCTGCTTGACCAAATGATGCAGAGGGCAGTCTAGTACATGCACCTAGTGGCAAACATCGGAACTAAT
The DNA here is from genome assembly GCF_900747795.2 of Erpetoichthys calabaricus. Lineage (NCBI taxonomy): Eukaryota > Metazoa > Chordata > Cladistia > Polypteriformes > Polypteridae > Erpetoichthys > Erpetoichthys calabaricus. The sequence continues at coordinate 65,761,949 of NC_041397.2, read as the reverse complement.
GCCCCTCCAGCTTCCATAAAAACTTCTCCTTATTGTTGGGTCCCCCCTCATATGTTTAAGCTTGGGTAAACTAACAAGTGTGTATATGCTTATAAGAAGATGTGACATAGGGGCTTGGGACTTTGCAAGTCAACATGTTTCTTATAAGTATCTGAAAGTAACCTCACTAAAAAGAAAGCAGACTGTGGAAACTTATCAGTTGTCCAGTTCTGACTGATGTAAAATAGCTTTAAAAAAACTTTTACAGGACAGGATTTTAAAAGCATTTTTAGAGAGCCTTCATCACAACCACAGGGACAACAAGAACTAGATCAGATTTGCCATCTACAAACTGTCCCTCTGCTTCAAAGCATCACACCCAGCTTAAGAAGAATCAAAGACTGCAACAATTAAAGCTATACTGTATGCACCACCTGATACAAAGATTGCTTTGTGACCCTGAATAGTTTAGGTTATATGTTTTTCATATCTCACCTTTTTGCATGTTTGTTATGCAAATAAACATAAGTAATGATTGAAAAAAGTTCAGTTTCACTGAAACTGTATTGTTGCTTACTAACATATTGCAATGACTGATGAGTATTAATGTAACATACTGTATTCATGTAGATTATGTTCTTTCAGGGGTAGTGATTTTGAGTGCAAAAAGCCATACTCATAATTCAGTAAGGGAAAGCTTTAATCATGCCCATGGCTTCTGTTAGAATATTTGTTCAGCCATTTTAAAGGTAGTTATCTTGATGCAGAGTGCCATAATCAAAAATCCCAGTAGGAGTGCAGCCCTTGAGGTGGGTTTTGGCATTTAGGTATTCTGAAATGTAGCCCTTTCAGGAGAAGTAACCTGGAGACAGAGTGACACATCTGTGAATACCAGCAGGAGCTTGGCTCGTGAGCACAGCTTCTAGCCCCTGTTAAGGTACTGACACTGAGGTAGCCAGCCTCAGCCATTGTTAATGTGTTGCAGACCTCTCTGTGAGAATAAAGTGCTATCAAGCATAAAGTATGTTAGGCTGAGTGCGCTGTGTCTGTGATGAGTGAATGTTAAATAGGTTAGTATCGCAGGATATACATATGAATGCCAAATTTGACACATTACTTGTTCAAAGGCTGCTAAGCAAGGCACTAGAATGAAGAGTTCTAGTTAGGCTCCCTTTTTTATTTCCCTAACTCCTCCAATCACATGACTCTAAATGTTGGTGGCAACCTGCTGTGAATACAAATTGGGAGTTCTTGAGCAAAGTGCAGGCGAAGGAAGGGGCAGAGCTCAGGCGGTCTTGTTACTAAAATGTTATACTCTTGGAGAAAAAAAATGCAGCGGAGTTGAAGAAAAACTAGGGATTTAAGGTAAACTATTATAGGCTTATTGCTTCTAATTTCTTGTTTTAGTAATAAGAAAATTCATTGCAAAATATTAAACGTTAAAACATTTATTTATGTATGTATATGTTGCAACTTTTGGTACTTCACTGTTATAATATTATGGTTGAAAATTTATGTTTAAACATGCTGAGCTTGTGCTCAGTGCAGAATGCTATTTGAGAATAAATTGAATTGAATTGAATAAGGCATTTTAATAGAGGAAAGATTAATGTGACTACACTGAGCAATTTACCTTGAATCAAAATGAACTTGCGGAGTGGACACACTGCTGTTGTGTGGAACTAGGGGCTGATTTTAATGATACGGCAATCACAGTACAGTACCTGAATATCACATTGGCACAATTGTTTGGAGAGTGTTATCCACCTTAACTTTAAGGGGCTTGCAATGTGTCACTTGGTTAGGATATAGCTCAGGTCAAGATAACCCTTTAATGTCTGCAGTCATCCTGTGAAAGAATCTGTAAATATTCACAACATAAGGTCCAGAAAGCCTATTTTAGACAGACAGACAGACAGACAAATAGATAGATACAACAGATAGATAGGTAATTTGTCCCCAGAAGGAAATGTGTTTACTGTACAGAAGCTCATTAAATATATGTAAACAGTATATATATGTACATATACATAGATAGATAGTAGGTGCCACATGGAATTTTCTGTCACATGAACTGGCATCCTGACCAGTTTGGGAATTAATCCCTTGCCAGGAAAGGAGGCCAGAATAATGGAAGGGCTGGGGGAGTTAGCCTTTTTGAAGTACATATTCTCCCATCACGCTAGATGGCGGCACTCCTATTTCACTGATCCCATTTACCTGTCTGTGAGGTGTGTTGGGAATTGTAGTCCCATGGAACAGCCCTGATGTATGCCTTAAGTGTTGTCCCTGGGGAGCTGCATGGATGCACCACCCTTACTTTATGAAACTTCTGCCTGACCTAGAAATAACTCTCCTAGGTCTAGCCAAAACACCGGACATACTTGCAGGGTCATCATTATATATTCTGTATATTGTGACGTGTGAGTCTCTGTCTTGCACCCCAAAACACAAGGCTGTGTCTCAGTACTTTAGCAAAACCTGCTATATTCACCTTGAAACAGGAACAGCATGGATATTTATTATAGTGGGATCTACCACTCTCCTACACATAGACACAGCAATCCGGCAGGTTTGTGGCCAGGTTAGCGGCCAAGTTATACTGTTCCTTGCATTAATAATGTTCCTTGCATCACCCATCGACGACAGGCGCTTGTAGTACGAATACAGTTGGCTCGGATTTGCTTTTGCTGCAAGCCACTACAATGCTGCAAGCCTGCAGTTACCCTGGCAATTGGGGGGAGTCCCAAAAGAGTTTAGAAACCTTACAATATATATATATATATATATATATATATATATATATATATATATATATATATATATATATATATATATCCATCCATCCATCCATTTTCCAACCCGCTGAATCCGAACACAGGGTCACGGGGGTCTGCTGGAGCCAATCCCAGCCAACACAGGGCACAAGGCAGGGAACCAATCCTGGGCAGGGTGCCAACCCACCACAGGACACACACAAACACACCCACACACCAAGCACACCCTAGGGCCAATTTAGAATCGCCAATCCACCTAACCTGCATGTCTTTGGACTGTGGGAGGAAACCGGAGCGCCCGGAGGAAACCCACGCAGACACGGGGAGAACATGCAAACTCCACGCAGGGAGGACCCGGGAATCGAACCCAGGTCCCCAGGTGTCCCAACTGCGAGGCAGCAGCGCTGCCCTCTGCGCCACCGTGCCGCCCTATATATATATATATATATATATATATATATATATATATTGTAAAAGCTAGCCCAGCCACAGACAGACACGACACCAATGTCAAAAACACACAGGTTTATTTACAGAACTATTTGCAGTTGGTTCCACGCACTCACACACTGCTCCTCAGTCAATATCTCTCTTCGGCTGCCTCCACTCCTCTCTTGCAAGCTCCATCTTCCTCCTTCCGACTCCAGATCCTCAAAGGGAGTGAGGCGGCTGCTTTCATCATGCCCCGGATGTGCTTCATGTGCTTGGTGATGGTCTTCCGGCAGCACATCCTGGTGTGGCGGAAGTGCTGTCCTTGCACCCGGAAGCACTCCGGGCGTACACAGTTCCTGGACTGGCAGAAGTGCTGTTCTCCAGGGCTCAGGAACCATCCAGGCAGCCCCTTGATGGAAATCAGGGGGGCTGCCCTCTTGTGTCCAGGGAAGATATTGCCTCTTTCCCAGTCCTTCCCTGATCCAAGCGTCCCGGTGGGGCAAGGTCCCTGGCCATCTTCCATATATTTTATATATATATATATATATATATATATATATATATATATATATATATATATATATATATATATATATATATATATATACTAGCTGTCCTGCGCAACTCCACCCACATAGTACTGAAACAGGACAAACTTTAAAAAGCAATTAAAAAAAATTATTTTGTATTGAGAAGAATTTATATTGATAGCTTTCTTATCTGAGGGCCTCTTCATATACAACATTTTTGGTTTTGCTATCAGGGGAGAGACTGTAGCTATGATCTCTTTGCTAAAAATGTAAAAAGTTATATCTGGCCAAGCGGAAGGAAGATAGTTAAACACTGGCACTGTATCTGATCGTGTTGCGCTCTGATGGGAGAGTGTACCCCACGTGGGGAGAAGAGCATGTGGCTGTGATATCTGTGGCAATCAGCAGCTACCCTGTCAAACACATGTAGCTGTGATCTCTCTCGCAAAACGTGAAACGTTATTCTTTAACAATTTCTAGATGATAATGTTCACCAAATAAACAGGTATCGCTAGCTAAGCGGAAGCAGGGTATGCTCGAACATGTGGTGAGAGGAAGAGTGACTCGAACGGATGCTGGCGTGTAAGTGAGGATGTCCCCACTCCTGATGTCATGCTTCCCCCTCCCCTTGGCCTGAAGCCTGTCTCTTGGATTCATGCTAATCAATTGCTGAACGGAACTATGATACTTAGCACGATGAGAGAAATCGCAAAATAAACCACAAAGTTCAAGCAAGTTTTGAAAAAAACCCAATCTAAATCCGTTAAGTAGTTCTCAAATGAAAATCGGACAGACATACAGACAGATGTTGGATTTTATTTATATATATATCTACTCTCTATATATAAAATCCTAAGCCTAAAAGTGCAACAATTTTGCGCAATGATTTTATGTGACGTTTTTATGTCACTTTTTTTGTCATGCTTTAAATTGAGCTTATTTTAAAACCTACATATATATGTTTGGTATCATTCTTTTCAGAATTTATCAAACTTTAATGTGATGTTGTTAGATTTTAAGATTCTTATTCTGTTTTTATATTATAAACTAAAATATCAAGTACTCACATCCCGCGAGGTGAGATTTTGTGCCAACAGATTTAAACATGCCCGGGGCCGGAAATAAAAGTCAAACAGTAGATGACAAAGACAGCTGCTGTACAGGCTTTTAAATGTTCAAAGTGCCATGCGAAATGCAGGTCACACGGCATGGCAGCAGCAGCAAGCCAGCAGCTGATCAAGCAAAGAGGAGGTAAAAAAAAACTGCATTTTTTTCCTATTGTATCATTGTTTAAGAGGGGGTTTCGGAGGAGCGACTGCATCTCCTTGGGGTACGTTCAGCCCCTCTCTTCACAATATGAGCGGCAGAGACGTAAAGTGGCTGGTGGGTAACGCAGGCAAGGGGGGTTGGTGAGCAAAACGAGTAGTGTTTAAGCCCCCTGGTATATATATATATTGATGCATGAATCACTGTCTTTGCACAATTCAAATCAAATCAGCCAGTTTTTTTATTGAAATGAGAGCTACCGCTTCAGTACACACAGTCACAGCAAACAAGAAGTGACGATGTCAGTTGTCCTGCCTTGGCTACCTTCTTCAGTTCAGCAGCAGACAGTTCTCCTTGTAGGTCCAGTGGCTGCGGATCAGTGGCTGGGATCGGATCATCCTGAAGGGGGGAAAGAAAAGAAGGGCAAGTCAGTGGCTGTGTTTCAGTGCTCCCTACATCAACCATCAGCCGACTATGATATATATATTGTGAGATCTGTTGTCTGATCACACACCAGAATGACAAAAAAGAGTGAAAACTTCTGACAGAGTCACAGTGTATGGTTGTTGGAATAAAGCAGCATGTCTTGACTTAGTTTTGCTAAATGATTCTTTGGCTGAAAGTACTCCATGTTAGTGTGTCAGAGAGAGGATGTGCAGTTTTGTTTTTCTTCTCTCCTTCACTACTACCTCAAGGGGGTCCAGAGTGTTTCCAATAACTGAGCCTGGCCTTTTAATCAGTTTGTCGATTTGGTGCTCTTGAAGTGAATTTAGCTGTCCAGCACAACACAGCACAGAAAATCACACTGGCCATCACAGAGTTGTAGAAGATGTGAAGGATGCCATTTCCCACATTAAGGAGCATAGTCTCCTGAGGATAAAGAGCCTTCTGTTCCCTTACTTACATAATTCCCCTGAATTAAGAGTCAAGTCCAGCCTGCCATTGATGAAGACCCCAAAGTACTTTTACTGCATTAAGATAACACCATTAGAAGGGTCTGCCTTGATTCTCAATCAGCCCCATAAGTCCACTTTACCATGCGATACTGCAGAAAATTCATTAGGTTTATAAAGTGTGACAACAAATGTGAAGTTCTGGATAAACATAAAAATAAATGAGCTGTGAGTCCCAAAATGCACTCAATTATCTTTTATTAATGAAAACTGGCCAACCTTGTTTTTTTTTGTCTTTTCTGGCACTACACAACACAATGCCATCAGAAAAAAAGCATGAACCAGGGGGGAATAGTCTTTTATCCCTTCAATCAATACATCCATAACCAGATCAAAGAAGTAAAGACTTGACGAATATTCCTGGTGCAGACCTACAATAACTGGGATCTTGTCTGTTACCCCAACACTGCTTTTAACCGAGTCCTCACTCCCTTATACATATCCTGGACAATCCTCACATGCTTCTCTGGTACTCCTACTTTCTCTCTCATGCACCTTCAGACCTCTTGACGTGGTACTCTATCATAAGCCTTCTCCAAATCAATAAATGCCATAGGCAAAGCTTTCTGCTTTTCTTGATACTTCTCTATGTACCTTTTCAATGCAAACAATGTATCAGTTGTTCCTCTTCCTGGCACAAAACCAAACTGTTCCTCCTCTATGGTGGTCTCTACCAGGGCCCTATGCCTTCTGTCTATAACTCTTTCCCAGATTTTAATTGTGTGTGACTTCAGCTAAACATTTAGATGTTCTTTAACATAATTTGACTGTCTGTGTGTTCATTTGTGTCTGTATGTATGTCATTCTGAACAAAATCTGACCCAGTTATAAACAAAGTAACAACAACATCGCTGAAGTAGATTTCAATCTCCAGATTTCACCACCATACATGTATTGTAAACTGGGGAAAAAGTTTGTTAACATTTTCATTTCAGGTTTACAACCCAATTTTCAAATTTGAATCCCCCTAGACACAATTTGACTTCTTTCAGAGTGATGTCCTTCTCTTTGTGTGTCCATGCATCAGGATGTGAGTCTGTGGATATGATAACTCAAAACTGAATCACTCAGCCTAACAGAAGCCTGACTCAATTGTTAGCTTTTTAAATGCATTTCAAGACAAGTATATTCATTTTAAACATTGTGTTGTGCTTGCACTACATTTATTGAATTTCATTTCAATAAAATGATTATTTATTTCATTTTAAATAACAAAATATGGGCCTTCAATATTTTTCTGCTAAAATCACAGATAAATCAGTTCTTTAACACTGTAACAAACTGGACAGAGAAAAATCTGACTTCTTAGCTCATTTTTTATAGATTTTAACTTTGTTAATTCGAATGTTATAAATATTACATGTCTGTCAAATGAATGCATATTTTGTTTTCTCTATTTTTCCTCTGGTTATGCAATAAGCATAAATACTCTATTGAACTTCTTAGTTTCGTAATATGGCAGACCACTTCTTTGTTTTACAGATCTGTAAATGTTACCCCTGATGTAATAAGCAAGCAACATGAGCAGAATTTTTTAGAAAATAAAGATCACGAAATGAAAGTTTTTCTGTATACAATATGTGTAGTACCAAAAAGAAAATCTACAGTATCAAGCACCAAAACATTACACACAAAACAAAATTGTAGTTATTATTTAATAAGCAAAAGCCCTAATCTTATTAAGTCTTTTTTGTATGAAAATACAAGTGAATTTTATTGAGAATTTGTCTGTGCAGCAGTGTGTTCCATCTTAAAGAGCGATGATGTTATAGTGGTATCTGACACAACAACGTGATAACATGCACCATATCCATGTGGCATGCATGACAGACAGACAGACAGACAGACAGACAGACAGACAGACAGACAGACAGACAGACAGACAGACAGACAGACAGACAGACAGATAGATAGATAGATAGATAGATAGATAGATAGATAGATAGATAGATAGATAGATAGATAGATAGATAGATAGATACTTTATTAATCCCAAGAAGAAATTCACATACTCTAGCAGCAGCATACTGATAAAAAAAACAATACTGAATTAAAGAGTGATAAAAATGCAGGTGTAACAGACAATAACTTTGTATAATGTTAATGTTTACTCTCCTCGGGTGGAATTGAAGAGTCGCATAGTGAGGGGGAGGAACGATCTCCACAGTCTGTCAGTGGAGCATAACAGTGACAGCAACCTGTCGCTGAAGCTGCTCCTCTGTCCAGAGATGATACTGTTCAGTGTTCTTATTGTTAGGATTGATTACTTTTTATTAACATTTTTTTCTGGTGCAGATTTTTCATGATGTTTTAAACATCAATAAATCATTTGGTTTTATTGTTTCCAAAGGACATTTTGATATAATGCTATACAATAATTAATAGTGCCATGTACTGTAAAGGCCGCAACACCATTGCCAGTTTGGATCACTGTTGTCATGTTATCAGAGAGTGTTCCCTAGAAGTCTCACTGGTGGTCATCATCTCTCATTTGAATTTAAAGCTGACACCACAATACTGAAGCATTCAAGACTGTGGATAACTTAAAAAAAATCTTTTATGCAAAATGTCACAACCTTGACTCAGAGACATAGAAAGTTTTGGGGCAGCCACCCGTGTAATTGGTTTCCTGGCTGCAAAGTCTCAAAAATGTATACAGCACTGATGTGCACAAAACCGAGTCCAAAACAGAACTGAGGGAATAGGGAAAAGGTGAAGGCTTTTAAAGGGGAAGACAAGAAGTGAGGTCATAGGGGTTGGGCTCATGACGGTCTTCAGCCATAGGCTTGAGCCCAGACGTGACATCACAGGGGCCGGAGCCGGCAAGGACTCCTTCCATGGGCTCAGTCCCGGAAGTGACGTCAAGAGGGCCAGGTGGAATCTCCCGTGAATGGTCTACAGGAAAGGGAGAAAAAGAGACAGTGCACTCTGCCACATCCCGGTATGACTCGGAACTGCCCTTACTCAAGCCCTTTAGCTGCCTCCCATGCGCACGTGTGTGTTAAAAAAAAAAAGTGTCTGTAAGAATTTAGGGTTTTCACTTTTGCATCCTCCTTAGACTTTACGTATAGTGTTATGTTCATGTTTGGGCTAACTGGCTTGACAGCTTCCTGTGTTATATTTCACCTCTTGATCCTATTTCCTGTGCGAATATGACTAGCAGGTTTTCAATACTGTATGACATAACAGTCGTTATTATAAACCATATAGTGCCATCCATGTGTAAGCCAGTACCTTAAGTGGCTTGACATGCACAGAAGTGTGGGTATTGTATGTTTATCACTGAAGAGCATGGAGTACTAAGTGGGACACACTGTCTTTTGATTGAAGAGCGGATGTTTTTTGGAGCTTCTGGAACAGTGCAATAAACTTACATTCAATTGAAGGGTGGGGGTGAGGTTTTGGGTCCCCCTAGGGGTTTTGAGCAGTGCAACCAGAAGTGAGGGGAACTGCGGCTCAGACAAGCATGATGTGAATTTGAAAACACTGTCAGTACAATCCCAACAGTGCTGGTACACAACAAATAAAAACTGAGAGGTGCCAGTGCTGTGAGTATTGGTTATGGTGAGTAATTGAGCACTTAAGGAAATAAATTAAAAACAACAAAAATTGTATTTAAAAAAAAAATAATTAGAATAAAAAGTTAATATCAAAACTTGACGGTACAATACTGAGCACGATGTGCAGTGTCTTCTGCTTCTTAGTCATGACTGTAATGTGATTACCTTGTAGGTATATGATGGTAAATTGTTAGTTTCATCAGAAAGAATTAAAGGCAGATAGTCTACACACTAACATTATACAATATCCTTACAGAGAACAGTACTAAAGCTGTTGTCTAGAATGTATTTTCTATTAAAAACAGTACTTTAATTATTTAGACTTGCTGTCAAATGCAGTATCATCCAGGATACCATTTTTGCACCAGACTTTACCTCTGTTTATCCCTTCACTGAGGTTTTCTTTCCATGTTGCATGAGAATTCTCATTATTAAAATACCTTCCACATGCTTTTCCAAATAACAGACTAAAAACTTAATTCACCAAATGCCCCAGGCAGACTTTCTGGTAACATTGTATTCTTGTAAATGCATTGATTGCACCTAACTACAAAAATTATTTACAGCACATGGTGACTATGAATACAATGATTATGTAATGTTATTGCATTGAATTATTTATCTAGTGCATTTTATCCTGACTGAATAAAAGGATTTGATTTTTCGGTACAGAACCTGTATATGAAGAAGGTATCCCATTTATCTCATTACAGTTAATTATTTAATAAAATGTACACGAATGAGTCAGCTACATGGGTAGGGTGTCTTAAAATAGTAATAAATGTTAACTAAAACACAGTTTTTTAGTAAACAGTTGCCTAAGGAAAACACAAAACATTGAAAAAGGTTTGGGGGTGTCTAATTTTGAAAATCAAAAGTAGATAAAAGTAGATGAAGACTTTTCAGACGGAGCTCAATACAGAACTGAATCAGGCTAACAGAGATGGAGGTTACATATGGTGGGAACTGGAAGTGAGGTCAGGAGAGCTGGAACAGGAAGTGAGGTGATCAGGCGGGATATGCTTCTGATGGACTGCAGAGGATGAAAGAGAGAAAGCATTAGGTGACAGCGCCCACCCTTATTCAAGCCCATAACCTGCTTCCCAATCACACGTGTGTGACACAGTTCATAAAAAAGTGGCACAGGCAAAGAAACGGTGTGTTTAGAACCAGGAAAAAATGAGCGTAAAACTAACAAATCACCACAATGAGGGGAACGATGTGCATTCTTCATTTGATATTTACAGCTGTATTTATTATTCAGAGTTTTCAAATTTGAAAGCGTGTTTACAATTTGTAAGGCACTTGAAAGGGGCAATGATACCTGATGAAAGTTGACTGACTGAAAGATGTGAGCTAAGGCCCAGTCTCTACATATCACCCAGATCTGCATTACAAAACAAAATGTAAATTTGAAAAACAAAGCAGTAATTCTGCAAGCCCAGATTGCTCTAAAGTGTTCTCAGTATTTGTACAAATACACACAAGTTATAAGCATGTAAAGAAGATACATGAGCGCTCCACAGCAGCTGCAGTATATTCCATTGGGTCTGGTAATAGTGTTTATACTAGTGGGAAATCTATAATTATTACACTGAAATCCAATTCACTGCCTAATACATGACAGGCAGAAACTCCTGCAGGACTGTCGTCATGATCTTCCTAATAGAATTTAAAGGGAATGAAAGTACTGGGTAAAAAAATAAGAAAAAAAACATAAATAGAATCAGGAAACTGTGGAGTGATCTGGTAGTAATGTAAAATGGCAACACTAAGAGCCTATCAGGACTGCGCTGGTGCTTTCTCCCTTCTGGTTTTGTATTGTGCAGAATCTAATTATTTTGTATTTTTACATGAGTTTTGCTCAGTGACGCGTGAGTCACTGTCTTGCACCCCAAAACACGAGGCTGAGTCTCAGTACTTTATCAAAACCAGCTTTATTTAACTTGAAACAGGAACAGCAGGGTTATTTATTGCAGCGGGATCAAACACTCTCCAATACACAGACACAGCAAACAGGACTATTTGGGGCCAAATCAGTGGCCAAGTTATATTGTTCCCTTCATTTATAATGTTCCTTGCATCACCCATTGGCGACAGACGCTTATGGCTCGTAGTTGTATCCACGGCGCTATGCTGTTGTACAGTTGCCTCGGCGACAGACAAGCAGTCCTCCACAGACACAGCAGTCATGCTTCGGTGTGACGTCCCATTTGGGTCCTAAAAGAGTTCAGAAACCTCACAATATGTTTTATTTTTAATATTATTTATGACATGATTGTGTCAATATTTTGCATTGAGTTTTTTCCCTGTGAGTTGTCACTTTGTGATTTCTTTACATATTGGTTAGTACCCATGCCCTGGTTGCTACTTTGTGATTGCCTAAAGACACCATGTATAACCTCATTGCGTCACTGCTATCTAACAATCTGCCATTGTTTTCTTTACTGTTTAAATTTGTAAACAATAATGAAACAATTTTCAGATTGTTTAATACATGGGAGACTTTTGGATTTCAGTCTTTTTTTAGGAATGTTGTGTCTTTTTGGCTTTATTTCCCATTTATTCCTATATTTTACTTTTTACTGTCTTTTCTGGATCAATTTCTGAGACTTGAAACTCTTTTTTTTTAGTGGAATATGTTTATTTTTTAATTTTCCATTCACTTTAAATTTTGTTTGAATGTGTGTCAGCAACCATTTTGTTTTAGTGATTTCAGCCATTTAAGGATTGCCCTCATTTTTACAGCTGCCCACATTGTTAGCATCATGTTCTCTGAGTTCATGACATTTGAATTACTAGGTGATGGGTTCAAAGTCTGGCCAAGAGTTCACTTTCTTATTCGAGCTGTGAATAACAAACCTATATCAAAAATCTTTCTAGGACTTAAATTGGAAAAAAACATGCTCTTCTGGTTTTAACTTTTGCTCCCGTTATTTTTGACTACATCTTTTATCTCTCATTTTGGCTTCAACACATGTACTTTTTAATCTCTCAGTTTTGATTCTTGTTTTGTCTTTAACGACTGACTCTTTGCTACTTCACTGATTCTTCTTAGTTCAGTGACTTTACACCATAACTCTGTTTTATTTCCTGGTCTTGTTTTCTTCTTTTCTGGAATCCTTTTTTTCACCCAAGCATAATGTTGCCCTTTGTTCTGTTTTATTTTTACTATTTTTTTTCCACATTAATCATTTTAATCAATTTGCATTTGAGTTTTATGTTAATCACTTTGCTTCAGAATTTTAGAAGCATTTTCAATAGTCATCTTTTTTGCAAACATTTGGTATATTTTTTTTGTTTCCTAAATGTTATTTACTTTTTTTATTGCGTCTTATCTTCACATCTTGATGTTCAGCCAAAGGGTGCCAGACCTCTTCAATTATGCATGTGTACTGCTGTTAGGACTGTGAAGGTTTTATTTTCACTATGTGTTTTGGTTAAAGACAAGTTCTGCCTGTGTAATTTAGGTTTCTTTGATTTTTGGCTCAGACTCCTGAGAGTTTATTGGCTATTACATTGTCCTTTTGTTTTGTGATCTTTTATTCAATTTTTCTCTACAAAATTTCACAATTGCTATAAATTCAGAAACTAGTCATAGTGGTGCAAAGGCTATCCCTGCTGTCTCATACCTGGATTCACATTCCAGTCTGGGTGCTCTCTGCCTAAATGTTCTCCCTGTGTCTTCTTAATGTTTTCCTGGTGTCACCAAAAGAGTCAATATTTTACAAACAGCTCCCTGATTCATTGAGATGCCATATAATTTCAAATTCTTCTGTCATACTGTCTGTCATATAGTCAGTTCCTATACTCAAAAAGTCTAAAATCTTCAAATCAGAAAATGTTATTTTATTCTAAATAGGCATGTATTATAACATTTTTGGCTATTGTTTAATATTCCAGTAAAATGGATTTTTATATTTTTTGCACAGTTTGCACCTGGTGTTTGTCTAGATTGAAAAGCTGACCGAGTTTGCAGACCTTTAAGTTGAACTATTAAAAGGGGCTTCATTTTTAGTATTTTGGCAGTCCAAACATCTATCTTACTTCTCCCCTACCCCATCACCCACTTCAAACCTTTCCCATTTCCTTGTTTCCTAAATCCAAATCTGTAGCCTCTCTATACTCCTTGCTGTGCAAAGCTTCCTATAAATCCCGGTCACTTTCCATGTATGATCTAATGATCATCATTCTCATACAGTGTGCTGGAATTCTGTCTTCAGAAATGTTAAATATTCATCGGTAAAACTCCAGTCACCAGCACACTCAGTTCCAAAATGAAATATAGATTGTATTTATCCCCTCACCAGCACTATTTAATAAGCTTGGCTCCAGGCCCATTTTGTCATCTCTGTTTCTGACATGCCTCTGGCACTTTCTTCCACATGTTCTGGCACTTTTCCCCAGTTGCCTCCCTATGGTCCAATGAGGCCAAGTCTCTCTCCTCAGTCCTTTCTGTGCTTGTTTCCTTGTCACCTTGAGTTCTCCTTCTCTTGGATCTCTCCACTCTCTCCCTCTCCATACTGTAGCAGAGGGTAATCATGCTAGCAACCTTTGCTGCAAAACTATTACTGGCCTCCTGCTTGAGATTACCTGAGTATGTCAGTTCATCTCACTGGAAGGCATCCTTATTTAACTTAGTCTTCTTGGAACTCTCTGCATCACAGATCAACCACACAACTAGCTCTACAATCCAGAGATGGCTTACTGCGGTTCAGTTAATCAGAAGCTAGGTGGGAGTTGCCCCATGATGTCGTTTCATACCTCTTATCATTATACTTTGGTCTTCTCTACTGTCCTAGCTGACTGTTGGACAGCTGTCCCTTTTTATTTTTTATTTCTTTTAAATAACTGTCAGCAGGGCATGACACACAGTAAGGAGACCTGGGTTCACTTCCTGGGTCCACCCTGCGTGGAGTTTGCATGTTCTCTCTGTGTCTGCGTCGGTTTCCTCCCACAGTCCTAAGACATGCAGGTTAGGTGCATTGGCGATCCTAAATTGACCCTAGTGTGAGCTTGGTCTGTGTGTGTGTGTGTGTGTGCCCTGCGATGGGCTGGCGCCCTGAATGGGGTTTGTTCCTGCCTTGCACCCTGTGCTGGCTGGGATTGGGTCCAGCAGACCCCTGTGTTAGGATATAGCGGGTTGGACAATGACTGACTGACTGATGACTAACTATCAGCACTTCTCAACCCTGGGTATGATTTTTTTGGTGTTTATTTTGGTAATTTTCCAGAAAAAGTACAATTATCACAATATTCAAAAGCATTGTAAAGGCAAAAGGATCTGAGACCTGGTCAGGTTTTTGGTCTATCTATGCATGTTCCAAAAATGTGTTTTACTTTGATGAAAAATATACATGAGTTAATCATCCTTATTATACCTGTGAAGCACTTTCATCAATGAGCTGTCTTCATCATCAGCATTCATTTCATCAATGAATATTTTTATCATAATTTCATCATAAACAAAACTGGAAGCAGTTACTTCAACAATTTTCATTTTTATGTTCATACAAATGCTATAATTCAAAGTGCTTTAAGAAACAAAAAGAAAAAAGAAAATTGAAATCTCTAAAGTGAAAAAATTTACATTCAAAAGGAAGAGACTGAAATAAAAATGCAACTGGTGTGCAGATCAGAGAAAATAAACCTTTCAGTGTTCCAAGGCCTAATGACCACACACCCCCACCTGGGTATTCTAAACTCATGAATGTAAAGATATGACAATATACTTCTACTGGTTTCATCATAGGAAAATCATCATCAATTCTAGCGTCAAATATGGCTCCAGAGTACTTGGGTAATTTTGCTAGTGGTGTAGAGTAACAGAAAGAGGAAAATGAAGATTAAAATAATGAGTACCTGGTGAATTTAGATATAATTATTAAGGATTATCAACAGTGGTATTATATGAAGACAGTCATGCATGCCTATAGGAACAATGCGTAAAACTTGAAATATGTAATTAAGTAAAATGAATCTTAATTAGTAACAGAAAATGTATTACAATTTATGAAAGGCCAGAGTTAAGAAATGTGTTTTTAATAGTTTTTTGAAATGTTCTTTGCCACTGATGTTTCCAACCTTCTATCCACTCACTCCACTACCTGTCCACTTGACCCTTTCCAATCACATCTCTTTCGGGCCATCTCCCCTTCACTCATTCCTGCAATTACACACATCATTAACACCTTACTCAGTTCAGGCACATTTCCTACCATCTTCAAACATGTTCTGATAACCCCACTTCTCAAAAAACCAACACTCGATCCATTCCAAGTTAGCACTTACAGGCCTGTGTCACTCCTTTCCTTTCTTTCCAAAACACTTGTACTTGCTGTTTCTAACCAGTCTCTTCCTTCCTTGTAGAGAATGGATTTCTTGATAACATCAAGACTGGCTTCAAAAGGAACCATTTCACTGAGGCGGCTCTACTATTTGTAGTGAACTAGCTATGACTTGCTTGAGCTACTAACATTTCATCAGTCCTGATCCTGCTAGATCTCACACAGTCATCCATGAGATCCTCGTAGCCACCCTCTCTGAGCTTCTCACCATCGAGACTGCTCTCAGATGGTTTGAGTCCTACATCTCAGGTAGATCCTACAGTGTGTTCTGGCCAGGGGAGTTGTCAAAGGCGCAATAGGTGTACCACAAGGACTGGTGCTGGGTCCTCTACTTTTCTCTCTGTACAACACCTCGCTGGGCTTCATCATCCAATCCCAAGGGTTCTCATATCAGTGCTGTAACCAGCCGAGACGGGCACATGTAACTCCTCTCTTCAGGTTACTACATTGGCTCCCTGTAGCAGCACAAATTAAGTTCAAATCTCTGATGCCTGCCTACAGAATAGTCAATGGGTCAGCACCTGAGAATTTGGGGACACTTCTGAAGTGCTATACACCTGCTTGTCCACTCAGGTCTGTCAGGGAACAACGTGTGGTGATGCTCCCTCTGTGTGATATTGAGTCTCAATCCAGACTCTTTTCCTGTGTATTGGTGGAATGAGCTACATACAGTATCTCCGTTCATACTGCTGACTCATTGTATTCAAGAAGCAATTGGAAACCCATCTGTTCAGTGATTATCTGTCAAATTGATTGCAAAAAACTTTGCACCATGATATTTTATATTGTTGGTTAATTTGTTGTTAGATTAAGTTTAAATGCTTTAGCAATTATAATCTATGATTGTAAATTTATTAGTTATTGCATCTTTTCATCTCGATTTTGTTTACCTCTTTTGTTAGTCGCTTTGACTAAAAGCATCTGCCAAGAAAATAAATGTAAATGTAAATGTTCCACTGTGCCAGTCTTAGGCATCTCTAATGGTGACACATTCCAGATTTTCAGTGCATGAAAGCAAACAGCTCTCTTACCAGTTGTTTTATGCTTCACTCCAGAAACATTGAGTTAACTAGAGTTTGAAGATCTGAGATTGTTATTATGGTTAAAAGGCTACGGGTATTCAGTAATGTAGGGAGGTGTAAGATTGTTCATAACCTTAACAGAATAACATCAGAATAACAGACTATTAACAGAATTTCAAAATCAATCCTTATATACACAGGCAGCCACTTCAATGATGTCAAGTATGCTGTTAAGTAAGCAGCCTGAGATTTCCATGAAAAAGCCTTTTGAGTTTTTTATGTCACACTATTAGTTATTGATTTCTAACTAGTTTTCTTTAGCTGATATATCAGCTGTAGCCTTCAACCAAAAAATGAAATTGTCCACCTGGCTGTGAGTAATTTTGGATATAATAGAATAAGAGGTCATGATTATTAATCTCATTGGAGTTAACACCAAGTGTGACTCGAGCTCAGAATTCTACGTAATTACAGTTAACCATAAGTCAGACACAGGGTGACGTTCAGTTGTTTACTTTACATTTTTGAGCCTGCATAATGTTCGGGACAGTATTCTGCTGCCATCTAGTGGATAAAATAACATCCTGCTGCAAAACAATCATGAATATTTCTATGTGTTTTGCCACTCTAAGATATCACTATTTATAAGAGGGGGTGGAGCCTTCAACCAAAAAACAATGGCATATAAATGAGAGGCTGAAAAGTCAGTTTTAGAACAAAATGAAACTGGCAGGGCTTTTCTTACAATGTTCAAGACATAAGTGTCAGAAAACCAGTATATAAAAGTCTCATGGTTTGATGAAGAAAAGTTCAAGTTATGGACTGTGGAGTCTTGAAAGATGAATGTGTCTTGGTGGTCTTCTGCCAAGATAGCAGAGCTTAGAGCTTCAAATCAAGGTGGTGGCGGCCTAGGCTTGGGCTTCTGCTAGGGAGATGGGGTAAAGCAGACCCTACTCAGCCTTAATCTCTGTGCCATTGGCTGGCTCTGCAGCTCACTTTGTGGAGTTGAGTCAAAAGTACGCAAAGCATTGTGTGGTGACTATAGGCATGTCTTCTGTTTTGCAAACAGGGACTGGCAAATGAGGAATTACTGAATCTGCTTCTCCAAGGTTCATCAATCATATGTTGGACCTCACAGTTTCTGCTCTTTATTTAAATGTTCTGATATATGTAATTCAATGTGTTTTTATATCCAAAAGCAATTACATTTTGGAAAAATAAACAGAAACAAAAACTTTATTTTTGTGGGCAGAAAGAAATCAGAAAGGCATGATGACATCCTCAGGCAGTGTGACATATTAAGATCAACCTTAAAACTTAAAGCCAAATAAAGTAATAGTATGGGACAGAAGAATAAAGGTTTTACGCTGTCCTTGCCATGCTGCTGCATGCAGGAGTAGCAGAGACCTGTACTTTTTTATATACTGTGTATAGATATACTGTAAATATATTTATATATATATATATATATATATACATATAGTGATAAAAGGTGCTATATTGCGCCCGATCCAGCACAGTCTTACACTGAGGCACATGTATAAACACAACAAGACTTTATTTATCTTCACCTGTTGGGGCATGTCTTCCCTGTGAACCCCACAGGCACAACACAGTCCAAATAAGCACAACACAGTCCTTTCTTCCTGGAACCACCACTCCTCCCATCTAGCTTTGCCCTCCACCTCCCGACTCTGGCTCCTGAGTGGTGGTTGCTGGCCCCTTTTATAGTCCACCTGGAAGTGCTCCAGGTGCTTGATCACCTGTTTCCGATTGTACTTCTGGGCGGGGCTGCTGAGTCCTCCAGGCCGGCTCAGGGAGCCATGCAGCACCCCCTGGCGACCACCCCAGATCTCAACAGGGCTGTGGAGAACTCCATCTTCCATGGAGCTCTGCGGGAAACTGAGGCACCATCGTCAGCCAGGGAGGCTGCCACCAAGTATCCCGGGGGGAGGTACTGAGAAGCCCATAGTTGCTCCCCTGGAACATATGTAGGACTCGGCTGCCCGGCACAATATATAACTATTATATTTTTTTTTCAGTAATGCTATGTATCTAAATGAACCACAGTTATGAATTGCTGAATATTTTAACATTCTGATTATTCTCATTATTCAGATAGAAAGTCTTAAGAACTTACTTTTATGAGGGTGATTCATTAAAGCATTTGTGAAAAACATGTATTCCAGCTAAACCTGCCTATAAAACATTCTGATATCTTTTAAAATTAATATCAGGTGCTATATGATTATTAGAAATGTACATATTACTCAAAATTAAACAGTCAGCAAAATGCACTAACTTTTGCTACCAAAATCCTGACTTGCTGTACTTTGTGAAAACTGCATTTTTGAAATCCCATAAGAAGTTCATAGGTAAGAAAGGGGTGGAGTGCTGTGACCATGTATTTAGTGTGATATAAAAGATATAAAATATAAAGTTAGATATAGTAAAAGCTAAATTGGAGCAGGAGGTGAACCTCTTTAAGTACAGTATTTAAATAACTGAAAACCTGCATTGTGCCTACAGCAGTGTTGTGCAAGTTCACACCTCACAAGAACTAGCTGAAACTTCAGTTCACACAGATTAAAATGAATAAATTCACATTCATAGTTCACAATTTCAATTTTTAACTAGTTCATATTCAGTTCATTTTGTATTTTTTAAGGAGAGAGAATAAATGACCCATGAGTTTAATTTTTTCAATTTTGTGTGCCTTATATTAGGCTATAACAGTGTTCTTGAATAAAATACAATAATTGTGAAGACTTTTTTATTTAAATACACTTTATTGAGTTATACCCAGCAACAAACATGAATAACCATATATGCTAATATCCTCCTGGTCAAAAAAGAAATTAAATAGATGGAAGAATACATATAAATTACCGCTCTATTTCCAACCGTGTGACACAATTGGTGACTGTGGAACCAACGTGCAGGTGAACTAACCTATTACGCTGCTGGTCAAAATTTGCGTCACATATTGCATGTCAAACAGGGAAAAATATAAAGTGGCCTTGTTTTCCTAAAAGCGAAAGTAGAGTTTCACCTCATGCTCTTGTCAGCGGGGGTGCATCTTAAGCGCAAGCAGGTAGATACAGACAGTGCCTGTTTGATTTTATGTTATTTTTTCCAAATACAAATAAATATGAAATAAAGATTTGTAAAAATCCACTATTTGTGCTATCTGAATACTGTATTTGGATTCAGCTCTATCCCTACATTACAGGGTAAGGCAAAACGTTTAATCTAGACCTAAACCAGATCCAGAATGTCACATAAAACTGAACTAGCTCACGTTCAAGATATTCTCTTGCAAATACATTAAGTTAAGTTCACCATTCTTAGAAAAATGAGCTTGTTCAATGAACGCGCTCTTTTGAACTAGTTCATGCACAACACTGGCCTACAGTAGATGGCAATTACGAAAGCACTAGTGTCACTCATAATGCATGATGCTATTGTGAGTAATTAAATAAAGTACAATTTGGAATCTAAGAAAGAACTATAATGCATTTGAAATTCTGCTATGGAATAAACACTAAGTAAACTACCGCATTTATCCAAGTGACAAAAAAAGATGAGGCATCTCAAAGTATGAACTAATCCGAAGTGACGATTTACACCATAAACTCATGGGATTAAGTGATGGGATGCACTGAACTTCTTCATGTTGTGTAGCAGTTGGGGTGTGTGTCCACCTCTTGAACCCTCAGGTACCACTCCAAATGCCAGATGAAAGTACAAGACTTCTTTATTTTACAGTAACACAGTGCACCAAGCACCCTCCACTCCACACTACTCATATAATAAACTAATCACAATACTCTCTCCTCCTTCTCCCAGACACTTAGCCACCCTACCTCCCAGCTCAGCTCAGTGTCTGGGCTTTCCCAGAGTCCTTTTATACACCCTGACCCGGAGGTGTTCCTGCCCAACAGTCCACAGTTCCTTATTCCTTCCGGGTCAGGGTAAACAGTCCTTATCTTCAACCTGGAAGCACGTCATCTCTCCCGCTCACGTGACCAGGACGTACTTCCAGGTTATAGGGCACATATGAGGCTACGGGCTTCCCGACAGCGACTCCCAGTGGTCCCCAAGGTATCCAGCAGGGCTGTGTATAAAAACTACGTAGTCCATGAGGCCCTGCTGGAACTCGGGGCACGTCCATGCTGTTGGGAGAGCTCCTCCTGGTGGCCTGGGGGTGAGGGCCGGAATAGGAAGCCGGCAATCCACCACAGTTGTAAGTTATAGGAGCAAATGTGCTCCATAAGAACTTGTGTTTTCTGATCTACTGTACTTAACTAAAAGTATATGTGTAACAGTTACCAATATCTAATTATTGTATGGATTTTCAAAGGTTTAAACTACTTTTACATTCTGGGTACAATGTAATTCAGATCTGCCTTAATTTGATTACTAACAACTGAAGTATTAGTATGAAAGTGTTTAGCATATCCTGACTAGAGCTGCTGATTAGCTGTGCATACTGTATCTCTGTTGTTAGTCATTAGTACTAAAATGTAAATAATATATTTATTATAACTGTTATTAACCCTTCCCTATTCTGTTTCTCTTCCCGGTGTCCCAATGTGCAACTTAATGCCACTGCTCTACTGCCAAGTTATTTGCCAGCCTTTGAAAAAGTCTTCTAAGTTAAAGGAGCACTGGAATCATGGGGTAGAAGGCTCCTTATACCAGATTGGCCAGCCCAGTATTGATTCAGCTCTTGATTGGCCAGTAGAGGGGAGGCAGCAGCTGGTCGAGGTCTCCAGGACTCTTACTGCCACAATCGGGATGTGGTTCTACAATTAACTAATGGACAGAAATTGATGTTTTTCATTTATGTTAATTTGCTTCTACTCTTTTGATGTATTTGAACAAATCTGTATCCTCATATGTGATAGTTCTGTGTTAATTTTGCCTTGACAGTTGTCACAGCATTCTACGCCTGCCCTTTGTGAAGAGTGTTGTGTAAGAACAAAGTAGTTTGTGCTATTGTATTGTATTCCTGCGGTGGCAATGAAAGATTGGCCATCTAGCTATGTGAAGAAGATTACTTGTGGTTTGACTGTTGCATTTACAACATTTTTTAACACCTATTGCATGCCCAATCTACTTGGAAGAGGGTCTCTCTCTGAATTGCCTTTCCCAAGATTTCTTGCATTTTTTCCCTACAAGGTTTTTCATTTTTTTTTTCTTGTCTTCTTAGGGAGTCAAAGCTGGTGGCTGTCAAAAAACAGGGCCTGTTAAAGCACATTGAAGCATTCCTTGTGGGATTTGGGGCTATACAGGAAATACATTCTTGTTTTATTAAATGTACTATGAGATTGATAGGCTCCATGTTAATACAGCCATTGGTGGCATGCACTTTCTAAGACTAAACACTCCGTGTCAGTCTCTTGCTCTCTCCTAAACTCTTGTCACGTTACTTCCCTATCAGCAATCCACTGCACTAATTTATAGTCTGGACTCTGTGGTCACTGACAGGGATTAACCATTTTATACCATCACAGCACTGCTTCTGGGTGTCCGTACAGATATTTCTGGTTTTGCATCCCTTATCAAGTCTTGAGCCTGTAGCACAGTGTCCTCCACTGGCCTTAGTTTCCACCTCATACTTGCACATTTATGCATATTTAAACTGACCAGGCATCCAGAACTGTTTTAGTGCTGCTTGCTCACAATTTTGAAATGAAAGCACACATTTTTTTTTGCACTGGTTCTCTCTGATGTGTTCTAGGAGGCTGCTGAAAATGCTGGGTGACACACTGTTGTTGGAATGGGAGTATAAAATAGTAGACTTAACATCCAGATCATTGTGAAGGTGGGATGTGGGTGGAGGTTTGGCAGGGGGTGCTGTTCAAAGGAAACTAATATTAAAGGTGAAGAGTTCTGTTTTTTTTTTGGTCAGTCGTTGTTTGATTTATACTCACATTATGTTCTTTTTTAAGTTAAAGGAAACACCGTGTAAGTTCGTTTAATAAAAGGCAAATGTTGGAGCATTCAAACCTTGTGTGTCGCTCCCAGCTGTAAACTGGGATAAAGGAACTTAAGAACAGGGTTTTACCCTGAAGCACGATTCTCTGGCCCTGACTGGAAACACAGAAGGAGAAGCTCCCGTCAGTCGTCCCGACCACAAGTCCAGAGGCAGGCAGAAAAGGTAACACTGGCTCCTCAAGTAATTTCTTGAATTTGTTACTTAGAGTGGCTGCTGGGAAGATTTTTCTTCATTAAGATTCTCTGTTGGGACCTGTCATCCGCTTCCTTTAGCCTTTGTTTCTTGGACACTTAGTCACACACACAATAATTTCCATTACACATTGACATAAACATTTTCATTAATATTATAAAAAGAAAGGACCATGAAATGTTTGCCCAAGAGTGCGTTTAATCTCTCTCTGGTCACTTACTATTTATATTTCCTTGGTTTGATGATTAAAGTGTTTGCCTAGGGGAGGTGTGTAATACAACATTATGCATTGTCAAATGCATTATATAAAGACAGAAGGCTCTTGCTTGGCTAAAAATAACTGCTTGTGGTGGTGTCAAAGAAGATGAATGTACTTATGTTATGCAAACAGAAAGAAAATTCAAAAATACTTAAAAGATATTTTCTTTGTAAACTGCAGGTCAAACAATAAATTTTATAAGAATGTAGAAGCTTGTTTTATACATTTGAGGGAGTTTTCATAAAACCTTAAGAACAACAATCCTAAATAAGCCAGTTGTAATGAATATGGTAACTTAGCAGACAGAATGAATATTCTGCTCTTCAAAGGTAGCCAGAACTGTGAACGAAGGGACATTTTTATTTTATTCTTTAAGGGAAATTTATTCTGAATCTAAAATAAGTAGCTGAAAGGGGCCACAATGGTGCACTGATTGGTCTTTCTGGCTCACAAATCTAGATTCAAATCCATCTGACACAGAGCTTGCATGATCTTCTTATGTTTGCATGAGGTTCTCTGTATTCCAGCCTCCACCTCCTACATCCCAAAGCCATAGGTTAGGTTGAGGGGCTGCTCTAACTTAGCCCTGAGTAACAGCGAGTGTGTCTTATGGATTAGTGGCCCATCCAGCGTTGTTTCTTACTTAGTGTTCAAGGCATAGGCTCCAAATCACCTTGTAACCCTGTCATTTAATCACTTAATAAGCAGTTTTGGAGAAATGGATGCATAAACAAGGCAGATCTCTCTATTATATAAAAAGTGTTTGGGACGACACAAGACTTTTTCAGTGAGACAAGATGAGACTTTTTCAGAGAGACAAGACAAGACTTTTTCAGAGAGATAATTTCACATCCCACAAGATGAGACTTTGTGCCAAGAGATGAATTGAAAACCTAACAGGTCCAAGTGGGGGCGGAAATGAAAGACAAACAGTAGACAAAGAAAAGACAAAGACTAGAAGACAAAGTAGAAAGTTGCAAATAGGTTCAAAAACGTTGGTGCAATACACATGCAGAGCAAGTTAGAGATTATGAAAGTACTAAAATTTGAAAGTCTCAAAAAACTGACAGTAAAGAATTGCATTAGCGCTAACAAATGGAAATTATTACTCTGTGAAATAACGGAACAGTGAAAAGAGATCGAATATATATTAATTTCAAAGAAACCACAATTCGGTCAGGTTTATATTTATGATCACGGAGAAGCGATGCCACATAGAATTGAAAGAGTTCAACAATCTGACATATTAGAAATTCTACAGCCAATAATGGATACAAATCCATACGTCCAAAAGTATCGCACTTTACACAAAATTTATCTGAAAAACACAGACAAAGAAGTTTTCTTGGATTTCTATATGAATCCGAAAGATCACGCTCACATATATAATAAACCAACATGTGACGAATGTCAGCAATAATAGTTTCGAAAGATGGAGATATCAAAGACAGTCTTGATATTCATGTTTATCCAAAAGCACAGCACGATTCATCGTAAGCGGCAGATCCGGGAAATGATTAGCACATAGGGCCCACATGGGGGTTGGTGAGCGAAGTGAGCCCCCTAGTATTAAAAAAAAAAAAAACTGAGTTAAATAAGGGAGACATAAGTTGAAAAAGCAAGTGTCTACTATGTGTCCCTTGCCCATCCTATCTGTGTCTTTTACTTTACTCTAATTATGTTGGGGTAATACAAAGGGGGCACTCAGATAGTGGCGTTGCTCCTAACAAGACTGAAGAGCATTTCTCCCAAGGCCTTCACAAAGGGTTGGAGATGTACAGTACCTTGAAAACGTACTCAGCCCCAAAACAAACAGTATTTTCACACATGATTGTCTCAGACTATAAGGTTAAAATTTATTTCCTGCTGATCTACAAAACAATGTACATAATACCAAATCAAAAGCAACCAACTGAAAATATTTCAACAATTTGATAAAAAAATACCCTCAGAATCCTGAAATTTAGAAAGTAATCAGACCCTGTTGGAAATATGCTAACTTTACTACGGTATGGTCTATTACCTTGCCAACTCCCAAGATCAAGATCACCTGCTGCCAAAGAATTTATGAGAATAAATACCCCACCTTTCTTGCTGTCCAACAGTATGGTGAAGGTTTCCAATAAGGCCAACCAAAATGAGCGCAACATTCAAAACAACTAATTATAGTAAAGCACGGATCTAGGGAAGGGTACAAGACCATCTGAAAGCCACTGAACATGCATGTATGACTAGCAGTCCCAGAGGAAGACAGATAAAACAATTTGCACATGACTTTTCAGCACAGTTTTCAATATCCAAAGTATCACAAGGTTGACATTTTTGAAAGCCAATCGACACACTGCCTGACAATGCTTGTAGTTATACATGTGATTTCTAAGTATGGTGAGTTCAGCTGCTGTCTCTACCTGCATTTTTTCATTTTCTAGTCAGTCACTACATGGCAAACGTGACATTGAAACAACAAGCCTTTCTTCCATTTGAGTGATTCAAAACACTTCTTTACTGATGGCTACATTGTACCTAATGTTTCCAGGTGACCATTTATTGCTTGTCACCTTTCACAGTCACAGGAGCCCCACTATGACTTCAGACAAAATCAAACTGGATTCATTTTGCTTCAACTCAGCGCTATGACTAGGTTCTTGTGGATGTCACACTATGTGGCAGGCAGTAACTGGCATACACCATGACTATCTAAAATTTACTAATCTTATATAATTAAAGTCTATGATTGAAAATTGTGAGAAATGTAATACAGTACTTGTGATGCTAGCCTTAGCAGTGGCACTGCAATCATTGTCCACAACCAAACTCTGTACAGAAACAATTAAAATGGCTAACGGGGTATTGGATTACTAATTAGACATGGTTGAATACAAGTTGCATGCTTAAACTGTGTAATGCCCTTATGTGACCTACAGTTGTGCTTGAAAGTTTGTGAACCCTTTAGAATTTTCTATATTTCTGCATAAATATGACCTTAAACATCATCAGATTTTCACTGAAGTCCTAAAAGTAGATAAAGAGAAATCAGTTAAACAAATTAGACAAAAATATTATACTTGGTCATTTATTTATTAAGGCAAATGATCAAATATAACATATTTGTGAGTGGCAAAAGTACTGTATGTGAACCTTTGCTTTCAGTATCTGGTGTGACCCCCCTTTGCAGCAATAACTGCAACTAAACGTTTCCGGTAACTGTTGATCAGTCCTGCACACCGGCTTGGAGGAATTTTAGCCCATTCCTCCGTACAGAACAGCTTCAACTCTGGGATGTTGGTGGGTTTCCTCACGTTAACTGCTTGCTTCAGGTCCTTCCACAACATTTTGATTGGATTAAGGTCAGGACTTTGACTTGGCCATTCCAAAACATTAACTTTATTCTTCTTTAACCATTCTTTGTTAGAACGACTTGTATGCTTAGGGTCGTTGTCTTGCTGCATGACCCACCTTCTCTTGAGATTCAGTTCATGGACAGATGTCCTGACATTTTCCTTTAGAATTCTCTGATATAATTCAGAATTCATTGTTCCATCAATGAAGGCAAGCCATCCTGGCCCAGATGCAGCAAAACAGGCCCAAACCATGATACTACCACCACCATGTTTCACAGATGGGATAAGGTTCTTATGCTGGAATGCAGTGTTCTCCTTTCTCCAAACATAACGCTTTTCATTTAAACCAAAAAGTTCTATTTTGGTCTCATCCGTCCACAAAACATTCTTCCAATAGCCTTCTGGTTTGTCCACGTGATCTTTAGCAATGCAGACAAGCAGCAATGTTTTTTTTGAAGCGCAGTGGCTTTCTTCTTGCAACCCTGCCATGCACACCATTGTTGTTCAGTATTCTCCTGATGGCGGACTCATGAACATGAACATTAGCCAATGTGAGAGAGGCCTTCAGTTGCTTAGAAGTTACCTTGGGGTCCTTTGTGACCTCACCAACTATTACACGCCTTGCTCTTGGAGTGATTTTTGTTGGTTGACCACTCCTGGGGAGGGTAACAACGGTCTTGAATTTCCTCCATTTGTACACAATCTGTCTGACTGTGGACTGGTGGAGTCCAAACTCTTTAGAGATGGTTTTGTAAACTTTTCCAGCCTGATGAGCATCAACAACTCTTTTCCTGAGGTCCTCAGAAATCTCCTTTGTTCGTGCCATGGTACACTTCCACAAACATGTGTTGTGAAGAGCAGACTTTGATAGATCCCTGCTCTTTAAATAACACAGGGTGCCCACTCACACCTGATTGTCATCCCATTGATTGAAAACACTGGACTCTAATTTCACCTTCAAACTAACTGCGAATCCTAGAGGTTCACATACTTTTGCCACTTACAAAAATGTAATATTCGATCATTTTCCTCAATAAATAAATGACCAAGTAAAATATTTTTGTCCCATTTGTTTAACTGGTTTCCCTTTATCTGCTTTTAGGACTTGAGTGAAAATCTGATGATGTTTTAGGTCGTATTTATGCTGAAATATAGAAAATTCTAAAGGGTTCACAAACTTTCAAGCACAACTGTAATCGTCAAGAGCACTGAATCACATCAGCGAAAGAGCAACTAGACTGAACTCTGGATACAATCTCGGAGGAAAGACTGAAGTAGATGAATCTTTTCAGGTTAAGTTAATTAATATTATTGGGTGATATGATATAATGAATGAAATGATGCAATGGTTAAGTAGGTCAGATTCCAACCTTTGTTTTAAAATTAGAACTACAGCAGGAACTGTCAACACAGATGAAAGTTGGTTACAGTTACATGACAGAAAATGCCACAAAATATTTCTTCATGAAATGCAAGGGAAAGTAGCGTAGCTGAAAGTAGCATTTTAAGAAGCTTCAAATAGCTTGTTGTGTAGTTTTGCAGGGGATTAAATGTGTCAGTGGCAGTTTTTATTTATTTTGTTTTTCTTTTTGGCCCTCTCCTTTTGTTGCCAACACTTTTCTTCTATTTTCAGTATTATTTTGAGTGTTGCACTGTTATGAAGTCATGAGAGTTGTGCACACCATTATGGCTTTTGCATGCAAGTGTGTCCTTATGTTGTCTTATTGTGCTTCTATGTGACACTGAATTACCGTATATGTTCACGTATAAGTAGGGTCTTGAAACCTGAAAAATCGATCATAAAATCGACTGATTTATACGCCTGTTCAAAAATATGACACTTCATTTTTTTTTTTTTTTACATCTTCTTGCCTTCTCCAATCTCACATCAGTTTCTCAGATGCATCGAATTGTATTGCAGCAGTGCAGTTACCAATTTCTTTCGCTACTTCAACGACATTTAATTTAAAACCAGCTTCATTTTCTTTTGAACGCTCCATTGTAGATAAGGGATGCTCTTATGATAAAGGTGTATGAGGGTGTGAGATACAAGAAAACACAAATCAGTGCAAACGTTGCTTTGGAATAGTTCGGGCACAACAGAGAGAGAGAGATTGAGAGGTTAGGAGCACCAACTGATACACCGCATTGCCACACCCATACAGAAAAAAAAGGCAGTGTGCTCCATGGTTACTCTCTCAGGTGGGCGTTAGCATATTTTAATCCTTTGTACCAATAGCGTGAGTTTTCTGCATTCGATTTGTACGACCGACATTATAAAATACCAGAAATTATACGGTAAAATCAAGTCCCGACTTACATACGGTAGTCATTTTGTACAAGGAATGGGCAGAGGCATCATGGGTAGCAGGTCATTTGTCTGATTTATGGAATTACCAAGTACTGTGTTTTACATGTGGTTTCACTGATTCTTCTCTGAAGTTTCTTATAGTTGTTGTTAAGTAACTATCTTTTGTTTTATTCTAGTCTTTCCTGTTTAACACTAGTAATGAGCATAATGATTCACATGGTACTGAATTCACAGCGAAACTCAGTGTTGGTAAACTTGTAGAAACTAATTTCACCTCAAGCGAAATTTGTGCCATTGACACAAGAAGAAAGGCTCCTGAGTGGAAGCATTTTTATGCATTCATTCTACATGTGTCTTCCTGTCATGTAGTATTTAAATAAACATCTCTAGTAATAAAGAAATCATTTGAAGTCCGCATATCCTCTTCTAGGATGTTGCAACTGCCAGGTAATAGAGGAGAGCTGGAGAAACATCTTACTGGTAAGAAGGAAGAGACACCAATTTAAGTGTGGTCAATAGAGGTTGGGATGAGAAGTCAGGTAAGAAGTCATTCTGACGTCACTCCACGGAATAGACACAGGTTCAACATCATGGAGGCAAGCCCAGAGAAGCAATAGGGTCCTGCTTGTCTTCTTTTATGTTTTTTTTTTTTTGCTTTATGGTCTCCTTTATATACCCCTTACTCCTGTGTTTTATTTTATAAACATTCCATTTTTTGTGATCAACTTTTTTATTAAATAATGACAGGAAATACTCTGCCATCCAGCCTGAGTCAAGCCAAACCTTTTTTGATGTGTTTAAAGTCCACCGCCCCACTGTTACATAATTGATCCTAACATGATTTAAACAGTCGGTATTCACCTTGGCAGGAAATATAGTTAAATTTGCAGATGGGAAACTGTGACAGAAAGCAACACAGACTAATTGTCTTTATTGTTGTGAATAATTACATTGGAATAAATAGAACAAGTCACTTCTTAGCAAATATTGTGAGACCAATAATTTATTTTAAATTATTTGTCTGTTGTTTTCTAATTAGCTGAGACACAAACATAATTCAGGTCTTTTTGTCACAGTGGTGTCTTTTTGAAAGCACTTTGCATTAATGCTGCAGATCAAGTCAGATTTAAAGCATTGCCGGGGTGCCATGAGACTAAGTCATGGAGATTTTTATCCTTTACTTTTCTGATTATATCCATAATATTCACTTGAAGTAATTTTCTCTTTAGCTAACCTTTGCCTCTTTCATGAATTACTTTGTTCATTTTGTTATTAAATGTGAATAATATATTGTTCCATTGCTTTGGAATGTAATGTTAATGTCATTACAAATATGACGACAGTTCTCACTATGAAAGGAGTCATGTGGAATAATGATCATTTTGCCTGTTTGTTCGCGCTTATATTTATACCTTAATTAAATTATATAACTTAAAAAACATTATATGTGCAATTCATTAAGGTGAGAAATTTTATGTAAATTATAATTTATCTATTTTCCCATCCATACATTATGTTCTGAGGTCAGTTTGCTGAATCAAGGTCATGAAAAGCTGGGGCCTGTTCTAACAGAAATGAATGCAAGGTATGACACAGCCCCAACTAGGATACAAGCTCTTTCTGGGCGCACTTATAAAGACACGCCATTCCTAAAATCTGGCCAACTTATAGCCAGCACAGAATAAGAAAATGGAAAAACTTTATTTAGAAGGAACCTCAGCTGGGAACTGCTTGGATGTCAAGTTTACGTGAAGTCAGGCAGCTGTTCCCCCAAACTGATCTCAAGCTTATTATATTTAAGAAGAGATGTTCAGGTTAATTTCAATGATAACCTTAAAAGGCAGAGTGTGTGTTCCACTGTGAAGGACTGACACACTGTCTGCGGTTGCCTTCTGACTTTTGCCCTATAGAATTGGTCTTTAACTCCCTGTAACCTTAAACTACATTAGTGAGGCTGATAGGTTGATGAATTGAAGCCGAAAAGTTTTTTGTTCAGTTAACCAGGAAGAAATGAAACCACATTGCTGCTAAGAGTTTGCATGGCTTTCAATAAACCTGTTACGCTTATCCAGAGGGCTGCATAGAGCTCAATTTTGAAAAATCCCTTTACCACTCCTGCCTTCTCAAGCACAGAATCAGCTTCAGTTTTGCAACATTAAAATTATGTCCCATGCCACAAAATATTAAGTTGGGTCATGCAAATCCTGTGGGACCTCGGACGGAATGTGTGCTTTGAAATATCAATCAGGTGCAGAGATAATTGGATATGATTTCCAAATACAGTGTCACTACATGATGCTGACATTTCAATAACTTTTGAGGTCACTTGTTACTTTTTTGTTTGTTTTGAATGCTTTAATAGCTGTGCATGATGAATGAAACTTCAGAACTAAGGTGCTTGACTTATTTAAGCAAGAAACAGGCAGCAGCGGGTTTTCTTTCTTTTTACCAAAAATGAGAAATAATACCATGTATCTGAATTTCCTTTTATTTCTTAGGGGATTTAAAGAGTCAAAGTGGCCAATGCTCTGTTGAATTGTGTGATGCCGACGTGAATTTTCACACCAATCTACTGCAGGTTTAGTGTTCAGAGTCCCGCTGTACTTGTGCTGTGCTGATTCTTACTAACTAAAACTGAGAAGTACAGCTTAAAATCAATGGATTTAGACTTATGCAGTGAATGAAAAAAAACTCCAATTATTGGGTCCTAGATCTCTGTCTTCAGCTAATGACCTTTATCGGGGGTCCCTCCCTAGGTCAGCTACCTGCCAGAGCTTGGTTGTAGAGACTCTGGTCCTCCCTCCAAGGACGACTGTTTGCCACTGCTAATAAATTGGTCCTATCAGGAATTTTCTGTTGGTGTTGTTTTCCACTCTCCACCAGGCAGTGGTGCTTTTTTAATTTATTGAGGTTATCTCCTTTGGATCTACAGTGGTAGCCTAGTGGCTCACACTGCCCAGTTGATAAGGTCACCTCAGAGAGGAAGTGGTGTTGTGGGAGAAACATGCTGCTCAAAGAAGGCACACAGAGTTCCAGGAAGGTAGCAAAATCCAGTTTTATTGCATGATGCACACATGGACCCAAATCAAATGAAATTAGCGTTTAGCAAATTCAGCATGCTTACATTTATTACCATTCTTATCACTTATGCAAAATATTCTCCTCCTTCTGGCTCTTCCCATCATTACCTAATGTTCAAACCCACCATTACCTAATGTCCATCACTTGACCGAAACTGCCATCATTACTTCATACCCTGTGCAGGTGTCTGAAACGTATTTATCAATCGATTCCCATCAGTAAGTCGGAATAAGGTCGACCCACACATAAAATATTGGGCTACAGGTTGGAGCAGTTGTGCCCCTAAAACAATAACGCTGTTTCTTATAAGCTGCATTTTCCTTGACTTGTTATCACCTGTCCAGGCAAGCAGACAACGAAGCAGAGGCCCAGCCACTGCAAATGAAAGCAAATGGCCTATCTGGTGTTCTCTCATGGAAAAAGCCTCAATGGCTGCATTTATTAAAACAATGGCCCGTTTAGCCCTTTAAAAGTACACAATGTCCTTGACAGAAGTTTTTAAGCTTAGCAGCTGCAAAGAGAAATATAATAAAATAGACAAGTGAGGATTTTTTATGGTTTAACTCTTACTATGCTAATGTGCATCAGAATATATAATACCAGTAACAGCGTACTGCACGATAACGTGCAGTGAATACACTTGGCTTGAGCATTCATAGTTTTCAAACTCTTTCTATGCACGTTTAGTACTCATTTGCTCAGAAGTTGAAGTGCTTGCTGCTTCCTGAGCAACTCTTCTTTTCCCCACCCTAGCGGCCCTCTTCTTCTCTTCTTCCGTCGGGATCTTTTCGCGATAATACTGATTAAGTCAGTGTTTGTGTTGCAATTACTTAGTACGTTTTCCTTAATTTTTCACTTAAGCTGGCACTTAAGTCTCAATCTGTCTCAAGAATGATTTAAGATATAAAGAGGTAGGGGAAGTGATGGCGAGGGTGGTAGCGATGATGCCCTCTACCTATCTGCCTCAAGAATGATTTAAGATATTGGAGAAGTAGGGGAAGTAACAGCGAAGGTGGGAGGTAATGAGAACGGCACCCATACACATGCACCGCATGGCCGCTCTGCTGCCTGCTGTCGAGAGTTGATTCTACAATAAAATAAAATAAAAATTAAAAGAGTAATAAAAATCATCACCCTGAAAGTGGACAGTAGAGGTCATGTACTATATCAGTACCAAATTTCAGCTTAATCGGCCAAACGGTTTGTGAACTACAGGTGATTTAAAATTCTGAACAGACAAACGAACAGCCACGGTAGCGTATTATAGAAGAAGACTTGTTCTCATACATGTTTTATGATTCTCTTTAGATATATTCAAATCATCAACTTTAAGAATATTCTTTTCTACATTGGTCAGAGACCACACATGGTCAGTTATGGAACAGAAAAACGCTGTGTAGTCCGGAAGGCTTACACCTAAGCATGTCCCTACAAAGACCACAGACCATGTGATGCTAGCAGCTACACACATCACAAACAGGTAAGACAAGCCAGCAGACAGTTAAGTAGCAAGCTAGCAGAGGGCTTATGCTACATGCATCTACCACCAACACACAGATTTTTGCCCTAGACTAGAGTGATCCAAGGGTGTCACTATATGATCACTACATGATGCTGACATTTCAATAACTTTTGAGGTCACTTGTTACTTTTGTGTTTGCTTTGAATGCTTTAATAGTTGTGCATGATAAATGAAACTTCAGAACAAAGGTGCTTGACTTATTTAAGCACCCATAGCAAGACACAGGCAGCAGCTGGATTTCTTTCTTATCAGAAAAAATGGGAAATAATTCCATATATCTGAATTTTCTTTCATTTCTTAGTGGATTTAAAGAGTCAAAGTGGTCAATGCTCTGTTTAATTGTGTGACGCTGACGTGAATTTTCACACTAATCTACTGCAGGTTTAGTGTTCAGAGTCCCACTGTACTTGTGCTGTGCTGATTCTTACTAACTAAAACTGAGAAGTGCAGCTTAAAATCAATGGTTCAGACTTATGCAGTGTCTGAAAGAAAACTCCAATTATTTTAGCTCAGTATCTTATTCCCCTGGCACCTGCTCCCTTAAAATCACATTCCATGATGTAAAGAATTAAGTTAGCTCCCACAGCTCCTGCAGGACTACCACAGGAATGCAGGTTCTAATATGAGCTGTTTTGTGTGAAAATTTAAATATCTTTTTACTAACTCACAAGATAAACACAGGAAGAATATAGTTAAATCTGTAAATGTTCCATCTCAGTGATAACTGGTGGCACAAAATGCCATTCAGCATCAGAAAAGGTTTCTTAAGAAGGAAAAGCAAGATGACATACAGTAGATCATGAAGTGAAATTGTGCAAAGCAGAGGTCATGGCACCACATGGGTCCTACATCTCTGTCTTCATGC
Source organism: Erpetoichthys calabaricus (assembly GCF_900747795.2). NCBI lineage: Eukaryota > Metazoa > Chordata > Cladistia > Polypteriformes > Polypteridae > Erpetoichthys > Erpetoichthys calabaricus. The sequence goes on along the minus strand of NC_041397.2, from coordinate 65,727,508 downwards.
TAATGACCTTTATCGGGGGTCCCTCCCTAGATCAGCTACCTGTCAGAGCTTGGCTGTAAAGACTCTGGCCAAACCTCCTAGGATGACTGCTTGCCACAGCTAATGAATCGGTCCTACCAGGAATTTTCTGTTGGGGTCGTCTTTTCTTTGCCTTTCCACTCTCCACCAGGCAGTGGTATGTTTTTTTTTTTTTTTTTTTATTGAGGTTATCTCCTTTGGATCTGCACTGTTAGCCTAATGGCTCATGCTACCCAGTTGACAGGGTCACCTCAGAGAGGAACTGGTCAGAAACCACACATGGTCAGTCTTGGGAGAGAAAAACGCTGTGTAGTCCGGAGAGCTTACACATAATGATGTCCCTACAAAGACCACAACCCATGTGATGCTAGCAGCTACACACAACACAAATAGGAAAGACAAGTCAGCAGACAGTTAGGCAGCAAGCTAGCAGAGGGCATTTTCTACATGCAGCTACAACCACCACACAGATTATTGCCCTAGACTAGAGTGATCCAAGGGTAAGCATCATAAGGATAACTCCAAGGCCTACACCACCAAAGCATATATATTCTCCAGAAGCTTTCATCCTTAGAGGGGGAAGAAATGCTCCGGCATTAACCCTTTGACAAGAATGGCAACTACCACAACCTGAACAGAGCTGACCAGATTATCCTGCTCAGACTCAGTACTGGACACAACAGAATGTGTGCCCACATGCACAACAAACTGAAAGTTGGCCAGACAGACAGGTGTCCTTGTGAAACTGGCCCAATAAATAGCAATCCCCTCTTCCAAGATTGCCCCCACCAAAATTCCCTCAGATCTGGTATGTAACCTGACCAGGCAACCATGAGGACAAAACTTTTTGCTGACCTAGAGAAGCTATTGAGGACAGCTTCATTTGTGCAGGCGACTGGTGTGGACAGCTAGCACTCGAAGAAGAAGAAGACATACAGTACCAACATTTGAACAGAGGTTGATCCCTTCTTGGACTCAGTCATGCAGTCCGATCAACCCAACGGTTGACTGAACAAATGAGTGAATTTGTTGTATAGAATAAAGTGACATTTCTGTAGCATAACAATGCACTATTACAATTATATAGGGTAAAGAGGTGACATCAGCACACCTCACTTGAGATATGTTTGTAAGTAATAAAGGTTGTATTATTAAGAGGTAATCAGAAGATACTGTATAATCTTAAAATGGTTAAAGTAATAATTTAATTTCTTTTGTAGTTTGACCCAAAAAATTAGGCAAATAAGACAGTATTATTTGGCCTCAGAAGCAGTCTATACGGGGTACCCTCCAATTCCTTCCTAAAGGTTCTTTTCCAATGTTTTCCTTCATTTAATTTAAAATGTGCAACATGAAGGTGTAAGCAAGTAAAAATGCACAATATAAAGAAGTCCTGAACAATACAAGTTACAATGTGTAATTCGTAACTTCACACTTGGTAAGACATGCATGTGAATGCAGATGAGCAGGCAGGAGGGGAGCCATGACAAACAGTTAAACATTTATTGTTTTAATATTATTATAAGTTCCATAAGAGTGGTCAAAATAAAAGGAGTCAAAACATAAGCAGCTAGTAAAGAAAACTTAAAACACTAGAGAAAGTGGAAACCCAAATGGTAAGTGTTGGTAAGTGTAACAACACAAGACAGAATACTGGAAAGGAGGCCTGAAGGATTCAAATCAAAAACTCCTCATCCACATAAACAAAACCTTTAAATGTGTAATTTGTTAAATTAGACAATGCAAAAAAATCAAATTAAGGAAAACAAATAAAAAATATTCGAAAAAAAATAGAAAGATGTAAATAAATTCACAAATTCCACAACAAAATTATTAATTAAAGAATATTCAAAACTCTAAACAAAAAGTATAAAAAATAATTAGCAAAAACAGTTTGTTAACACAGACTGAACACTCTCATGATCTGGTTTTGTGTCATCTCATTTGGTATTTTTCGAACATCTTGAATGTTATCTTAGGTCTGTCTGTCACTGCCATTTTGACAGCTGTCGTTGGCGCTGATTTCCCTGTTGCTAGGGGTGTGGCCTCTGGGGTTGTGACTTGCAGGTAATTGGTGTGATGGAATAAAAGGTGGTCTGACGGTTCCTTTGATATCCAATCTGTGGATTCAAACCCCCTGCCCAAACAAAAGAAATATTTTATTGTAGTGCTTTTTGCGAATTCTGTTTCGTTTGCCCTCTTTGTCTGTTTTTTCAACTTTGTCTCTTGCCTTTCATTAGGATTTGGCAGCTAGTTTTATTTTTACTTGTTTTGGTTTCATTTTTACATGCTTCTCTCAGTTTAGCTTAGTAAAAACATTACTCTGACCATTTCTCAGCAGGACAAGCACAAAGTCCAATGGGAAAGAGTCGAAATCTGAAGATCCAAAGAAAACTAGTCAAAAGAGCAACAAAGCTGAAAAAAGAAAAACGGATAAAAGCAGAAAATGTGAGCCAAACGGCAAAAGCAGGGGGAAGCTAGCTAATAGCTCCACAAAGAGCTGCGGCAATCAGGTGGCATGTGTAGTGAATTCAGAATGTATTTGCATCCTGTCACTTTTTTTACATTTTGCTGTGTTGCAGCCTTGTACAAAAGTCATTTATATTAACTTTTTTCCCCACATCAAGCAGCATTCAATATCCTACAATGACAAAGTGAAAACAGGATTATAGAAATGTTTGCAAATGCATTAAAAATAAAAAAACTGACATATCACATTGACACCAGTAATTCAGACCCTTTACTCAATACATAGTTGAGGCCCCTTTGACAGCAGTTCAGACTTGGAGTTCTCTTGGGTAAAATACTACAAGCTTCACACATCTGGATTTGTGAATGATGTACCATTCTTCTCTGCAGATCCATCCAAGCTCTATCAGGTTAGATGGAGATGGACAGCCATTTTCAGGTCTCCCCAGAGGTGTTCGATTGAGTTCAAGTCTAGGTTCTGGTTAGGCAACTCAAGAACATTCCAGGAGTTTTTCCTGAGTCACTCCTTTGTTGTCTTTGCATTGTGCCTAGACTCATTGTCCTGGTGGAAAGTGAATCTTCAGCCCAGAGCACTCTGGAGTAAGTTTTCATTAAGGATATCTCTGCAATTTCCTCAGTACAATTTTCCTTCAACCCTGTCTGGTCTCCCAGTCCCTGTCTCTGAAAAACTGCCTTACAGCATGATGTTGTCACCTCTGTGCTTCACCCTTGGAATGGTATTGCACAAGTGGTGAGCAGAGCCTAATTCCTCCAGATATGAGACTAGTCTTGGTTTCTTCTGTCCAAAGGATCTTTTTTGTCACAATCTTAGAATCCTTTAGGTACCTCTTTGAAAACTCCAAGCAGGCTTCTGTATTTCTTTTACTGAGAACAGTTTTCTGTCTAGCCAATCTGCCGTAGAATCTACATCAATGGAGTGTTGCAATGATCGTCATTCTTCCGGAAATTTATCTCATCTCCATACAGATTGTCTGGAGCTCAATCAGAGTGACCATAGCGTTTTTTGTTCCCTTCTCTTACCATGACCCCTCTTCAATGATTGCTGAGTTTGGTCTCACCGTTGTTACAAACTTCTTTCATTAAAGATTTATGTAAGCCCTTGTGTTCTTGGGAATCTTCAATGTTGCAAGAACTTCTTTGTGACCTTCCACAGATCTACAGTGTACCTGGAGACAATCCTAACTCTTCACTCTACAGGCAATTCCTTCAACCTCATGGCTTGGTTTTGCTGTGACACACATTATCAACATAGAAAGTCCCACAAGTGGACTCAAAGCAGGGTGTAGAAACACCTCAGTTATTATCAATAATGGTGGATGCACCTGAGTCAGATTTCAAGTGTCATAACAAAGGGTCGGAATACTTTGATATTGAATTATTTTTTTATTTTTAATAAATTTTCAAAAATTCCCAAAGTCCTGTTTTTACTTTCTCACTCCAGGGTATTGAGTATTGCTTACGTTGGGAAGAAAAGAATTTAATTTTACATTAGGCTTCAGCATAGCAAAATGTGTAAAAAGTGAAGGCGTCTGAATACTTTGAGTCCACTGTGTAGGTCTTGTCAGGTTGTCCAGTACTTGAAGGTACTAGACACATAATTATAGAGAAAGGAACCAGGGCAAACTTTCAAATAATAGTATGCTCCTGTCTTGAGTAGTGGTAGCAAGACATCAAATGTCAAAATCACGTGATTGACAACAAACATCACTACCCTACAATATGGTGGCACCTTACTGAAAAATAGTGCACAAAATAGCAGCATTCATGGAAAAAAGCAACAAGCAATAATTGTACCATGGGAACATCTTTAAATAACAGAAAACCAAAATAAGAATTAGTTTTGCAAAATAAAAACATGAACACTGATTATTCTAATTAACTTCCTGACAGTTCTTATTGATGTGAAATCATTGATATGTAATTAATTGCTTCATAGCTGATTGAATTACTGTATGTTAAAAATGAACGATAACCTGTATATGATAAGTGGGTGTTAATATGATGCTGAATTTGTTGCATTACAGGTTATGTATTTTTAGCATAATGTGTGAACATGCTGTATATTTCTTTTCTCCCAAAGCAGATGCTCACACAAACCATCACATGTGCAAGGCACATTCATTTACAGTTCTGTTCATAAGCAATACTGTATATATAAAAAAATGATAAATGACTTCTCTGCTCCCACATGTTTTTGAAATCCTGAGCTCTGTTTGAATAGTAATAGGTATTAATCTAAAGGAGGGCCTGGTAGAGAAACACTTTAGAGGCCAATGGTTGGTTGTACTTCCTGCTCACTGGCAATCTTTAGCTATGAAACGATAATCAAGAGCATCTTTTATTTTCACTTTGTTCTTCTGGGTTCTCTGTGTTGTTTTATCCTTCCCTAGTCCCTAAGATAGTGGGCCTCAGTTATATGTTGTTATATCAGATGTACTATGTAACTAAGCACTTTTTGTATACTATATATACAAATATATAGTATATAGTAAAGTATAGTATATATATTTCCACTATATATACAGTATATATAGTGGAAAGCAGCCCAGACACAGACAGGCAGACACCGATGGTTTACACCCAAGCACATGTTTATTCATATTTACTTATTTACAAGTGCGCACACACAACTCAGTGCCCCTGCACCAAATTAACCTCAGTCTAGGCCTTTCACAATAATGCCTCCTCTCCTCTGAGCTACATCCTCCTCCACCCGACTCCAGCTTTCGAATGGAGGGAGGCTGCCCCTTTTATGTTCACCCGGATGTGCTCCAGGTCCCTCCTGATGAACGTCCGCTGGCACTTCCTGGTGTGGCGGAAGTGCCGGATGAGCACCCGGAAGCACTCTGGGTGTCCCTGGTAATCCTTCTGCCAGCACCTCCAGGTGTGGTGGAAATGCTGATGGACAGGGCTCTTCAGGCATCTGGGCGCCCCCTGGCAGTGACCATGGGCCCCTATAGGTTTGAGCTTCCATGCTCTGTTCCCGTGGTCCCCATACCAACCAGGGAGGCTGCCTTCTCATGGTCCGGAGGAGGCGTAGTTCCTCTCCCAGTCCTTCCAGGCATCCCGGCTGGGTACCGTCCCCAGCCATTCACCACACTTTTTATATATATATATATATATATATATATATATATATATATATATATATATATATATATATATATAGTGGAAAGCAGCCCAGACACAGGCAGATAGACATCGTTAATTCACCCACAACACTTTTATTTACAATACTATATACAATAAAGTGCACACACAACCCCCAAAACTCCCGCAAAGTTCAGGCCTTCCTCAAATGCCTTTTCAGGTCCGCCTCCACTCCTCTCCTCCGAGCTCTGTCTTGCTACACTCCCAACTCCAGCCATCAAATGGAGGGAGGTGGCCCCTTTTATAATCACCCAGATGTGCTCCAGGTGCCTCCCAAAAATCTTCCACCGGCACTCCCCAGTGTGGTGGAAGTACCGGCTGTGCACCTGGAAGCACTCCGGGTGTCCCTGATCGTCTTCCCCCCAGAGCTTCTGGGTGTGGCAGAAGTGCGGAGGACAAGGACTCTCCAGGTATTGGGGTGCCCCCTGGCGGTGACCACGGGCCCCTATAGGGTTGAGCTTCCAAGCTCAGTTCTCGTGGTCCCCAAAGCAACCAGGGCGGTCGCCCCCTTGTGGTCTGGAGGAGGTGCAAGCCCTCCTCCTGTCCTCCCAGGTGTCGCAGCTGGGTACCCTGCCCCAGCCGCTTGCCACAGTATATATATATATTGTGGCACCTGGCTGGGGTTCATGCCCGGAAGGGATGCCCAGGAGGACCGGAGGAGGGCTTGTGCCTCCTCCAGAGCATGAGGGGGCGTCCTCCCTGGTTGCTGTGGGGGCCACGGGTACAGAGCTTGGAAGCTCTACCCTGTAGGGGCCCGTGGTCACCGCCAGGGGGCGCCCCGATGCCTTGGAAGCCCTGGACCTCAGTACTTCCGCCACACCTGGAAGTGCTGGTGGGAAGAGGATTGGGGACACCCGGAGGACTTCCGGATGCACCACCAGAGCTTCCGCCACACAGGGGTGTGGCTACAGAAGCTCCTCAGGATGCACCTGAAGTCCTTCCGGGACGTATAAGAGGGGCCGCCTCCCTCCAGTCAGTGGCAAGAGTCGGGAGGAGAAAGACAGAGCTAAGAGGAGAGGAGAGGAGAGGAGTGGAGTGGAGGCGGACCAGAGACAGTACAAGGCATTGTGTTGTGGCCAAGGACTCAAGGGGTGATTGGTGCTGCGGCACTGGGATTGTACACTTGAACTGTAAATATAATGTATAATAAACATGTGTGTGGTGAATCCAACATGTCTATCTGTCTGTGTCCGGGCTGTTCCCCACAATATATATTTTACCAAGGCTAATATTATTACTTGACTGGAATTTCTTGCTCTTGAACTTGCTACATACAGTTGCCCATCATTAACACACTCCAGCTTTTGATCAATTCCTGCTTTTCCGATTCACTGACTTTGGCTTTACTTGATGGTCATTGTAAAACACAATTGTTCAGTATGATATGGTATCCTTACTGGGAGGTGTAGAAGAAAGATGTTCTCCTGAGCACCTTGTACTCTGAGTATTTAGTGACTAAAAACTTTCATTTCAGCAATGCTTGTAAGCCCTGGCTATGAACTGACAAAAATATATTGTGCAAGGGCTCAACAAAATCAGTTTCTATATGATTCAAACTGTTTTCTAGGTTAACTTCCTCAAAGTAAATGAGACAGGGTGAAGAAGTCACAAGGTCGCAGGGGGTACGTGACATTTGTCTTTGGCTAATATTGGAGACTGTAAGAAAATGCTTAGTTAGAGATATAAGAAAAAGCTTAGCTTTTATATATTGTTTTAAGGAACTAACCGTTGTTGTTGTTTTGCAGTACTTGTGTAATTGAAATCACAAGACAAAGCGCTATAAAAACTTTGGGATACCCTGGCCGGGGGGCAGATGAAGGGCAGTGTCCTAGGACTGCGCTTCTCTGTCACTTTACCTTTGCCTGATGTGTTTGAATAAAAGATTTTTTACTAACTTTAATTATATCTCTCTGTCTTCAGTCACGAGAAACGACACCATAGAAAAAGTGTCCACAGAGGCCAAGGCAATACAATATAATGGGCAGAGGGCAGCAGGACTCTCTGTGAGCCTTAAAGTGAGCAGCACTAAATAATTGTCAGCACATTTACAGCGAGAAAAAAAAAATAATTAAGAAGGACTTACCTGCAGATTGTCTTGGTATTTTTTTCGATGTTCCACCATTGGTTTCAGCTATTGGCCTTGAGAAAAGTATTTGCATTAACATGTCGGTCCCAAACTACTACTAGCAGGACAAGTAGACAGCTTGTGACATTCAGAAATTGTATTGTTTTGAGTTGAAACAGGTAATTAGAAGGAATTTTGGAAATTTTTGAGTATAAATATAATTTCATCTTGTAGCATTTCCTGTAAAAATGGTAACTTCAATCATATTTAAATGAAGTGTTTTGATCTCTGATCTTGTACTGCTACAAAGTTTTGGAAGGTTTAGTCAAAAGCAATATATGGCTTACATTAACTTATTGCATACAGCATTGACATTTACTGGCTGCACATTGACGTGGCCCATACAATAAATTTAATGTTGCAAAAAATGTACAGAAAAGAACAGGTGAAAATCAATAATATCATGAACTATGTAGAATGTTCATGTCCATTTCCTAATTTTCTGCCCTAGGCTCTAGGGGATCCCTTTACTGAGCCATGCAAGCATTTAAACTGACCAAGGCATGCCATTACACCTGGCTTGTGTTGTACACAAGGCTTGAAAAGGACCAGTACACCATACATACTGGAACTTCCCTGTTTCTGCTTTGTGAAATGGAGTTTAGCAACACATCATGGTTTGACCTCAAAGGGGATACCCTAGTCCCCTGTAATATTGCATGTATTTTACACGAAGGGAGAAATTCACCTTCCCTCCTTTGATGTACATGTATATTATTATGCTTGGCAATCCAAAGAGATCAAAGGGCCCTCGGCTCAAATCTGAATGTATTTTATACTGCATCACGAGGAATAAGAAGAAGACAACAGGGTGTGGAGTACTGTGTGTTTTTGTTGTTTCACTTTGGTAGGAGCATTTGTAGGATTTGCAGGTATCAGGGACTTAGTCCCCTATTTGATTAACATGCATGTTTTGTCTGTACTGTTTATGATATTAAAGGGTGGGGGGAGGGGGGGTTCCCCCTGGAGTTACAGATATGACTGACAAAAAGATCAGAGGCTTACAGCTATTAATCTCACATATGATTGAGAAAAGGATCAGGGGCTGGGCACAGAAAGCTCCTTCCTGACCCAACTGCATTTCGCTTCTGCAGGCTGCCTTTAAATTCCATAAATGGACAAGTCCTATTTCCATATATGAATCGTTCTCAGCACTTATTGCAGGAAAGAATGCAATACCTTACCACAACATACTCATTACAGTATTATTTTAGACAAATATCAACAAAACAAGGATTGACTTATTTTCTTTTTTCAATATCCTCACCAAATTTCAATGAAATTCATCATGTCTCTTTTTTCCTGTCCAGGACGTCACTCCTTCTTCAGTTGTCCCTCCAACTGGTAGTGCTGCTGTTTGAGTGGCCTTTTGATTGTTTCTCTTGCCTACTGCATTTGCATAAAGCCCCATCTCAGCACAGTGCAGAGTAGTTATGTTAGCAACAAATAAAAACAGTATTGACAAGTAAAAAAAACATGCATCAGCTAATTTTCTTGTTTCTATAATATCACCAAATTTCTGTCAAATCCGTCAAAGCATTTTTGAGATTTTGAGGTACAGTAATCCCTCCTCCATCGCGGGGGTTGTGTTCCAGAGCCACCCGCGAAATAAGAAAATCCGCGAAGTAGAAACCATATGTTTATATGGTTATTTTTATATTGTCATGCTTGGGTCACAGATTTGCGCAGAAACACAGGAGGTTGTAGAGAGACAGGAACGTTATTCAAACACTGCAAACAAACATTTGTCTCTTTTTCAAAAGTTTAAACTGTGCTCCATGACAAGACAGAGATGACAGTTCTGTCTCACAATTAAAAGAATGCAAACATATCTTCCTCTTCAAAGGAGTGTGTGTCAGGAGCACAGAATGTCACATAGATAGAGAAAACAATCTCTAGCAAACAAATCAATAGGGCTGTTTGGCTTTTAAGTATGCGAAGCACCGCGGCACAAAGCGGTTGAAGGTGGCAGCTCACACCCCCTCCGTCAGGAGCAGGGAGAGAGAGAGAGAGAGAGTTTTTTTTCAGTCAAAAATCAATACGTGCCCTTCGAGCTTTTAAGTATGCGAAGCACTGTGCAGCATGTCGTTTCAGGAAGCAGCTGCACAAAAGATAGCAACGTGAAGATAATCTTTCAGCATTTTTAGACGAGCATCCGTATCGTCTAGGTGTGCGAACAGCCCCCCTGCTCAATCCCCATACGTCAGGATCACAGATAGTCAGCGCAAGAGAGAGAGAAAAGTAAGCAATCTAGCTTCTCAGCCATCTGCCAATAGCGTCCCTTGTATGAAATCAACTGGGCAAACCAACTGAGGAAGCATGTACCAGAAATTAAAATCCGCGATATATATTTAAATATGCTTACATATAAAATCCGCGATGGAGTGAAGCCACGAAAGGCGAAGTGCGATATAGCGAGGGATCACTGTATTTACTTTTTCTATTTTTTTTGTGGGGTGTGATTTACTTCTAAATATTGATATATCAAAATGTACTTTCTTAGCAGATACCTACTAATTTTGATGTCCATTTACATTTACATTTAGTTAAACTCTGCCAAATTTCAACCTTTTAACTAAACAGGAAATAATGTTTTTGTTGATAACTGAGGGTGAGATTGAATCAGTCATCCCTGAATTATAAAAAAAATACATGGAATATTCTTAATCCCACTAAATCCAGTTCAGTAAACCTATCGTGGCAGCAATGGACTCAAGCCAGGAAACAGCCCTGGACAAAGCACCAGTACCTTGCAGGGTCCACTCACACACAGCCATACTTTGCCAATTAGAAATGTCCACCTAATCTATCGCACATCTTTGGAGATGAGGATAGAAACTGGAGTAACTCATGCAGACACAAGGGGAATGTGCAAACTCCTCATACAGATCAATCTGGTACAAAGTTCAAATGCAGGGACCTGGCTCTGTTAAACATCATCACTAACCACTGCACAGCCTTGCCACCACTCTAGCAAATATAGTTTGCTATCATATATATTTTAATAGTAATTTTGCAAAGTTTTAATTAAAGCTTCATCATTCTGATACTGTGATCTGTCTGCACATTGCATAAAGATTAATTGATTTCACCTCATTTCATATGCTACAATTTTACTTTTAAAGTGGTTTATATTCACTTTACTAATTCTAAAAAGATTTACACTCTACTTTACATTCTGACCATCATACCATAGATTTTACAAGTACAGAATAAAAATGCCATGACTATGCATTTGCCACTGCCTAACTGATTGCATTATTTCTTGCTTTATGATGCCAGATGTTTAAGCAAATCCCAATATTAGGTAAATAGACCCAATGGGAGTAAATTACACTGAAGTGTGATATTTATATAATAATAAAAATTATGTAACACCCTTTGTGCCTTGTAAAAATGTATTTGACACTTTGTGCTAAAAAACTAGGTGCACCAACATAAGTAGAATCAACTCCAATAGTTGGTCTTTTGAAGCACTATGGTACAATTTAGGCCCAGTGGTCTCTGCAGAATAGATTGTGTATTTTGAAAGGTGAACTTCTTGTTTCAGGTCTCCCACAAAGTCTCAGTGGACATTTGTTCTGCACTTTAACTAGACCATTTAAAAACTCCAACTTAGTCAAAATTCAGTCATTCAGCTGTTGTCTTACTACTGCTTTTCTGATCCTTGTCTTGTAACAGGTTCCAGTTTCACTTTAACTTCAGCTCATGGGGAAATGATTTAACATTCTAATGAAGATTCATCTGATACAGAATGTAATTACTGGTGATTCAGTTATGCAAGACATCCACATCCTAATGCAGCAAAATATCTGAAACCATGACATCACAACCACCATCATGGTCTGAGGTTCTTACTGTGAAATATTTTGTTAATTGCATGTAAGACACAATGGGTAACAAGTCAGCCTGTTCGCTCCCTTTTTTACTGCATCTGTCCATAGAATATTTAAGGGTTATTTAGATGTATTTTAGCAAATGTGAGGTCTGTGATGTCTTCCTTGATGCTCTTTGAGGGAGTCAGTTATCACCAGTCTCTTTCCGATGGTAAAATTATGAGCAATGATCTTAGCTCAGGTGACAGAGACCTACACATACCTACACTGAGGTTCTTTGTGACTTCATGAAAATTTATACTCCTTGAAATTGGAGATTTACTAGAAGGTAAAGTATTGTAACAAACAACAAACAATATGGCTGTGACTGAGATCTGGTTAAGTCCAAGAACCCGGCCTGGATACCCTCCAACTCGATAGACACTTATTTATATAACTTTTGTTTTGTTTGAAGCATGATGTGTTTCTAAAATGTGTGCACTGAAAGCTTCAGTGTGATGGTAAGGACTAAAGTTAGTCAAATGTTCATTATGTAAGACTGCTCAAAAAGTTTAGCCATTCAATAACTGGCACTTAATTTCTCTTTAATTGAGCTTACCAGGAGACAAAGAAAAGAATACGTTTTGTGTCCTTCTTTGTTTATATTGCATAGCAAACAGCTGAAAGAAGAACTAAACTTGAATGGGGGGTTGGGGGGTCATTATACTGAAAGGTGTGCCAAATGATTACTGAATTAATGAAGCAATGACAAAAACTGGATATCTGCTGCTGCAGTTTTATGAAATACATTTATTATGTATTTGAAAACATAAATATGATAGAAGAAGCACGGTCAGATTACATTAATATAAATCAGGGGATTTTATGCTTAGGCTATATAATGCAGTACTGATTCTCCATTTAGAGTATTGTGTGCAATTCTGGGGACCACAACACAAAAATGATATAGTTGCACTCGAAGCTGTGGAGAAGATAGGAATCAGGTGCTTCACGGGGCATAAGGACATGTGGTACTCTAACAGACTCAGGGAATTAAACCTGTTTGGTCTTCAGCAGAAGAGACTATGTGAGGACCTAAGCAAGGTCTTCAAAATCCTCAAAGGCATTGACAAAGTAGACACAGCAGAATTCTTTCATCTTAATGGAGAATCATGCACTTGGGGAAAGACGTTAAAGTTAAGATTACTTTCTCACTAACTTCAGGTAAGTCTCATTGCACTACATCTTCTCACTAGAGCATAACAGACAGTATTGAATAAATAGTTCTGAATTGAACATAAATTTCATGCTCTGGAGTATGAGCTAAAAAGTACCAGGAACTACCTACCAGGAACTACAAATGGCCAGAGTTCCTGTAGTGGGAATGCTACAAAAGATCCATAGTTTCTAAAGAGTTCCTGGTTCCTGAAAAAAAGTTCCTGTTGTGGGAAAGTATGTTCAGAAAAACTTTTTTCCACCAGTATTCCATGATGCTTTCCAAGGCCAGCACAACATCACAGAGTGTAGCAGCCATGTTGAATGTGGATGTCACTACCCAATCTGCGCTACCTGCCTGATTTGCTTCACAATTACATAGAAATTTCTGGCATGCTTACTGTAAGCATACTTCACATCACACTTCACAGCACTGGTCAATCTGCATTATGCCTGTGTGAATAACTGATGGTGTTAACATCATGCATGATGTCAGTGCCTGTTCAATACTCCAGCTATTTGCCTCCAGCACATGTTTAAAAAAATTTTTTTGGAGTATTTTCATTTGAGTGGAACATTAAGAGGCCTTAATAAGAATATTATGCAAATACTTTGTTGTTCTGCACACATTCATTGTATGTTGTATCTTCACCGCTGGAGTAAGCATGTTATGTTCATTTTTATGTAGCACAAATCATGTAGTCACTGGGACAGTCCCCTTAATACATAACACTGATCCCTTACATCACAGGCTTTGTGGACATCACTTAGTTTTAGTGATAGGATTTCGGGAGATACAGAGATAGATAAAGGACTTGGAGTATTGTGGACTAGGAGCATAACTTTATCTCGAGGAGACAAGGTGGCATAGGGGTTAGCTCTGTTGTCTCAAAGCTCAGGACACATCTTTGGCCACAATAAGTGGTCCAGCATTGCCAGTCATACTCCTAGCCCTCAGGGACACATAAGAGACCATGACACCATAGTAATTCCCTTAAATCTAGTTTAGTTTCTCATTCTCCATTGACTTCAATGAGTCTGCTGAAATTCCCAAACAGTTCTACATTTTCACCAAACATGAGGCTAAGCGAATTCAGCAGAGTTCCTGATCACTATGTACTAATCATGGAAGTGGAGTGTAGTGACTTGTTGCATGTTGAAATAGTGCATGCAAGTAAGAATTTCACTGCACTCTGTACACTCTACGAACATATAAACCCAAAATGTGATCAGTCTATCCAATAAACCAGCCCATAGTACACAGGCTATTCCAGTGGGACATCTCACCCCAGGGTGCAGCCATACTTATTCACATATAATCAATTTAAATTTACAAATAAACATAGCTCAATGTATTTATAAGTTGGAAGCAAATTGGAAGCACAAAGTGTCAAATGTTGAAAAATAATAATAATAATGATAAAAAATGAAGAACCTTTGCGTTTCAGTCTGGCTTCTGTCCTTGGTGCTGAAATGCAATTCCAACGAGAAAAAGACATTACTGTACTTCACTCTCCTCTGCCTTTGCCGTTTTAAAAGTCACGTTTTCTTATGAGGCTCCGCTTGAAACATAAATAAAATTAGTTTCAAATACAATTAAAAGCATTAAAATATAACACTCGATCATTTTACTATTACCAGGAAATCGCATTAGAGTGAATAGCTAGATTTGTAAACGCATTTTAATGTGTATGTATAGTTATGAACTTATTTCTAGTACAACAACATTGAAAAGAGTGTCTGTAATATTTTATTACTAATAATCTATTTTATCAATGTAATTAGTACAATACACAGTCAGAACAAGAAACGGGAGGAATATGAGCAAAGGAAACTACCAATAAAAAATGACTGCACACACTTAAGCTGTTAATTAAATTAGAACCTTGCTCAGTGTGGTAAGGCTAGTATTTTTATTGCCGTCTCGCTTTATGAAACGGTACCCTCGTATAGTTAATTTTACATTTTGTTACAAGCTTTTCACACCTTATATTAAACACGTGCTACTCTAAGATCTTTTCCTCTACACGCGCAACGAATTTTAATGTTAAAAAAGCAAGAAAACTTGACAAGCGAAGTTGTTTTAATGTTTCGTTGACTTAACCCCCTCGTGCCAGATAGCTTAAAAACCGGGTGCAATGAGGACATGTGGAAAAACAGAGCAGCGAGTCCCGCTTTCCTGCCCACTAATAGCTTACAGTTCGGCTGTAAACGCTCAGATATGAGGAGACGATTAGCTGAAATCCTTGCTAGGCAGTCGAAGCCCATATCTCCCAGAGAGTGAATGCAGAAGTCGCGACAGGATCGTAATTATGATTTAGTTGCTGCTCCCAGGTTGTCTGCATTTGCCTTTTCGCATTGGACGGGGTTAGTATGTATCTTATTGGCGGAATGCATAAGACTTGCCATTTTCTGTTTTTTCCAATTGGCCACTGAAAATGTTTTATTGCGGCATTGGGTGTCTCATTTTAGCAAGAGATTAGCTATTGGTTAATTGCATGTGGCTACCAGAGCCAGGCTTTCAATTGCTCACAGTTAAAGCCGTCGGCATGGGCGCTAGCTGCTTATTTAAAGTGCGGCTTGTCTGAGTTCAGCGCGTTGCTGCAGAAGCATGAAGTCGGTAATCTAGCCGTCACATCGGACAAGGGTGTGCGCCTGAATCGTGCTGCCTGTGTTTCTGCGTAAAAGGAAACCACTACGTATGGAAGGGATGTACAATGTTTGCGTGCACAGTTTGAAGTATACACATTTTAAAGCGCCATCGAGCCCTTCGCCGATCCCAATGTAGAGTCCTAATGCAGTCCTGCAAGCGCAAGGCTTCAACCTGCCGCGACTGGGAAATATGAAAATAGCAGCGCACAGACGGATATTCGCTTGACATCGCAAATCCGGAAGATACGGGACTTCAGTAAATATGTAGTGTTTCTGAGAGGGGTTGTTTCGATGGAAAAGAAAAACTTGCAATTATCTTCTCACGTTGTTTTAAAGTACACATTTATGAATACAGTCGTTTGACCGTTCAACGGATTATCCTGCAGCATGTGCTATCCAGAGAGTGTGGGCGTGATTGCGCTTTAGCCCGCTGGCTTAAAACTAGAGTGTTAGATCGGATATTTATTGTTTGAAGTTTTGACAGCACGCCTGTTATCACTAAATGGTGCTTCGGGGAGGCGGTAATACAGAAAGCATTCGCACATCCTTTTTGAAAAGAGGACCGCGGCTTTGCAATTAGAGAAGCTGTTTGCACAGATTTTGGATTGCTCTCCTTCCTAATGACTATTCGTGAAATATCCTTTCCAGGATAATGGATGATAAATCCAATAAATTAATTTTGGTTCCGATTTTAGCTGTGCTCTTCACGATGATAGGCTATCAGTATATTTGCCAAACTGGCAACAACTCGTGTCACTTAAGGACTGGGGAAAAGGTGAGAGGAATTACCCCTCCGTCCTCAACTGTCCCACCGATCGTCGATTTATACAAAGACCAGGACATAGAAGATGACAGCCCTCCTAAAATGATGCCCAAATTTAACTTTTCACAAAAGGACTTGATGCGCTTTGTAGATTTTAACATCAAAGGGGACGATGTGATCGTGTTTCTGCACATCCAAAAGACGGGTGGAACTACATTCGGTAGACATCTGGTGAGGAATATCCGCTTGGAGCAGCCCTGCGATTGTAAGCCCGGCCAGAAGAAATGCACTTGTCACCGACCCGGTAAGAAAGAATCCTGGCTCTTCTCTCGGTTCTCCACGGGCTGGAGCTGCGGGCTGCACGCCGACTGGACGGAGCTCACGAACTGCGTCCCCGTCATCATGGACAAAAAGGAGGCGCAGAAGGGTCGGAGGTGAGCTGTCGGGGGTCCTGAAGCGGCGACCGATGCGTGAGAAAAAAAAAGAGTGGTTTTGGGGGTTTGAGTGGGTGTTTGTATATTAATGATTAGCAGGTGGGGAGGCGATATCACACTGAAACTTTGCGTTGAAGTGTAGTCTTGCTGTGGTATTGATTTAAGAAAATTGAATTTTGATTCCGTGCCCTGTCTGGCACACCTAATGACTTTGCACGCGCATAATGCCGCATTTGAAGATATTTGCGCCTGGTAGAAGAAAAAAAGAAAGAAAGAAAGACCAGTATAGGACAGATGTGTAGATAGTTTACGAGGTCAGCCCGTTTGCATGCATGCTTGAAGAAGTGAATGACTGTTGATGCTATTTTTAATAATAACGTAAGACGAAGAGCAAGGAGCAGCTCTGCTGTTTGTGCGCTGCTTATTTATATGTGGAAGTGGTCAAAACTGAGTTGGTACGTTAACCCTTTAAATTGTATGCAGATCATATTTAGTCAAGCCTAGGCTGGAAGTTAACATTTTACAATCTGGGTTTTTTTTTTTAATAGCAAGCAAATGCTTTTGATTTTCACTGCAGCTGAAACACGTAACAAGACATGAATATTGGAAGGATGCATGGAAAATGTGGAAATTATATTGGTTAAATGAGTTCAAGCGCTCTTTTTCCACATTGGACCATTGAAGCTGAATTCTCGTTTATGTTTAAAAATAAAATGCAAACTTTAACAGTTGAAGAGATGACAGATAAAACTAAATAGGGGAAGGGAGTGAATGTCCAGGTCAGCCCCTGTGATGAGCATAATCCGGACAGAAAGTCAGTTTTATTACTTGTTCAGCATTCAAAACATTCCTTATAGATAGCATAGTTTTTACTTTTTAAGGGTTCATTAAGTTATATTTAATGTAGGAGTGTAATATATATATATATATATATATATATATATATATATATATATATATATATATATATATATATATATATATATATATATATATATATATATATATATATATATATATATGAGCCAGTCTTTGTAACAGTAATAGCTTTCTTTCCATGCTATAATACACTGCAGTCTTAAAAATAAAGGTGTCCGAGTGCTTCTTCAGAGCAATGCCTTAGGGGAACCATTTTTTTTCCCTCCACATGAAGGTTACAGAAATCTTTATTTATTTACATCCATAGCAGGCTTCATACAGTAAATACTCATGAATAGATAGTAACAGATCTGTGAAATAGCAATGAGTCATAATTTTAAAAGAATTCACACTGTATACAATAACGCAAGATAAGTCCAAGTTTTCTTAATCTGTTACTGTCCTGCTAGGTAGCCTACCATACATTAAACATTTTATTCATTTTCTGCATATTACAAAGCTTTTCAAAGTACAAAGAACCAACTTAATATACAAAGGACCCTTCCCAACATGAAATGGTGTTTGTCAAGCAATGACTCTATGAGATGTACCACACAACCCAGTAAAGAACCATAGAGTGACAGGATGTTTAAGAGTGCAGCTGCTCAGCAGCAATAAGGAAAAGTTTATTTTTTATCTTGTTGCATAGATAGGAGTTTGTATTTGAAATGTGATTTGCATTGGTAGACAGATAGGTAGAAGGTTGTCCTTTATGTGTTTGGGTGGTGATCAGTTTTTGACAATAAACACATCTGTGTTCAAAGCCCGGAGAGTTGGCATTCTTTGAAAACGTTAATTATTACTGCTACACGTTTCAAACAAGCTCCATTTACTGGCCATAAAAACACATTAGTGGATGTGGCATGTAATTTTGAAATCAATTCCAGCTTACCAATATATATAATAAAGTTCCTGAATATACACAAAGCCTTTTGTATTACAACATTTAAAGGACAGCTCTCAGAAATTAAGTGCAGCCAAAAGCTCTGTCTTGCCCATCACTTGTCATTGCACTAATGACTGACTCTATGAAGTGCACTTTTGCCATTCCTGTCAATGTTTCACCGCTCTGCCTCATGCCAGACTTTCTCCTAAAAGTTAGTACTGTGACTCTTTTCAGTTTCTGTTTTATTGTAAGTGCTTAAAGGCACACATCAAGCTACAGTTAACTACAATATAAATGATCTTGCCGAGTACTGTGCTACAATGAGACCCGTTCTGTTCCTTTTCTCTTATAAGGTATCCTCAGTGACATTCCTCCAGGACACATTTTTACCTCCACTGAGTTTTTGCCTGACTTAACAGGATTGCAGTAATTATTTTCTTATTTTAATTCTTGGGTGCCTTTTATGCTAATGCTTATTGTTAAGAACCAATGAGCAGCTTTATTATAGAAAACCTTTTCCTGTAAGCACTTCACCATATAGAGAAACAGTAAAAAACAAAAAATATTTTAGAAAACTATTTGATACTAATTGTTGTCAGATATTGTGACCGACTGATGTATTAAGATACAGTGGATGAGCCACGGTGATTTATAGACAACAGACATGGATTCTGGTGTGGAAGGGTGTTGCCCCGTGGAGGTCTTTTCAAACTGTTAGGTTTTTATTGACTACAGGAGAACAATGACATAACTTTTTAAAAGGTGGCATTTCATTTTGTTAAATTTTCCATTTTTCATTTCCTAGTGGGTTATTATACTGCTTAGTGTCTTAATATTTCACAAAGTATTGTTTCTTGCCCAGGTTTGTCCAAATGTGCAGTCCCAAATATGTACCTTTTTACAATCTACATCTCCGTGTTTAATGAAGTATACTGATAATCAAAAGCAAACATTAATAGCACACCTGGCAAATATAGTAGTTTCCTAAAAACAGAAAGCAAGCACACATTGTCATGGATTATGTAACACTTAAAGACAACAGCACATCTATTTGAAAAAGTAGGAAATCTGGACTTTTTAAAAAGCGGCATTTCATTTTATTAAATTTTACATTATCCATTTTATATTGGATGATTATATTGCTTAATGTCTTAATATTTCACAAAGTATTGTTTCTTGTCCAGGTTTGTCCGGATGTGCAGTCCCAATTACGCACCTTTTTACAATCATTTGGGTGTTATATCTTCATTTTTAATGAATTATACTGTTCATCAAAAGCAGACATCAATAGCACACAAATACAGTAGTTTTCTAAAAACAGAAAGCAAGTGCACAGCGTTATGGTATATGGTAACACTTAAAGACACTAACACATCTATTTGAAAAACAGAAAATCTGGGTTACTCCAGGTGGTAATGGAGGTAGTTAGCAAACAAATTCATATCAACTGTCTCAATCTATGATGACCCATATACTGAGCACACTATATTGCCTGTATTCTTTTTGTTGTTTCAGTTAAAGTACCTATTCAATTTTACTATTATATCAGGAAAAGCAATTTCATCCATTTCAGTGTTTAGTTTTTGAGTTGTTCATACAATACCAATGGGTATATGCAATATGTGTTAGAATCACATCAGGAAATGCACACTCATTTCTTTTGTGTTTTATTGAATGCTGTAAACCTTCAGTGAGCAATGCATGCTGCCGTTAATGGACTGTGACCTTTGATGCTTACACTCTGCAAGTTAACCTGTGGGTCTGACTGTGCATCTGAAGTGATTTCAGCAAATGAGCTATAGAACTAATGAATCCTCAACTACAGTATCAAAAACAAAAAAAAAAACCACAACTATATGCTAACTGTACATGAACTGCACATTATTTCCTTTTTATTAATAAAAAAATAAGACGCCAAAGTTTTCTTGTTTAGTTGCTGTGTACAGTATATTATTTGGTTAATTGTGCAGACTAAAGGCTGATGAGCCCACATTGTATCTACACGTTTATATGCCATCAAAAGCAGTTTATTCTTTTCTTGCCACAAACACCAGGCTAGTTGGTGATGTTTGTAGCATGCAAGAAACACAAAGGATCCATTAAAATGCATGCAGTTTCTGCCCTCAAGGATCATCTCTCCTCTTGGTACATATTTTCTTCTGTAGGCAAACATTTTTTCACTTTTTCATACATTCACCAACTTCCAAACCAATGTTAGCTGATACTTCGTGCCACAGACTGGCCGCCATCTGATTTCATTTGTACTGTTGTGATGGGGTATCATATAAATGTGTATATTTTCTAACGTCTTCGTTGAGTCTTCTTTTGATCTGCTCTATGTTTACTTCAGATTAGCAGAAGAAAACAGAAACATGTTTCAAGAAATGCATAGTTATCAAACTGGCCAATCAGAGTCATAGGGGTCTGTGTAAGGGTTCATTAGTCACATTTTTGAGAAGGTGCACATCAGACTACACCATTGTTCCGAATAGGCTCAATGCAGAAGTATAAATCACCCTCAGTTTGTGAAATGTTCCTGCAATGGGTTTACGCAAAGACAACTGCTCCACTACGACCAATGTTGGTGATTCACCAAAGGGATGATGACTCTCATTTGCAATTCTCCAATTCCCCCCTGGATGATGATTGTCAGCAATGCTAGGTCACAAAGACACAAGAAAGCCAAATTGGTTCACAAGAAAACAGTTTAAGTACCACTGCTCCACAAATCAACGAGCATGTTCCTGATGTCAGAACTGGAAATGGACATGTGTTAGCTGACTGTATCTTTGGGCCTGGCTCTTTCTTGAGTTAATGGCCTTCCATTCTCATCCTGTTAGACAAAAGACATGAGAGGACTGACTTTATCCACATTCAGTAAATGGATAAGGCATAATCCAAGCAGTGTAGTGGTCTGCCACCACCATGCACCTGCACAAAAGCTTAAAACAATAAATATACAATGCACTACCACTATTGGAACATTTTGTTTTGCAGAGTTACAAGGAAGCATGCCTACTATCTTGTTCTTTACCTTTCACCTGCTCAATAATGTTATGACAAATTAATGTTTGCCTCCTACCAAATTCATTTGGTAACAGACATTTCAAGGAATCTGTTAAACATGGTCCAAAAAATTGAAACATTTATATTCTTTTTTCTGAAGGGCATCCATTCTCTGGAATTTGTGGTGGGTATTGCAATTATTTTAGCACAGCAGCAGGGCAGTGTTTATGGTAAATTCTTTCAACTGCATTTACAGAAGTGGAATGTATGAAATATAATAGTAATAACCATGAAATAGTGAAAATTATTAAAGAAGGAAATATTTCAAGGGTATTTTTTCTTCAGCATGAGGTTTCATTTTGAATGCCTAGAATTTAGTCTTCCATGGAGAATGGACTTTCCAACTTTTATGAGTGCAGAATCATAATTTCTAAGGAGTTCTTGCAATGTAATTTCACACAATTTAGTCATATTTGGATTTTAAAAAGTTAAATGAAATGCAGTGCTACTGTGTCAGTCATTCTTGGGTGCTAGCTCTGTAGCCAGGAGCACAATGGCTGTGTTCACAAAGCACTAATTACAACAAGGCTGTATAATATATGGCATTGTAAACATGGTTTAATTATGGTTAGCTTAAATACACTTAATTATATACTTCTTAAAAGTATAATCAAATATTTACAGTTACAGATTAAAAGAAAATCTTCTGAAAATAAAAACAAGATCTTAAGTCACAGATGTGTTAAATCAAGTGTATATTTTACCTGTGATGGCCTATTCTGTTAGCTTCACATTTCAGTGCAGGAATCAACCTCCTCATTCTTGCCTGGTCATTTTAGAGACAGCAGACACTCTAAACTGCATGTCTTTGACATGTAGACAAAACCTAAGAACTCTGAGGTTAAGCCCATGGAGACATGGGAAAAATGTTCAAACTCTACAAAGACAATGTATTGAGCCTATGGTGGTAGTGTTGTATTGCAGCAATTCTTGTCACTGTGACACTGCGCTTCTTGAAGGTAACTTTTATATGTGCATTGTATTGTCATACACACGCACACACACCAAAAATAATTAATTAATTCATTTGATTAGTTTGAACCTCCTGGGGGTGATCAAGCAACCAGAACATCCATGCCTTAAGTATATTTTCCTTAAACAATCAGATGTGTTTATTGATAGTAAATTGCATTAAACACATATTGGAATAATCTCGAAGAGAACAGGACATTCAGCCTAACAACTTTGCCAATCTTATTCATTCATTTTCTTTAAAGTCATTCTAAGACAAGGAAAGAAGATGATGTTAAAACAGAGCCCTGCGTTATCCCATTTATAAGTTGAGTTCATTATAAATATAGCTTTCAGTCTTTCAGTCTTTGTTCAGTCTTGATAGATACCTATTAACAAGGTTGGGACCCTTTTTCCAGTTCTGTGGTAACACTGTTGGACACACCTAGATGGACTTCCTTCTTTTATGGCTGTCTTAAATGAACCAAGCTCTTTACCTTTAGTCTCTCTGGTGCAGACTGCCCCTTAGAAAAGACCTGAGTGGTCTGAAGGGCTTTCTTCCAGGAGCCTCCAGTTTCCTCCTGTAGATGCTACTGCTCTTGTACTCTCTTTTCAGGAGAACGTGTCTTTAGGCACCTTTAAGAAGATTTGAACCATGAGTATATTTTCCACTGCTCTTTAGGAAGTCTGGTTCTAAAGTAAGGTCCACATCTGACATATTAATACTTACTGATAACAATAAATTTGAAGTTGTGCTTTTAGTTCAGGTCAGGGCTCATGGTGAGGGATGAACTGTGATAATACTGTGATACACTGTGCCGTTCACTTATTAAAATTTTGAAAATGTGATCCCTATTAAAAGACACAGTACAACCTTTTTATGTGGTTGATTACAGAGGAGCTGTCTAGAGTAAAGTTAAAGAAAATGGTTTAAAGGGCTTGAATTAAGTAATATTTATTCTATGTTAAAATGTGAGGCTGGTGGTGTAATGGCTCTAATGATGAGGATGTATGTTTGTGCAAATATTGTGGTAAAATGTACTGTATGGTATTCAACCAGCCTCAGATTCAGATTTATTTATAAAATGTGTGGTTTATTGCTACATTCTCAAATCCCAACTTTTACCCACTATCCTCTAGACAACACCTACACATGAATACATGGATGACAGAAATAAAATGTCTTCAGGATGTATGAGGAAATCATAGTACCCCAAACAATATATGTTAAGTGACTAGGCTGGAAACTGAACCCTAGTCCCTGAAGCTATAATGGAGCATTTTTGCTACTATCTCTCCATACAGATACGTGGAAATGATGAAAATCATGTTGAGAGTATGTATTCAGGGATAGGGCAAAAATGCAAGATAGCTTCACATTATTTTTAGATTTCCTTAACCTTTTTGTTTGCAGATCAGCTGAATCCTGCAGGACACATAAAAGTAAAATACTCTGCGTATAAAAATAATAAAAATGGTGTTATATCTGAATGGAAGGATATAGTATCAAACATCTGTGTTCAACAAACAAAAAGCTGTAATTCTAAAATTACCATTTTGTGCAGGGATCCAGATTGTTTGGTAATAAACAAAACCAAACCCAAAAGCCTTTTGTTTCAGAAAATAAAACAAAAATTTACTTTTGTTTCCCTTTGTCTTTTCTAAAACTGAATTAAAGTACAAAATCTGATGAAGAGTACTGCATATACAGTAGAAATGTTCAGTGTAGTGCGCGAGCTGCCTATATGGGTGAATGCATTTGTGGATATATATATATATACAGTATATACTTTCAGTAACAATACTTGCTACAGCACACAGTAATGATGTCATTAATGTGCAACGCTGCAAATGCTAAAAGAAAATGCAACCAAAGTCCAAAATAAAGAAAGAAATTGCACACAAATGGCATAAATGATACCTAAATGCATTCATAACTCCAAAGATCTATAGATGTTGCAATTTTAAGTTGTCTCAAAATGTTGAGGTATTGTGTGTTGTGATACAGAATCACAAACATGGCAAAAAGAGGAATAAGAGTCTTCAAAAATACAATAAAGCAGGCCAGAACTTTCACTAGCCTACCCAAAGGAGAATCACTCCAACTCAGACAACCCTCAACTCCTACCAGCAGGCTGCAGCCTAGACAGGCCCCAACTACAGTTCAAAATACACCACAAGTCCCAAAAATATCCTGCAATGCCCTGCAAGGGAGAGAATGTCTGACTTCAATAAAATGGCATTGAAGAATGCTTATAAAAATGAAGATTTATTAACAAAATAGGAACTACAAGAAAATGCTTAACAAATCAAAAAATGATTTGCCAAAAAGCTTTTCCAAAGCAAACCATTAAAACATTTTTTATCCAATAGAGAGAAAAGCAAAATAAATTCAATAAAACAGAAAAATCAAAACAGACTCGATATTTACAAAGGGCTCCTATAAAACTCACTGCATCACTGCTGGGCCTTATTTTTTGTGGCAGACACACAAAACCAATGGGAGGACTCAGCAACAGTGACGTCAGGGTTTCCCCACCTCTTGGGGTTCTAAACACAGAATACAAGGGACATTTAAAAAAACAATACATAAATGTTAAGTCATAAACCAGCATAACAGAAAGTACATAAAAAGACAAAAATAAAAAAGCAATAAAACTGAAAATGCAAATAAATCTAGGCCGACACATTAACAATTATGCTGAGATATAAAAAGCAATTATGGACTCTAACCAAATAATCCTGGAATTTTTTTTGCTATATTTTGTACATGTAACAATAAACTTGAACTTAAAGTTTGTTCAAGAAGCACATGCAAAAATGCTGAAGAAAGATGGTGTAATTTAAATTCATGTTCTGTCTGAATACTGTGTAAAGTTTTGAGATTATTCAGACCTGTGCTTTTAAACAGTGAAGCCAATCAAGGATGAATAAAAAAACATACCAAGGTCATTTTGTTATAACATAAGTTAAAAATTGTAATGCATATCCATAATTTGAGAAATCTACACATGACACACCATCTACTCCTTATCGGTAAGTGAGGAATTATGAGTGAGTACGAAGCAGCACTAGTGGGAAATTACCAGCTTTACCTGTAAGGGTATCCAAGGCAATTGAAAGCAGTTAAGGGAACTGGGGACAAACTCAGCTAATCGCTGTTAAACAGACTCTGTTTGCTTTTAGCTTCATATTATTTCTAGTATTATTTTATCCCTTTTTTCTTTGGTTACCTTGAAGTAAACTTCACTTAGCATGTTTAAGAAAAAACAAAGCTGTAAAAGAGAGAAATCAGTTAGTCAGAAGTTCTGTGAAGCATTAACTACAACATGGCAGTTTAATTTTTTAAGAAATATGGGAAATCTGTACAAATAGTTGGGTTGTGTCTTTGCTTTGTTAATTTTCTCAAGCACATAGCAAAGGTGCCTTTAGCAGTTTGCTTATGATATATGGAATGTTACATTTTTAATCATTGTACTGTTTAGATACTGTAGATCATTAAGAAACATTATTCAATCAAATTAATTAACAGAACAAAAGGCCTATGTAATGTAATGGACGTACTGTAATAAGAACCCAAGAAGCAGCTGGCATACATAAAGATAACAGAATCACAAGGCTACTATTGGTTCAGATAAGCTCCAGGATCATCTGTAATTCAACAGTCCATCATCATTTTCCTGTAAAAATCAGGAAACAAATCAATATAATAACAAATCCTATGTAAAACATAGATTTTTTATACAATACGAAAGAATATGAAAAAGCAATAGTCTTGGTTATTAACTGTTTTTATGAAAGATGTGTTGCTAACTGGGTTTTTCAGAGCTACTTTTATAACAAAGTTTGTCTCTTTTGAAGAAGACCTTATTCATGGGGGATCACGTATATATTCAATGACATTTATATTTATTCAGCTTGTGCCAAGGGTGGGATTGAGAAAATTCAGACACATGTTGGCCATCATATTTATGTTTGTTTGGTAGACCTATGTACTTGGGGAAGCAAGATTCTTTAAACAAGTTGTCATATGTCCTTTAGAACAAGAGGATTTGGGACTGAGCTTAAACAAATTGACTAATGCTAATGTGGGTTCATAAATAGATGATTAATCTCACATTTTAAAATACTGCAACGTTTGCTAAATAATTGAAAACATCTACTGTTGTTGGGGTTCACAGAGATCTCTGCAGGTCTCTGTATTATTACAGGAGACAGCACCAGTGGTGGTTTTTAATAATGTTTTAAAGATGATTCCTTCAATGTTCATTTAAAATTGCTGCATGTTGCGATGCTATAATGCCAATAAAATCTAAAATTAAAACAGAGTCATCATAAAATGGATCTAGATAAATGTCTACCATCAAGAAACAGCAAAAGTTACTAATGAAGTCCTCAGTTGTTCTATTTCTACCATATTCTGAACGACAACTCAGTATGCACTAAAAAACTCAATTTCATTTTGTTTCATCTTGGCTTATCTGTTTTGTGCTTACTAAAAATATGCAGTGTGATGCATGCACGTTGGAGGATCTTCTCACAGGCTTGGTCAAGGTATGTAATATCCTGTTGGGATGAAAGGAGGCTCTGTCACTAACACAGTCATCTCCTTCTCTCTCCAAAGTACTTAAAAACCACCAAGTCAGGGCAACTAACTCCGCCCCTTCCGGTGCACTCTTCGTAAAAGCCCGAGCTTCCCAGAAGAAGGCGTCATTTTTAGCAAGGGCTACCTGCCAAAAAGAGCTTTTCAATAAACTG
This sequence comes from Erpetoichthys calabaricus, assembly GCF_900747795.2. Taxonomy (NCBI): domain Eukaryota; kingdom Metazoa; phylum Chordata; class Cladistia; order Polypteriformes; family Polypteridae; genus Erpetoichthys; species Erpetoichthys calabaricus. The sequence goes on along the minus strand of NC_041397.2, from coordinate 65,700,267 downwards.
ACCTAACTTGTGGCAATGTTTAGATTTATTCTTTTTGGCCCTAGTATTTGTAGGACACATATGCTGAAGATCATTTAGTTTGGTTATATTATTGTTAGTTAGTTAGTTAGCTAAATAACTAACTAATTATATTATTGCACATTAAATTGGACGACCTGATAGGTATCCCGAATTTTCTGATTTGTGGAACTGTCATTCCTGCTCCCAGCCACAGCAGGTATATAATAGCAATAGCTTTTTCAGTAAAATGTAAGATTTTGCTTTCTTGAAATATGTAGTGTCATCAACTCATTTCAGATTTATTGTCACATGTACAAAAGGCAATGAAATTCCTATCTGCATGTTTGACCAACACACACCATGCCACAACTATCATTTTCTGGTGGCCAAAATCTCACAGGTTTTGTCAAATATAATATCACAAAATAATACGTAGTGGTGAGAGAAAGAGCCCAGTTTAATTTCACATATAGTTTTTCAAAAATAATGCAAAACTTCATTTCAGAACTGTCAAGTTCACTCCATAGGGTGTTTTCGAAATTTGAAAGTTTTCTGGGCAGTGGAAAATAGGAGCATTGCTCCTTAAGGGTTTAGCACTGGTTTTTGGGGTTGTTCCCCCATTACAACACTCCTTCTTGATATGTCATATAGCCAGTATTTTAAGTTGGAGCAAAGGCAACACATATGCAAAATTTTGTAAAAATCGGTTCAACAGTTTTTTGTATGATTGGTGAACAAATAGATAAACAGATTAGGATTTTATTTAAATAGGTCAACAGTTTAATTGGTTTTATTGAGGTGGTTTATGTTTTATATAATGGACTTACCAGCATAGGTTTGCTTATGAGAGAAGGCTGACTATGTGGCCTAGTTGAATTACATTCATGATCCACAAGGTTTTAGGTTTTGGTTTAATCCTCTTAACTGGCTTTCTATTAGAAATACATGTATCCTGCTTGTGTTCATATTATACAATATATTTCTGTAAAGAATGTACACTTATTTTGACGGGTGTTTGCCATGAAATATCCTTTGAAAAGCTATATTTGTTTGCAAGAAAAGTCTGAAACAGGACTTAAATAGAATTAAAGTAGAAATACATTCTGTAAAGAGCAAGGAAGATATTTGTAGCCTGAATAAATCCTGACAGTCATGAATAAGGAATTCATTATTTATGTATTAGTCTTTTTTGATACACTTGTACCAGGAATGTTATCAACTTGAGTATACTAAGCAAAGCAAACCTAGGAAGATTTTATGTGATAAAAAAGGTTGTGGCAGCAGTCAAGGGAATAAAGTGAATTATAACATGAAAATAATAGAAACCCACCAACTTAACTCACTGGATAACATACTGTGCAAATGCTGATATTCTGACCCTTGTGAGAAAGTAAAGCCGATGGAAATAACATTGGAAGCTTGGAGTCACACACACCGTAAAGCAGTACTTTCACGTTAAGAGTACTGGAGATATGAGAATACGCCTCTTGGGCTATAATTGTCTTGTCTGATCTGAGTAATACTCAGTGTTCCTTGGCGTGCTTGCCTTTCACTCAGTAAATAAATGATATCTCATCAGAAAAAAGAGAAAGGGAACATTTGGAGCCCTTCCAATACATTTCCCAACCTTTTTAAGTTAAATGTGTACTGTCTAACGACTTAAAATGTGATTACTCTGCAAAGTGTGATGTCTGTGAAAATGAAATCTTTTACAACCACCCAAGTCAAATGATGGTAATTCATTGCATTTGCTTAATTATTTAATTATTGTTGGTGCTAATGTTTCGTTCTAATTTCTTCTGGGTACTTTTTATATTAATTATAGGTGACACTCGTGTACTTAGTGCATAAGTAAAGCCAGCTGTGATAGTAATGAGCCTTATGAGATGGGAATAAAGGAGAAAGCTGCAAGCAATTGTGACCAGGTCAACACAGGTTAAGGTCACGTGAACGTAATGTACATTAATAAATGTAATATATATTGCTAAGTTAGTTAGTTATGTACAAATAAATAACACTTAAAATTTCACTGTCATATAATAGTAGTTTTCAATTAAAAATAACAACAGGATACCCAGGACAGAATTCCCCTAAAATAGTGTACCTAGAGGCCAAGTGACTCTGTCCTTAACATTTAACAACCCAATAACTTGCACTGATAAACACAAATATTAGAAACAGTATATAAAATATTTAATATTTCAATATTTTCAGGAAGTAAATCACTTTAAGTGTTTTTTTAGTAGTATACAGTATACTGTATAAAAAGCCTACATGTGTTTATGCAGTTGGAGTATGAACATAGCGCTCTGTGAGAAGACTCAGAGGAAGACCCTGGACGTTCTGGATGGATTACAGTATATATATCCCTCAGTTGGCCAGGCCAGGGAATTCCCCAGAAGTACCTCAAAAATTATAGCTGTGGATTGGGTGACCTGGTCTGTGCAGCTAGGTGTATTACCACCATATCCCTGATCAGATGTGGAGGATTGAGGGTAAAGTTACTGCAATATAAACAGATGGAGGACTTCCAGTTGACATGTAAACAAATTTAATTAAGCCCTATATAAACCTTTTTATTTGCATAATTACATAAAAATGTAGATTCCTTTAAAGCTGTCCATGAAACTCATCTCTTTCCTGCCATCTCCAGATCTCTCCAACATTAAATGTTAGTCTTCACTCTGCATAATTTGGAAGCTCTTAGCTCATTCCTTTACTTGATTACACTGTTTTGAATTGCAAAACAATTTTTAAAAATTACAATTTTTTTTATACAAATTTATTAAAAAGAAATTGTGGACTATGACCTGAGAACTAGTCTACAGAAATGAAATAAAGTTGGACAGATGTGTTCACAAACAAGAGGGCAGACTGTCCATTTGGAATTTGTGCTTGAAAAACTGGAAATACCCTATGGACTCCATGCAGTATTATAAAGCATCTATATTCCTGCCGAGCCTAGCATCACAACAGAGAAATACAGTGGATTCAGAAAGTATTAAGACCCCTTTATTTTTTGCACGTTATTATATTGTAGATTAATTTTAAATGGTTAAATTTGCCATTTTTTGCCCATTGATCTACTCTCAATAACCCATTATGAGGAAGTGAAAACATATTTTCAGAAAGGTTTGCAAATCTATTAAAAAATCAAATATTGAAATCTCTTATTCATATAAATATTTAGACTTTTAATTTAGTACTTTGTAGAAGCCCCTTTGGCAACAATAATAGTTTTGAGTTTTCTAGGATAAATCTCTACAATATCTGCACACCAGGAACTCGACAGTTTATCCCATTCTTCCTGTCAGATCCTCTCAGGTGCCATTAGATTGAATGGCTGGTGTGTGTCCAAAAACTGCCATCATCAGGTCTCTCAATGGATGTTCTAATGGGTTTAAGACAGGGAATTGGCTCAGCCACTCAGGACTGCCAGAGACATACAGTATCCCAAAGCCAGTCTAGTGTTGTCTTGGCTGTATGCTTCAGGTCATTGTTGTGCTGAAAGGTGAACTGTCACCCCAGTCTGAGGTCAGGTGGACTCTAGAGCAGGTGTTATTTGAGTACCTCTTTGTTTTTGGCTGCATTCACCCTTCTCTCAATTCAATTTTGACAAGTCTCCTTGTCCTTGTTTCTGAGAAGCACCTCCACAGCATGATGCTGCCACCACCATTGGGATGGCATTATGCAGGTGATGAGCAGTGCCTGGTCTTCATCAGACATAATGCTTGGAGTTCTGCCCAAATATTTTGTTTTTGTCTCACCAGACCAGAGAATCTTTCTCCTCACCCTCAGAATTCTTTAAACTCTCATGTGTGCCTTTTACTCAAGAGTGGCTTCTGTCTAGCTACTCTACAACTGATGAAGTGCTGCTGAGCTGGCCGTCCTGCAGATAGGTTCTCTCATGAGTTTTGAAGTTCTGTTAAAGTGATCATTGGGTTTTTAGACCTCCTGACCAAGGCCCTCTTGCCAGGTTACTCAGTTTGGCTGGTTGGCCAACTCCAGGAAGAGTCCAGGTGGTTCCAAACCTCTTGCATTTCACGATTATTGGGGCCACTGTACTCCTGGGAACACTCAAAGTTTTAGAAATGGTTCATAGAGAGCTCCTTGGATTTGATCACTTGGTTTTTGTCCTCAGATGCAATGTGAATTGTGGGACTTTATATACAGGTGTGTGCCTTTCTAAACAATGTCCAATCAATTCGGTTTTCCATAGGTGGACTCAAATCAAGCTCTGGACACATCCCAAGGATTATGAAATCAAAACGGATGCACCAGAGCACCATTTGGAGTGCCACTGCAATGGGTCTGAATACTTATGTAAATGAGAGTTTTGTTTTTGATTTTTAATAAATTTGCAAACCTTTCTGAAAATTTGTTTTCACATCATCATTATGGGTTACTGAATGTAGGTTGATCAGCCAAAATGGCAAACTTAACAATTTAAAATTAAATCTACAATGCAATAAAGTGTGCAGAATGTGAAGGAGTCTGGTTGCTTTTGGAATTCACTATATGTTCCTTATTTAGAAAGTGCATGAAAAAAGTTCAATAATATGTCCAAAAAATTCCAAATGTTCTAATTAGGGATTGAACTCACTTTTTTCTGACAATAATGAAGACCAATGGTGTAAGAATTAAAAAATGGTAACTGAGTCCACAGAAAAATGCAAATTGTAAGCCAAATGTTTACCATTTCATGGGAAATTTTAAAATATTTTGTCTTACTATTTTGACAGTTTGGAATTATTGGTGGTATAAGTCTAAAAAAGTCACACTGGACATTTCAAAAGCATGAGGAACCCAAACCCCTGGTACTTGGCTTATAAAATAAACAAATAAACGATAATATAGTCAACTACTGTCAGTTATTAGTTACACTTTTGCACTCCATGCTACATATTTTTGTATATTGTTATGTTCTCAATTGTCCTTTGTACTTTATGTTGTATTTTGTTCTGTTTGTTCACACAACATGCCACATCATTCTGATTTCTCCTCACCAACAACAAGAAAGTTGTTGTCTCTGTTTTTTTCAATCCTTTAACTTCAAATTGAACCATTCTTATTTAATTTATTCTGTCAATGGATACTATAAATCACACCATTGAAAGAAAGAGCATCATCTATATGCTCCAGGATGTGATTAAGGAGTTGTGTACCTTGGTGAAGCAGATTCAGCAGGTCCTCATTTGTCAGTCACAGCTGAGAGAGCAGAAGGCAAGTCAGCAGGTAGTACAGTACAGGATGCTTTGCATACTTCCATCTCATCTCTCTCCCAAATAGAAGTCCGAGCCTTGAGGTACCCTTGCCTCCCAGACCAACAAGAAGTGTTGTAATTGTTTGGAAGCTTTCAGCTCTCCTGAGAGCTGCTGAGACATACTCATCAATGGAGTCACCATTGTCCATAGCCTGAATTTTTTATTGCTAGCCTAAAAGACCAGTATTTAAAAAACATAGGAACATTGGGATTTTAGTACAGAACACAGGAGTTAACAACATGTGCCATCAATAGTCAGAGGAATTGAAGACAGACTTCACATTGACTCAAGCTGTCAAAGGTAGGACCATAGAAGCAAGGATCCTCAAGTATGGGCCCCTGACTATGATGATGAAATTGAACAAAGCTTACAGGAGACTCTTTACCTTGAACAACTGACTGGAATCTTTCTGTGAGAAATATACTGCAGCTGTAATACCTCCAACTTAAGAGGTAAGTAATACTCAGGTTTTTATAATTAATTATAAATGCACTAAAATGAACAGCTAGGTAGAAAATTAAAAAAAAGAAGCTGGTATTGCTAGCAGTCTGATCAATTCAAAGCAGTTGTGTCATTAAACCCCTTAAATTAAAGTTGAAAATCTCCATTTCAATCACATTATTTCAAATCTAGAACCAAAATTATGAAAACAGTGTTACTGCCTGAATACTTACGGATCTGGCTGTATATACTTCATATTACGTCTCCTGATTTGAAGTATAAAGCAGTAATGAATAATCATACATAACTGTCAAAGAAAATTTTCTGTTGATAAATTCAAATCATCCTTCTGCGTAGTAAAAATATAAGGATCCCCATATACATTATAATGAGCAAATTATAATAAGTTGTATCAGGTAAGGAGTACAACAGGTAAGCTGATTTGTGTTTTCACAAATATATTAAGTGATATATAATAGCAACATGTTGCATGTTGGTTAGACATGGAAGTAAGAATTTCACTGTACTCTGTACATATTTACATCATTTAGCAGACGCTCTTATCCAGAGCGACTTACAACAGTGTTTGTTAGGTTTTTTTTTTTTTTTTCGCATACCCCTTGGGGTCAGAGGGCAGGGTCAGCCATTGTACAGCGCCCCCTGGAGCAATTACAGGTTAAGGGCCCAGCAGAGTAGGATCTCTTTTGGCACTGACGGGGATTCGAACCGGCAACCTTCAGGATACCAGCGCAGATCCTTAGCCTCAGAGCCACCACTCCGCCCATATGACATTATTATTACTTTTACATATAAATTTTTTCAGTATTCTTCAAAATTTATTTATTCTTCAGTACTGGCAGTGCTTTTAGTAAAGTGTGCATAGAACAAGGTGTGAGTTTTTTCCACACTGCATTACTACCACGTCAGCATCTTTATGGATGCCCTTCAAGTCTGATATTAAGTTTCCATAATATGGATTATATGGGGCTTGCACTCTAGTTTGCAATTCACATTGTTATTAAGCATTGTTTACAAATATTGGCCAACATTTGACAAGGAATATTTCACCTTTTGGAAACGAGTGGATGATTAACGTTATCAGAATAAGCTGTGCATATAACAGTTGACAAGTATTAAAATTATCAGGGAATTGGCAAGTAGTTACTTCACCAGCTTTTCAGTGTTATCTGCTAAATTATAAAAAAAACTCAAACAAAAAGAGCAATGATGCTTAAGATGCGATTGTAGCAACATATAACTATCCTAATTCTTGTTATTTCATTCCACAAATTTTGTTTTGCTTCTTTTAATTCAGCGCTTACTGAAAACAGTATTCCTGACTCCACTAATGCCTCTCTAATTAAAGCAAAAATGGGAAAAATTAAACTCAAAATTCACAGATTAGTGCTACTTGGAAGGAAAGATGAATGTACTGATACCATATTTAATTCATGATTCAGTGTTTTATAGGTGGTGTTTTTGATAGTGAATGCTGCTGATATGAGAATTTCTAGGTCTCAAAATTAAATAATACTGTATTTACAATAGTCCTACAGTCTGCCTCAAGGCAACAATCATTTTGATATGATTTCATTAAGTGTTTCCAGGTATGTGTGATGAAGAAAGAAGATTTAATGTAGTGCTTCCGAGTATGTTTGATATGGTTAAAAAAAAAGCATCCTCTTCCTCCTGTGATCTGCACAGCCATACATTATAAATGTAATGAATTATTATTATTATTATTATTATACATTAATTACTGCAATGCCACTGTTAATGAGCAATGAGAGGCTCATTTGACCAAGCAACTCATAAACACCAGACCAAAACAGGAGTAGCTACAGATTTATTAAAATTAAATCTGATCTTGTTCCCTTGTTCACTGCTCCAACAAATAGACCTGGGTACCATCATACACAATATTAAAAGTTTTGATCTTGATATGGAGTGTGAAAGAACCGGGCCGTTAGTGAGCCCCAAACCCCAACACGAACATAATGAGACTCCCGGGTACAAATATAGGAAGGTTTATTCCACAATATGTTCACATTAGCACAAGCACCTGTTATTTATTTCCAGAAACCACAATTCTCACAACCGCACTTCCCTCCTCTAGTCAAGTGTTGCTCCAAATCATTCCAGCTCTGACTCATCTGGAAAATGGAGTGCGGTCCCTTTTATTGTGGACCAGGTAGTACTTACAGCACCAGGGCCATTGCCCGATAGAAGTGTTTCTGGGTCATATGGAAGTCCCATATTTTAGGGAGCTCATCTCCCTGCAACGCCTCCCTGTGGCATCCACAGACCCCACGGACTACAACTCCTGGCATTCCCTGCTGCTTCCTGAATAGGTGCCGATATGGAGGGCTGCTGCTATCTAGCGACTGGGGGTATAAACGTCCCCCATGGACAATCTTTCCCTGTCTTGTTCTGTCACGGCCAGGGAAGGTATAATGTGCATGTCTGGTTGGGACGCCTGTCCACTTATTTGGGGCTTCCCGCCTGGGTAAGGAGCCCTTCATTATGGTTGGGATGTCCATTCACCTGTTAGGGCTGCCCCTAGTCTTGGTCAGGATGCCTTTACATTCCCACGGGGCCTCCTGTCCAGGTAAACGAGGATGTTACTATCTCAAGCACACTACTGGTGACCTGAAATGTCATTATAGACTCAGAATAAGTTAAAATCATCTGTTAACAGTATTATAGAGACTGCTTTTTAAGAAACATAGGATGACTTTGAGCTTTTATATCATTTCATGATGCTAAAACAATAGTACATGCTTTTGTTTTTAGCCATCTAAATTATTGTAATGCACTCTTCTCAGGGATGCCAGAAAGATAAATCGGCTGCTACTTGTTTAAAATACAAACGCAAGAATCTTCAGCAAAAATAGAACATTTCAACACATTTCACTGGCCTTAGCATTATTAAATTGGCTATTTGTGTCTTTTGGGATTAATATTAAACCATTCTTGATTACAATCTTGCACTTCCTACATTACAGAACTCGTGTTATTATATATCCCGAAACCTAATCTCAAATCTTCAAACACTCCCTTACTCAATACCTTTAAAGTGAATCCTAAGAAACCAGGGCTCAGAATGATAAAACTTGCACAAAAAGAAGCTTGAAATGTGTATACACAACCTTCCACACAAACATTGGGATTTATATAATAAAACCTGATGGGAGAACATGTGTATTGTGATAAGTAAGTCACAAGAACAACTTCAAAGAGTTGGGGATTGGCCCCGTATATTGCTTTGGAGCAATGAAGAATGGTCAATGTGCAAAATAATTCAGGAATTTGACAAAATACAGAGGGTTGAGGGTTGCTTTTATACAGAAAATGGCTGCCGGAAATGATTAAACAGGAAGTGATGTCATCAGTGGAGGACCGGAAGTGACATCATCATTGGAAGCCGGAAGGGACGGGGAGGATGAGGAAGTGGATGGAACTCCATTTTCTGGAATACGGACTGTTGTCGGTGAGTGATTATTTGTCTTCTTTGGTTCTGGAAAATTAGAGAGAGAGGCATCAATACCATCAAACAACCCTTCATCTGTTATTAAATCGCTTACCTCTGGGCTTGTTGACTGTCTCCTAAGCGCTCGTGTGTGACAGTATATTTACAGCAGCTCTGATCCATCCATTCAAAACATTTTGATCAAGTAGGGAAATGCATCCACACCAGCTAAATGACGACTCACGTATAATAATTCATATCATCGAGCCGTTATTAGAATGTGCATGAATGTGACAAACATGTTACACCTCAAAAGTGATGACTGTAATGTACAGACTGTATTTTAGTTCCCTTTTAAGGGGGCCAATGCTATTTATTTTCACTAAAGAAACATTATTGTTTTTTTGTCAGTTTATATAGGCTACCTGTTGTCACTTCTCAGAGAACTTACTGACAGGTTGGGAATATCTTTGCTAAATTTCACTCCATCATGCCTGCTGTGCTGGAAGCCATTAAGCAAATGACGAGGCACTACATCTAGTTTTCATGTGGTGTGCTTGTACATACATAAAACATAACATGTTTTTGCCAGCCTATAACGGCAAAGTGCAGTAGTGTTTGGTTCTCCTAATGTAATCAGAGCACATTGCTGCACTCATATTGCAAGAATGCAGCTGCTTTTTTTAATTGTAATCAGTTACATTCCCTTAAAGAACAAATCATCTCTAACAACCAAGGTTAGACTGACAAATGTCATGGCTCGGTAGCATGGGTCAACACGGGATTCATTTATTTTGAGGCAAAGTGGCAGATGTGATGGTGCTGTATGTGGTGGCTGGCTTGTTGGTAAGGTAATTATCTTAACCTTCAGTTTTTCGTATGACCTCTGCTATTCTTTGTAACAGCAGTCATGTCATTACTCGTGCCAGATGATAAAGGCTACCTGCTCAGATGCTGGTGCCTTACACCTTTGCCTGACCTCCAGGAAAGGCTCTATGATGCCAGACATGATCTTGAGCGGTCAGCTGCGGAGCACATCCAGATATTATTAAATGCAGGATGCATCAGGAGGGAGGCTGCTATACTAGCCAATGAACTGTGCAGCATCGTGACTACATATGTATGAGGTTAATTAGCATAGGCCATATATGGTGGCTTCAGGGCGGCAACCGGGTGGAGTTCAAAACATGTTCATGTACACACATTTACAAAATGGTTGTGATTTGTAAGGTTTTATGAATCTGATTTTTTTTTGTCATATACATTTCCCTTTTTTTTGGTGTTTGCATATTTTCGTACTTGAATCCATGCAAAGCTTTATAAATGAGGCCTGTGGTATGGTAGTTTTTGTTTTAATCGCCAAGAACATTGAATATGTTACCAATAGAGATATATGAGGCAAGTACAAATAAACATATCAAAACACACATAAATGTACATTTTATAATGTGTTAAAGAATTCAATTAATGCTGCACAATTATATATTTTACAGTACGGTTTACACTTCTTATAAGTGGCATGCATGGCTGTCTTCATGAAATACTGCCTTTGACCACCCTTACTATTCATATTTTAATTTTTTTAGTAACTAATTATTTTCTATCTTTTTTCCCCATTGGTATCTTGTGATGGCACTCTGCCCCACCTCCACTTAGTGCTCAGAAGTCACCTTTGATGCTAGAAAGCATTTCAGGAGGAGAGGGGTAAACCACTCAACAGTCTGAATTGCTGGGGCACTGGTGGAGAGAGTGGGTAGCTTCATATTTCTTAGTCTGCATATCTCAGAGAAATTAAACAGGTCACAAAAGACCACTGCCAATCAAAACAGCACATTGGTTCTTTCATTTCTTCAGATGCTTGAGGATATGTGGTATGCAGACACAAACATTGATGAGCTTCCTTCCACCACAGCACTATTGAGAGTGTTTGCACAGGATTGATCTTGGTCTGGTATGGGAACATCACTGTCCAGGAGACATGATCACTACAAAAGGTAGTGAAGCAGGCAACAGGCACAGAGTATCACTGGCTCTGTTCTTCCCACAATATGCATACCAAATGCTGCAGAAGTAGGACTGATGCAATTCTGTGAGATCTTGATCATTCTGGGCACAGTCTGTTTCCCAAATTGAGGTCAGAGAGTAGGTATATTAGTATTAATGCTCCTACCTCTTGGTTCAAGAACAGTTTTCACCCTTCTACAGTCCGTCTCTCAATAATGTGCACCACAGCTAGAACAGCTAAACTGTTCAATAAAGCACACATTCAGTCATCAAAATACTACCTAGACATGTAAGTATTCTGTATTCTGTTAACACTGTCTTGCTCTTGTTTGGTTGTATATTGTATATGGGTGACCTCTACCATGTTTCATGTACCTAACTGGACAAATGGAGTAAAATTTCCCATGTCCATTTGTGCACAAAACAAATAAAGAATCTTCAACTGATGAAGAAGACCTCACTATGATAAGATCTGAAAAGCTATTATCTTCTAGAATGTTTCATCAAGTCTAGAGATTAATGACTAAAGAATGGCCAGATGGGGTAATTGGCCTTGGAATCCTTCAAAGATTACTTTCCTCAGCTTTCACATCAGCTGGACTTTTTGTTTTTGTCTCCTCATTGGCAATCTAACTATAGCATATATGTGTCAAAAACAGACACTGATTTTTCCCACTACAACCATTAGAGATCCAAAACCACCTGAATGATTTTGTTTAACTCACCCTCATATCTCTCTTTTTTCTATTTTGTGCTCATATGAATTATTTACAAACACTTTGAAATCACTTCAGATTTTCTTTGTCCGTCCCATCCTGACTCACCAGTATGAGATGACCACTACATATGAAATACTGTTCAACTTGTCTTAATGTCTAGTTATACAAGTCGCTGAGGTTTTTGGTGTTTCCTCCCTATTGTGGACTCTGTAGATCCAAAAAATCCTAACTTTTAGGTTATTTGTAGAACATATTTTTTGCAGGAAAGTACAAAATAAATAATGATAAATTCTTATCCAGTTGGTGTCTCCAGTAAAAATGATCAGAAGGATCAGAAGGTCGTGTATGCCACATCAACTGACACCAGAGGGGTTCACCCCCTAACTGGATACAAGGGGTCACAGTTACTCCTTTCCACAAAAATAGGGTGGAGTGGTGGCTCTGAGGCTAAGGATCTGCGCTGGTATCCCGAAGGTTGCCGGTTCGAATCCCCGTCACTGCCAAAAGAGATCCTACTCTGCTGGGCCCTTGAGCAAGGCCCTTAACCTTCAATTGCTCCAGGGGCGCCATACAATGGCTGACCCTGCGCTCTGACCCCATGGGGTATGCGAAAACTAACAAATTCCTAATACAAGAAATTGTATAAGACGAAACAAAAAAAAAATAGGGATCGGTAATATAGATATGTGGAGTGTCATTTTATACTACATCAAGGTGAAATATGATAATACTTTGGATATTTGATTATTTACTGGTGGTCCTAGCCCTATAAGAGGCACTTCCAGAAGGTTAAAAAGAACAAAAATTCAAACACAAGCATGTGGGATATCATTTTAGACAAGTTCAAGGTCAGGTTTACAAACATGATGTTATTTTTGATCCTTCACTAGGGATCTAGTCATCCATGGACCTCAATCTGAGGGCAAAAAATTACAAATAGAATTGTAACATTTCAATTGAATCAGAATCAGACTCAATTTATTACTTAGCTATGCAGTGAAAAGTTAAGCAAAATGACACCTTATATTGGCTAACTAGAAAGATTATAATATGCAAGCTTTCAAGACAACTCAGGCCTTATGATTACATCTTGCCTGAAGAAGGGCCCTGAGTTGCCTTGAAAGCTTGCATATTGTAATCTTCCTAGTTAGCCAATAAAAGGTGTCATTTTGCTTAACTTCACACTACATTCATAATGGCTAACACAGTACAACACCCTAGCACTACTAGCTATGTGAAACATACCAGAATTGACTTTGGTTAGGTGCAAAACATGGGATACAAGACAAGAACACATTTTAATATTTCAGTTATTTGACTGAACTGTTTCTGTATATTAGGTCCTTATACCTCATGAGGTAAATCATTACATTTCTCATGAACACTCTGAATTAGGGTGGCTTTCACTAATTCAGACTTTTTTACTTTTGTCATTGTCATTTTTCTTTTACTCTTTCTACAGCACTTGGAGCTAAACTCTTTGTTTGAAAATATACTATGGAAATAAATGCTGTTGTTATTTTCCAACTACAAATATAGCAATATAGTGGTAAATAAGACTTTTAAATAGGTTTATAAATCCAGGCATGGAAAGCAACAGACCACACTAAACTGGCCTAGTCATGAACGTTGGCAGACATGTGTAAGTGTGCCTTGGCTTGGTTGTTCTCCAACTCCCTGTACCATTGTATTTAAAAAATGCTCATTCACAAGATTGATTTCCTGAAACAATGAAAGGAAATTATAATTCCAATATCCTTGATATAAATGGTAATTAAAATGTTAATCTTGAATTACAAAGTAAGCATACTGGTCGTGGCCTGATCAATAGTATTATGATGCACTTATCATTAGTCATTAGTCAAAATAAATAGGAACTATAAAGTTAAATAATTACGGGAACCTGATTTGGTGACTTAGGTTGTATTTCTGGTGATTTCCCTGCAGTACCTCATTCCACGTACAGGAAGCAGAACGGCCAATCCATGCCATCACACATTCTGTAATTTATACGGTATATTGAATACGCTTTGTATTTTTTTATTGAGTGCATGTGCACATCAACCTCTAGTCCTAAATTAAGACAGGCACAGTGGTAATGATGACAATGAGAAGCATCTGCTCACCTGCCTATTTCAATCAATCGGTCCATCAATCATAACATGTCCTAATGCAAATGACTAAGGCGGTGAAGATCGACATGGCATAAACAGAAGACATTTCACTATTCTTGGAAGAAGTACCTAGTCTTCAACAAAAGAAATTGGGCTGAGCTCTGTTTAAAGTGTTCTACACAGCAGCCAACCTACCCTAATGCATAGGAATCGGTAAAGGAAGTCATGTTTAGTCACCATCTGTCCTCGTTTTATTTTTTTATAATTAAAAATGTTCAATGCTAAACTTTAGCTTAGCTGTTTCTGCAGCACTCTGCCAATTAAAGGTCAGAGATCAAAACGAACAACATGCGTAGGCAAGTGAGTCATAAAATAACTACTAATTCACAGCAAGTGACTTCTGAAAGAAATCAAAAAAAAATATGTACTGTACATACATTTCTCAACAGGAGTACTGTTTTAATGATGCTTTTGAAATATTAATGAATCTATATTTTGAAAGTATAAAAGCCATCTATGGTTATCTGTAGACTTATTTTCACTTTGGGCCTTATTAGCATTGGGCCTGTTCTCTAAGCAGGCAAGCTGGTGAGTTTTTATTAGATGTGAGTGTTTGGTCTTCTTTTTATTAGTTTTTTGTGATAGAATAAATTTGATTTCCTTTTATTGAATGTCTTATTTACACGGGTCTCCTATTGTTTCTCTTAAAGCTAGCTTTGTTACAGATGTCTGCAGTTTTCAGCAGTATTTTAGGTATATGTTTAAAATGCTGTGCCTTTAACCTCTCTTTCTGTAATGTATCTCAGTTGAGACGAATCACATCCTTCTTTACTTTAGGTGCTTCCTTATGTATTGAAAGGACAGAGGTTTTTAGGAAATTCGCACACAAAAAGCATACTAAGTGATATTGCAGTACATGGGTTGTTGTATGGTTTAAAGGAGCTTAAAAAAAACAACTTCTGTCTTTTGTGCTGTGGTCAGACCTGATGCATTTTGTAGCCCATCCTAAAGAGGCTGCACAGCCCAGAGCCCAGCCATTTTAGACACGTGAAAGCATGTCACTGGTATTTCGCAAACTTATTCTAGGTTGACATGAATGAAAGATGAATCAGAAATTGTTAGAGAAATCGGAGGCACAGGGCATGAAAGCTCAGTGTAATAACTGTGCAAATGTATCGAAGGGTGGGAAGATAGTACCTGGCTTTTCAAACATTCATTTCTCAAGCATATTTACTAGCAGGCATAAAAGCACCAATTTAAGCTTCTAACACAATGCATGGGGAACTGTTGCACTACAACTCTTTGGAGAACAGACTTCCATACTGTGTTTTTGCCTTTTTTTAATACAAAGGAGCTTTCGTGTAAAGACATGAGTACATGATTCATTTCTACAGTGTTTCCTTTATTCATCGGACTTCACAATAGATGTGATAGCAGCTCATATTACGACAGCAACATCAATTTTGTACTTTGGGTCTCCACTTCTTTGCCTCCTTTGTGCCTCAAATACTGCAGCTATTTGGAGAGCATATTTATGGATACATCTGAAGAGAGAGCACACTGCACCAATAAATCATTTCTGACAACCCTTTGCAACACATGGGCTAAATTGTTGGAGAATGATGAAATTTTCATAGTGTTATTTTTATTTTCCATAGAATAAACATGATAGATTATCAGGCTTCATTTTAAAATATAATCATATGCATGTTCCTTCCTTTTGTTTTTTTCTTGCTAGGCCCATTTGAAATAGAGAGAAAAAAATGAAGAATGGAACATATGACAGATTAATTTGTGATTTTCTTACATAGTAATATAATAGTATTAAATAATTGCTTTATTTACAAAATCTTTGGTAAAAATGACTGAATATGCAATATCTGGACTTTTTCCAGTAATTTATATGTATTCATTGATAGCATGTTGGACTTCTTTCCTCACCATGTGCAGAATTTATACATAATGTCGTGTATGACATCTATCTATCTATCTATCTATCTATCTATCTATCTATCTATCTATCTATCTATCTATCTATCTATCTATCTATCTATCTATCTATCTATCTATCTATCTATCTCTAAACGCCAGTATTTGCTATTATTAATTTGTGCCAAATAATGTAAATTATAGCCCAAATTGGTCAAGAATCCTCAGTGACTTCTCTGAGGACATCTTAAACAGAATAATTGACAGGGTGATAAGTATGTCATTTGGCAAGTGACATCTTTTTCAGACTAATTCTTGAACCCTACTCATAACTGAACTGGCTGCTATGTTTAAGGAAAATGGCTTGGCCTATAATCACAGTATAGAGAATGCATGATCTAAACAGTGATCATTCACTTCCCCAGCATGCAAATGTCATATTTGTTTTCACTCCCAATACATTAACATTTTTTCTCAGGGCTGAATATTTGTTTAACTCTTACAATTTATGGCCATCTAGAATCTGGAAATGAATTTAAAAGACAATTTTCAAGACTCAATCAGTCCATTAATTTAGGTTATTTATGAGATGATACCCAATATTTGTTCTTGGAATGTTTATAAAATGCATTATAAAAGAAGGCTAAAAGCCAATACGATTACATATTCACAATACTTGAATTGTTAGAGGTTCAAAAAATTGAGCTCGGTACACTGAAAATTAGCCTTTAAGTGAGCATTCCAGAATGTGGCAGGAACAGTCTCTTGCGCTGTTCTTTAATGATCGTTTGATAACACAGAAGCTGCCCAGTTTGGAGAACACTGACTTTAAGTGTAGTAATGCAATCATGTCATCTATGCCAAAATCAAATGCAATCCAATGTGTTAACTACATTACAATGCATATGCACGTGGTGCATTTCATTGTGGCACAGTTTTATTGGGTTATGATGAAAAACATATCAAAAAAATGATCAATCGTTCTTCACTTTAACGCTTGATTTCCATGTCAGTTTACAGTGCAATACAAAAGCTTATTGAATTTTAATTCATGTCCATTGATTGCATATCATAACTAAAAACATTTCACTTATCATCTTCTCTGAGTATATTTCAATTCAAGACCATGCATTAATCATGCTAAAACTGAATGTATTCAAATGACCAATCAGTGTTAAGAGGTGGGGCAAGAGGCATGAACAGTTGGGGTAAGAGGCATTCCAGTCTCAAGTGTGTTCATCCAGTGTTAAAGATAGGGATTGGGGCATTGATAAGGCATGGGATCCACTGTTTCTTTGAACAGGAGAAAGCTGGTGATGTAAATGACGATTTCATTCTCTGCTGTGTCGACTGGTTGCTGGAAATGGCTTCTGTAATAGAAGAAGCAACAGGAGAGTAATTTCCAGATGCAACAGTATCATCATTAGAACTCATTCAAGGGTTAATGTCTTGAGCAACTGCAGCATACAACTATGTAGATGATCAACCGGGTTGTCCATACACCGATATTCCCCTGAATATGGTTTGTAAATAGCTGCTTGTTGGAATAACCGTACCAGCTATTGCTAAACTTTTCCTCACTTCATTTTTCTATTATCCAGCAGAGACTGTTTGCTTTTGGGACAATTGCTGGCAATGTTGCTTTTTTCTGTCTATTTTTCTATCTGGAAGTCTTCCTTTCTTAATCAGATCCTTTTGGATCTGTCAGTGTTAAAAATCAATGGGGCACCTGGCGCTTATATTGAAAAAAGTACGGATGTGATATCGAGTAAGGATATACCGAGGGCCTAGCTGCAAATGCTAATCTTTATCTCTTCTTCTCTTTAATGGAGTCAATTCTGTGCTGTTTCTTCACTTGCTGGTCCTGATGGGCTCCTTTATTCTTTTGCTGCCGCTATTAATATAATGTATTATGGTTGGGGTGTGTTACGAGGTGGTGGGGGGCAGGGAGGCAAAGCATGGGATTTTATTTTATTGTAATGTCCATCAGAATTGCTTATGCTCCCCTTTACAGTGTTTGTTTTGTATTTCAATAAAATGTGATCACAGAAAAAGTAACGTATGAGTAAACTTTTTTCAGTGAGACCTAAAAATTACTTCTCAACATTTTGATTAATCATTCCACACTTTTGTATTTAATTGAGTTTTATGAAGCCATTTGGTGTTTGTTAACCAGTTTGTAATATTTCGCTTGTCTATTGGTTGTATCAAATTAGTTTGTCATTTTCCTGTTAGTCTTTACGTTAAGCCCAAGTAGCTGTGGCCTCCTGGGCGGCATTCCATGAAGCATCCTTAGCCAGCAAGCTTTGCTTAAATCCAGATGCCATGCTTAACTGAGCCAGTTTTGTCTCCACAAAAGAGGCTCAGGGCAACTGCAGGTTTATTAACCAACACTACTAAGTGTTATGTCTTAGTAGGCTCCATAACAGGCTAAACGTGAAGCTTAGTATAGTGTTGTGGATTGAAAGTTCATGAAATTCCCGTTCAAGGAGAAAAAAAAAACTAAGAGAATGGTTCTAGATTTAAAAAAAAAATTTTGTAGAATATCTAATGTTGTGGAATTCTTTTTTAAACTAATATTACGTTTTTCGTTACAAAATGGTTAAACATTTAAATGATATTCATTACCACCTTTTTTGTAGTTTTGGAAATGCAACCCTGCTGGGGTCCTAGACTGCCACCAGAGGATTGCCCTGGTTTTCACCATCCTCCAGTTCAGCCAATATTCCTTGTTTCTAAACCAGGACAAAGATTGTGGGGTGTCCTGGCCAGGTTATGTCTTCACTCCTGTTGTCCTTCTATTATGCCGTCCTGAACAGGTAGGAAATCACCCACCATCCTAGTTGGGAAGCCTGTCCATCCTCCAATAAATACACAGTAAGTACCCTATATATGAGCAAGTTCCGTTCTAAGAGTGTGTTCGCAAGTCCAGTTTGTTCGTAAGTCTAGCAAAGTTAGCCTAGGCACACAACGAACACAACAGAACCCCCATCTCTCAACTCCTATAGACAAGACGTTCATGTACAGTTACTTGTACATAAGAAGGTTCTTTTAAAAGTTAATATTTGTATTTTTTGTTATAAATTTTCCAGTACATTTTAACAACAAACAACCAAGTTCTTTTTTTTCGTGTTTTCAGTCAGTTGATCTCGGTAACTCTGCTAGAGAGCTGGCATATGTAGCAAAAATATGTTCAATGATCAACAGTGTACAGCAACATTCAACATTGAGTTTCTACATCTCCCGTCTGAGGCAAAAGGAGCGGGAGTTCCATTCTG
The DNA here is from genome assembly GCF_900747795.2 of Erpetoichthys calabaricus. NCBI lineage: Eukaryota > Metazoa > Chordata > Cladistia > Polypteriformes > Polypteridae > Erpetoichthys > Erpetoichthys calabaricus. Next base: position 65,681,049 of record NC_041397.2, on the reverse strand, counting down.
AACGCAGAGCATGTGATGACACAAAGTCACGATGCAAGTTTGCCCTAGAGGAAAAGAGGAAGAAGGTATTATCAACAGCGCCCTCTCACACTTGGGAATGGTATTGCCTTCATTGTTGGAGCATTATAGTTGGCCACTATTTGTGAATATTGACTCTATATCTATATCTACATCTACTGTAAATCTATTTATATATAGATAGATATATATTTTATATATATATATATATATATATATATATATATATATATATATATATATATATATATATATATATATATATATCTGTCTGTCCGTCTGTCTGTTTTCACGAGAGAAATACTTAATGGATTTAGATCTTGTCTTCTTCTATAATTTGCTTGAACATTCTGGTTGATTTTGTGACTTCTCTCATCGTGCTAAGTATCATAGTTCGCTTGCGGTATCGATTTATTTGAGCAGATCCGAGACAGAGGCTGTGGGCCGAGAGGAGGGGGAAGCATGACATCAGGAGTAGGGAGCCAGGCAGGGCCTTCCTCACTGTCCTGTTTCACTACTACACGGGTGGCGCCACTGGGGACGGCTAGTATATATATATATATATATATATATATATATATATATATATATATATATATATATATATATTGTCACACATGTGCGACTAGGAAGATGTTGTATGGACGCGGGAAAACCTGTCTGATTTAGAGCAGATGATGTGTCTTCCAGTTCTGGCGCCCAGAAGAATATCACTTCCGGCACCAACTCTGACATATGAAGAACATCACTTCCGGTTCTCTTACGTCACAACAACAACAACAACATTTATTTATATAGCACATTTTCATACAAAAAGTAGCTCAAAGTGCTTTACTTAATGAAGAAAAGAAAAATAAAAGACAAAATAAGAAATTAAAATAAGGCAACATTAGTTAACATAGAAGAGGAGTAAGGTCCGATGGCCAGGGTGTACAGAAAAAACAAAAAAAATATACAGTGATCCCCTGCTATATTGTGGTTCAGCTATCGCGCCCCCGCTACATCGCAGATTTATCAATACTATTATTATTACTAGGGGGCTCCACCCCCTGCTCGCTTCTCTCTCCCACCCCCGGGTTTGGTTTACCGGATAAACAATTTAAAGAGATTGTTATTTTCATGGGAATTGTTACATATGCATTATTTTCATTTTTACTTTAAAACTTTTGTAAAAACAATATTTGTCCTTTATTTCCTGCCCCGGGCGTGGTTAAATCTCTTTCTCGTGGCAGTTATAACACTGCTCGTGATGTGAAGGGGGAGTCTGAACGCACGCAAAAGAGATGCGATCGGTTCAGCTGGTGTCTTGCTGTTGCTGCTGGCCAGCTGTGTGTTGTGCTTGTCAATCACTTAAAAGCCTGTACAGTAGCTGTCCTTTTGCCACTTCGCGTCTCTGCCGCTCGCTTTGTGAAGAGGGGGAGCTGAATGCACGCTAAGCAGAAGTGGACTTTGTTCTGCTTCTGCTAAGATGCTTGTTCTGCTTGTCGCTCTGCCCGTCAATCATTTAAATGCCTGTACAGCAGCTGTTCTCACTGTTCTGTCTCACTGCCTTGTCTTGCCTGACTTTAAAATGTTTTATAATAGACAGATGTTACTCATATCCTTAGCCCGGCATCCACATATCATATGTGTTTACAAAGTGTGTTTTACTAAGTTTATATGTGTTTAAAGCGTGTGGGAGGAGTATTTTAAGGCTTAAACTATAAAAAAAATGTTTTATTTTTATGGTCTTTCTATATCACGGATTTTTACCTATCGCTGATGATCACTGTATATATATATAAACCTACACATATATAGATAGGTATTTTGTAGAGTATATGGTTAGGACTGCAAAATCACTGAGAAATTATTAGCAACTAGCCAACCCGCGGTGTAACATACGCCGCATAATTATGTATTGATGGGTGAACACTTGCTGAACGACACAGTTGTCCAAATGGGATGGGTTTGTGGATACCACTGTGAGTGAATGAAAAGATGGACCTCTGGAGAGAGCAACATACAATTGTCCGTGACTGAAAGCGGGATCGTCTGTGATGATGGAGGCCACGCTGGTGAAAGTTACTTCGTCGGTAGGGATAAGTTTCAGCACTTTTGTTCTTTTTATGGTCTTATACGATTTCTCGTATTAGAAATTTGTTAGTTTTCGCATACCCCTTGGGGTCAGAGCGCAGGGTCAGCCATTGTACAGCGCCCCTGGAGCAATTACGGGTTAAGGGTCTTGCTCAAGGGCCCAGCAGAGTAGGATCTCTTTTGGCAGTGACAGGGATTCGAACCGGCAACCTTCAGGATACCAGCGCAGATCCTTAGCCTCAGAGCCACCACTCCACCCTTGGTCATTAAGGTGTAGCGAGTCTTCGTTGTTGACGCTTAACATAGCTTGCATACTGAGTTGTTCCGGAGTCACAGTTGAGAAACACTTTTTTAATGTCTTTTAAGCACAGGGAAAAAAATTAACATGTGAAACATCCGTAATGTAATAAGCCACCAAGAAAAGTAACATTGCAACAATGCACGCTACGATCCGATTGCTGTAAACAGAAGTGAAAACAAAATCGAGGCCGGTGCATTCTTTAACTGCCTTGTAGTGCAATGGTAGTGCTGCTGTTTTGCAGTAAGGAGACTGCGGAAGATTTTTCATTCGCTTCCCGGTTTCTCCCTGTGTGGATAGCGCTTTGAATACTGAAAACACCGGTATATCAATGTAATGAAGTATTATTATTCTTATGCATCCAGCGCTCTCTCTCTCGCGCACCTGTATGCGTGTGTGTGTCGCTCGCTCTCTCTCGCTCGCTGCACGTGTTCCTGCAGGCATACCAGTAAGTGAATGAAAAGATGGAACTCTGGAGAGAGCAACATACAACTGTCCGTGACTGAAAACTGGTTTTGGCAGATACATGCACATCTTTTTGAAAGTTTGGCCCTGTGCCTTATTAATTGTCATTGCAAAGGCAAATCTAACAGGAAATTGTCTTTGCTCAGACGCAGGCTCTCTCTCAGCAACACGCGAGCTCCCTCCCCCTCTGTCTCTCAGAAGCAGGCGAGCCCTCTCTCTCTGTAACATTGCAGCAGTTGTATAAACACTTTTTTTTTAAATGAGTTTTAAGCACAGGGGGAAAAAAAGGAACATTTGAACAAATCCGAACTTTATGTAAAAGCCAACCAAGATAGTAACATTGCAGGAGTTCACCATTTTTAATCAGGCGACTGACAGTAGTGGAGTCAGGCACAGAGAAGGTCAGCTGCTGAGAAAGCGTCTCGACTGTTGCAGGGCGGTGAAGCAGGTGAGACGCTAATGAAAAAGAGGCACAGGGCTTATTGGTTTTTAAAGACTGCTTCCTTCATTGTGTTTTAACCTCAGTTTTAAAGGATTGCGCGGCTCTCTCTGTCGCGCTGCCTGTGTGTGCGCGGCTCTCTCTCGCGGGCTGCCTGTGTGTGCCTCTGTCTCTCTCTGGCGCTGCCTCTGTGTGAACCAAGGTTCCACTGAGGTTGACTAATCAAAAGTCTACGTGGCTCAGAGCTGCATGTGAACTGTGGCACAGACAAACAGAAATGACGGCATGTTCTCTGAGGCGTCGCGTCCGAGTTGGTGGGCGTGGCTCTGCGAGTTGTCGTCGTATCCAATGGTCTTAGAGTTGGTGGGCGTGGCTCCTTCCTGCGTGCGCCATGGGTGTCTTACATGTCGGCGGCTTAGTGAATCCACACCCCTTCCGGCGTGCTTTCCATGGGTGGCTACTTGTCTTCCGGCTTAGTGAATTATATATATAGATGCTTTAATAATTTAAAAAGGACAAAACTTTAGTTAGCATGCTTAACCAATTCTGAAAACAAAGCTGTAATTGAAACTTTATACACATTTTATCTCTACATTGAAAGTTTAAGTAGAATTAAAAAACACATAACTTACATATTTATGAACTTATTTAGTTTATACAAAAGAGAAAAAAGCCACATACAGTCATGTGAAAAAGTTTGGGAAACCCTCTTAATTCTTTAGATTTATGTTTATCATTGGCTGAGCTTTCAAAGTAGCAACTTCCTTTTAATATATGACATGCCTTATGGAAACAGTAGTATTTCCGCAGTGACATTAAGTTTATTGGATTAACAGAAAATATGCAATATGCAGCATAACAAAATTAGACAGGTGCATAAATGTGGGCACCCCAACAGAGATATTACATCAATACTTAGTTGAGCCTCCTTTTGGAAATATAACAGCCTCTAGACGCCTCCAATAGCTTTTGATGAGTGTCTGGATTCTGGATGGAGGTATTTTTGACCATACAAAATCTCTCCAATTCAGTTCAATATGATGGCTGCTGACCATGGACAGCCTGCTTCAAATCATCCCATATATTTTTGATGATATTCAAGTCAGAGGACTGTGACGGCTATTCCAGAACATTGTACTTCTCCCTCTGCATGAATGCCTTTGTAGATTTTGAACTGTGTCTTGGGTCATTGTGTTGTTGGAATATCCAACCCCTGCGTAACTTCAACTTTGTGACTGATGCTTGAACATCATCCTAAAGAATTTGTTGATATTGGGTTGAATTCATCCGACCCTCAACTTTAACAAGGCCCCAGTCCCTGAACTAACCATACAGCCCCACAGCATGATGGAACCTCCACCAAATTTGACAGTAGGTAGCAGGTGTTTTTCTTGGAATGTGTTCTTCTTCTGCCATGCAAAGCACTTTTTATTATGAACAAATAACTCAATTTTTGTCTCATCAGTCCAAAACACTTTTTTCCCAAATGAATCTGGCTTGTCTAAATGTGCATTTGCATACAACAAGTGACTCTGTTTGTGGCCTGGGTGCAGAAAGGGCTTCTTTCTCATCACCCTGCCACACAGATGTTCTTTGTTCAAATTGCACTGAATTGTAGAACGATGTACAGATACACCATCAGGATGTTCTTGCAGGTCTTTGGATTGTCTGTAATCATTCTCACAATCCTGCTCATATGCCACTCCTGTATTTTTCTTGGCCTGCCAGAAATGGGTTTAACAGCAACTGTGCCTGTGGCCTTCCATTTCCTGATTACATTCCTTACAGTTGAAACTGACAGTTTAAACCTCTGAGATAGCTTTTTGTAGCCTTCCCCTAAACCGTGATACTGAACAATCTTTGTTTTCAGATCTTTTGAGAGTTGCTTTGAGGATCCCATGCTGTCACTCTTCAGAGGAGAGTCAAAGGGAAGCACAACTTGCAATTGACCACCTTAAATACCTTTTCTCATGATTGGACACACCTGTCTATGAAGTTCAAGGCTTAATGAGCTAATCCAACCAATTTGGTGTTGTAAGTAATCAGTATTGAACAGTGACATGCATTCAAATCAGCAAAATTACAAGGGAACCCAAATTTTTGCACAGCCGGAAATACTGCTTCACTAACAAATCTTTGTTTGGAAAACACCCCAGTACTCAGATGTTCCTAGGAAATGAAAGACATACCATTGTTATCTTTTTTGTTGAAAGTAGAGTAAATCATTATGCAGGCTGAGAGGGGTTCCCAAACTTTTTCATATGACTGTATATAACCAAACGCATAAAATGATATTTAAATTGTGTGGTCCTCAATATGATCATTTTTGTCATATAGTGCTATACACTGTTGTACAAGGGAAAAACACCACATAATGTTGAGATGTAACTTTGTAAGTCATAGAGACTTTGAAGAAATTAAATTTAAAAATATAAGATATTAACTTGGATGAAAAGGGACATTGTCCTAAAACATAAAAGAAAGGAATGCAGCATTCTGGCTTCTAAGCTTTAGTCAGCTAAAATTTCTTTTCTGATATGGATTGGTTTGATTGACAAGGAAATCCTATTTTGAAACTCTTGTCACATCTTGCAAAGAATGAGGTAAGTTACATGCCATGCTGAGCTGTTATAGAAATCGTAGTTTCCCAAATTTGATCAGTCATTTTTGAATGCCTTGCCAAGCTCTCTGAGTTGACTTACAGACAGAGTAGCTGTTGTTCTTCCTTGTATTTGTTTTTACTCCTGACCTGGTTTTATTTTCTGTTCTTTTCTGAATTGCTACGGCTTATAGGATATTGTGTTCTTTAAAAGCTATTAGCTTTTCCCTTAAGAAATATTTAATTTTTGATGTCATCCAGATCTTGCTATTTCCATCATTTTAACACATTTTAGGTTATCACATCCCCTACACAGAAATTAACACTGCTGCCTATAATGTTGATGTGGTCATTTATGTCTCTGGAAATTTCTTATAAATGAGGCAGCCTTGCAGAATAAGCTGGCTGTTACTGTCCTAAATTCAAATTGCTTTTACATTCAAATTTAGGTTTGTGGCCTTATGATGGCATGAAGGGAAATGTATTGTTATCCAATTCTCTTGTTGGCAGTTTACAGAAAGCTTAATATCTGCTGTTCTGCAGAGATCGGTGTGAGAAACATGTGCGTTAAACTGGGATAACTCGTATTACACTATATTCATTAAAATTAGCTTGGGAAAATCTGGTTATATTCATTTGGGCTATTATGCATGATAATGATTATAATCAGTCACACTTTTATAGTTATCATGGAAGGATATATTCAACGGTCACAAAAATTTGAATGCTGCCTCAAAGAAGATGTATCTGTATTAGAAAACCTGAATGGATTCCAAAGTTGGAGGAGTTGATTGTGTGTCTCTCTTGTAGATTTCACAAAATATATTATTAGTACACAAGTTCCGTCTGTTCCATTGCCCTTTCACCTCCTGTTGAGTATTAAGGCAGATGATATTATCAAGTACAGGAGAAAAGCAGTTTTATTCCTAGATATTGTAACATTTTTAGACTTGTTCAGGGTTGAGTGTAACAACTCTTACCTAATTAACTGGAGAGAGTGACCTAAAATGTAGAAGCAGTAAAGTGAGAATTGTCTTAACATGGCTGAACATGCATTTATTATACTGTCACCTCACCATAATTTACCAGAAAGGCATCAGGACACAAAAAGCAATGTGTCCTCTCCATGTTAATCGAGAAAAGTGATTTATAATGACAAAGTAAATAACAGTAAAGAGTTTGCATTTACTTCCTTGAGTAGATGACCCACGTGACATAGTGCCTGGGTCTAGATGGTTCCACAAGGACACCCACTAGCATGCACTGCTATGTGATGCTTGCTTGGAGATTAGTTGTCATGAAGATAACTTAAAGTGATGCCTAATGGTATGTCAACATCTAAATAATAAACAAGTAAAATAAAGGCATGGGCTTAAATCAATATAAGCTTGACAAGTGTTGATGGTAAACGATTCCTTCTCTGTAAATTATTGATCCCTATCACAAATGCCGGATAGTACACATGGACATCTAAGTGCCTCATAGACAAGGTTGGTCCTTTATCCAATGTTAACTTATGTTTTCCTCTCTGAAAAACTGAACAGTAATCACTGTGGCTAGGAATGTTGGAGTCTTATTTTATAGTAGCCATCTGCTGAAGTTCTGGTACATTCAAAGAAAATCCTGGAAATTCTTTATGACAATTTAAAGACTGACTAGTTAGGCTGAACTATGAATCTTCACAAGTAGTAATAACTGGGTTTTTAAATAATGGGTCCCAAATTATGAAATGTTGGGTTGGATTTTCATGTATGCCATGCATTTAAATTAACTAGCCAAAGTACCTGGTGTTCCCCAGGTATATCTGTATAATGAGTAAAGGTAAGAAAGCTAACATGTTTGTGTTTAATTGTTGACCCTTTGGTGATTGCTGGCTGAAATACAAGTGTCTCTCCATCATCTTCATTGATAATCTGCTGTTTCTCTGCTCTGGAGAAGTTCTTTTGTGTATGATTTGATAACATAATTGCCATTAACGTCTTGCTGGGTTGGATACATGAACACTGTTACTTGTAGTTTATGGTTTACTGTGTTTTCACAAATACATATTTACTGCTATGTTAAGGATGGCTTGTTGAATAACTAAATTATTGATAGGCATGTAATCTTAGCAAAACACATTTGTTGTGTTGTTTCTTCCATTGACCTCCTGTTTATTATGAAACATTTGAAACTCCATAGGGTTAACTGAAATATACATGCAAAATTTCATGAATATCTACTGTGGTGGTTTGAAGTAATTTGTGGCTTTTGTACATGTTGGTCCTCCCAGTATGACTCTTCAATGAAATTCCTGAAGCTCCATAAAGCCTATATTTTAAATTGCTTGAACAATAATGTAATACAAAATTCCGTGAAAGTAGACATAGCCATTTTTGAATAATGAATGATGTTTTTGATTGTCCTCCATCCCATCGCAACCTGCTGTCATTTTCATTGAATCAGAAGGCCAAACCTAGTCAATGTGCTAAATTCATTACTAGCGACTGAAACGTTTTGGCATGATAGAGTGGTTTTAGTTTGTGTCGATACAAAACAACCATTTTAGAATCATCATGTATGCTGGATTTTAAATTGGTTCAACTGTATTATACATGCAAAATGTCATTAAGATTGAGTTGTTTTGGATATAACGCACAGTTCTTGGATTGCCCCCTGTTATAGCCCCCTCCCTAATTAAATTTTTGAAATGTCATATAGCTTATATTGTAAGTTGCACCTGCAGCAACCTGCATGCAAAATTTTCTGAAGATCGATTCAGCCTTTTTTGCATGATTGGTGACCAGACAAATAAAGAGATAAGATTCAATCTGAGGGTGGAAATGAGGTTGTTAGTGTGCAAAATAGATAAATAACATCAAACAATGCCTAAAAATTCAAGAGAAAAGCAAAGAATATTATGCTTTTATTTATACAGATGAATCACAAAATTAAGTATCGATAAGCAGCTTCCACATATCGATGCTGGATGCCACGGCTTCATGTGCACTCAGCACAGCTGCATTGGAGTATCCATAATTTCTGGATTTGCTGGTTGATCACATAATGGGTCTTGCCTTTGTGGTGACGGCCGGGGATGCCCCTTCGACATATGTTCCGGGAGAGCAACCATGGGCTGCTCAATACCTCCCCCAGGACGCTTGGAGACAGCCTCCCTGGCTGACGGTGGTGCCTAAGCTTACCGCAGGGCTCCATGGGAGATGGAGTTCTCCACAGCCCTGTTGGGATCTGAGGTGGCCGCCAGGGAGCGCTGCATGGGTCCCTGAGTCTGGCTGGACGAGTCTTCAGCCCCACCTGGAAGTGCAACCGGAAACAGGTGATCAAGCACCTGGAGAACTTCCGGGTGGGCTATAAAAGGGGCAAGCAACCACCCCTCAGTGGCCAGAGTCGGGAGGAGGAGGACGAAGCTTAATGGGAGGAGTGGTGGTGTCAGAGAGGAGTGTGTTTTTGTGCTTGTGCTATTTTGGACTGTGTTGTGTCTGTGGGGTTCACGGGGAAGACGTGCCCCACAGGTGGAGAAAATAAAGGTCTTTGTTTGTGTTTTTACACGTGCCTCAGAGTGAGTCTGTGCTGGGTCGGGTGCAATATAGCGCTCTTATTACACAACTCCAGTTTGACTGCTCTGATATCCACGATGTCCATACTTGGAGAAATTTTGCTAGCACCATGAACAAGACTCCAAAAATTGTAATTTTAACTGCATTGATAGCTGAGCTCCTAAAGCACTTGTTTTGAGGCCCCTTTGTGTCTACTTTGCTTTTGAGTAGTGTCACAATAACCAGACGTAAGAGTCGTGAAAAGGTTTGGGGCAGCCACCCGTATAATTTGGTTTCCTGGCTGCAAAGTTGCTTTCAATAGATATAGCACTGATGTGCACAAAACCGAGTCCAAAACAGAACTGAGGGAACAGGGAAAAGGTGGAGACTTGTAAAGAGGAAGACAGGAAGTGAAGTCAAAGGGGTCAGGCTCATGAATGTCTTCTGTCATTGGTGCGAGCCCAAACGTGACATCACAGGGGCCGGAGCCGGCAAAGTCTCCTTTCATTGGCTCGGTCCCGGGAGTGATGTCAAGAGGACCAGGTGGGATCTCCCATGAATGGTCTGCAGGCAAGGGAGAAAAAGAGTCAGTGCACTCTGCCACATCTCGGTATGTCTCGGAACTGCCCTTACTCAAGCCCTTTAGCTGCCTCCCATGCGCACGTGTGTGACAGTAGATGACTGAAAATATATGTGCAACTGGCCCACAGTGTACTGTAAACTGGGCATAGAACTCCTCCAGGCCTTAGACACTATAATGCTTTTAAGATGGTGGTTAGGAATGATGTCTTCAAGCACATGGCCAACAGTACATCTGAGGTGCCAAAGACATCCATGAACAACTGAGATCTCCTACATTCAACTAGAAGCTCGTAATTTTCAGATTATGACGTCAAACCAAAATGGCGACGTACACACTGTGAACAGGAAGTACTGTAGCACATTTCAGGTTTAATTTGTTTATTTAAAGAATTTACTTTAAATGAATCATCTCAATCCATAATACTGAATATCGAGAAGGTAAATGTTAACATTACAAGAACAAACAGTGATGTTAGCTTGATACACGGTACTATTCGTACATTTTGCTAAATGGTTACTTTGTACAGTTTTTTAATTGCAGCTTTCAAACACAAATTGTAATATTTATTATGGCCAAAGCATACACATTATTTTTAGACATGACAGCCTACTTTTTGCTCCTTTCTTGCTCATCGGTTTCTTGTTCGATACGGACTATAGGACTATTACATAGCTTTTGTTGCTGAAGCACTGACTTTAATGGGGGTATTCAGGTTTACTGTCCCACTTGGGTAGCACGAGTGCTCGAAGGTCCGCAAATGACACAATTGACTTTACCACTCTGTGGTGTGACAAATGCAGCAGTAGTTGTTGAGGATTATTCCCTTGTTAATCTGCATGCCCTGGATAACCAGAAATCCACCACTGTGTCCACTTATTTACAAAGGAGTGAGATGTCTTTGGTTGGTAAGGCAGTTTGATGCAAACCTTAAAAGTCAATTAGTTAGTCAATGGGGATAAACAAAAAAGTGCACCTTAACATGCAGCATAACCCTACCTGAATGGTATAGTTGAGCTTTTTAAATGAGAACTTTTATCCATAAATGTTGTTCTCTATGATCAAAAGTGGAATTGTTTTAGGAAGATGTACATCTTTGTAAATAATACCAGAGTGAATGGTGTTACCCTAAATTATCTATGGCTGTGAAGCCAGACCACAACTTGATGTGTTCCTAGGTCATTATTTGTGAAAAGTGAGTTAACTTCGCACTTCCCACAGTGCCACTGTTGAATATGAGACAAAGAAGGTGCCCTATGATGATCATCTGTTATGAAAGTCATATAGGATTGTTGACCCTTTGAGTCTTCATCAAACAAGTGAAAATGGAGTTAATCTGACCTTAGACTGGAGTTTGTCACTAGGAGCTGTGCACAATGGATTTTGTCTGGTGTTGTGTACCATTTGTGCTGCCTTTGCTGTTAAATAATTTCGGTCAAGTTCATAGCAAGAATGTTCTGTTTTTCAATTCGCATTTGTGTCATTAAGAGAACTGTAAATGTAAACCTAGAAAGGTTTGTGGCTTGGTAAACCTGTATTTTCACAATCTTCCTTGAAAAACAACAAGATGTGAAGATCAAACAATTACTAAGCTCTCTTGTACATGTCACTACCGCACTGCACCACACACAAAGAGGAACTGAAAGATATCCTGAGTCTCTTCTAAAAAACATTTTAAAAACATCCTCACCCATTGACCTGGTGACTGCTGTAATTTTGAAATGTAAAGCTGGATTTAATGCAGCCTTGATAGTTTAAAAGCAACAATACTGCCTTTCATTAAATGAAACTCTCTATTATTTATACAACTAGATGACATTTTAAATGTTTGCCCTTTACTCTTATTTCTTATGATTTATTTATTAAGAAGTAATAGGTTTGACACATTTTCTATTTTGTGAGTGCTGATTCAATCCTCATTTAATTCACTGTAATGGCTTTGCTCTTGCATGATGACGAGTCCCAGTAGACAGTGTTCTTTATCTATGATTTTGATAAGATAAAACAGGGATGTGAATGGTTGGACCTTATTTTTAGCTCATTTGCTCTGCATTGTTCTGCAGTGCTTTTGAAACTGAAAGCAAAGAAGGCCTGTGCCATGTGAAATACCATTTTGATTTATGGGTACAGACCATACTCCTGTTTCACCACTTTGACGGATGGAGACAGAAATTGAATGAAGGCTCCCTCTGTATTTTAATCTGATTTACGTAGAACATAAGGTTTTTTTTTCCCCAAAGGACTTAATGAGAAATTCAGTTACACCGAGGAAGTGGATTCTAGCAAAAACGTTGGTTTTATGCCACATCTGTGTTTTTTCTTTATTTTTATGGATAGAGATGTGTTATCACCTGTGCTAATAAAAAAGGAAGACAGAGCAGAACAATGAGAAAATTAAATTGGCAACAAAAGAAAATGATCAACCTGTGTTTTATTTTCCTTCCATGTGCAATTTATCTTCTAAAAGTCATTAAATAACAGGAATGAGTTAGTAATAGCTCCATGTATGCAAAATAAAATGATGTGTAGTTATGATCTATCGTTCAGTCTTACTCAAAATGCTTTAAAGAATTTTAACACTTTGTTAAAACATGGTGGCAAATTGTAAGATAAATATTAAAAACTTGGATACTCACTTTCTCTCTTCTAATAACATTGCAATAATAGCAGTCAAATTTTGATACATTTGGAAAGCTACATGGATGTGTATTAAAGAATTTTAGGGTAAGAAGATTTAGAGCAAGTCGATTTTCTTATCTTGTGAGGGTAGAGACTTCCACATTCTCATTTTACACTCACTTGCTATTCATTCATCCATTTTTATTTGACAGCAAAAGTAGTCAGATACAACCATAAACATGGACACACATCCCTTAACATACACATACATATAATATATGTTATAAGGGGCCACCAGAGGAACAGACCATAATGATACCTGAAGACAAGTATAGGGCCCAATAGGGTAACATTTTCATAGACAGAAACCCAAACTGGCATTTGCTGAGCTACTCTACAAGCCATTTCTTCGGGTCATGTCCACTGACAGGTAGAATACTCAAAATTTGCAGTGCCTGGCCTAGAATGTAACAAGGCCAGCTACTATGTAAGCAAAAGAAACTACTAGATCTCCTCTCATCTATAAACAGTTCACTGTAATATTGCTGAAGCCAATAAACTAGATGGTCTTCACTGCCCATACGTCAGGGGTACTGCAGAACAGGGACAGGACCATTAAGAGTCATGTCAAGCCAAAGGAAACAAGACCTGGATAATACTGAATATGTTTCCTTAGCATTGCAATATGTATTTTACCATCAAGCAGGGGTGTTTCTTGTAAACCTATACTGTGTGTCTTCATTAAAGCCAGTAGTAAGTCTAAGGCTGTAGGGACCACTAGGTGAAGTACCACCCTGGGATGTTTGGTCTAAACGTAGCCCTGTCAGTGACTCAGATGTAGTTACTGGCATAATGCAGAGTGACTGTGGAAAGGGGAGATAAAGCCACTTCAGGCTCAGAACCAAGTGAGCTTAGACACAGTAGGCCAGGGGCATTAAAGAGATCTTGTTTAAAAGATAAGTTTGGTATTTTTCAAGTCAAACTTTCTTCTTTACGGGCAGGGTATATATACATTTGCCACATAAAATTGTGTTCAAAAGTTAAATGTTTTCTATAAGTTTAAAAAATATTTTGCCTACCCTGGCATTTTATAATGGAGGCTATGGGGCACGGAGCACCACTGGGAAAACTAAATCAAAAACAACTTAAAAAATACTTTCATTTTTCAAGCCAAGAAATTTACTGTGCATTGAGCTGCATCTTGCGATTACATACACACATTGTAAAATGGCTTACATGTAATTTTTGAACAAAAAAACACCAACATTTCAAGATTCAGCCATTTTTAAAGAATACCAGCTGTGCACTGTCCCTCAGGGATCGTCTTTTTCTGCAATAACCTTTCACCCCGAGGGTCGTGGTTTCCTCTCAAAAGATCCAATCACAGTAAACATTTCCTGCCATGAGCTTGGTGCCATTTTTATTTACTTTCCTTTTTATATGGGAATTTCCCCCATTAAGGGTCAATGGCGTCACACAAGCAGAAAGAAAATGCATCCTTTCCTCAAGAAAACTTGTACCAGGAATTTGTGATAACATGATTATTACTTATTATTATTTTGTAGTCCCAAACATACAAACCATGGAAGGCATGTTTTTTTAGGTTAGAAACTTTGCCACTTTAAAGTCTTGTGTGTGTTTTCAGGCTTTTATTTTCTGGTTGTAGTCCGTGCTCCATAGCCTCCATTATAAAATAATAATAATAATAATAATAATTCTTTGCATTTATATAATGCTTTTCTCACTACTCAAAGCGCTTAGCAATTGCAGGTTAAGGGCCTTGCTCAAGGGCCCAACAGAGCAGAGTCGCTTTTGTCATTTACGGGATTCGAATGCCCATAGTGGTAAGATATTTTAAAAAATTTACTGAACATGCTTAACTTTAGAACACAATTTCATATGACAAATCCATATATACCATTAGTGGCAAGGATAACTCAAATAATGTTAGCTTACTTGCACATTTATATTCAAACTAGCCATGCTTACCCATCAAACACAGTTAACAGAATAAATTTAAACAACAGTGCTCCTCCTATTCCTTTCTTCAGTATCCTCATTGTCTCCACCTCACTTGCCTGGTGCTTTCTCTCTCGATCCCATTCCCATAAAGCCTGCTTCTTACACCGTCATTTCGAGGCTCCTTGCTCACCTACTGTCCGCTTTTTGACTCCCACCAATGGTAAGTTTTCTCCCATTACCTGCTATTAAAACATCATTCAGATTATTGTGAATACTTCAAGTCTTTAAAGGTAACTCATTACTATTTAGAGACACAACGTCGCTCTGTACGTTATTTACTTTGTTGTCATTGAAATGCTCCTTTATAACATCTTTTTTGTAAAAGTAAAAAACAAATGATCACAATCAGAAATTGAACTGTACACCCGTAAAGTATCAAGTCAATACTACAACTGAGCAAACAAAGCCAGACTGCATATTCACATTGCTTGGAGGGATCAGACACGCACACGCACACACACACAAAGCCCACACATAGAGACAGTAGGCTGTTTTCGACTTGAACCAGCATTTTATTCCATGGCCTTCTCACTACATTTCTGCTTTTCTGGATGCTCAGATGCTAGTTGGTATCAGCCGTTGTAGATATGTAGGAGCTATCTGTCTTAGATATCAGTTTATGTAGGTTGGCTGCAGTTTACAATTAATAATTGCATAAAATAATACAATATTTTTTAACGTAATCCAAAGGTTGCAGGGGTGATGGAACTCATATCAGCAGTGCTATGAGGTTGTGACAAGCAGACCTACACAGGCACTAGCGCATCATAGGGTCCAATTACACCCTCACAATCACCAATTCTAACCTAACTCACATGTCTTTGGGAAAGCAAGAAGAAAACTGGACTACCTGGCAGAGAATGAAATAACATTCAAGCTCCACTGAGACAATGGTTTAGTGTAGGATTCAAATCCCTCAACATGGGATCCATGAGGTAGCAGTGCTGAGTACCGGGTTGTTGCATTGCCACAGTTAATAGTGATATCTCTGATTATATTCACATCTATTCGTTTGTTGTCGTACCCACCATTTATGTGACAGGTGGCTTGAGCCTTTCCAGTCAGCATTGGGGAGTACTTTGTATGGCACACTCAGAATTATTAATTATATGTATAACATTAATATATTGTATACTTATAGCTTACAGTACAGCAAAATATAAAAGACAAACAGTGCTTGAGCTAAATGTCTTGGATGACCTTTAATAACATTTATTTACTTTTAAGAAAATCTACCTAAAGCATTTTTGAAAAGTTTTGTTTTCTGTTTTATTTGCCTAGGTATTACAGTTGTACCATAACAGAGTATCTGTCTTCATAAATAAAACAGAAAGCTAGTATTTCCATGTTTATTGATTGTGCCAGTGAGCTTCTTGTCTGCATACATCTTGTGGCCTTTGATAAATACAATTGACTGAGCTGCAGTGCAGCCATGCACACACTGGGCCGTCAGGGGATGTTGTACCTTATCAGCAGTGTTACTCCACTAGGCACCCATGAAGTGTGTCACTTCCACAAATAGCATCACAACGGGGCACAGTGCCTCTGTGTCTAACTGCAAAAGAAGCTGTTTGTGAAGGATGATCCAAGGGAAGCAGTGTGGCTGATGAGCGCATTTTCAGTTATGAGTAGTGTTCGGAGCCTGCTGTGATGCACACTTGCATGATATGCTGCTGTGAAGTGCTGCAGACTTTTTTCTTCTGTTGTCTCTTCAGAGTTCTTGTAAGGAAGCAAACAGTGTTAATTAAAAACGAGCAAGCGCTCTTTTCTTGATGTAGTGTAATTACACCATTAATTATAGTTCTGTTAGAAGCAATAATGACTCTGGGGCTTCAGATCTGTGTTTACTCTGCTGCTTTGTTATACCACTTCATTTAACCACATTTAACAGGCTCATTTTTATGTTATGGAGCCTCTTTTAGACAATGCCTGGTAACTTTTCAAGCTATAAATAATGGTCACAGGTTTCAAAGCTTTAATACTTAATATTAAAAAAATAATTTTGGATCTGTTGGGACCTTTAATAAAATTAAGAAATGCAGTTCCATCAATGATTCAGGGCATGTGACGCTACTATGGATAGAAGCCTGATACTAAATTGAAATAATTGAGTTTGAAAAATGAAAGAAAGTCACCTGGTTAGTGGCTACTGACCTCCCCTCACTCCATGGAGGGGCACAGAAGGTTCAGGTTCTGACAGAACTTAGCATTAACTTGGTTTTTCATTTCTCATTGCACATTTAATGAATTCGGACTGGGCATTCTGTACCAATTCAAAGCCTTGCCATCATTTTTTTTTGATAAAGTTTACCAAACCAAAGTTCTAGTCATGAACATTCACAGACTTGTATTGCACCCCTTGAATGTGCTTGATATGTACCCATTCTATGCACTTTTAGGATAGGTTGGATTTCATTGAAATGATATGGCAGGATGTATCAAGAACCATAAATGGCAAAATGCTAATAAACTCACCAGAGAAGGAGTATGCCCATGTGGTCCTTCTTGTCACACTTCGATGGAAAACTTTGCTAGTTCTCATTCCTGTGGTTAATTCTAAATCCAAATTTATATGCTAAAACAGGGACGCAAGAATTCACACCAGAAACACAATCCAATAAAGGTTAAGAGTTAGCCTCTGATTAGCGAGGTGGTTGCTGTGACTACCTGTAGACTCTTTTGCTCTCTATGGACCAAGCTGAGTCAACATGATCAATAATCTTTTCTTGTAGATATTTAATAAATGTAGGGTTAGGCAAAGAGTCAGCATGTAAAAGGTAACTATGTCTATACGCTTAATACACTAGGGAAGTGTTCCAGTGATAGATTAATAATTACAGATAAAGGCAATGACAGATTATATCCAGCAGACTACTTTTAGCTCAGCAGGGAAGCAGACACTTAAGGACACAGTAGAAACTGAGGCAAACTGCATTCATGTTGGAAACCAGGATGCCTTTCTTAACAGGAAAGTAAATGAAAATCTGAATTGTTCTTCCTGTTATTTTGCTGATACAGTATACTTATCAGCTTAGTAGCCATACCATCAGCACAACAGAACAGGTAGTCCACATGAAGCTAAGCATGTTTGGGGCAGCCAGTGCTTGGATGGGAGATCATCAAGGTAAAGCTTGGGTTGCTGCTGGAAGTGGTGTTGGTGAGGCCATCAGAGGACGCTTAACTTGTGGTCTGGAACACTGTGCTGTACTAATTGTCTGTGTCCCTCGAATGAGACATAAAACCAAAATCCTGACTCGGTGTGGTCGTCATAAAAAATCTCCGTGGGCATCCTTTGAAAAGAGTAGAGTCTACCCTGATGTGCTAGCTAAATTGTCCATCATGGTCTTGTCCATTCTGACCCCTAATCATTCCCTGTCTCCAACTGGTTACCTCTCTCTCTCTCACACCTTCACCCTGTAAAGCTTTATAACACACTGGTGAGGCCTCATCTTGAGTACTGTGTGCAGTTGTGGTGTTCAGGCTACAAAACGGACATAGTAGTGCTAGAAAAGGACAAGAGAAAAGCGACTAGGCTGATTCCAGGGCCACGGGGGGTGAATTATGAAGAAAGATTAAAAGAGCTGAGTCTTTTCATTTTAAGCAATAGAAGATTAAGAGGAGACATGACTGAAGTGTTTTAAACTATGAAGGGAATTAGTACAGTGGATCAAGACTGTTATTTTAAAATGAGTTCATCGAGAACACGGGGACACAGTTGGAAACTTGTTAACACTAGAATTACCAGAGTCTACGAAAAAACTCGTAGATCTGGCCCACCTAAAAACCGTTCTTAGCTCTCTTTTGTCTTCTAAATGTGCTGATTAACACGAGCAGCAAGCAGCCGGCTATTCCATCACCCACCGCCGCAGAACGTTCACTAAGTTTTCCCAGCTCATGCCTTGTTTGATTATCTGGGAGTGACTGAAGTGCTGGAGTTTTAGAGTGGAACTAATTGATCGCTATTTGGAACACACGCAGTTCATGTGTGTTCCGTTTCTACAGTAATCTGTATAAACACATTGTTAAAACAGAAACGTTTTTCATATTTTAGTAGTAAATGACAAAATGTAGGCATAAACTATATAATGTATGAAGCCTGAAGTCCAAAGATCAAGTAAACACTTTCACAAATGGTTCAAGGATGATACAACGGCTTCCGTGGCGTAGCGGTAAGATTTGCTGACTTATAATCAAGAGTCCCTGGTTCGATCCCGACTCACTCCTATGTTTGCCATTTTCAGTAGTGAGCTCCTCTTTTTGTTACTATTACACAGTACACACATACATTTGGTTTGCGTCTGTAACACACGGTATGCATTTATAGGACTTGTAAAAGTTACCATTTTTTTAACTTTTATTTTCTCTAAATCACAATCACGATACATACTACTGCCCCCCCACCCAGGGATCTGACGCTGTTATTTTTCATTTGAAATGGAATAACTGGAGATGTGAGTGGTGTTTTGAGACAATGGAATTGGACATTCTCTCATCTGGAGGGATAAACGCTGACACACAAACGCCGGCGAATCTGCCTTCTTCGTATCTCACCGTCACTTGATTTTATTTTTATTCAGTTTTATTGAGTGTTCCTGCTCATGCTGAATTAGTGTGCACCTTATGGTGTATGATGTCAAAAAAACAAAAAAACACAGACGTAGGTATATATGATATTTGGAATTATTCATTTTATGACCTGTATAGTACATTTCGGAAAACTTTGTGGCACGGATGCAACATTATTCATATTATTCATATTCATTCGCATAACATCTTGCAGTTTGTAATCAGTGACTGCGTGTTTTTTTTCCCCGATCTTGCCAGTCCCCACATGTTGCTGTATGCTGTTTCTTTTGTATTCCAGGACATGCAGAGGATAGAATAATACAGAGCAGTAAGTTCAGCGCTATATGCAATCATCAGATTCAAATGTTAACTGTTCACACACACACAAGGATCGTCTTTCCTACATTACAACATGTGTACCTGTTACAATGTACACGCTTCTCTCTATGCTGTGGTTCCTATTACACACCTGAAAGAAAGAGACAATATATGTGAAAACATCATCGCACTAATGCAATATTATTTGAAAACGAACAGCGTTAGATCGAAAGAACACCGTCTTCATACAGAGAACTATAGACACTTGGAATAAGCTACCAAGTAGACTGTAGGACTTTTAGGACTTTCAACATTAGAACATTAGGACATTAGAACAATGTAGACGAGAAGAGGCCATTCAACCCAACAAAGTTCGCCAGTCCTATCCACTTAATACTTCTTAAAATACATCAAGTGTTGTTTTGAAAGTTCAAAATAAGACGAAGTTATTTTGGATGAATTAAGTGGACAGAATGGGCAAACTTTATTGGGCTGAATGGCCTATTCTCTTCTAGATTGTTCTGATAGCTAATATGTGGTGTGCATTCCTGTGCAATAATGGTTGAAGATGGAAGCTGCACATTGGTAGTGGTTAAAGTGGCTCCTCTCTGTTTTGAGTAGCTAGACAAGCGCTATATAAATTGTGGACGAATGACAGAAAATACAGGGTTCAAAAGAAATGTTTGGATGCCAACCGGATCATCCTGTTTAATTCATGTAACAACAAAATAACACAAATAAATGCACAATGGTGCTACAAAGCCTAAACAGAGTCTGTAGCCTACTCTTTAATTTAATACTGCTGCTCGGTTGAGTGGGTCTTGCCTCTGTGGTGAGTTCTGTCCTTTGGTCTGGCTTGACTGAAAGTGAGATGTCTCCTTTTGGGGGTGCCTGACTTTGTAGGGCTTGACCTAGAAGGGACGGGCTCATGTTGCCTTCATTAGGTGTCTTCTTTCAGCTGTGGTTGTGACAACGTTAGCAGCAATACTCCCTATTCTTTCTGGGTTTTATTACATACCTCAGATGAGCCTAGAAGGTGAACCTCTGCATGACAAATGTAATTAATTATTATTATTGCTGTTAATATAATTTTTAGGAAATAACAGGATAGGCACATGAATTTGAGCTGAGTGGCACTTTATCTACCCATAGGCCTATTTGATTTTCTCTTATTTACAAACATTTTTATGCTTTTGTATTATAACTGGGTTCCTGTTGGTGGTGATGCATGGGTGCCTTTACCAGGAAAACACGACAACAAATAATTAGGAAAAAGGCTAAAATTCTTACTCAACATCTCCAAAAACTAATGTACAGCAAATATGATATCTTTGTACTTGCTAAAAGTATTTTAGGTAATGCTTGTTCCTGTGAGAAGCCCTGGTGAACCCAATACAATTTATATATATATTTGTTCCACAGGTTTATATGACATGGCATTGAAGAAAGTGTATATTAATATGAAGAGGCCATGAAAATTACACATTGTTATTCAGAAATCCATATGCCCAAGCATTTTCTATACTCATTTGTTCCTCTGGGGGTCTAATAGATCTATCCATAAAAATGTTTAGTAAGCATTAGTTATTTTTGTATTGAAATCACAATATCTAATTATGTCTGTACACCCAAGCATGTTCTGTACTTATTTGCTCCTCTGGGGACCTAATAGATCAATTCATAACATTGACTGGTGAACATTATGTTTTTATACTGGAATCACTATACCTAATCATACTGTTATGATTTAAACTAGGCAAAAGCAGAGACATTATTTAAATAAAGTAAATACTCAAATCTCCCAAACAAAATGTGCAAATATGAAATGAAAATCTAAAACTATCCCGATTTTATGTACTATCAGATTATATTTCATTCTTCTAGTAATTTGTCACTAAACTACCAGCTTCAGCCCTTTCCTTTTGTAATGATTGTGTTGAAAAACCCACAAAAGTATTGAGACGTAGAATGAGCAGGAGATGAAAAGGTTTTCAGGAGGCAGTTAAGAGTCCTCATCAAATGTATGACCAAAGGTTAAAATACCCATAAGAGGGAAAATAATAACTGAGCCTCACAGCCAAAAATGGAGGAGGTCAAAACTTGTGGTAAAAATATACGGCAAAATAGCAGGAACTCCAATAAAAGCAAACCCTAACAAGATCATGAAGCAAAGTCAATGATTCTTTTAATTTTTGTCCCAAAACTGGGATATTGAGGGTACAGCACCCTTACGTTAAATATATAGTGATGTTACCCATAAAGACACTGAAAACAGTGATCCAAACAAGAAAAAAAAGGTAGCCATAAAGAAAAAGGTTAAAAAAAATAAGAAAAAATGAGGTGCTGAGAATACAAGTTCTGAATCGTAACACCTTTGTGTGAACACTCATGTTTTTGTATGACTGTGTTGTCACACACCAGTGTGCAGATGTCTGCTCATTCATGACAGAAGTGAAAACGGCACAGCAATAATGCACCTTTTTAGTTTTCTTTAAGACTCAAAGGACTTCTTCAGTGTGTGACACTTAGCATGAACAACTTAAACTTTTTTTCAAAACATAAAATATTCAAAATTTGGAAGAATTAGTGAAAATAAACTTTTTCGGTTGTGGTAAGGCTGTGTCATGGAGCTGGGTGAGAGCCTTGGATAGTGTGACTGGATGTATTATTTTACCACTCTGTGTAACAAAAAGAAAAAGTGTGTTGTATTTAACCTCAATGGCAGGAGGAGGTATGGTGCAGTTTAGGGAAACCAGTGAAGGATACTGAAGAACTGCATGGGTACATCATGGGGGGCCAGTATGAGAGGCTGGACAGTTGCACAGGACTGCCCCATGGATTTAGGGGGTGGACAAGCGTCTTTGAACACGACAGGCCTATTGGGTGGTGTCGACACCATGATGGTGCTCTGTTGCCCGTGTTAAAATAGCGACACGTGGGATGTCGGTTGGGAGATAGTTGAGGGAAAGGTTTTTACCTGTGTGGTGTTAATAAAAGGAGACTGGACTGTGGATCCGTTCCGTATGACTGTATGTGATTTGAGATTCCATGAAATTAGAGGTGTGAGCATATGGGTGGGGATGGAGAGTTCTTCGACCGGGATCAGCTCCTCAAGGTATATTTAAGATGCTAGCAAGAAATAACATCTTCTATTGGTGTGGTGAATTTATTGGTTGAAGTGCAGCAACCTTTTGCAAGCTCCATGAGAGGGGAAGAAGGTGATGCAGAGTCTAAGGTTAAGTCTTCCAGTCCATTACTGAAGTGAAGACAAGAACCTGGGAAGGAAACATATTGCAGTTGCTATAGGGAATTCAGTTTGGCTACTCATATTCTTTTGACAGTCCCATGATGGAAAAGAAGGCATGGCAGGGCCTGCAAAAAGGAAGTCCTCTGAAAGTCCAAAGAAGGAGAGGCGGTATTGTGAACTGGTGACATGAATTAGTCAGTATCCTTTTGAGGAGCTCAAGGAAGTCTCTTTGTCAATTTTTGGGAGGGTAAAGAGTGCAAGAACTTGAGACTGTAATTTTAATTTTTTTTTACATTGCACTTTACTTTTTGACTGGGTCAGTGCACGAGGACTGATTTTATTAATAATTCATTACTTGGCACGAAACTGTGATTTGGCTCACATATAATAAACAGATTTTGTATTTTTCTAAAGAAGGTTTTGTGTCTGCATCTTTCAATCCTCTCACTTTGATCACTACAGTTTTGACTACTGAGCTATGTGCAAGATGCCGTTGCATGAGGCATCACATGACTATTTTTTCCATTCTTGATCACTTTAACAATTAATTTTATTTCTTGTCCTTATGCCCTTCATTCGTTGTTGATGACACCACTTTGTTTTTGCCTCACTGTTTCTTTCCACTTTCCTATAGCTGTGACATCAGT
This sequence comes from Erpetoichthys calabaricus, assembly GCF_900747795.2. Classification (NCBI taxonomy): domain Eukaryota; kingdom Metazoa; phylum Chordata; class Cladistia; order Polypteriformes; family Polypteridae; genus Erpetoichthys; species Erpetoichthys calabaricus. The sequence continues at coordinate 65,657,619 of NC_041397.2, read as the reverse complement.
GCGCATGCATCAGTTAATGGTGTATCAAGCACTGTTTTATTTATCAATAAAGGGTCACAGAAACTAACCATGCATACTTTAAGAAAAAATAAAGAAAAAGATTTTTCTAATTTTAAAGACTAAATTGAACTTTTTGAGTTACAACTTCTTATATTAACTCTTTGCCATGATTAGCAATGATCTCCAGTTGTGCGTTATATCGCAAGTGTGTTCAGATTTCATGATTTATATTATTTGTCATTTATTTGAGTTTTAATTATAAGCATTATAATGTTATTGCATAATCATTTTGTTTCTTATTTTTCTGATTTCTGGCATTTTTGCATGGGCGACACACGAGATGAGAGAGCAGGCAGAAAGATTGACATCCGCACATTATTGGATCACATACTCATGCATTAGTGTTTCACCTGACTCTTAAAATATAGTACAGCAAATCTTTTTCCAAGAAAATAAATGTATTAGTGGAAATGGAAAACAGCATTTAGGGCTAATGGATGATTATGCAAATGTTTGATGTTAATTTCAACTTCACTGTTTATGACTGCATTAAAAACCACGTGCTATACAGACAAATACTCACATAGACTGGCAGGGTGACTCAGTTTCCTAAGTGGAGTCAGACAACCGTGAAGATCATGCTGACAGTCGTTACTGCACCTCTATCTTAAGCACCTAATCCTTGAATTATCCAGATATCATTCATATATAGTAACTTATCTTTAGATCCGTCTGTGTAGTCTCTGCACTCTCCCATGTACTGCAATTAATCCCATTGTTTTATCTGTCTATTCACAGATGCCATTGTTGGGCAGGTTGGCACCCTGTTGCAGGGTTCAGTGCCTCCTGCCTCACATCGTCAAGGATCTTCAGTTTCACTATTCCACTGTCTAATTGGAACTTGTATATTTTCCCTGTGAGGTTGTTTTCTTATATTCTGTCTTTTGTTCTTTCTCATATTTCTGTGCACATTTGATTAACTGGAATCTCTAAGCTAGCCTGCTTTAAGGGATAGTGGGTGGGCATGAGTGTGCCCTATAATAAGCTGGTGTTCCACACTTGTTGGATTCTGCCTTTTGTCTTAAGCTGCCATAATAAACCATGCTTCCATATGGTGTTGTAATGGATTTAAAAATGGATGGATAGACAGATGAGTGGATGAATGTTTTTATTGTTATGAATAAGAAAACCAGCTCTTGCATGAAAACATTAATTAAAATTATGTAATTCAACTCCTTGGTTCACAAAACTGACAAATAAAATAAAGCAAGTCAAGAGCTGGTAAAAAGCAGTGTCATAATAAACAACAAATGAGGTGAAATGCCGTGAAATACATCACCCTCAGTAGTGCGAGGGAAATGTCACCATCTCCCTACTTACCCAAACTGTGAGGAAGCTTTCTTTAAATAATAATAAAAAATATACAGCTTTACTAACTTAAAGAATTTTCAGAGAGGCATGGGACCGTACTACTCTTGAAAACTGCAGATAACGTCTCCATCTGGACTCAGTGCTTCATGCTGTGCAGCCATCTTTAGCTCAGCATAAAAAGCAACAGGCGTCAAAGGAGTTCTCCATACGGCTACTAGGTATAGGAGCTGCTTCTATGGTTGTGAATAAACAAAGCTTATTCATCATAAGTGTGCTTCTATAAATATGTTGTGCACTGTGGTTATTAAAACTTATTATATTGCCTTAAAATCATACTTCATTTTAAGCATCTTTCTAGACTTCTGGATTCCGTTAAGCACTTCTTGAGCCTATTTATGGTTCTTTTGCAGTGTATTATGTTGCCTGGTTGGTAAGGATGTCACTTGGATGACAGGAGAAAGTCCTAACAGTGACCTAACAGGTGAAGCAAAAGAGTACCTTGACAGATAGAGGGATTCTTTGAATAACATTTTGAGAAGACATGAGCAACCAGAGAGCAGTAGGCCGTTTGTACAGAGCCTATCAAAACTATTCACCCTCTTGGAGGTTTTATTGTTATAAAACATTGAATCAAAGTGGACTTAATTAGTTTTTTTGGCATAGATCAGCAGAAAAAAAAACTCTTTAAAATCACATCGAAGATCTTTGAAAGGTGATCTACTTAATTACACACATAATTACATAAATAAAACACGAAATAATTTTTTTGTAATATGACAAACCTAAACCTTCACTGGTGCATAATTAGTTCAATGGAGATCATCTTTGTGGGGTGTCAAATAAATAGATGAGCCAGAAAAAGATTTGGGGTAGCCTCCTGTATACTTGAAACCTCACTGCAAATTTGAAAATCGGTTGCACAATGTACAAATTTGAGTTGAGAACAGAACTGCTTTGGATAAGGCAAAGATGGCTGTTTTAAAGGAAGGCAGAGCAAGTGACGTCGTCGGGGCCGGGACTGGAAGTTAAGTCATCGAGGCCAGGCGGAATTTCCTGTAACTGGTGTGCAGTGAATAGAGAAAAAGCTTAGTGCACTCTGCCACCCCCTGGTCTGGAATTACCCTCATTCAAGTCCTTTAGCTGCCTCCCATGCGCATGTGTGTGACAGGAGTTTCATTGATTATGTTATAAATGATCCAGCATCTGGAAGGTCCAACTTGTGGTGAGTCAGTATTGTGGCCTATTAAACAATTAAAACAAAAGAACACTCCACGCAACTCCATGAAATATGCATGAAAAGCCCAAGTCAGGGGATACAAGAAACACTGGAAAGTCACTGGAAATCCCTTGGAGTCCAGGTAAATCAATCATTAAGAAATGGAAAGAGTACAGCACAACTTTACATCTGCCTAGAGCAGACAACAACTGTTTCCAAGGTACTTCACCAGTTGCAACTTTAATGAGAGTGACAAAGAAAAAGCACCTGTTAAATATATATATATATATTCCATAGAAGGTCCTTAACCCATTAATAGGACTGCTATCTGCTTTGCTCCTTTGGGCAAGGAGGAACAGGATGAGCACTGCCAGAGCCCTACAAAATGACCTCCAGCAGGCCACTGGTGTGAATGTCTCTGACCAAACAATCAGAAACAAACTTCATGAGGGTGGTCTGAGGGCCTGATGTCCTCTAGTGGGCCCTATGGTCACTGCCCGGCACTGTGGAGCTTGATTGGCATTCGCCATAGAATACCAGAATTGGCAGGTGCATAAATGGTGCCCTGTGCTTTTCACAGATGAGAGCAGGTTCACCGTGAGCACATGTGACAGACGTGAAAGGGTCTGGAGAAGCCATGGAGAATGTTATGCTGCCTGTAACATCATTCAGCATGACCAGTTTGGTGGTGGGTCAGTGATGGTCTGGGGAGGCATATCCATGGAGGGATGCCCAGACCTCTACAGGCTAGGCAATGGCACCTTGACTGCCATTAGGTATCGGGATGAAATCCTTGGACCCATTGTCAGACCATATGCTGGTGCAGTGGGTCCTGGATTCCTCCTGGTGCACGACAATGCCCGGCCTCATGTGGGGAGAGTATGCAGGAAGTTCCTGGAGGATGAAGTGATGCCACTGACTGGCCCCCATGCTCACCTGACATAAATCCAATAGAACACCTCTGGGACATTATTTTTTGGTCCATCCGACGCCACCAGGTTGCACCTCAGACTGTCCAGGAGCTCAGTGATGCCCTGGTCCAGATCTGGCAGGAGATCCCCCAGGACACCATCCATCATCTCATTAGGAGAATGCCTTGACGTTGTCAGGCATGCATACAAGCACGTGGGGGCCATACAAACTACTGAGTACGATTTTGAGTTGCTGCATTGAAATATCAGCAAAATGGACTAGCCTGCTGCATCATTTTTTTTCACTTTTATTTTCGGGGGGTCTTTGAATTCAGCCCTCTGTAGGTTGACAATTTTCATTTCCATCAAACGATGTGGCATCCTTTCATTTCTAACACATTACCCAGTCCATATCAGTATAGATATCCAGCAGGATTTTTTTCCCATTGAGATCTGATGTGTTTTCAAAGTGTTCCTTTAATTTTTTTTAGCAGTTATATACAGTTAGGTCCATAAATATTTGGACAGAGACAACTTTGTTCTAATTTTGGTTCTGTACATTACCACAATGAATTTTAAATGAAACAACTCAGATGCAGTTGAAGTGCAGACTTTCAGCTTTAATTCAGTGGGGTGAACAAAATGATTGCATAAAAATGTAAGGCAACTAAAGCATTTTTTTAACACAATCCCTTCATTTCAGGGGCTGTAAAGTAATTGGACAAATTAAATAACTGGATATAAAATGTTCATTTCTAATACTTGGTTGAAAACCCTTTGCTGGCAATGACAGCCTGAAGTCTTGAACTCATGGACATCACCAGATGCTGGGTTTCCTGCTTTTTAATGCTCTGCCAGGCTTTTACTGCAGCGGCTTTCAATTGCTGTTTGTTTGTGGGACTTTCTGTCCGAAGTTTAGTCTTCAACAAGTGAAATGCATGCTCAATTGGGTTAAGATCAGGGGCCTCATGTATAAACGGTGCGTACGCACAGAAATGTTGCGTACAAACGTTTACACGCTCAAATCGCGATGTATAAAACCTAAACTTGGCGTAAAGCCACGCACATTTCCACGGTAACTCATTCCTTGGCGTACGCAATTTATCCGCCCGGTTTTGCAGACTGGCGGCACCCAGTGTCAAAGCAGTGCTACTGTTCCTGTGTGATCACCCTTTCATTCTTAAATCCACATTCCTGGCGCGGCTTTATAAATACACTGAAATTAACTGCATATTGTTTATTAGTGTAATGCATCTGATTGTAATTAACCTGTAGCAATATAATGGTCCAGGGAATAGCCATAGTATTCCAAATACCATAACTGCTTTAGCGTTGTAACTCTCACTGCATGTTCTTTCAGCTGATCCCGTTAAGGGCTGCCACAGCAGATCATCTTTTTCCACATTACTCTCACTGCACCACTCAGAGTATTTATATCACTGTATCTGAGTGGGAAATCACAGCAGCAGCTGATTGGAAAGAGAATTATCGGTACACAGCATGAAGCAGATGCTGCCTGAGCCACAGCAAACGCTTTAGTCCCTGTACGGACTTCGCGGTTTAGAAACAGTTTCATCCCAAGAACTCTAAACACACTAAATCAGTCCATCAAGTGCTCCTTGTAGAAATATTTGGACTTATAAGTACAATTACCCCACTGTAAACTTGCACTACAGTTATAATATTGCACAACCTGCGCCACTTTATAAAGCGCGTATTTACATGTGATGACGGTATTCATTTCTAAGACGAAATGCAGCAAAACATGTTGATTATATTATACAGATAAAACTTTAACTTCATTTAAATAATCTGTATTGTTAATAATTAAACATGTGAGGACACGGTGCCGCAGCGCTAGCTAGTTCAGTAATTGTTCCTGCCTTGCGCTGTATTCTTGCTGGTGCTGACGCGACACTGGAAAGATAGACGGATATAATAATTAAACACGTACTACTAAGATATTTCAATGTTCCTTAAAAGTTTTGAAGAATCAAAGTTCTAAGCTTACACATGGCTTCACGTCTATATAGCTTATTGTGTGGCGATTGAGTTTTTGGAGAAAGAAAAGTAAGGACAGGAATTGGAGGTTAGTACGTTTGAAAGAGACAGTACTGCTGTGATAAATTATTTAATTGAAGGTTGCGCATGGCGCAGCAAGCCTCTTGCGTGAGACATGAACAAGCACTGCGCCACCGTGTTCCCATGTTTAATAACATGCTTTCATTCCTATCATCATGAAAAAGATATCACGTATACATCTCAGTATTTTAATTATTCAGAGAGCTGTAATATCACGAATGTAATGGATTATGTGTCCTGTCAGAGAAAGAGAAAGCCCGTTTAAAAAGCAGGTAGTGATTCATACACATAGAGCACATAGAAGATCAAATACAGAACAAAGCATTTAACATGCCACTTTAGTTACAATGGGATTTGAGAAACTAGTAAATTAAACGATTTTAAGATGAAGTTTATGATGTTCTACTTTAATGGCAAAATAAACTACGTGATTAAAGTGGAAATTTCGAGATTAAAGTTGACATTTCGTGCTTTTTTCCCCACTGTGTGCCGTTTTTTTGTCTGTACCCTAATAAGCTTTCATATGACACTCAGACGGTGGGCTACGACTCGCTTTTTCACGGCGACTTTGATATGTGATTTCTTTTTTATTTCGGGCACTGTGCGACTTTGTGAAGTTGAGCCTTCGAGTTTCTCCGACACTCTGTCACTCGATCAGCTTCCTTTTGTTGATTATACCACTGTTTAAACCAACAAATAGTACGTTTTTCATTTGCCTCCACTTGGTATTCGCTGAAATTCTTATATTTTCTCCCGTGCTTTTCCCATTGTCTTTTCACAGAAGGCTATTTATATTGATTTGCATATTCAAAGAGGCGTAATTCTGGGAGGAGTTGGGGCGGGACAGAAGGCGCGTGCATGTGCGTTACTTTTCACGCAAATCGGGATTTATGTAGTAGAAGAACGTGAAAGTATGCGTGCGCACAGATTCCTGCATCTGGATTTTTCTGTGCGTACGCACAATCCCGCTTTTGTGCTTACGCCATGTTATAGTGTGAGTTCTACGCACGGCGTTATACATGAGGCCCCAGGTGACTGACTTGGCCATTCAAGAATTTCTCAGGATGAGCAAAAAAAAAGTCAATAAGTAACAGCAAAGATGCAGAATGATTCAATCACAAACGATAGTAATCATTTTGTACAAGTTTAATGCTAACTAGGATTGGTCATGCGGGCCACACTGATTTCTGTTGCGGGCCGCGCCTGGGGGCCGCGATGCCTGGTCTACATAGCGCATCCAAATTTTGGGTGTGAACTGGGATAGAGCCATGTTTTCAAATCGCTGCATTACCAGTTCCCCTAGAAGTCCTGATAACGGTGATCCCATTGGCATGCCTTCTTTCTGAGTGTAGTATTTGCCGTTGAAATGAAAGTGAGTTTTTTGGCAAAGTGATATTAGGTGCATTATTTCTTTAGAGGACAGTTTGGTTCTTGTCTCTATGGTGGGGTCGCTTTCCAGTCTCATTAATAATGTTTCTGTAGCCAGATGAATCGGATGAATCGGAATCATGGTGTATAGTGACACAATGTCAAACGAGACCATGATCTCGTCCTCAGCGATGGATACATCTTTCAAGCGCTGTAATGACAACTCAGCACTGTTCACCGAAAATTCAGATCTCCAGCTGCAAATATGCAAACCGTATCACAGACCTTCTCTTCCATATATATATTATTATATATAGCCTGATATACATTATATATATAATACTGCAACTAGAGCTTGCCAGAAGGAAACCCTGAAATCAGCTGGAAGATGTTTAGAATGAGCATATTACACTGCACATCATCAAAACACACTTTCCCCACTGTAGTGCATGGTGGTGGCTGCATCATGCTGTAGGGATGCTTCTCTCCAGCAGGACCTGGAAGGCTTGTGAGGGTAGAAGGGAAATTGAATGGAGAGAATCCTGGAGGCAAACCTGACGTAGTCAACAAGAAAATTGTACCTTGGAAGCAGATTTGTTTTCCAGCAAGTCAACAGCCTCAAGTATTAAGCTAAAGCTATACAGTAATGTATGGATGTTAATATCCCGGAGTGACCGAGTCAGAGTCCAGATCTCAATCCATCTGTATATGTGGAGGGACTTGACAAAGGCTGTTCACTCTTGTCCACCATACAGCCTGACAGAGCTTGAGCAGCTTGGCAAACAAGTATGAAGAAAATCTGCAGAACTGATAAAGATCTATGCACAAAACCCAAGGCTGGAAATGCTGCCCAATGTGTACCTGCTAAATACTGACTTGAACAAGGTGAATACTTTATATGATCAATTTTTTTGTATTTTATGTTTGTAATTAATTTAGATCACTTTGCATAGAACTGCTTTCACTTTGATATTAAAGGAGTGTTTTTCGGTATAAAAAAGCAAAATGAAATTCAATGTGATGTTGTATAACAATACAATGTGAAAACTTCTAAATAAGGTGATACTTTTAATAAGCACTGTAGACACCTTGGAAAAAAATCCTTAAGAGAGCACCAGTAGAAGAAGCCTTAAAAGACCGACAGGGCACCAGAACCATTCATTAAACCTGGCAAGTGACAGCAATGCTATGCCATGTGGGTCAAATACCTGTACAAGGTGGCATCTTGACCAAGAGAGCAGATAGAACTGAAAATATTGGCGAGGCATGCAGCTCCCCTAGTGATCACCAGATAACAACATCAACTACATGATCAGGAGTTCTGCAGAACTTGTCTGACCTCTGAAAGTGACTCTGGAGTAAGAACAGATGTAACCTTGACATGAGGTTTATAGGCCACTTGCTGTGAAAAGCAACCTGAGTTTGGTTCTGGGTGGTAAGCTGGGCAAAAGAATGACTGGAAAGAAAGCAGGGATTAGGAGAAACAGTGAGATGAAGAGTGATTTTGTGTTTCTCTTTTGTTTATATATTGGGGTTCATTTCAAGTGGCCAGCCTGATTACTAGAGTATGAATTCAGATTTTCAGATTGACCTGAAATTAACTCTCTGAGTTGAAGCGAAACAGAGTAACCATTGTGACTTCTGACTGTAAGCGCCTAGTCTGTTAACAGGCTTTCCTCACTTTGGACCTGATACTTTATTTCATCCTTCGAGGTAAAGTATTCTCTTGTTACACCAATCTCACAAATCATTTGTTTGATGTGTTTTTGCAAAGGGTTTGATTTTGAATGGCTAGAGTTCTCACCTCTGCAATGTGAAATTAGAGGACTAAATAAGGAACATCGAAATGCAGTTAGTAAATGCAGTGGCATTGAGTCTAATTATAAAACAGTGAAAAAAATGAACATAGCAGCCAGCTTTGGTATATTATAAAAATTAACAAATCTGTTTGAAAAGAATTAAACACAACAATTAAAAATATATAATGCAAGAGAAGAAATGGTGGGGTTGCAGTTGAGATGTGAATGTTTTGATGCTTGAAGCCTCATGGACAGACCCAGGGATTTACACTGAGCAGTAGTCACAGAGGTGATTCAGTGTTTGCCTGGCAGGGTTTGGGATTGCAAGAAGGCTGGCATCAGAAGAGCTTATAAATTTTACAGGTTTATACAGAGTAAGCACTTATGACAGAAACCCTGGAGTGTTGGCATTTATCAGCTTTCTACAGAGTCTCAGGGACTTGAAGATGCTTCTCCATTGCAAAGTAATCTATGTTATTCAAGCCTGTTGATGATGTGATGAGTGGCTTAGGGGATGGGTTTGTTGAAGGCAGCAAAAGATGGTGCATGGCAGGGTCAGGGAAAAGAAGTGTCTTTAGACAGAGATACCTGTAGATGGATACTGGAAGGGACAATGCATGTCAACATAACAGTGCAGAAGTGAGGGTCACGGCACATGCAGGTACACAGGACATTTCATAAGTGCTAGAGCCACAGGCACCTGGGAAGAGAACAAACCTCAATGCACCCCATTAACAGGCACTACAGAAAGCATCTGAACATGGAACATCACATCCTGGTTTGGTAGCTGCCCTGCTAAGGGTAATGCAAGCAGCAGAGCACACCATAAGATCTGCAGTTCATTTACACCAAGCAATGTAGGCCCAGAGCAACCAAAATTATAAAAGACTTTTCTTACCCCAGTAACAGCACCTGCTGAAATCGGGTAAAAGGAGCTTCTATTCTCTGACTTCTCAATCAGGACATATCCCACAACATCTGTTTCAACTGATCACACTCCTGGCTCATATCTGTCACGGTTTATTTGATTTAAATGCATAAATACATATATATATATATATATATATATATATATATATATATATATATATATATATATATATATATATATATATATATATATATATATATATATATATAGGTTGAAATAGTTTTACTGTCAAATAATGCAAAGAGTACGCGACACGTGTTTCGCCCTAATTCTGGGCTCATCAGGCATACACACTCACTGCATCCCCTCTCGGGAATCAAACCTCGAACGTCAGCGCCAGAGGCGAAGCCCCTAATGCTGCGCTACGGCATGTGGTTCATTCATGTGACAGCATGTAGATCGGGGTAATTACATTCATGGCATTTGTAGTCTGAATCACAATCTGATTGTATGGGTGGTTACCTACCAGGTAACGCTTGTGGTTGGTCAGCAAGTCGGCTAACATCCGCCACGGTGCCCTCTTTCAGTTGCGAGAAGTGGATGTTAGCCGACTTGCTGGCCAACCACAAGCGTTACCTGTGAGTGTGTACACCTGATGAGCCCAGAATTAGGGCAAAACACGTGTCGCGTACTCTTTGCATTATTTGACAGTAAAACTATTTCAACCATTCTATGATCTGCTTCTCGCAACTGAAAGAGGGCACCATGGCGGATGTTAGCCGACTTGCTGACCAACTACAAGCGTTTCCTGGTAGGTAACCACCCATACAATCAGATTGTGATTCAGACTACGAATGCCATGAATATATATATATATATATATATATATATATATATATATATATATTTTTTTTTTCCTCAGCCCTGTTGGGTGCCATCAGGGGGAGCTGTTGAAGGACCTGGGGACTCATGCTTTCCCAATAGCCCTAGGTAGTCACAAGGACGGAAGCCCCGGAGTACTTCCGGGCTGATTAAAAGAACTCGAATTCTCCAGCTGACCCAGAAGTGCTTCTTTTCTTCCTCCCAATCGACTTGCCAGTACAAGTAGCTGCCTTCCACTATCCTTCCATTTTAGGGGCGTCCTGGCCGGGTTGAACTGCCGGCCGTCTCTCACACCAGAAATGATCTGCAAAGTCTGCCTCATCTGTGACTGGGATGGGATTCCATACCACCTCCCAGAGCTTTGAGGCAGCAAGATTAAGCACTGCACCACCACTCTGACAGTCTTGTGGTTTAAAATCCAATGCCTTTGCCACTGGGCTACAATACCAACTCAAGGTAATTTGCAACTATGCAAGAATCAGAAGGGCATAAAATTACAAGCAACATTTTTTTTACTTCAAACCTACTGAGAACGCAAGCAAAATGACATCTTTTATTGGTTAACTAAAAAGATTATAATTTGCAAGCTTTCAAGGCTACTCAGGCCCCTTCTTTAGGCAAGATTGGTTAGCCAATAAAAGGTGTCATTTTGCTTGACTTCTCCTTGAATCCATAATGGCTATCAGGGTACAACACCCTAGTACCACAAACCTACTGTAAATTTAAATTAAGCTGGCTGGAAGGTAGATGGAAAATCACGTTAATTCTTAATTAACTTAATATGTTTCTACAATAAATACATCTTTATTCAGCTCTGAGTTGTGTGTATCATAAGGAAACAAAGCAAATACGCTGTACCTCAGGCAAAGAAATGAACCAAATCCTTGGACAAGAAACTGCTCAAATGAACAGCAATACAACAAAGAAAACAGTTCATTGGTGGACAGGATTTTTAAAACTGGATGATGTTCTCATGTGTGTACAACATTAAGAATCTGTAAATTGCTATGAGCAGGAGACTCAATCTTGTGGAAGTAGTAAAACGAGAAGGGGATTACTAGACAAAAGAAAAACAACATAATGTATGGTTCCTTTACTTTCTTTAAAGATTTGACATTTGTGAACTATCAGAGGGCTATTGAGGCTCCATTAAATCCAAATAAACTGAAGAAGATCACAATGAACAAAAAGGGCCTCAGAATAAAGAGCTCCATGTCCTATTTGTCCAGGTCCGGACTTCAGAATTGTGAACAACCAGAGAGCTACTGAGGCATCCCTAAATCCAGATAAACTCAAGGGGATCACAATGAACACAAAGATCCCCACCTCAAAGAGCTTCATGACATATTTGTCCAGGTCCAGATTTGAAGAATCGTGAACAACAAGAGATCTATCAAGGCATCAGTAAACCCAAGGAGATCACAATGAACTAAAAGGGCTGCACTACAAACAGTTCCATGTCCTATATGTCCATGTAGAGTGGCTGGTACACTTTCTTGTCTCTGTCTGCTCTCACCATTAACCTTAACCTCTCCTTATTCAAGCCTCTCTTTTTCAGGCCATTCCGAGCCTTTGTCTTGCACCTTATTCCTGACCTCAAGCTCAACTATAGACTTGCCGGGAGGGACAAGGCCAGGCCAGGAATCAGTTTTGGAGTCAGGAATAATCTTGTGAAATTCTGGATGTGATCTTTCTAGAAATCTCCTTGGCAGCCTCTGTGGTCCCTGCAAACCTGAGTCCAACTATTCCCACTGGAGTATATTATATGCAAGTTAAGTGATCTCATAAGGTTGGGGATCAAACTGGAAACCTTGTCAACCACCACTCCTCACAGTCTGCCAATTATGGACTGGCAGACCTTGACAATGAGAATCATGTTTGAAATTGGGTGAGTAATTGTATCTACATTACCAGGCATATAGTAGGTCATTAAGGTAATGTATTGGTCAAAACCGTCAAACGTTTCTTTACAGAGATAATATCCTTATATAATTGAGAACAAGCTGAATCTGATCTTGCATGCTTTTTTCTTAGCACATTAATTGATTTTCTAATGAAGGTGATTTAAATTCTATTATTATTTTTTTCCTTTTGAGAAGAATATACCATATGTGCAGTTACGCTGCGGTACCCCAGAGAATTGAATCCTTGTAAGCATGAGTTGTTACAGACAAGCTTTAAGTCACCTTGACTCTGAGAGGAAAAAAGGCGGCAGCTCTTTCGTTCTGTTGATTTACACAGATTTTGTTTTAATCACCAGTAGCTCTATAAACTGTGAACATTCCCAGATCAAAGGGATGTACTAAAGAAATCCTCTGGGGCAATGTAGTTTAAATTTTGATTTCTTTGTAAATCTGCCTTTTGGGCAATCATTATCAAAGCTAAGAAAACGAAAATGAATTCAGCTTTCATAATGCATTTGGTGAAAATGCACTTGAATATTCACTGTGCAGACCCCATAAATATTTTCACACTTTGAAATTTAAATCTGTGTCAGTGTGTTATTAGGTGAGGTTTGCAAAAATTACAGATTTAATGACAAGTGTTTCAGTCTTAGGGCCAAATAGAACAAATGACATGGGCACATTTTTAATGCATTTCTTGGAAATTAATTATAAAAGTGTGATTTTTACAAAAACTATTCCATGTTGACTCTTGAGGATATCCAGATCAGTTAATCCAAATGGCTTGTGATTTTTACTTCTTCCTTCATTCCTTTGTTACATGAGCAGAATAATGCAACAGCATGAAAAGTGACTAATGAATGTGTCGCCACCGTACATGAAGCTGCAGTTCAAGCAAATTATGAAGCATAGCACACTTGGGAGTACTCTAGTTAACAAAAGCAATTAGTGATAAAACAATGCGTTTTTCTTTTAACTAAATGAAAAGCTGATTTGCTATATTTTCTGTGGTCTTTTATATTGTTACTCATTGTTACAAAGGCATTACTTATTTTAGAAACATGCCATCAACGTTTTGTTCAATATGCAACTTTCCTTTATTTCATCATCTTAATTGGTTTTAAATGTACTATTCAGAGTGTCTATATGGTGTAACAACATGTCATTCAATGCATGTCGGGCGTCCACCTTGTTCTCGTTGAGGTCAAGGTATGTTTCAGCTCCTTGTCATTTCACAAGTCAAACAATAATATTGTTGTCATGGTGTTGTTAATTGTGAAGGTTGGATTTTGAGACAGATAATTCAGATTGAAGGTAGTGCATATGCTTCTTCTCTAATCATTAGAATGGAAACTCTTTTGAATAATTTCAATCAAATGTGAGCATCTCACCTCAGTTCAGAAATTGTAAAGAAGCCCCCTTTCACAAAATTCTGATAATTGTGGGTTAGCTAATTCAATGTGGAAATGGTAAAAGGGGTCCAGACTGACAGGCCATTTTGATAAATGCCAGTTAAATCTGGTTGTATTTCCAGGAATGGTAAAGCTGTTCTTGTTAGAATAGGGGACCCTTCTTTTGATGAAAATGAGTGAAATGTGTTGTAGTTAGTTCATTGCATACAGTATATGGTAGAGGAGTGTTAGTCTTGATGAAAATATTTAAAATAATTTAAATGTGAATGTATCAGTGCAGAAATTGTAAAGAGGGCCCATTTGGTCAAATGAGGGGATATCAATGCACTGGAGAAATGCTAATGTTTCCACCATTGGAGCAGGCGGTTGATAAATTTCAATCAAATGTGGGTATGCATATGTACTACAAAAAGGAGATCTCTTCCTTGCCAGTTAAGTTCAGGAGTTATAAATGAAGACTTACATTGATTATTTCTTTTCTATACCACGGTGTCATTTCACAACAGACCTATTAAAGACGACTCTGTTGAGGACATCCCCTTAACAAAATTCAGTGAGGATATGTCAGTCAACTACTGAATTATTAAATGCATCTCTGATGATAAGTTTCAGTGCTATTTCGGTATTGAAATTGTAAAATGGGTGCCACTTGGTAAGGGACTTGATGCATTTCAATCAAATGTATATACTTCATCGCACAATAAAAATGCTAAAAGGAACAATGGCTGACAAATATCTTCTGAACGTGGATAAATCAGTTCAGTGCAGAAATGTTAAAAGGGGTCTGAAGGGTCACTTTGATGAACACTCACTGCACAAATGGTAAGGTGTCTACATCAGAATAGAGGGACGCTTTCAGTTGGAATTGAGGGCCACTGGTTTATTTCAGTCATATGTAAGTTCACTGCTAAAATGCTAAATGTGTGTTTTTTAGATCTCCAGGTCAACACATTTCTCTGAACTATGGGTGTTTTTTGTTCGCTATTCAAATGGCTAAACATGCACATTGTTTAAGGTGTGGGAGGATGGCCAGAAGAAAGTGAAATTATCAATTGGCTCCATGTTAGGAAAAGCATATGTTAACAAGGTCATGTTGGCCCAAAATTTGAGGATGACAATCATTGTGTTTCAACAGTTCCCAGAAAGTTGGCTAGCTCAGGTTTATTTCAGAATTGTGAACTAGGGATTAGTGTATTTTGACTGTTTGCCTGTTTTTTAGGTTTTTTAGGAATCCTCAACTTGTGTTTTGTCTGCTTCTTTAAAACTGGTTATCCTTCCTGTTTTTTGACTCCATTTTACAAACTGAAGTGAGGTTATTTTTCTGTTTCTTTTTTTCTGTGTTTTGACTTTAGCTTTGTTCTTATGGAGTTCAATTCTATTGGATTTAGTACTTGATTCCCTGCAAAAGATTTGTTTGACCTCCTGTTAATGAACTGGAGGATGCATCATAGCAACAGGGTCCAGAAAAAAGACAAAATTGCATTGGGATAAAAGGGAAATAATTTTTAAAGTGCAAAAAAACACAAATGCAAATCTAAGATTTGGCCCCAGTAAACATAAGGAGGGGCTGCAAGATAACTGAAAATAATTACAAAACAGCAGCAAAATATTTAAATCACTAAACATCCAGCTACAGCAGGAGTATTCAATTTAAAGTGGACAGCTTCATTAATGTTGAAAACATTTTACATACATCAATCTCAGAATACAAGATCGGTATTAACCAATGGGGTGCTTTGACGAGTGAAGGGAGGAGGCCTTTTGCACAGACAAAGAAAGGGGTCAAGTGTTGGTGGGCAAGTGAGCAGTGGAGTGGAAGGAGAAACGAAAGAAGAATCAGAAACAAGACCACTATATAGATGGTGAGTGCAGGATTCCCTTCACCAGAAGACAGAGAGTGAAGCAGAGGAGTAAGTAGCAAGTCTGAGTACAAGAAAGGCTGGGAGTGGTGGTGTGCATTAGCCAGTTAAAATGCCAGCACCACTTAGTTAACAGCCAAAACAGTGTGGGAAACTGTATACTGTATATCGTGTTTATCTGAAAATAAGACCTACTCCGAAAATAAGCCCTAGCATGATTTTCAGGTTGCACTGTAATATAAGCCCTACCCCAAAAATAAGCCCCAGTCAAGATCATCAGTTGAAAAGTAAGGCACCTAAGGCCAGGTTTATACTTCACGTGATGCGACGCATGTGCTCGAAACATCCATTAAATTCTGAGGACACTGTTATGTATTGTATTAAACTACATGTTTCACAATGCTGATAGTAACCAGTAGGTGGCACCAAGCAATTGAAAGGTGGTACACACTAGAGAGTTTTTGGTAATGCAATAAAGAAGTGAGTGGTCGGATACTCCGCACCATCATGGAAAAGGTCTGTTGGTGTGTGTTTGTGCAATTAGTAGCATGCAACATAACATAAATTGGCGATGAATTGTGTCAACAAGAAGAACCGACCATGCTGTGTAGTAGCTAGCTAGTGAGCTGGTTTAGACTGTTTAAAGGAACCTCTTTTCCGCCGCTGAGTCTAATGTGGAGTGCAAGGTGCCGACGACATGGCTGGAGTAATCGGACAGATGGATCCCTACGAGGATGCCGGTGAGCAATGGACAACTTATATTGAACGTTTTGAACATTACATACTGGCTAATGATATTACGTCCGCAAAGAAATTGCCTGTGTTGTTTAGTGTAATGGGACCTAAAACGTACGGACTATTACAGAGTTTGGTTGTGCCTACAAAGCCAGGGGAGATGGAGTATAACCGTGTTGTGGAAATTTTACAAGCCCATTTTGCCCCAAAACCACTCGTGATAGCTGAGAGATATCGGTTCCAGAAGCGGAATCAGGGGGAAGGGAAACGATAGCACAGTACGTAGTGGTGCTGAAAAGTCTTTCGGAACATTGTGAGTTCGGTGCACTATGAGGTTTGTTTGTGGACTAAAATGTGAAACTGTTCAGAAGCGCCTGTTGACTGAGAAAGATCTCACGTTTCAGAAAGTAGTTGATTACGCAGTTTCCACGGAGACGGCAGTACACAATGTGCAGCAGTTAAGTGCTTCCCTTAAAGTGAATGCAGTGCTTTCTAAAAACTGTGACAAATGCCACCGTTGCGGAAAAATGAATCATACTGATGATGACTGCTGGTGTAAAGATCGTGACTGCCACCAGTGTGGAAAAAAAGGCCACACTAAGAACCTGTGTAGGAACAAAACCAAAAGCTATCAGGACAGAGAAAAGAAATGGAAGGAGGGAAATTTTACTCAGAAGGATAATACCATTAAGCGAAGGATGCAAAATAAGAAGAGAATTCATCATGTCGAGGCAGGGAAAGATGAAAGTGAGAATGAAGAAAATAAATCTGATACTGACAATGAGTTAGGACTGTATTCTTTGTCTCAAAAAGGCAAATATTCACGAATTTCCGTGCTGCCTAGAGTAAACGGGAAGAAAATGGAAATGGAATTGGATACAGGGGCTGTAGTGTCTTTGATTCCCTGTGAGCAGTACAGAAGCACACTGAGCCAAGTGGCTCTGCAACCCACAGATATCATTCTAAAGACGTACACTGAAGAGCCACTGGCACCTGAAGGGGTTATCAAAGTGCAGGTCAAATTAAATAATCAGTGTGCTAAGTTGCCTTTGTATGTAGTGAAAGTAGACGCACCCCCACTGTTTGGTAGAGAATGGCTGAGAGTTATTAAACTGAACTGGAAAGACTTAAAGATGGTGTATGCCATTGAGCAAAGAAAAAAAGAAAACTTGGAGTCTGTGTTAAAAAGACACTCAGCTGTTTTCTCTAAAAAGCTAGGCACAATGAAAGGAATTAAAGCCAGACTGACTCTCAGACCCAACAGTGTACCCAAATTCTGTCCACCACGGGATGTCCCTTATGCTCTTTGACCTCGAGTGGAGGCCGAGCTAAAATGCCTGACTGAGCTTGGGGTGATCTCACCAGTGGAGCACAGTGACTGGGCCACACCTGTGGTGCCTGTAAGCAAAAAGGATGGTCCAATGAGACTTTGTGGGGATTTCAAGGTCACACTCAACCCAGCTCTCTGTGTGGATAAGTACCCAATTCCACCCATTGAGGATCTTTTTGCCTCTCTAGCAGGTGGTCAACACTTTAGTAAGTTAGATTTATCAAATGCCTATCTACAGATGGAGGTGGAAGAGAAGTCTAGGAAGCTGCTGACTATCTCAACGCAAAAAGGACTACAGTATTCTGTTTTAATCGCTTACCCTTTGGTGTAGCATCATCACCTGCTTTATTTCAGAAGGCTATGGACCAAGTGCTTCTTGGACTGCCGTATACTCACTGTTACCTTGACGACATGAGCAGACCCACCTCAAAACTCTGGATACAATTCTGGGTAGGCTAGAGGAGTATGGCCTGCATCTCAAGCAAGAGAAGTGCTTGCGCTTCCAGGAATCTGTGGAATACTTGGGTCACATAATTGATGCGGCAGAAAAAAAATCGCCAGAAAAGGTGCGTGGCATTGTGGAGGCCCCAGCACCACAAGAGATTAGTCAACTATGTTCTTTTCTGGGAATGTTAAACTACTATGGACGTTTCATCCCCAACCTGTCTACTATCCTGAAACCACTGAATGAACTGCTAAATAAGGAGAAGTAATGGCAGTGGACATCAGCCTGTGAGTCCACTTTCCAGGAAGCTAAATCACTCCTGGTATCGCAGGAGGTATTGACTCATTACCATCCAGAACTGCCCCTTCGACTTGTGTGCAACGCTTCACCTTATGGGGTCGGAGCTGTGCTCTTGCATGTTATGCTTGATGGCAAAGAAAAACCGATAGCCTATGCATCACAAACTCTTAGTAAAGCATAAGAAAATTACGCTCAGATTGAGAGGGAGGTGCTAGTGATAGTCTATGGAGTACGCAAGTTCCACCAGTACCTCTGTGGTAATAAGTTCACGCTGCTCACGGACCATCGACCAATAACCTCCATCTTGAGCCCATCGAGAAGTACGGCGTCAATGGCTGCAGCCCGAATGCAGCATTGGGCACTCCTCCTGTCTGCGCATGATTTCACCATTCAATATCAGAAAGGTGCCTTACATGCAAATGCTGACGGTCTTTCACACTTACCACTCCCCCATGCTCACGAAGAGAAACTAAGCGCAGTAGATGTATTTTACACGTCTCAGTTGGACACCCTACCAGTTAGTAACACCGAGATCAGACGGCACACCATGTCTGACCCCATTTTATCTCGTGTTGTGTAAATGGTCACCACTGGGCAAAGGATGCAGATGAAGAGCTGTCACCCTACTTACTGTGCCGGCATGATCTCACAATACAACTGGGATGCCTCATGTGGGGTGTGAGAGTGATTGTTCCACCAAAACTGCGCCCCCGGATTCTTAAAGAGCTCCATATAGCACATCCAGGTATAGTGCGAATGAAAAGCTTGGCAAGCAGTTACGTCTGGTAGCCCAGCATCGACTCTCAAATTGAGCTCCAGGCTAAATCCTGCCACTCTTGCCAGAGTATGCAAAAAGAGCCTGGACTATCACCTTTACATCCTTGGATGTGGCCCTTCAGTCCCTGGGAAAGGATACATGTGGACTTTGCGGGTCCATTTGAAGGACATACAGTATGTACCTGGTCGTGATGGACGCACATTCCAAATGGCCTGAGGTGCATATTATGGACAACACCACAGCCGGTAAGACCATTCAAGTGCTCAGGAGCCTTTTTAGTTGATATGGCATTCCACACATCCTTGTGAGTGACAACGGACCTCCGTTCTGTTCTGAAGAGTTCAGTGCATTCTTGAAGTCCAACGGAGTAAAACACATATGCTCAGCACTGTACCATCCTGCCACCAATGGCTTGGCCGAGCGTTTCATGCAGACATTCAAACATTTCTTAAAATCTTCTAGAGGCACAGCACTTGTGCAACAACGCCTGGATACATTTCTTTTAACATACCGCAATACCCCTCATGCAACAACAAAGGAGACACCAGCTATGTTGTTCCTCAAACGCAAGCTGCGATCATGGCTGGATTTCCTGAAACCCAGTGTTGCTGGTGTAGTGCACAAGTCACAAGATGCTCAACAAGAGCGCCACCAACCATGCTCCAAGGACAGACAGTTTGATGTAGGAGAGCCTGTCCTCGTGCGTGATTATAGGAAGGGGGAGGAGAAGTGGACCCAAGGTGTTGTTATGGAGAAGACTGGACCAGTGTCACACAAGATAAATGTGGGACAACAAGGGGTATGGAAACGCCATGTGGACCAGATGCTGACTTGTCCCTATCCAGAGCTTCAGCAGAGGAGTAACTACCCCAGAGTGATAGTGGTACAACACATCACCCTAGTACATCTCACCATGACAAGAATGATCAAGTTCCAGAGACAGCTACTGTACATCACCGAAAACACCCAAGTTCACTGAATCACGACACACGGAGCATACCCTGGTAACAGAGACTGTCAGATGTTATGCTGTGAGGATCACTAAACCACCACTACGCTACCGTGATGAGTGAACACCCACTGAGATAGAGAACATAAAAGTGTGTGACTGTTCGAGTTCAGAGGCATATTTTTTTTCAGAGTTCTGAGATATATTTGTTATCATTTAAAAAAAAAAAAAAAGATTGAGAGAGAAGTGTATCTCTATACCATATTAAGGGACCTTTTTTTTTATTATGTTGTGTTATAAAAAAAATCCTTGTGTTATTGACAATCAGTCTTAGCAGGGAGGAGATATGTTATGTATTGTATTAAACTACATGTTTCACAATGCCGATAGTAACCAGTAGGTGGCACCAAGCAATTGATAGGTGGTGCACACTAGAGAGTTTTTTGGTAATGCAATAAAGAAGTGAGTGGTCAGATACTCCGCACCATTATGGAAAAAGTCTGTTGGTGTGTGTGTGAAATTAGTAGCATGCAACATAACAGACACCTTGCCACAATATCTCTGAAAAGGATGTTTAATGATTACATCCATCAATTCGGGGATGCGCCCATTCCAGCAAGCATCGGAGCAAGACAGAAACAAAATTCCTGGACGGGGCATCAGCTCATCGCAAGGTGAACACAAGCACACACATACACTGGCGCCATTGTAGCTTCATCAAATCCCCAAACCTTCATGTCTTTGGATGGAAAACTGAGCCCACTGTGGAAACTCACCTGGAAAACATGCAAACTCCAGGCAGGGATCACAAGGGATGTGACTCCCTGCGAGACAGCAGCGCTAACAATCTGCCCCCATGCCACCCCATATGTGTAACAATTAACAGTATTCATTATTTAAACAAAGTTAACAATTTATCTGTAAAATGTAACATACATATTTTAATGCATTTCATCATGAAAGTGATATCATGATATCAAGTATAAATCTAAGAATTCTAAATGTGCAGAGAGCTGGAATATTATACATTTAATGTGTTCTGTGTGGCGATGCTGTTTGCTGCTGCTGTCAGGTCAGGCGGAAGCCCCAAAAGCGCATAGCGATTTAACAACTGGGTCGGTTTTAAGATGATGTTTATGATGGTCTACTTTATTGATAAAGTAAACTACGAGGTTAAAGTGGACATTTCGAGTTTAATGCCAAAATATGCACTTAAATCACAAAATGAACATTTTCATTATGTCCTTATTTTTTTTTCTCTGTGGCTCAAATACGTCGCCGTACATTCTGATGCTGTTGTGAAGGTGAAAAAAAAAAAAAAAAGACGGCACAGAAGATGTGAGACTTTTAAAATGTATTGTGTCATTACTTTGGGGAATATACGACACTTGAATATAAAGGCAACATGAACACATTTGTATATCGGCATTTTGCTTCACCACATCGAACCATTCATCAAACATCGAAGTACACACATCGATCCTGGAGGATCCTCAAAACAGCTGGAGTAGGAAGAAATTCAGCCAGGAATTCAGGTTTTGAATGTGGAGAGTTATGACAATATTCCAGAAGAAGTTGACATGACTGTGTTTGGATAAATGTATATTGTTGTACATGAATAAATATAAGATATCCCCTGAAAATAAGCCCTAGTGCATCTTTTGGAGCAAAAATTAATATAAGACCCTGTCTTATTTTCAGGGAAACATGGTAGTTCACAACATTATTTCTTTTAACCTGTTCCTTTCCTGCACCATTCTTACTTCTGTCCTGTTTTGAACCTCAAACCTTAATAAAACTGTTTTTGGTTGATTGCATTTGCTGATATGCATATCTTCCTGTCCTCTACTAACAAAGCTCACTACCATATATATATTGTATCCATTTAGTTTAGTTGGACTACATTTACACCTGGCATTAAAATGCATCTCCGTTTCAGACAGAGATCAGATGGACTCCCCACGTATGCACAGCAATTCTGGATTTAGTGGTCACAACTCAATGCATTGAAGGTTCTAAGATAGAATGAGGATGGACTGATCATAATGACCCAGCAAGAGAAAGAGAAAAGAAGGTGACAAGCCACACTGCTATGAAGAATGTATGATTGACTCACAAACCGCTGCAGCTATACCATTCAGTTTTTGAAGCTGTCAGTGCTGGCCACCTTTCTGTGGCTTACCTGACTTCTGCAAAAGACCTACACGATGCTTTTGTCCTTCCCCCTGACTTGAATGTTGTGTGTGGAGAGAAAAAGCATTTGCACTTCCTCTTAGCTATAGCTGATGGAAATGCCCAAGTGCTACATCCACAGAATAATGAATCAGAATCTTCAATTAGGTTATGAAAAAAATGTCTGCTGTGACTAATTCTGCATTTTAAACATTACTTTTTTTATTTTCAGAAATACACCAATCAGCCACAACATTAACACCACTGAGAGGTGAAGTGAATAACATTGATTATCTTATTAGAAAAGCACCTATCAAGGGGTAGGATACATTAGGCAACAAGTGAGCAGTTAGTTCTTGAAGTTGTGGGAAACTATAAAGATCTGAGCGACTTTGAGAAAGGCCAAATTGTGATGGCTATAAGATTGGGTCAGAGCATCTCCAAAGCGGTATATATTATGAGGTGTTCCCAGGATGCACTGGTTAGTAACTACCAAAAGTGGTCCAAGGAAGGACAGCCTGTAACCTGACAACAGAATCACATGTGTCCAAGGCTCATAGACGCACATATGGAGCAAGTCTAGCTCATCTGGTCAAATCCCACACAAGAGCTACTGTAGCATAAATTTCTGAAACTTTTAATCCTGGCCATGAGAGAAAAGTGTCAGAAAACACAGTGCATCGCAGCTTGCTGGTTATGGGGTTACATAGCAGCAGACCAGTCAGAGTATCCATGCTGACCCCTATCCACTGTCAAAAGAATCCTTTGGTCCTGACATTCATTTGGATGAATCTGACATGTACCAGACTCCATGAACACCCCTTCATGACAGCGGTATTCCCAGATGGCAGTGGTCTCTTTCAGCAGGATAATGTACCCTGCCATGCAGCAAAAATTGTTCAGTAATGGTTTGAGGAACATGACAAAGAGTTCGATTGTTGACATGGCCATCAATTTCCCCAGATCTCAGTCTGATCAAGCATGTGTGGGATGTGCTGGAAAAACAAATCCAATCACTGGAGGCTCCAGCTCACAACTTACAGGAGTTAAAAGATCTGCTGCCAATATCTTGGTGCCAGATATGGCAGGACACCTTCAGAGGTCTTGTGGAGTCCATGTCTCTCTCAATGGATCAGAACTGTTTTGGTGGCATGAGGGGGACCTACAGAATATTAGGCAGTTGGTTTTAATGTTGTAGCTGATTGGTGTATGTAATCATATAATGCTACATTTACATAAACCAAGTGATTAGCAAGCAACTTTTGTTATCAAAAGTATCTGCAGTAACAAATTCTGTTTTTTGGTAATCACTGATTATTATTTATCCCTAAAAATGTCACTTATTTTATGTTAGGATGAAGAAATGTCAGGAATCTATATATATAATTCTCTAAGCCGCCGCCAGAGCGGGCAAGACACCCATGAAAGCATGCAGGAAGGAGCCACGCCCACACCCATGAAAGCACGCAGGAAGGAGCCACGCCCACCAACTCTAAGACCATTGGATACAACGAAAACTTGCAGAGCCACGCCCACCAACTCGGACGCAACGCCTCGGAAAATACGCTGTCATTTCTGTTTGTCTGTGCTACAGTTCACATGCAGCTCTGAGCGACGTTGACTTTTTGGTTACGATGCACGACCGCGTGCAACATCGCAAACTGTTTTACACAATACATACAGCAATTCGCTTCCGCGACAAACATGCGTCTTCTTAGATGGTCCTGCAGGAACACGGAAAACGTTTCCCCGCCCACCAAAGCAGGACTATGTAAGAAGAGGCATGTTTGTCGCGGATGTGAATTGCTGAATGCAGCGTCTAAAACAGTTTGTGAGGGGTATCCCATGGGATCCTTAAAACAGTCCTTTAAAACTGAGGTTAAAACACAATGAAGGAAGCAGTCTTTAAAAACCAATAAGCCCTGTGCCTCTGTTTCATTAGCGTCTCACCTGCTTCACCGATGCAGGCCCTGCAACAGTCGAGACGCTCTTTCAGCAGCTGACCTTCTCTGTGCCTGACTCCACTATAGGCTGCAACAAAATTATGAAAGTACGGGCGCATTTATTTCACACAAGCTCTGTGTGTGGGTGGGTTGGTGTTAGTTAGTTAATTAGTTACTCGAAGGATTTCAAGATTTAATATACACAAGCGGTAACACTGCAAAAGCAGCCCAAACAAGAAAAGACGGCTGGCAAAAAGTGGCCGACAAATTAAACGCGCGTGCATTGTACTTACTGAAAGCAGCGTTATGGATTTTGCTAATGTTAATTTTTTTTCCCTCTGCTTAAAAAACATTTAAAAAGCGGCATGATTATACGGCATATACTACGCCGCGGGTTGGTATGCAGCGTGTAAAACAGTTTGTTTGTCGCGGAAAATTTGCCTTTTACTATTACACGAAGACAATTTCCTGTTAATACTTCATTACATTGATATAGCGGTGTTCTCAGTATTCAAAGCGCTATCCACACAGGGAGGAACCGGGAAGCGAAACCACAATCTTCCACAGTCTCCTTACTGCAAAGCAGCAGCACTACTACAGCGCCACAAGGCAGTTAAAGAATACACCGGGCTCGATTTTGTTTTCACTTCTGTTTACAGAGATCGGGTCGTAGATAGCATTGTGGCAATGTTACTTTTATTGGTGGCTTATTACATTACGAATGTTTCACATGTTCATTTTTTCCCCTGTGCTTAAAAGACATTAAAAAAGTGTTTCTCAACTGTGACTCCGGAACAACTCAGTACGCAAGCTATATTAAGCGTCAACAATGAAGACTCGCTACACCTTAATCTACAAGTGCTGACACTTATCCCTACCGACGAAGTCACAGACGATCCCGCTTTCAGTCACGGACAATTATATGTTGCTCTCTCCAGAGGTCCATCTTTTCATTCACTCACAGTGGTATCCACAAACCCACCCCATTTGGACAACTGTGTCATTCAGGAAATGTTCACCCATCAATACATAATTATGCGGCATATGCTATGCCGCGGGTTGGCTAGTGGTAAAAATAACATTTAATTTAAAGGCATATTAATTTTGTGTTATACTTTAAAAATGCAGCAATAGCAGCAAATGAGCTTTTGCCACAAAATGTAAGTTCAAAAACCTTTGTCAAGACTAAGGTAAAAATATAAGAGGGTAAATATCATGTAGGGAGCACTTACATATTCTCACCTTGAATGAATAAAGGTTGAGAAGCAATGCTACAATCAATATACCATTAGCCAGAAACTCCGCTAGAATTATCCTGATAAATTCTAGAAAATCTAAAATCCTAACATTCAGGGTTTCACCCACAGATTTAAAGGGATATCAGGAAAATACAATACAATAGTGAATAAATCAACAAAGCAAACAAAAATAATAAAATGACATCATTTAAAATAAAAAATCCTAACCCTGTAACGTAATTGCCGTCATTCTACTGCTGTTAGTATAGTGATACCAGTTAGATTTTGTGTGAAAATTTTCATTTGACCTGTCACCTTGTTAATTTCATTTTGACTTCCAGTTTCGTCAGAGGAGATAGAAGATCAGATCACTAGATATTTGAGTTTTTGCCTCTTGCTGGCTAAAGCATTCTGTCAGAACTGTCTCCCATGGGGACCAAACACAAAAGCTAAAGTAAACCCACCCAATAATCAGATTTAAGAAATGCAAAGAATAAAAACATTTATAACAAATGATTAATCACTTTATAAGAACAAAAATTTTATGAACAGAAATAACAGTCAGAAAAACAAAGAAGCAAACACTATAATGAAAAGCACAAGTAAAATCCATGTTCTTTATATAGAACTCTCATGACATAACAGATTCTTAGAACAAAAACTGATTCCAAAAGTCCAAAACCAAAGGTGCTCTCTGTGACCCACAACCACAAACATAAACCATAAATTAGGAACCAGAAAGCCATCTCATATGTAATTTGTAATATATACTTGACCAGTTGTAAGAGGAGGGCCACCATCAGGGTAAATGCTTACCAATGGACTGAACTTGAACCAGCCTTTTTATTATACCTCAAGTTGTTGTTATAATAAGATGGGCATCTAAGTAATTGGTAGTAATTTGCAATAACTGAGGGTGGTCTTGGACTCAATAAGAAATAAAGGGAAAAGCGATTCACAAATAAAAGAAACATAAAGGGAAAGAAACCAAAAAAGGGGAAACACAAGTTGAGCCGGGGTCAAGCTTCATATCTGCCATGACATGCTTAAGGTGCAGTCAGTTAGCGTGTACTTGTCTAGCCCTTGTCATTATTAGAATAAAGACAGATTATTAGAAAAAAAAAATGGATTCTTCAAGAAAAAACTTGTCATGAGTAATGGTATACAAAATAGTATAATGGTACGAGGCCTCTAAAAGAACCCTAAAACAGGCCAGGACCCTCCCTACCATGCCCAGAAAAGGCCCCACCCAAGTCAACCTGACCAAAAACTCTTCAGGCAGGCTTTGGCCCACACAGTCCCAAAAATGGGACCTGGTTTGAAAAGTAAAAAATGTATCATTAAAAGTCCCAAATTATACAAAATACAAATAAATGAGATGAGTTGAGATTAGATTAGATAAACTTTATTAACCCCATTAGGAAATTCAAAAATTAAGACAAAGTCCTCTGGGACGCGAACCTGGGGCTCTTTAATGGCAGGCAGCAGCACTAGGAGCGGAAACATGAAAACCCCTGGCTTTAGAGAGAAGTCCAATCCAAAATCTTTATAAATAAAGAGAAACAGAAATTAGTATCAAAGCAAAAATGCAAAGGCAAAAAGGGATTTGTCTAACAAGGCAACACACAGCAGCAAATCTAAATCCACAGTTAAGTAATCTAAATTCAAAAACAGTAGTAAAAATTCCAAATAGCCAGAAAAACAATAGTCAAAAGAATAGTCCTAATGTTAATGATCCACTGAAGGATCCACTGTCCAGCATCACAATACACAGACTAAGGTCAGCCTCCGCTAGTTGGAGTTACACCAACAAAACACAAGGAACATAAGAGAACATAGAAACAAAATACACAAACACTAAATAATAAATAAATATTGGAATATTAACAGAAAATGCATAATTACAATAAACATATGCAAAAATAATATTTTACAAACAAAGAAAATGCAGGAAAGGAAAATAAACATATCCATGGCCAATACACAACAATAGTGATCGCAGTATTGTTTGATATTGTCACTCAAAATACACAAATCCACAAAAAAAAAAAGAAAATGAAAAGACTTTTTGGGGCAAAGGACATTCCTGGAAAATTCAAAATGTAAAACAAAACTGCTCCTATAAAAATAGTTTAAATATTAAATCGTAACACCATTGAGGCATTCTGCATTTATCAAGTTTGACATTAATATGTATAGTGATGGACTGGAGCTCTGTCCCTAGTCCTTCTTTTAGTTTGAATTTCAGGCCCTGCCCCAGTCCCTCCTTTTGATGTAATTTTCACCCAATCCCTCCTGTCTGTGGCTGTTGCTAAGCAACATTCATTGTGCTGCAGTCACATGATGGGGAGGGCAGGGAAAATAAAACTGAGGAGCTCAGAGGAGGCCAGTAGGACAGCCATCGTCTAAGCCTCTCTAAGCTTCAGGGATGTTTTGCATCTTTGCTACCTTTTGTATTTTGTTCTCATTTTTCGATTTGGTTTTGACCAGTGTTCTTTTGCCTGCCTGAATTTTAGATTTGTTTTGCCTGTTAACCCACTTGGCCTGCCTATGTTTGATACTTTACCTGTTTTTTGATTTTTCTTTCTGACATTTAGAATGACCATTAAAAATTGCTTCAGTTAATCACTATGTTAAATCTGTGTTTGGCTCATTCAACTCTGGGTTCATGCGGCTGTACTCTTAAATGTGCCTCTATCCTACCTACTGCACTAACTGCAAGAATACACCTTTAAACATGTGCGACAACTACTTATGAAGAGAGTGAAACACTGTCTTTTCATGAATAAATTCTGAATTATCTGCAATTAGGTAACTGCTCTTCTATATAATTCATCTTCCTACAAATCCCATTTTAACATGTATTGTGTCTAATGTTAATCCATATAAACCATTAGTATTCTTCAATGCTGAGTATGTCTACCGCCATTCCCTTACCTTTATTGGAAGAGAAGCTCAAATGTCGCTTAAAGCTGGAGTCTCAAATTCAAAGCCGACTTGAGAATTAAAGCAAATCGTTTGATCTCATAGATGGAAAATTCAGATGGTTTAGGATGACACAAATGAAGGTTTGCCACTAATGGATTTTTTCAAAGATGTCTAGTAATTTTCCCTTCAGCACATTCAAATGATTTGTCTTAATAAGGACTGTAAATTTTTCTTTGGACACAAAGTATGTTAGCTTCTGCACAGAAACAAGTTTCTGGAAATAAATTTTAAAATTTATGTTTATAACAGTTCTTGTACTCCTGCAGATTTTACAGATTAAAAGAAATGTTCTAACGTGTTGGAGTTTGATGATACCCTGGTGAATTTTGTACACAAGGAGCTGGAGATTGCTTTTCATGCATCATTAATCTAGCAGGTTATAGCTGCTGGGATAGCACTTAAATCCACTCGGCTTGATATTTAAGAGCAACCAGGAAAAGCACGAATTACGTATTTACACTCAAAGGCTAAAAAGTATCCTTCAATAATTTTAATTATCCAAAACATAAAGAGAATGAGCATCTGCAAAAGTTATTTAAAATAGCTCTGTCTATGACATAATTTTGAAAATCTCTGCATTTATTTCAGTGAAGTTTTAATCTTTAATCATAATTTAAATTAATTAAGTTTTAATAAAGTATGTAATGCAAAATATCAGCAATATCTAAGAGCAAGATGAGAATGAGCAGTAAATGGGGTGCCAATTCATCACAGGCCATGTTTTCTAGCACTGCACCATTTTACAGTTGCAAAGTAAACTTGCACACACATTTCAGAATGCAGGGGGAACCAGAACTCAGTATACTTCAAAGAAGCAATGATCAATCCGAGATCTGAACCTGAAGCTGTGTGACAGCATCACTGTCTCCCAAATGAAAAAGAACATGCAGTATATTAATCTGAGTCTGAATCCTAAGGCAAGTTAGGGGATTACTTGTGCTTGTATGTTCTTTAAACTTCATTCTACAGAAATACTAAGAAAAATCATAAAACACAAGGACTCCATTATCTGCTTATGAAGTAATCTGTACAATCAATTTCATCAATACTGTTAAATTGTACTTAACAAGAGGTGTGATAAGGGCAAAGGAAAAAAAAAAACTATGAAAAGAAACACAAAGACTGTGTGCCATGTATCCCAAAAAGGCACCAGTCAAGAGCACGAGGAAAGGTTGGTGGCTCTCTAAAAAGTGCGAGTAATGCTAGGTGGGTACCAAAGGAGTCAACACCTGGTGTTTGTTTAGCAAAGTACTGCTGCCCTAAACAACAGACATGATATCTGGGGCTTAGCAGGAAGTAACTCCACAATGGGGTGTAACACCTCCTCATGGTTAGAGGTTCTTGGAGTGTATGAGTAGGAAGAATATATTTTGCACTCAACTTTGAGTACACTTATAACCAGTGAAGTAATACGCAGGCATGCAAATCGCTGGTTTTCCTGGACTTGTTGGTGTGATTAACTGCATGCATATCAAGATCTACAGTATGCCCCAAATGTGGATGAGCATGCATACGTAAATTGCAAGTGATATCACAGTATCAACACACAGGTAGTCATGGATGCAAACTGTATTGTAGTAGCCAGCATATTACTCTGAAGATAGGCAGGACTGGATGGGTGACGACAGCAAAGTGCCATACAGGTACGCTGAGCTCTGTATTCCATGAACCACTGCAAGATTTGCATTACGATTTACCAGCCCTGGAAGGTTCAAAAAGACAGATGTAGAATCCTGTGGCATTGAATAAATAGGGCATTGCAGAAGATGGGGAAATCATGGAGAGAAGTGTAGTATATGACTTTGGGAGAGCTCAGAAACAATTGAATATGTTTTCAGAAAGAGCACTAGAATAACTATGGCTAGTTTCAGTAAGTGTTTCTTTATGAGATGTCTCCTGTGGCCAATACAGCAGGAAAGTGACTCTTCTGAAAATATGGCTGTGGATCATTTGTTGTTAAATAAATGCACCTGTTATCAAAATTGACTGTTTTTCGGTGTGTGTGCGTTTCTTGATCTTTCCATTTCTGTGCCTGTTACTTTCTGTTGTTGCAAAAAGGCAACACTTACATGCAGTTTACTGCAAAATTCTACCTTATTATGTTTTCCTTTTCTGCTTTTTCTTATTCTCCTACTATTTTGAATATTGTTATCTTTGTGGTGAAACCTTAGTGTTACTATCAGAAAACTATCAAACGTTATCATGAGTGCAATTTTGCGGCTCGCAGTGACATCATTCATTCTCAACTCTTAGTCCTCACTGGGAGTGGATGTAGGATGCTTCATAAGTACTTTTCATGTGTTACTCTGAAGTAGGAAGTATTCTTTTCATAGTCAGACAATTACTGCAAGTACTAGGAGTAATTCTGAGATGCTTGACAAATATGGGCACTGGTCTTGGTCAAGGCAGTAATCATGGTTTTGGAACCCATGTTCTTAGTTTCTGTCTGTTGTTATGGTCATCACCATTTTGTTTTTTTTTTTTTCCCATGGCTGAAGCCAAATTTTTTATAATCTATAGGCCTGTTGCCATCAAGCTGTGCCTATTAAAGATGGTGGTGCAAAGTTTGTATCATCTGTATATTAGTTTCTCCCTCTAAAAATCCTTCAACATTTTTTCTATAGCTATAGGAAGCTGCAAGACTTAAGCATTACCAAATATGCTGATATCATCTGCTTGTCCGTTTCCTGGTCATAAGATACTGTTGCTTTTTTTCTTTTAATCCCCTCCAAATCGTGCTAGTCACAGGTGAAGCAGATGGCTGTATAGACGTTAAGATTTTAAGAAACTGTAAAAACCAGTAAAAAAGCTGTTATTGAGTCAACAAGTATGACAGCCTTGGCTCAGCAAATAGTTATTCTAGAAGACAGAAAAATGTCTGGGCTCATTTGGAAGTATTAACAATTTAAACATACAAATTAAATTTGGGGTTCTTGCCAAGGATGACTTTAATGTCAAAAATGAGATAAATTCATGTGACCTGATAATGATGGTGAAAATGCAAAATTTACCATCATTAGACTGTCACACTTAAAAGTGAGTGTCAAAACTGAATCATGATTGATTAATTTCAAACTAAATGCAGATTTCTGTGGATTATTTTAAACTAATTAAAAGGTGTTATGAGAGCACTGGTTAGCACAAGTACCTCACAGCTCCCAGGACACATGTTCACTTCTCATCCCTGGAATTGTCGGCGTTCTTCCACATTTTCCGAGTGTTGTGTAGTTTCCACTCATATGTCACAGATAGACAATCTAATAGGCAACATTAATTGACCCCGTGTGAGTGAGCCAGGGTTGTGCATATGAGGGAGTTGTGTTGGACTGGCATATCCAGTCTAGTGTTGGTTTATGCAAGACTACAATGGCAAAATGCAAGTTTAATGAATGTATGGAAGACAACAGATTTAGTAAGTGACAGAAATTATAACCATAAACATTAAAGATTCTTCCAGATTTCATGTGTGGAAACTACCATATTATGTCCAATTCCATTTTTGCTCAAGCTTCCTTTGAGTAGAAGGATTCTAAGAATGAACAGCAATTCTGGATGCCTCTCAAATAACCTTGATAGAACTTACAGTAGGTCAGCGTTTGAATGGATCTTCAATAAGTTTTGGTCTAGTTTTCCTTTGAATGTAGCTTATGGGTTATTTATGAATCTTCCCCAAAGTACTTCCTCTCTTGTACAGTACAGCATGTTTACCAATATTTCTTTGTGCTTTGCTAAATCCATCTATACTTTAATCTTCACATGCCTACATGGTCCGAATGCCAAGATCTATCTTTGTAGCTCGATATTGCCAGTGAAATGCAGCATGGTAGGTAGTGGTGTTCTCAGGGTGATGTGCAGAGTTACTTTTATAACAAATAATGTATGATGCTTAGCTGTTATGATGCTCAAAATGATGATAGGCCTCCAAGCAATAATCAGACCAGTATGCCCACAATAGCCTAGACTAAAGGTACAGGCCTCACCTACCCATATAAGCATGGCACCAAACTTGAGAATCAGGCTTTTTGACCTGTACAGGCCAAAACAAGCCAAAGCTACAATTTCATGAAAAAATGGAGAAGAGAAACTGTAGAAAACCCTTGCTCCATATAAGAAAACAAAGTTCCTTAATTAATAGTTTATTAACAAATTATACTACAGCAATAAAACCAAAACCCCAAACAGAGCAAAAGACAAAATCTATAATTCAGGAAAGAGAGCTGAACAACAAGGGTGAATCTAATACCTCAGTGAGGGACTAAAGCCTCTTAGCCTATTATAAAGGATGAGGGAGATCCCTCATCTGTAGCATTTGAATTCAACATGCAAACAATAGGGAACATAAGAAAAAGAACTAAGAAATACATATTAACATAACATAATAATAGTAAGTAATAAAAAACAATATTCAGTAATGAATAATAAAATATAAAGAGAAGAAAAAGCAAATATATTCCATGGCAGAATCAACAAAATATTATTCAAAAAGACAGCAATAAGAATAAATAAAAAGAAATGATGCTTGAACCAGGGATGAAAACCTGACTACACTGCGACATTAGCATGAAGTCTAAAAGCAAATTTTGATCTCATCAGAAAGTAGAATTTTCTTTTTCCACTTGCTCTGCCACATTACGTCTGTAGTTGAAATTTGATGTAAATTTGTTTCAGAAATGGCTTTTCTCTTTATTACTCTTCCACTAAACCTTGAGGCATTTGTTGTTATATGCACAATTTCTCCCATCTCAGCCGTGGAAGAAAATAATTCTTTGAGTTTCCATGTCTCCTGGTCACCTCTTACAACTGGTCTTATTGTCCACACACACACGCAATTTTGGACACTGTTCTGTTCTCAGAACGTCACAGTTGTGCCATCTTTTCCCCACTTCTTTATGAAGGACATTACTGTACTTCGGGGAATACTGTTTTAGGATGATCTTCTAATTTCAGGTTTACACAAAATGAATGTTCATATTCCAGATTCAGATCTTCTGCCATGCGAAAAATAGGATTATAGGCAATCTGCTTACCTTTTCAGTTGGTTTCCTCTGTAAAACTTGTCAAATCTGTGATAGATTTGTGTTCTGTATCTAATGCACGGTGTGAAGTTTTGCAGGAAGGTGAGAATGGCCGCAAGAGATCATAATGATATACAGCACAGCGAATGTTTCTTACAGGCAGAACAAACAAATGAACTTCTTTTTCATGTAGACCAGTGCTGGAGACTCTTAAGTGGCTGCAGGTTTTTGTTCCAACCAGTTTCATAATCAGCAATTCTTTCTCTCTAATTGATCTCATTTAACTAGCTTTTCTTTTTCCTCTTATTTTGCAATTAGAAAAGCACAGCAGTGTGATTTTTTACATTTATAAGACATTTAGAAAATTTTGTATTTTTGCCCTGACTTAAAATTCTAAACTTTCTTTTGATGTTTTCCCATTGATTTGCCTGTAGCTTAATGCTGAAAAGTTATCATAATAATGAGATTTAATGACGCTCTGAACAGACACCCAGGCAAATGACACTGAATGATGGAAGGCTGCAGACTCCTTCAGTGTCAGGCACAGTGCAGTCACTGCTCAGTAGTAAGAAATTAATTAAATACCCGAAATGCTTGAAGAGCAGAATTAAAGTCATGATGAGGATAAAACTCTTAAAACCAAGTAACACTAATATACCAACAAGTAACATTCATAAATGCTCGGTACATTCTAAAAAAAAATGTATTAACCCTTTAAACTCATTTTTGTCTGTTTCCTGCTACTGTATTTACCTGGCAATCCCCCTTCACTCAATATTTAAGTTCTACCCCACAAAATAAAGGTCAGTAAATTCTCTCAGAAAGTTTTTCTTGAGAATATAGTTATGCTGTACACATATGTTGCAGAGTAAGTTGCAAAATTCAGTAACATTTTTACCAAAAAATGCACTTTGAATGTTATGCTTATTTCCACACATGTTGGAGTAAGCACCTGTTTTGTCTTCGTCGAGAAATATATCACTCTACTTTCCCCTTTTGTATTATTAATATGTAGCCTGTGTCAGAATACCTTTAATCTCACAGATTTACCACTATTTATAAGGTATTGTAGTATATAACTTCTTTCCACCTTCCCTCCTACATCTATAACCCCAGGCAATTAGGTGTAGTAAATGACAAGCAGGAGTTAAGTTACAATTTAAACAATGTATTATTGGTAATATTCATAAATAATAACAATATGCAAAGTACATTTGAATATTGGCAACCATACAACCTGATAAATGTTGATGTGTAGTTTCAGGCGGCACACAGACTTGTTAGTTACTTAAAAATGTCTCTAGTTAAGCCATCAGTTGTGGTCAGCTTTCTTCAGAACAGGCCGCATGCCTTGTCTCAGCATGGCTGCCCAGCTGTGCTCTTCATTGTGTTGTCCTTTTCAGTTCATGCATCAGTTTGATATGAGTGAGGGAGTGAGCAAATTTATAGATTTTCTGTCCAACCCCTAGAGCCAATAGGGCGTCATGGTACTTAAAGGCTTCTGATACAAGCCAATTCCAAACAGCCATACTTCAGACCAATGGGGGAATATAACACCTTTATACCTGCCACCCCCCAAAACCATATGTTAAGGTAAAGCTTAGCAGTTAGGCAGCCTGGCTTTCCTGCAGGGGTTGACTGAGAGACTTTAGCAGAGAAACACTTGCCAAACTGGTTTCAGGCACTTCCCCAAAATCCTGTTGTAAAAAATTCGAAGAGACTCATTCCTAAAGGGGGGAAGGGGTTCTTAAACCATCAAACCAATGCAGTTATTATCAATAATGTAACACTAATATTACATTGCTTTGCCTAATTTACAAATAAAGACATACAACATATTTATCAACATCACAACAACATCCAAACACTATAAAAGTGTCAGTGCATGTGTTTTTCTCTGCTTATAAAATAAGTGCCCATAGCATACATACTGAATCTATTATTGAAGACCAATGACACTGTATCATTGCCAAATGAGTTGTATCATTGTATCTTACTGTCAAGAGTATAACAAGTTGGTAAACAAATTATGCTGTGTATCCAAATTACAGCACTTTGTTGCAAGATTCAAAAATTCTGAAACATAGAAAGTGAATTGTGATGTCATTAGATAGATGAAACACACCTCTCATTAAGTCAATAATAGTCTGTCCATCATATTGTACACATTTGATTCAGGACACTCATTGGGTTCAGGTGTTGCTATGATATAGCAATTCAGTCATCTTTGAGGGAAATAAGAAAAACACTGCAACTTGATATTGGAGTATGCAACATGACATTTTAATGACTAACTACTGTAACACTGTACTTTAAATATACCAATGAGCAAATTGATGATTTTATGCAGTTATGCATCATTGTTCAGTCCCGCCAGAGGGTCCAAAAAATAGGGCTGAGTTTAAATTGTAAAGCTTAATTGTGCAGTTTCTACATTGGCCCCAAATGTAGGCTAATAACAGTTTATTTAATTTGGTTCAAAGTCCAGTTAAAAACAGAAGTTGGCGTTCCCCATTAGATTAGATTATCCTTGAAAGCTCTCTTCATTGTGTTGCTTCTCTTTAAAATGTTAGCAATGGTTATAGCATAAGGCAGAATTGTTTTATAATGTTTTTCATTCTTCTAAAATGTTCTGTGTTGTGCTGCTTCCTTTACAGTGAACAAAAACACCTACTCACACACACTCATATGAGGACAATTTAAGTTACAAGTTAACTTCACATCTTTGAGATGCAGAGGAAAAACAAATTACCTGGAGAAACCCACATGAATAAAGAGAACCAAAATCATTGGGAATGTGATGCAGTAATGCTAACTGCTGTGCCATTGTGTTGTCATTAAGTACAGTAAAATGAAAGTAATGGACGTGTACAGTAGTCAGTTAAAGTGACATCTGACAAGATAACATACTTGTTCTGACTCATGTTGTCTACACTAAACTCACCGTGTTTAAATTATTAAATAAATCCTAAAATATTAGTGCATTATAGTGACATCTAGGGCAGCATATTTTTCTCCATCGGTTTGCATCGGTTCTCCTCCAATAGACATGTTATGTTGATCAGTAAATCAAAATGTGGGAGCAGGCATGAGGGGGTCTTACATGAAGTGGTATTCTTTACAGGGTTGGCTACTGCCTCACAGTCAGCATTGCTGGAATGGGCTCCAGTGATCCGTGTGGCTCTGTTCGGGATAAAACAGGTTTAGAAAGCAATGGGCGGGTGGAAAGTGTATAAACAATGGAGGTGTCTGGGCTATCGGACTTGTAGTCTGTGCCAATTGGTTATTCACTTGCTGTCTTTTATGGGAGATCATAAAGAGACAAGACAATGAATGATGGATAATGTGCATCTTTTGCCAAAATCTTTATGATCAAATTTAGATGTGAAAAACATGGAACTCAAATATTTACTGATGTGCAGTTTTCTTACAGATGTACAATTTTTTTCTTACATTATATTTTGCATTTCCACCAGATTTATTATGAATTATTTTTCTACATTGAATTTACGGATTACTTTGTATTTCATCAAACTATTTTCTGAATCCAACCCATTCTCCAATGAGAATATTTGATTGAACTGCTGCTTCTTTGGATCCAGAGGAAGTGATTTGGTCATTATGGAATGAATATATCTCTCGGGTGGCCTAGGAGCCTTTGAGAATTCCCTAAGTGTTGTTAGAAGATATTGTTCAAGGTTGAGTGGTCTGGTTAGTCCAGCTCAGTGTATTTCAGGATAAGCAGGGTAAAAATTATGTTGATGGTAATGATATGAATATATTGTGGTTATAGGAGAGCATCACGCACAAAGCAGAAGAAGGATTCCTGGGTGGGACAAAAGTCTGTTGCAAGGCATACATTTACACATACATAAAATGAGCCAATTCCATGTCATACACTTGTCCTTGGGATGTGGGAGAAACACAGAGAAAATATAAAGCATACAAGCTCCATATAAATAGTGACAGGGCTAGGAAGTGAGCTAGGACTAAACTCTGTACCATGGTTGCATTTCAGACGATTTTAAAGGTTTTAAATTTGATGATTTTTGTTGGATACTCTGTATGAATGTTATCACCATTGGATTCAAATTTGAAATCTATTTAACATTAAACCACTCAAGTTTCCCAGGCAGACCTCATACATTTCATAAGAACCTCCTCTTGAAAAACCCGAGTGTGAAAAAACAGAGATATTAACTTATTCCTGATCAACAGAGTGCCACCTAAAGTCAATCCATATCTTAGGTGATATAAACAAATGAAACAAACACCACGGCTCTTTGCTTCAGTTTTTAACAATTGTGAAATGTACTCTTCAATGTAGTGTGGCATTGATGGTCCAAAGGAGCAACAACAGATGCATATAAAGATATTTACTGGGGGAGTGAATCTCAAGTATGCAGTATGCAAGTGGACACCTCAGACCTTAAATATTCTGCTCTCTCCAGAATAGCAGTGACTTTGGCCAGAAAACAAATCATGAATCTATGGTTACTGTTCTTGCTTTTGGGTTCAACACATGATCTTAATAAAGTGCTTTCTGAATTATGTTTAGAATTGTGTAGTCAGTTGGTATCTTATTTATAGCATTAAAGATACTGTACAGAATAAAATGTTACCAGTAAGCTGGCATTTTTCAAAGCCTTTAAAGTGATGCCTCAGCTTCATATATTCAATACAATAGCTATGCAATGGTACATTTTCACATAGAGCTTTTGGTAACATTTTATAATAGCTTTGACATTTCCTTAAGAAATATTCAGAGCATTTCCAGTGGATGGAGTGTTTGATCTTTAGGGTAGGTACTGAAACACAATCTATAACAGATGAATGAATGATTTGTAAACATCATGCAAAGTAGTGTAAAGGCACTGAGAAATTGTATCAGCCAGGGATGAGACAACCCATAGTATGAGCTGGCATTCTATCTTCAGCAGCAAGGGGGCCTATAAAAACAGCAAGCCATCAATGTTGTATTAAGTACCTGAAGTCCTCACTTGAGTAAAAGTACAAGTATCTTACCAGAAAATGACTTTGGTAAAAGTTAAAGTTTCTTATTAGTATACTACCTAGTAAACTTTTAAAGTCTACTCTATATATATAAAATCCTAAGCCTAAAAGTGCAACGATTTTGTGCAATGATTTTATGTGACGTTATTATGTCATGTTTTTTGTCACACTTTAAATCGGCTTATTTTAAAACCTACATATGTATGTTTGGTATCATTCTTTTCAAAATTTATCGAACTTTAATGTGATGTTGTTAGATTTTCAGATTCTTATTCCATTTTTAAATTATAAACTAAAAAATATCAAGAACTCACATCCCACAAGACGAGACTTTGTGCCAAGACATTTAACCATGCCCTGGGCCGGAAATAAAAGACAAAGAGTAGATGACAAAGACAGCTGCTGCACAGGCTTTTAAATGTTTGAAGCAGTGCGTGAGATGCAGATCATGCGGCACGGCAGCAGCAGCAAGCCAGCAGCTGATCGAGCAAAGAGGAGGTAAAAAGAAAGTTGTATTTGTTTCCTATTGTATCACCGTTTAAGAGGGGATTTTGGAGGAGCGACCGCAACTCCTTGGGGGGTGTTCAGCGCCCCTCTTCACAACACAAGCAGCAGAGATGTGAAGTGGCTGGTGCGTAGCGCAGGCCAGGGGGGTTGGCGAGCGAAGCGAGAAGGGGGGAACCCCCTAGTATCTCGTATTTTCTGTACTTAAGTATCAAAAGTATTTTTCTGATATTAAATATACTTAAGTATTGAAAGTAAAAGTAAATGTTGTTAATTAAAAGGTAGGCAAATTTTGTAAAATTAAGTTTATTCTTTTAAGCATGTACACCACCTTAAAATGGAGCCTATTTTACAGTTGTGGGAAAACTAGGTCTTCACAGCTTCCTTCCTTCCATTTATTAATCTACCCCTCCTTTCTTCTCTCCCTCTCTTAATCTATCCATCAGGATACAGTTACAGGATTTAAAAGCTACTCAGTAACACACAGTTACATAGTACTTTTACCCCTTCTGCTCCTATAATCAGTTAATTATGTGCATCAGCTAGCCCTAATTTGTGCCACTGACAGTAATGTTTTTAATTTATTAACTGAATTTTGAATGCTCTTCTTTAACTTGCCACAACCACGAGCATTCCCTCCACTGGTGTAAATAATAGTTATTTGAGGAAAGATCCGAACGGCAGATAATAACTTATAAGTGTGTATCCCAGTAATGGACAGTTTTGTCCAGAGTTTTGCTTTGAATTAATTCTGCAGAATTCAGCGGTAAACGTTATATTTGTGATTCAGATGTTATCAGCAACATTAGCTACTTATCTCGACAGTCATAATGTTAATTATGGTAACTAAATTAAATTAACTTACCTCAATGCTCTCATTTGCACCTGTGCATTATCATGACTAACCAATGTGCTTGCAGTCCAGGATCTCTGATTCTCCACTTGCTCACATTCTTTGTTCCAACCATAATTTTTTTTTTTGACGCTTAAGGGAAATATATCAGGGTAAAAGTATACTTTTTGCTTAGGGAATGTAGTGATGTAAAAGTGAAGGTTGTCAGAAATATAAAAACTCAAATAAAGTACAGATACCATCCATCCATCCATTTTCCAACCCGCTGAATCTGAACACAGGGGTCTGCTGGAGCCAATCCCAGCCAACACTGGGCACAAGGCAGGGAACCAATCCTGGGCAGGGTGCCAACCAACCGCAGGACACACACAAACACACCAAGCACACACTAGGGCCAATTTAGAATCGCCAATCCACCTAACCTGCATGTCTTTGGACTGTGGGAGGAAACCGGAGCGCCCAGAGGAAACCCACGCAGACATGGGGAGAACATGCAAACTCCACGCAGGGAGGACCCGGGAAGCGAACCCAGGTCCCCAGATCTCCCAACTGCGAGGCAGCAGCGCTACCCACTGCGCCACCGTGCCGCCCAAGTACAGATACTCCCAAAAAATACTTAATTTTTACTTCATTACATTACAATGCTGCAAACAGTATACCATGCAGTGCAGCAAAGGCGAGCAGACCTTTTAAGGCTAGCAAGCAACCTAAAAGAGCCATGTAAAGAGAAAAAGAATCCATTCTTCCACTGCTTCATTGGTGTCAGAATTGGAACAAAAATAAGACCCACCATCTGATTTAGCAAAGTGCAGAGTACTGCAGAGGCCTCAGTGGACCTCTTTGGCTCTTCAGAGGCTGAAATCCAGAATCTGGAATGCTGTTTTCAGTATCAGTACAAGGGGAAGACAGTAGAGAGACTGCTTCCTCTGCAGCTCCACCAATGCTTCTCCACCATCTGCTGAGGTTCAT
Source organism: Erpetoichthys calabaricus (assembly GCF_900747795.2). NCBI lineage: Eukaryota > Metazoa > Chordata > Cladistia > Polypteriformes > Polypteridae > Erpetoichthys > Erpetoichthys calabaricus. The sequence goes on along the minus strand of NC_041397.2, from coordinate 65,616,712 downwards.
TGGCCTGGATGATGGAGCTAGGAAAAACTGTCGCAGATTGAGTTGACCCTGACCACAGGTGAGCTGTGTGAAGCAGATTTGTAAAACTGCACAGACAGATCTGAAGGGTGTTATGGGGCAGTAGTGAAGGGAAAGTCTCTGGACCTAGAACAGTGTTCGCAGGTTCTGTTTAGTGAATGAAAACAGCCAAGAGACTGGTACATCTACAGCTCCAGACAAGTAGGTTCACCTGCTCACATGTAAATCGACAGATCACCACCAGGAAGTGCAGGGTTTAACACCACTGCTGCACCACATGGCAGTGCAGCACTCAAGAACCTTACTGATGAGCTTTTGTGCCTGGATGTAAGACTGCAGCAGAAACAGAGTCCACGTTGCTGTTTATAGGAACACTTTGAAAACACATCAGATCTCAATGGGAAAAAAATCCTGCTGGATCTCTGTACTGATATGGACTAGGAAATGTGTTAGGAATGAAAGGATGCCACATCGTTTGATGGAAATGAAAATTATCAACCTACAGAGGGCTGAATTCAAAGACACCCCAAAAATCAAAGTGAAGAAATGATGAGGCAGTCTAGTCCATTTTGCTGAAATTTCATTGCAGCAATCGAGAATCATACTCAGTAGTTTGTATGGCCTCCATGTGCTTGTATGCAAACCTGACAATATTGGTGCACACTCCTAATGAGACAATGGATGGTGTCCTTGGGGATCTCCTCCCAGGTCTGGACCAGGACATCACTGAGCTCCTGGACAGTCTGAGGTGCACCCTGGCGGCATCGGATGGATCGAAACATAATGTCCCAGAGGTGTTCTATTGGATTTAGGTGAGGCGTGCGTGGGGGCCAGTACATGGTATCAATTCCTTCATCCTCCAGAAACTGCCTACATTCTCTCACCACATGAGGCCACCCATTGTCATGCACCAGGAGAAGCCCACGACCCACTGCACCAGCATAGGGTCTGACAATGGGTCCAAAGATTTCATCCCGATACCTAATGGCAGTCAAGGTGCCGTTGTCTAGCCTGTAGAGGTCTGTGCATCCCTCCATGGATATGTCTAACCAGACCATCACTGACCCACCACCAAACTGGTCATGCTGAATAATGTTACAGGCAGCATAACATTCTCCACGGCTTCTCCAGACCCTTTCATGTCTGTCACATGAGCTCATGGTGAACCTGCTCTCATCTGCGGAAAGTACAGGGCGCCAGTGGTGGACCTGCCAATTCTGGTATTCTATGGCAAATGCCAATCGAGTGCCACAGTGTGGGGCAGTGAATACAGGGCCCAGTAGAGGATGTCGGGCCCTCAGGCCACCCTCATGAAGTCTGTTTCTGATTGTTTGGTCAGAGACATTTACACCAGTGGCCTGCTGAAAGTCATTTTGTAGGGCTCTGGCAGTGCTCATCCTGTTCCTCCTTGCCCAAAGGATCAGATACCAGTCCTGCTGATGGGTTAAGGATCTTCTACGACCCTGTCCAGCTTTCCTAGAGTAACTGCCTATCTCCTGGAATCTCCTCCATGCCCTTGAGACTGTGCTGGGAGACACAGCAAACCTTCTGGCAATGGCACGTATTAATGTGCCATCCTGGAGAAGTTGGACTACCTGTGCCACCTCTGTAGGGTCCTGGTGTCGCCTCATCCTACCGGTAGTGACACTGACTGTAGCCAAATGCAAATCTAGTGAAAAAACAGAAAAGATGAGGAGGGAAAAATGTCAGTGGCCTCCACCTGTTAAACCATTCCTGTTTTGGAGCTCGTCTCATTGTTGTCCCTCAAGTACCCCTATTGTTAATTTCATTAACACCAAAGCAGCTGAAACTGATTAACAACCCCCTCTGCTACTTTACTGACCAGATCAATATCCCAGAAGTTTCATTGACTTAATGCTATACTCTGATTAAAAAGTGTTCCTTTAATTTTTTGAGCAGTATATATTGCAGTCAGCCTTTTAGCTTAAGAAGCAACAAAGTAGAATTTTTAAAAAACAATAACATTTATAGTATAAAAAATGGATCTGTGTTATATTACGTCAGTGTTTCAACATTATGCAAGCACACATTCCGGCATAACAGACGATACTCCTGCCATGTCAGGAAATGGCATACAGCTTGCTACTCCAGACGTGACACATCACATTTATATTGAGAACTGCTGGTGCAGCCTAATGATGCTGTCTGTGGTTTACATGTGAATAAGTATTCAGCTGGCCTCATTAACTCTTACTGAGGTTTTTAAAATAGATAACAATTGCTGTTCATTACAGCCACATGATCTGTGTCTAACTCACCTGTCAGATTTCATCAACCGACAACTCACTCTGACTGATGCCAATGTTTCCCTGATGCCCTACTACCAAAGGGCGCTTCAGCTCAACATACATTAAAAAGACAGAAGTCATTTAGAAATGCACGTGTAGCTGCACTGAAATTCCTTAACAATTTGTCCTTGTTGGGTTTAAGTAGTGCATAAAACACTGCATTATTATGATCAATGTAAGCATCATTAAAGCTTTCGGCAATTTGCATTCTTATATGACGTTGATTGATGTGTAGTGAAGTGCCTCATTCAATGCTTTTAAATTTCTAATTGTTCACTTGGGGTTTTTAGATCTTGCCACATTTTCCAAATACTTTTTAAAATGATAAACCTTTTTTTGTCTTTTTGTCATTCAGAACAAATAATATTTATTGCAAATAGACAGCGCCATTTTAACTATTCTCACTGACACAAATTGTGGCACCTCAAATAATTTGGGCTTGTTATGAAAAAAGGTATCACACACAAGTAGACACTCAAACTTGACTTACAAAGAACTGACAAACAACCTAATCTGCAAGTCTGCAACCCAGAGTGCTTAAAGGAAGGCCCAGGCACACTTGGAGAGCATATGAAGTCTCCACAAGGTCAATGACCCAGAACAGGATTTGAGTTTATGACTTTTGATCCATGAGGCAGCAGCGCTAAACGATGCTCATGATTCTACCCAAATGAAGAGGAAAATATCAAAATGTACTTCTTTTATCAAAAGTATCACAGGTTCATAAAATGAATAAATGTCATTAAGTCAGTATAGTGTACTAGCTACATTGCTTGTTGAGTGCATGGAAGTTAAAAAAAAATTAAAATGTTTGATAGGCATCTCTTGCCTTATATGTATCCTTAGAGTTCACCCTACACCATTCGTTGGGATCCTTGTGTGTCTCAACCATGTCTTGACTGGCGCTTTCTCTCTTGAACACATATCCATTAAATTTCAAGGCACCTTCCTCGATTTCCAGTTGTCATTCTGACTATCACAAATGGTAGTCGGCCCCCTATTAACCACTGTGAAAACATCTTTCATTTCTTGCAAATAGTACCCTTGATGAAGGCACATTTTAGTGTTCTACCTATGCCCTTCCTCGATAGCCTCACATGTTTCAACCTCTCTTGACGGACTCATCCTGTCTCATTTCGTGTTTGACAAAGCAAACAAAGCAAAACTGACCAATCACATTTCTCGTAGGGACCAGACATACACACCCCAACACACAAACATACACACGCACACACACACACAAACACACACAGCCATTAGCATTTTATTATATAGATAGATTCAAGGAACTGGATTATGTAGGTTTGAGTATGTTATGTTTTATTGTGTATTTAATGAATTTAATTTATTTGAATTTTAATAATTTACTCTCTGAGGTCATGTCTAACCTCTTCAAAACTTTGTGAATTTTTTTACATAACAAATGCATGTAAGTCAGTGACATGAACTTAATGTATGGTTTTTATTCAACAAAAAATTCTGCACATACCGTATATACTTGCATTTAAGTTCTGCCGGGGATAAGTCAGGGCTTGATTTTACCGGTATTTCTGGTATTTTATAATGTTGGTCATATACTGTAAGTTGAATGCGGAAAACTCACTCTATTGGTCTAAGAGATTATGATATGCTAACACCCACCTGAGAGAGTAACCACAGAGCACACTGCCTTTTTTTTCTATGTATTGTGTCTACGTGACCACACGGTAATACCCGAACTATTCCAAAGCTACGTTTGCACTGTTGTGTTTTTTGTATCTCACACCCTCATACACCTTTATTGTAAGAGCATCCCTTATCTATGATGGAGTGTTCGATCAGAAAAAAATATGAAGCTGGTTTTAAATTTAAAGTTGTTGAAGTGGCAAAAGAAATTGGTAACTTCGCTGCTGCAACAAAATGCAATGTATCTGAGAAACTGGTGTGAGATTGGAGGAAGCAAGAAAATGTAAAAAAAAAAAAATTGTGTTGCATTTTTGAATGGGCATATAAGTCAGGGTCTGATTTTATGATCGATGTTTTGGGTTTCAAGACCCAACTTATACGCAAGTATATATATGGTAGGTGAAAAGGCTTCCTAAAAGGTTGCCCAACAAATTTTGCTTCACTTTGTATACTTCATTCAAACTTAACTAGACCTATCTGCAACTCATTTTGTGGTTAATTTGAATATCTAGTTACTTCAGCCCTGCAGAACAGTCCATTTCCTACTGCATGCAGATTTGGTCCTCAAAATGGTGGTGCACAGTGATGTGCATTTTAAACAATGCTCCGTTATTGAATTTCCTGTTCTGGAGAAGGAATCAGTAATGAAATTTTACAGACAATTAAAGGAATGTCTGTGAAGACAAAGATGCTAATAAAAACACTGGTAGTTGTTAGGCTTAACACATTTTAGGTTTTGAAAAAGACCAAGCATAGCTCATTGACTTGCCTCACTCAGGCATCACTCCAGTGTTCCTTCACTGCGCTAATAAGTTGCTGACCAGAAAGCATACATTGGAGCTGTCGGTGTCCAAAGGTGGACAAAATTATTCATGTTTACAGATAGAAGTGTGTGCACATTGGATGCTAAGAAGCCTAACTTTCAATCACAAAAATGGTGAAAGCTTTTCTTCATGGATTATCACTTAGTTCGAAACAATGTCAATTGAAAACAATCGTATATCTTCAACTCAGAAGTAGTTTATGGTTGCCCCTTCTGCATGGCTATTGTTTTTTTTAAAGCTTAAAGAGTGATTTTATCAGATATTGGTCAAACTGTTAACTCAGATCTGTACATTTAAACTTTTAAAGAGTTGCAGTAGCATTAATGGAGAGTCAAAAAAATGTTCCTGTGATCCTCCTTCATACATTAGTTTGAAACAACAGAACATAATCACAAACGTGGACTGCTGTCCTCATACACACTAGAGCCATGATCTTGCTCCCTCATATTTTCTATCATTGCACCATGATGCTGCTCACCATATAATTTGATATTTTTTAAATATGCTGTTCTGAACTAACACTGCCACTAATCGGAATACAGTAGAACATTGTGGTACACAACAGATATATAGTGGAAAATCACATATAATGAAACATCCCCAGACTACCAGTTACCTTGTCCCTAAAGTAAAGCAAACCTGTTTTTTATCTATACCCATTAATATGTGAATTCTGTGTCAAGAAAGTCGTAATCCGTTTGTTTGTCTGTACCAATTTTCAAGAAAGCAATTTTGCATGTGCATTTCTATTAACTTAAAATATAGGATATTTGGAATATCAAGGAGAGGGGTTAAAATGATGCAGGGACTAAAACCTTCCCATCAGGCAAAAGGAGTGCATTGGAGCTGATGGGAGGCCACTGTTATCAGTATAGAAAAAGTTTTATGCTGGCCGAAGGAAGAGCTCATCTAAGACCATAGCTACAGCTTTTTATTCTCAGGTAACCTTGACAACAATTTAATGTCCTTGCTGGATTATAGCTTTTGTCTGTGTTGTAAAGTGGTCTGTTTTTTTTTTTTATCTCATGTTGAGTTTCATTCAGCCAAGCTTAATTTCCAAAAGACAGTTTTTGAACATTTACTCTTATCTGGACCCTTTTCTGAGAAATGTGTGAGTCAAAAACAAGTATAAAGTGCTGGCAAACCCGTCAGAAGCAAAGATCATTTTTTCTACCACCTCAAAACTTTTAAAACTCCAAAACGCCCTTTTAAGTAAGTTTTGCAGTTGTGGAATTACATATGAAACAAAGTTTAGCATTCATTTTTTAATAGCTGTGTGCAAAATTAAGCTTGGCTGTTTTGCTCACCAATCCCTATTATTTTGTTATGTTATATTTTAAATAACCAACAGTGAGGGACTTGGAGCCGCGGGACATGGATTGTGGCTGGTGAGATCTCCTGTAATAATATGGAAACGTGTAGCAATGTCTGTGAACTCCAATCCCCTGCCCTACACCTACCAACCAATCAATGTAGATACTTTCTACTGTGCACGGACTCAATTATTCAACAACCCAATCCGTTTTTAATGTACGATTAAACATCTGCTTGGGAAGCTACAGTAAACCAGGAAGTAGAGTTCATTGCTCCAGCTTGGCAAGGAATAACCACACAACAAGAAGTACTATTTACTTAATAAAAATCAAATAACGATAAATATGTTTTACTTTTATTTTATTTTCTGTAGAGTCAATTCAAGGAGACAAAGAACCATCCTTCTTTTCAACAAAAAAACAATCAGGCGTTAATCCAAAAGCTGGGTGGCCTGATAAAATATTTTTAAAATTTTCTTTTAATTATCCACAGCCTAAGTCAGGACCAGACAAATATATTCACTCTTTACCCTTGTTAAAGTTCAACAGTCTGCTGGTAGCTATAGCCTTTCCTTTAGAGCATCCTTAAATTTAGCCAAATTCTTTGAAGAAATGTTCTAGTTCACAGGTGATTATAGTTAGTTATGATGGTCACCCACTGAAGATATAAAAATTGCATTTAGCTTTGATTTTTCAGTTATGTTACTACTGAGTTGAAAATCAAAAATTCGCTTACATTGAATCTCTACACCTGTTCAGATCTCAATACGTAGGTAGCTTTTTCACTAAAGATACAAGCGTTACAACAGTTACTCCATAATTCTGCTGCAAGACACCAGATTCTGTACAATAGTGGTATATTCTGAAAACAGATGCTTGATCTCTAGGTTACTCATATTTAATGGTGATGTCAGAAATAATATTAATAAGTGGGGGGATCGATTAAGAACTTTTTAAAGGGCTTTCGAGAAGAATAGAAGAGGACATTTGCCAAGGTCAATTCACAAGTTACCAGATCAGCACTTGTCAACTGTGGCAGCATTGCAGGTGATTCATGACCATTCCCGGACAAAACCCCACCACTCCAATAATTGCGCTCAATTCACAGCAGTAGCACTGCAGGTGAATCACAGCAGACCTCGGATGACACCCTATCCAGCTAATCGGGCTCGATTCATATCAGCAGCATTGCAAGTGGATCACAGCCAGTCCTGAGTGACCTCCTGAACCCCTACTTGTGCTCAATTCACCAAGGAAAGAAAGAATTGATGACAGCGCTTGATTCATACGGTGGCCCCGAAAGCCAAGTGACAAAAAATATAGAGGTGTGCCACACACAATTAAATAAGGAGAAGCGCACATTCAAACCAGGTGATGCACAGAATTAAATGTGGTGCCGCACAATTAAAAAAAGGTGAGGCGCACAATTAAATGTGACGTGCACAATTAAATATGGAGATACGCACAGTCAAACGAGGTGATGTGTAGAATCAAATGTGGTGCTGCAAAATTAGAGATGACACGCTCACAATCAGATGGGTGATGACAAGTAAAAGTGTATGGAAAAGGTAGGTACCTTGGCGAAACAAAAGGAAAACACTAATTGATGGCAAGGTTTCCCTGTCAATACACAGGGGAAGTTTCCGGTTAGGTTGTGTGTTGAGTGAGGGAAAGTTAATATATCATTCTTTTTTCAATGAAATTGTTGGTGATCACAGTTCCCGATGTATTTACATGATGGTGTACATTAATAAGTGGACATCCATTTCTTTTTTCCCATGCAAGAGTTATAAAAAAAAAAAAAATCACAAACTAAACTGGGGGTGCTCCCCGTTGTTTTTTTGCCTGCAGTGTGGTGCTTGATAGTTTGTTCCAGTTTGTTAAGATTCTATATACCATTTTATTATAATAACAATCACTAACGAAATTATTTGTAATCTAACGGGTACTCTGTGATGATTTTATATTCAATCGGGTGCTGTATCATTGAAGAGATATAGCAGCAAAAGAGACAAAAAATCAACCCTCACGTTCATGATTCATATGTGCTCCAAGTGTCCATATGTTTGAGAGTTCTGTATATTACAAAGTATTACTTGATCGAGGCAACAAGGCAAGGCATTCCTTTAGTGCAATGACGTAACGAAAAAATCCAAAGTTAAAAAAAAACAAAAAACGGGGAGTACCCCAGTTTACTTTGGGGTCTTTTTTTAATTAACATTTTATTTACTCTTATTTGAAAGAAATCATTTATGATACATTCAGTTAAAGGACTGAAAGCAACAATTGTAAAAAGAACTATAAAGATGAGTGCCTCATAAACATTAGATCATTAGATTTTTTAACTAATTAGGGCTTAATTTTAAACATTGCATTTTTCATTATAAGTAATTGCACTACTTAAAGGAATTCCTTGTTGTCTCAAACAAGTAAGGTTTGCCTACATAACATGTTATCATACTGTTGCCGATTGATGGCGCTGTGACGCACTAACCCGACACAGACAGATGCTAGAGGCACAAGTACAAAAAGCACAAGTGATTTATTTCTGTTTCCAGTGTCCCCAACAGCCCAAACACACTCCTTACTCTTCTTCTTTCTTTCTTTCTTTCTTTCTTTCTTTCTTTCTTTCTTTCTTTCTTTCTTTCTTTCTTTCTCTTTCTTTCTTTCTCTGTCTCTCAGTCCTTTTCTCTGTTTCTCCTCCACTCCTCCTCGGCAAGTTTCGTCCTCCTCCTCCTGACTCTGACTCTCCGAGTGGTGTCTGCTGACACCTTATATAAGGCACCCAGAAGTGCTCCAGGTGTCTGATGATGTAATTCCAGCAGTACTTCCGGGTGTGGGTGGAAGAGCTGCTCTTGAGGGCTCAGCAGCAGTTGTAGCACCCCCAAACTCCAATTCCCATGAAGCCCTGCAGGAGTCTGAGGCACCACTGCAACCCAGGGGGGCTGCCATCTAGCGTCTCGGGGGAGCTAATGTTCCGGCCACATCTCCTCCCCTGCTCCTTCCAGTGTGGAGGAGTCCCAGCAAGGCAAGGACCCCGGTCATCCACGACAATACATAAAATAAATGCATTTTGACAATCGGATATACTGAAAACCAGAAGCTTTAATGTAAGAGAAGCTATCTGGGGGAAGCCCTAATGTTTTATTTGTCTGAAGAAGTTCATAATATTGATTATGTTTTATGTGATATTACATTATTTTTAAGACTTTATGTTGGAAGAAGCAGTTGCATGTGAAATTTGAATTTTTTATTTTTCTTTCTGTTGCCTTTTCACAGCCAAGCTGCTGTCTTTTCTGTATGTTGATGAATTATGCAGTGTAAGCTCCCCCCATACAACAAATGAATAAATTACAGTATATAAATTAGGCCTTCAAACAGTCTAATAAAGAGTGTTGTAAGCCTATGAAATGCAATATCAAATAAAGTGAGATGGAAAGGAAAGGAAAAAAGGAAAATAAAATGAAAAATACATGAAGAAATTCTGTAATGGAGTGTTGGAAGAGAGAAGTACATGTCTAAAAAGTATGAGTAAGAAATGGACTTGTAATGAGACCTTGTTCATTCTGGGCAGCCTAATCACCAGGCGGACTTAGTTAATATATTCACCAGGGGAACCAATTAAAAATCAGCAATCTTACTTGAAAATACTTTTTTGGTCCGTGTGACAGCCAGCCAATTATGTCTTCATCTGAATTCAAAGTAAACTACAATATTCTTTACATGATTCCGTTTTGCATTAGTTTGAATTGTTCATGTACTTTGAAACAAATCACAAAAACGAACAGAAAGCTAAATGTAAAAACATAAAGGCCATACTTCGGTTAGAAGAATCTGCAAGCTACTAGGTTGCTCCAGTTTTTAAATAACAAGAATTAATAATAATAATAATAATATAATGGAAAGATATTCTGCAAATATAGCACTGACTTAAACTGGTATGTAATGCTCGTCAACTGCCAAGGCCTACTTGCATAAAAGTAAAAGAAATCTTAATGCTGATAATGAGATCTACATTTTTGAAAGACTTTGAGAAAGATAAGTTGAAAGATTCTCAAGTACATCATTTAAGAAAAATCCAGCATTTTATTAGCACATGACAGATTGCTGTGAATCTGCTTACAGAATATACAACAGGTGATAAACAGCTACAAGCAAGAGAAGCCAGATCTTTCTAACACAGAGCCTTCCACACCCTTTATCTTGCCAAATCTGTTTATGTAGGGTTTTAAAATATGAATTTCTAAAATAAAATAAATAAATAAGATTTATGGATTATCTGTTTTAAACACAAATGAAAATGTGAACCCTAGAAGAGGCAGTATCACATGATATACCCTGCAGTTTGTGTTCTGTTCATATGATCAAGAAGATTTGCAAAATTATAGGCGGTCCACTGTTAAAAGTAACTAACAAGCTACAACAAACTTCTAAGTTGCATTTTCTGCATATTATCAGATGTTGTAAGAAACAAGACAGAGGTCGTCAAAGTGCTGGGGCATTCTTAGATGAACCCCATAAAATTAAAAATGAAGGATTTTAAAAATGAATGCAGGAAATACACAAAAGGATCTTCTTTAGACTGGAGTACTAACCACTGACTGCCCAAGATGGCAGCACTTCTGGTCATATGGCCACTGGACAGGAAGAGGCGGATCCATGGTAGACAGACACAGGAAGTGACATTGGTGGAAGGGAGCTGTCAATCTTCTGGTCTGCAGAGGGAGGAAAAGAAAGAATGTTATCACACAATGTCATCTCCTGGAACGGCAGAGAATTGCTATTACAGAAGTTCTTAAACTGTCTCCTATAAGCATGCGCGTGACAATGTATAAAATAAATAAACTCTCTTATATAATTAAATTAAAAATGTTTTTTCATTACTGGTAAAAAATGGCATACTATTATATGTTACAATGTTATCACTATTTTTGAAATATGGAAAGGGATATTTCCACAGCTACCTGAGTAAAAAGGAAAAATATATCTAAAAAAATATACACGTATAAGAAAATATATGTTAAGAAAAACAAAATTGTAGTATCTTGAGATCCAGCAAAGCTCAAGTTTATGATATTTTATATTTAGCTGAAAATAAACTGATGCATATTTTAATGATGATGGGTCCACGCTAGTGAAAACTTTAGGTTCTTAATAGTAAAAATACTTCAAATAACTCATGCAGAGTTCCAATATGGCCTTGAATACCCTCTTGATATCTTACTTTTTTTGCTCATTAGTGACAGGAGGTTGGCCAGGTATTCCTCACCGTTGTTTTCCATCCTCGCTATCAGGTAGCAATTTTCCTGTTATTGTTTTCTAAAGGTGATATTGTGGTTTGCACTGTGCACTATCAGTAGAATTCTTTCTGTCCTGCTCTCTGGCACTCCTGGAAAAGCCCCTTCTTGGAGATAAGCTGAATATGAGAGTAATCAACATACCAGACAGCTCAACCAAAATGTACAAAATGTGCATCTGTTCACCTAGGAAGTAATAAAACTCTGTAGCGGACAGAAAGACAATGAATCCAGGACAATCTGTATACAACATGTATAAAAAATAGGTCCAAGTTAAGAACGTATGAAGTCAGAAATGAGTAGAGACTGACTATTCAGTCCATTACGCATCCTTGGTTAGCTAAAAGCTAAGCTGTCTCAATATCTCATCCATATACTTTTAAAAGTTATCAATGTAAAGCAGTTCTTACATTATGGTCATGGTCTTGCATAACAAAATGCACCATCCCATGTGGCCTTCAGAGTACTGATTGGCACTAACACAGACTTGTATTTACTGTCTGTGTGGAATTTTCACATTTACGTCATGCCAATGTAGATTTGCTCTGCATAATGTGAACTTACCCTCCATTCTATAGATCTGTCATCATTGGCATAGTATAATTATATTCAGGTGTGTGCATGAGATGACCCTATGATGTATTAGTAGTCATTTTATTATCAAGCTTTGAAAAAGTATTATTTCATGCAACTACTTTTTGTATACATTATTAATGGGGAAATGTTTTATTGTTTGTTTAGATTTAGTCTTGCTACTTTCTAGTAGGCCTGTGACTTTAACTGGATTTATGGATTTCTTACCAGTGTGGCGGACGGCCAGGTCCCATGCCCAGCAGGGATGCCTCTTCAATATATATTCAGGGGAAGCAGCCCTGAATGGTGCAATACCTCCCCCTGGACGTTGGATGGCTGTCCCCCTGGGTTGGAGCGGTGCCTCAGCCTCCCGCAGGGCTCAATGGGAGTTGGAGTTCTCTACAGCCCTGTTGGGATCTGGGGTGGCCGGCAATGGATGCTGCAGCTGGGACTCCTGAGCCCGTTTAGGCAGCCTATTTACCACACCCGGGTGGACTATAAATGGAGCCAGCAACCACTACTCAGGGGCCAGAGTCTGGAGAAGGAGGACTAAGCTTGTGGAGGAGTGGTGGTAGAAGATAGGAGTGTGGTTTTTGTACTTGAGTTTGTGCTTGGGACTGTGTTGTGGCTGGGGGGATTACAGGTAAGACGTGCCCTCCAGCTGAAGAAAATAAAAGTATATTTATTTTTATACATCCAATCTGTGTCGGGTCGGGAGCAATATAGTGCATTTGTTACAGTGGCGTAGTCGGCAGGATTCCAATCTGTTTGTTGGGCCAGGATCTGTGTAAAATTTCTGTAACGACCCGACACAGTAGGGCGAGGAATGCGCACGGTGCAGGAGTGCAAGAAGCGTGCACCCCAAGACAGCGCACTGAAGCGCGCATCCGCGGCAGGAGTATAAATAATGCTGAATTGGTACTAAGGGGCACAAAGTGTGCCAAGAAGATATCCCCACACCATGCCTGTGCAAACTGTAGCCTCAGTTGACTGTTCTTAGCTGGCAGGAGTGGCTGCCGGTGTGTTCTCCTGCTGCTGTAGCAGATCTGCTTCAAGGTTTGACGTGTTGTGCATTCAGAGGTGCTCTTCTGCATACCTCAGTTCTAACAAGTGGTTATTTGAGTTATTCTTGCCTTTCTATCAGCTCAAACCAGTCTGGCCCTTCTCCTCTGAATTCTGGCATCAACAAGGTATTTTTGTCCTGGGAACTGCTGCTCACTGGATATTTTCTCTTTTTCAGACCATTGTCTGTGAACCCTAGAGGTGGTTGTGCTTGACAATCCCAGCAGATCAGCAGTTTCTGAAATACTCAGACCAGGCAGCTTTAAATTACATTGCTCTCCTAAAGTCTTCCAGAAAACATGATACCAGTTCAAATATGTAAAATGTTTCTTGGCCTGGCATAGGAACCTGACTAAGGCCTGCTAACTTTGAGGAGCTCTGCAATCTGTTACTCTTTTCCACTGCCTCAGTACTTTGAATAACAGACTATCATATCATATCTATCAGCATGATTAGACAATTGTTCATCTAAAAATGAAGGGTTTGATGAAAAAATGTGTATTGGTTCAGGATGCTCACCATGTTTTGTTTGATCACATTTCAAGCACTAGAAATAGTTTACATTCCAAGCCGAGGGACCATTTATAGCAAGTCTTTGTCTAACAAACCAAGCTGTTTAGAAGATGAGACCCAAATGGACTGTTTCAAGCAGGATATATCAAATACATATACCTTTTAATAACCCATGCCCTTATAGTGTGTACTTCAGTCTCTCTGTTGGAATCAAAGTTGAAATCAGCAGCTTGGTAATTGCTAGTTACTCTCATCATTAATCATATTTACTCACTTTATTGCCAAGCAGTATGCCACTGAGTATCTAAAAATGCTTATTAGTAGTTTTTTGACATTTCAAAACATGTGGGATCCAATAACTAACAGTAGGCAGAATAGAGGGACCAAGCCATAGGAGTTTATTTTCATCTAGGTCTAAAATAATTGTTTCCTTTATCAGAAAATATTTACTACAGATAAACTAGTGAAAGAAAGACACATAAATATTTTTTACAATACAGTATTACATCCTTCCTTAGTAGATACCTAATGAAAAGTTTAAACTTAACCTTATTGCTATTGTATCTACTGGTAAATTCACTTTTTTGGGCTATTAGACAAGTATCAAGAGACCCTTGTTGATAGATTTTATGTATTGTATTAATAGTGTCGTTTACACCTTCAACAAGGCAACATGTCAGCAAATTTAGAAAGGAATTAAAAGTGTACCACAGACACTTTATTCACACAGTAACAGCAAGAAACCCAGCAGCTCAGTAGGAGTTCATTTAATACTTTTCAAGGTCTACTGCAAACTGTCATATGTAATAAAACTCTATCTCAATGGAAGCTCAGCAGTCATTGTATGTGTGCCTTATTTCCAAATGTGATGAGGAAATTGCTCTGTTTAAAATAGGAATCTAAAAATTAAAAAAAAAAATCAAGTTTAAATAGGAATGTTTGTGTAATATGGAATTTTAAATCTTAATGTAAATGGGAAAATTGTTATATTTCCACATGGGTTGCTCCTCTGGCTAGGGTTCAAATTCTTGTTTTATGTCATCTTTTTATTTTTGATTCTTTTGTATGTATTAGTTTTAGAGAGTCGAGATTGCATTGGTTTGGACATGTGCAGAGGAGAGATGCTGGGTATATTGGGAGAAGGATGCTAAGGATAGAGCTGCCAGGGAAGAGGAAAAGAGGAAGGCCTAACAGAAGGTTTATGGATGTGGTGAGAGAGGACATGCAGGTGATGGGTGTAACAGGGCAAGATGCAGAGGACAGAAAGATATGGAAGAAGATGATCCACTGTGGCAACCCCTAACGGGAGCAACCAAACGAAGACGAAGATTTGCAATTGATTGTGTTTATGTTTCAATGCCTTGGTGATGTTGCCAGGGACTGCCCTATAAATCCAGAGGGTCTCCCACAGTTCCTGTGCGGTGGAGTTGGTGAGATTCCTTGTGTTTTGCTGTGTTTAGTGCTTTTTTGATATTATTGGATTTTTTTTTTTGACTTTCTGCTCTGTTCATTTGACCTTGCATTGGATTCTGTATTGGGAGTTTATTTGCTTTTGGAATTGCCTTTAACAGCTGTTATATGCCTTTTATGCACTTCAGAGCTTCACAGTATTACAGAGCAGTTTTTGTGAAGAATAAATCTTTCATTTTAGAAAGATTCTATGAGACCCTTTTGGTATCTGGCTGGGGTTTTTCATGGGATTTCCTCCTCTAGTAGACATTTTTGGAAGTGCTTTTCTGACTTACGTGCTTTGGAACCCCTAGTTTATGAATAAAACTCTCAACACATAGCAAACCACATCAGCAGGAATTCACTGATATAAGCCATGATTAATTTTTAACTGAGTATGTCAAAAAGCCAATGAGACAAGAAGCCTGTCTGTCTGACCTTTACACTCTAATGTTAATTTAAGGAATATTGAATGCAGAAGCTATTGAGCTCTTAGGATCTAGTGGTTGTAATAAAATACATTTTATAGTGATGTTCCAAGCATACATAGAAAAATTATTAAGAGATTGGTCTCGTCTGTTGTGAGAGATGGATGTCTGAAGCGGAGCTCAGTTAGCAGCGGTGTTATTTTTTATATTATTTCCTTATTATCCTGAGATATCCTGTATTTATCCAACCCGAGGGTTCTACTACAGCATAGAAAGGGGCTCAGAAAGAAATGGAAAAGAAAACTAAAGCTGCATCCAAGCCCAGACTGACAAGTCCAAGTTCAAGCTCAAGGTACGGCCTTTCAGAGACTGACCTGGAACAGATGGGCGAAAGCCCAGACTCCTCAGGACCACGGTCCACAGCATCGTCTCCAGTTGAGAGTGAAGTGGGGAGCGAATGTGCGAGTGACACAGGTCACGACAGCTCGCCGATTGGAGAAGATCATTTGAAACTGGAAAAGGCCTTGCAGTCTGCGCTTTCACCAACTCCACGCGAGCCGGGAACATCGGCTGTAATACAGCCTGCCGCTTCATGTACAGTCCTCGAAAGCAGAAATGATCTGTCCGAACTGAAGGTGATGATTGCTGAGCTCAAGCAAGAGATAAAGAATGATATAAAGAAAGAAAGAAATAGTATGCTCAAGACAAACGAGAGGATAAGTGAGAAGACAAGTGAGAAACTGCGGTGGGAGTTGCAAGAGCTGCGGCAGGATAACAAAGACTCGGAGAAACGCGTATATATCCACTTTGAGGCGGCCTTTAATGGTATGCTGGATAAAATTGAGGAGCACATTCAGGAAAACGCGTCTAAACTGAACACATTTCCCAATCAGCTGGAGGATGTTAAGCAGGCATTCACGACTCGAATTGAAATAGCTGAAAATCTAGCATCCACCGCTGATTGAAAATCTACAGCTGCCAGTTCCAAATGCAAAAAACTCGGAGACAGACTTGCTGCTCTGGGAGATGGAAGCAGAGGGAATAATATTAGAGTCGGAGGTCTACCTGAGAATCGTGAAAGTCTAAACCCAGTGAAATTTGCAACTTTTCTCTAAAATAATTGGAGAGGACTTTAAATCAGATACCGAGATAGCAGCAGCTTATCGCATACGCGGATCAAATACCTTTAGACCTAGGTCTTTTATTATCCGCTTTGAGAGATTATTATGTAAGATAGATGTGATGGCACTCCTCAGACGCAAGAAAGAGATTATATTTGAAAATAACCACATTCGTATTTTCCCTGACTTCTCTCCTGCAACAGCTGCTAAACGTGCAGCCTTCTACAACATTACACAGTGGTTACGGCAAGCCGATATCAAATAAGCCTCTTGTACCCTGCCAAACTAAGAGTGGATGTGCAAGGCCAATACTATGTCTTTTCCAGCAGGGAGGAAGCAGAAAAGGAATTAAGAAAGCTGATCCCGACACTATTCTGAAACACACTAGTGAGTTGCATCCTGTCATGGCATGGCAAGGAGATGTCACCTGCTGTCTGATCCACTTGTAATGATACGGGTATTATAATTATACATTATATTCATTACTCGGACGCTTTCTGTTTATGTTTTAATTACAGTTATTTTACTTCTACTCTAAAGGAGACTGTTTAATATCACACCCTTGGTTTATTGTTATTATTGTATTAAAACTTACTATGCTTATCGTGGACCACTTTATAACACCATCCCCTGAGTTTATTTTCTTATTACTTTGAGATTGCTGAAGACTATATTATATATTTCATGCTTATAGTTTGTTAATGATTATATTTTAGGCATATAGTATTTAGACTATATTGGCAATAGATATCTGTACATTTTAATCCTAAAACGCCACTGCATGGGGGCTTGTTTTGCTTTGGACTTGCTCTGTCTCAAGGTATATCAGAGGACCGAGACATTGTGAAGTGGGGTCCAGCCTCACGTGAGGAGGCAAAATGGGGGGTGGGGGGATAAGGTGGGGAAAGAAAGAGAGCAGGCTATATCTAATCTATCCTTTTAATCCTTATAATTATAACTACCAACGTAACAATAGGCTGCATGGCAATAACTCTTGGGGAAATAGGAAATTAAGGTTAAAGCAGTCTCACTTCCAGTTAAGACTATAAAATGACATCAAAAACTCAGAATCAATATCTCCATGATGGGACAGTTAACAATATTAGCTGGAATGTTAAATGCCTGAATCACGAATTAAAGAGAAAGAAAGTACTCTCTCACCTAACAGGTTTAAACGCTAAAATAGTATTTTTACAGGAGACCCACTTACTAAGCAAGGATCAGTTCCGTCTGCAAAAGGAATGGGCTGGCCAAATGTTCCATTCTATCTTTACAAAGAAAACTAGAGGTGTGGGAATTCTCATACATAGAACAGTCTCATTTGTAGCATCAGATGTAGTATCTGATCCTGAAGGGAGATATGTGATTGTCATGGGCAACTTATTTAACTGTAAAATGATTTTGATAAATGTTTATGCACCTAATGTCGATGATAAGGAATTCATACAAAATGTATTTGCATCCATCCCCAATGTGAACACAATGTGAACATAAAATTATAATGGCTGGGGACTTTAATTGTGTTTTAAATCCACTCTTAGATAGGACTCCTGTCACAGGGGGCATGACATCTAACACTGCAAAGATAATTACATGGTTTGTAACTGACCACAAGTTATCAGACCCCTGGAGGTTTCTAAACCAAAACTCAAGAACATATTCTTTCTACTCACCAGTACATCATTGCTACTTAAGAATAGATTATTTCTTTACAGATAATAATTTCTTGCCTACGATTAAATCTTGCAAGTACGATGCTATTGTTATTTCTGACCATGCACCTCTGATCTTGGAACTAAAGTCACTATGCCCCACACACTCACCTCGTAGATGGCGTCTTAACCCGCTTCCAATAGCAGATGAGAACTGTACAGAATTTATATCCAAACAAATCAGTTTCTTCCTAGAGACAAATACATCCTCAAAGGTTTCTGCAGGAATACTCTGGGAAACTCTAAAGGCCTTCTTAAGAGGACAGATTATTTCATATCTTTCCCAAAGGAATAAATTAGAAACCAAGAAAGTATCAGAACTAAAAAGCAAAATTACTAGAATAGATGAAGAACATGCCAGGCAACCAAGCGAGGCTCTACATAGGAAAAGGCAGGCTCTGCATTCAGAACTCAACCTCTTGACAACTAAAGAAACTGAACAACTAATTTATAAATCCAGACATCATTACTATGAAAACGGAGAGAAAGCTAATAAGCTTTTAGCTCAACAAATCCACAAAAAGAGGTTCGCAATGCAATCCCAGTAATCACCAACACGAACGGAGACAAAATCATTGACCATAAAAATATAATGCACACATTTAGGATTAATAAAGTATCTATCTATCTATCTATCTATCTATCTATCTATCTATCTATCTATCTAGAGACTACTATAAATCCTTATATTCTACTGAGTTTAAAGAAGACAACACACAATCTAATGCATTTATGGATACATTACAGTTACCACAAATAGATACTTTTAGTGTGGAGGAACTGGATAAACCTCTGGCACTATCAGAATTACTAGATGCTATAAAGTCACTTCAAGGCGGGAAAGCAGCAGGCCCTGATGGCTACCCTGCAGAATTTTATAAGAAATTCTCTGCTCAGCTAGCTCTCCTCCTATTAGCAACATTTACAGATGCTAGAGACAATAAAATTCTACCTCAAACTTTTCGCCAAGCATTAATCACTGTCTTTCCTAAACAAAATAAAGACTTATTACAATGTGCATCATACAGACCAATTTCACTTCTGACTAATGATGTTAAGATACTCTCAAAAATCATAGCTAGAAGGATGGAGAAAGTGCTGCTTTCGGTAATATCACAGGATCAAACTGGATTTATCAAGGGTCGACACTTATTCTCCAATTTTCGATGCCTGTTTAATGTAATATACTCACCAACAAAGTCAAACACCCCAGAAATATTATTATCATTGGATGCAGAAAAAGCATTTGACATGATTGAATGAAAATACCTTTTCACTACATTAGAGAAATTTGGGTTTGGCCTGAACATTTGTGCATGGATCATACTACTGTATACCAATCCAGAAGCTTCAGTTTGTATTAACAACATTTTTTCAGACTACTTTAAACTAGAATGAGGTACCAGACAAGGATGCCCCTTGTCACCACTGCTGTTTGCAATCGCCATTGAACCACTGGCGGTTCACTATCGAAATGCTTATCAGATAAATGGGATTATCAGAGAAGGCCTGGAACAGAAAATTCTCTATATGTAGATGATATGGTACTGTATATATCAGACCCACAGAATTCTGTGCCTGCTGTCTTAACAGCACTTACAGAATTTCAAAAGATCTCTGGTCTCAGAATTAATCTGAATAAAAGTGTACTCTTTCCAGTGAATTCTCAAGCATATAATATTAGATTGGACACCCTACCTTTTATCATTGCAGATCAGTTTAAATACCTAGGGGTAAACATCACAAGTAAACACAAAACTCTTTATCAACAAAATTTCGCCGTGTGTATGGAAAAAATTAAGCAAGACTTACATAGATGGTCAACTCTTCATCTCACTCTAGCTGGAAGAATTAACATTGTTAAGCTTCTTTTTTTATTTCAAAACATTTCAATATACATCAATAAATCATTTTTAAGCAATTAGATTCAACAATAACCTAATTTATTTGGAACTCAAAACATCCACGAATCCAAAGAGTGACCCTACAAAGACCAAAGGCAGAAGGTAGCATGGCTCTACCTAACTTTCAGTTTTATTACTGGGCAACAAACATACAAGCCATAAAAACCTGAACACAAATAGATGAACATACACAGGCCTGGTCCGCAATAGAAGTAAAATTCTGCAGTACTTCTTTATATTCCCTGCTTTGTGCCCCAATAAATGCAAGGTATCGGCAATATACTAATAACTCAATTGTGCTTCACTCACTCAGAATATGGAACCAATGTAGAAAGCATTTTAAGATGGAGAAGCTTTTATCTGTGGCACCTCTGCAAGAGAACCACCTCTTTCAACCGTGGAAAACATATGCAGTTTTTAATATCTGGAAAAAATTTGGGATTAAAATGCTCAGAGATCTTTATATAGACAACATCTTTGCATCCTACGAACAATTACATTCCAAATTTAACTTTCCAGCTACACATTTCTTTCACTATCTTCAAATTAGGAACTTTGTTAAACAGAACCTGCCTGATTTTCCTCATCTTGCACCTTTGTCCATGCTGGAAAAAATAATTCTCAATTTCAAGGACTTAGACACCATCTCTGTAATATATAAAATTATTTTACAGTCCCTCCCTTTCAAAGATCCAAGAGGACAATGGGAAAAAGATCTCTTAATCAATATATCAGAAAGGGAGAGGAAAGTAGCAATGCAGAGACTTCACTCAAGCTCCATATACGCAAAGCATACAATTATTCAACTCAAAGTTATATATCGAGCACATTTGTCTCGCCTAAAACTTTCCAAAATGTTTCCAGGGCAAGATCCAACCTGCGAACACTGCAATCAAGTCCCAGCCTCATTGGGTCACATGTTTTTGGCCTGCACCAAATTAACATAATTTTAGACCAAAATTTTTAAGGGCCTTTCAGACAGCCTTGGTGTCACAATCCCTCCTAACCCATTAACAGTGGTGTTTGGTGTTCTTCCAGATGGGTTTAAAGTGGAGAAGGACAAACAATTTGTGATTGCATTCACTACACTTTTGGCACGTAGACTTATTTTGCTAAACTGGAAGAATCCTAACTCTCCTCTTTTAAGTCAGTGGGACACCAATATTTTATACTATTTGAAATTGGAAAAAATCAAATATTCAGTTAGAGGATCTGTACAGAATTTTTTTTAAAACCTGGCAGGATATAATCAATAAAATTTTAAAATAAGCTCTTAAAGCACAGAGGAACCAATTATCTCCACATTTCTTTTTCTTCTCTATTCATCTCTACTGGCCTATTAAACTCATCAATTTAGGTATGTTTACAAGCCTTAAGTTTTACCCCGTTGGCCATGCTGTCTCTCTCGGGGTGGGGGTCAACTTATTTTTCAATCCTATTTTTTGTAAAAATTGATCAATTTGTATGAATGATTACAATAAAATTAATAAAATTATAAAAAATAAGAAAAATTAAAGGTGCTGAATTGAATTTTAAAAAACAAAATTTGAGCAGATGCTGACAAGTCTTAAAGAAACAAACCATAATGAAATTTTAGGCATTGTCAGAACAAAAGGGACAAGAGAGACAAATAAGGTTTGTGGTAGCCACCCCGTATATTGTGGTTTGCTCCTGTTCAGGCAAAGAAACCAAATTTTAACTGAAGTATAGATGACAAAAATGGCGGTTTTATAGTTAGTCAGAGGAAATGAGATCATCAGGGCTGGAACCAGAAGTGATGTCCTTGGAGCCAGAATCGGAAGTGATGTTATTAGGGCTAGGCGAGATTTCCCAGAAAATGAGAAGGGGTTAATGCACTCTGCTCTTCCCTGGTCCGGCATGGAATTACCTTCATTTGAGCCCTTTAGCTGCCTTCCATGCACACGTTTGTGACAGCATGTAGACAGTTGAGGAGTTTAAAGCTATACTTCACATAAGGCAAATCAGTGAATCAGATAAAGAAATCAGTGAATAAGAAAGAAACTGTGAAAAAATGCAGAAGAAAACATGGATTCATTGTACGTGAAATGGTAGAGAACTCTTGACTGACCCTTTGACCTATGAGCACATGACATCAACAATATAATGGAAGTTAGAAATGATTGAAAGTAGGAAGAGAAGAATATATAAGAAAATGTCACTAACAACAGGTGTTTTAAGTATTTCAGCAACAATAGGGCTGTCTGACAGTGGAATCTACTTGGAAAAGTAAAGGGGAAATAAAATATACAAAAGAGGAAAACAGCAAATATTCTTAAATCTTATTTCTTATGTACTCACTGTTTAAGAAATTGAAAATCTTTCAATGACGTCCCACAACATTAATGCAGTACTAGCAATTTTGAAATACCAGAAAGAGAAGTTCTGCCTTTAGCTAAAAAAAGCTGAAATCAAATAAATTGCCAATATCAGATAACATTTACTCTAAAGTGCTGAAGGATGCTGATAATTACATATAAACTCATATTTTGCAGAAGTTGTTGAATTCAAGAGACATTCCTAGTAACTGGAAGCTAGCAAATGTTTTATTTTAAAACATTCGAAACAAAAGATGATCAGGCCAGCATTAGTAACTGTAAATCATTTAGTTTGACATGCATAAGGTGGTGTATGGTATTATTTATCTCTGTTTGCAAAACCCTGTTTTAAAGTACTGAATAGCAGAATGGTAATCAAACACAAAGACAAAGTGTGCAGTTGAGTGCAAAAGTAGTTTCAACACAGAAAACACCAAGTTGTATTGCAAGGAAACGTTTTCAATTGATCTAACATTGAACATAATGCACCTCAGGGATCAGTGCCACTCTTTTCAATGTACTGTATATTAATGATACAGATAAGAATGTAACTAACAAATGGGTTAGATCTGCAGATGACAGTAAACTTAGGAGAAGGTATATACCCCAGAACCATCAAAATCTTTCTAGATAAATGTAGAAAGAATTCAGACTTCGGCAGAGTGTGGCAGTTTATGTTTAACAAATGTATTATTATTATTACTGTTATTATTAAGATAAATTTATGTTAGGTTTCATGCATAGCAGGTCAAATTGACAGATATAATTGAGCAATGAAGTTCTGAAGCTTGAAACTGCACATAATGAGAAAGATGTTTGAGTCACAGTGGACTTCTCACTGACCAAGAACTCACAGTGTACTGACGTGAATAAGAAGGCTAATAGAGGTATTGGTGGCATAGCATGCTGTGCTGAGCTCAAGTTGGTGAATGTTATACTTAAGATGTACAATAAACTTGTGAGGCATCATCAGGAACATTGCATCCACTTTTGGTCTCTATATTTGGCCATTAATGGAAAATCCATGCAGACAGGGAGAGAACGTGGAAAATCCATAATGATAGGGATCTGGATGGTGTGACGGAAGGCAATTACCCAGCCGAGACACCAATGGAATGGAAGGACCAGGGTAGAGAATCGCTGACGCAATACTTAACCTGGGATGCTAGATGGCAGCCCTCCTGGGCAGCTGTGGCAGCACGCACTCCCTCAGGGCATGCTGGGAGTTTGGTACAGCCCTGTTGGGTGCCGTGGGGGCCACCAGGGGGAGCTGCAGAGTCTTATAGTGAATTTCTACTTCAGTTAATACTGGTGAGACACCTTGAACACTCCTAGGACCTGAATAAAAGGAGCAGCCTCTTTCCAGAGACGGGAGGAGGTGGACGAAGCTTGCCTGATATGGAGTGGAGGTGGAAGGATTGAACAAGGAAGAGAGGAAGAGTAAAGATGGTGAATTGTACTTGGATACTGTCCTGTGGGGAGAGAGAAAATGTTCTCAAACTGTAAATAAAACATATGTCGTGTGGCAAACTTGTGTCTGCCTGTCCGTGTTGGGTTGGGGCAGCTATACGCACCCCGGTGGTCCACAATGGGAATATAACTTAAGACTATGGGACTGTGAGGAAACAGCATTCATTACCATACCACCATCCCACCCAAGAATACTCAAATACTCACAATGCCCCCTTGTGCATTTGGAATTACATTGCACGTGTTATTTTACTGAAATATACTGCTTTCTTTTTTGTCAAGCCATTTAAAAAAATAATAAAATAAACAAAGATTATAAAATATCTTACCATGCCAGACCTGATAATGACAAAACGGTTCAGATGTGTTAGAAAACTTTTGGTTGCCTAGTCAGTCTCTCATTGAAATATTTATAAACTGTGATATTAACAACGTAACATAAAATGATATAATATAACATAACCACATTTAATCCAATTCATGGAGTGAGTGTAAGTCAGGATAAAACTCTGGATAAGTATAAGTTCACCAACAGGACCCACTCAGGCACACTTACACTAACCTGAGGTAAATTTGGTATTGACAGTTAACCTAACGGGCACATTTTGGGTTGATATGGCAGGGAACTCACATAGATACTGTATGTAGCAAACGCACAAACTCTACGTGGACAGCTGTGAGGTTTGGAAGTCAAACACGGAAGAGTGGATTCAGGTAACGGTTGTGTTTTTTGTTAACTGCTGTGCTGTGCTGCAGAGTCACCAAGCTATGATACTTATGTTTATTTTTGAACAAAACACAGTATTTCATCATTTAAATAAGCATACAAGTATGTAAGACTGATAGTTGTACTTGAACTCCTTAGTTAGAGGTATAACATAGTGTTATGCCTCTGGAAACATGACATTCCTATGCCCTCATGCAGATTTTTCCTGTGAGCCAATGATGTTGTACTTTCGTCAACCATAAACACATAAGGTATTGCCATCTCAATTGCAACTCCCCAGAAACAGTTGCGGGCCATGAGGACACTCTGTCAACCTTACTAAAACAAATTGGAAGAGCAAAAAGAAATAGTTTCCTGATATTTCTAGTAAAGAATTCACTCTATTTTTAGATTGCTAAAATATAAAGAAAGTGTGTAATGAATTAATGACTGGGGCAATGGCTCTAGTTATTCCGAAATCCCATTTCATGCCCCGGAATAGATGCTTATTTACTGCAGGTCTGCAAAAATAGACAACTAATATATAATAAAAGTTTATGAACACATTTGGTATAGTGTATGAGTTCATTATAATGGACATGCATGAATGGGCGTGGAGTGGCTGACACCCTTTAATTTGCTATTTATTGGTTGGGCAGAAATCAGTCAATATTGAGGAAAATTTCCAAATTAGAAGTCAGTGGGTACAGACAAGCCGGTAAGAAATATATTTGCTGTTATTTCAGTCTGTGGTTGAACCTTTAGAAAAGATTTCAAAGTCTTGGTCTTCTAATTTGCCACACATCCAGACCCACATTTCTATTAATAATTTCATCACCACGTTCTTTGCTCTTTGCTTTATCTGAAAATATGTGTCCATCTACTCTACTCACCCACACAAACCAATGATGCTGACAGCAGTGGTGGATAAGACGAATGTGTGAGTAGCTTGAAGGCTGAGACAGAGATAAAATCCAAATATCACATTAAAACCCCTCTGTGCCAAAATGAAAATGGACCTAGCCCAAGACCAATATTCAAGAAATACTGTTAGACAGAAATAGAACAGCTCAGTCTAAAAAAGAGCAGGCGTGAGTGGCATAAAAATATTCCATCCTGAGATAAGAATAGCTGTCAATGTGAAATAATCTTTAAAAACAGAGCTCCAAAGCAGCCTTAGACATTTTAAAAAATGCAGCAGTAGAAAAGGCCATACACATGATGACCTTTCCATGACCTACTTTTGCAAATAATTAAAGGAATTTCAATGATCTTCATAAATTCCATTGACATGATACATTATGCTCAAGGTCAGATGGCATTGTTCAGTGGTATGAGTGGTGGCACAAGTACGTTTGCTCACTAAGTCACTGAAAAAAACACCTTATCTGTTTCATCGTCTGCAAAATAAGAGACGATGTATTATAGTCAGTTTTCAAAAGGCACACAGACACTAAACTTTTAAGACATTAAACACAAACGTTTTAGATTTGTCATATACTAAATAATTCTGTAAGTCTGAGTGGGGCTGATTTAAAAAGAAACCAGGGAAAGAATGTGGTGGTTGCATCATTAGAACAGTAGAATCGTTTTGACAAGAACAGGCTATTCATCCCAACAAACTGTCCAATGCTTTCCACCTTATTTCTCCAAAATAACATCAAGATGAGTTTTGAGGGTCTCTAAAGTCCTTCTCTCTGCCACACTACTGTTTATTTCATGTGTCTATGGTTCCTGGTCCTTGACTTCTCAGCCACAGATGGAAAAGATAGATACATGAGTGATAATGACCAATGCCTGATGCTTGATGTTAAAAGTGGTGTCCATCTTGATGTTATAAGAGGGCACCTTCAGGAGTCAGGGCTGGGCTGCTGCTATGATTAAAATATATAATTGAGTTGGATTAGAATATAAATAACAAGCTGGTTAAGTCTTCTTAGTCTATTGCCAAATTTCCCTGTGGGACAATGTTTTATCTATCTATCTATCTATCTATCTATCTATCTATCTATCTATCTATCTATCTATCTATCTATCTATCTATCTATCTATCTATCTATCTATCTATCTCTGAGTGAAGAAAAACTTTCTATCGTTTGTGCAAAATTTACCCACAACAAGATTCTAACTGTGCACATGTGTTCTTGATGAACTCATTTTAAAGTAACGGAATGGGTTCACTGCACTAATTCCCTTCATAATTTTAAAAACTTCAATCATGTCACTTCTTAATCTCCATTTGCTTAAATAAAATGGTTCAACTCTTTAATATTTCCTTATAGCTCATACCTCTCAGTCCCAGAATCAGCCTAGTTGCTCTTCTCAGAATGTTTTCTAGCACTGCTGTGTCTTTTTTGTAGTCTGGAGACCAAAACTGAAAACAGTACTCCTCAGTTATGCGGTATAAAGCTTAATCGTAACCTCCATTGACTTGTACTGTACACATCATTCTATATAACCCAGTAATTTGTTAGTCTTCTTAGTGGCTTCTGCACACTGTCCAGATGTTGATATGGACCAGTCCACAGTGACTTCCAGGGCACCCTCAAGTTTTAGACCTCCCATTGTGTATTCAGATTTAACACTTTTTTCTGCAATACCATACATGTACTTACATTAAGTTTCATCTGTAATTAACCAGCTTATTATTCATACTCCTCACTCAACTCCTGCTTTTCCATAATGGTTTGCCTTCCTTCCTTCAGTTTCCAGGACACAAAAGCCCCACAACATCACCACATAGGGTCTTGCCTTGATTTAGCACCTAGGAGAACTTGCCAAAGACAGCATTGCACTTTTTCCAATGCATATCCTTGTTAATTTGGGGTCATTTAACTTTTCCTACTTGGGATGCCAAAAGCCTTTTGTCTCTTTTGATTTTTTACATACATTGCATAACTAATATTCTGGAATAATGAATTGATATGACAAACTAATCAAACAATTCAGACTTTGTGATGGGTATTTCAAACTTCTCTTTCGTTATTAATTACTTTTGGAAAAGTCACCTGTGCTGGCCATCTTTGTTGTAACAGTGCTCAGTGTATGAACTTGTTCATAGCTGTAACTGTACTACCTGTACATTTTATAGAGGTCATAACTGCTGGCTACACTTGTGAAACTGAAGAGCAGGCTTAACATGGTTGAGGTGCAAAACAGCAAACCTAATCCTGCTTGTGAGGAAAAGAGAGTTGACTCAGTGTAGTTAGATAAAGTAAAATGAATGTAGCCAGGCCTTGTCAGTAAAAAAAAAAAACAGATTTTATCAGAACCTTCAAATAACCTCAGAAAAATCTTTAAATTAAAAAGAATCATTGCTAGCTGCTGACATTGTATTGCATTTTCTTGATCGTTAGTCAGGCAGTAAGCATGCACACCATTGCTGATGCTCCAATCTATCAAAGTGACCACCTCACAGTTTTTGAGTGCCACAAATTTTGTAGTACTGGCAGATGCCTAATCTTGGTTTTAGTTAAGAGTACTCACTCCATGAAAACAGTAAGGTAGCCAATAATTTCTTCAGCCTACTAGGAAAACCTGCAGGTTATACAGTGAAATCAGTGGATTTAAAATGCACATTTGACTGTTGCATATAGTATCCATCATAATATAAACATAGTTGTCTCTTAATCCAGCATCATTCTAGAGGACTTATAATATGGGCAGAATGACCAGACAAATTGTGTGTTGGTAGGCTATTGATACAGTAGATCCATGACACTACCAAAACTTCTAACCTTTTGACTATTTGCAAACATAACTTGTGTTTTGTACTAAATTACGACATCTTTCTTGTTGTCCATTACAGACTTCACCTTATATTTATTTATCTGAATAATATTTTACTTTAAAAAATGCTGCTTATTGTAACTGGGTTTCCTTGTAAATGTTCTTTTTAATATATTGGTTGGCTGAGTATTGGTTAAACAGAATCAATCCATCCATCGGTTTTCTTAACCCACATATTAGAGGGGATGTTCCATCAGTAATGGGTACATACCAGAAACTAACCTTGTACACTCAAAAGATTACAATATGCAAGATTTCGAGGCAACTCAGGCCCCTTCTTCAGACAAGATGCCTGAAGAGGAGGCCTGAGTTGCCTCAAAAGCTTGCATATTGTAATCTTTTAAATTTGCCAATAAAAGGTGATGTTTTGCTTGACTTCTCACTACATCCATAAAGGCTAACACGGTACAACACCCTAGTACTACTTTGTACATTCAAGATACACAACTACACTCACTTATTCCAAGACTGCCATCTTAAATACTTATACGTTTGAACTAGCAGAAGAAATTCTTGTGAATATAAGAACAACATAGAAGTTTTACACTGAAAACCTCAAGTAAGAATAAGAGTCCAAGTGATGTCATTCTTCTTCTTGTGCCATTGTACTGGCTTAAATAATTAAGTAACAGATTGAACTTTAATAGTTACAGTCTTGTAATATTGTTATCCCCTAGCATGACTTATTTGATCATTTTTATTACACCATTAGTAAACAACATTCCAAAACATATTTCCATGGAGCATCCAACTTAAAGATTTCATAGCATCCTATCCACCTCCAGAGGTCATGTAGGTTTGATGGCTTAGCCAGGGTCACACACTTGAGCAGGAGTAGGGTTTGAACCTGTAAATTCTGCACTGCATTCGATTACAGTCATTGTAAAGTACTCCCTGTTCAAGCACTCAAGTACAGATATAATTTTTTTCATGAGAGAGCACTAAAATGCTGCTGTTAATGGAAATTTCACAAGTGGTGAACACCTCATTAAAAGGGTGTAAAACAGATGCTTCTCAATTTGTTAGCATGTGGATGTGAACTTTGTGTTATAACTATTTTATTATGATAGCGTACCAAGTAGCCAGTGGTTTCCATGTCAACTGTGTTTAATGTGAAAATATGTTCTCAGTTTCTATTTGCTAAGCTTTGAATGGAAGTGTTAGATGTTCATATAGAAATGATTACATTTCTTAATGAATTACAGTTGAAAAGATATAAGTATGAATCAAACGATTTAATATCAATTACATCCATAATGACTGCTTCATTTATACATGTTGTATTTACTAAGTGCATTCTTCTGATTTGAGTTTCTTTTTTTTTCTAAATATGCACAGTCCTTTTGTATAAGAGCTGATTGATCTGAATTTAGAAAGTGTCTCCTTACAGGCTAGTATATTTGTAATAGCTTCAGTGCAAATTTATCACATTGTCTGTACTGTTTATTTCGATTAGAGAGTTGCTGAGTGCCAGGGCCCATCCTGACATCATTAAACACAATGCAGAAACCGACCAAGGACATAGTTCTAGCTTGCTGCAGAGTGTAAAAAACATTCACAAACTTACGTTCACTCATGCTGAAATACACATCTTCAAAAATGTGAAGCTGACCACTGTTGTAATTCAATAAGAATTGTTTACTAATTTAGAGCAGTACCTGTACATTGAATGAAGTTTATCTTAAGAATATGTACTGTACATCAATGGTAGAAGTCTCATAGTAAGCGACTGAGATTGTTCCGGTGTCTTGTGGCTTTTCTCTGCATCTACAGTTTAATTCCACATTTCACAGATTGTTAGGTCCATAATTGTTAGGTAAATTATGATCTCTAAATGGACCTGGTGTGGATCAGAGCACTCTGTGATGGAATGGCAGCTCTCCAGTGCTGGTCCTGTACTTAGTTTGTCCACTAATACTGAGACAGCCACCCACTTCATACTGTGCTGGAGAAAGTGAACATGCAGAGATAGATGCACAGTAAGGCGCTTAACTGAAAAAAACTAAGGTACTAACTGAAGTCTATTCATTTGTCCAAAAGGAAATTCATGAAAGCAAGTGCAATCTTTATTTACTTCTACAGTCTCGTTTAAAATACATGAATTAAAAGAT
This sequence comes from Erpetoichthys calabaricus, assembly GCF_900747795.2. Taxonomy (NCBI): domain Eukaryota; kingdom Metazoa; phylum Chordata; class Cladistia; order Polypteriformes; family Polypteridae; genus Erpetoichthys; species Erpetoichthys calabaricus. The sequence continues at coordinate 65,586,112 of NC_041397.2, read as the reverse complement.
CAAAATAACTCTCAATCTTGACTCTGTCAAATTATTTGTTTTAGCTCTTTATTACTAAACAATCAACAAATCGCTTACTGAGAAGAATGAGCCTGCAGTTTTTACAGCAGCCTCATTTGACTGAGTCTACTGAGATGTGCATGCCAAGGTGGCCAATCTCTAATGAGCCCTTCCATTGCTGTTGATCCACTGATACGTTTCAAATGAAATCACTTGGTTTCAATATTGATTTGGTTGTGATTTTTTAGTAACTTTCCAGCTCTACAGACATGACCGTTGTTTTCTTTGCATTGAGATGGAGCCCAAGTTTTCATGCTCTGATGATATCCAGCAAATCCTGTGACTGCTATTCTGTTTTAGCCAACATCAGCATAGTCTGTGTCTTTGAATGTTAGCCATCTGCAATGCATTGTCCATTGTTGTGCCTTTACAAACTTGTTGACATGATCCAATCAGCTGTGACATTGAAAGTAACGGTAATAAGTGCAGTTGACACAGTCCAATTTGGACTATAAAACACTTTGTTATTTTTTCATTGCTCTGTCGTAGAAGGCAGTCGCAACACAGGCAGTTTTGGCAGGAATGCTGATTCCCAGTAAAGCTTCCCATATTAAATCCGCATGGATGCTGTCAAAGGTGCTTTTGAAGTTGATGGATATGATTGTGGTCTTTATACCATACCACATATAATCCTTAAAAACTTGTCTCAATGAAAACATTTATTCGTTACAACTTCAATCAGTGTCAAAAACTGTGGATCACATAAGCTGTACCAGGGCTCCAATCATTTGTCCAAGAGCCTGCCCTACAACAGAGTCTCCATAGTTCTCACAGCAGGTTTTATTAGCGTTCTAAAATATTAGCCAAATTTCATCAAAATCATCTTCCTAAACCGTTACCATTTTGAGCCTCTTGATTGCTGGAGGAATCCTGGCTTGAGTTATTTCTTAATTTAGATAGATAGATAGATAGATAGATAGATAGATAGATAGATAGATAGATAGATAGATAGATAGATAGATAGATAGATAGATAGATAGATAGATAGATAGATAGATAGATAGATAGATAGATACTTTATTAATCCCAAGGGGAAATTCACAAACTCCAACAGCAGCATACTGATAAAAACAATATTAATTTAAAAAGTGATAACAATGCAGGTATAACAGACAATAACTTTGTATAATGTTAACATTTACTCCTCCGGGTGGAATTGAAGAGTCACTTAGTGTGGGGCAGGAACGATCTCCTCAGTCTGTCAGTGGAGCAGGACAGTGACAGCAGTCTGTCGCTGAAGCTGCTCCTCTGTCTGGAGATGATACTGTTCAGTGGATGCAGTGGATTCTCCATAATTGATAGGAGCCTGCTCAGCACCCGTCGCTCTGCCACGGATGTCAAACTGTCCAGCTCCGTGCCTACAATAGAGCCTGCCTTCCTCACCAGTTTGTCCAGGCGTGAGGCGTCCCTCTTCTTTATGCTGCCTCCCCAGCACAGCACCACGTAGAAGAGGGCGCTCGCCACAATCGTCTGATAGAACATCTGCAGCATCTTATTGTTTATTATTAGCATCTTATTATATTTTCACAACAGCTGCAGGTAGGGCTGAATTATCTAGACTCTGATTCAACACAGAAGACAATCACAGTTTAAGACCAAATGGTAGTGATGTTTCTAGCATGTTAGGCTTTCTGTTTGGTTCTTACAGCTCAACATATGGGGATCCCTGATGTTGCCACTTGGCCAGCTACCTTTACCAGAACAAGCTTTCAGGGCAGAGAACAGAGCTCTTTAATTACAATGACTGGCAGCTACATTGTCCCAGAATGCCTTCCTCTCCCTTTTCAGCTTGCTATATATATTAGTTTTTCTATCTCCTTTGTTTTCATTGATTCTGCCAGATGCATTAGAAAGCCTGTGTCATCATACAACTCTTTATGGTTTTGGTTTTTCTGAGCCTTTGGGCCCACAGCTTCCAAATCATTAACCAAAGTGTTTTGAACTTCCATTCACTGCTCTTCAATGTTTTCAAACGTGGATATGAGTTGGTAAGAGCTCAGCTGATTGAAAGAAGAAGGTCAAGAGGAAGGAGAGACTGCAGAAACACCATGTTAAGGTGGTGGAGCACCCATCTGACCAGTGACATATGGTTAATCTCTTCCTAGATGGAACCATTGAGGCTGTAGATTTATGTACTAAACCTTTTTCTTTTATATACTGCTTTGCTTCAATTTAGATTGGGGCTACTCACTAGCATACCATTCAGTTCAAAACTTTTACAATGTTCATCCATCATTTAACCCATCTGAGGATCTTCTACTCCAGAGTCTACCCTGGTGGTACTGGGCACAAGGTTGACAAGTACTCTGGACAGGGGGACAATCCATTTACAATACATATATTGTCGATGTACAACATTGTATGTGTATTGAATTCATTTAAAGATACCTTTGACTCAGGCCTTTGCTTATTCATTCAAGATTCATATTTATAATGAGTTGCTGTTCCAATCAGCTTTGAAATGGATCGTGATAGAAATAATGAGCTATCAACTACCTTTTTTGATCATTTAAATTTTTGTAATCGCCATTCTTTCCTGCTTGAAGGATTTCATGCTATGAAATAAAATTGAATTGCTAAAGGCATTTAATAAAGCATGATACATTTTCATATTTTTTGTCAGCAGGAAGACAAGAAAGCGTAGTTACATCAAACAATAGTGTAAATGTGGTTCCAATTATTCTCTTTCTTTGACTTTTCATATACTAAGCCAACACTCAATACACATTTAGTTATGGCAAAGAACTACCAATGTACAAAAACAGTAAGTTCAAAAAATGCAAAACACACAAAAGACACTATTAATGCTCAGGCTAGCCTTATTATAAACATGTACTATAGCAGATGAATACATCACTACAGAAAAGTCAATGGCTGTACTCCCTGAAAGTTGTTTTTATTTTCTCCTTCCTGACTCCTTTTGTTCATTAGGTAGGTGCTAAGAAACTTAGAAAGCTTCCCTTTTTTAAATACATTATCTGCTGTTATCCAACTATACTCAGTGAGTTCCATTATCTACTATATGTAATAGCTCCAAATCCATGTGCTTTTGAGTATGCTGGACTGATTTGGTTCCATTATCTGGTGTAACTTTACTCAATGGATGGGCACCCTCTGCGTTGACCACATGAAATTTAGAAACAAGAGGCTTTTAATTATGTGACTTGCCTGCTACAGTATGTCTTTTTGAGTAATTTTATGTGATCAGTACCTTTGCAAGGATGACATTTAATTAAATGAGTTAGCAGCCTGGCTGATTTTAAACCAAAGATAAAATGAGCTTTAAAATCTATAGATTTTAATGCTCATTGAAACCATCTTCAAATTTAAATCTGCTCCATTTCCAGTAAATTGTAGAAGTGGTGCCTTCTTTCATAGCATAATTGTAGTTCTTTAAAAAATATAAAGAGTTTGGTAATTTAATGTAAATGTGATTTGCTTCAAGGGCACTGGAAGTAGAATGACATCAAATTGTCCGGTGTTCTGCTCAGAGGAAAGCTTAATGAAGTCACTTCATTTTAGTATGTGTTGGCAAGACAGCACTAGCTACAGCAAATGGCAAAATGCCAGGTGGTGCACTCTGTGTCAAAAAAAAAAAAAAGGAATCTACAAACATGGATTTAGAGTATATGAGATCAGAGAAATTATAAATGATTAGGTTTGTATGTCTATTACACGGACAGCCGCTTTAGGGCAGCATCTGAAGTGGTGATACCCAGAGAGCTGGATTGCCCTTGTCCTGCTGCTAAAGCACTTCAAGAGTGCCTCGACTATGCATTTCTCAGTCAGTTGAGCTAATCTGTTGATGGCTTGTTCTTTTTGAGGCAGGATGGTCAGCCAGTTATAATACTGAGCATGTTAACCATATGGAAGTGAAAGTGACATGATGCTGGTGATGATGACTGTAGGGAGATTCTCATTCATTTCAAACAACTTGGAAGGACCAGACAAACATAACCATAGAAGAACCAGTGAATCGTGCATCAGCTCTTCAAAAATATTTCACCCATATAGAGGAATTTGCCAGATAATGCCTTGAAACATGGCCTGACAAATTGCAGAGGTTAGACTCCATTGAGGACATTAATTACATCTCCTATTGACAGCTTGGCTGTATCTGAATGGGTGTTGGGCTGCAGTAGCTTAGACCAGTGGTCGCTAACTCCGGTTCTGCAGGACCGCCGTGGCTGCAGGTTTTCATTCTCACTCTTTTCCTAATCAGTGAGCAGTTTTCACAGCTAATTAACTTCTTTTGAATTAATTTTAATTGACTTGCTCTTGAAGACTCAGGCCCCTTAATTACTTCTTTTTCTTTAATTAGCATCCAAACAATAATGAGATAAAAAATGAGCCAAAACAACTGGTGTCTATCATACAATATCTGAAAATAAAGAAAGATGAAGGTGTCAGAAATGTTGATCTGCTCAGGTCCCCAAAACATTTTAACAGTGCTCTTAGAAAAGAGAAAATCAAAAATTGCGAAAATGTCTGCTATTGTACAATGAGAGCAGCAACAAGCCATGGAATGAAAAAATGGGTTTAATTAATGACAAGAATAGGCACCTCATTAAGCAACTGTTTGGAGTGAAATTAGTTGGAGTTTGAGGCCCTGACTTAGGTGGTCTTTCTGTCGGCTTCCTCACTTTACATTTCATTTCTGTTTGTGTGCCATTTAAGGAAAGAAATTCAGGGGAATAAATCTTAAAAAAGCAATTCAATTAAAATGAATTCACAAGAAGTTAATTAGCAGCACAAACAGGGCACACATTAAAAAAAGGGTTAGAATGAAAACCTGAAGCAACGGTGGTCCTCCAGGACTGGAGTTGGCGACCCCTGGCTTAGACCACTTGGGTCTGGCTGTCTTCAGAAACGAGGCTTGCTTGTTCTTTACATTGAATGATGCTGGGAAATGGATGTGATGCTGACAACAGTGTAATCAGGACAGTACATTGGCAAATATCACGGAATGAGACGCATTGACATTTCTCCTGCTAGTTATGGAATGTGTGATATGAAAAAAAAATTCTGGTATTCATTGTGTAATGTTTTATCGTAGTCCTGGCCAACCACATACACACATCTCCCACGAATCCTTACAGGGTGGGCATATATTGGAAGGGAATATATTGGAATATTCTGTGATGCACTCCACACCTTCTGCAGGCCATTACTGTTGCAAGGTTAGATGTACCACAGCTCATTATCTGAAACCTGCACAAATCTAATCTCTGATCCATATACACCTATGCTGCAAATCATGGTGGTTTGTAAATGCTGTGACCATAGAGAGTCATGAGTTGACTGATATTAAACAACAATCAACAAAGACCTGAAATCCAAATTAATAGGGTTAGTTGAGGAAAAAAAGGGCTTGGGAGGGATTTGAGATTGTGGGGTGGCTTTGGGAGAAGGAAAGGCTGTAAAACAGGGAATGACAACTAAAATAACAAATTCTATGCCTCTTTGAACCCTACTAGAGAAATGGCGACTCTACCTAGCATCTACTAAGTGCTCCCTCGCATCTCAAATCTCTTTCACTATGCTTGTTCGCATCTCCATCTATTACAATGTGCTCTGCCAGCCAGCTGTCTTCCACACCATGCTTTAGACAAATGTTCTGTTCCTTTGCTCTGGTATTGAAATCATCTTTTGAGCTTTCATTAGTCCTCGTATTTTTGCTTTCCGAGGTGCAGTTGTAAATGGCACTTCCAAACCTTATATATCTAGGAGGTATTGCTATATGTACAGTATATTACATTGAAGAGCAGGTGGTCCCTCTTGTAATTTGGAGGGTGCTGATAAATGCATATATTATATTGAAGAGCTGGAGTAAGGTCCTCCTTGGTTGTTTTGAGTTCGCTGAAAAATTTATTTTATAGCAAGGAGTGTTGTATTGAGTCCAAGTGTTTCTACATTGGGTCTGTAATGTATAAAGAAATGAAGCATCCAAGTTTTGCTTCCATAGATTTGGTGCTGCCTCTTAATGTACATTGGTTTTCAGGTACTTTGGGTCACTGTTTCTAGAGTACAGAAATACAATTACTGTAAAAGTAGTGGCAAATGGAAGAGATAAAAGTGAAGAAACAATCATGAATTTCTCACAAAACAAACAGCAACATATTTTAACTCTCAAATAAACCTATTAGAATAAAAACTAAATGACTTTGAATTCTTCCTCAGTAATCTGGTAAATTTAAAAGTATACAAAGAATAGCAAATCTGATGTCTAAATTACTTGGTGAAAGGCTGTTTGCAATTCACTGCGTTTAAAGCGTTACAGAAAACTTATAATATAAATCTGTTCAGTTTAAAATAGCATATTACACAATACATAAGAATTCACATAAATCAGACTTTTTAAATTTAAGTTTTTAACAGCTGGGGAGAGGGTCAACTTGTGTATGGTTCATTTAATATGCACTTCTGAATATGCTGGGATTCTGCCGTCTGTATTCCATGGTGGTTTTGTATACACTAAAAAAAAACATTCTTTTTTCATTTTAGAGTTTTTTTAAAGGAAAGAAAAATTCTTTACAGAATTTCAAAAATATTTTTGCTACTTTGGACCGTTTGCTGGAGCAAACGGATGTCGGATGGTTTGATATGATGTGCTGTATTGATTATATTCTGCTCTGAGGTTTGAACATTAAATGTGAATATAAAATGCAGTCCAAAATTATATTTGATGCTGAGAATTCTTCACAAGAAATCATTCAGATGAGCTGAAGATAACAGTGCCTATAAAAAGTAATCACCCCTTTGGAAGTTTTATTATCCTACAACATCGAATCACAGTGGGATTAATTTAGCTTTTTTGACAATAATCAATGGAAAAAAGACTCTAATGTCAAAGTAAAACAGATCTCTGCAAAGTGCTCTAAAATAATTACAAATACAGAACACAAAAAAATTCACCACAGAAGTTATTCAAGTCAGTATTTAGTAGATCTGCCTTTGGCAGCAATTCCAGCCTTGAGCCTGTGTGCACAGGCCTGTATCAGCCTTGCACCTCTGGACACTGCCATTTTTCCCCATTCTTCTTTGCCAAAGTGCTCAACCTCTGTCATGTTGCTTGAAGAGTGTAAGTAAACAGCATTTTTCAAGTCCAGCAACAAAATTCTCAATGAGATTTGGCTTCCGACTAGGCCAATCCATGACATTAATATTGTTGTTTTAAAGCCATTCCTGTGTATTTTTGGCTTTACACGTGGGTTTAATGGAAGATGAATCTTCTCCCAAGGTGCAGATTTCTTGCAGACTACATCAGGTTTTCCTCCAGGATTTCTCTGTAATTTTGATGCCTTCATTTTATCCCCTACATTCACAAGCATTCCTGGAACCACTGCAGAGGAGCATCCACACAGCACTGCCACCACTTTGCTTCACAGTGGGAATCATGTGTTTTTGATAAGGTGCAGGGTAGGGCTTACTGTATACCAAACATGGAGTTTAGCTTCATGGTCAAACAGCTCAATTTTGGTCTCATCACACCATAGAACTTTCTTGTGTGCATTTTTTAAACAAAGGCTTTCTCTTTGCCACTCTTCCATTAAGCAGTGACTAGTAAAGCACCCAGATAACAGTTCTTGTCTGCACAGTCTCTCCAATCTTTCCAGTGTAACTTGTAACTCTTTTCGAGTCGTAATAGGAATCTTGGTGGCATCCTTCACTAGACTTCTTCTTGCATAGTCACAAAGTTTTTGTGGATGTCCTTTTCAAGACAGATTTACAACTGTTTCATATCTTGCCTGAAGAAGGGGCCTGAGTTGCCTCAAAAGCTTGCATATTGTAATCTTTTTAGTTAGCCAATAAAAAGTGTCATTTTGCTTGGCTAATCTCTACACTTCTTAATGACTAATTTAACTGAACTACAATGGATAATTAATTGAATATTTTCCTGTGTCCAACTCCTGAGTTGTGCTTTTTCAATCACGTTTTCCCTGAGTTGCTTGGAATGTTGTTTTATCTTCATCATGTACAGAGGTTTAGGCAATGACACTGGCTCACCACAAGTTGGACTTTCCAAATAGAGATATGTTTATACTACATTAGATTGAAACCCATTTACTACAGACAGGTTATTACCATTAAACTGATTATGGGACTTCAAAAACCAATCTGCTGCACCAGTGATTATTTAAATGTGTTATAATTAATGAGGTAAATACTTATTTTGTGTTTTATTAATTAATGAGTTAGTTAATAATTAATTAATTTAGATCACCTTGCACAGATCAGTTTTTACTTTGACATTGAAGAGTATTTTTGTTTATCAGTATTAAAAAAAACAAATTAAATTCACTGTGATACAATGTTGTATAACAATAAAATGTGAAAACATCCAAAGGGGTGAATACCTTTTATAGACACTGTATCAGTTTGGGAATTCAATTATCTTCATTAAATCAATGACAAAAATCTGTTGAAATGATGCTATGGTGCAGTCAAAATTGTAAGTTTTTTTTTTAACAGAAGCCAATTAAATGCAGAAATTCCAATGTAATTTCAAAATGTACCTCATTATGAAAGGTCATTAGATGGAATAAGTTTGAAAACAGTATATGAATAATTCTTGATGGCACATAAGGTCTGTATCTTATTGGCAGTAACACTGTGCTGTAAATCATGTGGTTGGAGCCCCTTACTCATGATGTCATCATCAGACATTTTCTAGCCTGCTTTGTCCTGAACAGGATTGTGGGACGTGCTGGAGTATCTCCCAGCTAGCATAGGGCGCAAGGCAGGAACAAACCCTGGACAGAGCCAGTCCATCACCTTGTGAACACACACACACACACACACACACACACACACACATACACACACACACACCCCAACCACGCACTAGGGCCAGTTTAGTATCACCAGTACACCTAACCTACATGTCTTTGGACCATGGGAGGAAACCCATGCAGACATGGGGAGAACATGCAACCTCGGTATGTGAACCCTACTTTGATTTGACCTCAAGAAAGTTACTCATCTAACACAGTGAATACTTACGGTATAACTGGGCCACACAAAACAACTGCTATTAGCACCACAATCTGTCTTATGATGTTTTACAGCATTTTCAGATCTGCATAATGCACTTTAGGGTTACAAGTGGCCAAAACCCATACTCGCAACAATGAACATAATGTAGGAACCCAACTTAGAAAAAGAGGCCAGTGTACCCAAGTATGCACCCACATTCACTCCTGTGTTGCCAATTTAGTACCACTTATTAATCAGAATGTGCATCTTATGTTTTAATAAAATACTCTAGACGATTACACTTTAGAACATTAATTGCCTAGACTTATTTTATACCATACTTATTTATAAATAATTACTTCCTAAAATTGAATGCACTGTGTTACCACCAAAATGTGTTCTCTGATGTCATAAATGGAGAACTGATTCATTCTCTATTCTAAAGTGTTACCGCTTGTCCTGTGTGTACTCCAACTGTGAAAATAATTTGCAAAAAATTGTATAATGCACTTATAACATGCAAACACTTTAGATAAAAGCATCACATGATGAAATGCATGAGAATTTACTCATTCATTCTCTGGCACCATGTATATATTCCAGTTAAAGAAGCACATGAAACGTTGTCTTTGCTCCATCTGCTCCAATGTTAGATTTTTAAAATGTATTTTCAATAATTGGTGTCACTCTCCAATCATTCTTTAACCCAGAATGAACACCAAGGAGGCCACGGTAATATAAAAATAGGACATGATTATAAATAAAGGACACAAAGAAGGGATTTACAGTAGGATCAGTAAAAATAAATAACAAATAAACAATAAATAACAAAATAAGTGAAAACAAAATTACGATGTCTCTCCAGGTCTTGTCAAAAATCCTGTCTACCGTATATATTCAGGTGGCTGGTCCATTTCTTCCATTCATGCCAACACTAAGCACCCATTTAATGGTGAAAGGCCTCTCCTCCTGTTTCAACCATTGTCCAGTGCACTGACTGACTCCATTTTGTGAAGGAATCACTGCTGTAAATAAACACATGAATAGTAATATGGGTGATAAATTAAGAGAGACAAATAGAAAGCAGTAAAGATCTGAAAAATATGAAGTAACAAAGACCTGGAAACAAATGTTGTGGCATTTTACTGGCTCCATCATGTACATTAAGATCATTTCAAAGGATGGTTCTTACACGATGTGATTATTGGGTAATGCATTGCCATCTAATATTGTGTAAACAAATGTATAAGTATATACTGTATTATAACATTAGTCAAAAGTGACAGGTCTATTATTTATCAATTGTTTGTTTCCACACATCTGCTTAGAATTCATTGCATATCCATTTTCTTTGCAAATGCTGACAAAATATGGAGCTTGACAAATCCACATGGTCATAAAGAAACCCTACTGTTGCTTGTAAAAGTTATATTTCACTCAAAAGGAAATCCTTCAAAGTAATGCCTGCTGTGTTTTAGTCTTAGAATCTGTTTCATTTCACACTCGACAGTCATGCTGTTAGCTAGATTAAAAGTGCCAAATCTCCCTTGTATGCTTCGGCATCTTTATGTCTGCATTCATGCGTCTGTTGGCCCATATGGGGGACACCTCAGGAAGCAGAGTTCAGGTGATTCAGAACTGAATATGTGTTGGAGGAACTTTGCTTAAATTTGCTTTCTTTTATTTACCCCTTTCTTTCAGTGGAAACAAAAAGCCTAGAAAGGCAATATTTTATGATGTCACACAGCCAAGAGATTTCTCTTGTTTCACATGAAAAGGGAACGCACCAGGATGAAAGAGGGATTTCCTAAATATTCAGTATACAGTGATTGTAAGAGAGTGATTGTAAAAGATGTTTAAGTCATTGTTTAAAATAGTATAGTTTCATTCCTGTGTCTTTCTAACTTGTTGAGTTGGTAAGGTTGACATTTGTAATATACACATATGGAGTGCAGAAACAATGGCAAAAATATAAGTATATATTTAGATATTGCATGTGAAGACATATTCCATTCCTTTGCATAGTTTGCTCTTTGCCTAACAATTTGATAATAATAGATTTCAAAGCTGATAACCTCAAGAAAAAAAAGATCACTTTTCACAGGAGTGGGGCTGACAGTATGGTCAAAAATCCATATCACATAAAATTTAAAATTATTTGGCGCACAGGCAACTCAAATCCATTGAAATAGCCGATAATTCACCGCTCTTAAACCAATAAAAGTATGGCTTCTATCTCTCACTCACTCATGCCACCAAGCAAGCAAATAAAACACAAGGCATAGCTTTTTCCTCGTCTTTATTGTTATTTGCATTGTCACACCAATCAGGTGGAACTGCAATCTGGGTACAGTAATTAGAAAATTCTCTGAGTGAAAAAAATCTTCCTAATATTTGTGTGATATTTACCCTTAACAAGTTTCCTACTGTGTCCCTGTGTTCTTGATGAACTAATTTTAAAGTGACCATCTTGATCTACCATACTAATTCCCTTCATAATTTTAAACACTTCAGTCATGTCACCTCTTAATCTTCTTTTGCTTAAACTGTATAGGGTCAGGTCTTTTAATCTTTCCTCATAATTCAACCCCTGTAGCCCTGGAATCAGCCTAGTTGCTCTTCTCTGGACCTTTTCTAGTGCTGCTATGTCCTTTTTATAGTCTGGAGACCAAAACTGCACACAGTACTCCAGATGAGGCCTCACCAGTGCATTATAAAGCTTGAGCAGAACCTCCTTGGACTTGTACTCCACACATTGTGCCATATAACCTGACATTCTGTAACCCTTCTTAATGGCGTCTGAACACTATCTGGAAGCTGATAGTGTAGAGTTCATTAAACTCCTAATCCTTCTCATAAAGTGTATTTTCAATTTTCAGACCTCCTATTGTGTATTTAAATCTAACATTTTTACTTTGTATGTGTAATACTTTACATTTACTTATATAAAATATCATCTGCCCATGCCTGTATGCTGTCCAAGTCCCTCTGTAATGATTCTGCACATTCTAGATTATCTGCCAATCTGCCTAGCTTGTTATCATTTGCAAACCAACTTCTTCCTTATATTCCTATCCAAATCATTTACATATAAATGTTCTTGCAAAACTCTTTAACCTGGCTCCATACTCCATTTCATGATTCTTCTTCCTCTGTGAATCGCTGCACAAGTGCTCTCAGACTTTTGACTGCAGGACCTGTATCTGCCACATTTATAGTCATGGCCTGTAACCTCTTATGTGCACAATTCTGAATAAGACCTCAAGGACAATGACAAAAGTAATGAGGTGCTGAGATGTCATGTGTTGATACAGCCCACTTGCCTCCACAGACTTGTCTTCCTGTTCTTACATTTCTTTTAAACATTGAGTTATTGCAGCATACTGGGATTTGACATCTTACATACATTGCCATTTGCGTGCCCGATGGTCACTAGCCTGTACAATTTATTTGGATTTAAGAACCGGTGCTGTCTGCATAATAAAAAAACCTGTGATGGTTGCTTGAGTCTGTTGATTAAATTTACAGATATTTTAAAGTCTCCATTGACTGTGTATGATTGAACTAGGACTAATTCAGCTTGTGAGCCATGCAATGTGCATAAACTTTAAAAAAGTATCACTCTCTGATTCACTGCTGAATCCTCCCAACCCAATGACAAAAGGACACAAAATGGAAGCCCCGATTGACAATATAGAGGCACCAGTTAATAGTTCTGTCCAACTGAATCATCATGATATATTTTACTTTGAAATTCAGTGTAGGAGTATGAAAATCATGCATTGTATTTACAGGATCACAGTCTGAATTAATAACGTAGGGACACAACTCCCGGCTCATTCTAGACAAAAATGGAAATTAAATGCTGCTGTTGTTCCTAATTTTCTTGATGTATGAGTTGTTCGGAGCAAGCTATACTACTTTAGTTGAAAGTGTGAATATTAGAGGGAGGTTTCTGAGAGGATAATAATATTCAAACATGGCAGATACAAATAATATTCAAACATTACAGATTCAATGAAAGGGAAGGAGTTATGGTGGTTACCTCTGATATTAGCCAAGGTCTAATTCATTTTATTTTTTTTTAACTAACCATCCATTTGTTAACATTTTTGTGCAATCAAAATCTTTCGGAATGGGTACCCCAGTAGACACTTCGAATGCTGATGTAACTTCTCAATTGACTCAAACATGGAGTGTTGCTCCAGTTATCATCATAATCATTATCATTACTTGTTCAACAGGCATTTTCCAGAATCAAAAAAGCTAGTCATTTGCTCCCAGTTGTTTGTTCCTCCATTCTCCACTGTCCTTTTAGACCCATTCTTTTCACATAACCTGACATCACCTTCAATCACAACTTCTTCATCCTCCTTCTGGGCCTCTAACTTCCATACCGGTGCCCCTCTCCCTCTATCTTTTGTTCCATATACCCACACCACCTGTCAGTTACTTCTCAGCACAACACCAATCAGCTCCACAATAAATCTTTCTCTTAACTCAGTGTGCCTCTTTTTCTCATTTTGTGATACTCCATACATACAGCTGATCATTATCATCTCCCCTTTTTCCAGCTTTACTTCATATTCTACCTTCATCAGCTGACCATCATAGAAAAATGCTACTCCTTACACAGCTTTCATAAACTTTTCTCTTCAGTTTTAAAGAAGTCACAGGGAGAATCTCTCCCATGCACCTCTCACCCTGTCACTGCATATTCATATGGTTAAAGAAGACTGAAGGAGGTTGGTATTGGAAGTGAGACTCGTCTTAAAATTCCTGTTCCAATACTCCCTTGAAGATGAAATGCAAAGATAACAGTTACAAAACGTTATTCTAATTAAGTACATATTTCTCCAAAATTGTGTGTAATTGGATTTTCTCCAAAGCGGTCATCTAAAACAACAATAATCTTTGTCAGAGAGTAACTAACAAATTATGGGATTTAACAAATATTCTTTTTTGTGCCTTGCTTTATGCACATTGCAAATTTGTCACAACATATTTATCTAAATTACAGAACAAAATTTATTCCAATTTTTTGTCGCATTTGCATATTACATAAACTCTCCTCTGCCAACAGGCTCAGTTTAATGCTTTAGCATCAATAGCATGGAAGAAAGATTCATTATAACTCCAAGACACCTCCTCGGGCTACAAGCTCAACTGCCACACTATCAACATATCTCAGTTTTGCTTTCCTCTCTGTTGCTCGTCTCTACTGATTTTTGTCCTTGCGCCTACATTCAAACACTCCATTAAATATGATGTTCAGTGCCAGGCTCATAAGATATATCTCACTATGGAGTTAGAAGTAGAAGACAAGCCTGGCAATGCATGACCTGTAAGATAAAAAATAGATGTTTCTTTATTTTAGGCTAATTTATTATGAATGGCGACCACAACATTATTATTGAAACAAAAAATAAAATAAAAAATAATCAGGAAAAAAATAGACTATTGAAAGCAGGAGAATAATCTAAAATTAGATTATGGTTTCACATGGAACTGTATGAGAACAAGTTAAAAAAAATCACTGAAATGTTAAGTGATGATAGCATTTTTAGCAGGTTTTATTACAGTTAACAACCATGGGTTCGTGGAACTATAAGGGGGTTTAATTTAAGTCATAACTAGAGTGAACCCTTTATCATTTACAAAGTCAAAAGAAGACCAAAGTCCATACAAAGAAAGAAGTGGGAGTCGCAGTGGACTAATTCTGCGGGACACAACAGAGGCCTTGAAGTTGGTTTTAAATTGTTTAGAAGTGTTGTATGAGACAGTTTGACATAAGGGTAAAGCGGTCCTTTATGAAGTCAGTGCTTTGCTATGGCTAGGTCATTAAACTTTTGGTCACTCCACATCCAACAATACTTTGTAATCCTCAGCAAGTGCATTTCACCTGCCCTAAACATAACATTGAAAACTATGTAGTGTGAGCAGTAGGGCCGCCACCGATCCCCCAGATCCCAGACACACAAGACCCCACACAACACCAGTTTCAAATAAAGGATTTTTAATCCAACTAGTTGCAATAATGCAATTTATACAGCTAAAACAATCACAAAACTGATGCTTTCTCTTGTCTCCTTCACCTGCTTCCTGCTGGCTTTGACTCCATGAGGTATGACGGTGGGCTCCTTTTAAAACTGGACCCGGGAGTACGTCCAGTGGCATGACATCACTTGTTGGAAACACTTCCAGGTCAGCTGGAAATGAAGGAGGTACCCTCAAAACAGCACCCTCCACCTTCACCCAAGGACCCCTAAAGGACTGCTCTTCTTAATTCCAATTCCCACACAGCCCTGCAGATGTCCAAACTGGGACTACTTTCAAGGGACTTTGCCACCTGTTAATTTGGGGGATGAACTGCTCCTGGCCTCCAGCTCTCACCAATCCATCCTTCCTTCTGGTACCCCAGCCAGGATGGGAATTATAAGGTGCCCTGGCTGGGTAGTGTCCACAATCTGGCCATCCTTCCCGGCTGGGCAAGAAATCCTCCTCAATCCTGGCTGGGATGACCTTCCATCCTCTGGGTACTTACAGTAGAAAGTCTTCTATCAGCACTAACTCATGTATGACTTGTCTGCACTTTCCCAAGAACATTCTTCCAAACAACCTTCTGTACCTTTCTTACCATTACTTTCTTATCTTCCTTCCAATTGGCATGTAAAATGACAGCTGGTGTATTGGATCTTCCAGTGTCATCACCCAATCCTAGCTTATTTACTACAGTAGAAGGTACCTCTTTTTTGCAACTGGCATAGATGTCCACTATCGATTCTTCTGAAAGTTTCACAGTCAGGGTTTTGTCTATGAGCAGAAGACCAAGATCTGAGAATTTCTACTGAGCCATTACAGATGTGATCCAGTTTCTAATTCTCGTCATAGCTAATAAACTTCTTTCCAATTTCCCTTTTACAGTAGTCAAACGTTTGTCATTAAGTAGTTGTTCCTGAATTTTATTAGGGGGTTTGGTGATGTCATTGTAGACTTCAAAAGGTCCATTTCCACTGTCACAAGAGATTGTGAGTACGAGTGACAGAAAATGAGGTTTCTTCTCAAGGAGCTAGGCTGACACTCTATGACAGGGTGAAAAACTCAGAGATTCAGAACAGCCTCAGAATAGAGTCATTGCTCCCCAATGGAGGGAGCCAGTTGAGGTGGTTTGGGCATGTTGTAAGTATGCTCTGTCTGCGGCTCCAACTAGAATTGCTCTGTGGCAGACATGGGACATGGCAGAGGGATTATATCTTTTGTCTGGCTTAAAAATGCCTGGGAATTCCCCAGAAAGAGCTGGGATCTGTAGCTGGGGACAGGGCCTTACCTGCTTTGCTTGCTGCCACTACAATTCTCACCAGGAAAAGCCAGTCGAGAAGATGAGATGAGATAAAAAAGAGAAATCATAAATTGTATTTACTCACGCAAAATGGAAATTCAACTGTACCAATAGCAACACATATATGCACTAGATCTCAGAGGCTACAGTATCAAATATTATGTCTTAAATTGAATAACCTTTCTGTTTCTTTATAGTAATAAATCTGTACCTCTGAAAATGTGTCCTAAAATTTAGAGAGGTGTTTTTGCATGGGATTCACCATGAAAGGCACTATATAAACAGTAATCACCAACATTCCAGCATAACATAAAACACTCAGTTTCTGTCAGGGTGACTGCTGAGTAATTGTGTAATCAATGTACTTTTCATAGTGGGGACTATCACATGTTTTTCAGCAGTGGAAGATAACATTTGATAATTTCTAATTCCATTTACTGAATATGACTAATGATGAAAAACAAACCTTATCTATGAATTTTGCTACCCATTGGTAGAGTCCTAAATTCTCTATTTTCATATTACAGATACAGTTTGGTTCCAAATTTGTAAAACAATAGAGAGCATCATGTTTTTTTTTCAAATATAGGACATTATGAGTCACATGGCCTCAAGAAACATTAGCAAGCTGTGTAGCTCTCTGATAAATAAAATGTCATAGCAACCATACATTTAGTAATTCATTTAAGAAGACAGACAGGATTTAGAAATATTAACATTTTGAAAGATGTTCTAAAATAACTAATTAAAGTCATAAGTCAGCAAAGTGGTTGTAGACTCAGCTGCTCAGAACTGATCATTACTTTGTCTTTGACATCCCCCATTGAGAATGGACCCATTTATGTGGATGGAAGACTCACTTGTGCTAGGCATGGTAAAGGAACACAGCAGAATTAATTTATGCTAATGAGACCCTGTAGTCCGTGTATTTGTAGATATATAATCCAAACAGAAAAAGAAAAGGTGCAACACTGACCAAACACACACTGGCAAAAACATTCCAATAAATCAGAAGGGGTCCAGAAACAAGATTTATGTGGGATAATGATACCTTTTCAATTGACAGATTTCAGGTAAACAGCTGAGGCCTGAATGACTTGTCAAGCAGGAGTTAAGTCAAACAGGAGTAAAGTTTATTCTGGGAAAGCTGAAAGACCTTAGAATATTTTATGTATCCAGTCTGTTTGAAGCTTAGTACAGCTTTTGATTCGCATGGAAATCGATCTTGAGCTTCTGTGCTAACTTTTCTGTGTCTTGAGAAACTATAAAAATTTTAGCTGCTAGCAGACCATAAGCCAGGTGTGTGAGCTTAATTTTTACAAGAAGCAGGGAGAGATTTGCTGTCTTTTTATTAGAACTTTTTCTAAAAAGAGTCTCAGTTTAGTTTTTCGCTTCAGTTTTTAGTTTAGTTCAGTTGGTGTTTGTTGCAAGAATGGTTTGTATTCTGCCTTTCTGACACTTTGAGAACAACGGATATTTACATGCTACTTGCTATCTGCTTAGCTGCTGAACGCTTTCCAAGGAGCTCTGTCTCAAGCAAAAATCCTTCTTTTCACTTTTCGATTAAGAATATATAATCCATAATGTGAAGAATTGGACCATCTGGAAAATATCATCTGGGACTGCAGAAAGACTGCATGGATCCACCCAGGCTGTATAATTTTTTATAATTGGTACTATTGGTTATTATGCAAATAAAGTATAATTTTCAATTAAAACCTTAAACTCAACATCTCTGACTGATTATTGATTCCGAGAATTGCCCAGTGTTGGATTGATCATCCTTTGTCCCTTAATGGCATGAAGAATGATTTTTAAAGTCCTCAGTAGTTGGCAAACTGAGTTAAAGTAAAGGAGTGAAAATAAAAGACAGTCCCAGTCAGCAAACATCCTGCCGATAGACTTCTCCAGGGTACAGTAAGGACAGTGAGACAGGTAAGAGATTACAAATAACAATTACATAGCTGGTTTTGGACATTTCTTCCTATACCCCAAAAAGGAAAAAAACTTAAAAGGTTAAATTGGGACTCTTCATGTTGCACCAATGTCATTTTACATGACACATATTTGTGGAATATGTTATATTTGCTGAGTGCAGTTGCTGATCTTGTCCATGTCATATCCCAACTAGGGTTTCTCCCCTGGCTGAGGTTTATAATTCATGTTGTATATCTGTTTTTGATTCTTTTAGTTATGTTAATGTTATTTTTGTTGATTTTGAGCATTAGTCTTTGTTTTTCTTGATGTATGTAGGCTGCCTGTGTTGAGTTCCATGTGTTTTGAGGGTGGTCCCCCAAGAGGCAGGCAGTGTGGTGTAGTGGTTAAGGCTTTGGACTTCAAATCCTGAGGTTGTGGGACACTATGTGACCATGAGTTGCTCACTTGACCTGCCTGTGTTCCGATTGGAAAACCAGATGAAATGTAACAAAATATATCATTGTAAGTCACCTTGGATAATAATAATAATAATAATTCATTACATTTATATAGCGCTTTTCTCAGTACTCAAACCGCTATCCACATAAAGGAGTCAGCCAAATAAGTAAAGGTAAATGTAATGTAAATGTAGGAGGCGGGGACACCTGCCAATCACCACCAGGAATTGTCCCGCACTATAAACCCAAAAGTCTTCCACAGTTTCTGGCACTTTTCAAACGTGCCTGGGAGAGGTGAATTTACTTGTGCCTTTTTCGGTGCTTTTTGTGAATTACTGGATTTTTGACCTGTTTGCTCTGTATTTGACCTTGCCTTGGATTTCTGTTTTGGAACTTGTTAATCTTGGATTGCCCTTGCCATTTACAGATCGTTTTGTGAAATAAACCTTTTTATTTTATAAAGATTTGGTGATTGCTGTTAATACTAGCCAGGGTTTGATGGTGATATCCCTCTCTAGTGGGCATTATTGAAAGTGCTTTTGGAACCTTTTGGGACTTGAGTGCTTTTGGGACTCTCAATCCCAGTCACTGACTATGTCACATTTAACGACCATGTGCCAACCTTCCAGTACAGTCATACTCACCATTTTATTACAGCCAATAACGTGCCACCTGACGGAGCCCATGCTGTATGAAGAGTTAACAGGTACAGTGAGTTCAGCTGCAAATTCACCCCTTTTTTCTTGTTTCCATTCTGTTGTAGTATATACAGTAAATCATGAGACAACAGATAGACAAGCTTATCTTCTGTTGGTAAGGTTCAAAGCCTCCAAGTTTCATATTCCTTGTTACTGTATTATACAGTATGCATTGTACTCCTGGATGAGCACTCATAGGGTTGTTAGCTCTGCACACAAGCTCACCTCTGTGACTAAAGACAAAGTCAAACAGGTTTGATTATCTCTGAACGAGTCAAATGCTAGTTGGAGTGAGTCATGGGGCATGCCACATTATGTAAACGGCTTCATGAGAGCATGTCAATGACTGCCTCCAACTCAAATTATATAAATGAAGGCTATGACAGAAAATCAATGGAAAAGTAAGTAATGTGACATGGCCTTTAGATGCATCTCACAGGCAAATAAAAAGCAATGACCACCATTGAAAGTGGAGACTGCATGTGTGAATGTTTGTAAAAGGTGTAACAATGGGCTTAACTGATGATGCTGCCCAAGACGGTCAGTTTCACAACCTTACACTTTATTAGAATATATATGGTTGCAGAGTTTGTAAAACACATACTTGTTATTTTTATTAATTTATTATAAACATTTGAATAAACTTATAAATTAAGTAGACATTTCTGCTGCACTCTTCATTTTTCACAGCCTTGAGCCAATCAGAAGTGAGAATATGTAGTTTGATCTTGTACCAGTCAGAATCCTGCACTCACGGCCACTTTCCACTTCTTCAATAACCTCATCATTGCTCCCAAACCTTTTTCCATAGATGACTCTATAGGGGTATAACCCTAAGGGTGCAAAATATCTAGACATCTGGACTTGCTTCGTATGTTTTTAAATCTGTGCAAGATCTCACATTGTCATATTAAAGGACAATTTTTACAATGTTTGTATAAGACTGAAAAGCCTTAATATCTACCGTAATATCTATTTTCAGCATCCCCAAAAACAGTAGCCATCACTTTCCCTACTGAAAGGGTAACTTAAAATATATCCTGAAGGGAAGTTGAATGATACCATTCCATTGATTGTTGTTTGGTTTCCAGTTCACAGTGCTGGATCCGAGTGTCATCCCTAGTGACAAACAGCATTTGCCATCAGCTCATAACAAAATAGGAAATCAGAAGACATCTCTTTGTGTAGTTTTGTGATTGATAGTTATGCTTTGTGAAACCCAAAGTGCACTCACTTCAAACATCCTGTGTGAGTTCAGCTACGAGCTGTCTGGTTGTAATCTGTGAGTGCTCTTCAGTGAGCTCATCAACACACTTAAGGAAGGTTGGAGTGACTGATGTTGTTGACTGGACAGAATCAGGCATGTTGAAGAGGTACTGTTGGCCTTCCTCTGAATCAGCAATTTGTGATGAGAAACTTACTGTGCTTTATTCCAACTGCATTGTTTTTTTTTCTATACATTTCACAGCTACCTGTTATTGCTTGGTATGGATTCTTTTCCCACCACAAGAAATTCAATATCATGAAACAATTTTAAGTGCTAAATGCGCATGCGCTAGGAAACCGATAGTGCTGTGATCATAAATGAAACATGTCAAATTAAATACAGAATAAGATGGAGACATTTTTGTTAATTATGACTGAAGGATGGCAAGTGTTCCAGGCAATCGTCAGTCTGTTTCTAATATGAGTATAGTATCTCCGAGGCTGTTAATCAGTTTCACTGCACAAGTCAGTTGTTCTTTATTTAGGCACGCTTTAGCTGTTAATTTAACATGCAGTTTCAAGCTCTTGCATTTGCTGTTTAATTTAAAAAGTATTCTTATTTGCTCTATAGAGTGCCTTGGCATAGTGTATGTTTTTAATGGTGCTGTACAACATAGCTGTTGATTGTGGATGGCCACCTGTTGAAACACAAGCGCTTTTGTAAGGATTTCTGCTGGACAGACTCATGGATTCATAGTACAGATAGGCACATTATAATCCTGCAGTTACTGAGAAAAAACATTTAGATTAGGTAAGCAACACACAGAATGTCGTACCAGAAAAATGCTCAAAATATTACTCTTTTACCAGTTCTGAAATATATGCAGAGAAATATCCAGAAGGTTATAGATTATGTAAGCACACAAAATAATTTACTGTACATGTGTAAAAGAAGGATACAGGTGCTGTCATTTTCTGTTTTTTTAAACCATACATAGAAGAAGTGAGTGTCTACAACATTTTCAGCACTAAAATTATAAATCTGGTTATCTACGCTGATTAAGCACCTAAAGGTTTTAGTTGGCTTTTGTACAAAGTGCTGAAGCTACTGATAAATTCAAGAAACAAACTCCTTTTCTCAGAACAATAATTTTTTAACCTGACATAGTAACTTGTAAACAGAGGAAAACAGAACTTCCTTCAGAATTAGCCATGATATCACGTACGACCCTTTAATGTCGCCTTTGCTTTAGGGAATACAATTATAGATCTATATGTAAAGTATGCAAACACGTAAAAATTTTTACATGCTGACAAAAGTGTTTAAAACTAAGAAGGGAATTAGTATGGTAGATCAAGACTGTTACTTTAAAATGACTATATCAAGAACATAGTTGGAAACTTGTTAAGGGTAAATTTTGTACAAACCTTAGGAAGTTTTTCTTTACACAGAGAACCATAGACACTTGGGATAAGCTACCAAGTAGTGTGGTACACTGTAAGACTTTAGAGACTTTCAAAACTCGACTTGATGCTTTTTTAGAAGAATTAAGTGGACAGGACTAGTGAGCTTAGTTCTCATCTAGATTCTTCTAATGTTCTAGTTATAAAGAAATATTACTTTAGACAAGTAAGCAACAACAATGGGCTGCAGGATTTAGGTTTTGATTCTAATATTTTCATTTCTGCATTCTGTTGTTCTAGCCCATTTCTCTGACTTATTGAATTATTTGAATATTACCACAGTGATGTGACCGTGGTGGTACTGTATCTTGGATGTTTTCTCCGTGGTCACTGTATTTTGTGAAGTTTTCCTGTAGCTGTAGCCATGTTGTTTATAATGACAAGATCTGTTGCTAATACGCACTGCTTGAATGTTGTCGTGATGTTTGATGTCATTTCATTTTCCCTTTTTAAGTTGGCAGAATGATAATGCATGCATTTATCAGCATATTATATTGAAGATATCTCAATAACAAACCTCTGTTTCTAGCATTAGAGGAAGTCATAAGACACTTTCAAAAAGATTTAGTGTTAGGACCCTTCCCTTTGCTGTTTGACTTTGATTTTGGCTCTTGTACTGATTTTAATATTTTAATTTTATATTTCCCAATATTCAACCACTGCCTGTTTTCAGACCATCTCTTGTATCGTTTCCCATTCCCATTTCGCACTGCTTACAATGTCTGCTCCCCTAATTCGCAGCAACAGGGTTTACATCATGCAGCAATTTCCACTTTTTCTCTTCTATGTTGTGATCCTGTATTTGACTTGTGCTGTAGTTCAGTAGGGTGGCATGGTGGCACACCATTTTCTTTACAGCTTTATTTACAGGTCCAGGAAAATAACTTTGAGTCCCAGCCTAGTCAATATCAGTGTAGAGTGTGCGCTCATTCATCAAATATATTTTGTAATGTAATACGTGCGTGGAAAGGCCTGGTGTGGGTGTGAGAGTGAGTAGGCCCTGTTGAGGTTTGGTTCCTGCCCTGCACCTGAAGCTGTAAGGTTATGTTCTGGCTTCTTGAGACCATTAACTTGTATTTAAAGTATTTAGAGAATGTATGAAAACAAGTATTTGTACCTTTCTACTTTTGCATAAGATGGATTTTCAATACTTATTCAAATGTTTACAATTCATAGTCTCTTCATCACTTTTAACTGCATTTTATTCCATCCATCCATATTCCGTGACAGAGATGCAAAAAAATGAGGAGTCTATTCTTTCAGGAATGGGTAGGAAGTGACAACTAAACCTGGATAAATCAGTCCTACCTACCCACATAGCCAGTTTAGAGACACCAATCAACATACTCTACCATGTGAATCTTTGGGGTGTGCAAGTAAACCAGAAGAGCAGTCAGCAGGCCATTTTTTATAGAGCCATTAACAGCACTGACCATCTGAGGGCGCTTTACACAGCGAACAAGATTAGGAATAAAGTATAACATATAAAAACCCTCAATGGTCTAAACATAAAGCATTGGTAGATAGCAGAAGAACTATTACTGTTAGGTGCTTGACTGACATTGTTATCCAGGATGACCTAACAAATTTGGACATGAATGTGTATTTTTTAACAATTGGAGTACAAGTAGAGTTAAAGTAACATGTTTAGGGTCACAGAATGAGCAGGATCTGCCCTTGCCAGTACACAGTTTGTAAATAAGATGGAGAGGTTTTAAACTGTAAGATTTGAAAGGAGTTATACAAATCATTCAGTGCCCAAATACCCTGGCAAACTCCTCAAGTCCCTCGCTCTGTGAGGCAGCAGCAATAATCAGTGTGCCACTGTGTCGCCAGCACCTTTTCAGCACCTGTTCTGCGATTTTCTTGGATTGACATAAAAGCTGGCCACTCACCCCCTTTCTTCTTTGGCACTTGTTATGTCGCGTCAGCTTCCTGAGGGCTGCATTTCAAGTTTGTTATGGTGCATTTAAATGTGTGAAGTGAAACCAATTCAAGCTCTGATTCCTAGAGTAAAGTGTCTCTTTTTTATGAAGCCATCTGGTCGCCTTTCAAGTTACTGATAAACAGCTACAGTATACGTGGATAATTTAAGACAAGTACCTTCATGAATGCCAACTCAGCATCCAGCAAATAAGCTTCAGACACAAACAGAGCAAACAATGAAATGGAAAAAAAGAACGTGCTTTGTGATTGCTTTCATCCTGAAGAATGGAAATGGATCCCTATAAAGGTTGTCCCCCTTCCTAAATCTTTGAAATCTGAATAGCACATTGTTTTTTATAATGTAGAAGCATAATGGCAGTTAGAGTCGTTAGGAATGCACACCCCATGCAAGCCTCCAAAATATAATGTGTAGGTTTAAATGTCACACAATATGAGGGGGGGAGGGAGGGTCATAGTTTATTATTAAAGTCTTATTGTATATGCATAAGCACATTGCCAATATCATTTTTGAGCAATTTCATAATAATGCATGACAGCCATAGCAGCAGTATGAATAACAAGCATCAATTCAAAGAAGCTGCTTAATCTTTATACAAAATCAGAGAGTATATGTTTTTGTTTAATAAAACCAAGAAAGCTTTACAATGACTGTTGTACCTACATGCTGTGAAAGATTCCAAGGAAATGAAGTTAGAAGTTGGCAGCTTGTTGTGGGTGAGGCAAGGAAGTGCAGGTACAACAAGAGCTGTGTATCCAGCTTTCATTTTCTGAATTCTCTCCCCCACTTTAGGGCTAGAGCTTCATTTCAATCCGAGTGCGTATTGCATGTTCATCTGTGGATTTTCTCCATGTATGCTTGTTTCCTTCCACATCCTAAAGTTAATCCAGGGCTAGCTAGCTCTGGCATTTTTGTTGTAAACTATGCAAATGATTGCTACATCGTATGACAATTTTCACCAATTTCACAAATTCGTCACGTAAATACTAATATAGAATAATAATTATAGTAATATGAAACAGGCATAAATATACATAGTGTTAAATATGCAATTCAAGAAATGCAATGGTTGTAAAGTGTATGATGATGGGACAGAGACCCAGCTTTGGAGCATTTTTGTTCCTCATCTGGTGTGGTTAAATACTGTCAAGAATCATAAATGATCTTTCTAAAGCCTCTCATAATGGCAATGCACTGCACTCGAAATATAAGGAAGAAACAGAAAGAAAAGTGTATGTACTGTCACGCATACACATCAGAGGGTCACTTTCCAGGCTCATCAAGGGTAAGCACGACAATCCTGGGACACCACGGGGCCCAATCACCTTGTCTCCTTTTCCACCCACAGTTCTGAGGAGCCACCAAATGAGGGCAACTAACTCCACCTCTTCTAGTCCAGGAGCTATAAAAACAGAGGAGGTGGAGTCTCATTTGGAAGACAAGCAACCCGAAAGACGGAAGTCTGAACCACAATTTTGACCGCTATAAACAAGCATTGTTATATTAGCCAACAGCTAGACCTATTTCTGTAAATTTCCAGGCCATCGAGTGCTTGCTATTTTGTTTCAACCTTTCTCCAGTAAACAAGGTGTCCCGGTTGGCACCCCAACATTTCATCTGAATTCTTCTCCTTACTACTGGTCAACGACAGTACGTATTTAAAATCTGCATCGATGTCGAAGTAAGGATGTAAAATAAAAGAACAAACTTGCTGAAAGAGAAATAGTACTAAAACAAAACTCAAACTATGAATTTGCACCTGAAGAAAATTTAAAAAACAAGGATGTTCATCATAAAGAGAGTCTCTAAGAAGTTGAGTAAAGAATATAAGAACACAGAATATAAGAAATTTAACAAACAAGAGGAGACCATTCAGTTGATCAAGCCCCATTTGTTTGGCTAATAGCTAAGCTGTCCCATACTGGGACAAGTTCATTCTGGAGTTTGAAATACCACATGTGAAGTGTTCATGTAGGTCATCAGGTCAAACATCACTAGTACACAAACATTTTTGGAAAGAATATAATGGGGTTAATGTTAGTGGGCCAGTTGTATTATTACAGTAAGTAAGTCAGGGTCTGAGTGAATCAGTGAGTCTGTATGCCGTGAGATGTGGTTTTGTCCTATTGAAGGTTATTTTTGCCTTACCTGGTGCTTCCAGGGTATTGACAGCCTCCTGGCAACTTCAGAATTTAATTTAGCAAATTCAGTAGATGGATGGATGATTGGCTAGAAGGACAGATGAGTGAAATGATTAAATTGGTCCATTTTGTGCGAGGGTGGCACTGAGATGGACTGGTGGGTTGTGACTAGTATTCTTATGATAGGTTCTGACTCCCAGCATCCTTCTAATTGAAAAATCATATTTAGAAAATTAATCGGGAACATGTATATGATTGGAAAAAGAAATGAACCACATGACAGATTTGTTCTGGGATGTAGTAGAAAGAGGCATTTGTAGGTTGAAATGGTCTCCTTTAATAAAGGATACCTTGACTTTGATGTAAAGAATCCTTCATATACTGTAGCTTACACATTAACAGAGATGTTTGGGTGTAAGGGTTTTATTTCCTGGGGTCTTAGTTGAGTCCTTAAAGAAAATCATATTATTTTGTTAACCTCCTAGTATATAGATTGGGCTATCCTTTAAAAGCTGAATATTTTCTGCAGTCTTGTATTTTTCAGATTACTTATTACATAGACTTATTCAATTCAATTCCCGTTGGTACACATTTGTTTAGTTTCTTCCATTACCTAAGTAAAATGCAGGTCTATGATCTGGTGATGATACTCAGCTCTAAGTCATTTTTTCCATCTCCCGGAATCCCTAGTCTCACCATCACATCCATTTGCATTGCACATACCTGTCTAATCCATCTGATTCTCAAGTTATTACTATAAGCTAATAATTTTGTCAGGTGCACTGCGTGCATTTAGTCGTCCCCTTTAGAAACTTTCTTACACATATATTTTATGTCCTTAAATTTATAATATCCTAAAGCATTTTAAACTGTTTTAATGGGACAAGGTGTCGGCCATGCAGATGACTTCTTGTGCAAATTGCTTGCTTTGGTTTGTTCACATACTATGATTAATGTTTCCAATCTGCAGCACGCAGGCTGGCAGCCAGTAGTACACCCTAAAGCCCGCGACAAGCATGAATTAGAATGCAATAAATCCACGACAGCTAAATACTTTTTTCATTTGCCTAGAAAACTGTTGTAAGCCATACCCTGCACATGTACATTGTATGGGATTAGGAAGGGCAGGATGATTCAGCTTAATATTTGGACTGGTCGCTCATATCTCGATAAGGAAACAGAAATTCTTTCTCAGATAAGTTTAAAATTGCAAAATGTTTATGAAAATGAACAGTTAAGTTGATTAAGCATCAGGGACTATCGCTAAAATAACCAAGAAAGTAATAAATATCACATTGGATGCAATTTACCTTCCAATACAGACAGCATCTCAGCAGAATTTGACAAATACTGTCTGCCTTTATAACATTACTTTATTCTGGATTGCTTCTGTACTTTGATGAGCATCTCATCCAGGCTTCTTACCTTGGTTATTAAGTAGCCAGAATAGACCACCCTGAAATAGATGAAATGGGTTTAGTGATGAATGGATGGATGGCTCCAGTCCTTTTTAATAGAATTGATGTTTGAAAGTTTGACACTGGCTCACATCCACTTCTTTTGGAACAAAATGTCCCATAACTACAGAAATAAAGTAGAAATATCTAATAAGACAGTTAATTCACTCTGATGCAAGTGTGATAAAAAAAGAGTTTGCAGCTAGGCAATTGCATTGATGATAAAGATTATTACACTTCTCCTGTATGAGGCATCCTTTTGTGGTGTAGACTAATATTATCTTCTCCACCAGTATTGTGGCTTTCACTCTCAACCTTACTTGGGCATGCATTTTATATGATGGCAGTTGCAGTGGTTGGGCTATAAGAGGTGCTAATGGTACATTTGTGACCGAGACCTGGTTATAGTGCCTCAGGATTTAAATATAGACCCACTATATTCAAAGTGCATGTTTCCAAATACACAGTTAGTTGTTCTTTCAACCACAAAATGAATAAGATAAATTTATTGCATGCCACTAACACAGAAGTTGTTTTTTTATAAATATTTGGAACACTAAGAGTACTGTGGTGAAGACTTAAATGGTCACAGAAACAATGACGTAACAAGCGGTGCCATCATTCATGAGACCAGCAATTAGCACTGTTGCCATACCAATTGGTGCCAAGATGATGTCACCAATAGAATGAATAAAGAGAATAATAACACCAACTGGTAGTCAACTACAAGAAATACGGCACCAAAATGAAGTCTTTAAAACTTTGACTCCTAACGGTAACACAGTCATGGTTGACATCATTAAAGAGGTCAAAAAGCATTTGAAGTTTGCTCTAAATAAAGGAAAGACTTGTTGGTGACAGATATCTAGTGAAGCATTTTAGCGTTTAACTTTTTTGCTTGCTGTTATGATTCAAGCTTACAAACTTCAACGGGACCAGAAATTCTGCAGGTTTAAAGATATTGCATTGGTCCTTCTAACAATCTATCCATATACCGGAGTGGTGGCTCTGAGGCTAAGGATCTGTGCTGGTATCCCGAAGGTTGCCGGTTCGAATCCCCGTCACTGCCAAAAAAGGCCACTGCTCTGCTGGGCCCTTGAGCAAGGCCCTTAACCTGTAATTGCTCCAGGGGTGCTGTACAATGGCTGACCCTGCGCTCTGACCCCAAGGGGTATGCGAAAACTACCAAATTCCTAATACAAGAAATTGTATAAGGTGAAATAAAGAACAAAAAAAAAATATATACCCACCAGATCCAATTTCAGTGTTGTCAACCAAGCCAGTTCCTTTGAAAAATCTTAACTACTTCAACAATAGACACTTGGAATAAGCTACCAAGTAGTGTGGTAGACAGTAAGACCTTAGGGACTTTCAAAACTCGACT
The DNA here is from genome assembly GCF_900747795.2 of Erpetoichthys calabaricus. Classification (NCBI taxonomy): domain Eukaryota; kingdom Metazoa; phylum Chordata; class Cladistia; order Polypteriformes; family Polypteridae; genus Erpetoichthys; species Erpetoichthys calabaricus. The sequence goes on along the minus strand of NC_041397.2, from coordinate 65,557,067 downwards.
TGATGTTTTTTTGGAAGAAATAAGTGGATAGGACTGGTGAGCTTTGTTGGGCTGAATGGCCTGTTCTCGTCTAGAGTGTTCTAATGTTCTAATCTTTCATGAAATATTAAGACAGCAGTTTCTATATGACAAAACTTTATTTGTTTTTTGGTTTCAAACCAGCTTTTGGTAAACCTCACATTATCACCTGTTTCAGGTTCATTTAGTCACTAATATTACAATACTCGGCTTTTGATTGGTAATTAATTACAATACATGGTAGCGCAGTGGGTAGCACTGCTGCCTCGCAGTTAGGAGACCCAGGTTCGCTTCCCGGGTCCTCCCTGCGTGGAGTTTACATGTTCTCCCCGTGTCTGCATGGGTTTCCTCCAGATACTCCGGTTTCCTCCCACAGTCCAAAGACATGCAAGTTAGGTGGATTGGTGATTCTAAATTGTCACTAGTTTGTGCTTGGTGTGTGTGTGTGTGTGCCCTGCAGTGGGCTGGCGCCCTGCCTGGGGTTTGTTTCCTGCCTTGCGCCCTGTGTTGGCTGGGATTGGCTCCAGCAGACCCCCATGACCCTGTAGTTAGGAAATAGCGGGTTGGATAATGGATGGATGGATGGATGGATAAATAGTAAAAGCTATAAGTAATATAAAATTAAATTAAGTTCCAAATCATCACATGAAATTTTGAAAACAGAGGTAATGGAAACATACAATATCAGAAATAGAAAAATGTAGCTCAAAGTGCTTTACAAGAAAGAGAATGTTACAAGAAAAGAAAAACAAATAAAATCAAGTAAGCATAATGATGAATAAGTAAAAAAGTAAAAAAAAATCCATATGTGTTTATACAACATATGGTAGATATATAATTAGTAGAGGGTTAGGTTAGGCTTAGGGTTATATAGATCTTATATACAATGTCATATTGTAAGTCCATACAGATGAGTATGATGATAGCGCCAGATGGCTGGGAGGACAGAAAAAAACAAAAAAATGCTTCAGTTAAGCTGGAGAATAAAACAAAATATGCAGGGGTTCCAATGGCAAACGGCCATCCAGCCCCCACAGGACATTCAACCTAACATAAATGTGCATTCCTCATTATTTCCAGGCTCTGTCTGAGAGGCTCTGATGAAGTTGGTCTTGTGAACAGCTATGGCACCCACCTTCATTCCAGCCTTGATCAGATGGTGGTGGCATCAGGAAAAGAAGTTAGTGTGGCGGACGGCTGGGGTCCATGACCAGCCGGGACACCCCTTCGTTATATGCTCAGGGGGAACAGCAATGGACGGTGCAATACCTCCCCCTGGATGCTAGATGGCCACCCCCCTGGGTTGGAGCGGTGCCTCAGTTTCCCTCAGGACTCCATGGGAATTGAAGTTGGGGGTAGCCATGCTGGGTCCCGCAGGCGCCGCCAGGGGGTGCTGCAGCTGGAACTCCTGAGCCCTTGTGGGCAGTGTTTTCACCACACCCGGAAGTGCAGCCGGAACTCGGCAATCAAGCATCTGGAGCACTTCCGGGTGAACTATAAAAGGGGCCAGCAGCCACCACTCAATGGCCAGAGTCAGGAGGAGGAGGATGAGGTTGCCTGGGAGGAGTGGTGGAGGAAGAAAAGAGTGTGTTGTTGTGTGTTTTATTTGGTATATTTGTGCTTGGGACTGTGTTGTTGAAGAAAAATAAATAGTTTATTTATTTTACATGTGCTTCCATGTCCAGTCTGTGTCGGGTCGGCGCCTATTTAGCGCCTTTTCACAGTAGACAAAAGTAGAGATTAGTAAATAGATAAGTAAATAGATACGTCTGTGCATATGTAGTGTATTAAAGGTAAAACTAAAATGTAGCTACAAAAAAGCTAAATTAAAAAATGTTTTTTAGCGTTTTTTAAAAATGTTCCACAGTGTTAGCCTGGCATATTTCTATTGGTCAAGTATTCCAGATTTTTGGTGCATAACAGTAAAAGGCCGCCTTACCACTTCTTTTACGCTTGGCTCTTGGAATAATAAGCAGAGCACTATTAGAAGACTACAACTTGGAATGTAATTGGACAGGCTTTTCAAGATATAGGAGGGAGCAAGATTATTTAAGGCTTTAGAAATCATTAGTAGTATTTTAAAGTCAATTCTAAATGACATGGGTAACTAGTGTAACAGCACTAAACCTGGTGAGATGTGCTCAGCTTTTCTTTGTCTGGTTGAGATTCTGGCTGCTGCATTCTGACCTAACTGCAACTGATTGATGTCTTTCTTAGGCAGTCCTGATAGGAGTGCATTATAGTAATCTAGTCCACTAAAAACAAAAATGTGAATTAGGTTTTCAGCATCTTGCAGGGTTATAAGAAGTCTAACCTTTCCACTGTTCCTTAAGTGAAAAAATGAAATCCTAGTAATCTGGTTAATGTGCAATTTAAAGTTTAAATCAGTGTCCATGATTACACTTAAATTATTTACCACCGAATTAAATTTTATGTATGATAATAATACTCATGTCTATTAACATGTGCATAAGCTGAAGCACTATTCACTGATCACATACAGTAAGTTGCAATGCAACTCATTTTGGTAAATTAAATGATCAGTTTTATTTTAGAAACTTGAAAAACAAAGAATGATGGACAAGTTTTCCAATTCTCTGGGTAAAAAAACAAAACTGTCAAAAACAAAAAAGCAAGAAGAAAACTAGTATTGCGGGGCCAGATGTGATTCTCAAATGAGAATACACAACTGGGGACAACACGCTACATTGTTTATAGTGAATAGCAAAATACCAGCCACCAAATCCTCCAGTCCGAGCACTTTAAACCTCTGAGGTTAAAGGGAGAGAGAGCAAAAGAATCTGAATACAAGACTTGATGCTGCCATTAGCAATTCAGGAGCTCAGTAGCACAAGGTAACAGAAGCTTAATGATTAATTTATACTGTACATTGTACATATTCAGGAGACCTTTTGACTGTACAGTTCATCATAATCAGAAGCTTGCTCTCTGTCAGATCAGGTTAATGAGAGCACCATTGCTGTTTGCAGCCCCAGATAACCACCCCTAATTTGATCTCTGCCTTCATGAAGCGTTGGAGTGGTTTAAAAATGTGACAATCAGTGAGCTGGCTAATTGTTCCCACCCAGTTTTAAGGAAAATTCACTCATGGCTGTCACCAGACAAATATATTATACAGTATGTCTGGCTCAGCAAGACTAACAGAAAATCAATAGAGTCAAAAGTCCCTAAAGAAATTATTTACTTTGTGTACATTTTATGGAGAATGTATTTGTAAAATCCAAAAGTTCACCTTTCCTTTGTTAAGCTAACTTCACTCGAACAGAAATGCTGTACATGATGGTTAATATCTTTTATGTTTTGCACAAACAGAACAACAAAATAAAATATTATGTGAAGCAGAATTTGACCGGAAAAGAATGAAAAAAAAAACATTAAATGACACCTAAACAGCTTTAGATCCTGAAAACGCTAGCGTTATTTTCTTATATTTCTTGTAACAGAGGCGTTTTGTTCTTGCTTTGTTTCGGGCTTAAGTTTTGCAAATAATTGTCATTGGTTTGCTTAGTGGATTTTTAACTCTGATGTTGCTTTACATTTAACGTACATTTCTGAACCACTGTCAGTTAGTTTGGAGTTAAGGCTTTAATAAAACTATATATAATTTTGCCTTCCTACTCTTGTACATGTTTGTCAGATCTCAGGTTACTTTACTTTATTGTATGTGATCCTGCTGGTGGAATCAACCATTGAGACCAATCTTATAAAAGATATACCAGTTTAACTGCATCATGAATGTCTGAGTGCTGCTGTAACAGGAATTAGCTTTATCTCAGTACAGAGTCATTCTTCAGCACCATAATGAGCCTCCAGAATCTTCCAAGATGATAGTGAGCTGGGGAGCTTCTGACATTGTTAAATTTCTTCTGCTCAATGGATGGTAAATCATGCAGTCTCTGGCAGAAGAATCCAACACTGTAGATGGTCACTACAGCAAATCATTTTTCTTTGTAATAACTGAAAATTTCCAGTTACAGTAGGCCTCTCATTTTTAACGATTAGACTGAAGAATAAATGTTTTTTCCTTCCAGGTTTGGTTGTACTGTAATATGCTGTGCTTTTGTAACTTTGAGTTTGCATGTAGCAAGGCATGTACAGTATATCAACACCTCTACTGTCTGTATAAGGGCAAATTACATTACTTAACACTGGATTAAAAAAATAAAACACCTACCTGTAAAAGATTTGTACTGTATATTTATTTTAGCACAGCACAAATGCTGCTATTGCACCTGAGAAAAGTGATAAAGTTTAACATACAAAGTACCTGTTAATAATGAGTCGTCATATTGAGAAAATGACAGCCATGGTGAAAGAATTAGAAAAGATGTTACACTGAATTAAGGCTACTTGATCTCTAGTTCGAAAGAGTTTTTTTAATTAAAATTGTTTTTCATGAACTAGTATATAACCCATTCTTACTTTTTTTTAAAAATTTTCATTGTGTTCAGCATGTGTACATTAAGGCATCTGATTAATGTGAGCATGAGAAAACAATTCTCAGTTCAATATCACATGGATGATGAGGTTCCAGACTTTTTATTTAACAATCTGTGGTATTTTAGCACATATCTAATTGAAAGAAATGAAAAAACTGGTACGGAAGAATGTAGTGATCGAAAAGCTCTGCACAATGCACAGTTATGCGACAGAGGAATGAACAGACTGAACAGCTGGCTTTTATATACCATATTCAGGTCTAAATGATTCAAGATGTAGAGAAAACCTGAGAAATGGAAAAATAAGCATTGATATTTTTTAAATAATTCTCAGACGGTAATACCTCCACGCCCACAGCCATGATCTCTTCCAGAGCATCTAATACTGTAGTTTTTAACCGAGAATGGACTAGTGCAAGTGAGAACACAACAACAAGTTTGAGGGGCAAACATGGCAAAGTTCATATTTATTAAAATGTAAAAAGCAGTGTCATAGTACAGTGCAGTTAAACGTCTTCCATAAATAACAAAACCAATAAATAAATCTGTAAAGTGCAGTGAGGTAAAATCAATTCAGAAGTCAGTAAATAGCTAACATTCCTGGTTTAAATTAGAATCCGCATTCTTAGCATTCATCCTCCACTGTACCCCTCCTGCCTCCCCTGCTCTTACTTTAAAGGCAGTCAACAGAGACGACAATGGACTTGGTCTTCCCGCATCACTCCCAGCCACCTCTGTCGGTCACCACTGAGAGTTCACTAGAGCACACTCTTGTCGCTGCCACCTCCGTTGATCACTGCAGCGAGACACGTAGAGTCTTCTTATATTAATCAGTCAGTTTGATCAACATCTCCTGGAACGGGAGTCCTTGCTAGTTCCCCAGAAATCCACAAGAATGATTCATTCTCTCTCTTATACTGGTTATGCCCTGCCGATTCTCTCTCACTTAATAACCCACAGAGTCACTAATGAGGAATAGCTGTGCTAATCTTTCTCCATACATGAATAACTAATTAGCCTTTTCCTCCATCTCTCCTTTACCTGCCTACTACTATAAATCTGAGATGTGCCATTTATAAATCTGCACCTTGTTAATCCACCACGAAACTATGACACACCATGCCACAGGTTATATTTATGTATTCCAAATGTTACTGCCACACACTGTCTGTTACATACTGCTACACCCATCAGATATTCTTAACTGTAACTGACTTAGCTGAATATCACATTAGCAAGGAACAAAAATTTTCTACTCAGTCTTCAGAGTTATACCAGTGACAAAGAAGCTGAACAAAAGGTATAGCATGTGGTGTGTATGCCCCATAAAGGCCCAGATAATAGCATGGAGGAGAAGGAATGAAAAGAATCAAAAGCCTTAAGGTTAAAACCTGCAAAGGTTTGATTCACTTAACTAATAATAAATGGTCATTATGAGTGCCTGAATAAAATAATATGTCTAACTCCTCAAAAACAGCTTAGAAAGGGAAAATGTAAAATAGACTTGAAAAAAAAACAAATAAACACAACCACAAAAAAATACATGCTTAGAATCAAGTCCATAATATCCTACATGCATCACTGACCTGGTTCAGCTGGATATGAGGGACTAAAAGAAGACACAAGTAGAGTATTCTGATGTAGTGGCCCATTCTGCATTGATTGTTCTGTAGAATAATGGCTTCAATGTTGACCTTATTTGACTGTGTTAAGGATGCTGGAATTTCTGCAGCACTTGATATAGAGTATGTTCCAGTGGAAGCGCTAATGGAATCTCTAAAGATTTTTTAAATAACACAGACAGGTAACCCATGTCCAATTATTGAATTACTGCATTGGAAAGTAGTGACATAAACTGCATATCATTATGCTGTAGATCATTATAGTACTTTGTTGTATAAAACCTGAAGCTGTACTTTACTGAAGGATGTCCTGGAATAACTGAAGGGGTGTTGAACATCTTCCTCAATGGCTGCTGAGATATTGTCAATAAGTTTGAGAGTGTCTTCAAAAATGGTGACTGCCGGAGGCAGACATAATGGAGGAGGATTAATATTTTCTTAATCATGGAAGTTCTATTACATCTAAACAAACAGATTCTGAAAAAGCCACCATGGAGTAGGCAAAAAAGCAAAATCATCTCCATATGGGTCGTGGATTATTGCCTTAGTCACATTTGTCTTAGCCTTAAAACAGTGTTTGATAAATTATGTAGTGACTTAGGCAAAAGATTTTATTCTATAACTGTACCCAGCAGGGGGCGTTAGCTCCCATGTTGAAATGAGTTCTTTTGTAATTGTGGTGTGTTACATAACCTGAATCTATATAGATATGATATTAAAAGGCGATACCCCTCTCTTAGTGATATGGCGGTAAGAAATCACATAGGAGAATTAACTTAGCTTTCTTTAATGATGGCTTACGCTGCCTAACAGACAAAGGAAGCCAATGGCAAAAAACCCAGTTCAGGAGTGGGGGCCCAATGTGTAGAGTCTGCCATTTTCATTGCTGCATTGGGAGGATTTTCCGGATCGGATGACGTTATCTCCCATTCGTCCGTTGGCTTCAAAGGTGTGCCGGGCAATGTTCCAAGGCTTTATAGTCTTTCTTTATGTGCCATTCCAAACAAGGCAAAGAGGATACAATTTCATGCTGAGTTTGACTCACAGAAAAAGTATACAATGGTCATCAGCCTGACTGCCCATTTCGCAGTTTTTCCTAGCTGTCTTGTCTTAAAATGCTTGCCTAGCAGTTCTTATATGGTGAACTCCTGTGTGCTAAATCTGGCTCTGTGTCAACTGTGCATGTGAGTAGAAAAAGGCAGATTTATAAAATATATTTGCACAGAGCACAGTGACATATTAAACTTATACATTTATTACAATAACGTTGTATTTAATACCAATCGTTCACTACTGTGCTCCAATGAGTGGTTTGATATAGGAGGAGGAGGCGGTTGGGAGCATGTACTGATTATAGCGTAATATATAAAATATGGTGTAGTGGAAAGGAGAATCAAGAACTAGAGAAATAGGAGATGGACAAGGTCCATATTGTAAAAAAGGAATCCACACAGGTTACAAGACAGTATCATCAATTGAGTGTGTGGCTATGTAGATGTAAAGGAATGTCATGCTATTTGGGGATAAGGAGTGCCCTGCAGGTAAATACTGCATGGGTACTGGCATGGAGGTGGGCAGAAAAAAAGGAGAGGTCCCACAAGTTGTTAGGTAGTACTACTAAGTTCCTATTTGGTATAGATAGGGTCCTGATACCTGTTATATACTGTAGAACAGGCTGCATTAAAGACATACCAAGGGATCTTGGCCTTTTAACTGTGTAATGTAGAAATGGCTTGGGCCACCAGAGACAGCTCTGGAAATTTGGCCTCAGGACACTGCTGACTGCAATCGTAGCTCCAAAGATTGTTCAAGACGATTGTTCGGAGTTTAAAAACATCTTTCTGCTAGTTGTTTAGGGAATATGGAGTTTGGAAAGTGGCTTGAGCTGCAGGAGGGAGATAAGCCAGTGGTCAGAGAAAGAGAACAATGGAGCAGAGTTGGCACTAAGTGTTTGGTGTTATTAAAGGAGAAAAATGGACAAGTCATACCACTAAACACGCAGGGATTCAACAACTGCCTGAATAAACCAAGAGGCATTGTGGGATTTTCATGTTAGGTACTGTTGCTACATTATGTCAACCTTTATTATTTTCCCAGACTTGTATATTTTTATTTTAATAAACTCCTGTTGTTTTCATACATTTTTCACCTTGGCTTTTTTCTGATACTTGGGGGCACGTCCAGTACATCCCATACTAATACATTAACCATAGAGCTTTGAGTAATAGATAGGCTGTTTTAAGATGCAAGGTCAAGAATATATACTTCTTCTGAGTCTGTATTTGCAAAATAAGCTGGAAAGCTCCAGGAACAAACAGGTATCCTTTATTTTATGTAACACTCATGGTTTCTCCAACAATAATCTTGTGTTTTCACTATGCAGACAAATAACAAAGCTCTACTTTGTATAGTAACGACAATGCACTTATTAATCAATTAGCCTGAACAGCGAGCAATTTATAATAATACAAAGTACAAAGCGAACTGTTTGGAACTCTAATTGTTTTAAGGTAAATGCTTTTCCAGATGAGGATGCTGCTCCTGAGCACCCTTCCAGAAACACATTATGTTTTAAACGATTAAACCACCAATTAAATGAAACAAAAGAAGTCTGTTACAGATTTTTTGAATGGCGTTTACCACCATAGACTTTAATATCCAGTAACTGGTTAAAATCAAAGTAAACAAAAAAGAGGACTACATATTTAACAGCTTAAAATAAAACAATATTTAGCTTTGACTTCAAATGTGCTCTATCATTTGTACAATTTAAAAGTAAAAGATATTTCATTATTAGCATTTTTAATATGACTTATTTTGCTGTATTTGCTTTAATTTTACAATGTAAGATTGCTGCTGTTTTTGAAGAATTTCCACCTGAAGTAAATCTGTGCCAGTCATTTAAACACCTGCCAGTTACACTGACAGTTTATTGAACTCTCTTTTAAAGTCAATAGAAGCAGAGTACATTTCCAGTAAAGTTAGACTAAGTTAAGTGAGCTACTCCATGAAGTCTTGTTTCCGATGATTTCTGTTGTTGATTTCTGTTCCTGACAGGTCTTTTCCAAGCCACTCATGATGCATCTAATTGTTTCATTCCTGTTACTACTTACAGTAAAGTTTTAAAAATTTTTATTTTATTTTTAGTTTCAGTCTAATGCTCTATTGAATGTTTTGCTCTGTAAAATACTTAATGATAGAACCTAGTAATACACATTGTAATATTAAATACTGATCTAAATGATTAAGAATAATTAAAAGAAGGCAATAAAGTGTGAAATAATTGTAGTGGGTCCGGGTTTTTTTTTTATTAATGGCTAAGGTTGTTTCTCTGTAAAGAATTTGGGTCCCTCTTGTTTCTGTGGGTGTTTTCTCTGGGGTCTCCAGTCTTCGCTCACATTGTATAATTGCGTGGCTGCCATCTCTAAATTACCCCAACAAGACACGTGCTAGTGTGTACTCAATAATGGACTGGTGCCATTGCTGCTGTGTTCTTGGACTTGGAATGATATAAGTGTGGCAGTCAAATTGGGGAAAAGGGGATATTTTATCAAATTATTTTATCATTGTACTTGGAATGCTTTACACCTCAGACCATATGGGACAGCATACCAGTGAAACTCCTAGATGACAGTGTTACTGCAGTTAGAAGTAATTAGTAGGATGGACATACAGTTTGTGTTCATATTATAACATAAAATACTGCCTAGTTTTAAATAAAGCATGTAACGTGGGCCACTAGGTGCCATTAATCAGTACTGCAATACAGTATTCTTTTTACTTCTTTTAATTTCACCTCTGAAGAAATATGTTGTTTAATTTAATCAAGTGACTGCCTAATTTTTAAGTTAACTAAATATAACACTTGCATGATTATCAGTTATGTACGCTGCTAGAACCTGCCAATTTTAAAAAGAAAAATTCATATAGTCAGTGTGCTTTTCCCTGCATACTTTGTTCAGACTTGTTTTGACAGTTTTGAAATGAACTCTCATTGACTGTACAGTATGTAAGGTTTTTATATTATTTTGTATTATTGTGTTGATTCCTCTTTTACTTATTATAAAAGTGAGTAATATAAGGCTCACTACTTAAACTAACATTTTTTTTAAAAAAAAGGGATTCCAGTTTTTAGTTACATGATTCAGTAGTAATCAAAATACCAGGAGAAGGTCAAAGAAAAAGACTTCTAATCAGGAACAACATTACAAGACAAAATGTGAAAATCCATAAACTAAGCATAAGGTCAAAAAGTAATAGAACACTAGAAGAAGAAGGACAAAACAAGAAAGAAGGAGAAGTTTAAATGGACTGATTTAAAGATGTGAAAATCTTTCCTTGAGGAAAAACTCTATCTGGGCTCCCAGTCATGTGACTACAGTACAATAATTGTTGCATAGCAACAGGCCCAGATGGGAGGTGCTGTAGGCAGGCATAGAGAACACGTAAGAGTGAAATCCCAGCCCATTCCTGACAGAGAACGAGTGGAGAACTGAAAAGAATAGGTTATATTATAATAGAAAAAGTGATAGCTCTTTACGTACTGAAGTCTGCTCATATTGGATTTGTCAACCTGGTCTCAAATCTGTTTAATTCAGTTTACAGCAGCAGGGAACAAAAGCTAAAGCACAATTGTGTTCAACACTGACACCAACCCTAGATAAGGACACAGGGTACACCGTGAGCACACACTCAATTCTACACATATGATTTATGCAACAATAGGAGAACTGGGAAAATTACTTGTAAACTTCACAAAGTACCTTCCAGTATTCCTAAGAACTGGACTGAGCAGGAGCCTCTACATAAATCAACTGGAAGATCCTTTGTGTTTACTTTTTTTGGTATTGTCTTTCTAGCCATTATTGTTCTCCTGTTTATTTTTTGAAAACCTTTGCTTCATATTTGATCTTTTCCTTTGACATTCCCATATCACATCTTTCATTTGTCGATGTACGTCCCATATTGCTCTTGATTGAGACAATTTTTCAGTATCTGTCAATCAACATTAAAAGGATTTTTCTTTTCTTTTCTGTGCTCCTTTATGTCACGAGACAAGGACAAATTAATCAATAAACTATTTTTAAAATGTGTCATTCTACTTTTATCCTAGTGCTTAGGTTTTTACTGATTTAGGTTCTAGTTTTGTATTTAAACTGAAAATGTGCTGTCATCGGATTATTTTAATGTATTTGAAATGTATGTAAGAATCTAAAAACTTGTATTCATAAAATATTGTGACTAGTGATGAGTGAAACAGGCAGATATAGATTTTGAAACGGTTTTTCAAAACGGACTCTAAAGTTCATTTTGTAGGCAATTTTGCAATTATAATTTTTTTTAAAGCATTTATTTGGGTGGGGTCAAGGAATACCGTTCCCTAAAGCTTCATTTACCTATATAAAGTATATAACGCCTACCGCACCAGTCAAATCAATTCAATATATGCCTCACATATACATTGCCGCAGAGGAGTGCAGTAGTGAGTTTTATGACATATAAGTCTCATATTTACTACACAAAGACGCACCAAAAATACATCATACACATTACTGCGTTTTCTCCACAGGAACATCCCACGGAATGGAAAGCCTAGCAACAGCCTTATCCTAGTTATGTACACTTTTTAAATTTTTTAAACACTTTGAGATAGGAATTAAATGCCTTTCTTCTTGGGTGAATGACATGAGTTTTTGATAAAAATGAAATGCAGTTTATTTAGTGATTTTTTTTTTGTGAAGCAAAACTAAGTTTTGCTATAACTCTAATTTTGTGTGAATTGTTTTACTCATCTCTAAAGAGTATAGAAATATTTATACGTTTTTGATATTTTCTGACTCCATTAATCTGAACTTCCAGAGAAAAACTTATTATAATTGAGAAAAATCTTCTTATATAATACACTACCGTGGCTGTCCGCTTGTCTGTCCAGGATTTTAAATCACCTGTAGCTCCCAAACCGTTTGAATTATTGACCTGAAATTTGGTACACACATACTACGTGATGTCTACTGTCCACTTTTGGGTTGTTGATTGACCTCCAAGGTTATTCCACTTTTCATTTTTATTTTATTTTATTGTAGAATCAGCTCTCGGCAGCGGCCAGCAGGGCGGCCATGCGGCACATCTGTACGGGCGCCGTTCTCATTCCTAACACCTTCGCCATCACTTCCTCTACCTCTTGATATTTTAAATCATTCTTGAGGCAGATTGAAGACTTAAGTGCCAGCTTAAGTGAAAAATTAAGGAAAAGATACTAAGTAATTGCAATACAAACACTGACTTAATCAGTTTTAACACTAAAAAATGCCAACAAAAGAAGAAAAGAAGTGGGCTGCTAGGGTGGAGAAAAGAAGAGCTGCTCACGAAGCAGCAAGTGCATCAACTTCTGAGTAAATGAATGCTAAACGTACAAAGAAAGAAAGAGGATGAAAACTAGGAATGCTCAAGTTAAGTGTATTCACTGCATGTTATCGTGCAGTGCGCCGTTACTCGCATGTTCTATAATTATTGAAATGAATCATTTATTCTCATTAAATGCTCACTTTTGCATCATAAACTGTGTCCTTGAGCTCTCTGACCTATAAGCATAGAATAACTAATTAAATGTCAATATTATAAAGTATGAGTAAACTGGCCCATTACACATGAGTGCTGGCACCCCATTCATGGTTTATTCCTGCTTTTCTCACAATGCAGCTGGATTAGGCATCAGTTGCTCACAACCCTGAGCTGGATATTCAGGTTGGAAGACAGATGGTAAGATAAAAATAAATTAAGTTTCACAGTCAGCTGGAGCAGATGCTGCAGTATGAGGTGCTAGCTGATCCATTCGTTCGCCTGTCTCTTCTAACTCACTCTGTGGCAGGCCATAATGTGAATTAGAGACCGGCTTAAACTTTGATGTAACTTTAGCTACCTTTTCAGAATCAGAACCACTTTATTGCTAGCATTTCAAATATACCAGAATTGACTTTGGTTAGGTGCAAAACATGGGATACAAGACATTACCAACTCAAGACCACACAATTTCAACCCACCATTAACCTGACACTAGGCAAACCACTATATAAATACAATTTCTTGAACAAAGTACAGGTAGTCCCCAGGTTACGGACATTCGACCTACGACATACAAACAGGGCCGCAGCTGCGACGCATGCGCCTCAGTAACTGCCGCTCCGTCATCTTCAGCCTGCGGACGCTGCAAGCGGTGACTGGACGGAGGCTGGAGTGGGGCGATTTCACTGCTCGCGCAGTATAGTGTCCCTCCGGTGGTTCCCAGCGGCAAGTGGTTTCACTGCCCGCCCACCACACACGGCTGCCCCGTTCGTTCTAGGTGCTCGGTCAGTAATGCTGCAAGCGGTGATCTGGTTGTGGCTGGAATGGGGCAGCAGCGGTAGCATTGTAGTGTGCCTCGGATGGCTGTGTGTTGAATGGGGTGGTGGTGTTGCGTACGCTGCAGGTAACATACTGTAGTTGAGGTGACTGTGAGGTGGGCTGGTGATGAACTGCCCCTCGCTGCTCCCATTCATTCTCAATAGCAAGACTGCTTGTACTGTTACGCACATAGCAGGAAGTTGTCTCTTGTCAGTACAGGGTGGTCCAGATCTAATTATGCAGATCCAGATCGTCTGGATGACTTTAATTTATGCGAAGACGATTCTTCATGTCGACAGTTCGCACACTTCTCGATGGTCCGGGATTTTTCGGGTGATTTTCTATCTAATAAACTGAATAAGTTATAGCGTAATGAAAATTGCATAATTAGATCTGGACCACCCTATACATCAGACGTGTTGACAACTGGTGCCTTCCTGCTGTGATAGCGTGTACAGTGCTGTGCAGAAGAGCTCATCTTAACCTTTTGTCTTCACCCTTCAACAATGTCTCTGAAACACAAATCTGATGCAAGTGCTGGTGATATAGTAAAGAAGAGAAAAACCATCATTATGGAAAATAAAGTAGTAATAATAAAAAGGTCAGAGAGAGGTGAAACTCCATCATTCATTGGCAGAGTACTTGGTTACAGTCGGTCAACAATAGCATTTGTTAAAATAATGTACCTGTTACCTCTTACATACAAATTCAACTTAAGTACAAACCTACAGTCCCTATCTCGTACGTAACCTGGGGACTGCCTGTATTTACAAACTTCAATAGTTAACTCACATAGACAGAATAAGATTACAAAATAATATAGATATCAAATAGTGCAAGCTGAGCAAGTATCAAATATTTATGAATAGACAAACAGCAATTGCACCAGTTACATGCTGCAAAAACAGTTAGGAGTAACCCTATGTAAGTTTATGCAGGATCTGAATAATTTGAGGAAAAAGCTCCAGAGATGGCATGTAATTTGGGTCGCAATAGACCTGTACCTCCTCTCTGATGGCAATGTAATGAACAGATGGCTGCTAGGGTGGGTGGAGTCAGTTGCCATTTTTCCTGTTCTGTTTTTCGCTCTGGCAATGAACAGATCTTTTCATGTTGGAAGACAATAGCCAATCATTTTCTCAGCTGCACAAATCACCTGCTGCAACCAAGTCTTAGAAAGAGAGGAGGCAGAGGAAAACCAAACTGTGATGAAGGAGGTCTCAATACTCTCAATGACGGCAGAGTAAAAATTTAGCAATATACACCTTGATATGCCAAGCTTCTTAAGTTGTCGAAGGAAGAACAATCTCTGCCTGACTTTCTTGATGATGGAAGTGATGTGCTTGTCCCATTTTAATGTATTAGTTAAAGTAGTCCCCAGAAATTTAAATGACAGCCACAGACACAGTCTGCCCCCTAGTCTCCTGCTCATGCTTTTAATATACCTGTAATTGAATCCTCCTGTGTTGAGTAAATACAGGATATCTCGGATAGATAATAAAAAAAGCTAAATGAGACCGTTGCCAGTGGAGCACCATCTCAGATATCCATCTCTCGCAAAGGACAAGACAACTCCTGGAACAACACTTCCTTTGCTGCAGGTGGTATAAATTACAATAGTTCTGTCCTCTAAATACTGCAGTTTTCTGACATAAAGTGAATTTTGTGTTGTCTATGTAAGCATTTTACCATTTGACAAGAAGATTATGATTGCCATTACCGAGAGCCATTAAAAAGTGGTTCAGTTGCCTTAGCTTTTCTGTTTTAATATTGCTATTTGGATCTTCCTATATTCTCCTCACAATGAAAAGGTTAAGTATAAAATTATATAATTGAGGATGTTACATGGGAAATGTCTATATAAGAAGAAAAATTTTAGTCTGCTAAATCATATTGTTTCTGCCAGAATACTTTCTTGTTTAATTATATTAAGAGTTGAATCATAAGAATGAAATCAAAAAAGAGAAAATCACAATAAAGTATGCACTTTCTATCAAGTAAGTGACATTAGGTGGAGGAGTGAAGGCGGAGGTCACTTTTAGAAAGATGGTGTAGGATTTTTAAATGGTAAAAAAAAAAAGAAAGATAGCTATTGCAATAAAAATATATATGTTCATGAGACATTAAATGTTCTTTGTGGAACAAAAGATTGGCTTCAACATGAAAGCTACAGAAAGCCGCTTATTTGTAATATGCATATTTTGCTTAAACAAGTACCTTATAATTATTTTGCTTTTAAAAACCACTTACAAGGACTGTATGTGTTTATTTAATGTAGCACGGATCACCCAGTTTTTATGTAATCTAATGGCTCAGATAGTTTCTTGCTACTTTTTTACCCTTGCTGAGCTATTTATGCATGACATTTAAGTCACTTTGCCACCATTTAGCATGGTGGTACGATACAGTTCCCCTCTGGTATACATCACTGTACTTAAAATCAATATTTGAAGAAAGACTCTGCACACTATCTTGAGTTTATCAAGCTCAAGTGACGAGGCAGCACCATAGTGAGAACTGCTGCCTCACAGATCCACGATTCTCGACTAAGTCCTGCACTCAGTCAGTTTCTGTGAGGAGTTTACAAACTTGGATTTGTGGGATGTACGTTTTAGGTTAGTTGGAAATTATAAATCAGCTTAAAGCTTTATTCTTGTTTTGCAGCCAATACTGAGGTTGACTGGTATCACCCTCTGACACCCTATTAAGAGGATTTTAGAATGTTAAGTGCAAATAATGAATAACATTCGTCTATACAGGCATTTTAAGGTTCACTTTCTTCCATTTATGGTGTTCTCAACAGCAATGGCCACAAGGCCGATGTTATCCCTGAGGGAGTGACAGTCTCAGAAAAAGAGTCTGTAAATGGTTCCATTATAGCATTTAGAGTGCAGACTTGCAGTGTTGCACAAACATAGATTACTAATGCCTACATTTCATCCCAAGGATAACTGCACATGTCACAATTCCAATGGGTGATTCATTGGGCCCATTTTCCAAAACAGAAACATGGTATGACTAATATCGAAACACGTTCATGTCTGACAGAGTTGTTTTTGAGGCATAAGTAGTTGCTTTCTGCCACTAGAAGACTGCAATTTTGTTACTCAGCTTTACACTTACACGGGGCTTTTGAGCAGTGGCATGTGAAATATGTTAAAAAAGTTATTAGCCGGATTTGTTTGCTTTTTTATATGTAGAGAGTGTTGCTAGCATGGTGGATAAATCTTCAAAATGTAAAGTGCAGTGCGGCCATTTCATTCTTGTTTTTCATGAGTTTTTATTTCTGTTCCATTTTCACCTCTCAATTAATTTTCAGTTTAGTTTTAGTTCAACCATTTCTATTTTTGTTTATATTATTGGTGACTTACTGTACCTTGCTTCATGTTTATTTTGGGAGAATCTTTTCTGTTTAGTTTTCATTTGAGCTTAAAAAGGGGCATTCAGTGAAAGTTAAGAAATGTGTGCTGTGCCTCCACAGTACAAGTATTGTAGAAACATGCAGCAATGCTCATCAAACCTTAATGTCGTGAGTCATCCATGCATAGTGTTCCCTTCAAACATTTTTAAAAACATGTCTCACTTGCATTGTTCCAGTGCCGATCTGTATAAAAAGCAGGCTGTTTACTTTTAAACTTCAGATCCAGTACTTCACAGTACCTTATGAAGCCAAGTAATTCAACCTGCTAGACTTTCCTGATTCAATAAATAGCTGTACCTGCCCACTCTCGTTCTGAATTTGGCTGTCTGAGGTGTACAGACAGCAGCTTTCTGCAGACAAAACATAAAAGTCTGTTGACCAGCTCAGCCAGTTGCTTTACTTTCTTTTCTAGTTTTCTGCTTTTTTCAGCATGTCACAGTCCTTGTGCTCTTTATAGACATCTTTGTAAAAGCAGTTTAAGTGTATTTTTAAATTCTTTCTCTTTAAAAGAGCTCCAGAAAATCAGACTGCATACATCAATTACACACACACTGCTGTTACTGGCAATGCTGTACACAAAGTACTCCCAGGCAGCACTTTCTCAATTCTTTGCTCTGTGTCCGTGTTCAAAAACATGTCCTTTATACCTGACTGACAATCATTATGTAGAGATAATCACATGTAGCCTACCAGTACCTGGTTTATTTAAATGACAGAAGCTACATATTTTTGCTTCTAATCATTTCATTTCATTTAGTTTTGAAATTTGTGGTTTTAGTTTCACATTAGTTTTCATTTTTTACCCATCTTTTAGTTTTTGTTTTCTTTTAATCATTTTATCTATAGCTTTCATCAATACTAATAACTTTGAGGTTAGTATTATCTCAACACCCACCCTACCTGACTTACAGTATTTTTATATTTTTACTCATTTCTTTTTTATGTTGACTGTTATCTTCAAAAGACCTTTACTTCCATTGAGGCTCATGCTCATCTAAGTGCTTGCATGGTGGTGGTGTAGATATTGGAGTCGATTCCCTCAAAATAAATGAACCACTTGCATAAGTGCTTACTGTACAGTCAACACGTGTTTTATCGTGTAACCCTATTTTCCTCTTTTTATTCCCTTTATTGTGTAGACATTAATAAAATATCTAAAATCCAATACACTTTCCACTCTGCGATCAGGTCCTTTAGCACACCACTCACCTGTACATCTCTAACCTCAGGCAATTAGACCAGGCAGGAGTTACTGTAAGTTATACATTTAATTAAATATTCTTGCAAAAAATGTGCAAAAATATTAAGGAAGCAGAATATTACATGAATATTGGCAAACCATACCCTCAGGGCCTAAGTAGCAATGCATCTTGTGTCCATAGGTGGCCATCGGCTTATCTTCAATCTTGCTTGCTTTGCTACCACATGGTCTTTGTATTGAGTATTGAAACGGGCCAAATGCCTGTCTCAATATGGGTGCCGAAATAGATTTGTCTTCATCATGGTCTTCTCTTCATGGCCAGATGGTGAGAGAGAGAGGTGACAAACTTTATACCATTCTTACAACAAAACACAAACCAATGGGGTGTCATAGTTCAGAATGGCTTTTGATTCAAAGCCAATCATAAACAGGCATACTTTAGACTAACAGAATGAGTTCATCTGTCCCTTCTTGGGCCATCTGCCAATGAAAGCGCTCAGGTACAACTCCTCCCTCAGTTGCTTTGTTTCAGTTTGTGGCCTTCCTACAGACGATGGCTCACAGGCTCTAAGTCCAAACACAGTCACCCTTGCCAAGCTGGTCTGATGCTCCATCCCCTCACCATTAATTCCTCATTCTAAGTCGTTCCTAAAGAGTGGGATGGTTGGCTAGGAAAAACATCAAAGCACTGCTGTCCTCATCAATAAAGTAAAACATACCTCTGGAAACACTACCTAATATTACATTTGCTTTGTGTACTATACATATAAAGACATGCAAAATATTTATCAACTTATATGCTAGAAAGCAATCCACCACAACACATATAAACCCCTTCATATGATAAAGATAAAGATCAGCTACAAATGTCAAGAGTAAGTTCAGAGTTAAATCGACTTCTGATTCAGTAACTCGATATAAAGCTGCTGGGCTATTCAACCCACGTTTAAGGCAGTTAAATGATCCTCACCCTCAAGGATGCAACAATAGAATAGAAAGAAAGTCTTTGATTGCTCAATTAACCTGTTGTGGCATAAATATGTATATTTTTTCCTTGGCAATATCATTAATTTTAATTCAATTAAGCCTCATCCTCTCAAACCCAGACACAACAAAAACAGAAGAGGAGGTTTTCATTCTTTCTCTTGCAAAGAGAGAGTGCATGCAAGAGGTGAAAATCCTGATATTGTTGGTAAAAAGATTTAGGTGCCACTGAGCATTGCGTGAATGAATAAAATGTACCCTCATGAGGGGGGTCTGAGATCTAAAGGCTAAACAATTGGCAGCATTTGCCATATTTCACAGCTGAGTTTATGTCAGGGGATAATGGCCAGTTGCAGAAATGACTCGGCTAAAAGTTGCCATAATGCTGATTTATGAAGTTGTGGACTTGATTACAGAGAAATTGTTATAAGGCACCTGGAAAAAAAAAATAAATGATGATTATTGTGGACAGTGCATGTTGATTACAGTGCCATAGGAGGTTATTTCACTGTGTTGTAAGAATTTATAAGCAAGCCTTAAGGAAACCAATCATCTTGAATTACTTTGCTCTAGATAGTTTACCCTGTCCTGAATTAATCCATGCGTGCAGATTGCTTTCTACTGGGACTTCTGTTAGAAGTTAAAACAAGGAATTATAATATTCAGTTCATCTCATTTATGGTACTTATGTTTGTATACGATAAGGCAGGTTTAAGGAAATATTTAATAAGAATGGCTGGGAGGTTTATCCGCTTTTCATCCTTTCTTTGTGTTAATATGCAGTCCCCAATGACTGTTTAATAACAGTTTATTTTTATGTACAGTAGATAGATAGATAGATAGATAGAGTACTTTATTTTATCACAGAGATACATTCACACATCAGTGTCATTATTGCATTGCACAATATTTATGTTTCCCAGTAGCTGTCTTTTTCTGAGATATCAATTTACTACAGTCACACATAGGGCCAACGTTTAGCAATTTATATATTTTTGACTCTGATATTTCCATTTCAGGGTTGCAAGGAGCCATTGAAATACATAGAATTTAAGAAAGAAAACAGCACTGGACAGGGCATGGGTTGACCACAGGGCCCACTCACACCTACTTTGGGTCAATTTGATGTCTCTACTTAACATAATCTGCACCTCTTTGGGATATGTTCTACAAATAACAATATACCCAGAGTGACATGGCGAAAATGTGCAAAGTCCATGCAGGAAATTGTGACTAGGTTTCCAGTCATTATTATATTAGCCTCAATTTTAATTATTATAATTTAAATACTAGTGCTCTAGAGTCTTCATTTAACTCAATCGTCTATGCTACTGGCAAAATTAGAAATTATTCAGAATTTGATATTATGCCCAAACATAAGTTGTTGTTTTCTTTATTATGGTTTTCATTAGTTACTGCATTACAACACTTTGGAAACACAATATGACAAGAAAGTAAAATATTATAACTTTTGATTTTAGGAAAAGATTTTTCTTCATTTATCATATGTTATCCAAAAACACAAGTGTCAGGCATGCACTGCCAAACTGGACTTACAGGAGTAGACAAGTGCTGAGCAAAGAGCTTGGGATTGACTCCAGGCCACAGGTCTACAGAGCACCACTCCACTCAATAAAGTTGACAGCACCAGTAAAGTCTAAACTGGAAGTCTACACGAGCCAAAAGAGAGAGAGGACATATACGAATAATGTATTGGTATTTATTTAATATCTTGTAAGGTTTCTAAACTCTTGGGAAAATAGGACGACACGCCAAAAAGCATCCTGAAGCTCGATCGCCACTTCTGTGGAAGACAGGTTATCAGTTGCCAGGACAACCGCAGGCTCCCAGTGCTGCAGCAGCTCACAGCAATAGCAAATCTGAGGCGACTACGCTCGCGCTATAAGTGCCTGTCATCGATGGATGATGCAAGGAACATTATAACTGTAGGAAACAGTATTACTTGGCCACTAACCTGGCCACGACCCTGCCAGATTGTTGTGACTATGCATAGGAGAGTGGTAGATCCCGCTACAATAAGTAACCGTGCTGTTCGTGTTTCAAGCTGAATAAAGCTGGTTTTGCTAAAGTACTGAGACTCAGCCTCGAGTTTTGGGGTGCAAGACAGGGACTCACAATCTATATTACTCCAAAGATAACAATCAAGAGTATATCCAAGAGAGACCTGTTGATCCAACTCAAATAGGATGTACTGTATGTATAAGCAAACAGCTGGATATTATAAGGAGGAAGAACATTATAAAATGAAAATATGTCTACATCTTATCTCCATTTCTACTAAAGAGTGAATGTACACACACACACATACATAAAGTACACACTGTATGTCGTACAAAATGTGTATATATTGTGACCAGTAGGGGGCATCTCACAGCCCCAAATTCTTGACACAATTACTCCAAACACAATCCCGGGTTCAAATAAAGTATTATTGAATGGAATATGTTTGCACAAGTTTTTCCTTCTAAGAATTCTTTTTTATTAACTCTTTCTCTTTCCCCTTCACTCCTCCCAGGTGAGTTTCTGCCTGCTCCATTCCTGACTCTGACTCACCTGGGAAAGGTGGAGTGCTCCTTTTGAACCTGAGCCCAGGAGTATTTCTGGCACATTAGCACTGTAACCAAGAAGCACTCTCAGGTCAGGCAGAACCTTAGCCTGACAGGAGAGTCTGTCCCCTAGCAGCTTCCTCTAGTGGCACCCAAGAACCCCAACAAAGTTGCCCATCAGAAGTTACACTCCCATGCAGACCTGAGTGCATTCAAGTGGGAGCCATGGCAGAGTAATGCTGCCACCCAGTGTATTGGGGGAACACATAGTTTTCAGAGGTAGCCTCCCTCTGTCCTTTCACCATAACAGCTTCACAGCCAGGAAAACTTCTACCAACCAGCCAGGCTAGGATGCCAACCTGTCTACATCCTCCTTTGCAATTTATATACTGCGTGTGTGCTTGTGTGTGTGTGTGTGCGTGTGTGTGTGTGTGTGTGTGTGTGTGTATATATATATATTATATACACTGTATAAAACATATATATTCCAATATTACTCGTAACATGATTTTTGAAAATATAGATGTTTCAGAGACAGCTGGTTCAGTAGCAGTTCTTCTTGTTAGTTTTCTGAGGTGACGACTTAAGTTGTAAAGTTTCAAAGAAAGCAACTGAAATAATTAGTCTCTTTGAAACTGTATGAGGCACAAGTTTTTAACTTGTAAATACAAAATGCCTCCCTCTGTACCCCTTTGTAATAAATATTTGTCATAGGTGGGGTCCAGGACTGTGTATTTTAAGTCAATAACTGAACTTTTGAATTGATTGAAATTGCAGGATTCTTGATTCATATCGGAACCTCATCTAATGTTATTTTATGTCCAGCTATCCCATGGCGGATGCTATGGATAGTTTATCCAAAATAAATTAGAGGCCTGGAGTATATTAATAAACACATTATTCCATTTGTGCTGAAATGATGTCTTCGAGTAAGACTTCCAAGTAGAGTGTTAATATAATCTCCTTTAAGAATACTGTTGCAGCAGGAGCAGTTTAGACAAGGTTAGTGGTCAGGTTTTAAATTGAAGACTGTTTCAGTGGATAAACTGTAGTTTATAAATTATTCATAGTTTAATTCTTAATATTCCTGCCACATGAAAAAAGTAAACAAAGGTGTTAGTGTGAAAGAAAGAACTGAGTTAAGAAGATCCCAAAGTTTCAAAATACAGCAGTGAAACTGATTCTCAGATTTCAAATATGTAAAGGTGCAAACATCCCTCTGATTAGGGATTTGTTTGTCGTGACTCTGTGGAGTGAGTAATGTCTCCTTATGTTCATGTAAAAGCTATTAACAATTTCAGATGAGCAGCCCCTGTCATAAAAAATGTGATTTTATCAATAAAGACAAATTTATAGAGTTATTCTATTGGAAATAAATGTGTTTTAAACAAAAAAATATGCAGTACAGCAGTGGTTCTCAAACTCAGTCCTGGGGACACTGTATAGGTGCAGGTGTTTGAACCAACCAATGTTTACTTTTATTTTGATTCATAGCCGAATTAAGCAAACTATTATTATCTCACTTTCTGTATTTTGGGGTCATTATAGTAATTGCAAAACTAAGTTTGGTACATTTTTATCAGAATGTACCAAGCATTTGTGTATCTTCAATTGTCATCATGAATTACATTCTGTTGTTTTCAGAGGTTCTGGTTATTTAATCCATTTTTTACTACATTAGTGGTTCTGTTGCTGAAGCAGATGCGGCCTTTCATCATTCGGTGTTATTTGACTAGGTGTCTTCTCTGCTCACTGCTAATTGTCATTATTAGGGTACAATTAAAGGAGCAAACTACACAGAAAAAAATTAAAGTATAGCAAAAATACAAATGTTTCTTGATGTACAATAAATATACAAATGAATCCACTGCTGTGTTTTAGAAAAAAGACCATCTTATGAAACAATGAGATCAATTAAGGGTAAAATGATTCACTGATTTTGATTTTGAACCAAACCTGCAGCCACTTCAGGTCCCCAGGACTGCGGTAAAGGATTTCCATTCAAAGACTTGAAGAACAATGTAAAGTAGAACACATCTTATTCAATAAAAACAGTCATGTCTAAAAAAGGAAATATGTGAAAACTATAAATAGGTGTAAATCACAAACATTCAAATACAATGAAAATCTAATGATGTTTTTAATGTCTCCTTCTCAATTCATAAAAACATCATTTGATGATATGAAAGCTAAATGGATTATTGGTAGAAAAAAATAAAAGAATCTTCCTCAAATTTAAATAATTATAAGATATCTATACTGGGACTGAGTGCAGCCCCCATCTCTACTCCTTTGTGTTGAAGCAACTGTTAAAGTAAAATTATTTCTCTGAAGAGCAAACATTCTAAGATTAGTTAAAAATCAATAAAACTGAATTAATAGGCAGAAAGTTACAATGAAGTATTACAAAAATTGGTGATAGCTTGTTTTTGAAGAATATTACGATAGATAGATAGATAGATAGATAGATAGATAGATAGATAGATAGATAGATAGATAGATAGATAGATAGATAGAACCTTATTTGTCCCATGGAGCAAATTAGGCATTTTACAAAGGCTTATTAAAAAAAATTAATAAATAATTAAATACATCATTATATATACACTCTCACTATGACCTGAACACACACCAGAATGACTAAAAAGTTAGGCATTATGCAGTAGCTTTTCTTGATACATTTCCACTAAATTATTAATTGGCTGAACATCCTCTGTGTTAGTGTATCAGAGAGAGGATGTGTAGCATTGTTTATAATGGCACTCAGTTTTGTTTTAATTCTCTCCTTTGCTATGACCTCCAGGGGGTCCACAGTGTGTACCGTAACTTAACCTGCATTTTTAATTCTTTTGTTGATTCGGTGGGCTTCTCTTGAAGTGATGTTACCAACCCAGCACACCACAGCACAGAAAAATCACACTGGCCATCACAGAATTGCACAAGATGTGAAGGAAGTCACTATCCCCCATTACAGGAATGCAGTTTCCTATGGAGCTCCTCTGTGTTCCAAGACCAGTCCAACCTGCCATTAATTTGGACCCCCAAGTACTTGTCAGAGTGGACCACCCCTACATCCATTCTCTCAGTAGTTAATTAATTAGTTTGCTGCTTCATAAGAGTAGAATGTTAGCTAATCTAAATGGTGTTCATTAGTTTAATTTATTACTTTATATTTTTGACAGGGCGGCACGGTGGCGCAGTGGTAGGAGTAAGGAGTAAGGAGACCTGGGTTCGCTTCCCGGGTCCTCCCTGCATGGAGTTCGCATGTTCTCCCCGTGTCTGCATGGGTTTCCTCTGGGTGCTCTGGTTTCCTCCCACAGTCGAAAGACATGCAGGTTAGGTGGATTGGCGATCCTAAATTGGCCCTAGTGTGTGCTTGGTGTGTGTGTGTGTCCGGCGGTGGGTTGGCACCATGCCCGGGATTGGTTCCTGCCTTGCACCCTGTGTTGGCTGGGATTGGCTCCAGCAGACCCCCGTGACCCTGTGTTTGGATACAGCGGGTTGGAAAATGGATGGATGGATGGATATTTTTGACACTAACAGTAATACTGTACACTACCCTGCTGATTAAAATGGAATGTCAGTGAATTCACGTAATGTAAACTTTTTTAACATTTATTTTTAGTTACAGTGAAATGAAAATGTTTTATTTATATTACTCATTGATATGCCAAAATCACACTATTTAATATGATTTTAAAACAGATACAGTATGCAGTATTATACTGTACTGTGGAAAAACGCTCAGTAAGAGAAAATCTCCTTTTTCAAAAGAATTGTATGCATCCCTTAGCATTTAATGCATTCTGAGTGTAATGCAGTAACCAATGACACTGTGATAAATAAGAATGTAAAAGTAATATCTCTTCCCTGGTATTGGCAGTTTGCAGTTGATGAAAAATGTATAGAATGCATAGAATTATGAATTAAGGATCACTGATTACTGTGGTAAAATGGTTGGTCCATGGCTTAATAGTTAGGAATCCGTTTTAATAAGTAAATAATTAAGTGGCCGGCCCGATCTCTGTAGTTGTGCAGTTGCAGGAAGTTGATGGAGTAATTGGGGCGAGACGCACCTGCACGTGAGGATGCAGTCTGTCTCAATTGCTTCATCGGCATTTTGCAGAGCACGTTTGAAGTACTGTGCCCCACTTTTATGTACCTACCCCTTGGTTTGTGTGAGTGTCCTCCTCCAGGAGCTCATCCCTTGGGTACGTTATTGGTGGTAAGCAGGCTCAAGAGCCTCCTGGGATGCAACCAGTAGTATGGAGCTGACCCGTACCATCACAGTTACCAACAACATTTACTGTATATAACATTAAAGGCAGTGGAAAAAATGAAATGCAATTTCAGATATGATGACATCCGTTGTAGACTGAATGTTTGAGAATTCTAGTTGAAAAACACCCTCAAACTCCAAACTTGGGTCAAAGATTATATGGGGTGCAGTTTGGTTTGTCATTCAGATCTGTTTTTATTATTTACAGCAATTCAAATGAATCAGATTTATTTAATTTCTGTGATTTTCTGGCCAAACTAGTCAAACTGGATTTCAATGCTAATGAAGAAATAGTTGACAGCTCATGTCTCATCTCTTCACAGTTGTTGGCAATGCTAGTCACATACTTACTATTGATTTTAATTCTGTTTGCCAATTGCCATAAAGAGCACATTTTTTAGCTGCTTTTTTAATGGTGTTTACTCACTTTTGACATCCAAGTTTTAAATTGTCTTGTCCCAACCCTAGAAGGCAGGCACCACAGACTTACAAAAAAGATTTAGTACCCTACAGACATTAGAGCAGATCAATCTTGCTCATGCAGTGTGGGCTAGATAAACTAAGAATGTCGTAGACTCCACAGATCATGAATTTCATGTGAAAAGATGCCACCCTCTCAGAAATGGGCCATGGATACTTAAAGTCCACTTCAGTTTCTAAAGAACCTAATGTTGTGATTATCTCTTATATTTAGCTAGTCGGTTTGTACTGGTTTTAGGTCACACACTTTTCAGTATTTGTCACCTTATCTGTGTCTTATGACCCTCTGTCTTCTCTCATTCTGTGTGCCCAGTCAAGAATTATTCCGCCTCATCTTTTTCCCTTGTCAGTATAGGGGTATCCATGTCATCTAGTCAGCTATGGCAGCTTAGTGTTTGAGTGCTAACTGGATAATACCTTTTGAAGTACTTTTATAATCCTCACTGCTATCCTATCCCATCCTGTAGAACCCTCTTCCTTTGACTAAACGAAGAAGTCCTGCAGAAGGATGCTAGTGAATCTGAAATATTATGGGGAAGAATCTAAATATGAAAGAAACAAATGCTCTGAATACCAATATTCAGACTCATTTTATTGAATTCATATCAAGCCAATCCAAGATTAAAAAAGAGACAAACTCTCCGCACTCCAATGTTCTGCCACACAGTGATGAAACTGGAACCTTACACAGTGAAACCGCAGCTCTAAAACAGAGGCTGGAATAAAAGAAATAAGGGGGCACCAAAGAGGTACGGGCTTGCAGAAGGAAGATACAATTGCATTTCTGTCCAGAACCTGGCTTAGACAGTTTCCTGCTTGACTGGCACCACTTTGTAGGCTCAAAGGGCTCACAGAAGTTTCTAGAAACAAACATTGTTGGTCAATCTCTGTACCCCCATTGATAGTGTGTGCTTTCTAGCTGAGGCCAGTAAGATGCCTGAGATTGTTTGTGAGGGAGTCTATAAAGATTTTCTCCAGAAAAGGCATGCTATGAACCCAGCTGTCAAGTGGGTGAAAGAAGATGGAAAGTGAACATTTTTGCTGGGTAACTCACACTTTACTCAATTTTCCAGTTGGCATGCATCAGGCATTTAAGGTAGTTAGAGTTACAGGATACTATCCAATTCAATGGTTGCTGATTCATCAGAAAATCACAAGGCTCTTCAAGAGTAACTTTTATGTTGATTACGTACCATAATTAAAGCACTCTGATCTCCTCTGTACAAACAGTGTTGATGACTCCATAGTGAAAAACAGTTTCTACTGTTTGTTCTTTGCTTTTTCAGCAATTATTTCTTTTGTTGACAAGGTAATTTTCTTTTACAAACCCCTGCTGCTGGTTTAGCTGGGGTTTTGTTGTTGTATATGCACTTAAAAGGGTGGGATGGACCAAGTTTTATTGGGAATGCTTGTCTGCCTTTGCAACCAAGACACCAGATGATAATATCAGTTTATTGCTTACTGGCTCTCTTTTTAAGGGTGTTAGTGTGTTCACAAGATGAACATATCCTTCTGTTTAGTTTAAGCACTTACTCTGATGGCAGTGGAGGAGAATGGGAGATGGAAGGGTTACATTTTTTTCTGGGGTTATCTTGATTTGCAGAATATGTCAGAGTACTCGGAGGTCTCATGTGCCATGCTTCTGTATGCCACTATGTCTGCTGCCTGTTACTATAATTTTTTTCAACTGTGTTTGCTATAACTACATCTAATCTATATGTTACTTCAAGGATTTTTCTTGGGCTTCAGTTCCATGATATGCTGTTCATGTTATCTTGATCTTCTCCTTCACCTCTGGACTGATGTTGTGCTATTAAAGGGAAAAGCACTTAAGAACAGCTGATAGTAGACATTGTGAAAAGAGATATCGCTAATATTGTTGTCTCCTATAAACAAATATGGGTTACTCATTCTCGACAGAAGGACTTTGCAGACAATGTTCATGGTCTTGAGGGGTGACAAAATCAGCTACTTCTGTTATTTACAGACAGAGCTAGAAGGACAGAAAATCACACACCAAACATGTCATATTAAGGCTCTTTCTTATGTCAAAGATAGACAACTTTTTGAGCTATGAATCACAGTATGTACAGGTATTGATGCAAATGCTTGTTGACAAGTCCACCCACTATTTGCATGCACGTCCCTCATCCAACCCATTCCCTTGGTAAGTTCTGTCAAGATCTCAATTTACTCTATAGCAACTAGAATGTTTTTTATTTTCCTCAAGCTATAAATCTCAGACTTCAATTGATGACATTTATCTATTTCTAGATCACCAGTTCCACTTATTCTATATTTCTCCTTTCCACCCTCAAACTGTCTAATCATAACAGTATTCTCACATTTACCCTCACTTGCATGCACAAGCCATTTCTCAAAATAAAAACTAGTTCACTAGAGGATTCAGGAATACACTTGAAAGATATAAAGGTCTGCATTCAACATATTTCAATCACTTTTGCATCTTAATCACCCTAAATTAGAAAAAATACCTGAACTTGAGTCTCTTCTCTCCATTGTGGAAAAGTCATTACCTCACAAAGTGGATAAAAACTATGAAGTTAACATTTCAAGTGTTTGGACAGAATTAAATGTACTGTAAAATCTGTGTAACATATGCATTATTCACTCATTTTAGTTTGCAAAAAAATGGAGTGTGCGCATTAAACATGAGACATAATTTTAGTTAGGTATTCTAAATAAGCCTGCACATTAGGAATGTAAGTACTGTACTTGAATTCATTATGTGTATAAAGCGCTTGGTTCTGTCAGCGGTATCACTTCACTTTTGGGTGGAGCTGCGTTACAGTTCTCCAGTCTCACTTCAAACGTCGACGATTATCTTTCGATAACCACTCGGTCTGTATGCGCATTATACCTCATTATAGTTGGTAATTTTGACTTGATCAATGGACTTGATAGTAGGAGGTAGGTGGTCGTTGTGTACCTTCAGTAGGTAATAATATTAACTCTTTTGGGGCAGATTTTTTTTTCCTTTTCTCCCGGGGCTGAATATTTTTCCAAAAAACTCCATTTTCTGAAAAGGACACTGTTGTGATGTGAGATTTTGCATATAACTTGATAAATATTTTGTATGTCTTTATTTCTAATTTAGGCAAAGCAATATAATTAGTGTTACTTTGGTGAGAGGCATTCGTGTTTGCCCCTCTTTACGACTGAGTTTCTTTGAATTGGAGTTGGGGGGGTGTGCTTTAAACCAGTTTGGTGAGTGTTTCTCTGCTAAAGTCTTTCAACCCCCCGCAAGGAAGCCAGGGTACTTTAACATATGGTCTTGGGGTGTGGCAGGTTTTAAGATGTTGTATTCCCCCATAGGTCTGAAGTATGGCTGTTTGGAATTGGCTTGGATCAGAAGCTTTTAAGTACCATGATGTCCTATTGGCTCTAGGGGTTGGACAGAGAATCTATAAATCTGCTTGCTCAACCACATTCTCTCTCTCTTACTAACATCTGAAAGAAGCATCTCTTACTAACCTCTGATGATGAAGACAACACAATGAAGAGCACAGCTTAGCAGCCGTATTTGAACAGCCTGTTCTGAAGAAAGCTGAGCACCAATGATGCCTTAACTAGAGACATTTTAAATAACTACAAGTCTGTGTGCCGCCTGAAACTACACATCACCATTTAATCAGGTTGTATGGTTGCCAATATTCAAATGTACTTTGCATATTGTTATTATTTATGAATAATACCAATAAAACATTGTTTTATGTGTAACTTAATTCCTGCTTGTCTTTTTACTACACCTAATTGCCTATAGATATGGAAGGGAAGGTGGGGATAAGTTATATACTATAATACCTTATAAACAGTGGTAAGTCTGCGAGATTAGGCATTCTGACAAAGGCTACATATTAATAATACAATAGGGGAAAGTAGAGCAATATATTACTCTACCAAGACAAAACAGACACAAAGCAATAGTTTCTCACATAAATCTACATAAACCATCTGTGGCTGGTTCTCTATCTCTGGCAGCCACGGCAGCAACTGCACAGGGGCAGGGGTAGCCATGACACTCTCAATGTGAGACTATCTGGTTTGTACCTCTTGTCATTGTAAGCAGCGGTCCTCCGAGGAGAACACTGCCGTAGGCACATTAGCTACATGAACGTGTTCAGCACTATGTTCACAATTGTTTAGAAAAAAATGACTGCAATTTTAATAAAATCTTGTAAAAGTTAAGGGTGTTCATTATATATGATTTCTTTTTTTACATGAAAATTCTGAGCTAAATCAGCATGCGCATTATACACAAGTGCGCATTATATGCAAGATTTTATGGTACTCTTATTTCAGATCCATTGCACCAGAACTCAATATTTCATCTCTGGAGCTAAGCCCAGAAAACTCTTGGCCCTCTACCTCTGTTGTAATGAGTTTTCCATTAACTCTTATTCAGTTAAAATCACTAAAGTTCCAAAACAAATTAACAAATAGCTTTTAAATTAATATACCAAATTGTTCTCTGAAATGTCAAATTTAATCAAGTGATTTTTTCTAGGCCTTAGAATTTTCTCTGCTTCACAATGGAGAAAGCTTTGAATCTGATTGCATCTCAATGCTCCCTTAAAGTATGAGAGTTGAAGGAACTTCTGGGCTCCATGAAAAAAGAAAAATCCTTCTTCTTCTTAGTAGTGAGAGGTTTGGAGTTTGCTCTCTAGATTAATTTGAAATGACAAGAGACTTAGGTTGAAACACTGATCTAGTCTGCAGCAGATATGATGCAGATTTCTTCTGTACAGATCCAGAATTGTATACTGGGCCTATTTCTTCATCTTGACTGGAACTGGGCATGCCCTGGTGTCTCTCTGGTTTCTCACAGAGTCTGCATTTGCCAAATTTATTAATCAAATGCAGTTTGTTTGTATCAGCTTCAGGATGAAACACCTGCATTTACTGATATTTAGTAATCTTTACTGATGATAATAATAATACTTCAACCACTACTAATGTGTAGCTTTCAGCTGGATGATACAATGGCAGCCATTTTTGTGTGAGTACACTCACCACACATTAGCTATTAGGTGGTGAAGGGGTGAGAGAAATAGTCACTTAGAGATAAGGGATGATTAGGGGACCAGAGTGACTAGAGTGATGTGGGCAATTTAGCCAGGACACCCTACTGTTTACAAAAGATGCCCAGGGATCATTTATAACAACAGAGAGTCAGGACCTCAAATTTACATCTGATCCAAAGGATGGCACCATTTTTACAGCACAGTGTCCCTGTCACTGCACTGGGGCATTGGGATAAACATCCAAAACCAACAGTAAGTGCCCCCTGATGGCCTCACCAACACCTTTTCCAGCAGCAATCCAAGCTTTTCCTAGTTGGTCACCCGTCCAAGTCCTGGCTGAGCCTGAACATGCTGAGTTTCAGGTTAATGACCTTTTCTGAAGTGCTTGTAGTATGGCTGCTGGCCGCAGATAGGTAGTTGCCCCAGTATTCAATCTGACTGAAAGACTGGGTGATCTATTTAGAAAATCATTTGAATCATTTTAAAATCTTCAGCTTTCTTTTTCATTGTATCTTCATCTGTTTGTTTGTTTAGTTTTTTTTTTTGCTTCACTCAGCACTCAGGGCTTGTTGGAAGCTTACTCACATCTCTTCTATTTATTCATCCTCTTTTCTCGCTTGCAAACTCCTTCTCTCTTCTCAGAAAGCCAGTTTCATAGAAACTATGGAGGTCCTCATTACCCTCCTATCTCAGGATCTTAACTTATCATCATCCTCACCTCACTGCTTAGATACTATCTTTTTAACTACTGTATATTCCTCAAGGACCCCTAACCATCAGTTTAGATATGTGCAAAGTATTTATTTGACCCTTCACAAACTACAGCTTATGGGCCCTCGAGCAGACAATTTTTCCGATGTTTGTCTCTGTCTTGTCATCAGCACGTTCATGCAAATGTCCTGGTTTTGTCTTCTTGTTCTAGCTTTCTGGCCTATAATTTCTACCCAATATTTTTTAATTGATCCTTTATATTGTGGTTATGCTGTGAGTCATCCATGTTTTAAACAGAACTTACTGCTGACCTGATTTGAGTTGGAAGTCTGCTGATGTAGCAAATCTTAGTTAATTTTGGATATGCAGCCTGACATTTGCCAAGTGTCCTGTAATTGAACCTTGCATAAACCTTGAAATTCTGCCTCAGTGTACACTTCCATTTAAATTAAAATGACTGAACTGAAAATGAATGTAAAGAAGTGTGGAGAAATCTAGAGAACAATAACAGGAGAACTGGACTCAAAAAGTACTGTAATTATTAAATATGTCATAAATAAAAAAAATGAATTACTGTTTTTTTATTCTTACAATTCATATTATTTTTTTTTCAGGAAAAGCCTTGTTGAACCTTATAAGGGTTTTGTAAGTTTAATTAAAATAAAGGTACATGTTCTTTAGGTTGATTCTTAAGTAGAATGATTGAATGTTCAGTTTGTTCTAACACAGCACTGGTCATGCTTCTATTGATACTAGAACTACTGGGAAAAGTACCTTTGCCTAAGTGTGGAATGACTGAAATCATACAGTTGTACCCTCTTTCTAGTCTACACTCACTGGCCACTTTATTAGGTACACCTGTTCAACTACTTGTTAATGCAAATATCTAATCAGCCTCCACAAGCAGTTAAAGGTCCATGGATGGCCAAGATCAAAGGCTGGAGTAGAGTTCCAGTTTTCTCATGCTGTCTTACGATTTGGTGTATTTTAAATATATTTATGTATTTGTGTTTTGTTGGTGTTTTGTATGTATTTAAGGGCTTTACATTCACATTTATTCATATTTGCTAGACAGGCGCTTTTATCCAAAGTGACTTATAAAACAGGTCAACATAGGTGAGTTTTCTAGGTTGGTTCAGTTTCTGTTTTGTTGATGTTCTTCAAATTATTTTGTTTTATCCCAAGATTATCAGTTATGGCTGCTACTTTGCTGTTAGTTTGGGTCGACCAGTGCAGTATGTGACATGGCAGCAACTCAATGCATTTAGGCATGTAGACATTGTCAAGATCACCTGCTGAAGTTCAAACCGAGCATTAGAATGGGGAAGAAAGGTGATTGAAGTGACTTTGAATGGGGCATGGTTGTTGGTGCCAGACGGGCTGGTCTGCTTATTTGAAAAACTGCTGATCTACTAGGATTTTCACACACAACCATCTCTAGGGTTTACAGAGAATGGTCAAAAAAAAGGGAAAATATTCAGTGACTGGCAGTTCTCTGGGCAAAAATGCCTTATTGATGCCAGAGGTCAGAAGAGAATGGCTAGACTGGTTTGATCTGACAGAAAGCCAACAGTAACTCAAATAACCACTCATTACAACTGAGGTATGTAGAGGAGCATCTCTGAAAGCACAATATGTCGAACCTTGAAGCAGATGGGCTAGAGCAGCAGGGGAACACACTGGGTGCCACTCCTATCAGCTAAGAACAGGCAACTGAGGCTACAATTCACACGGGCTCACCAGAATTAGACAGCAGAAGTTTGGAAAAACATTGCCTGGTCTGATGAGTCTCGATTTCTTCTGCAACATTCAGATGATCGGGTCAGAATTTAGTGTCAACAACATGAAAGCATGGATCCATCCTGCCTTGTATAAACGGTTCAGGCTGGTGGTTGGTGTGATGGTGTGGGGGATATTTTCTTGGCACACATTGGGCCCCTTAGTACCAATTGAGCATTGTTTAAATGCCATTACCTACCTGAGAATTGTTGTTGACCATGTCCTTCCCTTTATGACTGCAGTGTACCCATTTTCTGATGGCTACTTCCAGCAGGATAACGCACAATGTCACGATGCTCAAATCATCTCAAACTTGTTTCTTGAACATAAAAATGAGTGCACTGTACTCAAATGGCCTCAACAGTTACCATATCAACAGAGCATCTTTAGGATGTGGTGGAACAGGTGATTCACATCGTGGATGTGCAGCAGACAAATCTGCAGCAACTGTGTGATGCTATCATGTCAATATGGAGCAAAATCCCTGAGGAATGTTTTCAGCACCTTGTTGAATCTAGGCCACAAAGAATTAGGGCAGCTCTGAAGGTAAACGGGAGTCCAACCCGGTAGTAGCAAGGTGTACTTAATAAAGTTGCCGGTAAGTGTATCTTTATAGTTTCCTGGAGAGCAGACGGGTCAGGATTTCTATAAACTGAGCCCAGACCCTCAGTGTCTTAAGATGATTTGCTATGACATTGACAGAGCAGGGAATTGAGCTGTTCTCTAGACATTGTACACTTCCTAACAAATACAGCCTGAGACCTTTAAATCTATTATAGTACAAGCATCAAATAATTGGGATCTCTGCTGTCTAACAACATTTCCAGGCAGCATGCAAGATAGAAGAGGAAATGCAACATTTTTCATATTAAAATGTAATTCTATGAAAGTGCTGAACCTCAGAAATGAATCCTATTAAGCATATTAGCTTCTAAATTTTACCAGTTTAAAGAATTTAGCCACCAGTGTACAATAGAGTCTAGAAAAAGAAACATTCTTAAGATTTGTCATAAAAGAGGGGAAGCCACTTGTGATTACCTTTATGAATGTGATGAATTGCCACGGATGTCAGAGATGAAAAAAAGAACTAAGTTTCATTTTTATCGCACAAAATAGAAATTAGTCTTAATAATGGTGTTAACATCATCACTGCTAATAATATAAATGTTCCTGCTGTTTTAAAATCTTAAATGATTTCAAAATATGTTAAAGAAGGATATTTATAATCTTTCAGTTATGTAATAAGAAATGAAAAACATTTTTAGTCCTATATTTTTTCTTGATCAGGGCCTTTTGGTAGAAGAAACTCTAGTTGGCAGCAACTGAGCCTTAGTCTAAATATCATGTATAGCTTCACAATATTGATTGAAGTTGTTTGTTGTTCAATAAATGTTATTCATCCACCAGGCCATTGAAAAGTGAATTAACCGAATGATGCACTTCTTTGAGATGTGGGACAAAGATGGGGTTTTATTCTTATATACCAAAGATGTGGAGGATAGGTGTATTGGTAGCACTTGGACATGAATGAGTTATGGATGCATGAGTATGTGTGCCTAATGCTGCCAGGGCAGGCTCCATCCAGCCATGACTGTAAATTAAACTAAGTGTGCAAGAAAATGGATGTGTGGAGAGTAAGCTGCTACAATGTGTTTAAAACCCAAGCACTTATAATGCAGGAGGGAAAACACTGATGAAACCTGAGTTTTGTTTGGCTGTGAGTATTCAGTTTATAATTGCCTTTTATAAACCATTTAAGTGGAGAAATACTCATCAAGCCTTATAAAACATTTTTAAAAAGAATCAAAAAAAGAAGTCCTTTATTATTTTCACAATTATTTTTTCTTCCAGCTTTTTAAATTTAAGTATTCAAAGCAGTATAAGGAATTCTGTATTTAACACTGGGAGACAATAATCTATTGTCTTTTTATACTTAATTGATGTCCGACCAGTTTGTATCATAATAGTATTAATACTGAACCATAACTTTAGACCACTCATTGTAATCCTTGAAAACATACACTTTTTATATTCTTGCTCAATTGTTACATATATTATTTCTGAGTAAATCAATGGCGGTGAAAAAATTATTTCAAAGGGAAAAGTTGAGCATGCTGAGACATTTTTTTTCCATGTCTGCACTAGTTGATTAGAAACGAGAAGATAGAGCCCAGTCTGCTCCTTTGTAGCTGCAGGATGAATAACTTAAGAGTTCCCCCCAGCTTCTCATCAGTTGTCCATGACCTTACACTTTATATCAGGCAATATCAGGCACTTCACTGGCCCTATATAATGCTAAGGAAATATTGCAGACCTCCTCTTTGGACAACTCACCCTCTCTCACCCCCCACCCTTAGAGTACAAATTTTGAGTGACAATTTAAAATAACATGCAATACTATTTTCTAGAAAAAACACATTGTTAGGGAGGGGTGGGGGTTCCACTGTTAGCCCCTCCTATTGTGTCTAATTTGATCCAATTTCCTCCTAATTATGATTGTTGCTAGGCAACACGTACTAAGCAGCAGTCCCGTGAAACAGGTGCCAGGGAAGCTTTCACTTGAGCATTCTTTCTGTCACATTAACAACATCTCGTCTAGTTTTTTTAGTCTTCTCCTGTTTCTTTTGGCTTATGTCCATTTTCTTAATGTTTTTGGTTCATGTTTTGATCCCTGCTTATGGGGGTCAGATCTTTTGCCTGTTTAGGTATTTGTCCCAGCTTTATGTATGGCCTTTTGTCTGTTTTATGGGTTTGCATTTAAGGATTACAGACTTGTTTAATTCAACCTTTGTTTACTTACTTTAACATATCTGCTTCATTGTTGGCTTGCCCTGTTGTGCAATTGGATTCTGTACTTGAAATAACTACTTTTTTGTGTGCTTGCTTATTTCTTTAATTTATTTTCAATGTATTTTAAATGACAATGCATAAAGGGCAAATTCGTTAATTAGGTATTTTGGCATTACAAAAAATCCTCACATTGGCAAAGGACCACAACATTAAATAAGTAGTAAAAAGTGGTAACTGAAAAAACATATTCAAGAAACGTTTTCAGTTTTTTGGTGGGCCAAGCTGTATTAAAAATTTCTTCTGTTTTTACATTTTACGTATTTTCTGTGTGTCATTGTGTTTTTTTTCTTTAGGTGTAGCAGTATTGTCCTACATTAAGATGGTGTGAATATTAGGCTGACTGGCAGTTTGCTCACATTATGAGTTAAAGTAAAGGCCAAGTTGCCTTGGACGACTTTTCCAACAATTTTCAGTCGTAGCCTTCATTTACATGATCTTAG
The DNA here is from genome assembly GCF_900747795.2 of Erpetoichthys calabaricus. NCBI lineage: Eukaryota > Metazoa > Chordata > Cladistia > Polypteriformes > Polypteridae > Erpetoichthys > Erpetoichthys calabaricus. The sequence continues at coordinate 65,519,830 of NC_041397.2, read as the reverse complement.
CAGTTGGTGGCAGTAAGCCGTATGCTGTCGTAAAGTCCATTTGTGTAATGTGACATGTCTAGTGACTCAGCTTGCTCCAACAAAATCAAACACGTTTACGGTGTCAATATTAGGATATCATCATTTTTCACTTCTCTAGTCATCAAACATAAGTATTACTCCATATCATGTATCAATGGACATTCATCACTCATTGGAAATCACTACTTAGTAGTCACTCATCTGGCCTCAATCGTCACTACACAGGAGTTGCTCATTATGCATCACTACTCACTTATCGATCGTCACGCCATCACTCATCTTCAGGCATCAGTTGTCACCTTTCATTTTCTATCTTTTTTAACAGAGCTAATCAGCGGTGTTAACAACAGCAGGGGGCGTAAGGAATTCAGATTTAAAACATATAATGGAGCCCATTTTTTATTGAAATATCAATGCTATACCTACATGATGTGGTAATACTGATGTTTGATGACTAGAGAACTGAAAAATGATGATGTCCAAAAATGGACAAGAAAAGCTTGTCTGTCTGATGTATCAAGGTTGAGACTGTGGCTGAACTTCCGCCACATGTTAACATTTCATATAGCAATGGCTCAATCCAGCAGCACACTATTAGTTGACAGATAAACAGGAAAGGATGACTGTGCTGAAAAGTCATTGCACAGTTGTTAAATTTGATGTGCCCAGAAATTTTCACTTGTTTAAAGTGACATGGTCCAGCAGTGAGATAAGGAACTGCAGCCTATGCAGGGCTAGTGTCTGCATTTTGCTAACATTATAAGCCCTGAATACTTGGGAACTGAACTTGATTAAGCAAATCCAAAAAAGGATAAATGAATATTGATATTAGAAAATGTAGTTTGGAAACATTATATTAACTTTCACCCATATTCTTATTGCTTCTTCTTCTTATGAGTCTTCTTCAATCCAAAGGTTGGCAACCATGGCTTTCTACTTCCCCTTATCTCCTGCCATTCCTTTTTACTTCCCCCCGTTCCTTTGATGCTGCCCATTGTTTTGTATCATCACCCAACATTCCTCTTTGCCCTAATTTATCTCTGATTCTGTCTGTTCTTCCAGGAAAATTAGCTGGGCAGAGAAAGTGACAAATTAAGAAGTGATTAAGAGAATGGGTATGGAAAAGAGCAAGGTGGACGAGAAAGATGAGATTCACGGGACAAATGTTGAGGGGATAAAGTCGGAAAATGGCAAAATTGATGATAAGAGAAAGATTTTCATTATATTCAGTTATATTTTTCAAGTGAACCAAAAGGTACATCTATAGTTATGCCACTGTTTAACAATGAGAGAAAATTATTTACTTCTTTTTAAATTTGGATGTTGTTTCACTGGGTACTAATTCTCTAAATAGTAAGGCAATATTTAAAAGATATCAGCTTTATATTAGAGTACTGGTTCATCTAATAATACGAGGTGAGGCACAAAAATAACCAGATTGGTTAAAAAAAAAAATATATATATATATATAGTTATTGATGAATTACAGCATTCTAAACATTGTCATCTTCTATATACTACCCCTCCCGATTTCCACACCACTCCATACGTATCTTCCATTGATTGAAACTGTGCTGGAAGTCTTCTTGCTTGAGGCTCTTCAACAGGCCTGCTGTTTCAGTCTTCACTTCATCCATTGAAGAAAAATGTGTTCCCTTCAGGTCACTTTTGATTTTCAGGAGCAAGTGAAAATCACAGGGAGCTAAATCGGGCGAATAGGGAGGATGATCGAGGACAGGAATGTTTTTGTCAGTCAAAAACTGCTTTACAGAAAAAGCAGTACGATCATTTTACCATCAGATTCACCTCTTTGATGTTTTCATCCGTTCGCGACAAGCGTGGGCTACCTGTGCGTTGAACGTCTTCCATATTTTGTTGTCCTTCCTTGAAAAGTTTGTGCCTTGCAAAAACTTGTGTGTGAGACAAACTGTTATCACCGTACACTGTTTTTATCATTTCATAAGTTTCTGTGGCCATTTTGATCAATTTCACGAGAAATTTGATGTTGGTTCACTGTTCAATTTTTTCACCCGACATTATAGCGGCAACTTGTGTAGCGATTGTTGTGCAAATACTGACTGGGCTCTTCACAGGATATACCAAGCCGGTCGGAGGTTTGAGAGGGTGTGTAGGAAGGGATATAGTTCTATGATTAATGTTAGGCCGACCTCCAGACGGTTTTCCAGGAAATCCCCAAGCCCAGTCCGGTTATTTTTGTGTCTCACCTCGTATACTAACTTTCCTTCTCACAGAATCAATTTAGGTCTAGTCTACACAAATAGATCAATTTCAAAACACTTCTTTTTTTAATTCGTTTTGGCCTTCCAGGTTCACTGCAATGCTATTTTCAACCAGCAAAAATGAATCTCTTCGTAAACTCATTCCAATGTGTATAAATTTGAAATCAGTAGATTTCATGTACAGTAGCAGTTTTGATGGGTAGGACAAAGTTATTAAAAAACAATACCACAAAACTGTCATGTGATCAGGCACTGACTTCAGTTTTGTGTTGTTAGTTCCATTTGTGATCTCGGGGGTATTTTTCGTATGTCGCTTAAATCATCCGAGATCAGATGCCTCATCTTGGATGAGTTAATGCCGGTGAAACTCATCCGGGATTAGTCGGTTTTTCAAACGCAGCTGTGTAGTAGATTAGTCGAGCTGGATCTAATCATCCGAGATGTTTATCCGAGTGAAAAGCCCATATATATTGTGTCTAGAAAACATGATTAGCAAGTCTTTGATAGGCTGTAACAAAATGACGAAAGAACGGGAGCATTTTTTTTTCACACAAGCTGTGCGTGCGTGTTACTCAAAGGATTTCAAGATTTAATATGCACAAGGGGTAACACTGCAAAAGCAGTTCAAACCAGAAAAGACGGCTGGCAAAAAGTGACCGACAAATTAAACGCGTGTGCATTGTACTTACTGAAAGCAGCGTTTCATTTCCTATGTGTCAGATTAATTATTATGTAATATGTCATAATTCCAGATCAAACGTGAGCACAAGGAGAACATGGGAACAGGTTAAAGTGAAGTACAAGAATATACTTCAAACTGGTAAATATTGGTATATAACTATTTAAAGAATTGTTGACATAAAGAATCATATACAGTGGTGTGAAAAACTATTTGCCCCCTTCCTGATTTCTTATTCTTTTGCATGTTTGTCACACAAAATGTTTCTGATCATCAAACACATTTAACCATTAGTCAAATATAACACAAGTAAACACAAAATGCAGTTTTTAAATGATGGTTTTTATTATTTAGGGAGAAAAAAAATCCAAACCTACATGGCCCTGTGTGAAAAAGTAATTGCCCCCTTGTTAAAAAATAACCTAACTGTTCAATTTCCGTAGCCACCCCCAGGCCTGATTACTGCCACACCTGTTTCAATCAAGAAATCACTTAAATAGGAGCTGCCTGACACAGAGAAGTAGACCAAAAGCACCTCAAAAGCTAGACATCATGCCAAGATCCAAAGAAATTCAGGAACAAATGAGAACAGAAGTAATTGAGATCTATCAGTCTGGTAAAGGTTATAAAGCCATTTCTAAAGCTTTGGGACTCCAGTGAACCACAGTGAGAGCCATTATCCATAAATGGCAAAAACATGGAACAGTGGTGAACCTTCCCAGGAGTGGCCGGCTGACCAAAATTACCCCAAGAGCGCAGAGACGACTCATCCGAGAGGTCACAAAAGACCCCAGGACAACGTCTAAAGAACTGCAGGCCTCACTTGCCTCAATTAAGGTCAGTGTTCACGACTCCACCATAAGAAAGAGACTGGGCAAAAACGGCCTGCATGGCAGATTTCCAAGACGCAAACCACTGTTAAGCAAAAAGAACATTAGGGCTCGTCTCAGTTTTGCTAAGAAACATCTCAATGATTGCCAAGACTTTTGGGAAAATACCTTGTGGACTGATGAGACAAAAGTTGAACTTTTTGGAAGGCAAATGTCCCGTTACATCTGGCGTAAAAGGAACACAGCATTTCAGAAAAAGAACATCATACCAACAGTAAAATATGGTGGTGGTAGTGTGATGGTCTGGGGTTGTTTTGCTGCTTCAGGACCTGGAAGGCTTGCTGTAATAGATGGAACCATGAATTCTACTGTCTTCCAAAAAATCCTGAAGGAGAATGTCCGGCCATCTGTTCGTCAACTCAAGCTGAAGCGATCTTGGGTGCTGCAACAGGACAATGACCCAAAACACACCAGCAAATCCACCTCTGAATGGCTGAAGAAAAACAAAATGAAGACTTTGGAGTGGCCTAGTCAAAGTCCTGACCTGAATCCAATTGAGATGCTATGGCATGATCTTAAAAAGGCGGTTCATGCTAGAAAACCCTCAAATAAAGCTGAATTACAACAATTTTGCAAAGATGAGTGGGCCAAAATTCCTCCAGAGCGCTGTAAAGGACTCATTGCAAGTTATCGCAAACGCTTGATTGCAGTTATTGCTGCTAAGGGTGGCCCAACCAGTTATTAGGTTCAGGGGGCAATTACTTTTTCACACAGGGCCATGTAGGTTTGGATTTTTTTTTCTCCCTAAATAATAAAAACCACCATTTACAAACTGCATTTTGTGTTTACTTGTGTTATATTTGACTAATGGTTAAATGTGTTTGATGATCAGAAACATTTTGTGTGACAAACATGCAAAAGAATAAGAAATCAGGAAGGGGGCAAATAGTTTTTCACACCACTGTACTGTATAATGTAAAGAACATTAATTTTAAAGCTAATAAGAAGGCAGACAAGCAAAAAACAGGTGGAGGTCCATGCAGTCCAGACCTAACCCTTGCAGAAGAGTTAGCTCTCCAGCAAAATGCCCATCACCCTGTTTCTGAGGGCATTACAGGGGGAAGCTCCTCCTCAGAACCAGTGGCAGGATGCAGTGGTCACTTCATTTCAGGTAAAGGATGGTCATTGCATATATTTGTCCTCAATGTGTGCCATAGGTAGGTTCCATATAGCCCTCTTTTTTTTGTTGGGTCAGTTGCAGGCAATATCATATCCCTACAACCTGTGTCTGACCAACAAGATATTGACAAAGGTCAAATATTTGATAAAGACACTGTGTCTGACTATTCATCAGGAGGAGAGGTTCATTTTCCAAATAATGTTTGATCAAACTCCACTCTGATCAGTCCCATGTGTCCCAATCACATTTGGAAACCCTGGGTAATGAGAATGTTAGGCTGATTGTGAGATTCTTTATGGAACTGTGGATGTTTTTACCTGTGTATTACCTACCTGCAATGGCATGAAACGCCTCTTTTGTCTGCACATGTAGGTGTCCAGGAAACACTATGAAAACCCGAAGGAAATATTTCAGAGCCAGACAGACTTTATGAATTGCCTGGCAAACTGCACTTTTAGATAGATTTTCCGCATCGCCTGCAGTATATAAAGAAATTGCTGCTTGCAAAAAACCTCAAAGCAATGCACACTGTCTGTGTGGTTGTGAGAGCCCAACTTCGCCTAGTTTGACTTCGAATATAAGGTCCTAATAAATTTTTGAGGTACAATATTCCCCCTCGGCTAAAGCGGTATCTTTTGAAAAGAATTTCCTCTGGGAGCAATAAAGGATCTTGCCGATCGCGCAGAACCCTCTCTATATGAAATTCTCTTCTTATAATTTGCGTACCAATATCAATTGGTCGCTCATTCATGAATGGCGAGGTCATGACTGGATGACTTCCAGGCACAGACACTGACTAAGTGTGTGAGCTAATCCTTGTTTACATCGAACAAACCTGCTCTGAGCAGGTTTGAGGATTAGGATGTGTTGCTATGACAACACATCCAGCAAGAGTTTTGAAAAACCGACAGATCCTGGATCATGCCAAATCGTCAACAATTACATCCGGCTAAATGACTAATCCACGTACGAAAAATACCCCCCTCATCTTTACTGTGAGGATAGGCCTTTCCTAACCCTATGGGTACTGTGACTCAAGAACCTTTCATATGACACTATCCACATTTTCCAAGCTTTAGCTATCTTATACTTGTTTGTAACCTTCAAAAGCAGTAGTGAATCTTCTGTCCAGGTGATGTTTGTTTTTTTCTTTGTTCTTTCAGCATTTGGATGTATTTCAGGTTTGCTGTAGAGTTACTATTAATCATAACCCTTATGGATTTGGAATTCATGAATACAATCAGGGCATTCAGAGAACAGCTTGAGCTGACTCGGAGAGAACATGTACACTGTCTTAAAAGCAGAGACTTGATCAAAGTGTGAATTCAGCAACCAGGAGTTCCCTAATCCTTGGGCTTCCTTAATGTTAAGGAAAGAAGAAGAGACCACTAAACACTGAGGGACCCCATGTCTGACTTCAGAGAGGAGTAAAGAACTATTTCCAAATTTCCTCATGTACTGAAACTTATTTGACAAATATGAAGTGACTGATTCAAAAACATTGCCGGACAGTTCATCTAATTTTTGGAACCCATATATTAGAATTTTATGTTTAGTAATATCAAAGCTGCGTTTAAATATATGATAATAATTATGGTAGACTTTGTCAGGCAATAGAGGAAATTAGAATATCATTTATAATACAAGTGAAGGCTGTTTCTGACCTGTGGTCAGAAAATAATTTCAAGGTGTATTTTTTTTCAGAAAACATATGAGTTATAAGAGTTTTTCTAATTCTACAAAAAAAAAGTAAATGTAACATTGATCCATGATTTTAAGGAATGAAAAGATCAACTGTATGTAATTTCTTTCATAATAGCTCCTTTGAAGGAAGTGATGACAATGCCATTAAATAAAGACTTTTGAATTTTGCATGGCATTTAATCTTTTAAAAATATTAGCTGGAATTTGGTGTCATAAACTGGTAGAAAATTTTCTGGGTACCACTGTAGAACAGGATCTACCTATGTGCCTGGATGTTTTGTAACAAGAACTTAACAAATGTTTTGTTCTATCTTATGACAGACCAGTGAGGTTCCAATGTGTTAATTCCTTAATGATATGTAATAAGAACTTCACAAAGGTTTTCTTTACATGTCCACAAGATGCATTATTCCATTATAGCCAGCCCTTAAAGAAGTTTCTTTTACATTTGTATTGTATACTCTGTAAAACTACAGCATATTATGAGTAATTTGCACATGAAATAAAAGCAATTATTTCCATTGAACAAAGAAAATGCCTTGCTCCCATTTTTTGCCTGCTTTTATAAAAGAGCATCTTTAAAGAATCCTATACATTTATAATATTGTATTTCAGTTAAGACCGCTCAACGGGAGATATTTCTGCATTTATACAATGATCATAATACATAAAAAAATTTATAAAAAAAGGACCTGCAGACAAATGAGTCCTACAGCTCAATCTTCCACCCACATTCAATAATATTATGTTTCATTTCTAAAATAAAATCATAACACTTTTTGAGTAGGTGCTTCAAGGGCTTGCTATAGTGCATCTATTAGTCACTTATTGCTACATAACACAAATAAAGCATTTGTGAAGGTCTGGCTACAAAGCAACAAGTTACTAATCGATACACTATAGGTATTGCCCTTGTAAAAATGTGTCAAATAAATATTTTTAAATATTAACAAACTACACATTATGGTTTGTTTTGCTAAAGCTCAGAGTGAATCTGTTTGTGATTAGTGCTACCGTCTCACAGGTACAGGAGATGGAGTTTCAATCCCAGGTCCATTCACTGCTTTTGTGACTACGTAGAGTTTTCTCATAGATAGATAGATAGATAGATAGATAGATAGATAGATAGATAGATAGATAGATAGATAGATAGATAGATAGATAGATAGATAGATAGATAGATAGATAGATAGATAGATAGATAGATAGATAGTGTTGATCCACTGATACGTTTCAAGTGAAATCACTTGGTTTCAATATTGATTTGGTTGTGATTTTTTAGTAACTTTCCAGCTCTACAGCCATGACCGTTGTTTTTTTTGCATTGAGATGGAGCCCAAGTTTTCATGCTCTTATGATATCCAGCAAATCCTGTGACTGCTATTCTGTTTTAGCCAACATCAGCATAGTCTGTGTCTTTGAATGTTAGCCATCTGCAATGCATTGTCCATTGTTGTGCCTTTACAAACTTGTTGACATGATCCAATCAGCTGTGACATTGAAAGTAACGGTAATAAGTGCAGTTGACACAGTCCAATTTGGACTATAAAACACTTTGTTATTTTTTCATTGCTCTGTCGTAGAAGGCAGTGGCAACACAGGCAGTTTTGGCAGGAATGCTGATTCCCAGTAGGGCTTCCCATATTAAATCCCCATGGATGCTGTCAAAGGTGCTTTTGAAGTTGATGGATATGATTATGGTCTTTATACCATACCACATATAATCCTCAAAAACTTGTCTCACTGAAAACATTTAGTCGTTACAACTTCAAACAGTGTCAAAAACTGGATCACATAAGCTGTACCAGGGCTCCAATCATTTGTCCAACAGCCTGCCCTACAACAGAGTCTCCATAGTTCTCACAGCAGGTTTTATGAGCGTTCTAAAATATTAGCCAAATTTCATCAAAATCATCTTCCTAAACCGTTACCATTTTGAGCCTCTTGATTGCTGGAGGAATCCTGACTTGAGTTCTTTCTTAATTTAGATAGATAGATAGATAGATAGATAGATAGATAGATAGATAGATAGATAGATAGATAGATAGATAGATAGATAGATAGATAGATAGATAGATAGATAGATAGATAGATAGGGAAATGCGGCTTTTTACAGAAGCCCTTTAAATAAATAAATACATAAATAGGTAGATAGATAACTAAATATACACACACTCAATGGTCCGAAAACACACAAGAATGACAAAAATGCAAGAAAATTAAAAAGAGAGAAAACTTCTGGCTTGGCAGTCTCAGTCTCAGTGAGGCATTATGCAGACATATTGCTGTTTGCATAAAGGAGCCCCAATAGCGTTTATTGACACACTATGGCTGAATAATTTGTTGTCTAAAAGTATTCAGTGTTAGTGTGTCAGAGAGAGGATGTGCAGCATTGTTCATAATGACACTTAGCTTTGTTTTAAATCTCTCCTTTGCTATGACCTCTGGGGGATCTAAAGCGCATCCCATAAATGAGCCTTTCCTTTTAATTATCTTGTTGCTTTGGTGTGTCTCTCTTGACGTGAGGTTATCAGCCTACCACACCAGAGCACTGAAAATTGCACTGGCCATCACAGAGTTATAGAAGATGTGAAGAATGTCACTTCTCACATTAAATGAATGTAAACTCCTAAGAAAAAACAGCCTGCTCTGCCCTTTCTTATATAGTTCTTCTGTGTTCCGAGACCAGTCCAACTTGTCATTAATATGCACCCCCAAGTAATTGAATTAGTGGACCACCTCTACATTCACTCATTCAGTAGTGACCAGACATAGAGGCTCTTTGGTGCGGTGAAGGTCAATAACCACTTCCTTGGTTTTGCTGATATTAAGATGCAGACAATTCTCTTTGCACCAACAAATGAAGTTCTCCTCCTGACATCCCCTTTATCAATGAATCCCATAAATGCAGCATCAACAGAAACTTTCTCCAAGTGACATGACCTTGTGTTATATTTATAGTCAGAGGTGTGAAGAGAAAAGGAGACAGGACTGTTCCTAGTGGAGCTCCAGTGTTTCTCACATCCATATCAGAGACACAGTCCTTCAGTCTCACAAACTGTGGTCTGCCTGACAGAGAGTCCATTATCTAGGACACCACAGGCTCATCTACCTGCATATCTCTGAGGTGTATTTGGTGGAAGTGTAAGTACAGTATATCTTGTGAATGACTGGCACCTTGTTTGTCTGTTTCTTGAGCTACTGCAATAGAGTCCACTGCTCCGTGATGCTAAATTGGACAGTGTGGAAATGAAAAAGAAGCCAGTGAATTTTTTTTATTTTATCTTTTACATTCACCAAGATTTAATTTGAGGACATCACAATATAAGTTCTAAGCATTGGTGAACTTAAACACTAATCTCACACACCTAACTGATGAATGAATTCTGGTGTTTATTAAATGGAGGGGACAGAAACAATTGGAAAGGCTGTTAAACATGAAAATTTAAATAGAAAATCTATCAGCTCAAACGCATATAAAAACAAGTGCTAAGCTGTTCATTCAAATTAATTTGCTCAACTCTTTTTTATTACTTATGATCCACCTACCAATCCAATTTTCAGGTCATAAGGAGCTGCAGTCTCGCATCATTAAGTGCACTCATGCACACACCCAAACTCACAGATAAATTAGGGCTGCTAATCATCCTAAAGAGCCCACCTTTGGGATGTGGGAGGAAAACTAAAGTTACCGGAGAAAAATGATGTGCTAACAGTGATAGGGCTGAAACCTGAAACCAGACTGTGCAACTTATTATGTAGAATGTTTTAATTGTTCTCTTTATAGCAAATTGTTGCTTATTCAATATACCATGCCTCATATGTCTTCATCTAGTAAACGGCCCTGAAGCATGCTTTATTGCAAGAACAAATATATAATCAAAGATTCGATGACTGGCTGAAATCTTAATAAGAAAGAGAATGGATTAAATAAACATTAAAAATACCTTTTTATGTTCCTTGTCGCAGAAATGCCTTACATTGGAAAACTGATTGGCTGCTAAACCTAATGTAACACAATATTAGAAAAACCTATCTGCAACAAAAGCCCCTATGTCCTTTTCCCCAAACAGCTATTCGTGTGTTTTAATTAATTTTACATCAGTTCATTGTTATTCTGCTGTTACATTTTTTAAGCAGCTGAAAAATCATAATCCTCCAAAGATTTACAGTCACAACAGACATCAGATACTGAATTTTGAATGACTGTTATTTCTTAGAAAAAAATACAGAAAACACTTGCTATCAGTATATCATCCTAACTACTTTATTTACTTGACAGATTGGCAGATCAAAACTCTGTCATAAAATGCCAAGTTCATTGATTTTCACTGTCATTTTTTTCAGTTTGACGCTTACCAGGACTTACTTCTGAAGGGATTGGCTATGAAAAATAACTTTCCTTAGGCCTGATTTATCATAGGCAACTAGAGAAAGGTCATATTTCCCTTTTTGGGTCCTGCTTTTGACAGGTAACTGATGTTTCTAAATCTCCAGCTGTGAAGCAGCAGGCAGGACTTAGTAATATTCATACTATCAAAGACAGAAGCCTACTTTAACTGTGATTGAGGAATTGAACCTGAGGTAGGGAGTCACCTTCATAAACCTTCAATCCTGTTAGATACAACTGTGTATCTGTTGAAAGGCAATCTTGTATTACCAATAAATACCCAAAAAAGAAAGCACACCTCCAAGTTTGGCTGTGTTTCAGGAAACATGGTGTTGGACATGATTGCATTGCATAGTTTACAAGAAAACTGAACATATTGTAATGTACGTCACATTTTGTGTGATACAGTGTAATTATATTCTACAACACATGTAAATTGACTTCCACATTTACAAAATGATAAGCAAGCCTTCTATTTTATGACTAGGAATGCATTATCAGAAAATGACCAGTGGATGGTAGATAAAGTCAACATTAATAATTCTTTACATTTATATAGCACTTTTCTCACTACTCAAGCACTCAGCAATTGCAGGTTAAGGGCCTTGCTCAAGGCCCAACACAGCAGAGTCCCTATTAACATTTACGGGATTTGAACTGGCAACCTTCCGATTTCTAGTGCAGATCCCTAGCCACAGAGCCACCACAACATTCAAAGCTTATCTAATATTAAATACATGGATTCAATCTTTCACTTGTTTCTTGTCAGTGCCTATTTTGTTAACAAAAAAAAAACAGACTTCTATTTATTTTCATTGTTAGAGACACAAAAATACCACCAAAAAAAGCATATTGATGTGAAAAGTCTATGGCTTAGATATTACTGAATGTCTTCTTCCTATCTGTAACCTGGGATTTTTGTTTGCTTATTTTAGCTTCTAGTTCTATCACTCAGTCTTTTTTCATCCAATATTTATCTAGTTATTCTTCCCCGATTTTCCCAAGTATATGGTGCATCACAATAGCAAATGGCCAGCTCAATCCACAAATGCAAGGGGTGAAGGAATACATGCATTTCCTTAGCATTCAACATACTTAACCACTATGGCAAATTCTGGCCTTATCCATACAATATTGATATACTCATATTATTATAGACACTGTGCTTCTATTAACACCTATGTAGGTAGGAATGAATATGACAGTATGGACTGCAGGGGGTGTAACAGAGCTTCAAACTCCAGACACAACTTCACCCATACCAGCCCCAGGTTCAAAAACTATTGTTATTTTAAAAAATACTTTTATATAGGCTTCTCCTTCTTCCACAGTACAATTCTTTTTCTTTTCTTTACTTTCTTTACTTTTGACTAGCAAAGATTTCCGGTTGAGGAAACGCTTGCAGGACTGGTCGCCTCTGCTCGCCGGCAACTTTTTCACGATTAACTTATGATCTAATGGACCAAGCAACTGTTTTCATTTTGGGCTGATTTATTCATTGAGTATTATTTTTCAGTGATTTAAAGCTAGACTGATTTCTAGCTCGACTGTTGGTTTGGCTGTGTATGAACTATGTTCAGCCTAACCCTGCTTTGAGACTTACCTGGTTCTGTTCTCTGGACATCTGAGTTGTCTGCGTCTTCGCTTTCAATGCGGACTGGTAGGATATTTATTTGGTTCGTGTTTGTTTGGTCCATTCTGTTGCTTGCTATCCAACCAGCGACGGGCTTACTTCAGTACTCAGCTCCTCCGACTGCGCTTCCACCTGTCTAAGCCTCCACTGACTGGACATTGTATTCCACCTCGTCGGAGATACATCCACCGTGGGTCCCGCCGGAGTCTTCAGGCTGACACTTTGAAAATAATAAACTCCATCTGGTCCAGTTCTCGATGTCCTCCACGTAACTTATGCAGGGTCGCTGACTACATTGTGTTAGCCAGCCTAGCCCATCTGTTTAAAACTGCTTTTTCTCTTTGACTACAATTGCTCTGCCTGATTTTAAATTTTGTATTTTAGTTTTGTTTATAATGCGTGTTTATCTATTGTTCGGTGTCCTTGAGTGTTTAGAAAGGCGCCAACAAATAAATAAAATGTATTATTATTATTATTCATCCCTTCTTCCAAACCACCCCACTCTACTCTCGAGTCCCTGGGTAAAATGAAGCAATTCCTTTTCAACCCAGAACCAAGAGTACTTCTGGTGCAACAATATTTCACCAAGGAAGAAACTCTTCCTAGCAGATCCCCCTGGTGGCACCCAAACAGGACTGCCCATTAGGACTACAACTCCCAGTCTGCCCTGTGGGAATACAAATGGGTTCACACCACAGGGATGCTGCCACCCAATGTACTGGAGGAAAACTTGGCCTCCTGACTGGGAAAGAAAAGCACACCCATCCATTCTCTTAAACCATACAATACAAAGCCCTCCTGGTCAGGAAAGAAAGCATCATCCATCCCAGATGGGATGTCAGCCCATCCTTGTCCTTTAGAATAGAAATAGCTAAAGCATTAATAAAAACATATTTACACACACATTTGCAGATTTTTTTGTTCTCATGTCTCCAGCCTTAAAAACATCAAAAAGTTATTGTAAAAATGAACATAATTACAAATCTAATATCAAACGCACTAAATAGAAAAGCAAAGGAAATGTATACATCCCTTAGGTAGCTGGGTAGAATTTATGAACTAGGACTGCAAACCACAAGGTTGCAGGATCAAATCTTACCACTAACTAAAGGTGTGAGTATAATTATGTTTACATTTCCATGTTATATAAATATGAATATATTGTCTAATCATTAATCATAATATAATCTAATCATATATTGTGAATTTCCCATTGGGATTAATAAAGTATCTATCTATCTATCTATCTATCTATCTATCTATCTATCTATCTATCTATCTATCTATCTATCTACTTCAGCTTTGTACATAATAAGAATCATAAATCTTTATTTCTGCCATCTTATTAGTCTTTTCCTATTAATATTTCTAGTGTCTGGCAAGGTTTTATTTGTTAAAACATAATATAATTTGAATGCCTATTGATTAGGACGGCTTGTAGTAAAGTAGTTAATGTTACTGCCTCATAACTCCTGGTTTCTTGATTCAGACACTGTAGGTATGGATTTTGCACAGTCACTTTGCCTACAATGGACTTTTTCTTTGGACCTCCAGTTTGTTTGTACAACCCAAAGATAAGCACGTCAAGTTATTTGGTGTCTTTTTATTTATGAAGTATAACAACTTATACTTGTGTCTGAGTGTCGTGATTGTCTGCCTTGAATTACCAGCTCAGCCGGAGATTATTCCTGTTTTGAACCTGATGCTTATGAGAGGCTCCAGCTGCTCGTGGTTTAATAGCTGGGATGATGACCTTGCCCCAACTCTGCCCATGCGTACGTGTACGTATGTATGTTGATGTGACAAACAGGTGGCGCAGTGGTAGTGCTGCTGCTTTGCAGTAAGGAGACTGTGGAAGATTGTGGGTTTGCTTCCCGGTTCCTCCCTGTGTGGATAGCGCTTTGAGTACTGAGAAAAGCACTATATAAATGTAATGAATTATTATTATTATTATTATTATATTACATGTCAAAAATTATGAATCTTGTGTAGAGACTCTGTTTTAGTTCCCTTTTGTGAGGGTCAGTGCTGCATAGTTTAACAGACAAACTTTTGGCTTTTAATCAGTATATATCGACTACCTATTGTCACTGCTTAGGGAATTGGTTGACAGATCAGGAATATCTCAGCCAAGATTCACTCCATCATGTTCGTATCAGCAGGATTCCACTTATCTCTACTTCCACCTATCAGCTCACAGGAGGTAAACCCACCTCACTCTGTCCGCCAGAGATCCTCCTATGATGAAAACTAAGAACTTATTTCCAGGGCATGGCATCTCTATCTATCTATATATATAGCAAGTGATCCACCTCCAACTTTGGCTTTTTGGTTCTAGTGAGTTGCAGTTGCTGAAGGTTATCATTGCCACTTTTAATTAGTGGTTACTTCACATTTTTAAATGAACTTTATGTTTACTTTGACAACTTGTTTGTCACGGGAAGGTGTACAAAAAAGAAGTCCTGGTTTTTACAGCAGTAGGTGACACTAATGGGAAGTTCCTGTGCACATTTTATTTAGTTTTTGTTAGTTCTGTTATGTATGTGCTTGCTGGAGAGAAGAAATGCCATATTCATTGAAACAACATATTTTGAAGGTAGACCTCTATGTTTGTACAGACTCCTTCAGGTTGACACTTGAGGGATTCATGGAGCAATATCCCTGAAAATTCAGGAATTGGTGAACAAGTGGTAGATTACTGGATTTGTGAGCAATGCATTGATACTAAGAAATCATTCTGTCTGTAATGCAGAACATTAGAACATTAAAAACATTTTGACGAGAACAGGCCATTCAGCCTGACAAAGCTTGCTAATCCAATCCATTTAATTCCTTCAAAATAGCATCAAATCAAGTTTTGAAGGTCCGCAGTCCTACTGCCTATCACACAACTTGATAAATTATCTCTGTGTGAAGGAAAACTTCCTAATGTTTGTGCAAAATGTATCTTTTTCCAACCATGTCCTCCAGTTCTTGTTGAATTCATTTTAAAGTAACAGTCTCAATCCACTGTAGTAACTCCTTTCATAATTTTTAACACTACAATCATTTCACCTCTTAATCTCTGTTTGCTGAAACTGAAAATGTTCAATTACTTTAATCTTTTCTCATAACTCATACCCTGCAGTTCTGGAGTCAACCTAGTTGCTCTTCTCTGGACTTTTTATAGCATTACTATTTCTTTGTTGTAGCCTGGACACCAAAACTTCTCACAGTGCTCAAGTTGTGGCCTCACCAGGGCATTATAAACATTAAGCATAACCTTCTTTAACTTTAACTTGTACTCCACACATCATGTTACAGTTTATGCAAGGGTTTATATATGTACTCACTAACCTCCTTAAGCACTTGAAGATAAATGTTATCTAGTCCTGGTGTTTGATTTCAGCCTATTTAATCTGAGCAGTACTTCTCTCTCTAATTTCCAAATCACCCAGTATCTTCTTAGTAGTTCCTGTTAATACTGGGATGTTTTCCTCTGCCACACATGTAAAAATGTCAGAAAATGCATGTTTAGACTACTTACTATTTCGCTGTGTGTATATTTTAAATAACCCTTACTTTTCTTAATATATTTCACCTCCTCCTTGACAGTTCTCTTATTAGTAAAATACTGAAAGAAAGGTCATCCTTCACCTTATCCGCTGTATTCCTCTCTAACTACTTTTTAATTTCCCTAATATCCTTAGTAAGTGTTGCCATCATCCTCTCATCATCTCAGGTTTGCATTGGTGTTATTAGTCTCCTACACTTTATACAGCTGTGTTTTTCTTCATGGCTTCTTTTTTCATCTCCTTATTAACCCACTATGCAGTTTTTTTAAATTCCAACTAATTCAAATTTTTGGGCTGTACCTTGCCTGCAGTATATGTAAAACAATGTTTAAATTGGTTTCTTTGTTCCTTGATTGTCTCCACAATTTCAAGATGATCCCAGTTTATCCATCCATCCATCCATTTTCCAACCCGCTGAATCCAAACACAGGGTCACGGGGTCTGCTGGAGCCAATCCCAGCCAACACAGGGCACAAGGCAGGAACCAATCCCGGGCAGGGTGCCAACCCACCACAGCCCAGTTTATCCCTTTTGCAATTTGTTAAAAATTTGTCCAACCAAAGTTAAACTTAACAGTTTTAGTCTTTAAATCTATGGTCCTCCAAAACACTGAGAATTGTATTACATTACTGTCACTTGACCCCAGTGTTTCAATCACCTCTGCACCCCCAGTTCTATTCTGGTCTTTACAAAATACCAAATCTAGATAGGCTTCCGTCAGTGTTGGTGCTTTAACATACTGTGTTAGCAAACAGTCACTGATTACAGTATGTCTAAAAACACGTACTCTTATACAGTAATCCCTCCTCCATCGCGGGGGTTGCGTTCCAGAGCCACCCGCGAAATAAGAAAATCCGCGAAGTAGAAATCATATGTTTATATGGTTATTTTTATATTGTCATGCTTGGGTCACAGATTTGCGCAGAAACACAGGAGGTTGTAGAGAGACAGGAACGTTATTCAAACACTGCAAACAAACATTTGTCTCTTTTTCAAAAGTTTAAACTGTGCTCCATGACAAGACAGAGATGACAGTTCAGTCTCACAATTAAAAGAATGCAAACATATCTTCCTCTTCAAAGGAGCAAACAAATCAATAGGGCTGTTTGCTTTTAAGTATGCGAAGCACTGCGGCACAAAGCTGTTGAAGGCGGCAGCTCACACCCCCTCCGTCAGGAGCAGAGACAGAGAGAGAGAGAGACAGATAAAAAAATCAATACGTGCCCTTCGTGCTTTTAAGTATGCGAAGCACCGTGCTGCATGTCGCTTCACGAAGCAGCTGCACAGAAGGTAGCCAACGTGAAGATAATCTTTCAGCATTTTTAGACGAGCGTCCGTATCGTCTAGGTGTGCGAACAGCCCCCCTGCTCAATCCCCCTACGTCAGGATCAGAAAAAGTCAGTGCAAGAGAGAAAGAGAGAGAGAGAATAAAATGCTGGGTAGCTTCTCAGCCATCTGCCAATAGCGTCCCTTGTATGAAATCAACTGGGCAAACCAACTGAGGAAGCATGTACCAGAAATTAAAAGACCCATTGTCCGCAGAAATCCGCGAACCAGCAAAAAATCCGCGATATATATTTAAATATGCTTACATATAAAATCCGCGATAGAGTGAAGCCGCGAAAGGCGAAGCGCGATATAGCGAGGGATCACTGTACTTAGTTATTTGTAACAGTATCCTAGTTAATATTTAGGTAAGTAATGTCTCCCATGACTATAATATCTCCATCTAAACTTACCTTGTTAATCCATCCATCCATCCATTATCCAACCCACTATATCCTAACTACAGGGTCATGGGGTACCTTGTTAATATTATTTTAAAATGCAAATTGAAATTACTGTTTGCTTAAAATAAGGCATCGCTCCCTAATGTTTTCCAGCCAAATCCAGACGTCCTCACTAAGATGTGGCTCATCAACCAGCTGAACAAAACTTGAAATTCTGTTTTACAGAACCCCTCCCCCTTTTCTCTTCTGACTATATTTCCTTAAACATGTGCAGCCATCTATGTTATACTCATCCCCGTCTTTGTTATTTAGTCATGTACTAATGTTGCTGACATTGCAATTGTTTGGAAAGTAATCCTCAGAAATCAACATGGAAGTTATCACAAGTGTGCCATGAGGACCATATCAACATGTACTCAATGATTTGTGGTCAATTTATTCATGTGCCACCCTGTAGTATCTAAAATCAGAGAATTGATGGTGGAAGAAGCCTTTTACATCCATTTTGCATGCTTTGTTATACTGAACTATACATACATATATTTACAAAAAAATTTTAAAAAGCAAATAATTTGCAATAAACACCCACAAATGTGAATAATTATTAGACTGGAAAATATATTTCCAGTAATTAGATTGGATGCATGTGTTCCTGCTGGGCAAACTGTTTTGCACTTTTTCTGCAGAAACAATACCCCATTTAGAAAATATTAACATTATGAAAACAGTTAACATTCTGAATAAAGAAAGTGTCTTGAACTTGACTAGTGAGAGCTGGATTTCCAGGGGAAGTAAAACACACAGTGCTGTGGTATTTTAAATCCTCTTGGTAAGTACAGAAAGTAGTAAATGAGATGCCATTAATTACAAGTTTGGAATGAATGAGTCTATCATCAATGGAAGTCTGAAATCCTTCTGGAACAGAACCTAACCCTAACATTAGATCATGAAAGAAATATCCTGACTTATTCCAAAGGGGTTGGACTAACTATAACAGGCAGTGTGCCCCTTTGCCAGCCATCATTTTCCCCCTAGAGTACAAACATTCATAGTTTTTTTGTACTTCTAAGTGCCTTATAAGGACTCTCATCATTGTCCTCTGGACAAGCGGCTCCTGAGTGTGTTTTATTCGATGGGACGTCACAATATATATATATATATATATATATAGATGCAGACCCAATAACTACTTTGTAAGTAAGGATCAAGGATTTGAACTTAATATGTGCTGCTACAAGACGCCAGAGTAGTGATTTGAAGAGAGGAGTGACATGTGCCCACTTTGGCTGGTTGAACACCAGACTGGCCACTGCATTTTGAATTATCTGCAGCATCTTGGTGACACATGCTAGTATGCTATTGCTCCTGCTAGCAGAGATTTGCAGTATTCCTGAGCCTGGACGAGGTGTTGTAGTGCATATTCAGTCAATAACAGTTTGATCTTTCGGATGCTGTACAGATTGTACAGCCTCCTTTTACCTTAGCTACTTTTCTTTTTTAAACTACCATACAGTCATGTACTCAAGGTGTGGTTTTTATAAGCAGGAGTGAAACAATCTTAATGTGTTCTGGCATTGTGTCTTAATTCTTTTTTTAGAGTCCTTTGAGTTTTTGCCTTGCTGTTTTTACATTTTGATTTTTTTTTATTTCTGCTAGCCTTCCTGATTAGCCATTGTTCCTTTTTAATTTGTTTTTCTATGAATGTTCCTGACCTCACTGTGATTTCAGGATCTTGAATTTTGTCATCTGGAAATTAGAATCCTGTTATGTTTTTACTGAATTTCTTGGCCCTGATCTTTCTTTCTTGTCCATGGTTTTCACTTGTCTTCTTGTAGAAGCTGTCCTTTTGAACCCACCATTAATCTGCATTAAGTGCAGCCTCTATGGCTTTGTGTAGAAACACAGGGATGGCTTTCAGCACGGAAGGCTACACCTGGCCTTTAGGATGGGCCTTTGGATTGCCTTCAAGGAGAAGCTGGCTCACATGAACAGGAAAATAAAACCAAGTCAAAGTTGGCTGTGGTGTTTTGGCCATGGTGTACCATATCACAAAATCTCTTATATATATTTCTCTTCTGGTTCGTCCTGCTTCCACTTCAAAACCGGTCCCGCCCACACGCAGCCGACACAGCATTTCTCGATTCCTATTCGTCCTCTTCCATGTCATGCACCATACTGGCCTGCTGAGCGTAATACATCCAGCAAGTACTCGAGGTGCTGCCACAACGGTAAAGTAGCCTTTACCACCTTTGCGAAAGCCACCTGTGTCTTTACAACAGCTTCTTACATAGCAAACATCAGAAGCTAAAAATGATCATGAACACATTTGAGAATACAACTCTTCTCTAGCGTTTGCTTCCATGGGTGCACAGATAACTCCTGTAAAAAGATTTCCACGCTCAATATGAATTGCGATCCTATGGTTTACCCACTTTTATTACCTTACGGAGATATTGGCTGGCACAAAGATTTACATGTTCCCGATAAAAGAACCGGCAAGTAAATAAGGTTTACTCAATGCCAATTTTACGCGTACAGATTAGCAATGAGGAATACATTTAGTATTTTGCACTCCAGCGGAAAACTATTCCAACAGTACGTCGTAGATGCGTATGTTAAAACAGAGGGCGCGCGTCTCAACTATCTCAGATTACATCAACAAGATCTGCGTGTGGAACAATGCAAAAGACTTTCAGACGCACTGCAAGCAAACACTGAAAATAACGTATGTGTAGGCAAAATGATCATATTACCATCCATATTTCCAGGAAGTCCAAGATACATGCAACAAAACTATCAGGATGCCATGGCCATAGTACGTAAATTCGGAAAGCCTGATTTATTTATCACTTTCGCATGTAATCCTGCTTGGCTGGAAATTCTACATGCACACTGTGTCTTTCAAGAAGTATTTATTTCTGCTTGATTTCTGAATTCCTTTCTCATCATTTTCCGTTCCTATTTTTACACTGCCTTATCCTACGACGGGCGTCGGCTAGTTATGATTATATTTGGACTTTTTATCTGCCTTACCTGTGTGTGAATCTCAAACAACTGTTTTACTAACAGTACTAAGAAGTGCAGAGAATTCAGGGAAACATGGAGTGATTGTGCCGCCAGGGAGGAACTGATATGGCCACTCAAATGCAAATCAGCTTTGTCTCATTGTTACATTTCCTCAAATTTATTTTCAAATACAAGTTGCATCAGCTCTGTGCCTAAAATAATGAAGTCTGACATAATGTAGACATAGCTAAGAAATATCAGAAAAAGACAGAAAAAATATGCACGTCCTAAGGCTTCATAAAAAATATGGTCTTGTGTCTAGGCCCATAATGCTTTTCTCACCAGGTGGTATAATTTCTAATTAGAATCCAAATGTAGTGTTCAGTGGAACTGAAGGTTCACTTGCGAGATCAAAGAGATTTCAATTATCACACAAGCATGACTCATTTTACTTCTTTTACTTAAAAGAATGCCTCCTGACTTTTACCTGTGCCAGCAGTTTTTGGGAAAAGTGTTATACCATGTTTTGACATTACAATTTGTGGCACATGTTTCTTTTCCTTTTTGTAAGGCAACTGATTGCAGCTTTAAAATTACACAATAATTATATGCCTTAGAAGACTTTTTATCTGAGTGTATCACATAATAGTAGTAGTAACAATAATAATAATGACAATAATAATGTTGTAGCATTCTCAAACATGATTAATCCAATTTGGGAATGCAGGGGTGCAAAAACTTCAGCAGCACTGGTCGCAAATCAGGAGACAGTCTTGAGCGAGGGTGCTGCATAGTTCTGAACTGGCACACACCCAAACTCACATTCACAAAAGGTCAATTTGGAATCACCAATTCACCTAATATACATGTCTTTCAGGATGTGTGAGGATAACTGTGTTTTTATTATATTACTAGTCATTTAGTCCGTTACAAAATCGGGCGCTAGAACAGTAGTGCATAAACATTAGTAGGAACAGTCTATATTAAATGGCAAGGGACTTTGACCTCATTGTTTTTGTTGGTCGTATTTTTCTTTCTTTCAGCCTTTCTTTTGTTGATGTTTACTTGCTGAGCTGACCGTTCTTCGTGGGCTGCCGCCGTGTATTGTGTGTCTTTAATTTTCTGTGACAGTAATACTGTCTTGTACGCTTCTATTCAATAAGGGCGCACACAGGCATCCTACAATAAGGGCGTGCACAAAAAGGCGAGCTTC
This sequence comes from Erpetoichthys calabaricus, assembly GCF_900747795.2. Taxonomy (NCBI): domain Eukaryota; kingdom Metazoa; phylum Chordata; class Cladistia; order Polypteriformes; family Polypteridae; genus Erpetoichthys; species Erpetoichthys calabaricus. The sequence continues at coordinate 65,497,650 of NC_041397.2, read as the reverse complement.
AAAAGGGCGACCTCAATTGAGCGCGGTGAATAAAGGCATTCGTAGATAATTTAGTTCAAATGGCTCTGGAATATGTGAAGAGCAACAAAGGTGCAGATCTTTATTTACGCGCGCCTTTATTCGCTGCGCCCAATTGAGGTTGCCCTTTTGAGGCTCGCCTTTTTGTGCGCGCCCTTATTGAAGGATGCCTGTGTGCGCCCTTATTGAAGGATACCGTCTTGTACGTCCGCTGGCTTGTACGTCCGGAATATACCTTTAATTTTCTCTGGCGGTAATACAGGCGTGCGCGTTGGTAATATGCCTTTAATCTCCTCTGACAGTAATACTGGCTTGTATGTGGCTGTAATATGCGTCACTGTATTGTGCACCTTTAATTTCCTCTCGCAGTAATACTGGTTTGTATTTCTGAAAAACGCCTCTAACTTTCTCTGACAGTAATATCGCGTATCGCACCGTGCCCCGCGCATGCGCACTTCATCAGAAGACACCCACACACGGACACCTGGACGCACACAGGGGTTTTATTAAAGAGGATACTGGCAGACCCAGTCAACAATAAATCATCAGCTAATTACAAATATTCAACAGTGCGTCACTGCAGTATCTGCAATGTCACTCCTAACATGTTCACTTAAGGGCATCAATCGAAAATACACCCAATCCAAGGTTTTTGTCACATCACATTTTTCATTCTAACAGATGGTGTAGACCAGGGGTCTCCAACTCCAGTCTTGGAGAGCTACTGTGGCTGCAGGTTTTCATTCTAGGCCGTTTCTTAATTAGTGACCAGATTTTGCTGCTAATTAACTCTTTGCCTTAATTATAATTGATGCACAACTTAAGACTCAGGCCCCTTAATTATTTCTTTTTTCCTTAATTAGCAACTAAAGAATATTAAGACACAAAATGAAACAACACATAAATAACAATATGCGTCCATCACACAATAACTGAAAATAAAGAAAGGTGAAGGCCTAAGTAATGTTGATCTGCTTGGCTCCACAAAACATTTTGACAGCGCTCTTAAAAAAGAAAATCAACAGTTTTAGAAATGTCTGCCATAGCAGAATGAGCGCCACGGAATTAAATAATGGGTTTAATTAGCAATGAGAATTGGCTTCAAATTAAGAAACTGAATGAAGTGAAGTGGGTTGGAGTTTGAGGCTCCAACTTAGTTGGACATCTGTTGGCTCACTTCACATCAAATTTATGTTTAGGTGCCGTTTAAGGAAAAAAGAATCAATTCAATGGTCAGAGTCTCAAAAAAAGTCAATTAAAACAAAGGGAAACCATTAATTAGCAGCAAAAACTGGTCACTAATTAAGAAAAGAGTTAGAATGAAAACCTGCAGCCACAGTAGCTCTCCAGGACTGGATTTGGAGACCCCTGGTGTAGACACTGACATTATAACCTAATAAGGGAAATTTTTAATTGGAAAAAAAACCTTGCAGTGGACGTACTAATCCAATTGGAGCCCATAGACTGTCACAAAGAAGGGCGTGGCTGATAGTATGATTGTGATTAATAGATTCAATTGAGAATAATATTTCCTCTGTCATTCTTATGATTGCTTTGAAATCACTTCAGTATTTTTTGTCCTGTACCCCTGATTCACAGGTATGAGTAAACTCACAGATGTGATATATCGTTCAACTTGCCTTGAATGTCTAGTTACGCATGACATTGAGTTTTTTTGGGCCCCAACCCCCTAATTATGGACCTCTACAAAAGAAAAACCTTCATTGTAGTCCATTTTTGGATCAATATTTTGTGCAGGAAATTACACCCTTATGAGAAAAAGTGTAATCAGCAAAAATGATCAGAAGGGCATGAAGTTGTGCATGCCATATCAACCAACCCCGGGGGTTCACTCCCTAGTGGGATATGAAGGGTCAAAGTTACTCATTTTCACAAGACTTCGAAAAATTGGAGATCGGCAATATGAATATGCTGTTTCATTTTAATGGTATTTCGAGGTTGCTGATCATGAATACGATACTATTTTTATATTGGACTCTCTACTGGTGGTCCTAACCTTCTAAGAACCACTCCCACAAGGTAAATAATGACAAACATAAGCATGTGGGGTATCGTTTTAGACTATTTCAAGGTCATTGATTATGAATATGATGTGATTTGGGGTGTTTGATCCTTTGACCTCTATCAGAGGGTGAAAATGACACATGACACAGTATATTTAGACTTTATTAAATTGAAGCACACATTTTTATATTTCAAATATTTGACACAACTTTTGTTGTTTATTATATCCTACCTTTTGAAGTAGATCATTTTTTTATGAACACCCTGAATTAGGGTGGCTTATGTTAAATCAAAATTTTTTTCCATTTAAAGTTAAGTTATAGTTCCATCTTGTCTGTTGCCTCCATTTAATTCTACAGGTACATGCATTCCAACATTCATTCCAGTTGTGGCAAATGTTAAACCTGAAGATGCCCAACAAAGTGTAACTTCTGGATGGATAGAATCATCTTATATTATATGGATTATTATTTGAGTCATTCCATTTCAATGCTGCTTAATCAGATTCAGGGTTGTGGGGGATCTAGAGCCTATCCACAAGGCAGAATAAAGCCATGGACAGGGTGCCAGTCCATCATAGGGCCTAATGTTACTTTTGTTACACATACAAACATGCATACAGTAGATACATAAGCACATCCTTATGCTAAGTTATATTAATCAATTTCTTTTTTTTTTACTTAATTGGTGAATTGTAACAAACTGTATGAGATATGATTGGTTACATTTATTTTGTTTTGCAATTGGAGCACAAGCAGGTGAACTGACTTGGTCATAGTCACACAATGTCAGCAGTGAGATTTGAACTCATAACCTCACGATTTGAAGGTTTAACTTACTATGCCACACTACCTGCAAATTCTATACTTATTCTGTGCATCTACTGACAATTAATAATCCATCCATCAGTTCTCAAAAGTAGCAAGGTCTTAAAGAGCTAGAGCATATTTCAGGAGCACTAAGTACAAGGCTGTTACCTGACGGGGTATACTCACTCACTCACTCACTCACTCACTCACTCACTCACTCACTCACTCACTCACTCACTCACTCACTCGCTCGCTCACATACACGCACACACATTCTTATTATTCCCAAGCCAAATTATTGCTGCTAATTAGTCAAACACACCCACCTTGGGATACAGGAGAACACATACACAAGAACTGGGAGAACATTCAAACTCCACACTATCTGTGAGCAAGTTGGGTATCAAACACAGGTTTCCGAAGTTGTACATCAGACAGTAACTTTCTTAAAATAAGAAGGAATACATAAATACCCCGAATACCACCATGACAGAATATGCTTCACGTCTATCCATCAATTTTCTGACCTCTGTTAGCCAGTGCTGCTTTGCAAACATATAAAAGGCAGTCAAGAATGTGATGCCAGTGATGTCATACATGCCAATTAAAAAAGTCTGAATATTTTAATTTAATACAACATCATCAACAACATTTATTTATATACTAGCTGTGTAAGCCCGTGGTGTAAAAACCCCAGGTTCCTAGAAACTATTGAAATTGTCAGAAAAAAATTGAAATGTAGAGATGTCAGGTAATTGAAAGGAACTACTCTGGGCATCTCTCTCCTAGGAGGTTTCATTTTTCCAATGTGTTCGCCTCACTTGTGCATTAGTGGCACGAGGAAAAGTATAAGGGATACCGTTTTGCCAATGTTTGCGGCTAAGCGACTTTGTCTTTCTTCTAAGGTTTTATTTGGCTGACATGCTGGCCTCGCTTGTGTTATTAGCGGCTAAGCGAGTTTTTTGTATCCTCGGAGGCGAAGCCCTTACACCGACTCCACCTCTCACTTCCGGGCCACACAGACACACACACTTCCATGCATAGACGTTTATATATAAGACTACATTTTCTTACAAACAATGTAGCTCAAAGTGTATGGCTATAATGCCTAAATACACAGAATCCTGATCATTTATATATCTTAACTCCTGATCACAGATTTTCTTTGGTAAAAGCATGCACTTTAGGTTAATTAGTGACTCTAACTTAACCCACTATAAGTGAGTTGTGCAGAAGAGTACTGTTACAATGGACTACCACTCTGTCCATGGTTGGTTCCTGCCTTATGCATAATTTCACTAGGATGAGGTTCAGCCCTCCACAATCTTGACGTTTTGTTCCCAGTATCCCAGTATTCACAGGCATGAGAAGCAGCCTAATACACAAATGGTTTTTTTGCAAAACTACTATTTAGTTAATGGCTTTGTATTAACTGATACAACTTAAAATATGAGCCATACTTTTCCAGTTATTAGTATTTCAGAATGTTTCTATGTATTTGAAGAAAAAAAATCACCAGAGATGAGACAAATGCATTTTACCCTTAGGCTTTGACATTTTTTTCTCTGCCTGTTTAGATTGAATTGTACAGGGAAAACGGAAAATCAGACTGCTGGAAATAATTGTTTTAAGGAAAGGTAAAATTTTAAAAAGGCATTCCTGTGTGGCAACAAATCATCGTAAAATTGTATCTGGAGATAAATAGTGCTTGATGATTTTGAATATACGCTAACAAATGAGATGTTCTCAGTGCTTCACTCTTGATATCATTTGATGGCCATCTCTAATTTCCACATCAGAGGATGAATATGGTACATGCTGTGCATTAATCAGACATCTGTGGGATTCATGAAGTGTGATTCAGGGAATTTAATCATTTTGAAAATTTTGAAAAAAAAGTGTAATATTTTATGTTTTTCAGACTGATAGTAGTTTTTTTTGTTTCCTTAAAAAAGTACAGTATAACTAAGGCACATCTGCATACTGTGAGTTTTCTCTTTTATTTTTAATTAGCATTTAATTCACTAATAAATTCCTATGAACTTTTCTTTTTATCAGATACATTCTTTTTGAAACACTAACATAAACCCGTAGTGAATGGGAATAGCACTAAATAAATAAAATGATTATCATTATTTTATTATAAATTGCTAATTTTATTATCCTCTTTCTTCTCATCTCTTTTTCTTCCCTTTCGTCTTCTTTAGTCATGAGTGCTGAAGTAGGCTAATTTTAGCAGAATCCGAGGCAACTGTTCAATGAACAAAAAAGTGATTTGGATAAAATGGGAAATGCAGCCGTAATTTTCAAGAGCAGAGCTGGGATGACAGATGCTTATTAATCTGTCCACTCATGAAAGGGGTGGGGAGATGTATGTGAATGTGACAGTGAGAGAAAGAATTTAACGGAGATAAAGAAGAAAGTGTTTAAAAATGGAACAGGGAAACTGTGGTAACAGAACTGTATGGGCAGTCACTTAGGAAGAAATTCTAATAATACAGAAAGAAGCACAACTTAAGAAATGCAGGAAAGAAATGCTGGTCAATGTATGTCAGTATGTGCCCAAAACCTGGAAGGCTAAAGTACACTTGACCTTTTTCATGAGATTAAATTGTGTCATCAAAGAGTAATTCTGTTAACACTTAATTGAACTCTGCCCTAGATCTTCTTTGTATTCTGCTTTTAATTACTGTAAAACATATTAGGCTTTAATATATACAAATTTAATTCAGCTTCACAATCTTTTTAGGATGAGGCCACATTTTTGGGGTAATTTAAAGCTACTCCTCCATCCATGCATCCATCCATCCCTTTTACACATCCTGATTTTCCAGTTAAGCAGAAGATCTTTAGTCTGCCCAGAAGAAGCTGAGATGAACTCGACTGGATGGCATTCCCATACAGTCAGAAATGACATTTATTGACAAAGATTTTTACTGTGAAAAATATTCAATGCCTGTGCATTTATATTGCGTTTTCCAGATCTCTTCAAGATTACATTTTTAAATTTTGAATTAAGTATCATGAATGTACATTGAACATGTATATCTGGAAACCATATTTCCTTTTGAAGTTCATATTCAAGTTTACTCTCTCGTCTGTAGCATGAAATTCTGTCCTGTATTTATGATTGAAATTAGATCCAGTTTCCCTGAAAGCTAATAAGCTAAGTTCAAGAACAAACAGTAACTGAGATCTGAAAGAGAAAGTCAAAGTTAAGAAAACCTATTCTGGTCTACATCACAGTTATTCAGAGAAAGAGGAGAGAGAGGTTAGGAGCGCACGCTGATACACCACATGACAAACCACTACTGGTGCTGAGGTGTCACCCATTGCATGGCTGCACTTGGGTCTTAATCTGCCATGCAATGGGTGACACCTCAGCACCACACTAGTTCAGATGGAGTGGAACAATGTAAGGTTTTTTATGGTAGCCGGAGTGCCAATTCTGCCACCAACCCCCGAGGTTTTTCCCTGCAGGTTGGAGGACCTATATGCAGGGCTGGATGCAGATTAACATCATACCCAGGATGGAGCAATTGCAGGTTAAGGGCCTTGCTCAAGGGCCCAACGAAGTAGAGTCACTTTTAGCATTTACAGGATTCGAACCAGCAACCTTCTGAATGCTAGTGCAGATCCCTATCCCCAGAGCCACCACTCCGCCCCAGTTATTCAGATGGGCCAGAATTCAGCAGAGTGGTTGAGGAAACAGCTGCAATGGCAGAAGTAATTCAAGGTTTTAGTAAAAAAACAGGATTTCTAGATGTAAAGGTACAAAAAGGAATTGTTATATGGTCAAATAAATTACAGCATTGTAAGAAAAGACCATTTGAAGAACAAAGGAGAAAGAGTCAGACTCTTCATTTGTGCTTTGTATAGTTTGTTTGTTTATTGAATGATCTCTGCTACCTGTATCTTCAAAAAGCCTTCTGTATTCCAAAGTTCTTAACCTTTCCTATTGTGTCAGGCATAAAACATGTAATTTTGTATATATATTATATACTTCAAATATGATGATTGGCATTTCCAATATATGTATGATATTTGCAGAGATTTGGTTAACCAACAGGAGACAAAGAGTGCAGATAAGAGGAGTGAGGTCATCAGTGGAGTCCCTCGGGGGTCTGTCATGGAACTGTTACTTTTTCTGACTTTTAACTTTGACATTGGTTCCAGTATAGTTTAGAAACTTATGAAGTAAACAGATGACACAAAAACTGGAGAAATGGCAGGCACTAAGGAGGTAGCAAAAAGTATTCAAAACGACTGGACATTCTTCACATCTGGGCGAACAGCTGGAAAATACAGTCTAATGTAGAAACGTGCAAAGTGCTACGCATGGGCAAAGGGAACATCATTTATAAATGTGAGATGGGAGACACTGTCCTAAAGAAAGCAACCTCTAAAAAGGGTATAAGGGATTATGTTGTCACAACCCTAACCCTAAGCAGTGTGCAGAAGCAATTAAAAAGGCAAATAAAAAGTTAAGTTATATCATAAAAACTGCTGAATTTAAATCACGAGACATCATGCTTTGACTATATAATACACTAGTGAGACTACAGCTAGAGTATTATGTGCAATTCTGCTCGCCGCACTACAAGAATGACATAACATCACTTGAAGTTGTGCATAGGAGACAACCAAGTGCATTCTAAGACTTAAGAATATGTCCTACTCTGACAGACTCAAAAAATTAAACTTGTTTAGTCCCAAGCAGGGGAGACTGTGTGAGGACCTTATCCACATCTTCAAAATCCTCACAGGCATTGATACAGCAGATCCAGCGGAATTCTCTCAGCTTAAGAGTGTTAAAAATCTGTATGCGTTTTGAGCATGGGAAAGACGCTATATACATAACATGTATTATTATTATAATTAGTCCATTTGAGGTCACGCCATAATACAACATAATAACTGGGTCCATTCAATGTGCATAGGGTTAGAATAAGGTAGAAGTCTGTTTAATGGATAGCGCCTTTCTTAGGATATGACATGTTCCAAGTAGTGTGATCTTCTGTAATTCTTGTATTTGGATGTTACCCAAGATATGTTGGGTATATTTCTCCATTCCTTTCTTTATAAGTCCAAGGGCTCCTATCACTACTTGTACTGTTGTGGTTTTCATTCCCCACATTAGTTCAATCTCGATTTCAAGGTCTTTATATTTTCACAGTTTTTTTTGTTACTATTAGTGAGGTGTTTCTTTCAGTCAGGATGAACATATCGATGAATAGGTAGCTTTTTTCTTTTTTGTTCTTAATGATGATGTGTGGTCTGTTGGCCTTTATCTCATGATCTGTCTATATTGGCATGTCCCATAGGATTGTAATGTTATCTTTTTTCTGTTACTGTTTGAGGCTCATACTCATACCATTTTTCTGTATTATTATTCTTATTCTTATTATTATATGGTGTCATTATCTGCTTTTCTGGAATCTCATTTGCTCAGCACATGGGTTTTTGAAGAGATAAAACTTCATTTGTCCCCACGGGGAAATTTGGTATTTTACTGAAGCTCTTTAAATATATTCATAAATAGACGGATAAATAAATATATATACATACTTACACAGAGTGGTCTGAACACACACCTGAATGAATAAAAAGGAAAGAAAATTTTAAAAAGAAAGAAAATGTCTGACTGAGCTGTTACATTCCCAGTGAGGCATTAGGTAGGTGTATTGCTGTTGGGAATTAAGGAGCCCCAGTAGCGTTTCCTGACACACTTCTGCTGACTGATTCTTTGGCTGAGAGTGCTCAGTGTTAGTGTGTCACAAGGATGATGTGCAGCATTGTTCAAAATGGCACTCAGTTTTGCTTTAATGCTCTTCTTTGCTGCTGTCTCCAGAGGGTCCAGAGTGTGTCTCGTAACTGAGTGTGCCCTTTTAATTAGCTTTTTGATTCGGTGGGCCTCTCTTGAAGTGATGTTACTAGTCCAGCACACCACTGCACTGGCCATCACAGAGTTATAGAAGATGTGAATTATGTCCATCTATCCATTTTCCAACCCGCTGAATCCGAACACAGGGTCACAGGGGTCTGCTGGAGCCAATCCCAGCCAACACAGGGTGTAAGGCAGGGAACCAATCCTGGGCAGGGCGCCAACCCTCCGCAGGACACACACACACACACCAAGCACACACTAGGGCCAATTTAGAATTACCAATCGACCTCTTTGGACTGTGGGAGGAAACTGGAGCACTCGGAGGAAACCCACGCAGACACGGGGAGAACATGCAAACTCCACGCAGGGAGGACCTGGGAAGTGAACCCGGGTCTCCTTACTGCGAGGCAGCAGTGCTACCACTGCGCCACCGTGCCGCCCCTGTGAAGGATGTCACTTCCCAAATTAATGTAATACAGTCTCCTATTGAAAAATAGCCTGCTCTGCCCTTTCTCATATAGTTTCTTTGTGTTCTGAGACCAGTCTTTACCTGTCATCAATGTGGACCCCCAAGTGCTTGTAGGAGTGGACCACTTCCACATCCACTCCCTTAATAGTGACCAGACACAGAGGCTCCATAGTATGGCAAAAGTCAATAACCAGTTCCTTGGTTTTGTTGATGTTAAGATGCAGACAATTCTCTTTACACCAAGAAACAAACTTCTCCACCTGACTCCTATACTTTGTCTCAACCTCTTTATCCCTTCTATGAACAATGCTACACATCCACTCTCTGATACACTAACACTGAGGACTTTCAGCCAAGGAATTATTCAGCAGAAGTGTGTTAAGAAACACTACTGGGACTCCTTTATACCAACAGCAATACGTCTGCATAATGCCTCACTGGGACTGTGACAGTCAAGTCAGAACCATTCTTTCTTTTGATTTTCCGGTATGTGTTCAGAACAAAGTGTGTGTGCCATTCTAATTTACTTACTTATTTAGCTACTTCTTTGTGTATTTATTTATTTAAAAAGCATCTGTAAAAAGCCACATTCCCCGCTGGGGACAAATAATAAAGTTCTATCTATCACATCTGCATTATCAAATATATAATAAAGGGATCATGGATCTGTTTTTCAGGATAAGTCACAGGATTTCCTGTGGGTAATTTAATTTGCATTGAAACATTTAGCATTGCTGACATAAATAAGCTACTGTAAGTAATATACAAGCTTATTTGTTGATTATACAGTATAAAATTATGTCGTAGAGGTTATAGCAAAATACACTCAGAGTCCTTCCTTTATGTATAATTTTAAAACTAATTAACATTAATGCAAAGTAAAGTCCATTCTTAGACTAAAACAGTTCATTCTTAATGTAAAGGGGGTATCACAAACATATGAGACAACAACAACCAAATAAGATATTCACATTTAGGAGATAAATGTTGTGCTAATTTCAAGAAAATGATGTTGCAGATGAGTGCACTGGTCCAGCAAGGGTCTTAAATAACACCACAATTTACAGAATATACTGGAGTTCTAAAGGCTATCCATTTTATTACCTGCTTAGACTGAAGTCCACCGCTCAATATTTTCAAAGAGCTCTTTTTCTCTCCTCGATCAACATCAGTTTTCCTATTCAACTGCTGTGTTTCTTCTCTAAGCTGAAGTGTTATGATGAGAATCTATAAAAAACCATGCCTACAAAACTCTAACAGTAATCTTTCAATTCAATTGTGTGTGTTAACTTTTTGATCATATGCTTTCATGATAATGACAGAATCCTCGTTTTAGAAAAAAATTCTGCCCTCAGATGCACAAAGCTCTCTGAAGTGTAAAAAATGTCTCCACTTAATCAGAAAGGAGGGTCATTAGGTTTCATATGTTTTTTTTCTCTCTCTCTCTCTTAATGTATAAAACCCATGACATTCAATAATTATGGCACCCAAACTATTGGGATTCCTCTTGGTTTGACACTGGCAGTGCTTAATGGAATTTGTCATATTTCATAAAAAGGCAGATAGATGGAACATTAAGTTTAATTAAAAATTTGGAATGGCCCCAGTTTAACTTAGCTTCTTCATCAGTTTGTACAGAGTATGTAAATCTGTACAAAATGTGTAAGAGCAGGATGGGTAGTAGTATTGCCACATGTACAGAGAATAGAGAAAAAGGGACTGATATTACAATCATAGCTATAAGATACGGGGCCTTATAAGTCCTAACAAGCCGTGGCAAAGTTTACCATTGTGCCTGAAGCAAGGAGAGAATACCACCAGGGAAAGTTAATTGATATAGCAGTACCAAGGACCCAAACAAAGTAAATTGAATGGCAGAGGGGGCAACTGCTAGCTGTATGGAAGTTCTCCATTCTGAGAGAGGAAGCAGCAAAGGAATCCTTTGTGTTGTTTATGGACCTCAGATGAATTTTGATAAGAGCAGGTAACCTGGGGTCGGACTGGGTCATGAGAGTGTAAGAACACCAAGAGCTGCAATATGGATTCCTAGGCATACACTTTCAGGGCTTCTTCAGAACATTTGTGACCCCCATAAGTAGTTTCTAGGGTTGCATTGGAAGTGGTCTCAGGTTGGGGGTAAATCTACCCCTTCCTTGCTGGTCAGGAAGCTTAGAAATGGATGAAAGCCAATAGAAGGGGCTGAACTAGCAGAAGGGTACAGAGGCAGAGTACAAGTATGTTAAGCAAATGAGAGTGAAGAGGGGAATACTGGCACAAGAACAGAAAAATGAACCAGCCACCACAAGAGACACACAGGGGGTCAATAAGGTGAATAAGCAAGCCAAGATAAGCATTAAGGTGAATTTGTTTGCTGTTCTCCTTTTTACTTTTAACGTGACTTACATTCACTATGTATAAACACATTTTTAAATGACTTTGTAACTGGCTGGGTTCAGGATACACTAATGTGCGCTTTTTCCACTTTTTAAAATATACTTTATAAAACAATACTAATGTGCCCTTTTTCCACTTTTTAAAATATACTTTATAAAACAATATATTTTAACAACTAATTGATTTATTACTATTTATTTTACAAGTTAGTGACCCAAGTAAGTTGCAAGACATGTATAAAGAATTGCTTATTGATTAATGACAATTATTTCTGATGCATCATTTCATAATCTAAATGTTACAGTACTACTGGTATCCATTTATGCCGGTCTCCTGCTGTGTGCTCCCAACCATCAGGATAAGTGGGTCCTCACAATAAATAGATGGACGGAAGGCATAATAATAAAAATTAACAAAAAAAGTTAAACCATATGGCGTATCTTTAAATAGTATCATATTCCATCCATCCATTTTCCAACCCGCTATATTCCTAACTACAGGGTCACGGGGGTCTGCTGGTGCCAATCCCAGCCAACACAGGGCACAAGGCAGGAACCAATCCCGGGCAGGGTGCCAACCCACCGCAGTAGTATCATATTGATTCATTTTAATAAATTAATGTGTCTTTCTTTCACAATAACTATATTTGTTTAATTTAGTAGCTACATTTTATCAGATTTTTTAACTATTCATTCAGTGTCATTTTCATTTGATACGGTCATCACTTGCTGCCTCACAGTCCTGGGTTCAAATGCTGGCATAGATGGCACCTGTGGAAAGGATATACGTTATCCTCCTGTCTGCATAGTTTTTATTTCATATTCCCCAGTTTTATTCTAAAAAGATGTGTGTTTGGATAATTGACGAGAGTAAACTATTCCAGAGTGAGGGGGTGTGGATACATGTTTGAGTGTATTTTGTGCTGCTGGGATACACACTGGATCCTGAAGTAAATAACTGGGCTATAAAATGGATAGCCATTTTCTATCTGAAAGTCTTTAACATGAACAAGTTCAAACAACAGGAAAAACTTAAAATTCTTCTTATTTTTCCTCAAATTAGAATGGTGTAATAATAGTCACCCAGTCAGAATGAACAGACAAGACACTTTCAGTTTTGCTGAGCTTTACATGTACAGGTTTTACTTAATCTTTCCAATATTGGTAGCACGCCACTTCATCAAAAAAATGTATGTGCTTCACACTTCACTACCATTTTACTTTGCTCTTCTTCAGTTATAGTTGCTCTTTCTTCTTGTTTTTAAGCATTAATCCTATTTCACTTCCAGTTACATTGTGTCTAGCTGTGTTTGACTCTTTTTAATTTTCCCTATTTGGTTACATGATGATTCAAGTTTACCAAACTATCGAGTGTTTTTTGGTGGATCATCCTTTTGTATCTGTACAAAGAAAAAGAACTAAGCTTAACTCCTGCATCATTCCGTCAGCAGGCTTCAGTTAACCCATAATACCAGTTGCTGAAATTAGTTATCATTTCAGCTCCTGGAGTAATTCTTCTCACTGTAGTGTGCCATTTTTCAAATATGAACCCACTACCTAACTCTGATAGTATGGCAAGATACTTTATACAGAGAAACTGATATAATTCACTGTGTACCATGTAAACAATTCATATGGCCAGCCTGTACTGAAAAAAAACAAATGTGTATGTGAACAGCTGTACTGACCTTTTAAGTCACATTTCATAAAGGTCTCTTTTAAAAAGGAAGTTTAAAAGTAATAATATTGATGGGGCATGGCGGTACAGTGGTTAGCAGCGATGCATCACAGCTCAGAGATTCAAATCCTGTTCAGATCATTACCTGAGGTGATTGAGCTAGCAACAGCCCCCCATTCCCACCTGATTCCCACAACAGGACCCCCCCCCCCCCTCCCCCCAAATACAGTGTGCCTATATGATTTTTTTTTTCTACAGGAATATTTTTTTATCTCCTAAATCTGAAACACGTTCAGGTTAGTTAGGTCAGTTGGATATAAATGAAAGTGCATATGCTATGTTTTTCTACATTTTTTCCTGAAATTAATATGTGTTTCTTTCTTTTTTTGTTTCTTTATGTTGTGGATATTAAACAGCGCAAACATAACTTTTTTTTTACATAGAAGTTCACTTTCATTTATCTGAAATAATTTACCGTTTTATTATGAATGTTTCCCACAATGTCATTTTGTTTCATTTTGAAGGCTGGTTGTCAAGAAATATTATGATTTTGTTACATTTTTCTTCAGCCAAGAAGTTTTTAAAACTTCTTGATGCTTTTGTTGTGTTTACTCATTTTGATTATAGACTTGTTTCATTCTATCCTTATTTCATTATGCTATTTTGTTTTCATCATGGATGCTACCATTTTGGAGCCCTGTTGCTAAGACATGAGTCTGCTTTGCTCTTTTGACATCACGTCACATGAAGTCATTGACAAAATGCTGTTTAAACCATTGTCGCGGGTTATTACTTGTCCAAGTTTGTTGATGCATTCTGAAAGTCTTCAGTATTTCTTTGGTAGTGATCTTCTGGTAATAACTTTCAAGACATAGGCTGAAAATAGACTTTTTCAGTGCGTCAGGGCTACATTTTCTCTCCATTCATTTTTAATATTATGATGAACTTTACCATTTAGAAAACAGTGACACATCCACCATCAGCATTCTCTGGAGACCTGGATGACAACTCATGGATCTGGACTTCACTGCCAACACTGAATTGATGGCAGGGAATAAGAAAAACCTGCAAGACGTGACAACCAAATTAGAGGTGAAGGCTGGGAAAACTGGGTTAAGTATCATCACCAAAAAGACCAAGGCCATGAAAGTCAGTTGCAAGACAAAGATATAGATCAGGGGCCTCATGTATAAATGGTGCGTACGCACAAAAATGTTGCGTACTCCCATTTCCACGCTGAAATCGCAATGTATAAAACATAAACTTGCTGTAAAGCCACACGCATTTTCATGGTAGCTCAAACACTGGTGTACTCAAGTTCTCCGCTCGGTTTTGCAAACTGGTAGCACCCAGCGTCAAAGCAGTGCTTTTGTTCGTGTGGTTTCCCTTTCTTTTTCAGATCCACATCCCTGACGCAGCTTTATCAGATACACTGAAATTAACTGCATATTGTTTATCAGTTTAAGGCATCTGATTGTAATTAACCTGTAACAATATAATGGTCCACGGAATGGCCAAACTATTTCAAATACCATAGCTGCTTTAGCGTTGTAATTCTCACTGCACCATTCAGAGTATTTATATAATTGTATCCGAGTGTGGAATCACAGCTCTACAGCAGCTGATCGGAAAGAGAATTATCAGGATACAGCATCAAGCACACACTGCCTCAGCCATGCGCACATTCTATTGAACTGCTCTCATACAGCAAACGCTTCAGAGCCTTTCCTGTACTGACCTCGTGGTTCAGAAACAGTTTCATCCCAAGAACTATAAACACAATCAATCAGTTCATCAAGTGCTCCTTGTAGAACTGTTTGTACTTATAAGTACAATTACCTCACTGTAAACATGTTATACAGTTATAATACTGCACAACCTGAGCTACTTTAGCTTGTATTTACATATGATGACGATATCATTTTAAGACGTAATGCAGCAAAATATGTTTATTACATTATACAGATAAAATGTTAACATCATTTAAATAATCTATATTATTAATAATTAAACATGTGAGGACACGGTATCGCAGCGGTAGCTAGTTCAGAGTTGGTTCCTGCCTCGTGCTGTATTCTTGCTGGGGCTGGCGCGACACTGGAAGGACAGATGAATAGGATAATTAAAAATGTACTACGAAGATATTTCAATGTTCCTTAAAGGTTTTGAAGAATAGGAGTTCTAAGCTTACAGATGGCTTAATGTCTATTACTGAGCTGATTGTGTGGCGATTGGGTACTTGGAGAAAGAAAAGGAAGGACAGGAATTGGGGTTAGTACATTTGAAAGAGACAGTACTGCTGCAATAAATTATTTCATCAAAGGTTGCGCACGGCACAGTTAGCATCTTACGTGAGGCAGAAACAATCTCTGGATGGGACACCAGTTCGTCACTATCACTGCGCCACTGTGTTCCCATGTTTAATAAATACTTTAATTCCTATCATCATGAAAATGATATCAAGTATACATCTCAGTATTTAAATTATTCAGAGAACTGTAATATTACAAATGTAATGGATTCTGTGTCCTGTCGGAGGAAGAGAAAGCCTGCACACATAGAGCACATAGAAAAACACATACAAAACAAAGCATTTAACATGCACTTTAGGTACAATGGTATTTGAGAAACTAGTAAATTAAACGATTTAAAGATTAAGTGTATGATGTACTTTAATGACAAAATAAACTACATCATTAAAGTGGAAATTTCGAGATTAAAGTTGATATTTTGAGCTTTTTTCCCCATTGTGTCCCTATTTTTTTCTTTTCTCTGTACCCTAATAAGCTTTCATATGACACTCAGACGGTGGGCTATGACTCACCTTTTCACAGCGACTTTGATATCTGACAGCTTCTTTTTAATTTCGGGCACTGTGCGACTTTATGAACTTGAGCTTTCGAGTTTCTCCGACATTCTATGTCACTCGATCAACTTCCTTTTGTTGTTTATGCCACTGTTTAAACCAACAAATAGTAAGTTTTTCCTTGCCTCCACTTGGTATTCACTGAAATTCTTCTATTTTCCCCTGTGCTTTTCCCATTGTCTTTTCAAAGAATGCTGAGCTTAATGGGCTGTTTATATTGATTTGCATATTCAAAGCAGCGTAATTCTGGGAGGAGTTGGGGGAGTGGCAGCAGGCGCATGTACGTGTGTTACTTTTCACGCTGACCGGGATTTATGTAACGGAAGAACGTGGAAGTTGGCGAACGCAAAGATTTATGCATCTGGATTTTTCCGATTTTGTCCGTACGCCATGTTTTAGTGTGAATTCTATGCACGGCGTTATGCATGAGGCCCCAGAACTGGCCAGCAAGTAATAAGGAAGTCCAGGAATTTACCTGTCTCAGCAGTGTTGTGGCTTACGATAGAAGCACAAAGAAAGATGTGAACAGCAGTCTCAGCAAGGCGTCTGCCGTCTTTCAGTGACTGCATCATTTGGTCCTCACCATTAATCAGCACAATCATAAAGATTCGTCTACACTACAATCATTGTCCTGATGGCCAACTAAGGCAGCAAAAACGTGGAATACTATCAAATGGATCACACAGAAGCTGAATGTCTTCCACTAATCTTGTCTTTGTCAGGCACGCCACATTTCTTACTTGAACCATATCACCAATGAGGAGATCCACAAAAGGCTCAAGGGAATTAGAAGATCTCATTACAGTACACCAAATGCGACTGGCTGGGCATATTCTGCATCTTCCTGCTGTGTGCCTGGCAAAAACTGCAATGTTCAGGACACAGCACAAAAGAAGGTAAAAAGCAGGCAGACCAACAAAGACGTGGAGTCTAATATTCTCAGACAACCTCCAATCTGTTAATGTCAAATGGAAGATGCGGAAGACATAGTGTCCGATTGAATTTGATGGCATGCATTACTAGCCCAATGCACCCACCTGCACAAGTGGACCTAAGTAAGTCTATGTCTATGATTTTCTGGTATACTGTATAAGTAAATTTCATTTATGATTTGGCTCTGATCAACGATACGCTTGCTTTTCTGGTTTTAACCATTACTTTGTGCTTTCACTTACATTTCATTTTCTGGTCCAATCTCTTTTTCATTCTGCTCGACACCTTCTGGTGGCAGAACAAAGACAATGAGTTGCAAGGGGACCCTGGAAACTGTGCCGATTGACGTCATCAACAATATTGTATGTATGCTGGTTTGTAGATTGTTTGTCGATAATTACTAAGAGTTATTGCAAGATTTTTTTTTCTCTCTAAAGATCTATGATTTTGTCTTTTGTCTTTCATTTTCTCGTTAAAGTTTTGGCACTGACTGAAAAATATGCTTCAGTTCTTGGTGTTTGCCCCTCATTTTGTTTTTTGACTAATGCTACATTTCCTGGTCATCGATCTACTATTCTTTCCACCTCACTTTGTGGTGTCAGAGTCTTGGGCGTGCAAGTGACTGTAATCTGTGAAGGACTGGGACTTGGTAGGGTTGAGTCCTGCCTTTCAGCCTTCTGCTCAGCCTTAAAACTTATATTATCTGTAATTGTATCAAAGAAATTGATTTAATAGAGATTATCTTGCCTTATCCAGTATATGTTGACCTTTACATTTATGAAATGTACTTTAAGGATTGAAAGTCTCAAGGAATGGTGTTTTTTTTCCTTCCCTGATATATCTGGAGTGCAGTGCTTTGAAAGAATAGTTAGCACAGATGCATCATTTCCACTGGTGTAGAGGTTCTATATTCCCCTATTGCTCTCATGGGTCTATTCTCAGTATTTAATTTTTTCCAGCATCACAAAGTCAATTGTCAACCCTGATTTGGCCTGATATTTGGGAGCATATCGTGTGACTGGCTGGTGTTCTATCCAGGATTAGCTCTTGCCTTGTGCCTTGTGCTGCTGAGATAGGCTGCAGCTTTGAATCATTCTGAACTGGATTAAAAAGGTTTAGGAAAAAGCTGGATGGGTAATAATGATAATATTAATAATTTAAACCCTGTAGTTCTCATTTGGAAAATGGGATCTCAGTTTCCATTAAAATATGCAAGTGTAATTGCAGCTTCAAAAATTAACAACCACTTGTGACAGATATCTGAAATTCTTACAGTACATTCAATTTTATTCAATTCAGTTTATTTTTGTATAACACTTTTCATTTATTGAGTGCAGGTAAAGTTCTCAGGTAAAAAGCAAATACAAATTTTACTTTATATCTGTTCTAGAGAATAATGTATGCAGTTGTAACAGGGTCTAGCAGAAAACAGATTAACTGCCAAATAGGCTATTGTCTCTTAGATGCCTTTTCACAGCTCTGTTTTGCTTGCCATTGTGTTGCCTACAATATGAAACAATGGGAATCTCACTGATGAACAATTAGTCCCATCAAGGACAATTTTTTTTCTCTCAAAATTTGTTTCAAAAACTATGATTTTATCATTAAAAATGCCCTCTACCTCTTTGTTGGACATGTCCCTTTGCATTCAGAAGCAGGATTGGTTTTTTATCACGTCTGATCCAAGCCTGGTCCCTGTTAATGTCAGGCAGTAATTGTGTTCACTTTCTACCTCTAAGATTGATTTCTTTCTCTACACTAGCAAGTGTACAGATGACTTAAGCTGTTCCCTGCTCGTGTGAGCAAATATTTGCAAATATTTCAATCAGGTAAATGGCACCCTGGAAGGTTACTGGCAATGATTGGCACAATTCTCATTTGTTTTTTAGCAAGAACACTGGCCATGCATATTAAATACTTAATTGGTTTCTTTCAAACAAATAAAACAGGTTGTCACTGCTTATATCTTAGTAAGTTGTATATGTCCATAATTTTAAAATGAGGCTTCCAGTTCATATGCAGTCTCAGTTTATTAAAAATCACCTCATTTTATAATCCGAACCAAAGTGAGATCAAACATGCTTTTAAAGTGAAGAAGCCAACAAAACCTAATTTTCTTGTGTCTAAAATACCTTGATCACTGACTATACTGCATACTAACTAGACAAAGCAACAGCAGAAGCATTTATTTATTTATGTATTTATTTACTTCAGAAGCTTAAATAATGCAAGTGCGTGCTTTTGAGCGGAATGATAAATGATTAAGCACCAGAGACTACTGCAAAAGGAGAAAACACCCCATTTCTTCCTATTATTTTGACGGATTTTCTTTAAAGCATGTCGAAAATGTCCTTCAGGCTTCCAGTATAATGCCATTGCAAGATTATAGTACTTATGTCATTTTTAAAAGTAAATGTTTCTTTTAAATGACTTGTGCAATGCTTCCAAATTAGTTTCGCATCCATAATTTATGTACATTATGTAAATGAATCTACATAGTTATTTAATGTAATGGATTTGTCTTGATAAAAATGATTTTCTGGAGAGCCAAGTGGAGATACAGTGTAACACCACTGGGAGAAACCTATTGTCCAGATCATCAGACGTTTCTAATATCCTGATCATCCACATTATCTGACTTCAGGGCGGAATTTAAAAATACAATAGAGACAATATAGAAAACCTAAAAATGCAAGAATGCTACAAAACAACATGGTTTATAAGGAGGAATTGTATGCATCTAAGTAGCTCAAAGTGCTTTACAAATAGTAAAAGGAAAAATACAAAAATTAAAAAATAAATTAAAGGTTGAACTGTAATAATCTCTAATGGGGGTGAGTATGCATTATAAATGACTTCATCTACAATGGCAATAAACAGTGCCTGATTTGATAACGAATACTATGATCAAATGACCTAGGAGAAGAGGAAAACAAAATCTCCAGCCAGTGTTGATTCTGGAGAAAATAAACTTCTAGTGTGTCTAAGGCGAAACGCCTGCCCAGCCCCATCTGTTCATTTTGCAGCTACCACTTATCGAGTATATTTGATGAAATGTTTGAAAAGATTTGGCGCTGCATATATAATAGTGGTAGCATTCTTCATCTTGTCTGTCAAAGGTGCAGGGAACTTTGGCCAAGCAGCAATGGTGCATAGTGCCACTATGGAATACTAGAAAGAAAAAGCAAAGACACAGGAAGTGATTAGTAATTGGAAATAGACTGTATGAATTATTAGGCCTGTCTAACAGCTGAACTCTACAGAAGTACCATACCTGCCTCTGTGAACAGAAGCAAAGCTGAAAATACGCAATTATACAATATTAACTTTAATGCATTACAATAATGTTCCATTGATAAATTATGAAAAGGCCAAAGACAAGATTTTTCATTATTATTTCATACAAGTATAATAGTTTTACACATCTGCTTAAGTACTATGTGCTTTATAATAGTTTTTGTCATGTTTGAATTATTTTTCATATTATTATGTATTTTCTTTATATTTGTAACCATG
Organism: Erpetoichthys calabaricus; assembly: GCF_900747795.2. Taxonomy (NCBI): domain Eukaryota; kingdom Metazoa; phylum Chordata; class Cladistia; order Polypteriformes; family Polypteridae; genus Erpetoichthys; species Erpetoichthys calabaricus. The sequence goes on along the minus strand of NC_041397.2, from coordinate 65,477,056 downwards.
TTCTGTCTCTTTAAGTGTGCCTATGTTCCCTGTCCTTTTTGGGTGGTTCCCCAGGAGGCAGGGCCACCCTGACATCAGCAATCCAGAGCCATCCCACTGGCCATTTAAGCCCAGACAAAAAGAGCTCAGACAAGGTTTTCATTAAAGTTGTTAATTAGTTAATTTTAAAGTACTTTTTTGTTAGATTTTTCTGGTGTTTGATTATTTTCTATTCTATTTCTGGATTTTTGCAGTGAGATTGTGATTTGTGACTTGTCACTTATGGACTGCCTTTAAGACAACTCCTTTCTGGTCTTTTGAGCAACTTTATTTATTCTTTGTTTTTGTAATAAATATTTTCATTTATAAAGGATTGTTGCCTGCCTTTTGCTCTTGTCAGGCATTTTGGAAATGTTTAGGTACATTTTAAGCTTTATAAATCAGTTTTCTGATTGGTGGGACTAGCTAGGTTGTAGCCTGCAGGTAGTAGATGGGAGTTAGCTGGGCTGGGTAAGCCTCATCTGGGCTGGCCAGCTTTTATGGGACCTTTAGGAGACCTCACACCACTGTTACAATGATTTGACTCCTACTCACAACAAAGGTAAGCACTTTAAAACAGGAGTTACTCTGATAACTATAAAGATACTCAGGTAAGAAGCTGATGGGGGCAGCCTACATGTTCCATAACTACATTGCAGCATAAATTTAAAAAGTTAACAAATAATAGAAAACAAAGTTAAAATACAGCACAAAATGTTTGTAATTACAGGGTCAGCAGAGAGAGAGAGAGAGAGAGAGAGAGAGAGAGAGAGATAGATAGATAGATAGATAGATAGATAGATAGATAGAACTGTATTTGTACCTAGGGGTAAATTTGGCTTTTTTCAGAAGATCTCTAAATAAATAAAAACATAAATAGATAGATAAGTTAATTAACTAAGTAAGTAATTTATTTATTTATTAATTAATATACGCACACACACTTTGATCTGAAGACACACGGAATGACTAAAAAACAAGAAAATTAAAAAGAAAGAGAAATTCAGACATATCTATAACAGTAACAGTAAGGCATTATTCACACGTATTGATGTTGGTATAAAGGATCCCCCGAAGCGTTTCTTGACACACTTTTGTTGCATAATTCTTTGGCTAAAAGTATAAGTATAATAATTCTGCAATTAATTTCTGTTATTTTGTAAATTGGTGTTTGACAAACTATTCATTACTTTTATTGTTATAATAGCTCCGTTTTAGAAGGGTTTACACTGTGGCCACAACCATCCATCCATTTTCCAACCCTCTGAATCCGAACACAGGGTCACGGGGGTCTGCTGGAGCCAATCCCAGCCAACACAGGGCACAAGGCAGGGAACCAATCCTGGGCAGGGTGCCAACCCACCGCAGGACACACACAAACACACATCTTGTAGTTATTTGTGATGTTTTGGTGGCGACAACACCCATTGCCAGTCAAGTAGCCAGAATGTTGCATGACATCATCATGAGATAGCGATGCACACCAGTCATTAACCTAGTGAATGATCAATCCGAAGCAAACAAGTACATCACAGTACAGTTAGTTAGGAAAAGATGTCTCAAGTTAGTGTTAGGTGGTCTGGTTTGAAATCTGTTTTTGTTAGTGACTGGTTTGCACTCTGTTCCATTGTATTGGTTTTTATTTGACTTCCTGTTTTGTTTTTGTTTTCTTAAATCTTCTTGCTCCATCCTTTTAACTAGCAGTATCATCCTTCGGTGCCTTCCATCTCCTATTGTTTTTTCTCTAATGCTCAAAATAAAAATAAATTTTTTAAACATCAATTACATCATGAGTGCTCCTAACAGTAAAGAGATGTTTTCTCAAGAGGTGCCTTATTATCAGTAGATTGAGAGCAGTCTCAATGAGCACATGAAACTCATTACACAGCTTGGTGTCACACTTATTTTGTTCTTTTAAAGCAAAAAGATAATCAAAAGAGTATTTTCTTTTGATGCGAGTGGCTAAATTTTTTTAAGGGAGAATGGCAAAACTGGCAAACAGTAGTAGGGTTCTGTACACTGAATAGTTCAGAATTTGAATTTACAGAAGGAATGGACAGAAGTCAGAACCAAATTCTAAAACTAAATTCTAAAAGTGCTCAGAAAGCTAGTTTCTGTTACTGAAGAGTCTTTCCATTTAGTGCAGGCACTTTCTCAGCAGTTGCTTTGCTCTTTTAAACATATCCATTAAAACCACATGACCATACACCTATCAATGCAAGAAAAACAAATAAGATAAGGATAAGCACTTTTGATACTTTGGAGTAAAAATGAGAAAAATATTTAATGGGTGTCTGGCAAGAGCTGAGGATTCATACAGGATGAAGCAGAATGGATAATTCTTGGAGGAACAAATGGACATACCACAGATGACAGATATGATATAGCAGAGCCATATATTGGCCTGAAGGTCAAGACGAGAGTTTTCTACCATTCAGTGTAAGCTACTGGAGGCAACAAGACAAAGAAGTAGTGTGGGCATATTAAGGAACAGCTGCACCATCTGTGGTTTTAATCCCTTTACCAGTCCACAACCTTTCATTGTTATCTTTCACCACAGCTCGATTCTGTTTCCTTCTACTTTAAATTTGTGTCCCAGCATAAAAGTGTATTTTACTTTGAAGTTCAGGGATTCCTTCTATTTGCCACACAAGTCATTACTACCTCTATTCACTAAACTAATAAAGGTATAGCCTACTTTGAGTCTGTACCTGTAGTCAGTAGATTCCTTGGTAGGCCTAATTTTTGCAGACAAATAATTCTCAAAAAGTATGAGTTAGTGTAAGCCGCCGTAGTTTGGGGTGCTCATAAAAAATGTAATGATTTACTTCATGAGTTAGAACTACATCCTAAACAAGAATGATTACATCAGATACTTGAAATATTAAAATGTGTGCTTCAATTGAAATGTTTAAAGTTTAAATATTCTCAGTTTTAATTGGCATTTCTTATTTCTCACTTTGAGGGCTAGATCTGTAGTAAAGGGTTTTAAAAGTAACATCATTTTCATAATAACATAACTGTAAATAATATAAAATGATACTGCAGTTACTGCAGTAAGTTTGAAATATGTCATTTTTAACCTTCTAGGAGTGGCTCCATATAGGGCTAGGACCACTAGTAAAGAATGAAAAATTACAGATATTATCATATTTGTGATCAGCAACCTTAAAATAGCATAAAATAACACTTCACATGCCTCTAAAACTGATCACAATTTTTTTAGTTTTCTTAAAAGAAGTAACTTTGACCCACCATATCTCATTAGGGGTTTTACCCATGGGGTTGGTTGATGTGGCAAGCATAACTTCAAACCATTCTGATCATTTTTGTTGAAGACACCTATTGGTTTACTCCTAATCATTAGGATGTAATTTCCTGTACAAAATATGATAAAAAGAAGGAATATCCAGATGTACAGGGTCAAAAATAGGGGAGAACCCCAAAAAGCCTGGCGTCTTGATAACTAGACATCAATATAAGTCAAACAGTATATAATATTTGGGGGTTTTCTCTTACTGGTGAATCAGGAAGTGCACAGATTTGAAAAAAAAAACTGAAGCAATCTCAAAGTGTTCGTAAGAAATTCTTATCAAAACTTTATTTAATTGTACCATCTAATGGCAAATCCCACAGAAAAAACATCCAATGTATAGCCTGGTTCCTTGTTCTTTCTCTGTGGGTTTTAATATTTTGACTGGTAAACTGACCCAGTAGGTTTTTGGTGCAGCAAATATACTTTTTAAAATGATTATGCAAATAACAGCAACAAAGACAATCAAAAGCAGTTCTGAAATGTACTGCTTTTTAAAATGAAACAACAGCAAAAATAGACCATAAAGGAAAAAATGCTTAAAAATAAACTTACAGTATATATGTCGAACAACAAATTGTACTGTATGTTAAATCTTTATTTTGTTCAGAGGTTCACATTAATGATTACTTATTTTCCATACTATGGCAGTATTTTTGAACCTCTTTATTTCAGGGTTGTGGGATGCTGACACCTACTGCAGCATATTGGGTGCAAGGTTGGACCCAACCCAAGACAGGGTCCAAGTCTATTACGAACCTCATTAGCTAATATTGCATTGTTTAACAGAAGATCTATTAATAGCAAAACATTGGTGCTATCGGAATTCATTACATACTTCAACCTTGATATGCTATGCTTCAGAGAAACTTAGCAAAAAACAAACGAATTTACATCTCTTATGGAGGCTACACCACCCAGATATATTTATTTTACTCCAGCTCACAGCTCAAGACAAGGAAGAGGAGGAGTCCAGTAATTGTTAGATCGAAGTTAAACATCAAAAGAATCCCAATTGACTGTCCATTGTCTTTCAAGTGTCTGACTCTTAAACTAATAACGAAAGGGTCTTTCTTATCTGATCTGGCTGAATTATTAATCCACTTAAGTTCCTTTTCCCAGAAAGTCATTCTTCCTGGCAATTTCAATATCCACATTGACATGCCTACATGTAAATTGAAAAATGAATTATTATCCTTGCTGGACTGCTTTGACTGGGTGCAACATTTCGATTTTTCCTACCAACTTTGGTGGTCATATATTAAGCCTGATCTGCATATTTGGCTTATCTGTCAGTAACACTTATAGCAGTGATTTGGGCCAATCTGACCATAAATCACTATTTTTCACTGTCTCATTACCTTTCCCCACTCCTACCTATAAATGTTGTATTTCTTTCAGAAACCTTGCTGGATCCATTTCTGATCTTTTTCTGTCTTACTCTATTCCATCCACACTTGATAGTCTTGTTGACTACTATAACTCAGCACTTCATTCAGCACTTGATAAAACAACTTGTTTCAAACATAAGGAGGTTTCCTACAAGCATTCAGCTCCATGGTACAACTCAGAATTACAGTCAATGATAGCAGCTGACCAACTCCTTGAGAGAATGTTTCGTAAGATTGGCCTCACTATCCATATTCAGGCTTTCTCTGGCCATCAAAGGGCTTACAGAGATGCACTAACTGCAGCCAAGAACAAGCATTATGGCAGAATAATAGAAAGTGGCCATGATAACCTGAGGGATTTGTTCTCTGTAATTAATGAACTACTTCAACCTGCATCTGGCCCAATTACCTCTTCTACTGAAGTCTGTGAAAAACTCCTCCACTTTGTCCACAATAAAATTAAAAATCTAAATAATTTAACTAATATAAGTCTATCATCCATTCATATCTTTCCCTTTCTTCCCACTCTATCCAGCTCCTTTTCTAAATTTTCACCAGTCGTATCTGCATTTGTTAATGACCTGCTTTGTAAGATGAGGCCAGCTACTTGTGTACTGGACCCCATCCTCACCGCTATTCTTAAATCCTGCCTTCATGCCATAATCCCAACTGTTACCACAAGAATAAATACATGCCTTGACGCTGGCTTTTTGCCAGCCACTTTTAAAATCGCTTCTGTAACCCCAGTGTTAAAAAATCTGGTCTTGATGCTGACAGTCTTAATAATTTTCTGCCTATCTTTCATTTTCCTTTTCTGTTAAAAGTTCTTGAGCGTGCTGTAGCCTCCCAACTCACCAATTACTTAACTTCTAATAATTTGATGTAACGCTTTCAGAGTGCAGAACTGCTGTGAAACTTCCGTTCTTTGGGTAACCAATGATTTGCTTATGGCAGCAGACGCTGTACAAACCAGCATATTAATTCTGTTAGACCTCAGTGCAGCATTTGACACTGTATGGGGAACATGCTGGGTGTCTCTGGCACTGCTCTCCAGTGGTTTAAGTCCAATCTGACTGACAGGCAAGCGTTTGCTAGTCTTGGCAACTGCAGGTCCAGCTCAGTGCACAGTCACACAAGGAGTTCCTCAGGACTCTGTCCTCGGTCCTCTGCTCTTCTGTGTCTATCGGATTCCCCTTGGCCATAATTTTTCTAGCTTTGAACTGATTTAACGTTTTTACGCAGATGATACTCAACTCTATTTCAATGTTAAAAGTGAAACTTCATCAAAGCTTTCTCAGTTCACAACTTGCCTCAGTGAAATTAAAGCTTATATGAAGCAGAACTCTTTAAAATTAAATTGCAACAAACCTGAACTCAACTTAAGAAAATGAGCTCCTTTTCAAGTACTCTTGATGATGTTCTCATCAGACCTCCTTCTAATGCTAAAAATCTTGGTGTCATTTTTGATTCCCTCCTTTCTTATCCCAACCACATAAACTGCATTAAAAAATGTTCGTACTTCCACCTCTGTAACATATCCCATGTTCGCTCATTCTTCTCCTTTTCTAATGCTGAGAAACTTGTCCATGCTTTTATCACATCCCCATCGATTATTGTAACTACCTGCTGGCAGGTGCCACTTCTAATCTTATATCACAGCTCCAGCTGATTCAGAACTCTGCTACAAGAGTCCTAACATGAAACAGAAAGAGCGAGCAAATAACACCCATCCTGCTTCGCCTTCACTGGCTCCTTGTGTCTTACAGGATTGAATATAAAACTCTATTATTAACCTACAAAACTTTAAATGGCCTCGCACTGCACTACATCAGTGGCCTTCACCATCACTATGCTCCTCTTTGCCCAATTAGGCCCTCTGATTCTGGCAATTTTGTTCTTCCCCATGCTAACCTGCCCTCTATGGGAGACAGGGTCTTCAGCTGTATAGCACCCAGATATTGGAATGACATCCCAAAATTAATTAGATCATCTGACTCCATTCATTCTTTTAAAAGACAGCTTAAAACTTATCTGTTCAGGAAGGCCTTTAACTTAACCTAACATTCTGCCCCTTCTTTCAGTTTATTTCTCTGTCCAGATGTTCAGAAGAATTTGTGTGTCTGTTATATCACACATTATGATATTTGTTTAGGCTTTTCTTCTAGTTTTGAGTTTAGTATTTTATTCTGGTTTAATGTCTTTTATTCTATTTAATGCTTTGTATGTCCTGGATTTATCTTTTTTAGTGTTCTACTGTATGCAGAAAATATTTGTATTCAATGTTACATGTACCCTGCTGTTCTTTCTGAGACTCTGTGAAGCACCTTAAGCATTGGAAAGGCACCATATTAATAAAATGCTTTATTATTATTTTATTATTTTGACTGTCTGATGCACATACCCAGACTCACGCTCATAAGAATGGCCAGTTACCTGAATTTAAATAGTGTGATGAATATGTGAATGGTGCTTCTCCTTGATGTTGTTTCCTACCTGGTGGCTCTAATATTTTACCCTTGTATGTAGATATTCAAAAAATAAAGAACAGGGAGTATAAAAAATAATAAAGAGACAAATGACAGCTTTGGGTCTCCTCTGTGAATATACTTTAATAGCACCATAAGTATACTTTAACAAAACCAATAACTGAGCAATATATGAAAGTTATATCGCCAGTTTCAAAGTAACAGAAAAAAAGACTGATGGCTTCTCCTTTTGTTACAAGTTCTATTCATATTTGTTAATTTTTATAATAAGGGATGGAGCCTAGTAAAATGCTGGCACACAGATGTGGAAAATAAAAAAAATCAGTTTGCTTTGAATGATAGAAATGGACCAAATGCCGAATTGAATCACAGCTGGCAGCTTTTACAGGTAATTTTCCCTAAGCTGCTTGATTTACATTTTATTAGGGCAGATTGCCACTGCACATACTGATGTATTAAATCCAGTTTTTTATGCTGGCCAGTCATCTTTATTTTACATATTATTCACACATACACACACTAGAGAGGGATAAAAAAAAAACTGCAAGCAGCATATGGCATACGAGGTTTGCTTAATTCTTCTTCAAGACCGTGTTCCAGCTTTATTCTCCAGCATACCCCCGTTTAGCACATAATGATGCATTGTACATTTTGAAGAGATGGAAGCAGGTTCCTGAGTATTTTTAATACTTTGAATTCTTGCCTTTTTATCTCCGTTATGTATCTAGTTATAGGGAGGACTTAGGTGTACCACCCTAACCCAGAAATAAAAAGTGTCAAAAATCCAAAACTTTGTCTAAAATAATGATCTATTAATGCAAAAAACAGAAAGGTTGAATAATTAAAGGTCTAATGCAAAAGCATGAACAAGCTCTTTGTACCCCCTGGGGTGACTCTACAGAACTGAGTCCCAATCTGTCAGGTAGGGTGGCATATGAACTTGTCCATCAACTCTGTTCCTCTTACACACATGTGCACAACCTCTCTCTCAATCGAGTCTTCTTTTAACCTCATCTCCAGACTGGAAACACTAACAGGGTGAGGCCTTTAAAGATAACCCTGGAGCTACATTTGGGGCTAGGTCCACACCTTCAAAATCCATCTTTCCAGAGCTTTCTCTGCCCCAAGATGTCCATACATCCAAATACCTACAAACAGACATTGAACTAATAAAAAGTAACAAGAATTGCTTATGATTCCAGAAGAGGTAGTTGTTTCATGTGATAGCTAAAATAAAACAGGGTTAGTTCCAAAACCTCTCTCTGAGGCACCCATCCATTTCATGTATTTGTTAAACACCATGACATTAATTCTACCACTTCATTAATCTGAATCATGTGTGCTGTCATGTGTTTGTTCTGCCAGATGGAGAATTTGGCAAGCCATATGAGCAATGTAAAGGTTTGTATAGTGATCGGGAGATAAGGTCTATCAGAAGTACAAACAATTAACAGACAAATCTCATACTATGGTTAGTAAACCAGAAAAAGAACAAGCATCATAGTTCAATACAAGTGGCCAAACATCAGTGTCAAAGTAACAATCACAGGCTTGATTTAATATCTTTCAGGATTCTGGGTCTTTTTGTACATTTTTTTACAGGTTATTTTCAGGCTCTAGTATTGAGTTGCATATCGTTATTGGGGTTTTTGACACCGAGGAATCAATGCTTTGTTTTAAAGTTCATTTTTGATTTGGTCCATTTTTCATTGCTATTTTGCTCAGCAAGGGGCGTGGCTTCAGAGGTTGTGAGCCTGTCAGTCATTACTCAACAGGATAAAAGGGTCATTCAAAGTTCACTTCCTTATCCGACTACTTAGATTCCAAAACCCTTCTTGTGCTTTAATTTTGTCAATTTGTGTTTGATTCTTTCCTGATTTTGAACTCTGCAATTGTTTTTGACCTTGTTCTTATCTCACAGTTTTTTGGCTTTAGTAATGGGTGGATTTTTGTGCTTCTGGTTCAAACCCTTGCTTCATTTATGTATTTTCTCTATATCTATTCTTCCAATTGTTCTCATTTTCTCTTGCCCTCTGGGCAGAATTTAACCTTTCCTTAACTACAGCAGCTACAATGTTCGTTTGCTTTTTAATATTGAATCCAAAGATTGAGACATAGTTCAGTTTGTGTCTCCATTTTAAAACGCCACTGCATGAAGATGTCATAAGCCACACCAACATGATGTCATATGTCACTTTCATGAGTCCAGCAATGGACAACTTTGCTATAAAAAAAAATATGGCTGAGTCCATGTCCAAACATAAGAAGAACAAGAATCCAAATTGTCAATGAGTCAATGATGACAATGAAAACAAAATTATGCAATAAAACAATTTAAAAATTGAGCATGTCAACACTAACTGCATAAATGAATATTAAAAGTATGTGGACACCCCTCCAAATTATTCAGTTCAGGTGTTTTAGTCGCACCCATTGTTAACAGGTAAATCAAGAAGAGCTGAGTGACTTTAAACATTGTGACTTTTTGGCTCTGCTAGATTTGTCTTGTTCAACTGTAAGTGCTATTATTGTGAAGTGAAAGCGTCTAGGAGCAACAACAGCTCAGTCATGAAGTGGTAGAGCACACAAACTCACAGAGCAGGTCCACCAAATGCTGAAGTGCACAGGAAGTAAAAATCTCACATCCTGTGTTCTGTCACTCACAACCGTTCCAAACAGCCTCTGGAGGCAACATCAACACAAGAACTGTGCTCCTGGAGCTACGTGAAATGGGTTTCCATGGTCTAGTGGCTGCACAAAACCTATGATCATGATGTGCAGTGCCAAGCGTTAGCTGGAGTGGTGAAAAGCATGCTGCCATCAAACTCTGGAGCAGCAGAAATGCGTTCAAGGGAGTGATCACACTTCCATATATGGCAGTTTGATTATGAATATGGGTTTGCCAGATGCCAAGAGATCGCTGCCTTCTGGACTACATAGTGACTATCATAAAGCTTGGTGGTGGTCTGAGGCTGTTTCTCAGAATTTGGTTTGGTTTAGGCCCCTTGGTTCCAGTGAAGAATACAGATAATTCTACATCATACAAAACCTTTTAGATTTAATTGTGCATTTACAACTTGGTGGGAACAGTTTGGGGAAGGTCTTTTTCTGTCCCAGCATGACTGTGCCCCTGTGCCCTAAAATCGGGCCCACTCAGCCTTATTGGGATGAACTGAAACACCAAATGTGAACCAGATCTTCTCATCCATCATCAGTACATGACCTCACAGGTCATCAGTTGGGCACAAATTCCCATAGACACAATAAAATCTTGTGGAAAGCCTTTCCAGAAGAGTTGAGGCTGTTTTAGCTGCAAAGAGGGTGGCAAATCTTTCCATGGTTTTGGAATGGGATGTCCAAAAAGCTCATAGTCAGGTGTTAACAAAGTTTCGGCCATATACAAAAGTTTGTATACAGTAATCCCTACTCCATCGCGGGGGTTGCGTTCCAGAGCCACCCGCGAAATAAGAAAATCCGCGAAGTAGAAACCATATGTTTATATGGTTATTTTTATATTGTCATGCTTGGGTCACAGATTTGCGCAGAAACACAGGAGGTTGTAGAGAGACAGGAACGTTATTCAAACACTGCAAACAAACATTTGTCTCTTTTTCAAAAGTTTAAACTGTGCTCCATGACAAGACAGAGATGACAGTTCCGTCTCACAATTAAAAGAATGCAAACATATCTTCCTCGTCAAAGGAGTGAAGCAAACAAATCAATAGGGCTGTTTGGCTTTTAAGTATGCGAAGCACCGCCGGTATAAAGCTGTTGAAGGCGGCAGCTCACACCCCCTCCGTCAGGAGCAGGGAGAGAGAGAGAGAGAGAGAGAGAGTTTGTTTTTCAGTCAAAAATCAATACGTGCCCTTTGAGCTTTTAAGTATGCGAAGCACCTTGCAGCATGTCGCTTCAGGAAGCAGCTGCACACAGAAGGTAGCAACGTGAAGATGATCTTTCAGCATTTTTAGACGAGCGTCCGTAGCGTCTAGGTGTGTGAACAGCCCCCCTGCTCACACCCCCTACGTCAGGATCAGAGAGAGTCAGCGCAAGAGAGAGAGAGAAAAGTAAGTTGGGTAGCTTCTCAGCCATCCACCAATAGTGTCCCTTGTATGAAATCAACTGGGCAAACCAACTGAGGAAGCATGTACCAGAAATTAAAAGACCCATTGTCCTCAGAAATCCGCGAACCAGCAAAAAATCCACGATATAAATTTAAATATGCTTACATATAAAATCCGCGATGGAGTGAAGCCGCGAAAGGCGAAGCGCGATATAGCGAGGGATTACTGTACAACAGTTAGTGCACATATAAATAAACAGTAACTGCAAAAGCGACACAAAGAGACTGAAAAACTAAACTTTGACAGTAATTATTATACTAGGAACAACCACAAAGGAAAGGTAAATTACAAAATTACCATATATACTCGCAGATAAGTTCTCCCACAGATAAGTCGGGACTTGATTTTATCATATCATTTCTGGTATTTTGTAATGTCGGTTGTATAAGTTGAATGAGGAAAACTCATGTTATTGGTCCAAAAGATTATGATATGCTAATGCCCACCTGAGACAGTAGCCACGGAGCAAACTGCCTTTTTTTTCTATATATTGTGCTTACGTGACCACACGGTAATACTATTCCGAAGCAGCATTTGCACTGATTTGTGTTTTTTGTATCTCACACCCTCATACACCTTTATCATAAGAGCTTCCTTTATCAACGATGGAGTGTTCGATCAGAAGAAAATATGAAGCCAGTTTTAAATTAAACATCATTGAAATACCGAAAGATACTGGTAACTGCGCTGCTGCAACAAAATTCGATGCGTCTGAGAAATTAATGCAAAGATTTGAGGAGGCAAGAAGATGTAAAAAAAAAAAACTAAGTGTCGTATTTTTGAACAGGCGTATAAGTCGGGGTCTAATTTTATGATTGGTTTTTTGGGTTTCAAGACCTAACTTATACGTGAGTATATACGGTAATAAAATGAAATTACATTTTGGGCCTTGCCTACTCCAGACCCAGAATTTGTTGTCTATTTAGTGGAGTGGCCCCCTCCACTTGTTTGACCAGAAAGTACTGCACAATACCATCAATGCTGCCTCATATGTCTTTCCTTCTCTCTCTCTCTCTCTCTCTCTCTCTCTCTCTCTCTCTCTCTTACCTCCAGGGTCACACTTCCTCATACTTTTCCAGTGTTTCTCCAAATTACCTACCGACTGTACACTTAATTACCCTTATGTCCAAGAAATAACTTTATATCCCACTTTGGAGCTGCTTCTGTAGCAAAGCTTGAAGCAACTGCTGAAGTCAGAAACACTACCAAAAAGTCCACTGGTCATTTGCTCAGGGCTTACACTGGTGGCCACAGGTCTCCCAGCATGTCTAAGGCCAAAGTAGACTTAAAGGGCCAGGCACATAACGTTGCGTACACAGTACACCACATATACATCCACTGCAGCCACATGGTAGTTTGGAGAATTGGCCAAGGCCTCAACCTATTCACCGTAATCTTTCCCTGGTGAGAAGGCCAGATATTACTGAGAACTTTTGGGCTTTGTGCCCTTTAATCCCTTGCAAGAATATTGTATGCTTTCTGCCCAGGCACATCTTTCTTTCTGATCTGAGTTAGTATTCCGATCTACAGACCTTCCATTGTAAATTTGCAGAAATATATAGGGCATACTGTCCTCAGTCGGCTGTTTACAGACACTAGTATGCAATGGGGCTTTTCTACTATTAAAGTGCGTTCTTCTCCTGGACAGCTATGCTAGACCGAACATCTGTTGTGCTTGTTTATGCCGCTCCACTACTGTCTCTTCGGAAATATCTGCAACCTATTTTGTGGTTAATTTGAAACGATCCACTTGCTGCTGCAATGGCACAGAACAATGTATTTTCTAGCTCATGCATAGCTGTCCCTCATGTCATGTTGTAATGTTTGTTTAAAAACAGAAGGATATTATTTATTTTCGTGTAGTGGAGAAAGAGTGAATAAAGAACATTCATAGAGGGTTCAAAATGTATATAGTGAAAATGCTGTTCATAAATGTTTGTCTGATGGGATGGGGTTGGGAGTGATGAAAAGAATACAGTAATCCCTCGCTATATCGCGCTTCGACTTTCGCGGCTTCACTCTATTGCGGATTTTATATGTAAGCATATCTAAATATATAACGCGGATTTTTCGCTGCTTCATGGGTTTCTGCAGACAATGAGTCTTTTTGCTTCTGGTACATGCTTCCTCAGTAGGTTTGCAAGAGTTGATTTCATACAAGGGACGCTATTGGCGGATGGCTGAGAAGCTACCCAATCAGAGCATGCAGTTAAGTTCCTTTGTGCTGATTGGCGACGGAGCGCTGAATTCGATTCCGCTGCGTTAACCAGGAAGTCTCGTCTTGCTCATTCAGCATTAACGTGCTTCTGCTACTGCTTCAGGGGCTGTGCCCAAGTGCCAACGGAAGATGCTAATGATTGCTGAAAAGGTAAAAGTTTTGGCTATGTTGAAGGAAGGGAACAGCTACACTGCTGCAGGACGCCATTACGGTATCAATGAGTCCACGATTCTTTTTATTTAAAAAGGAGGAAAAGAATATAAGATCTACGGCCGCTGTGTCCTTTAACCAGGGCGCAAAACGAGTTGTAAGTGGATGTAATAAGGTGGTAGTCTGGATGGAATCTGCTTTAGGGAATTTAGATTGAAGACTGCCGGAAGAAGAACAATGGCAGTACTACACAATTGCCTGAAGAGGCTCCTTTAGAAGAGCTGCAACGCTTTCCTTTGTTGTGCAGTAAAATTAAACTCATCGTTATCGGACAAGTCATCGTGTCATTGTTGGTGAGTAACCATAATTAACTTTCTATGTACAGTACTTATTACATGTACATAGTTTAATGTCACTGTACACACATTTTACTGTATACAATTTTTCTTGCATTGTATGTATTTATTGCTGGTGGCCTGTCTGTCGTAATGGCTGTAACATATGTGATATCGGAGACGCTCGATATCTTTAAAATAATATTTAGGTTTTACTGTATATAAACAGTGTGTTTACATACATAATTTCAACGAATCTTACCTAATATCTAAGAGAATACAAAGGGTTTATGCTGTATAATTGTGCGGGAAATGTTTATAAGAGTGTGGGTGAGTTTATAAGGGCTTAAAATATATAAAAATAACCACATGAACATATGGTTTTTACTTTCGCGGATTTTCACCTTTCGCAGGGGTTTCTGGAACGCAACCCCCGTGATCGAGGAGGGATTACTGTATAGAAGAAGTGAAGAAATGCCTGTGACTGCAGGGTTCAGACTGAACTCTTCTTGCTCATGTTTCTTACTGGCACAAGGCTGTTGAAGTTGAAGCCTGGTCACTCTATATAATTGGTTTGTAAAAAATAAAGAAAAGACAATCTTTAAAGTCACGAGTTCACAACAGAACTGCCAAAGATGGAAGTTCCCAGTGTTGAGTCCTTCTGGCAGGAAGAGGCAGGCCCATGTGGATGGACATCGGAAGTGATGTCAGAGGCATTATAGCCATCAATAATCCAGTCTGCAGATGGAGGAAGACAAAATGGCAATTGAACAAAGTGCCAACCCCTGGAACAGCCACTAGAGCCTCTCAGCATTCCCCTATGACAACTGATATAGAAAATGTCTATCAGGAAAAGGAAAATGATCCCTTGACATTCAGCTAGTTAAAAATAATGATTATGCCATATTGTTGTGATAGCCTCTGGTCCTTAAAACCTCATAATAATCTAATAGGCTGGAACAATTCAGTCTCTATGCATTGTGTCTCTGCTGATGTAACTACTTTCTTTGAGGCTTTTGTTCAAGGCCAATTATTTCTCAATGGAAACCAATAATTAAAGGTTTCCTCAGCAGACAAAACAGCAGAAAACATTATACCTATGACATTTATACAAAAAGATGCAGAATAAATATAGAAAATAAGCACAACTAATGAATAAACAATTACAGGCAAGACTACATAACATACGGAATATATACCATGGTCTCTAGAAAATCTGGAATCCTTGCGAAATACCAGCATTATGTTGACTTGAACGTCTGTTGAAGTGCTTGACTGTGGTGTGTTGGCACCTTGCCTGGGATTGGTTCCTGCTATTTGCCCTGTGTTGGCTGGGATTGGCTCCAGCAGACCCTCATGACCCTGTGTTCGGATTCAGCGGGTTGGAAAATGGATGGATGGATGGATGGATGGATGAAGTGCTTGAGAAAAAAGCAAGATCTCAGAATATATAATTTACTGCTTATCTGTTTCATCCAGTATTGGGATGGCCCAAATATAAACATAACTCTGAAATGTTTATTTTCATTGATCATCTTCATTGGAGGCGGCACGGTGGCGCAGTGGGTAGCGCTGCTGCCTCGCAGTTGGGAGATCTGGGGACCCGGGTTCGCTTCCCGGGCCCTCCCTGCGTGGAGTTTGCATGTTCTCCCCATGTCTGCGTGGGTTTCCTCCGGGCGCTCCGGTTTCCTCCCACAGTCCAAAGACATGCAGGTTAGGTGGATTGGCGATTCTAAATTGGCCCTAGTGTGTGCTTGGTGTGTGGGTGTGTTTGTGTGTGTCCTGCGGTGGGTTGGCACCCTACCCAGGATTGGTTCCTGCCTTGTGCCCTGTGTTGGCTGGGATTGGCTCCAGCAGACCCCCGTGACCCTGTGTTCGGATTCAGCGGGTTGGACAATGGATGGATGGATGGATCTTCATTGGAGCTGTTCTTTAAAATGTTCATAGCCAGGCTAAAATCCTAAACCCGAACAGAGCCCTAAAAGGAACTCCTTTTTGAGAACAGTCATAAGTTCTTACTATTGTTCCTGTTTTTCATAATTTTTCCTTACAAGCCGGCATTTATTTACATTTATGGAAACATCATCTTAAAAAGCTTCACTGGATTGTATTCTCCTAACAGGCTTAAGGCTTGTCACAGTTTTCAGGTCCATGTAATGGACACTAGTATTGACAACAATCATTTATAAATTATATCTGCATTAATTACATTTTAATATGTAGCTCAATACCATTACAAGGTTCAGTGAAAGGTCGATAGATAGATATTAAAGAGAGATTCAGGGAGAGATACATAGACTTATATATAGGAGTGGAGCTCCTCATAGAACAAGGCTGTCCTATCCTAAAAAATTCCCAAATTCAATGCTTCCAGGACTTTTTTGTACCCCACTGTCTTCACTAACAGTTTCTAAGTTCAAGGATAACCAATGTTGATTTTATGACCAATATTTCAAATTTTTTTAGCAAGCGTATCTTTAATACATAATGTTATTCCTGACAAAGCTAGCATTCATTATAAAGAAACATTGTTTGCTCTTATTGTAATAAACCTAGTTTTTCCCTCTCTACAAGCCTTAAAGCCACATTTTCAAGACATTCTTTATTGATAATGTTACACTTTCAGTTAAATCAGAGCTATTATTTTATATTATACATTCACAGGAAACAAAACTATTGAATCTAGCTATTTGCAACACAAAAGGACAAGCCAGCTAAATGAATCACACAGCATTTCTATATTTATTTCTCAGTATTTCTTAAATCATGACTGTTATGATCTGGTTTTCTTTTCATTTTTTTTCTGAGCTTACAGTAACACTTTTTATGTGCTTTAATGTGGCATGATTGTAGTTGTTAGCACAAAACTTTAAAAAATCTTTACATCACGGGTGTCAACTCCAGTCCTGGAGGGCCGCAGTGGCTGCAGGTTTTCATTCTAATCATCTTCTTCATTAGTGACCAGTTTTTGCTGCTGATTAACTTCTTTTGCTTTAGTTTAAATTAATTTGACTCAGGCCCCTTTGTTGTCTTTTTTTCCGTAATTAACAACCAAAAATAAAGAAAGCTGACGGTCTCGGTGAGGTCTGTCTGCTCAGGTCACCAAAACATTTTGACGATGTTCTTACAAAAAACAGAAAAATCAACAGTTTTGGAAATGTCTGCTATGGCAGAATGAGAGCAGCAACAAGCCATCGAATTAAATAACGGGCTTAATTAACAGGAAGAATCGGCTTCTCATTAAGAGATTGGTTGGAGTGAAATTGGTTGGAGTTTGAAATCCCAGTTTAGCTGGCCATCTGTTGGCTTGTTTTACATCTCATTTCTGTTTGGCTGTCATTTAATGAAGAAAAGAATAAATGCAGAGGACTGAATCCTTAAAAACAGGGCTATTAAAATTCAATTCTATTAAAAGACATTAATTAGCAGTGAAAACGGGTCACTGATTAGGAAAAGGGTTAGAATGAAAACCTGCAGCCACTGTGGCCCACCAGGCCCGGAGTTCAACACCCCTGCTTTACATAATGTTTCTGAAATTTTATTCTGTATTCTCTGCATTATGGATTTTTCAGTTATGGTTCATTCAAATTTGAACCTAAATATGTGCATTTGAATTATTACCTTCATTAAACTGTGATGCCATCTTAGTGTTGATATGTAGGCAACTATCTGGGAGCCCATCATTAAGATGTGCTGATTTGTTGTTAGGGGGTGGCGACAGGAAGCTGGGCTAGGATGATGTCATCAGAGTGACAGTATATATACTGGTGTAGTGCAGTACATTGTCATTCAAGATTCTGGATCTACTTAAACAAATTTCTCCAAGTATGATTTCTGACTTTGACTTATTTTATAGATGGTAAATTATTTTCACTTCTTTTTGCAGTTTCATTTTGATTATTACATGTCCTACCATTTTCTGGTGCAATTGTTTATAGTGACTTTACTGTCACAAAGGTGTAAATGTCAGCATTGTGCCCTTTTCTGGTTGCCCAAGGTTGTGGAGCACAAGCTATCAAAACTCTTTTGCATGCTTTCTGTTTTGTTTGCGGCTTTTTGATTCTCTTGGTATCAGTTTTTGATAACAATTTTAGCTAATGGTTTTGCCTTGACAATACAATCTTTAGATCTCACTTTTCCCTGGATGTTAGCTCATATTATGACTTCATTTAAGCTCTTGGTCCCTCATTCAGTTCTCTGCCATAAAATCTACTCTCAGGAAGAATATTCACTGCCATTTATGGCATGTGACATACATTCAGATTTTTGAAGTATGCACATAATTGCCCTTTCAGACTTTAACACTCCATCACACTTTCACCCACGGCACATGCAGCATCTTTGTAAATGCTTCCACCCAGGAATTTTGCTGCATTAACCATTGTTGGATCATCTCCTTGATTCTGTGTCTGGTCCCAAGCTTGGCTAACTACAGTCTCATTAGTAATTTTACTAATGTGCATGCCGATCCCTGCTTCTACTCAGTTCACAGACTCTCCTGAATCCTGCTGGGGTTAGGAGTAGTTTCCTAAATTAGGAAAACTGATAAAATGCTTTCACTCCTACTGCTAAGAGTAGGAACAAATTTGCGTCACTCATATTTCTGAGCCAGAAGGAACTGTGTTAAAATAAAAATTAAGGCAATAATCGGCTATAATCATGAGGAAGAAGTCTAATTGAATGCCCAGTACGTATAAGCATGGGCATGTGTGGCATGTGAGGTGGTTGCTGTTTTATATCAAATACTACCAAATTAGACTTTGGCAATCCACGACTTGGAGATGGAAAAAACTGATCTGAGAAACTGATGCAGAAGATTAAACTAATGGATTTTTTCTCTACCTCTACCTATCAGCATTTTTCAGTAATAAAAGAATTAAAATTATCTGATGTGAATCTGACAATGGATGAAACAATGGATAAAATGTGACTTTGGTCATCCATTATTTTGTTACACATTAGTCCAAATTATTTTATCTGTCCAGTAAAGTTTCAGAGCTACATTGCTCTATTGTGAAAATAATAGTAAGTCAAAGAAAGTAAAGTTTAATTTTCTTTGTAATCAGCTTTATTTCTTTACTTGCATTTTCAATAGCTTATCAAGATGATATTCAGAATTTGTAGCTTAATTGGTAAAAATCCTTAAAGCATAAATGTCATATTTACTTGCTTAAGGTTTTAAGAAAGAAAGAAGAACATTTTTCTGGCTCTTAACCAAAGGCTAATTACTGCATATAAATGAACTCCTTGCACAACTGTTTCTGAAGTCAGTTTTTAAATTAAAAGCTATTGTATACTCTGTCATGATGTTTAGCCACTATCTCAGTGACGTAAATAGGACAGAAATGCATCCATCGCAGTGCAAACATACACACATCAAGACAATAAACTGATAGGTACTGTAGCTATCTCCTGATTGAGTGTTCCCAGCTCCTCTGAATTTATGGCCCAATTCCCAAGACCTCCACTGTAATATTTTCAGCTTTGCCTTACAGACAGTATAACAACATCTAGATGAATCCTGTCTGCTGCCTACAAGTATTATATACTCTTCACCAAATGTCATGTTATCTTTTTTTGAACAATTTAATATTTTTGCCCACCAAGTCTCCATTCAATCCATCCATTTTCCACAGCAGCTTATCCAGAGAAGGGTTGGGGGAAAACTGGAGCCTATCCCAGCAATCATCAGGCTCAAGGCTGGCCAATAGAGTCTAGCTGCAGACGTCCAGAGCTGCACTCTGTTGAGGAGCTACTCAAACTGCGCACATCCTATAATGTTTAACATCATTGCACTATACTATTATGTTGCTTTAGTTATCTATAGCACCTGATGACCTTGATGCTCTTGGCCTTCTAATACAATGTCTTACTTGTATTTCCAAATGGCTGAATAGTTACTTTCTCAAACTTAAGTAAGGATAAAAGAGAAGTCTTAGTGATTGGCAAACATGGATACAGTGAGGCCGTGAGAAATAAGCTTGATCCCTTTGGTATAAAAATGAAAGCAGAGGTAAAGAATGCAGGGGTAATTAATGACTTGGACCTAAACTTTAAATCACATATTAATCAGATTACTGAGTCTGCATTTTCACTTTCTCGTATACGAAGTATAGGGAAAGTATTGTAATCGTCCAAAAATTCCATTTCGAGATTTTGATGTATCTCAATGTTTTAGACCTCCCTGAGTCCAAAAATACCATTTTAGGAATTATGTCTGTGTGTCTGTCTGTGTGTGTGTGTATGTAAACACGATAACGTGAGTACGCTTTCACTTATGTGAACCAAATTTTGCATACAAGTATTAGTTACAAAATGTAGCTTTCTATCAACTTTTGGGCTCTTTCCGTTAACCAGAAGTGGTACCTTTTATTGATTCATCTGCAGAGTCTGATTTATTCAACTTTACTTTTATAATAATTGTTCAATATATTATTAATTTGATTTGATTTGTTGTTGATGGTTCTTTAATGTACATAATATAAAAATTAATCAAATATCCATCCCCATATCTGAGTATACGAGAAAGTCTATGGGAAAGCACTAACAATTTTTTCACTTAAGGAATGTAGCAAATGTTAGACCTTTTATAACATTAGAAGAGGCTGAAAAATTAATTCATGCTTTTGTTATTAGTCGACTAGTTTCTGTAATGCACTCCTAACAGGACTATCTAAGAAAGACATAAATCAGTTACAATTGGTGCAGAATGCAGCAGCCAGAATCTAAACTAGAAAAAGGAAATCTGAGCACATCACACCGGTTAAATTGATTATCTGTGTCATTCAGAATTGACTTTAAAATATTACTAATGGTTTATAAAGTGTTAAATAATCTTGATCCATCCTATATTTTTGAATGCCTGTCCCCTTACACTCCAACTCGTAACCTTAGCTCTTTGATTGAAGGTCTGCTTTTAATTCCAAGAACCAAGCTTAAAAGAACTGGTTAGACAGACTTTTCCTGTTATGCACCTAAAATTTGGAATATTTGGAGTTCTGCTTTTGTACCAATCTCAAGACAGGAGCAATCCCTGGACAGGGCATACACCCAAACACACAATTTTAGCAATACTAATTCATCTGACCTTCATGTCTGTGGGAGGAGGCTTGAGCACCTGCAGAAAACCCATCAAGACAAGGGGAGAAGATATAAACTCTATCAGGTACAAACCAGGACTTAAACGCCAAGCTCTTTGTTGCAACATAGCAAAGCTATAACTGCACCACAGTGCCACCATGCCCAAGTCAAATATTATCTTTTTTCAAAGAATGTACCAAGTAATATTTTTGCTTTAAGGATTTTGGCTCAAAGGTCTATGTACAGTGTGCATTAGATATTTTCAATATGCTAATTTGTTCCTTGCGCTTCTGTGCAAATATGTTTGTCAATTAAGGACACAAAGACCAAGCTACCCATAATTACACATATTAGAACAACCTCTGTAAAATGATCTAATCAACTTGAAATCAATGATCTCAAGCTGATATTATTCTTTAAATTTACTTGTCATGGTTTGGCTGAGCTTTGTCTATTTTGTCATTTATCCTACCTAAGTGGTGTCAGTAGGTGAGTTTAGTAAGTGTTCAACTGGCCAAATAAAACAGTGATGCCAGAGGATTGAGGTGGAAGGTGTGGAAGAAGACAGAAAGAGAGTGTGATAAGTAAGAACACCAGACATCATAAAGGTTTGGGGCAGCCGCCCGTATAATATGCCCTGGCTGCAAAAGGTTGAGATTTTAAACACAAGGCCGAGTCCAAAACAGAACTGATTAACTAGAAGCAAGATGGCAGCTTTAAAGGCCCATAGAGGAAGTGACATCACCAAAGGGACCGGAACAGGAAGTGATGTTGTTGGGACCGGAGGTGACATCATCAAAGGCCACCAGAAGTGATGTTGTCAGTACCAGAAGTGGCGTCAACATCTCAGGGGCCAGAACCGGAAGTGATGTTGTCAGAACCAGAAGTGGCATCATCCAAGGCACCATAACCGGAAGTGACGTTGTCTGGCCTGGAAGTGACGTCATCAAAGGCACCAGAACCTGGTAGGATTTCCTGGAAAGGGTCTGTGCACCCTGCTGTCCCCTGGTCAGATGTGGTATTACAATTACTCAAGCCCTGTAGCTGCCTCCTACTCGCACATGTGTGACAAGAGAAAGGAGTGTTTGGATTGGCCCCGTATTGAGAAGTGGGACAGTCACCCTACTTCATATCAGATAGGCCAGTCAAGTCAAATTTCTTGTCATGTGTATTCAGTACAATGAAATTCTTACTAGCAATTATTACAATTTATTATAGTCATTCAGCCTTTCTCCTCTACTGTTATTCTTGACTTGTGTGCTTTATTTTATAATAAATTAGTCCTTTTAAAGACATTCCATCCACATAATCATCCTACATACAGTATATCCTTACTTCTTTGATCTGGTTATGAATGTGTTAAATCATTGGCAAAAAGATCATTCTCCATGGTGAATGTGTTTTGCAGATGACATTGTGTTGTATAACACCTGATAAGAGGAAGAGGAGAGGAAGATGGAAGAATGGAGAAGGGATTTGGAAGATTGAGGGTTGAAATTAATAGGAAGAAGACAGAATATATGAGGTTTAATGATGATGATTAGGATTCAGAAGTTAGCCTGCAGGAAGAGCTATTGAAAAGGGTGGATAGATTTAAATATCTAGGATCAGAGGTAGCTTGCAATGGAAAACTAGATGCAGAGATAACCCATTGAGTGCAGTGTGGATGGAACAATTGGAAGAAGGTATCAAGAATATTGTGTGATCAAAAAACCAGCAATGATGTATGGAGCTGAGAGCAGGAGAAGAAATTAGATGTAGGGAGACAAAATAAAAAATGAGAAAGTTGGAGGTACAACAAAAGTGGTAGAGATATCTATGACAGTACAAGAAAGAAGGTTGAGGTGGTATGGACATGTGATGAGGAGTGATAATTGATATCTAGGCAAAACAGTAATGGGAATGGAAGTACAGGTGACAAGAAAGAGAGGGAGGGAAAGTGGAGGTGGATAAAGTAAAAGAAGAAATAATGGAAAAGGGATGAGGAGGTGCAGGGCCGAACAGTTTGAAGAAGGCTGATCAAGCATATCAACTCCATATTGAAGTGGGAAAAGATGAAGAGGAGGAAAAAGGAGAAGAAGAATCAGAGTGCCTCCCAAAAACACCCTAAAAGACAGTCGTCAGCAAACCAGTCTCAAAATAAAAACCAGAAAACAAAATCCTTAAAGCCACAAAATATAAAAAAAACAGTGAATCCAAAGGATAGCAATAATCAAAAAGAGAACTCATCAAACCACCAAAGTGCATGCAGTGAATGGTGAGGGACAGCATTACCCATCAGCCTTTACAGTGCTGGGAGCAGTACATCAATTGTGATGAACAGGTCCCCCTACCTCTTGGGGAAACACCTACAAAATACAGGCAACTTACAGACATTTAAAAAAACAATACATAGATATTTTTAAACATAACAAAAACAATAATACATTAAAAGTATCAACTAAATGATAAATAAACAGAACAATATTAACAGCAATAACCATAGTAAATACAAGCTGAACAATGAATGAAAGAATATAAGT
Source organism: Erpetoichthys calabaricus (assembly GCF_900747795.2). Taxonomy (NCBI): domain Eukaryota; kingdom Metazoa; phylum Chordata; class Cladistia; order Polypteriformes; family Polypteridae; genus Erpetoichthys; species Erpetoichthys calabaricus. The sequence continues at coordinate 65,453,422 of NC_041397.2, read as the reverse complement.
CAGGGAAGGAACTCTGTCCAAAGCATAACAATCATCTTCTGCAATGTGCTTGATGCTCAACAGATGTTACTGATGTTTTGCTTTTTTTTGCTTTTTGTAGTTATCGCTTGGTTTCTTGATCAGTTTGCTGTAAACACATGACCACATGTTTTGGCCACCCAGTTGCTTCTACCTCAATTTCTTTGAATTTCTACAACATATCAGGTCATAAACTTTCCATTAAAACAAAGATCAATCTTCTAGCCCCAGTATTTTGTGAGTAATCACGTGACAGACGGACAGAACTTAGCAATTTGTACTGTATATATACAGTATATAGGTGAGTACATATTGTACATGCAGAAATCTCACAATAATCAAGGACCTTGGGCACATTGTTCTTTATTGGACCTCACTGGCTTCAAGTTTAATTCACATTAATGTTCAGTAATTTGTGGCTTTTTTTAAATGTTCAGAACTCTTTCTGCCATACTTACTCTGAATACCCCTATGCAGCAGCTAGGGCCTTCCTTTGCCAGTCTTCTGTTTAGTATCCAGAATATTTGGAACACCTTCTTTAAATGAGCAATCAACCTCTCTTTAATCTCCAGCCAGTAATACTGAACTTTAAAATTCCATCTTATACAGTCGTGCTCATAAGTTTATATACCTTGGCAGAGTTTGTGACATAGTGTCCATTTTTTGGAAAATATAAATAATCATGCAGAAAGCTTGATTGTGCTGAGTGTGCTCAGATGAAGCCAAATTATTATTACATAATTGTAAGTGCCCTTTTTAAATCAAGATAACTAAAATCACCCAAATGGGCCAGATCAACAGTTTACATACCCTTGAATGTTGGGGTTGATAACATACACACAAGTTGACACACACAGGTTCAGATTAAGGGAGAGTGTCTACACCTGTAACCTCCTGGATTGTAATCAGTGTTTGTGTATAAATCGTCAATTTAAATTTATGGAGAGATGCACTGACTTTGCTGGATACCAAGCCATGGGGAAAGCAAAAGAACTGTCAAATGGAAAGTGAAAAAAGGTTGTTAATTTGTATAAATTAGTAAAAGGATATAAAAAGATATCTGAAGATCTGAAAATGCATGTCAGTAGTGTTTTCTGATCAACAGGTGGAAATTTCAGGAGTTCTGTTGTTACCAAGCCACAGACAGGTAAACCAACTAAGATTTCAGCCACAACTTCCAGGACCAATTGTTGAGGTGCCAAGAAAAACCCACAAGCTGCTTCTGTTGAAATACAGGACTGTCTGCAAACAAGTGGTGTTGCCGTTTCAAGATTCACAATAAAGAGATACTATAAACTATAAACGCTATGTATGGAGAGGATGCAACAAGTCACATGACGAAAAGTACACCATCCCTATTGTGAAGCATGGAGGAGGTCTGAAGTTCTGGGGGTGTGTGAACTACAGCGGCACAGGTAACTTAGTGAAAATTGATGGCAAGATGAATGCCGCAAGTCACCTAAAAATACTTGGATCTTGGATCCAGCTGCACATGGAATGCACTTGTATTTTCCAATATGACAGTGATCCAAAACGCAAGGTCAAGCTGACCCTTCGGTAGCTACAGCAGAGAAAAGTGAAGGTGCTGGAGTGGCCATCACAGTCTCCTGACCTCAATCTCATTGAGCCACTTTGGTAAGATCTCATACGTGCAGTTCATACAAGACAACCCAAAAATTTATGGGACCTGCATGCTCTTTGCAAAGATGAATGGGCTCTACTACCTGAGAAAATCAAGGGCCTCATCCACAACTATCACAAAAGACTGCAAGCCATTATTGATGCTAAAAGGGGCAATAAACAGCAATAAGATCTAAGGGTACACAAACTTTTGAACAGGGACCATCTCATTACTTTCATTATTGCTATATTTTGTTTAAAGGTTGTGCTATTCTGCCTTATACTTTAATTTGGATTCCATTAAAAGTAAATGAAATGTCTTTGGCCTGATCAGTCATCTTTTCTTTAAAGTATGGTACACATCTTACAAAATCTGCCTGGGTATGAGCACAACTGTATCTGCACTAGCCTAATCAAACATTTAAAATTTTGCAGTGATTCAGTATTTAACTAATGAAATATTTTTATTGTCACAGTTACTCAAATTTAACTGGTGTATTATTGAACAGACAAGGCAGTGAATACATTTTTTTTACTTATCTGCTGCATTTATTCTTTTCAATGTATGTCAAGTATTGCTCTATAATATTGTGAACTGTGTCCTTAAAAACGGTTAACAACAGATAAAAATAAATGTACCTAGTCATTTTGTAAAAAAAACAAAAACCTTTCGACCTGAAGGGCCTATATTGTCATTGATCCCTAGATAGTTCATTACCCATTTTCAGTTCAATGACTACCAAAACACAACAGTTGTATTAGTGTTTCTATATAGTGCTTTAACAAATGTTTGTTTTTTTATGCTTATGTCTTGTTTTGGTATTTTTCAAATAAACTGTCAAAACAGCCCTAATGCAGTTACAGTTCATTTTTGCAACTACAAGCTTAAATATTAAGATGTGTAAAAATACACACAATGTGTAAAATCTGCTTAAAGAGGTCAAACTGCACAGCATACTGACTTTTCATCTTGACGGTTATTGAGCCAATACAAGAAATGTGTCTTCCTGGCAGCCATCCCAGTCCTGGCAGGCATCTTCAGCTTGGTTAAACATTGAAGCCTTCATATGCTGACCCACTTCTCTCACTGATCTGCCAGAGACTTCCATCTCTGTGCGCCTTTTCTTTAGTAAAACTCTTCAGTAGAGCTCTTTCAAGGTTTTATTCTACTCCTGTTTCAACAGACGTTTTTCTGCTCAATTCGGCAAATTATTTTTGTTGCAGCCAATGTTGATAATGTGTTCAAACCAGAACGATACTCCTCCTGACTCTGGAAAAACACAACTTCTTTTATCTTTATAAGCAATTAAAGATCTTTAAAATATTAGTTCTAAGATATGGCCTGATATGATGAGACCAAAGCAAAGGGGTTTGAAAGTAGGCAGATTTAATACTGAGAAAGCCTAAAAAAGGCTTTAGATATTGGTCATCCTGGCAAATGATACAAACAAATTATATTTGGTCTTCCTATTTGTTAATTTTTCTTGAATATTGAAAAGAGGAAATTCTAGCCAATTTCTTCAGATCTTGTTTCTAAGGCGTCTAATTGACAACAATGTAGTACTGGCAGGCAAAGAAAAGTCATGAGGGCCTGGTCTTACAAATGTAATCCAGGAGCTAGCAGTACTGTTCAGCTAGTTGGCAACAGAAGGCCATGCTAGTGAAAAGAAAACTGAAGATGACCAGGTGGCAATTCCTAACAATTGCATTATATGGTAGAGTTTATTGATCTTGGCTATACTTGTGGATGTGAAACGGGTTAGTTACCAGAACAAAGATGTTCAAGTAGGTAAATGTAGTATCTTTTAGTCAGTTACTCTAAAGAGAATAAACTTTGTATTGTTAATTTTATACCGAGTGTGGATATGTTGATCCTACTCATTTCAGACAGAAGAACAAATTCTGTAAAATGTGGTTTTGGCCACTGTATTTGATCTTAGGTGAGTTTTTGTTTCTTTTCCTTTTTTTTGTGTTTTCCATTTGTTTGTAATTTTACAGTTGGAGAACAGACAGGTTAAGTGATTACTGAGTGAGGCAAGATCTAAGCTGGTAACCTTGATATTTAAAACTGAATGCCTGCCCAATCTACCTCTTTTTGTGGTCATAATGAAGCTCTCAATCTGTTATGTGTTTTTAATTGTATGTGTAACTATGCTCAAGCCATATTTTTTATGAAAAGTGCTTGCATGATCACTTGAGTAGACACAAAAGGTGCATACAAAAGTCCACCCATATCCACAGGAGGCACATTCCCTGCTCCCTTGAACGAGTGAAATCTATCAATAATACAGAAACCTATATATATTTATATACTGTATATATATATATATATATATATAATATATATACTGTGTATATATATATATATATATATATATATTTTTTTTTTATTGTGACAGATAGGGGGCGCTGTCATCCCCTTGAACCCTCAGACACCACGTCAGACAGCAGATAAAAGTCCAAATGATGAATTTATTATAATAATAAAGTGCACAAAGCACCCTCCACTCCACAATTCTCCAATAAACAATAAACAATCAATAATCAAACACAATAATCACAATCCTCCACTCCCAGCAGCTCAGTCACCCTTCCTTCCAACTCGGCTCACTGCTGGGATCTTCCACAGTCCTTTTATAGTCCATGACCCGGAAGTGCTTCTGATCCCCCTAGTCCATGTGATTCTTAGCACTTCCGGGTCAGATCAAAACTCTTCTTTTCTTCAGCCCGGAAGTATATCATCTCTTCCGTTCCCGTGACTGGGAAGTCCTTCCGTGCTATATGGAAAGTACAAGTTCCTGGGCCTCCCTGCAGCGTCTCCTGGTGGCCCCCACGGTATCCAGCAGGGCTGTGAAGAAAAGCTCCAAGGTCCATGATGCCCTGCTGGAATTCAGGGCACCTCAATGTTGCCGGTAGGGCTCCATCTGGCGGCATGGGGATATTGACCATACCACAATATATATATATGTATATATACAGACAATATGCGGGATTTAGGATTCCTGAAAAATCCCATGGATATGGAAATGGCTCGTGGATGGTGAAGAAAATTTTATCCTATGTGAAAAATGGGGTTATGGTAATGTTATGTTAATTAAATTAGAACATTAGAAATTTTTGATAAGTGCAGCCCATTCAACCCAGCAAAGCTCTCCAATCTTATCCACCAAGTCTCCCTTTAGTCCCACTCCCTACCACACTACTTGGTTAATTTAATGCATGTGGCTGTGTGAAACTAAAATGTGTGTGAAATTTACTCTCATCAGATTCATGTGTTGAACGTTTTTTAAATAACAGCCTGAATCCTCTGTACTAATTCCTTTCAAAATTTTAAAAACTTTAAACCAGTATCCTTTCAGTCTCCATCTGTTTAAATGTTAAAGGTTCAGTTCCTTTAATCTTTACTCATAGCTCATACCTCCCAGTCCTAGAATCAGCCTTCTCAATCTTCTCTGGACTTTTTCCACCACTTCTATGTTTTTTTGTAGTTTGTAAACCAAAACTGCACGCAGTTCTCCAGGTTAGGCCTCACCAGTGCGTTGTAAAGTTTAAGCTCAGCCTCCCTTGACTTGTACTCTACTTAACAACCTGTTAGCCTTCTTAATGGCTTCTGTACACTGGCCTGATTATGTACATTTTCAGACCCCCTATTGTGTATTCAAATATGATATTTTTACTTCCTACATACAATAGTCTTAGTTTACCAATTGTTAGAAAGCCATTTTTAAAGCTCTTGAACTCCATGAAACTACTATTAGATACATAATCCCGACATTCAGAAGGTTTGTGGTATTACTCATTCTTCCATAGTGTGATCTTTCCAAAATGACTCCATGTTCAATGAGCAAAAATATAAAAACAACCTAGTAATTCTCTAAGAAATCTGTTTTCCTGTCACATGTTGATGTACAAGTTTGGTGGATTGCTGTTCCTAATTCGAGTGTGTATGGGTCTGTGAGTGTGACCTGCGATTGCCTGGCACACAGTCCATAGCATGCCTGCACAGGAATAAACAGTTTTAAAAAATGAATGACACAATGCAGATATTCAGGAAACCTGGCATTTCACAAAGTAGGACATAAATAAAAAGGTGATCTTGAAAATAAAACATGGTTACTAGCATTACCATTTTGGTAGATGCAGCATGCACTACATACTGTATAATCATTTGCTGTTAGTGTAAATTATGTCCTTTTAACAATATGTGTGGATAATAAAACAACTGCCTTGGTGGACTTAAACACAAAGTCATTGTGACATTTATAATAGTTGTAATGACCTGCCATAGGACCATAAATGACTATTCAATGATAAATACATTGCATTACCCGTATTATAAATTAGTGCTAAAATAGTAGAATTTCATTCCAAAAGTCACTTAATAAAATATTTAATATAATATTTAAATAATATTTAATAAAATCAAAATAAAATATTTAAAATAATATAATGATTCACCTTCCGATAATAATTATATTCTCCTCTTGCACATTAGTTTTGCTCATTGCTCTATAAGCCTAAAATGAGCTGTTACTAGGTGGCTCAGCTTATGTGATGAAGAATTCTTATCTTAGTAATGGCGGAAACATGAAATAAAGCTGACCTGGGCCTAAAAACAATTAAACATTATCTATATACAAATCTCCAAGTGTTTTAATCCCGAGTGTTGTCCAAAGGTTAAATACTGTGTAGTTTTGAGAGGGTAGAGAAAGGTGATTGTCATGTAGAGGTGCAACAGATAAAAGCTTCTCTGCCTTGAAGTGCTTCCTGCATTGGTTCCATATTCTGAGTGGTTGCTGGACAATTGGATTATTAGTATATTGACAATAATTTGTATTTACTGGGCAGAGCATTTAAAGAAGTACAGCAAGATTTTATTTCTATTGTAAACCACACTTACTGTATGTACATTCATCAATGTGTGTCAAATTCCATGGGTTTATAGCTTGTATATTTGCTGCCCAGTAATAAAATTGAAAGTGAGGTAGTGCCATGCCCCCTTCTGCTTTAGGTTGTTGTAGAGTCGCCCTTTGGAAATGTGAATGTTTCAAATTACAAATAAATGAGGTTATAATTGAATTTAATTTCTTAATGAATGATTTGTTAATGTATAAGGAGATGCTCTGAAATAGAATAAGAAGCTTGCGAAGGATGCTCATCTTGACAGTGTTGATTCTCCCTGCTAATGTGAGGTGGAGGGTAGACCATCTGTTCATATCTTGTTTAATGTTTTCCGTGCTGATAGCAAAAAAGACCTTTATATTTTCCTGTGATGTTTATGCCTAAATATTTAAACTGATCTGCTAAAATAACTGTCCAGTGTAAATATTGTGTGCTAGGAAGTTCACTGGAAAAAAAACACACTTTTATTCAAATTAATTGACTTTCTGCTAGTGCATTAAGGACTACTGGTACAGAAGTTTGTGAGTCTGTTATACAATATACAATACCATTATCATCTGCATACAATGATGTTTCTGTTCAAGCCCTTCTCTGGTAATCAATTTTATCGAAAGCGAATGGCCAGTGGCTTGATGGTAATTGCAGAAAGCAATGGGAATAGAGGGCATCCTTGATGAGTACCACATTCTGGTTTGAAATAATGTTAATGCAAACAGAAGCTTCTGGACTGGTATAAAGTAGTTTTATCCATGCACATATGTTTGAGCAAAACCCAAATTTGTGCAATGTGGTGAATAGGTAGACCATTTCAACAATATCAAATTCATATCAAAGATTTTTCTGTGTCCTAAGATAATAAGATCGCTGGTGTGTTAGATTTTATGGTTGAGTATATTACATTAAACAAACATCAAAGATTAGAACCTAATTGTCTGCCTTTAATACTGTATATCCAGTTTGGTGATTTTACAGAAGGAAACACTTTTTTAATCCTTCTAGCTAGAACTTTGGAGAGTATCTTAACATCATTATTCAGAATTGAAATTGGTCTATCAAATGCACATTGTAACAAGTCTTTATTATTGTTTGGAAAGACAGTCATTAATGCTAGGCGAAAAGTTTGAGGTAGAGTTTTGTTGTCTCTAGCTTCTATAAATGTTGTAATAATAGTGGAGATAAACTATTTTGTTTTTTTTATATAAAATTCCACTGGGTAGCTGTCAGGGCCTGCTAATTTCCAAGTTTGGAGTGAGTTTATAGCATCCAGCAATTCTGAGAATGTCAAAGGTTTGTCCAGTTCCTCTGCACTAAGAGTATCTAGTTTTGGTATTTGGTAATGCATCAAAAACTCTTTAAATTGTGTCTTATCTTCTTTAAAATGAGTAGAATATAAGGACTTATAGTACTCTCTGAATGTGGGGGTTATATTTTTATGGTCATTGATTTTATCTCTATTTGTGTTGGTAATTTCTGTTATTGTGTTGCTGTATGTGGATTTGTTTAGCCAAGATCTTATTAGCCTTCTCTCTGTGTTCACAGTAATAATGTTGTGATTAAAAGATGAGCTTTTCTATTTGTTTTGTTGTCAAAAATTAAAATTCTATTGCCAGACCTGCCCTTTCCTACAAAGTGCCTCATATGGAGACCTGGCATATTCTTGATCTATTTTCTGTTGCTTTTGCTAATTAACTCTGACTCCTTCATTTCCAATTTATTTTTGTGGGACACAATTTTTCTGCTACTTTCAAATCAGAAACTTTGCTAAAAGGTACCTGCCCGATTTTCCTCTCCTTCCACCCAATTCTATTCCAGAAGAAATATTGATTAGTCTGCGCCACCACCACCTAATCAAAGCACCGTGATGTCCCTACATTGATGGATTAAAAGCCAGAAGTTCACATGACCATCATCATCAAGTTCTTCCATGACAGCCCTGAATACAATGAGGACTGATTGAGGTAATTTACGTTAGGTAGAATGTCTAGAGGGGGCTGGGTGGTCTCGTGGCCTGGAACCCCTGCAGATTTTATTTTTTTCTCCAGCCGTTTTTTTTTTTTTTTTTCTGTCCTCCCTGGCCATCAGACTTTACTTTTATTCTATGTTAATTAGTGTTCCCTTATTTTAATTCTTATTTATTTTGTCTTTTTTTCTCTTTCTTCATCATGTAAAGCACTTTGAGCTACATTATTTGTATGAAAATGTGCTATATAAATAAATATTGTTGTTGCTGTTGAAGACTCAGATAACATATCCATAATATAAATATTTTAAAGAGCCTGTTCCTTTCAAAGATTCAAGGGCACAATGGGGAAAGGATCTTTCACTTCTCAGAAAAGAAGTGGAAGGTAGCCATGCATAGAATACACTCTAGCTCCATACTGTATGTGCATGGCATTCAATTATTCAACTTAAAATCTTTTATATCAAGCACATTTATCAAGGTTAAAATTTTCCAAAATGCATCCAGGCCATGACTCAAGCTGTGAATGTAGCAATCTAACTCCAGCCTCAGTGAGCCAGATGCTTTGGGTGTGCACCAAATTATCTGGACAAACATTTTTGAATGACTATCAGACAGGTTTGGCATCACAGTCACTCCTAACTCATTAATATCTGTGTCTGGTGTTTTCACAGATGGGCTTAATGTGGAGGACAAATTGATTGCAATTGCCTATACCTCACTAGTAGAACTAGGACTTATCTTGCAAAAATGGAAGAATCTCAGCCCACCTGTTATAAGTCAGTGGGTAACTGATATTCTACACTATTTGAAACTGCAAAAAATATAATTCTGACTTAGAGGATCTGTGCAAAACTTTTTTAAAACGTGGCAAGATCTAATTAATAAAATTTTAGAATAAGCTTTTATATCAGGGAAAATGATATTCTCCCTTCTTTATTTTTTTAAAGATGTGCTCTTGCTGTTGGCTGTCCTCTCTCTCTTCTGGGTTGGGGCTGAATGTAGGTTTGTTAAGTTTGACTCGATTGTATGTAATGTTATTTTCTTTGTTGTTAAGATAAATCTTGATTGTCTTCTAATAAAATCTATATAAAAAAATAATAATAAGTACAATTAAACATGCCTCTGGTAGTGAATAGAGTTTTTGGATGAAGTTTTTAATAAGTATGTTTTGTAAGTAAAACTCCAAGGCTGATACTACTATTACTGTACAGTACAGCATCAATACTAAGGAATCTGTGTTTTTCTTTTTGCAGACCTAATTTTGATTTTTGAGCAAAACAAAAATAGAGAATATTCTGTGGTTAAGGACATCATACAAACTGGTCTACTCATGGAATTGTTCCCCCATCCATTAATTTCCTGACCAGCTTAGTTCAGTCCATCTTCTGCTAGCTGGTCTGACTTTGATTATATTACAACCAGCCATTATAAATCTTTATACCGTATTTTCTGCTTATTTAGCTAGATTTGTGTGCTAACACATGTGAATGCTATATGATTGTATACTTGCCTGTTTGTGTATTATATTTCCAGTCAGAGCTTGTCTTTGGTGAAAGCGGCATTTAAAATTAAATGAACTGAACTGAACTTAACCGAAAAGTAGTCTGAGGTAACTTTCCAACTGAAATTTCAATACCTTCAAAATCATCAAATGCAGAAAATTGTAGTAATTTGTTTCCTTCTGACAATCTATAATCTAATAAAGCTGGATGCATAAATAAGATAATAACATGTTAAAAAATTCAAAATCTGTCTGTTTTAGCCATGCCAGATAAATTCTGTACTCAACCCTTTAGAACAAATGTCATCCTTTTTTTACACTTTTACAAATAAGCCCGTTTAAACACTTAAAATCCCTTAACCAACATAGAAAAAGAACATATAAATTAGAGCAGATTCTCACTTCTAGTGTTGCCCTTGAGACTGAAGAAATAAATTGATCTTGTTGAGATAATTAGCAAGGACAGAGGCAAAGTAATCATGATGGCAGAGGTAAGATTATTCAGTTCAAAAGTTTGCATTAGGCTAATGTTCATAACACAGATGTACTACCAAGGTTAGCTTGCTCTCCCAAGCACCACAATTACACAGCACTACTGGAGTGATTCTAAAATTGTCCTCAGAGCTCAGACCACTACAGTTCTACATTCAAATCAAAATCTTCCCTTTCTGTATGGAAGCATACAGCTAGAAACCCGACTTTTTGCAGATCCGACTGCACCCTGCTGTGAGATGGAATGGCTTTGGGCTTGTTGTTAGATATGTTTATCATGTTGTAACTAAAGCCATTAACCATGAGACTGAGCAAGGTCACAGAAAGCCTCAGACCAGAAAGCTTAATGAACACACACACTGCCTCAGTGGTATCATTACAACTATTAGTGCCCCCCTTAACAATAACGATATGCTACAGTACATTGATGAAAAAGGCATAGTCCATGAATTAATGTCAGCACTATTGCTACAGGCGTGTTGTTATTGGAACAAATCAGATTACATTTGGCTGGGATTCCAGTTTCTAGAAGAAATGGACCATGTTTTCTGCCCAAACACATTTCTGGCTCCCTGTGTATCCCAATAATGTGAGCTTCAATAAAGAACTCTGGAGATATGCAAGGATTTCTGGGAAGTTTGGATATTTTAACTTCAGTGCAGCACAGCTTTGGTTGCCAGAGTGACAAATTACACTCACCTGGATGAAATATTGAACTGTGCTGAAACATAATTTATAATGTCCTTATAATCTGCTTCCCAATAGCATTTCTGCATTGCTGTGCTTATGAACAGTGTTCTATTTCTATTGCCAAAGTTTACCACCATTAAATGATATGATAAACACCTTGTATTCATAATCCCACTAAAACACACTTTCCCTGAATATATAATGTGTTATTAACATCATTGTGAGAGCCACTTCAGTTCAGCCAATCACTCTATGTTTTGTCCCTATTTTCAGTCCCCAGTATGTACTGTATACCGCCTATGGGTGGAATGCAGATGGTATGATAGTTTTTAATGATCTTTTGTTAAATGTCCCAGTTCAGTTTGTTTATAAAGATTTTGAATATTTATGTTTTCAAAATATAGCAATTGTGTATACTCTGCAGTGATCTGAGTATTGTTGTGTTTGCAGATTTTCCCTGTAATGGATTGCAGTCCAGGATTTGATAGCTGCCCTGCACTCCTTTTTCCAGGGATAGGTAACAGCTTCACATTACACTGAACATAAATAAGTGGGTCCTGGTAAAGGATTGATAGATGAATGACAGAACGGCCAATGGATTTCCTATCATTAAATAAGATCATTTTTGGTGACCATTCTTGACTTGTGCTCTAATGCAATAAATCTTTATAAAAGATGGCATTTTTATTTTATTGTGAATTTGGAATAGAATCATATTGAAGAATTATTACAGCCTGCTTTACCATGGACTGGCTGTCTGTTTTGGGCTTTAGGAAAACTGCATGTTCACAAAAGAGGAAATACTGGGGTGCCAACCCGGTTGTCCTCAATTAATAAATGCAAGTCCAATAAAACATGTGCTCAGTTATGCTAAATAAACAAACAAATTAATGTTCTGTTGAGCAACTTCTCTCTCAGTTTTCAAGCCTCGTATGGTCACGGCGGGAAGGAACTCCATCCTCCGGTGCGCTCGTGTAATAAGTGACTCCTCATTCCGGGAACTGTGGGATATATAGCCAGGAAACCAGAAGTGGCAGGGTCAGTCAGTTGCCCTCACTGGGTATCTTCTCTGAATTGTGGAGGGAGAAACAGAGGGTTTGTGCCAGTGCCACCTCTCGACCTGGGGCGGAAATACAGTAATCCCTCCTCCATCGCGGGGGTTGCGTTCCAGAGCCACCCGCGAAATAAGAAAATCCGCGAAGTAGAAACCATATGTTTATATGGTTATTTTTATATTGTCATGCTTGGGTCACAGATTTGCGCAGAAACACAGGAGGTTGTAGAGAGACAGGAACGTTATTCAAACACTGCAAACAAACATTTGTCTCTTTTTCAAAAGTTTAAACTGTGCTCCATGACAAGACAGAGATGACAGTTCTGTCTCACAATTAAAAGAATGCAAACATATCTCTTCAAAGGAGTGTGCGTCAGGAGCACTGAATGTCAGAAAGTGAGAGAAAACCAAACAAATCAATAGGGCTGTTTGGCTTTTAAGTATGCGAAGCACCGCCGGTACAAAGCTGTTGAAGGCGGCAGCTCACACCCCCTCCGTCAGGAGCAGGGAGAGAGAGAGAGAGAGAAAGACAGAGGAAAACAAACAGTGAAAAATCAATACGTGCCCTTTGAGCTTTTAAGTATGCGAAGCACCGTGCAGCATGTCGCTTCAGGAAACAGCTGTACACAGAAGGTAGCAACGTGAAGATAATCTTTCAGCATTTTTAGACGAGCGTCCGTAGCGTCTAGGTGTGCGAACAGCCCCCCTGCTCACACCCCCTACGTCAGGATCAGAGAAAGTCAGCGCAAGAGAGAGAGAGAGAGAGAGAAACAAAAGTAAGTTGGGTAGCTTCTCAGCCATCTGCCAATAGCGTCCCTTGTATGAAATCAACTGGGCAAACCAACTGAGGAAGCATGTACCAGAAATTAAAAGACCCATTGTCCTCAGAAATCCGCGAACCAGCAAAAAATCCACGATATATATTTAAATATGCTTATATATAAAATCCGCAATAGAGTGAAGCCGCGAAAGGCGAAGCACGATATAGCAAGGGATCACTGTACATACCTTCTAAGAGCCCAGAGGATGGTCCACAGATATACATGTGTGACACTTTTCAGAGATGGTTTCCTGAATTGCATCCAATCTTGCTGTGACTCCCCACGGCCTCATAATAAGAAAAATTAGTTCATAAAACAAATGGGTGGATTCCAAAATTATCTGGATTGCATGTAAATGACACATATCACACATGTAATAATTCACACTTTACTTTTGAAGGAGTCTCCTTTATTTCTAGTTAGAAGGGTCTGATGAACTACAGTAAGTATTAAATGTTGAAATCAAAGAAGAAAAACATTGTGTTTCAGCTTATTTATTGGGTTTTGTCATCAACGGGATTTTAGAAGTTTTACATTATTTGCTGTTAAAAAATATTAGTAATAAAAGTATAATTTAATAATTTGTAATCTGTCCAATAAAATATTGCATAAATGTATTTATTGAATAACTGAACAAAATGGTGTTTGTTGCTGTATTGCAATAGTTCACAAAGACAATGGAAATATTTTTTCACACATATCCTCAGGAAAGCAAGCAAAAACAAAATTACATATAATTAGTGACTCAACATGCATTTCATAAAAAAGCATATCTGTAGTACTAGGGTGTTGTACCGTGTTAGCCATTATGAATGTAGAGAAAAGCCAAGCAAAATGACACCTTTTATTGGCTAACTAAAAAGATTACAATATGCAAGCTTTCGAGGCAACTCAGGCCAAGATGAAAGGGCCTGAGTTGCCTCAAAAGCTTGCATATTGTAATCTTTTTAGTTAGCCAATAAAAGGTGTCATTTTGCTTGGCTTTTCTCTACATAAAAAAGCGTAAATGACTTAGATAGATAGATAGATAGATAGATAGATAGATAGATAGATAGATAGATAGATAGATAGATAGATAGATAGATAGATAGATAGATAGATAGATAGATAGATAGATAGATAGATAGATACTTTATTAATCCCAATGGGAAATTCACATTCTTCAGCAGCAGCATACTGATACAATAAATAATATTAAATTAAAGAATGATAATAATACAGGTGAAAAAAAAAAACAGACAATAACTATGTATAATGTTAAATATTAACGTTTACCCCCCCTGGTGGAATTAAAGAGTCGCATAGTTTGGGGGAGGAACGATCTCCTCAATCTGTCTGTGGAGCAGGACAGTGACAACAGTCTGTCGCTGAAGCTGCTCTTCTGTCTGGAGATGACATTATTTAGTGGATGCAGTGGATTCTCCATAATTGATAGGAGCCTGCTGAGCGCCCTTCGCTCTGCCACAGATGTTAAACTGTCCAGCTCCATGCCAACAATAGAGCCTGCCTTCTTCACCAGTTTGTCCAGGCGTGAGGCGTCTTTTCTCTTAATGCTGCCTCCCCAGCACACCACTGCGTAGAAGAGGGCGCTCGCCACAACTGTTTGATAGAACATCTGCAGCATCTTATTGCAGATGTTGAAGGAAGCCAGCCTTCTAAGGAAGTATAACCGGCTCTGTCCTTTCTTGCACAGCGCATCAGTATTGGCAGTCCAGTCTAATTTATCATCCAGCTGCACTCCCAGATATTTATAGGTCTGCACCATCTGCACACAGTCACCTTTGATGATCACTGGGTCTATGAGGGGTCTGGGCCTCCTAAAATCCACCACCAGCTCCTTGGTTTTGCTGGTGTTCAGGTGTAGGTGGTTTGAGTCGGACCATTTAACAAAGTCATTGATTAGGTCCCTATACTCCTCCTCCAGCCCATTCCTGATACAGCCCACGATAGCAGTGTCATCAGCGAACTTTTGCACATGGCAGGACTCCGAGTTGTATTGGAAGTCCGATGTATATAGGTTGAACAGGACCGGAGAAAGTACAGTCCCCTGTGGCGCTCCTGTGTTGCTGACCACAATGTCAGACGTGCAGTTCCCAAGACGCACATACTGAGGTCTGTCTTTAAGATAGTCCACGATCCATGCCACTAGGTATGAATCTAATCCCATCTCTGTCAGCTTGTCCCTAAGGAGCAGAGGTTGGATTGTGTTGAAGGCGCTAGAGAAGTCTAGAAACATAATTCTTACAGCACCACTGCCTCTGTCCAAGTGAGAGAGGGATCGGTGTAGCATATAGATGATGGCATCTTCCGCTCCCACCTTCTCCTGATATGCAAACTGCAGAGGGTCAAGGGCGTGTTGAACCTGTGGCCTAAGGTGGTGAAGCAGCAGCCTCTCCATGGTCTTCATCACATGTGATGTCAGAGCAACAGGCCGAAAGTCATTCAGCTCACTAGGACGTGATACCTTTGGGACTGGGGTGATACAAGATGTTTTGCAAAGCCTCGGGACTCTCCCCTGTTCCAGGCTCAGGTTGAAGATGCGCTGTAGAGGACCCCCCAGCTCCGATGCACAGACCTTCAGCAGTCGTGGCGATACTCCATCTGGATCCGCTGCTTGCTGGCACGAAGTCTCCTCAGCTCTCTGCTCACTTGCGCTGTTGTTATTATGGGTGGGGATGTTTTTCCAATGCTGGTATCAGCAGAAGGATGTGTGGAGGGTGCAGTACTCCGAGGTGAGAGTGAGAGTGGGTTAGGGTGGTCAAACCTGTTAAAAAAGTTGTTCATTTGGTTTGCTCTCTTCACGTCTCTCTCAATGGTGGTACCCCGCTTCGAGCTGCAGCCAGTGATGATCTTCATCCCATCCCACACTTCCTTCATGCTGTTATTCTGCAACTTCTGCTCCAGCTTTCTCCTGTACTGCTCCTTCGCCGCCCTGAGTTGGACTCGGAGTTCCTTCTGCACGCGCTTGAGCTCATGCTGATCACCGTCTTTAAAAGCCCTTTTCTTCTGATTCAAAAGGCCCTTGATGTCACTTGTAATCCATGGCTTGTTGTTAGCATAGCAGCGTACTGTTCTTACTGGAACTACAATGTCCATACAGAAGTTGATGTAGTCAGTAGTGCAGTCAACAACTTCCTCAATGTTCTCATTATGAGATCCCTGCAGGATATCCCAGTCTGTAGTTCCAAAAAGTTCTCTCAGAGTATTCTCAGCCTCCGGGGTCCACTTCCTGAATGATCGTGTGGTTACAGGTAGGACTCTAACTTTTGATTTATAGTGAGGCTGAAGCTGAACCAGGTTATGATCTGCTTTCCCAAGCGCAGGCAGCGGGGTGGCACTGTATGCATCTTTAACGTTTGCATACAGTAAATCAATAGTCTTATTTCCCCGGGTGTTACAGTCCACATACTGGGAGAATGCAGGCAATGTTTTGTCCAGCGTAGTAGTAATAAATGAAATTTCCATTATTCAAAAGCTCTTGACACTGATGTTACTGTCAAGCAATGTCCACACAGGACATATATGCAGTACGACAGCTTGAGTCTTGGAGATCATCTAACTAAGGAGACCAAAAACATCTAGATGAAGATCATTGTATAATTCACAAGGATCTCAGTGAATGCTATTTTTTAAGCAAGCTGCTAAATTCACATGACTGGTGGGTCAATACAGAGAGGCACAGCCAGACACATACTGCCTCTGGAGCGATTTCTTAGAGGTTACTGTCTTTGCAGAGTTTACATGTTTTTCTTATTTCTTTGTGGATTTCTCTTTTTTACTCTTATTTCTTCCCTCGTCCAAAATATGTGTGGGTGAAGGTGATTGGTAGCTTTAATAGATTGTTGTGTGAATGAAAGTGCGAGTTACAGACATACACTCCATAAATGGTTACCTCCTGCCTTATAAGAGACAGTAGCTCCATCAACAAAAACTAGACAAAGCATTTTCAGTAAATTAATGAGGTTTATGACACTTTTAAAAGTTTAACTATGATTTTGTTATTGGATTAGGTGCAATGACTTATGAAGCACAAAGAAAGACTTGAAAATTTTTGTTCATTTTACTTAATTACAAATTGAACCAACACAATATGGTAATAAAGAATCATCTGTAGTAAAATTGATGTACTGGGAATTAATGATTAGAATTAGAGAAGGGGTCAGCCAGTACAGTATACTAATGCCATTACTGTCATAAGAAAGGCCTTACATGTGAAATTGTAATTAGGGGTAAAAACTGATGGAAAAGCTGTCAGTAATGTCAGATGTCCTAATAACTCCAAAATAATAGCTGAATCTGAAAATGTTTTGAAAACACTTATGATAAATTATGTAAAAAGAAAACTGAAAAGTATGGTTTCCATATGAAAAAGTACAACTGAATTCATCAGCAAAGTCAAAACAGATCAAGAAGAAACAGAAATGATGGGAAGGTTCCCGTCACTCTCAGATTAGTAATGAAAAACGGTGATGCTACATCAGGTAAGTGAAAGACATACCAATATTCTGAAATATTAAAGTTCAAAACTAATGCAGAAAGCAAGAAGGACAGATTCTCTCACCGAAGAAGGTGAATCTTTTCTCCAAGCAGAAACACATAATGTATCGTTGATGGAACGAAACAGGTCTTCATGAGTCATCAAGTAATGAGAAGAAGATAAAAAAAAAGGTTGTTTATTGATTCTAAGAAAAAAGACAAGTACAGTTTCACACATGGTAAAGGTGGTAACCAAAATGGAAGGTTCATTGAGTCCTCTTCATTAACACATGCTGAATCTTTCAATAAATAACACAATGCCCACCATCCTGTGTTCCTTGATACTTCCAAGAATCATTCTTATGATAATCCTATGACGCTCTCCACCAGTCAGCATCTCTTCATCCATGGGCCTTGGACAGTGAACCAGTCCATTAATGGGCTCACCAATGCCAGTTGACCACTCCATTAAAGGACTCACCAATGCATAGACATTCACTTAGACAGAGAGATGTTCATTAACCTAATATGTTTAAAGGGGCGACCCAAAGAAAAACACACAATCTCTGGACTAGTGCTCAAATGCAAACCTGGGAGGCAGTAGTGGTAACCACTACACCATCCTCTCATCAACAAGCATAAAGTATTTACATAAATATGCACCTCCTGACAAAGAAAATCACATATATTTTGAAATTTGAGAAAAAAATTGTTAATCTTAATTATAAAGTAAACTTAGGTATCTGTTAAATGTTACCCTACTTTTAAATTATATCTAAATCATGTGAAAGGAAAAAAGACAGAAACTATTAATTATTGTTTAGTTATTATTTTTTGTTATTTACTTTCTTCAATAATACATTGATTTCTGGAAGGTGGTGGTGGTACAGAATTATAAAAAGTTGAAGGTCTATTTGAACAGTAGAATAAACTGAGAGGGCAATACAAATTAGCTGTACATAAACAGCCAGAGCAGTCTCTTCTTTTTGCGGTGACTCAGGTCTTCTAATATAGTATGTGCAACAAGTTGCTGGATACATAATGTAATGTTGTACTATCTATCTATCTATCTATCTATCTATCTATCTATCTATCTATCTATCTATCTATCTATCTATCTATCTATCTATCTATCTATCTATCTATCTATCTATCTATCTATCTATCTATCTAACTAATTTAATCATCCACCCACTTGTTTTGTTGGTGAGGAGGCCTACTAAATAGGGATTTGGACATTTAACCACAAGAATGATGTTTCAGTTCCTATATCAGATCCACTGTGTGAATATGAATTAGGCATTTAACTTGCTTGCAGGGTTAAAAAACTGCAATGCATCTTGTTGTTGCAAGTCATTTTTGTTAAAGGTAAGAAACAATGATAATACTGATGGTACTGAACTTGTGAATCTGCCCTTTCCAGCACCAATTCTTTTGGAGCCAGAGCCTATCTTGGCAAAGATGGTGCAAAGCACAAACCAGCTAATGAAAAGGGTACAAGTTCACAGGTGGGTATACTCATAAACACATTCATGCCCACTAATTGTGGGCCAGTTTACAGTCACTGAGCAACATGAGAGGAACATGAAAATGCAACATAAATTGTGATGGAGTCATTAATAAACACAGGTATCTGCAGCTACAGGATATGTCAGCAACAATAATAACTGCAATCTTGTGCATTCCTCTAATAAATAATCTAATCATTAAGATTAATATTATACTGAATTTAGTTTTCATTATTTAAAAATTGAAATGATGTTCTGAGTGCTCAAAAAACAGAAACCTTTCTCATATTCTGTTATCTCTGTAAAGAGTAACTTTGTTAATGCTGACTAAGCTCTGTTTGCATGACCTTTATGTACTTAAGTGTTTTCCTCTAGCAAACAGGCAGCTTGCACATCAGGTCAGGAATTCTTTTAAAATTCATTGACATAAGCAGTGTGCAAGCTTTTGGAGAACTACTTACTCTTCATTACATCATGGTGGTCAACAGTGCTTTAAAACTCATGGTAAATCAGGGAAAGGTGCCATAGATTGAAATTGTTAAGGTTTATGGCTTCATTTTGAAATGAATTCAAACATCGATTTAGAAGATAATAGATTTATCCACATAGATGAGGAAGGTTCTTCCTTTACATTTTATGCTATAATTAACATACTGCTTTTCTGAAGAATGACTGTTATTACAGTACTAGGAACAAGCCCAAGATCTCATTTCTCTGTACTTGCACTGATTATTACAGCCCAGCTCAAACTGGATACTATTATATATTCGGTACGAATAGTCAGGCAAAATAAGATTCTGCTTTAGTGTGATACAGAAGGGTGAAATATGAAAAGATTATGAAACTGGTGGCCATGACAAACGGCTCACTTTGAGAGCGACAGAAACCCTCCTTTTACACATTATTTATGTTTGGTAGTACCATAGCTTGTAACTATTCTTCCTATCGAATAAATACAGTATACCTGATTAGATTTCCAATTATGTCGATTGAGAAACACTTAAGCACTAATAATTTTTAAGGGCTTACGATTTCTTTATTTTGATGTTTGATGAAGAGCTGAAATATAAGTTTTTAAAGAAGTTTCTTTTTAAATAAATCAGCAGAACTAGCATTTTTTTGTTTAATTTTCTTTGTTTCACTTATTTTTCTCATCTGTCTACCTCTGGGCTCTTTTTCATACTGAAACATAGCATGAGACAGAAATTCATGAACACTCCTATATTCAGAGGTACACGACCATTCTATATGAACGCTATAAGCTCCAGTTAGTCGTCAGTGCTTTTGATTAAACAGTTAAAGAATTTCATGTAACGTCAGAAAGGAAGGTGATGGATTTAATAAAGGCGACAGACACATTATTTTGGTATATCAAACAGCTGTTAGAATGCATATAGTCTGTGTACATTTTGAATGGCGTTCCAGTGTTCAATAAAAGGTTTTAGCGCTTTGTTCTAAGGTGTTTGTATTTGTATTACTTTTTTTTGTATTTTACTTTATCAATATTATATTTGAAAATGTCTACATTAGTGTTAGGTGTGAATGATGATAATTATGATATGCAAAAATAATCTGAATATTACTACATCAATCTATTCATCTTCTCAACATGTTTCTTCTGTTATAAAGTTGTTGTTTAAATAACATACCGGCCTATCATGGGGTATGCTCAAATCCCACATGTACACTCAGTCATTATAGATCAATTTACACTTAATACCCCTGGTTTTAGAATTTTTGAGAAGCATCCAGACAAAGCCCAGGCGGAACTGGGAAAATATGCCATCTTCACAGAGACAGTCATTAGGCTAGTGGTTTTGCTGCTGTTCTTTGTCATGAGACATAAAGACAACTATTTTTACATTCAGTTATAGTCGGAAATCAAATCTAATAGAAAAATGAAAGCACACGCATTGAGATTTCAATATTAAAACAATAAATAAATTGATTAGCCACAAATAATTAAGGAATGTAGTTAAATTAATGCATTTTTCCAAAATGTAAAAAGAATATATTGAATACTTTTATTTTACAGGACAGGATGAGATTTACCATGAATATATTTTGATACTTTGCCCTTGAGATGTGTTCTTCATTACTATTGCCCTTAGTTTTTACTTATCTAATTCAATACACAATATTTAGTCACTGATTAACACAACCAGTGAACAGAATGGAGAAACCCATTCAAAAATCAGATCTACTTAAAAATAACTGACCAGACTCTAGATATCTGCAGGGAGAACTCAGAACAAATGTTCCTCTTTATATAGAAGACCCAAATACCTACAGTACATGTTACAGATAAAGGGCACATATCAAAAGACTGAGGGTTTTAAAGTAGATGCGAAGCGGGTATTTCCATTGAATAAGAGGGTTAGTCTAAATATGAACAATGTCCTCTCACTGCATCACACAGATTCATAAATTGAGAACGTACTATTACACCAGACCTATTCACTTAAATTTCACTCTTCTCCTATAGAAAAGGGGAACTTTACAGTTTATTCATTCTATATCTGACTGGAAGGAGGAATTAACACAGTTAAAGCTAATTTACAGAGATAGATAGATAGATAGATAGATAGATAGATAGATAGATAGATAGATAGATAGATAGATAGATAGATAGATAGATAGATAGATAGATAGATAGATAGATACTTTATCAATCCAAAAGGAAACTATAGTATTACAGCAACAAATATGTAAAAAGTACCCAAAATACAATCAAAATTGAAAACAAATGAATACAAATCTCCACTTTCATATTATCAGTCTAACCATTAGATTTAAAAATGTGTTTTATTGTTTCAATTACAGGAAAATAACTCTTCTGAGACTGTCTGGTGTTTTCATGTCCTATTTTATGTGTCAGTTGATTTAATAGCATGCCACCACTGTGCTTTTCCATTTCCAGTATTTTCTTCCTTGTTAAAGACTGATCCCAGTAAGGTTATTCTGTGAGTCCATTTCACCTTTCCCCTCTGCTTATTTAGTAGGCCGTTCAATAGTCTGTACAGTTCTACTATTGAGAAAATGAAACTGAATGTGGAACAAGCATTCAAATACGTTCACTAGGCACTGGACAGTATTTGGTCCTTCTCTCTATCTAAAGGCTAGGCAGTATGGTGGCACAGTTGTTAGGGCTACTGTGTTATTTATCCAGTTTCTTAGGTTTGAATCTTGCACCCATACATAGCACATTATCCTCATGTCTCTGTTTTTTACCCCCAAGGACTTGTGCATAAGGATTATAAGACATTTCCAAACTAACCCTTTATGTCTGTCTATTATAAAAGAAAATCCTGTGGGATGGAATGACTAGGAGACGATACGTGATCATAACGGAAGACAAATAAAAGACCCGCGAGATGAAAGAGAGTGGCCACGGAGCGTCTCGCAGGGATACAGAACATAAGATTCTTGCAAGACATGACGCGACAGCAGCTGCCCCCCACCTTCACAACGAGAGTAGTGTTATATGTCCTGCAAGAAAGAGATTTAACCACGCCCGGGGCCAGAAATAAAGGACAATTATTGTTTTTACAATGTCACACGAGGTTGCAAGGCAGTGAGCCATCATTTAAAACAAGTCAATGCGAGGAGCATTATACGTCTTGCAAGAAAGAGATGTAACCATGCATGGGGCATGGTTTTTAACGTAAAAGTGAAAATAATGCATATGTAACAATTCCCATGAAAATAACAATCTCTTTAAATTGTAAATCCGTAGCACGCACAGATCATGTGCTCTCAGCACATATAAAGCGTATAAGGACAATATGTTCTAGATGAAACAACGCAAAGAAGAAAGAGCAGCGCAGAGAAAAATTTTAACAGGCGACAAGAAAGGTGATGTATATATTCCATGAATAACATTAGACACCAAAGGAGATCGTGATATGCCATTCGTATTAAAATGTTTACAGTTTACCGTGAGAATAGCTTTTGCTATGACAATTAACAAATCACTGGGACAACCATTAGAAAAAGTCGGAATATTTATTAGAGAAAGAGAAACAATATTCACTCACGGGCGATTATATGTTGCGTTGTCACAATGTGTCTCCAAAAACGGATTCAAAATTCTATGCGATCTTGAAGAAAAGGTAATTCCAAATATTATTTTTAATAAACCTTTAAAGTAAAAGTGCAACTAATGAAATTGAAACAATTCCAAAGAAAAAAAAAGCTTTTTAAATTGTATATCCGATTAACCAAACAGTGGCACGGTGGCGCAGTGGGTAGCGCTGCTGCCTCGCAGTTAGGAGACCTGGGTTTGCTTCCCGGGTCCTCCCTGCGTGGAGTTTGCTTGTCCTCCCCATGTCTGCGTGGCTTCTCCGGGTGCTTCTTCCCACAGTCCAAAGACATGCAGGTTGGGTGGATTGGCGATTCTAAATTGTCCCTAGTGTGTGCTTGGTGTGTGTACCCTGTGGTGGGCTGGCGTCCTGCCCAGGGTTTGTTTCCAGCCTTGCACCCTGTGTTGGCTGGATTGGCTCCAGCAGACCCCCGTGACCCTGTAGTTAGGATATAGCGGGTTGGATGATGGATGGATGGATTAACCAAACACACGGGTTGGCGAGTGAAGTGAGCAGGGGGTGGAGCCCCCTAGTACTCTTAAAAATAAACATGCTGGAGTGTTTTTTCAGTGTGATGCCATAGAGGAACCATTTTTGGTTCCCAAAAGTCTCTTCCACAGGAAGGTTCCAGAAAGAACATTTTTTAGATCCCTAACAGGCTTTATAAATCATGAATAGATGATAACATATTTGTGATAATCCAATGTCTCATGATTTCAAAAAGACTCTCGCTGCATACAATAACACAAGCCAAGTCCAGGTTTCCTTAATCTGTTATTATCCTGCTAAGTTGCCTACAATACATTAAAAAAATCTGTTTTTTTCTACATATTAGAGAAAAGCCAAGCAAAATGACACCTTTTATTGGCTAACTAGAAAGATTACAATATGCAAGCTTTCGAGGCAACTCAGGCCCCTTCTTCAGGCAAGATGAAGAAGGGGCCTGAGTTGCCTCGAAAGCTTGCATATTGTAATCTTTCTAGTTAGCCAATAAAAGGTGTCATTTTGCTTGGCTTTTCTCTACATTCATAATGGCTAACACGGTACAACACCCTATTTCTACATATTAGAAAGTTTTCAAAGCACAAAGAAGCAACTTCACTCTTCCCAGAATTAAATGGTTCCTTCTCAAGCAATGTTTCTACGAAGAACCACACAATCCAGTAAAGAACCACAGAGTGACATTAAAGAAGCAGTACTTTTGTGGGTGTGTGTATGAGAATGTCCTGTAATGGACTGGCACTGTGTCAAAGACAGCACCTACTAAGTTATACCTTTGGCTGTGTCTTAGTAATTGGGGGAGTAGTGGAAGGTGTTAATTGTATATACCCCATTGCTTTGCAGGTAAAGCTCATTTATTATTGCATTGTTCATTGTCATTTTTGTATTCAGTTTCTTCGTTAGTGCCCTATGCAGTTGGTAGAGATATCCATATTCTGATCTGGATTAAATTAATTTAGGAGGGCCATACAATGTAATGTCTCCATCTAGATGCCTGGTGTTGTAAAAGTGATGAGGCTAGAAGAGGGATTGTAGAAAATTAAGACTTTAATGTCTAATCATGGTTTATGTTTCCCTTTGAACCTTCATTACATAGT
The DNA here is from genome assembly GCF_900747795.2 of Erpetoichthys calabaricus. Classification (NCBI taxonomy): domain Eukaryota; kingdom Metazoa; phylum Chordata; class Cladistia; order Polypteriformes; family Polypteridae; genus Erpetoichthys; species Erpetoichthys calabaricus. The sequence continues at coordinate 65,428,697 of NC_041397.2, read as the reverse complement.
TCCTAAAATATGACTATTAGCCCTTTTTTTGTTCTATTCACTTATTATCTCAAAGCATTGTATTCAAGATAAGATGTTCTGGGTTTGGTCTGATATTTAATATCTCAATTTTTAACTTTGTCATTTCAGTATGGTTAATCACGGTAAGCAGCTTGAAGGAAGGTTCTGAATAACCTTCACATCTACATTTAAAGGTGAAAATCCTCCAGAGATATGACATTGCGGCATCATGTCTGAATCAACCGAAATGGTTCTTATGCTGATGTATCCCATTAGAGCTTTTGGAAGAACAAGTGCATTTCAGCTTGTCTGAACAAGCAACATCTGCAGAAAGATTGAGCAAGGCTTTAGGAAAAAAAGAATACATTAGCCTGAATATATTGAAATAGTGCATTTGCTTAAGATGAATTGAAAGTGAAGTACTCTTGGGGCTATTCGGGAATGTAATGTGAATTGCATGACTAGTACTATAGGTATAAAAGAGTAAACATAATTTACAAAAACGGAATCATTAATTGGAAAGCACTTAAGCTTTTAATTGTTAAACACAGTTCCTCTTCTAATTGTGTTGGCTTTTGGGATTCATTTTTAACCTCCGTTGTGAATCTTTATCTGTTAAGTCTGTGTAAATGTGCTCTTCAAACACATTACATTTATCACTGTAAGCAGGTTACATTGTTGGCCTCTTGTAATGGCATTTAGACAAAAAGACAGAGGCGTAAAATGACCCTGACTGGCACTAATTATTATTGGGAAATTTTAGGTTAGGGTCATAACAGTGGGCGAACAAATGTTAACACTGGATTCAGAAAGATAACATACGTTTTTGAGCTCTCTTTAAATTTGAAACAACAGGAGCTTTTCCAATAAATGTGAAGAATGGATGGTAAAGGTCACTTTCATCTATATAAATTTTATTCTGGCAGCAATGAGTGCAAAGGTCTGTACCAGGCCAGTTCATGACCCCAGACTGTCTGAAAAACAAACATCCTTATTTTTATGAAGAGATTTTCTGTATTCCCAAAGTAATTTACAATAGAAAAGTACAATTGTACATATATACTTCTTTTACATTTGGAATACAGACTGTTTGTGTGATTTATCAATGATTCAGAAGGTGGTTTAACATCCAGGATCTTAGCCACAAGGCTACTTACTGAACTCTCAGTAACAAATCTTACTTCATATGGCACTGTGCAGTTCATGTCATAAGTCTCTATCTATCTATCTATCTATCTATCTATCTATCTATCTATCTATCTATCTATCTATCTATCTATCTATCTATCTATCTATCTGTCTGTCTGTCTGTCTGTCTGTCGGTCGGTCGGTCGGTCGGTCGGTCTGTCTGTCTGTCTGTCTGTCTGTCTGTCTGTCTGTCTGTCTGTCTGTCTGTCTATCTATCTATCTATCTATCTATCTATCTATTGTGGAAGATAGGAGGTGCTTTTGTTACAAAATCTAGATAAAAAGAAACACAAAAACTAAAGTAAACAAAGGAAGAGGTTATGGGAACAACTAACTAACTACCAAGTGAACAAAGGAAAATAATAAAGCCTAGGAACATTTTGCACTTTCTTAAAACTGAGGTGTTATACTATACTAGCTGTGTAAGCATGTGCTGTAAAAAGCCAGGGCTCCTAGAAACTATTAAAATCATCAGAAAAAAAAATTGAAACGCAGAGTCGGCGGTTTCGTTTTGTGGATGTGCTTGCCCCCCTTGTCTATCAGTGTCTAAGCGAGTTTCCCTCTTGTTTCTCTTTCCTCGGCGGTTTCACTTTCTTTCAGTTTCATTCTGTAGCCTCGTACTTTCGTTCTTCTTCCGACTCGTTAACTTGGGGCCGTCTTGCTGGCTTTTTGAGCTTCATGCTTTAGCGTTGAACTTCCACACCGCCTCGCACTTTTGGGCTGGACAGACAGACACACACGCTTCCACAAATAGACGTTTATATATAAGATATGAGATTTGGTGGCTAGTCTTCTTAATTAATTCCTTTACCTCTTTCTTGGATCCTGATGGATTTTTTTTCTCCTGCCAGTAGAGTTCTGGCCCCAGCTTATTTCGTAAGCATATTGGTATTTTGAAAAGAAGGGAACTACAACCTTGGACCACTGTCATAATGAATAGAGCTCTGAACATCACCCTGAACCTCTGGTCATGGTGAGCATTCCCTGTGTACCATAATACATAGCAGGGGATCATGCATAATATAATGGACATCCATGGTGCCATCTATTGGACTATAGAACCTCTATACAATTACACTTCATGCTTTGAATCAAACTTTTGATTGTGTGTCCAGGTAATAATTATTTACAGGATACTCACCAAAAACACATGACTTACCTACCATTAACAGAAGACCATTAAGTTACCTGCAACAATGATACATGTCATTGTAGTCAAACTTTTCTTCTTTATAGCCCTGGCAGGACTATCTATCTATCTATCTATCTATCTATCTATCTATCTATCTATCTATCTATCTATCTATCTATCTATCTATCTATCTATCTATCTATCTATCTATCTATCTATCTATCTATCTATCTATCTATCTATCTATCTATCTATCTATCTATCTATCTATCTATCTATCTATCTATGTCTTTATTAGCTGGTATCAATCTTTTCCTGCATCCCTGACACATATGCTTATAAAGTTTCTTATAAATGTCTCTCTCTGATGTGCTACTGTCACATGAATAAATCATGTATAGTTAACTGACCCAAGGGCTCTTCAGTCACCTTAACCATTTTTTCTGTAGGGTGAGCAGTTTTTAAAATGCATTTGTTGTTGCAAGTGGTGGCAGACCAGCAAGGAATGCAATGACCTGTAAGGTGACAATGGAAACTTATTAGACTTTCATTTTAACTTCAGTTTAGCTGTAGTGTTCTCTTTTTCAGCCCTTTTTTTTACCTAACTGCTCCTTATGCATTATAGCAGCTTTAGCACTTTACATATTTCTGATTTTTCTTTTCATTTTGTACAGGGATTAGTGAAGCATACTCTCATCTCATATTAATAAATATTTTAAGCCAGGAAAGGGAGTGTGAAGTGTGGGGATGATTGGGTTGATTGTGGAGCTGGGAGTACATAAAAATAAAATCTTTATATATATCTTAATATTGCTGTATTGCAATTTCCATTCTTTAACATTATGTCAAGTAACAGTTTGTTTAAAGTGAGCTCTCTTGGATTTTTTATATATAAAATGTATTATTACATTAAAAATAATATTTGTGTATGTTCAGAAATTTTTATTTGTATCCTTATTGATGACTTAATTTTAATGTTAAAAATGAAAGCACTTCTACTATTGCAATGAATAAAAAGAAAACCAAGCAATAAAGTCTTCCATGAACTGCCAGGCCATGTTCCCACCTTGTAACCATTTCTGCCTATTTTAGGCTTTTGCTGCCTGGAATCATCATAAAAATGAATGAATGGATCTCCTGTGCGCATTGTAGATTTTTTTTGTTTGATTTTATTTTTTATTTTAGGTTAGACTCTATAAAATACTATAACAGTATTTCTCTGATTCACTTAATCTTATTCAGGGATGCAGTGAAGGACAGGCACCATTAAAACATGGCTTTGTTTATTATGTTTATTCTCTACTATTGTCTCAGTGGCTTTGAATCTACTTAGGTTTTATAAGAATTTGCCTATTTCAAACTCACTGCTACACATTATATTTTTTGTTTACAGTATTGCAAATTTCCTCATGTTAAATATGCTGTTTGAATATTTTCCTTGTATAACAATTAATTCAACAAAAAGATTTTTTTGATTTTGCACATTTTATAGAGAGCACTCTCTGTTAACAAAGACTTTTCATTTTATAGAATGTCAATCTGTAGTGAAAGACATCACACGTTCAGAGAAGAAATACAACTGTACACAATGCTCATTTACTAGCATTTAGGCCTTGCTTTTCAGCCGTGTCTTCCACTGGACCAGGCAAGTTATACATATGAATGAGTCTCATCTTCCCTAGAGGGCTCTTTATGGTGAACTTGTGGAAGGATCCTGACCTCAGGATGGCACAAAGAAATGCTGGAAGGACCACTTGAAGCCTTCTCTCAAGGCCTGCTCCATTTCACATTGGCAGCCCAAGACGCTGGATATCATACACTTTCAAGACAGACTGTCATTGAAGGAGTCCATCATTTTGAACAACAATGGATCTATCAACAAGTCCATGGAGTGATCAATGAATTAAAGAATTCATCTCCGTTAATATTTTTTCTAGTTACCATTACCTTATCTAATACATCACGTCATCTAACTCTTAATATTCAGAAATTTATTACCTCTTCCAATCAGCTAACACCACCAATAATTTCATATTCATGTTGATTCTCCCATTATTCTGAACAGCCCTTCATTAAGAGGATTGGTTTGCAGATTGTCCTATTGATCTTAGCACAGTTTTGTAGGAAGAGGTTTTCGGCTTTCCCATCAATTTTTTGTCACTTTCTGGGAGGATGTTCATTACTCATTTACTTCATTCATACCTTGGAAAATTATGCTGGTAGCTTCTCTAAGATGAGGCAGGGATCGCTCTGCTTTAAGTTACATTTAGTTAATCCTTGAGTTACATTCAATTGTTTTCCTTGTGTTTAATAATTCATTCTGTTGTGGTGTAATATATATGCTCATAATAAATTGTAAAAGATTATTATATATTAACTTAAAATTCCATAAGGTATAGCAAAGTGGTCAATCATATATGTATACCAAAAGAGTACGAACAATTGTGATGGCAAAGATCACGATCACACAGTAAGGTTAGAACAATAGAACATTCAAACAATCTAGATGAGAATGGGCTGTTCAGTGCAACAAAGCTTGCCAGTCCTATACACTTAATTCTTCTAAAAAACATCAAGTCTAGTTTTGAGAGTCCCTATGGTCCTACTGTCTACCACACTACTTGGTAGCTTATTCCAAGTGTCTAAGATTCTCTGTGTAAAGAAAATAATGTTTGTGCAAAATTTACCCATAACAATTTTCCAACTGTGTCCCTGTGTTCTGGATGAACTCATTTTAAAATAACAGTCTCGATCCACTGTACTAAATCCCTTCGTAATTTTAAACATTTCAATCATGTTTCCTTTTTGTAGCCTGGAGACCAAAACTGCACACAGTACTCCAGATGAGGCCTCGCCATTATGTTTTAAAGCTTGAGCATAACGTCTTTGGACTTGTACTCTGCACATTGTGCTACTGTATATAACCTGACATTCTGTTAGCCTTCTTAATGGCTTCTCAACACTGTCCGGAAGTTGATAGTGTAGAGTCCACTACAACTCCTAATTCCCACTCATAAGGTGTACTTTAGATTTTCAGACCTCCCGTTGTGCATTCAAATTTCATATTTTTACTCCCAATGTATACTTTACATTTACTGACATTAAATTTCATCTGCCACAAATCTGCCCAAGCCTGTATGCTGTCCAAGTCCCTCTGTAATGATTCAATGGAGTTCAGATTATCTGCCAATCCACCTATCTTGGTATTATCTGCAAACTTAACCAACTTTTTGCTTATATTCCTATCCAAATCATTTATATGTATATATTAAAAATAGCAGCGGCCCTAACACTGACTCCTGTGGAACACCACTGTTAATATCAGCCAATGCTGGTGAGGTTCCTCGCACCATCACCCTCTGCTTTCTGTGCCTTAGCCAATTTTGCACCCATCTACAAACATCACTCTGAAGTCCCACTTCTTTAGTTTGATACCAAACCTGTCATGTGACACCTTATCAAATGCTTTATGAATGTCACGATGAATAATATCATATGCTCCACTTTGATCATATCTTTTTGATGCTTCCTCATAGAATTGCAGCATGTTAGTAAAACACAACCTCCCTCTTTTGAACCCATGCTGACTGGGTTGCTATGTGTTGCCTAATGTTATCCTTAATAACCCTTTTTATATAACGGCATAATTTGAATTTCCCCAGTGCACAATGACTTCCTACAAATATGCATCAAGGATTTATAAATGTATTCGCTAACCTCCTTAAGAACTCAAGGTTAAATATTATCTGGTTCTGGAGCTTTGTTTGATTTCAGCCTATTTAATCTAAGCGGCACTTCTCCCTCTACAATTTTTAAATCCCTAAGTACCTCCTTAGACTTTGCTGCATCTGCTCAAAATTTGCCATATCAAAGTTAAACTTAACAGTTTTAGTCTTTACATCTTCACTCGTCCAAAATACCAAGAATTATATTGCATTATGATCACTTGACCCAAGTGGTTCAATCACCTATATACCCTTAATTATATCCTGATTATCACAAAATACTAAATCCAGACAGGCTTCACACCACCTTGGTGCTTTAACATACTGTGTTAAAAAACAGTCACTGATTACTTCTAAAAAATCGTGCGTTCTGCTATTTGCAAGGTTATCCCAGTTAATATTTGGGTAGTTAAAGTCCTCCATGACGATAATATCTGCCTGTAAACTTGCTTTTATAATATTATTAAAAGGATAAATAAGACCTCTTTCCCTAATATTTTCCAGGCAAAGCCATGTGTCTTCACTAAAATAAGGCTCATCGTCCAACTGAAGTGGAACAGCATTTAAATTCTGTTTGACATAAACAGCAACCTCGTCTTCTGTTCTGCTCAGTCTGTCCCTCCTAAAATATCTGTATCCCTCTGTTATATTCATCCCCATTTTTGATATTTATCCAGGTTTCCATTATTGCTATAATATCATAATTATGCTCTTCTACATAGAATTTCAACTCGCTTGTTATATATTTGATACTTCAACCATTAAGGCAAGTTATTTTTACTCTGTTACTTATTTTGCTTTTACATTTAAATGTTGGGTTAGAATTTATATTACTATGCATTTTTATTTTTGTTATTGTTTGTATCTCCATGTACAGTTCTAAACCTGGCCTGTCCTAAACTCCCAGCCCGAGTTTCCCTAGTTTAACAAACCTCAACTAACCTACTTATATGCCTCCCCAACATATTGGTGCCCCTCTGGTTCAGATGTAATCCGTTGCAGTGGAACAGATCCTTTGTGTTACAAAAGGAGTCCCAATGCCCCATAAACCTATACCCTTCTACCCTGCATCAAGAACTGGGCCATGCATTAAGCCTTCGAATCTTCTCGATCTTACCCAGTGTATGGCACAGGCAGAACTTCCGAGAAAACTACTGTGTCGGTTCTGCTCCTCAACCTGACACCTAATTCTTTAAATTTGGATCGCAGAACTGACAGACTACCCTTACGTATGTCATTTGTTCCAACATGAACAATGACAACTGGATCCACCCCGGCTCTGATGAAGAGCCTATCCACCTTTCCAGGGAGGTCTCCCACCTGTGCACCCAGAAGGCAACACACCATGTGAAATTCTCTGTCTCTGGAGCAAACATGTGTATCAAAACCCGTAATGATTGAGTCTGCAACTATCACTGCCTCTCTTTCTGGGAAATGGGTTTGAGTTGGCCCATTGGGGCTCCTCATACCTGCCTACCACCTCAAAATCTTCAGAGACACCGTCCACCTCTGCAAGGTCCTGAAAATGGTTTGACATGTCTAATTCTGGGGTTGATGTCCCTGGCTTTGTAACCATGACCCACCTACATCTACATGTCTGGTCTGGAATCTCCTCCAGCGGCACCTTAGGGGTGTTAACGAAAGGACTCCTGGGCCAGGTCTGCCAATTCTCTACTATAGCACAGGACAGTCAACTCCTCTTCCATTTCAGTGAACCTGAGCTCAAGGTGCTGGATCAACTGGCATCTCCTGCAGATGTAGCCCCCATAGAAGACTTGCTCCTCAAGCTGTCATTCAAAAAGTCCAACAACCTACAATACTGGCCTCATTATTGAAATCTGAGTTAGGATTACTAAAACTGCCTTACATCGACATGTGTAAACCTGCAGTTGGACCACCATATTCTTCAGCATTCTGTCACAGCGAGTGGAAGCACCTCATATGTGTCGCCAGGGCAGATGAAGAAAACGATCTTGTAAGAATATGGTAGAGGTGTGTGGTGAGCAATAATGAAACAACAACCATGCAGAAAGAGGCGCTCCTAAGATAATGAACTAAAAAATACCACAGCTGCATTGCTAAAATTGATGTTGCAAACCAGTCTATTGCTTGTCTTGAATGTGCTCAATGTGATGGACATTACTTTGGTAAAGAAAAATCTTCCAAGCCTGTTTCTGAATAAAAAAATCAGTCTTAGTACTTTTCAATCAGTGAAATAGCAAAGCTATAAAAAAATGAGATGGTAACAAAAAAAGTCACATTATCAAACTGGACCCACAATCAATAATAAATAATAAAAATTAATTCAACATACTGAAAACTCCCAATGGAGAAAACAAGAGTAACTAAAATGAATCCATACGTGCAAAAAAAATTATACATATATATATATATATATATATATATATATATATATATATATATATATATATACATATATATATATATTTGTGTCTTTTCAATGCAATTGCGTTTTCCTATTTGCACCAGTACTTTTTGGTGGCTATAAGACTGGCATGAAGACCAGAAAGAAATGCACAGTACATGGTGTTACCATCACAGTGTTATAAAGGTTAGCACCATACACTACCTCTGAGATTGCAGATGGAAGTTTTGATTGCCTGTGTGTGAATTTCTTTCAGTTTAAACTTCTGTGTTTAGAGTTTAGTGGTTTGAATCTTTGACCACAGGTTAACTTTCTGTTTTCGGCTTGATGGAAGATAGGACTAATTTTTGGCTTATAAATTTGAGTTGTTTTTTCGACTAGGTTTTATCTTCTGGTCCCTACATTTAAATATTTTTGTCTTCTGCCTCAGTAGACAGAGCTGCCCACAACACTATAGACCTATACAGACATAGAAACTTAGGTTAACCTGACAGGTGACTCAGAAGTGGCCGGGTCAGAGTAAGGGAAGGTGTATTTGTAACAGTGCCCAGTGATGAACAGGTGATCCTTCAAATTGGCTCAGATTTTGTGACCAGTGCTGGCAGGTGTTCTCAGTAAGCCTGAAAAAAAAATGTAGTGCTCGGAATCGTTATTAATGAGGAATATTGTTCCATACATTATGGGGTTAAATGATCCAATCAGAACAATGTAAACCTGAGTGTATCCTGCAATTGGTGGCTCACTGTTTTCTTATTTCTGTTGTTACTGGGGTAGACTCTGGTTCTTAGTAACCCTGATAGAGAATCGTAATGGATGGACTCATTGATTAAATATAGCTTTGGTTAAATTTAACAATGTCTATTGTAAAGACACTTAAAATATAAATTTGTTGCTACAGAAATTTCTGAGAATCAAGCAGAAATCACTTATGATAGTCATTGTTTGGTGTCATTATGAAAAAAGAACACACTGAGGTTTTCTGATGAAATGAGTAAAATGCATTTCTGTTTCCTGTATAACACTTTGTAGTATAATTGTTTTAAAGTCCCTTTAGTTGCATGTTTAGTGTGTAGCTCCCTAAAGCCCAGGAGTAGGTAAAAATGGCTTTAAATGCCACGATGCTTGATAAGCTAACACACAGGGACTTGTTTATCCACCACTTTGATAAATGGCTTTGCTTTTCATGTAAAGAAGACAAATGACATCTAAGGAAGGCAAGGTGCTGCTTTTATAATTTAAACTCCGCATTTGCAGTCGCAGCAATAAAACTGTCGGCTGCTCTTGCTTAATAAACAGAGTTTAAAAACAAGATCATTTTATTTTCTTTAGACATTTGGGCAAATTTTATACACGTGATCATAATAAATTTTAAAAAAATGCCATTTGGTAGGGAAATTTCATGACTTTGGAAAGCTGAGAACAACACTGCATATTTCCATAATGTATGTCCTAGATCTAAATCCATTGTCAGCATTGTGTATTTGGGAAGGTCAGAAGAATGTTAAGTATGACCTATTGTTCCTACGGTCTGCTGAAAACTGATATCCTAAATACTTCAGTGTTTTGGGCATCTTGTGATGTCCCCCAATATCATTCAACAGACTGAGACCCAGGGCAGATCTAGGACATGCTGAGCTGCTCATGTCTCATCTTGTCTCAGAACACCTAAGAGATGTGTGGGTGAGGTTGGGGACTTTGGGTCATCAACTCAATCTTGTTGTCAAAATGAGCAATACAAATTAAACAATGTGAGAAAAATAAAGTTAATCACACAATATTCACTTATCTGTTCCTTTGAGTGGTCTTTACTTTACAGTACAGGGTGACAGCGAGGCTGAAGCCTAACCACGCAGCCTTGGATTCATCTCTGGACAGGAATTCAATTGTATGGAATATTCACACATATACACACCTACATTGACTTACCTTTAGAGTTACCTATCAGCCTAAGCATCATGGGTTTTGGAAGTGCAACTGGCATTCCTGGAGGAAACTCATACCAACAAAATTTGAATGTGCAAACCCCAAGCAGGTGACAGCCTAGGTGGATATTAGTGTGAGGTAGAAAAGCTGTGAGATGGCAACACCTCACAAGAAAAAAATAGTCCATCCATCATTTTAATCAAATTTAGGATTGCAAAATGGAGGCAGCATTGGGCATGTGGTTCGAACCAGCTCTGTGAAGGACTCGAGCAAAGTTCACACTTACGTCAACTGAACAGTTATTGTTTTTGAGTGTTAGTTTTGAAAAAATAGTATGGGCCACTGCCTTACAGGTCTGGTAGATTGGGTTTGAATGCCATGGATTTTTTAATGGGCACTCTGATTTCCTCCAACATTCCAAAAATATGCAGGCTAGGTTGTCAGTGACTTTAAATAACCAATAGTGAGGGTGTGTATGTGTGTGAGGAGACCATGTAATGCACTGGAACCAGGGACATTCAGCTTTGGTGACTATAAACATGGAGTGGACTATGTGAATTAAAAAAATGGATGCACATTCATTTTTGCCAATGATTAAATGAGCCCATGCTGCTGAAATGCATCTCTTTATGTCCGTGCCCTAAATCATGCTCAAATCTTTCTTTATGGTTCTGTCAAGACACATGCAAGTTGCTGTGCCCAGGCAAAAAAGTCAAGAAAATTCATGCTTTCCTTAAAAGGTTTTACGGACTGTTCATGAATTCTTTTAAAAAAAAAATCAAACAGACATTCTTTAAAATGATCTCTGCTGCTGTTTTATAGCTCTGATTTATCAAACTGCTGCACGTCATTTTCTCAATCCTGGTGAACATGCTTGAGTTACGAGCAGCATGTCACGGCTGTTCTTGCATTTGCGGTATGGGCGGTGTAGTATATAAGGGTAATTGGTTAAAAGCTCTCTTAGTGGTACAGTAAATGGAAGAGCTTGAAGACAAATTGCTCTGTTCCCAGGTAATGAGGATGAGCATGTCGATCGGGAGACTTGACAATGAAGAAACTCTATTTCTTGTTCAATTTCTGTATGTACATTTAAAACAGTCACCTTGCCTATGAAACCATACATGGCTGCTTTCTGTAAATAACCCCATGTCTTTGCAAAGCCTGGGGCCCTGGCCTATTTCACTCTTTCAAGTTAATTTATCTTGAATTTCTTGTTTTCCTAGTTTCATGTATATGCAGACAATGACAAATTGTTCAGGAAGCCAGAATCTGAATGCCAAGAAAAAAAGATAAGAGGGAAGCAAGTACTGTATCCTAACTCTGGAAATATACAACCCGCCAAGGGAGGAAATGAAAGATTCAGCTTCACATAGGTAGTGTAACGATACACATTTGCAAAAGGTGGCTCAGTGGTTAGTGCTGCTCCCTTTCAGCTCCAGGCAGCCTGCTCTTATTGGTGTATTGACTTAACACATCTGCTTGGGTTCTCCAGCCATACTGGATTTCTCTCACATTCCAGGATTGTAAAGTAGTTTGGCCTGCATGTGTGTGGGCCTACCGATATATTGGCACGCCACTCAATGGAGATTTTGCCTTGCAATCTTTGTTGACCCTGGTTGACCAATAAGGTAAGAAAATGAAAGCCTTGCATTGTATATTAACCTTGCATTGGATATCACATAGGCAGTGTAACAACATGCATTTGCGAAAGGTGGCTCAGTGGTTAGTGCTGCTCCCATCCAGCTCCAGGGAGCCTGCTCATATTGGCGTACGGTCATTCTCTGTATTGACTTGGCACATCTGCTTGGGTTCTCCAGCCATGTAAAGTAGTTTGGCCTGCATAGGTGTGGACCTACTGATACATTGACACCCCATTTAATGGAGGTTTTGCCTTGCAATCTTTGTTGACCCTGGTTGACCAATAAGGTAAGAAAATGAAAGCCTTGCATTGGATATCATAATGGATTTTACAAAACAACTAATAACATGCTACAGAATTAAATCAGCTTACCTTAAAGTACAGCTTGGTCTGAATTCTTGATTTTGAATATTCAGGTTTGTGGTGATGAACAGTTCCTGAGATGGCCACATTGTGGAGGCTTAGGATAAAGAGAAGCTTAGGATTACATGATGTTAGCTGTATCACAGGTTTTATATGAGGGCATTAGAGGATCAGCAGGGGTTTATGCCCAAAGTTTTCTGAAAAGCGCAGAAATAACAAGAAGCATTGTAGACTAGATGACAAGCCAATGCACTCTAGTCGGTTAAAAGGGAAAGATGCTAGTAGGCCAATCCAAGATTCTGGCAGCAGCCTTGTGATCCTGTAATATTTCGAAGATTTGTACAAAGTGGAACATTCCAGCCTTATCCAATCATTCATAGCAACTAGGATGCAATAGAACATTTGGCTCATTGAATTCCTGTACTATTTCTAATTTTCATTAACAAAACTGGTATTGATGAGTTCAAGACAGAGAAAGTCTAGGGGGGTACAGCAGAATATTAAAAGTATACAAGAAATGAAAATTTGGAAAGCAGTCTGATTATTTTGGATTTTGTCTAAGTTTGGAATGCTGTAATGCTAAAAGATTGTATAACAATAATTGTTTATAAGCTTTATTATTTATGGCCACTAATTCAATTTTCTAAGTTAAGAGTGATTACTGCTATAAGGGTTACATTTTTTAAAAATATATTTTTAATTGGTATTGATTTCTCACAGCAGTTCGATTTGTGAATACAGCATGGCTAATACATTGCAGTAGTGATTAAACAGCATTATCTAAGATTCTTAAACCTATTCAATGTAATGTAATAATAATAATAATAATAATTTTAATTCTTTGTATTTATACAGCGCTTTTCTCACTACTCAAAGCACTCAGCAATTAGGGTTACAAGGGCTCAGAAGCTATCTTAGCAGCATTGGATGCAAGGTAGGAACAAAGTTTGGGTAAAGTGCCAGCCCACTGCAGAGCCCACCTGCCTAGAGGGCAAAGTTTACAAATGCCAAATATAAATTAACAAACACATATTTGGGAATGTTGGTGGAGTATCATAAAAAAAACCTCATACAGACAGAGAAAGAAAGTTGGCACTGGCAACGCCTTGGTGAGGACTCATGTGGCAGCAGTGCTGACAACTGTGCTACCCTGCCAATCAATCTGCTTGGTCAAGTTAACATATTCCGCATAGACCAGAAACACCAGCATTTAAGAGCACATGTTAACAAAAGGAATCTTTAAATACGTTTAACTACTGTATGAAGCTGTAGATCAATATCATTGTTTTCTATTAAAAATGTATATTTCGAAGCAAGAGAGACAATGAGGCATATTGCCCAGAACAGATGTATAATTTAATATGAAGAGCTTCTTATTGGCTGAGTAAATAACATAAAATGTGTAATACAAATAATTAAGACACTACTGGGAAGCTGTAAATGTTATTTTGTGAGTCAACAAACTAATTTTAATTTTTACATTGCTCATATGGTGCTCAAGAGCATGGAGATATACAGGTTACATTAACTGGCATATCTGATTTGGCCCTGTATGGGTGAGTGTGCCCTATGATGGGTGTAGTTGCTTCCAGCCTTGTGTCTCATACCTCTCTGCAAACCTCTAAAAAGAAAGAAGATCTTCAAAATAGATAGATGAACAATACACATATCCATGCATCAGAGGAAGTGCCACTGAAGGAAGGAGGGTATGAATTCTTATGTCAAAGTACAATTTTGGAAATTCATGGCCTCAAGGAATAGTGCATTTAAAAATAATAAAATACAAGATATCCTTTAAACAATAACTCCGTGTGCATCAGTTTGAATGCCTTCCCGAGTACCATGAACTAAGTGTTAACCACCTAGTACAGGTTGACATTCAAAAATCTGGCATCGATAATCCGGTTCCTTCAGATTTCTGGCATGGATTTCGGAGCGCATTTTCAAATTTACCATGTTGGCGCGCCACTGTTTTCTGGAGGCGCCATTTATGTTTTGATGATGCTGTAGTTGATAATCAGTTGTTGGGTCTTGCTTGCACTTGCTAATAGGCATTCCTGCTCATTCCTTCTCATTTTATCATTTATTTGCTGCTGTATAGCCCCATTATGGATTCAGCAAAGAAAAGAGGTGGCGTAAATTGTAAACATTGTGCGTTGTCGATCGCAGAGAAAGTGGAAGTGCTAAAAAAATACTTGATAGTGGCGTGTCTGTGCGAACCATTTGCTTTTCATTTAGTGTTTAATTTTCTTTCTTTAAAGGACTGTACAGGTAGTCATTTTTTGTTAAATGTATACAGCATATATAACCATCCAAAATCCGGCATTTTCGAAAATCCTTCACTGTCAATGTCAACCTGTGTCAAGGAGTGAAGGATAGAAGTTCATTGTTGTTGGATTAATGGTCAATGTTGCTACCTTACAGCTTCAAAGTCCTTGATTTGAATCTGGATCAGGGTCTTTGTCAGCATGGAGTGTATAAGTTCTCCTTGTGTTTCTGTCGGTTTTGCTCATCATACTTGGTGTATGCTCATACATCCCAAAAACATAGATTTCTTAACTGTTGACTATATGAGTGAATGTGCCCTGTGTAGGAAAGTGTTTTTGAAATATATTTTTTTATGTTTACATCTGATTAGCTTTCACAAAAATCAATCCCATATCCCTCTCTCTCTCTCTTTATACTCTCTATATATGCTTGTGTTTTATATACTGTATTTACTATACAATAAAACACTGAGGTCTCTGTGTGACTCCAGTTACTCAGAACAATCTGATTGGTCAGTTTGGCTTTGTTATGATTGGTTAGTTTGGGTTTGGTGATGCAATCGCAAGATGAAGTGTGAGACACATGAGAAGAAGAAAAGGTATAGAGGCACATAAAGAGAGTTGTCTTCCAAGACGGCAAGTATAAAAATGGACAGAAGGCGAGAAAGGTGCTTTGAAAATACTGAGTCTGAGAAGCAGGTTTTATAGAGGGTGCCCCAGTCAAGAGAGGTTTAGACACACATGGATAGAGAGCAAAGCTTCTGAAGGTACATGCAGGAAAAAAGATGGAATATAGTTTTAAATTATTCCATTATCAGTCTCCAACAGGTAGTGTAACTACTATATGTGTATTTACAATATCTGTTCTTGTTGTGAGGTCAAGTCATGCTAAATCATATGAACGTGGGCATCCGCTCATTCTGTTACAGCACCCAGGAGAAGCGTGAATGTTGAGGGGATGAGATGTGGTTCTTAAGCTCTTTCTCTCTGATTCTGTACTTTTGATTTAATTTTATGTGATAATTGTAATCAACTCTGCATGGTTATTTTTTGCTATAACTCATTACTTGGACGTTTCGCATCTTTGACTGTTACTCCATGTTGTCTCAGCATCCCTGGTGCGAGTTCCCCTTTCTGCTGCTCTCAGAGGGGGGTGTGACTAAGCGTGGGTGGACTTAAATGTTTAACCCCACCCATTTTTCCTAGCCATCATACATTTAGGTCACACACACATTCATGGAGATTAGAAGTTTGCTTCGTCCAATGAAAATGTTTATACTGGGTTAGACTAAACATTTAACTCCACCCAAGTTTAGCATGGCCCCATTCTCTTTTTTATAAATTGATTTTAATTAAAAACAAATAACAATCCATACAATCAAATCAAACTTAAAAAAACCAAAATTTATCCCCCACAACAAAAAAAAGGTGAATTCTCCACCATGGTGTAATTTCATATTCTCAGTTAAATTTATGCTTTTCTACTTTATTAAATGTTTTAAATATTTTTTTTATATTCTTTGAATATGTAATATTTAATTTGAATTTTATTTCGGTGGGAGTTGAAAAGGAGTCAGTTTTTCTTTCTTTTGTTCAATATAGTTATGTCACTTATTACAGTTGTAAGATACTATTTCTATGTGTGTAAAGTGGGTCTGTTTAATGGGCAGCAATGTATATAGTTGTAAACACATGTAATATTATGGGAAATGTTTATTTTATGTAAATAGAAGATGCTATGTTAACACTGAGGGTTAGTTGAAGAGGGAACATTCATTTCTTTGTTGTTCTATATAAGGAATAAAATGACAGACCCATTCTGACTGCTATTTGCCTTTTTTTGACACCTAATACAACGCAGAGGCCAAGCAGGCCGCAGTCTGCTACACCTTTCATGAACATGTGCCTTTTTATTCAGTGGTGTTCCTGGAATAGTCTCTGACCCCTTGTGACCCTAAATTGGATTAAGTGGGTTGGAGAATGTTATGTCATGTCTATTATGAATTATTATCTGGCCAATGCATATTTATAAACAGTATTTGACAAAAAATGGATAACCCTTGAATATAATGGTTTAACTTGCTGTTTTATAAGAGGCATTGATTTTCTGGGCATTTTCTAAGAAGAAAATCTAAATACTTAATAGAAAACAGAAGAGAAAAAAATCTTTATCTTTTACAGCATAGAATCTTTCATTTTAAAACAGTACACACATGTTCAGTGACTTACCAGCTGAAGATCATGCAGACTCCCTAGAACAGTCCTGGGACCCAAACACAATAAACTATTGTTTCGATTCACCATTCTTCCTTTTAAGTAATACTATTTAAATTTGAATTTTGATGTAGAATAGTACAATGGGAAGAGCTGAAAGATTAAGATGAATCCTGGCATCCCATCCATAGATGATCAATGTTGTTTCTGTGTTACTGCCAAATAAACAATAATAATAATGTGGTAAATGAATACGTATATGCATTCAACTTCCTTAGTGCCTACTCTTAATTTTTTATTTTATAATTAAATTTTGTTTACTTTTCATCATTTCTGGAATAGCAAATAAGTAAAGTTAGTAAATAAACAGGCAGCTAGCATTTTGCTCTGACATCTGCCAGAGTCTATAGGGAATGAACCATTGGAACCATCAAAAACACTTGTTCTCTGCTTCCAACTTTTTTTTTATTGTTAAGCTGCTAAAAAGCAAATCAAAGCAGCATTATTACTGTCCAGATGTTGTAATCAATTTAACAACAGAAAATAAATACTCCGATCCTTCTTCACTGGCCAGTAGCCTAACATATTTCTGATCTTGTACAAATACAACAAGCATTACAAGCGACATGTTAACATTTTATAGGAGCCATTAAACTCTTATTGTACGTTCACAGCGTTTTTTTCAGCTAGATGGTTATTTTAACGTGCTCAAAGCAAACGAAACTAATCACATTAACAGGTGATGGCCTACTTTTCCTAATTCACTTGAAGGCTTGTGAAACATTTCTCAGTATCAATGATGGCAGCAGTTTTCAAAGCTAGCTATTTGGAGCTAGAGCTTTTGAAAACTGAGATAGATAAGCTTTAACTTTCTTTATTACTAAAAATAATTTCATATCTCATAGCATGTTTTGAAAAGGCATCCCTATTGAAGTGGCATCTTCAAAACTACTTGTATATAGGGTGCTGGAGAGGCATAAAAAAAAAAAAGAAACGTGGAGTCACCAGTAATTCTGGCTTCTGTAAAAAGAACTCAGATTTATATTTCAAAATCCCTCAGACAACAGTTTAGAGTGAAGGACTTGATCTTGGGGATGAGTTTATTTGTAGGTGTTGGTCTTTGAAGGGGTCATGTCAGCATTTTATAAAAAAGCAATTCACACATTTTTGCTGTCTAAGTGCCACATACAGTAAATGTTTCTCTTGTATTCTGACCATGATCTATCTTAAATAAAAAAGCTGATTGAAATATGTACTGCTAATCGAACTCATAACTAAATAACCATTAAATATGACTAAATAGAACTAGAGGGCCTTGCCATCTAGCTTACAGTATATTCCCTAACATGGTTGATTTCTTGCATTATTAAATGAGCAGGACAAGATAGTTGTAAATGAGATTTTTCAGAATTTAAATATTTGGTGTGTTTGATCATTAGAAGAGAAAACAATCTCTGTAATCCAATACTATATGTTCAGATCAATTCCTGAGAATTTTTTTAAACACAGAAGTAAGTTAGTTAAATAGTATTTGACATCACATCCAAAAACCCACTTTGTCCGATTCAGGGTTAATGCTGTGTACAAGGAGGGAATATCCTTAATCAAACAGGACCCCGGTCCATCCCAGGGTCCAAGTCAACCTAACCTGCACATCTTTGTGCATATGGAAGAAAAACCAAAGTACAACACTTATGGAGCCATATAGTATGCAGAACGTGTCAGCTCCAAACAGGCAGCATCAAATTGTGAGATTTGATCTCAGGATGTTGGACTGGAAAAGCTGGAAAAGTAGCAAAACTGTTTTGTAAAAGTGCTTTTTAAGTAAGTCTAAAAATAAAGTATTTTAGTGTGCACATGGCAGGAAATACTCTATCTCAATGTGACTTCACGTCATCATTAATATTGGTGAAGGGAGTTTGCATGAGGTGGAAAATAGTTTCATCTGTCAGCCTCCTTCTTTCATTTGATTTGATGCGCTTCATTGTGGAGAAATTGCTTTTTCAAATGTAAGTAATCAAGAACGTGCTTGCTTGTTGCTTAGACTCAAGAAACAGCTTTTGGGTAACAATTTCCAAAACATAATTGCTTGTTTATCCTTTTTGGCCTGGAAAAAAAATTTGGTTAGTAGTACACACATATCTGTCTTTATAGCTCAGGTGGACGTTCTTCAATGACGATGGAAAGGAGATTGTTAAAGAATAAGAAACAAGAATGAAAGCAGACAAAATTTTTCTACTTGCATGAGCAAATCTGTTATTGTAAATGATTTAGCCGTTTTTTTTTCATTCCCTCAAGATTCAGGATGGAGCCAAGTTTCTTTTTTCTTCACTGCAGAAAATTTTAAGGTGATCATTAGAGTGAACCACAATTCTATCATGATATGGCCACATGGGATGTCAAAACAATGACATTGGTATAACTCAGAATGTGAATAACGGAATACATTACTATTCAGAAATGATGGAACAATTTGTTAATCAGTTTGTTGATTAATGAGTGGATGAGTCTATGGTGTCCTGGATAATGATCAGATTGTGAGGTGAAGGACTGTGTTTCTGATATGGATGTGAGCAACACTGGAGTACCACAAGGAATAGTCCTGTCTCCTTTTCTCTTCACTCACTACACCTTCGACTATAAATTTAACACCAGGTCATGTCACGTGCAGAAATCCGCAGATGATTTTGCACTTATGGGGTGTATTGATAAGGGGGATGAGACAGAGTATAGGAGTCAGGTGTAAACATTTGTTATTTGGTGCAGAAAGAATTGTCTGCAACGTAACATTAGCAATACCAAGGAAATGGTTATTGATTTTCACCACACCAAAGAGCCACTACGCCTAGGGCTTCATGTTTAAACTGTGCTTATGCACAAAAATGTTGCGTATGCACAAAAATGTTGCATATGCCCGTTTCCATGCTTACTTTGAGATGTATAAAAACTAAACTTGGCATAACGCCACACACATTTTCATGACAGCCTGCCCCCTTACATATGCAAGTTTCTGCTCGGTTTTGTAAACTGGCAGCAGCCAGCATCAAAGCAGTGCTACTGTTTCTCTGGTCTGCTTTTCTTTTTTAGATTCACATTTAGGATGAGGGTTTTATCAAATAAAAAAAATAATTGCATATTGTTTACAAATTCAATTCACTTGATTGTAATCATTCTGTAAAAATATAATGGTGGACGAAATGGCCAAACTATAGCAACTACCATGGCTACTTTAGTGTTGTTAGAAGAAATCGCAAACAGAAGAATTAGAAGAGGGTGCATATTTATAGATTATGATCACTGGCTTCTAAGTTGGTTTCGATTTCCAAGAGCTATCCTCTTGGAGCTATGTGTGGTGAACTGGTGCCGGCTTTACAAAGGCAGACTTTGAGGAATTACGCTCTACCTGCTGCTTTGCAACTTCTGTCCACTGTTGAGTTTTTAGCCACAGGAGCTTTTCAACATGAACTTGTTGACTGATCGGGTATTTCTCTGTCATCACTGAGTCATGCCATGTCATAGGATTGTATCATCCTCTTGTCATCCAGATATATAAGACTTACTTACACTGTGGTTGAACTGGGAAACATCAAAGAGCAATTCACAGCAACGTCAGGTTTTCCAAATGTAATCAGAGCAGTCAACTGCACGGACATTGCTATTGCAATGGCGCTGGACAAGTTACATCAGCCAGGGATGAATCACAAAAAGAATGAGCTGGCATTACATCATATTTATCATATATGTGGAGGTTTGCAGAATAGTGAGCATTCCTATCTCTTAGCTGAACAATATATATTATTATTTAAGCCATATCTGCCAGGGTTGTCAATGTGTTTACTTGTATCAAGAAATACTGACATTGTCCCATCATTTACCTATATTCTTACACATATAATCCACAGTGTCTTTGGCTAGTGGGATTTCTTGTATTCAGCATTTATCCTTATATACTAATTATGGAATGACTGGCACTTTCACTCTGAGAAATGGTATCTTGGCACAAGCAATGTTAGATACTGCAGCATAACTTACTTTTCAACGCTTTTAGTTGCTTTTGTGAGTAATGAAAAAAGGAGTTTATTGTCTTAAGGGGGGGTCATCATACTTTTGATCCAGATTTAATTTTGTTTCTTAAAAAATCCATAATGTTTCAACATCAGTGTCAGTTAAGGTTTGCAGTGGGTTTAACTACATATCTTAATTTATTATTGAATCTAATTTACATATCTCATGTTTTGCATGCATTGTCAAATTGGTAGGATTTTTGCCACTTGTATCATTTTTCCTGTTAAAAATTAATTGGAGAATTTTTTGGTGGTAGCACCACCATTAATATGATATAGTGAAAACATATAGTAAATTAAAATCTATTAAATTTAACATGGAATTCCCTTATTCAGGCTGCTTAGAAATTACACCTTTCTTCTTGCTGAACTGACAGTCTGATTATATGCTGTATATTTACAAAAAACAAAGGGAGTCTGATCTAAATTTTTTGCAAAACTGGTGTCAAGTATTTTTGTAGTATTTTAGATTTATTCAAATGCTAAAGTTAGTCTTTTGAAAAACTGTTCTAAAAAATCTCTTTCAATCTTATAATGTTACTCAGGTACACATGCAGCATGTATAATTCAAAATGTTTTCAGAAATTATTTAAATAAAATTCCAATGTGCCATTCAGCAGATTCACAGAAGTCCATCTTTAATGGAGTGCCATTATGTTTTTACTGGTTTCTTTAATCCATTACTGACCCTACATAGGAATCATTTGCATTTTAGAAATAAAAACTGTGGTGGGACTATATCAGCATTTTTCTTTATGTGTGCAGACTTCTCTAACATTATCATTAAATAATTTAACTAATAATATCTGTCCCATTTTTTGCTAATGACTAGAGAAACGTGCAAGGTTACACACTGTTGAAGTTACAAAAAGTCAATCAGACAATGGGATGCTGGTACCTGTCTTGTCTCAATTGGCATCAGATCATTGTGATACCCTCAGGCATCATTGTCATCTAACAACATACAACAAGACACTGCAAACAACTGGCACAACTTTCTACAGGCATGTTCTTTCTGTACTGAGATTCTGTGCTTCTTTGTAAAAGGAGCATCTTACTGCTGGCCTCTTTGCCACAAAGTAAAAGGAACACACATATACTGTAAGGTTTCTTTGGTGGCCTTTGTTCCATCAGGTGGTTGTCCTCAGATCCATTCTGATCAGTGTACGATTTTCTGCTCAATGCATTTCTAATATTGATCTGCTTTCTTTTCTTTTTTTTAAATAACTGTGTGTACTTTTAAGAGATCTAATTGGTACTTCTTCTTTGGCCTGCACTGCATAGCTTTGCATGGTAAGAGCTTGAACTAGAAATGCTAATAAAAAAAGGAAGGTCCATCCTTTTAAGGCCGAGAATAGGGGTCTGTAGTCTTCAAGTTCCATTGAAAACTTCACGTTGGTCACAACCATAGACAAAAACCAATGGTAATCCTAGAACAGGATTGCAGTGAAGTGAAGGCATTTTATTAAACTACAATACTTACTTACTTTAAGCATATGATGGAAAATTTGAAAAAAGTTATTTAAGAAGGCAAAGTTGTGGGTTATTATAAACATTTTAATAAATTAAATGAATTAGGGAGGCTTAGTACTTATTTTGCACAACTTCTGATAGGGCTGTCCCCCATTACGCAGAAACACCATTGATAAAAAAGATTGACAAAGCATTGTGTATATCAAAGCAGAAGATGATTTATTCAATAAATATGAGGCTGCCGTGCTAAAGAAATTATTGAATTCGGATCCAGACAAGATGTCTGATTATTGTGAATTATTAAATTTAATATATTAGCTAAAAATGTCTAATATCATCACTGAGATTAATGTAATCCATGTAGCAGAAGCTTGTAGTTACAGTGAACAAAGATCTGAAAGCAAAATGCCATGATAATGAAACTCTTTGGTATAAATGAGTAAGTCATTCATGATTAAGTAGCATGTCATGCTTGGAGTAATTGCTTTAATTAGCTATTGAACAGGTTTCTGGGTTAATATGACAACAGGTTTATACTGAATTTGATTTAGTAGGAGCAGTTAATGATTTTATTATTATCTTCTACCCATTCTGCAAAATTATGTGATTAGCAGCAGGAAAGAAACGGATCCTATGTTTGTTATTATAAAATCAATTTCATGCCTGAGCAAACTATCTCTGGCATTCTTTCTTTTTTGTTGTCATGATATTTTTTCATTTGGTTGGGAAAGCAAGCTTAAACCAGAGGTTAAAACACTAACCCACACGTTCACTTATATTTCTGACTGGAATGCATTAAATAAGTGAAAATTTTACGCATAACATGAAGTTACAAATAACAAAAGATAAACTTAACTGTTTTTTTCTAGTAAGCAGTCTTGATAATGAACATGTAATAATTTGAAATGTCTACAATAATTCAAAATATGAGGCAACAACGGCTAAGCATTTTTTTTTTGAGCTGCAGTATCGATCATTTGCTAAGTGCTCTGTTATAATGTTGACTGTGAAAAAAGTTATATCAGGACACTGCATACTTTGCCTCTGGAGACCATATTGGCTGTTATTGTAGTTTTGGTTTTAGCTGACTATGTAGCCCATGTCTGATTAGTTATTTCCCTGACCTTTCTACAGTAATTCTCTGTTCAGGGATATTGGGCACTAGAAGTTGGATTCCTTTAAAGCAGATGTAGTGCTTTAGTCCACAAAAAATTAAACAGTCTTCTGATGTGACAGTGAGCTTCGCTGCCTTTGGGTATTATCTCTGGGCAGAGGAGTATATGGAAACATGTCACAGGAGCACTTTTGCTTAAGGAAATTCTACCTCACTTCATGGAACAGGACTTATATTTAAAACCCTGGGTATCCACAGAGGTGCTCAGTGAGATCATGCTGTGGTTCACCAGGTGCTAGAAAGGGTAGATACAGGTTGATGATATGATGTTGGATTGGGGGAGTTGCTAACAAGTGAAACGTTCTAGAGCCATGCTGCTTGATGTTATTCTGACCCTTGAAGTGACTCAAACTGGGGACTTGAACTACCTTTTCCTGGCCTTAGTAGGCAACAGTTTTGGTTAGGTGCTGGCTTGTGGTGCTTGAGGTTTTGTAAAAGAACAAGCCTGTTTTAGGCAGTAAATAAATGATACTATTTACTGTTAACATTAAGATTATAGAAGAGTGAGATAAAGAGATTATAGAGAGTGTGAGAAAATCAGTAGTCCTTCTAACACCAGGGAAAAGATCACATGAGCAGAATTTAATATCCAGCCATAATGCATGGATGAAGCTGTGGTGTGAACAAGAAGGTCTTTTCTCAGCCACTGGAATGTCATTTATCACAAAAATGTCCTTAACTGACAAGATGGACTACATCTACAGGAGAAAGTGGCAAATATTGTTGGAGCTACATTCTTTAGGGAAATGTGCAAACATTTAAACTACACAGTGTGTGGGGGTAGAAACTGAAGAAGACACAAAAAAGTCAACCCAACCAAAAGGAAACTCAACCAAAAACTCAAAAATGAATTGTCCTTGTTTAAAATATTGAGAAGCATTAGAAATAAAATGCATGAACAAAAGGCAACCGTATTGAGTTGGGACTATGATATTGTAGGAATTAAAGAGTCATGGCTAAATGAGAGTGACGGAGAGAAATATAATAATAGTGGCTACACATGCATCAGGAGAGATAGACAAGGAAGGAAAGGAGGGGTGTGATGCTATATCTGAAAAATGTATTCAGGGTCACATCTTCAAGATGGTAGAAGGAAACATATCAGAATCACTATGGGTTAGACTGGTAAGGAAAAGAGGTAGAGATTTGATTATTACAGTTTGCTAAAGGCCGCCAAATTCTGACAGTAATTTAACATATTATTTAATCAAATAAGACATGTGCAACAAGGAGGACATAGTGGTCATGGGTGATTTTAACATTCCAAACAAAAGAAGAAACTGAAATGGCACAGATGGCAAATTACTGTTTCTTCGCCAGCTTGTCTCAAACCCAACACGTGGTGACACCTGTCTAGATCTCATCTTTTCAAACAATAAAGGCAGAGCAGCAAGAACAGAAGTTACTGATTAAGCAACAGTGAACACAACATGGTAAAATTTGAGATAATTTTTAAAAACATGCAAATGTTCGCCTAAACAAAGACTTATAACTTGAGGAAAGCACACATTATGGGGATTAGGAAGTGTCTACAAAACAATAAATGGGGCAACAAAAACTCAGCAACTACAAATGACAGGTGGTGTCACTTCAGAGATCTTCTGATTCAGGCTCAACATAAGTTTGTTCTGAAAAGCAATAAAACAAAAAGACTAAAGAATAGTCCAAAATTGGTAAATAGCAGCATTATCTAAAAAAAGTAAAACTGAAATGGTCACTGCACATGAAAATAAAAAAGCCAGATAATTCTGACCTAGAGGAATACTAGAAAGTACAGCAAGAAATCAAATGTCAAAAGAGAAACCAAAATAAAAATCGCTAGTGAAGCCAAAAAAAACAGCAAGCAATTTTTCAAAACTGTTCCAGTAAAAAAACGATAAGAGAATTTAAGAAACTTTAAGGACATGAATGGAGAAATTATTGAAAATGAGGAGGAAATAGCAAAAGAACTGTAGAATGCCTCATGCAGATGTTAAAACCAACTCAGAGTTAATAGATTTTAAAATAGAAGACTCAGAAGTGGTTCAAGCTATCAATCAAAACCCCTGAACCTCATGAGATCTTGCCAATGTCTAGCTTGGGTCATAGAGTGGCACAGGAGACAGGGTTTCCAAGGAAGACTAACTTTATTGCTGAACAGGCAGAAAGAGACACAAGAGTTTATTCAACAAGAGCACATAAGTGCCAGGTAGCAACTGGCAAACTTCGAACACAAAGTCTTCTTCATTGAGCAGGTTCAGTGTCTCAGAAGCAGCGGTAGGGGCAGACGTGGTCTAGGGAAAACGGGACAGAAAGTGAGCAATTGGTTGGCTGGAGCTCGGTCTTATAAATGTTCTAAACATCGTATGAGAAGCATGATACACGGTAAGGCAGCAAAGCTGCGGCTGATCCCACAAAAGAGCTGATTCAGAGTGTGTTTATTTCCCATTAAAATACTGTTTAGGTGGGGTTTTTTGAAGGGCAGCCATGTTTCTTTGCCATTGGTTTACTGTTTAACAGACAGCTTATAGCTAAGACAGCATCAGCACGTAGCAGCCATTGTTACAGTAGGACTACGGAGCAGAGGAGCCGCCGTCTTGAGTGACCACCACTACTGAATCAAACCAATTGTATTGAAAGAAATTAAAGACATCATCTATAAACCCTTATTAGGCATATTTTGGCAGTCACTTCAGAAAGGGGAAGTGCAAGTAATTACAGACCAATTAGTCTTACTTCTGTGCCATGCAAAATTATGGAAACTATGAGAAATAAATTAGAAAATTAACTAAGCAAAAATAATATTCTAAATAGCAGCCAGCATGGGTTTGTGAGAGGAAGGTCCTGCCAAAGCAATATTTTAGATTTTTTTGAAGAAGCAACTGGATTAGCTGACAAAAACAAAGCATACAACATAATTTACCTAGACTTTCAAAAGCATTTGATACAGTCCCACACCAAAGATTTATTTTGAAACTAGAAGCTGTAGACATCAGAGGAAACCTACAAAACTGGATCTCTAGTTGGTTAATCAGCAGGAGTCAAAGAGTACAGATAAGAGGAGTCCCTCAGGATTCTGTCCTTGGACCGTTAGTTTTTCTAATTTATATTAAAAAACTTGATTCTGGTATAGTTAGTAAACTGTAAATTTCACAGATGACACTAAAATGGTAGACACTGAGGAGACAGCAAAAAGAATTCAAAAAGACCAGGACAAGTTTCAGAACTGTGCAAACACTTGGAAAATGCATTTCAATACAGAAAACTGCAAAGTGCTACATGTGGGCAAAAGGAACATCAGTTATAAATTCAAGATACGGGTAAATGTTGACACAACATTTTCATTGACTAAGCAATGCATGGAAGCAATTAAAAAGGCAAATAAAATGTTAGGCTATATCATAAAAACTATTGAATTTAAATCAAAGGATGTTATGCTCAAATTATATAATGCACTAGTAAGACCGGATCTGGAGTATTGCGGGCAGTTCTGATCACCACAGCACAAGAACGACATAGCAGCACTTGAAGATGTGCAGAGGAGAACAGCCAGGTGTCTCCCAGGACTTAAGGACGTGTCCTACTTTGACAGCCACGGAAAGTTAAACCTGTTTAGTCTTGGACAGGGGAGACTGTGTGGGGACGTAATCCAGATATTTAAAATCCTCAAAGGCATTGATAAAACTAATCCATCAAAGATTGTTAGACTCTGGAAGAAAATGCAGAGACATGTAGTTGAAACCTTGACAACCTTTAAGAAGTGTGTGGATGAGATATCGGGAGAGCTTAGCTATTAGCTAAACAAACAGCCTTTATGGACTGAGCGGTCTCCTCTCATTTGTAAAATTTCTTATGTAATTCAGTATAAAGTCTTAGGCATGGGCAGTTTTGATCAATTAATAAAATTGCTAGAAAGTGTAGTAAACAGAAAAAAGACATGTTAGTTTTCGGTGTTAACTACCCTTTGACTTAAGAACAACAGCAATTCTCTTAGGTCCACTTCTTGCAGTTTTGAAGATAATTATATGGTAAACTGTTCCACATACATTGCAGAATTTGCCACAGTTCCTCTGCAGAATTTAGCTGTCTTCCTTGTAATTCCAGATTGGCTCAATGATGTTGAGGTCAAGGATTTTTGGTGGCCATATCATCTGTTATAGAATTTCATGTCATGTTTTTTTGCAGAAAGTATTTTTGTGATTCCAGATGTGTGTTTGGAGCCTTTGTCATGCTGCAGTATGAAGCTCAATCTGATCAGATGCTTCACTGATGGTATTGCATGATGGATAAGAATCTGCCATTTCTTTTTAGCTCTGAATGGGCATTAATTTTGATCAACTCACCAAGGTCATTTCTGGAAATTCAGCCTCAAACTGGCAGAGAGCCTCCACTGTGCTTCACTGTTGTGTGTAGACATTCAGCTTCAGTATGTATTGTTCAACAGCACTTTGGTGAAATTAAAAATTTTAACTAATCAGTTAAGAGAGCCTGCTTCCATTTTTCTGCAGCGCAGTTCTTGTGTTTTCATGCATACAGTAGGTCTGTTATTTGGCTTTGTTTCCAACTAAACATAAATGGCTTTTTGGCCACACTCTCCCATGATGACCATAAGACTTCTTCGGACAGTAGATGGGTGTTTAAGGGTCCTAGTGGTTTCTGCTAATCTAGAGCTGATAGCAGTGCTGGTCATCTTCCAGTGTCAAAGGAAAGTGAGCTTGATGCATTTATCATTAGCTGCACTATTTTCATGGCTAACCACTGTGTTTTTGGGCTCGTCCTTGCCCATTAGTTTGTGCTTCTGCAGAAGAGCTTGGATAGAACATCCACAAACACTTATATGCCACAAAATGTCTTCTTGGGAGAGACCTTGATGATGCAGGATGACCACCTTGTGTCTTGTTGCTATACTTACTTTTGCCTTGGTGTACGATTTGCATTTTAAACCATCACATCTACCACAACCTCATCTTTTTAGTCTGGTTGTCCCTGCCCATATTTATTCTCTCTACATAGCTTTTTTAGTTTCAGTTGTTCACTTTTGTTCAATCTACACATTATGTCACTGATTATTAGCATCTGTTTGTTATATTTACTTAATCAAGCACTGGGCTTTATGCCTACAAAACCTGGAAAGTGGTTTATTAGTATGTTAAGTTTCTTTTTTTAAGGATATTCAAATACAGTATCTTATTCTTGTAATGTTTCATTTGTTGCAAACGGAATGTTTGGAAATCTACAATACACACTAATCCAGAAGGCAATTTTTTGCGAACTATCTAAAGTGCCTAAGATACTGTGTATATATACAGGTATAAGTTCTTATAAATAAACCCTAAAACGCTAAATGGCACCTTGGCAAAAACAATGTTAGATGCTACATTACACCTTACCTTTATGTCATTTACTATATATATATATATATATATATGTTTTAGTAAACAAGTACAAAATATCCAGTGTCATTTGATCCCATAAGAAAGCAGATCAATATCAGCTCTTAAAACAATCTGCAATTCTAGCATTGGACTGGCACATGAGAGGAGAGAGGATCAGGAAGGTCATTCAATTAAAAGAAAATAATTCAATGGGGACTAAGGAGACCCTCTGCAACTGTAGATAAACAGAAGCCACCATTAACTGTTATGTCTTGTTTTAGAAAGTGGCTTGAAAGTGGTTAATCATTGTAGTTACTAAATTAAGATAGATGTACTTTACTGTAGGTACAAGGGGACAATAACCCATCTACACCCATAAATGGTAGCAAAGGGTTTCCATTGTGGAATGTGTTAGACCTTCATAGAAGACAAAGACTGTACTGTCCCTCTTTTAATTATAAAATGGAGTTCTGAGGGGAATGGAAAGAATTGCACTGTGCCAGAGGATTTTCAAAGAACAGAGCCTCTAGGGGACAGACATTCACAAGTAGACCCCAGAAATGATTCCAGTGATTGCTCCAGCATTAACCACTGGATATTCTGCATATGTGAGTCTAAATATGAGAGGTAAAAATAAGGTCAAATGGCAGTGGACTAGTACAGCCTGAGGTCTGTAAATAGGAGATGAAACAGAGTGGGATGTGAGTGGTACAGTATATGTGGTGTTGTGGTTGAAGTAGGTTGAGTTTCAAGACTCCACACTTGCTAGACAAGGACTGGATCAGATAGTGGTTCCCAACCTTTTCTATGCTCCACACCCCTAGAAAATGTTGGATTTATGTTCACACCCCCTATAAAAGTAATATAATATTTGCAGATGAAGACGTCAAATCTCTAATTCTTGATACACAAATTGAATCACATATAGTACAGTGGGTGAACAAATTAAACTCAGAAAAATACATTTTTAACTAAGTGCATAAAGTTTAAATATAAATTGAGCAATTTACCTTTATAAATCTCAATAATTTTCCAAATATGTCCCCCATAAAGTTTAGACACTTGATTAATGATCCAGAGTTTGGGGTGTCCCACAAAGCATTGAGTGCTGTGAGGAAATGACACACAATCAATGCTCAAGGGGACTGGGGGATTGGAGGCTGCTGTGAAGCAATGGGTGCTACCACTAGGCAATGAAACATAGTTGACGAGCGTTATCCTCTGGTAACACCTGCACTGAAGTTCAAAAACAGATGCGCTGCACAGTTAAAAGAGCTGTGCTACTGCCAGGACCGCCAGCAGAACAAATGGGATGAGTTTAAGCAGCAGGTGTTGCATCCAATTCAGTCCCCCTTGTCACCCTCTGGCAAAAATGTCAATCAAACCTCAAAGTCAGTGACCTTTCTTAATCAGGGCTTACACAGAAATCAGTATTAGACCTCTCCCTCCTGTATGTATCACTGCAAGGTCTAAATTTCATCCTCTTAAAAAAAAAAGTTATTTTCCTTTAAAAATACTGCAGCCATAGCAAGGAACCTGCAAGAATGCGTATTTCTGCAGCTCATTCACAAGAAACAATTGTGCGTGCAACGTTTCATTCTTTCCATAATGTAGAACATGAGCACTAACTAACAAATGATCTACAAAATTATGGCACATTACAAGACACCGACTGCACTATAATAAAGTTGGACAACGTACCTTATTTGATTTTGGCGAATTGTGACACAGCCTTCCACTTTGTTGCACCTCCTGAAATGTTGTGCAGGAATCCCAGTTTGAGCTAGGGGTTCCTTTCTTTTTGTTTTCATTCGACACATTCTGTTCCCCCTATAATGCTTCATCAGTTTGTAAATATTTGTACGTTAATAAAGCAGAATACACTGATATAAACTGGATTCTTTGCACTTTTTATTCCAGGCTAGTGTGGCAGATGCTGTATTGCAGAGGGCATAATAAATCAGAATCGTTGGTCAAAGAATCAAGCCATCTTTGAAATCTTATTTAATGCCAGACTTTGAAATAATTTTACAGACATTGCATTTCTCGACCAAGACAAGGGGGTTAATCCCATGTCTTTGTTAACAAGTGCTTCCCCGGTTCTCTGTGCTATTCAGATATCTGTTCTTGGGAAGCACACATGGCATTACAGGTGGATTTGAGGAAGACAGATCACAGAGTAGGCAGACTAAAGCAATTTATCTGTAATGTCTGAGCCTTCATAAATTTGATCTAGTCTTTCAACTTTAGAAATAAAGAGCTTATTAGGCTACGGATTCACCAAAACATATATTTTATTTTTTGTTTATTTTCTGTTTACTGTTATACCATAATCGTAAATAACATTAAAACATTTCCTGGCTATTTACCCAAGGTTGCAGGCATTAGCCTGTGTTGGAATAAAGGTTCCATATCACAATGCTGATTAGTTTTTTTTATTTTTTGATGTTCAAAGAGAAGGGGAAAATTCTTATGATCAAAAATTGTCCAGATACCACGGGTGATAACACGATGATACAAGTAGAGAGTATGTAATTTATGTGTCCTTTCATATTAGAAAACTCTTACCTTAGTCTGTAACTACAGTTATTTTGGGGTCTCAGGGAGTGATCTTCTTTTGCTGGCATAAGATCAATCAGCTAGGGATTAGTAATTACATGATCACCTTCATCCAACTACATTAACATTTTTATTTTTCATGCTGATGTTGTCTTTTCTTTCTCACTGCATCTGGAGTCCCCTCACCTCCCCACTAAGTTACATATTTGGCTGCATTCCACTTTACGAAATCCATTTCCCTTTGGAGTATGGGGTGCTTAAGAAGTCTGACTTTTGGGCTGAGTCTTTGGCCAAAAACAGAGCCAAGTCCCCGATAAGAGATTTAAAGCAAGCTGTTAAGATTTTCAAACTGGATAACAGTTCATTTCCTGGGCTGACTGAATTTGCTTAAGTAATAATTGGAGCAAATGTATTTCCAACAAAAACTGAAAAAAAAATTGCTTTTAAGTCAATCTCATTGATGGCCTTGATTATTTGACATGACCTGTTGGTAGGACACTTCAATATTCTCTAGAACATAGAGAGATGTCCCTTTGTTTTTACAGTAGTCTTTTTAGGAGATATCATGTAGTATGGATTGATTGTAAAACATTTGTTTGCATGAAAAAAGTTGCCCTTGTGCATCTTTCATCAGAAATTCAGCCTGGATGTGACCATAGCTCAAATGAGATGTGCACAATGTCAAAAAACTCATATGAACTGGTTGTGCCTTTTCAGGTTGGACTCATCGAAACCCACAAAAAACAGTCTCTGTTGTAATTGAACTTTGATGATGGAAAACAGGATAACTTAATGCTCTGTCAGAAGTACAAGTCAAAGTAGTGGTAACAATCACAGAAAACCTAAAAGGAATGAAAAAGAGGAAAACAAGGCACTACACTAGAGAAGAGACTTTCACAAACTGATGGAAGGAATGCTAGAGCAACGGACTAAGTCAAGACTCCCTATTGTTTCCTTTGACCCCCATCACATGACTGTCCCATGATTAGTGTAGTCAGGCCATGGAGGCAAAAGCACCACACATTACTTAATTTGTTTACTTAGGTCCATTTTTTGTTTATTATTGTAGAAGCTTTGTTTTCAGCTCCTTCTACTTCCCTTCTGAATACATTTTTTCATTTGAACTTTACTGAAAAAATGTCATGCTTTATTGCCTTGAGCGTTTCTATTTTCTTATTAGTCTCTGAGAGACTAAATACAGACTTAGGTTTTGACTATATTGGCAGTTGTGGTTTGTACTCCTTGCCTAAATGAGAAACCCAAGAAAATCTAATTGAACTGCTGGAAAAATTGTGAAAAAAATTGCTGCAAATTGGCATTGTGCACAGGTTTGATTTTGAACATGACATCTTAGATGACTGTTAGCTTACAAAATGGATGTGCTCAGTTTTGCTGACTGTGGTTGCAAGCCAACCAGCTCAATGAATAACCTGGGGAAACAAGAGAAGATCAGACCTACAGTTGTGATGGTGGTCATCTGGTATGTCTGTACTGATGTACTAAAGTTGCTAGATATGTTATTGTGTGTAATGGCAGTCACCATGAGAAAGAGTGCTACAAAAGTGCCAGGCACTGTTTCAGCTTTCAACATGGAAATAAGGACGCTGCTTATTGCACTCTTTTGAGTCTGAGTCTTCAGCAGTTCACACACTTATCTGATGGCTTTTACTGTAACTAAAATGTGTCTGTGGTTTGAAGGTTGATTTCTTATTATGAAATATTTTAGTAATGGATTGGTAATCACAGCACATTATAGACCTTGGCAAAACTATTTAATCTTGAGATGAGTGCATTGTTTTTTACTAACATAACTACTAGACTTCAGACATTAACTATTCTTTCACTGCATTGAAGTGATTACGATCAAACTGAAAGTCCTAACACATCCACCTGTATTGTGGATTCACTTTGTTTTCATTATATTTTTTTAAATCGCTGATGTCTGATCCATCTTATATAAGACATTCTAGTGCACACCCATGCACACAATCACACCTTTCCATTCTGAGTCAATTTATAGTTGGTGATAATTTTAACACGTGTGTATTTTGGATATGGTAAGAAACTGGACTATCCAGAGAAATCTGACACAAACATGAGGACACTGTGCAAACAGACAGACATTGATTGGCTCGGGCATTAGGGTTCAGTACTGGGAGCTGAGAAGTAACTGTATCAACCACTGTGCCACAATGCTCAGGCAAAGATTAATTGGCCATCACTGCATGGCCACATTATTCTGAATGTGAAAAGAGATATTAAAAGTTAGCATTTAATGACAAATTAACAGAATGGATATCACAGCAGCATGCCGCCATTATAAGTATCTTCAGACATGCTGCTTACAAGTAACCAAACTATGTTCTAGAGGTGGACTTGGGCAGACCCCCGGGTTATCTCTTTCCCTTTCCCAGGCGTGAGAGGAGGTAATGGTGACTTTACAATCCTTGAGGTTTACTCTGCAGGATAAGCTGACCTTATCTAATCTGAATCTCTGAAACCAGAAAAATGGAACAATAACAATCTAGGCCAACTTAATGTTGAAAAGATGTATCCTGTTTTTCAGAGCATAAAAAACAATACAATAAAACGTTAAATGAAGGCTTTTTCAAATACAATATGCTGTGTTATTTTGTGTCTAACATATAACCTCATGAAACAGCTATAGTACAAATAATAAAGACAAAGAAAGGACTTACCATTCAGATACACTGACACAGAGATTCTTCCTTTCTCTTCAACTTTCAAAATGGAATGTTTGATTCAATGAAATCTCCATTATTTTAGTAATCACAATCATGAGCAATAGTATAAAACTTTTCTTTTTGTTCATAACTACTTTCAGCCTTAAAAATAAAAACCTGTAAAATAGTCAGTATTATTTTTCAAATTTATAGATAGATAGATAGATAGATAGATAGATAGATAGATAGATAGATAGATAGATAGATAGATAGATAGATAGATAGATAGATAGATAGAACTTAATTTGTCCCAGAAGCTCAAGGAATATTGTGATAAACAACAGCAACAAATTCCCTTAATTACACAGCTGAATTACTAAAAAGAAAGAAAAATGTATGATTTGGCTATGTTGGCTGACACTGTTCCACAGTCACAGTGAGGTATTGTCAAAGCTCATCGCCATAGATACAAAGGAACCTCAGTAGAATTACTTGACAC
The DNA here is from genome assembly GCF_900747795.2 of Erpetoichthys calabaricus. Taxonomy (NCBI): domain Eukaryota; kingdom Metazoa; phylum Chordata; class Cladistia; order Polypteriformes; family Polypteridae; genus Erpetoichthys; species Erpetoichthys calabaricus. The sequence goes on along the minus strand of NC_041397.2, from coordinate 65,394,053 downwards.
ACTTCTATTGAATAATTCTTTAGATAAATGTGCTTAATCCTAGTGTGTCAGATAAAGGACGTGTAACATTTTCCATAATGATCACCAGCTTGGTCTCTCTTCCAGTACTACCTCCAGCAGGTCCAGCTAGCATCCCATAGCTGAACCTACCTTCTTAATAAGCCTCTCTTGAAGTGATGTTAATAGCCCAGCATATCACAGTATATACAGTAAATCCTCACTGCCTATTAGATAGATAGATATTACAGAGGAACAGAACATGCAAAGGATGTCTCAACTCACATTAAAGGAACACCGTTTCTTCAACAAGAAAAAAAGTGTCTGCTCTGCTCTTTCTTATTTAGTACCTCTGCCTCATGAGGCCAGTGCGGCCGGTAATTGATATGGACCTGCAGTACTTGTAGCAGTGCACCACATCCACTCCCTGAATAATGGCCATCTGTAATAGTGAAAGTCAATAATCAGTTCATTGGTCTTGGTGATTTTAAGTTGCAGATAACCCTATTAGCACCAAGAAACAAAGTTCTCCACCTGACTCCTATACTCTGTCTCATCCCCCTTATCAATACACCCCATACATGCAGAATCAACAGAGACTTTCTGCAGGTGATATGACCTGGTGTTATATTTGTAGTCAGAGGTGTACAGAGTGAAGAGAAAATGAGACAGGACTGTTCCTTATGGTACATCACATCCATATCAGAGACACAGCTTCACAAAGTGCTATTCATTATCCAGGACACCATAGGATTATCCACCTGCATATCCCTGAGTTTACCTCTTAACAGTGATGACTGGATGATATGGAAGTCAGTTAAGAAATAAAAAAAAAAACATGATCGTCACAGTGCTGCCAGCTCTGTTCAGAAGGGAATAAATATTGTGAAGCAAGTAGATAATAATATGCTTCAATTTTTCTCCAATAGACACACTGCAGTAGGTCCAAGTGGTCTTACATAAGAGGGTCGACATATCTAAGGGGTTCAAAGGTCTACATGATGTGGGATATAAGGGCCACTGGTCTGTAATCATCAGATGTTGTGGCACGCGGCTGGGGGTGGTGCCCAGCCGGGATGCCCAGGAGGGCAGGAGGAGGGCTCATGCCTCCTCCGGACCACGAGGGGGCGGCCGCCCTGGTTCCTTTGAGGGCCACGGGTGCAGGGCTTGGAAGCCCAACCCTGTAGGGGCCCGTGGTCTCCGCCAGGGGGCGCCCCCATGTCTGAAAGACCCGGAACCCCAACACTTCCGCCACACCAGGAAGTGCTGGGGGAAAGAAGACAGGGAACACCCGGAGGGCTTCCGGGAGTATAGCCGGCACTTCCGCCACATAGGAGAGTGTCTTAGGAGTGTTGGGAATCACCTGGAGCCCATCCGGGTAATTATAAAAGGGGCCGCCTCCCTGCAGAGAAGGACTGGAGTCGGGTGAGGAGCGGACAAGGTCGAGTGCAGGAGAGTGGAGGTGGCTTGAAGGAACAGGCACTGTATTGGAAGAGGCCTGGACTTTGGGGGAGTTTGGTGCGAGAAGCACTGGGTTGTGCACTTTATTGGACTGTATTATAGTGTTTAATAAACGTGTGGTGGATTGTACAATGATGTCCGTCTGTCTGTGTCCGGGCAGCATATCACAGTGTACAGATTCCTGCCTTCTTTGAAAATGGAAAATTACAGGATGATTTTGCACCTTTTTAATAGCATTCACATACTTGTAACCTAACTTTTAGTTACAATTAATCAAAGGTTGCAAACCTATGTAATTACTTTAAAAAGCATATGTATTTGTTGTTTAATTAAATATTTCAGCACAGAAAACTGCAGTTATGAAACAACAAATCAACAATATGTTTTATACAGCAGCCCACAAAAGACAAACTTATTTGTGTGGTTTTGCAAATTTTTGTCCAAACTGTCTAATAGAGTTTTATCAATCTGTTCAGCTCAGATCTCTTACTTGATTTCTAAATTGTCTAATCAAATTGTCAAAAGTTCACATGTTAACCTTTGTTTTTTAGGCCTTGAGAGTCACCAGTCCATTTTTGAGCCAAATGGATTCTTAGGTTGAGTTTCTCCCAAGTGAGAAAAAATAAACTTGTCACAAGTTAACGTTTACCAAATGTCTCTCAGACTGTTCATTTGTTGATTTGGCTGGAGACGAGTGGTGTCTTTAAAGTGGGATTACAAACAACTGGATTTAAACAGAATGAGAGCTGTTATAAAAACAGACCTGACAGGTTAGTCAATGTGGTGGGACAATGAAATATGAATGCAATGTGAAACCATATATTGAGTTTTGCTGGTGGTTGATTCATTAAGCACAATACAGAAGACTCAAATTCACGGTAAATTCAGATGCCAACATTTGCTAACAATAATGTAAAAGTAACTCCTGGGTGTCCTTAAGCATTAGCTGCTTTCTTAAATTCCTTAAAGAATGAAATGATAATTAATTTTATTAAAGAGAATGTTGACAAGCAAGAGGAGTCCATTCAGTCAAGCAAACGTCTTCAGTTAGGCATCAGTTAATTTGTAACAATAGCTCATCCAGATACCTTTTAAAAGTTGTTAATATTTCCACCTTAGTTACATGGCTTGATAGTTTATTTTAGATTCTAATGAATTTTGTGTGGATATCTCATTTAATTAAAAAAAATCTGGCTAGGGTTACATTTTTGCTGAGATGATTATGAGATACAAATGAAATAAAATGCCTCAACTAGAATGTCCAGCTGTTGTAAACAGCGGAGGCTCCATATCATCATCAATATTATCATCTAACTCTGACCAAGGGTAACTCAGATAAGTAATTAAGGAAAATGACATATGAACAGAATCTGTTGCTGCTGCTAGGGAGCACATGCCCACGCTGGCAACATGAGATATTAAGAAAGAATTTAGCCTTAGCAATACATCAGTTTATTGTGCACATAGAATTTATGCCTTCACCGGAGGTCTATATGGCAGCATGGAAATTTTAACTTTCTTATGAACTGACTTACTGATTGATTGACTGGTTTTCCATTCCCTATTTCCCAAAACGACCTAGAAAAAAGCAAGTAGATTTACAGTACATTTGAGTGTTTGGCAGAAAAGTATAAATTTATGAAGTAATAGAAAACAAAACTTTAAATTAGAGGATAAGAAGTACAGTGCTATCTTTTGTCTGAAGTTTAGAGTTTACATCAGAAATATACCTTGGTTGATGGGATCAATACTGCTGTAGAAATCTGGAAGAGAGCAAACAGAGAGAATAAGCATTTGAAGGATGCTTTGTGAAAAGATTTGTCTTAAACAAGGAAACTTTAAACAATCACAGGAAGAACAGGAAACAGCTCCAATGAAAAGAGAAATGTAATAATTCTTGAGATTTTCTAAAAGACATGTGGTTGATTTGTTTTTACATTCTGTCTTTCCTTCTCAGGGGTTGAATTACCAATATTAATTAGGAACTGAGTGTCCCTTTAAACTGGTAAGTAATAAACCGAATGCCATTCTACAGTTCAACTCCTGCATCAACATTTCCGGATCATGCCCAGTTTACTAATACCATACACCATTTCCAATGTTTCCTTCTTTCAGAGGAACCCTAGTGTCATCTTGGTCAGGCAAACACTTAATTTTTTGTTGATACAACATAATTAGATGAGGTGGTGGATCTTTGACTAAGGATCTGTGCTGGTATCTGAAAAGTTGTTACGGTCAGAAGGGATCCTACTCAGCTGGGTCTTTGAAAAAGGCCCTTAACTTGAGAATTGCTCCAGGGGTGCTGTACAATGGCTGATCCTGCACTTTGACCCCCAAAGGTCATGTAAAAGGACAATTTCCCCTTGGCGATTAACAAAAAAAAAAATCACCACATTTTACTATTTGGTCCTGCTCTATGGGAATTGCTTTAACATTTTCTGCACATTCAGAATTTAAAAGAAAACTTAATCAAGTATGACGATGTGGGTTCTTGCTCCCACTTCCCTTAAGGGAGCCCTTGAACCCAACACCCATCGGTAATGTAACCAGAGGAGCTGGACAATGAGGACACCAAAATGAAGCAAGGGAAAAGGGGCAAAGTGCAGAAGTACTTTTATTTTAAAACAGTCAAAAGTCAAAAAGTGTTCAAATAAATAGTGCAGTGCAATCAAAATTCATTAAATAAATAATCCATTAAAAACAGTGAAAATGTGGAGGTTAAAACCAATAAATAAATCCATTAAAACAAAGTTAAAACAATGGCTGGAAGCAGTCCTTTTAAAAAACAAAACCCGGTGCCTTCTTCAGCTGGAGGCGCCCCTGCTTCTCCCCTCCGGACCCTGCACCAGGGGAGTCGCCCTACCTGTTGTTGATCTTCTCCTGTTGGTCTGGAAGTCTTTTGATCCCTGGCTTCATTGGGCTCCACCAGACCGAGACTTGAGTTCCCCAGTGACCAGGGCTCTCACGCTGAGGCTTCCACCTCCCAAGTCTCCAACTCCCGCTGCCTTCCGCGGCAAGCCATCCTCGATCATGGTCACCCCTGCTCCTCTGCAAAACACAGCAGGAGTGACCCAATCCATCTGCTCCCGAGTGCCGGCCAAACACCCCGCTAGGGCTCACTTCCCAGCTGCCTTTCTTCTTACAGCGAGCCTGCTGTCACTCCCTCGCTCGCACACACCCACACCGGCTCTTAGATCCCAGTTTCTCTTTCTTCCACCTCTAACCTCCGTTCTTTCTTTCGATCTTTTTTCTCCCCTCCGCACTCGTGCTTCTCCCATTTAGAATGGGGACGTGGCACAGGTATGGCAATTAGCAGCTCCCGGCATCAATTACAGATACGGATGATTCCTCACCTGTGCACTTAAGCAAAGAGATGCCAGCACCAAATTGCATCTGAGGACCGCTCCGGCAACACTACCAAGCCCCCTCTTTAACCCACGAGTGCGGCAATTATTTATTTAAAAAATGGCCTTTTCTTCTAAGCCGCAGACCCGCTTATCCACATCAAGACATAGTACAGAAAATGTAAAATAACATGCTCTAAAAATAAAAAGTCCTGGATATTGTTAGCTTTGAAGACGATAACGTTCTGCCATTCAAGGAAGCTTTGTACCAGCAAATAACACCTGCAAAATGGTTTGTTTTCAATGATCTTGTGTACTTTTACTTCATTGTAGATGAACTGCCATTCTGTTCAGCTCCTCAAACAAGGTACTTCAGTCATCTCATGCATCTTGAGCCTTGAAGACTAATATTATTTATTTTACAATATTTAGGAAAACCAGAATCAATAGTGGTTACTTTGCCAATAAAAACATTCACTATTGTGGTAGTTGTCATGTTCTATTGTCATACTTATGTCATGCTGATTAACTGAAAAATACTTTAAAATGATCTCTGAAAAGTAATCTAAAATAGTTCCAAATAAAAAAACAGAATAATTGATTGCATAAATATTTAGTACATACAATTGTGGTAACAATGACAGCCTTGAGTCTGTGTGCGCAGGTGTCTATTAGCTTTGCACAACCAGACATCTCAGTGTTTCTCCATTCTCCATTAGCAAACTGCTCAAGTTCTGTCAGGTCGCATTGGGATCATGAGTGAACAGCTTTTTTCAAGTCTAACCACACATTTTCATTTGGATTGAGATCTGAACTCTAACTTGTCCACACTTTGACTTTATTCCTGTAAAGCGAATCATCTGCCAAGCAGCATATTTCAATAAGACTGCATCGCTTTTTTCTGCATTTATTTTACTCTCTACTCACTCAAGCCTACCAGGGCTGCAGAGAAGCATCCCCATAGCAGGATGCTGCCACCACCAACATGGAGAATGGTGTGTTTCTGATAATCTGGACTCTTCAAACATGGCATTTAGTCTGATTACCAAAAAGCTTGATTTTAACCTCAATAGACCATAGAACGTTTTGCCAATCTGCTATATGCCTTCTGGCAAACTGTGGTCAAGATGCCATGTCTGTTCTTTTACTCTTTGCCACTCTCCTATGTAGTTGCAGCTACAGTTGTTATCTGCACAATCTCTTCACTCTTTTCTACTGCAGCTTGTAACTCCTTCGGAGTTCTTATGGGGGTGGCCTGTCCTACCAGTCTTCTTATTCCATGATCACTGAATTTTTGTGAATTGCTTGCTCTAAGCAGATTTACATCTGTGACATACTATTTCTTTTCCTTAATGACTGGTTTACCTGGACTCCAATAGATATTCAGTGACTTGAACATTTTCTTATATCCACCCCTTGACTTGTGGTTTTCAATCACCTTTTCACAGTTGCTTGGAGTGTTCTTTTGTCTTCATTGGTTTGGTTAGGCCCTGATACTGACTCACGACAAGTTGGACCTTCCAGATAAGACACATTTATGCTACAATCAATGGAAACCTCATGACTACAGACAAGTGACCTCTATTGAACTAATTATGAGACTTTTAAAAACCATTTTGCTGCATCAGTGATGATTTACGAGTGGCATATTATATGATTAATTACATTGTGTTCTTATATTTGTAACTAGTTTAGACCACTTTGCAGAGAGCTGTTAAAGAAACTTTTTATATTGATCAATGTAAAAAAGCCAAACTAAAATCATTGATTTTAATATTGTAAAACTTTAAAATGCAAAAACTTCCAAGAAGGTGAATAAATTTTATAGGCACTCTTTAATACTTATAACAGAGAATCTGGGCATTCAGGACGAAAAAAAGTCTTTTTAAATACACTGTAATAAATGCAGCCTGAATATTTTAAATTGTGGTCTATTTTAAAGTGGCTGCATTTTCAGGAACTGATGAATGATAGTGCATACTGTAACAATCATTTCTAAAAAATTAAACCCTCCTCAGTTGAATAAGATTGGAGCTAGAGGTGGAGAAAAATTAATTTGAATGTAACAACGAAAAAGTACTACAGTACTTTATTTTTTGAAGTAGTACATTTCAGTAAATTTTTACAATTGTGAAGCAGAAACACAGTCTTTCTAATAGACTGACATGGAACTGTTAATTCATTCTTCTACTTACTGGTACACTGTAATAATAATAATAATAATAATAATAATAATAATAATAATAATAATAATAATTTGTTACATTTATGTAGCACTTTTCTCACTACTCAAAGCACTCTTTATAGTGAGTGAAGAGCCAATTCAACGACCACTGATGTGTAGCATTTACCAGGATGATGCGACGGCAGCCATTTTTGTGCCAGGAGTCTCACCACTAGCTACTAGATGGTAAAGGAAGGGGTGAGGGATAGTTACCCAATTATAGACGGGAGATGATTTGGGGGCCAGAATGATTAGGTCATGGTGGGCAAGCTAGCCAGGACATTGGGATACACCCTACTCTTTACGAAGGATCTTTAATGACCACAAAGTGTCAGCACCTGGATTGTACGTCTTCCCTAAAGGATGGCACCATTTTTAATGCACAGTGTCCCAGTCACTGCACTGGGGAACTGGGATCCACATTCAGACCACAGGGTAAGCTCCCACTCTTACAAAAGCTTTTTCCCAGATGGTCTCCCATCCAAGTACTGGCCGGGCCTGAGGATGCTTAGCTTCAGGTGGATTACCTGTTCTGAAGAGCAGATTGCTTATTATTCTTACTTCTTTAAGTCCCTGAAACAGTGTGCTTTCTTAAACTTTACTGTTTTGTTTTCTTGATTGCAAGTTTTTGCCAAGTTCCTCTGAGTGTCTTTCAGCACTGCATTTCTGTGTGAACTTCACTTATTTTAAATATACTAAACGTGTTGTCTATATGTTTGCCAGCCTGACATTGTATTGCAGTCATGTACTCTTTGAGAGAGCATGCAATTGATAGCACTTTATGCAATGAGAAAAAAGAAGATGATAATTGTTTTTATATGAGGTATTTCATATGAAGAGGGTGAACATACAAGGAGGAGGAGGAGGAGGTTGGGCATACAAGATTTTAGAAAATGTAGTTTGCATCATTCCTGAATTTCATCTAAACCATCTTTATTTGAAAAACACGTAAACAAGTATATTGACATGAAAACAAACAAAATGTCTTAACTACAGCTCTATTTAAAGAGCAAATTAACATAATTATAATTTTTGTTTCCTGACAACTTGCCGCAAGTGAAACTGTTGAGTCTGCAACATTGTTTCATGTATTTGGCATAAGAGCTAGTTTGAATGCTGAAACATTTCTTTAATTTCGTGTTTCTTTATTTTGCTTACAAAGTCAAAATTGAAGTCAAAATGACGAATGTTAATGCCGTATGTGCTGCTGCTCACTGTGGTAGCAATAGGTTAGAAAGTATTATGTATCCATTATTTTTGCCCATTCTTCCACAAATTCAATTTAAGTTGACTTATCTAGTTACAAAGCTTGGTTTCGCATTCATGACTATTTTCATACAAAAAATGTGTGCAGATTCAGTTGAAAAATATGGGTTTGAGAATATCTCATATTTTCCTAGCTCTGTTGAATACAGATACAGTTTTTTTTTCTGATATGGAAAGATGTTTCGTTGTGTGGTATAATTTAACAATAGTGCAGTAATAAATCTTCAAATTGCTACTATTTCTTTTTCAGTTGACTGCTAAATCTCAGACTCCAGTGTTTCATTTAATGTCTCACAAAAAGACCCTGCTTTATTTTATTGGTCAAAAGTTGCAGTCATCGTTTTAACAACGATCATTACAACATTTATACACAAAATAATACACCGTGACGTGTGAGTTCCTGTCTTGCACCCCAAAACACGAGTCTAAGTCTCATTACTTTAGCAAAACCAGCTTTATTCTGCTTGAAACAGGAACAGCATGGTTATTTATTGTAGCAGGATCTACCACTCTCTTATACACAGACGCAGCAATCAGGTAGGGTCGTGGCCAGGTCAGTGGCCAAGTAATACTGTTCCATGCATTTATAATGTTCCTTGCATCACCCTTTGACGACAGGTGTTTATAGCGTGACCATGGGCGGCTTGGATTTGCTTTTGCGGCGAGCTGCTACATCGCTGGCAGCCTGTGGTTACCCCGGCAATGCAGAAGCTGTCTTCCACAGAGGTGGCAGGCGTGCTTTGGGATGCTGTTCAGCGTGTCAACCCATTGGGGGGAGTCTCAAAAGAGTTGAGAAACCTTACAACACATTAGATGAAAGCACCACCACCACCAATGTGCAACATCTATCTGGATGATATGATGGAAGCCATTTTGCGTCAGTACATTAATCACATAATAGCTATCAGGTGGTGAATGAGTGATACATATAGTTAACCAATATGGTTTGAGGATTATTAGGGTTTAAAATGACTAGACTGTGGTGGGCAATTTAGCCTGGAGGTCAGGATCTTTTATGACCACAGGGGATCGGGACCTTGGTTTTATGTCTCATCCAAAGGACGGTGCCATTTTTACAGCACAGTGACCCTGTCACTGCACTGGGGCATTGGGATTCACACAGAGACCACAGGGAAAGCACCTCCTGTTGGACTCTCCAATGCCTATTCCAGCAGCAGCAACCCAGACTTTTCTTGGATGGTCTCCCGTCCATGTGCTGGCCGAGCCCAAACATGCTTAGGTTCAGGTGGATGACCTGTTCTGAAGTGCATGTGGTATTATCTATATATATAAAGGAGAGTTGGGATCTGAGAGACTGTGTTTGTGTAGGGATGGAGAGTTAAGGCGGGTGTTGGAGTCACGTGATCATCTCCCCTCCCATTCACCTCCTTTCATTCACTTCATTTCGCTCCGAGCTGAGCTCCGCAGCTAGCGCAGTCTTGTCGTTCTTTTCCCTTAGTGTTTAAAGTCCTTTCTCCTTTACTGATTTACTGTTTAGTAGACGCGCTACTTACTGAATAGTATTTTTTCCTTTAGTGTTTCTACTTAGTGTTTCTTAGTGTTTAGTAGACGCGGTGTGCCGGTGTTCCCGGCAGTGTTGCGGTTTAGTGTTACTTTCTACTTCGTTATTGTACTTTAGTGTTTTAAAAATAAATAATAATAATTCATTAAATTTATATAGCGCTTTTCTCAGTACTCAAAGCACTAAAATAGTGAGTGATACTTAGCTGATAGCAGTGTAGAAGCAGCACAGCACAACGGAGCCGGTAGGACAAGCGGGTGTGGTAGCGTAGGTAAGCGGCGATAGCAAGCAGCAGAAAGCACAGCAGGAGGAGGAAGCAGGATTTGGATGTTCCAATACACAGCAATAAACAGTAACCTTGGTAATTTCAGGAGTGATCGCCCCAGAGCCATAAGCCATAAGCCAGATTAGTATGAACATCAGATCAGTTCCCGGTCGTAGAGTACTGTAAGATGAAACGGGAGCAGATCAGCATAGCGAATATAATCACGGAGACAGATCATCCCGAGGTGCTAGATCGCCAGGTACAAAGAAATGTTCGTAGGTCTCGTCCCGTGATCCACAGACTCACATGAGCAAATTCAACAAAATTTTAGCTGCGCATACAATTTTCCAACCTCAAGAGGTTTTGCCAATGTGGACTCCTGAAATACCTATAATGCCCATTCCACAAAATGCAAAACATATTCAAATATTACCTTCTGCAGCTACTGAACGAGTGACTCACTGGGTGTGTACCTATTATGATGGTGCTGCAATTCATGTCTATGACAGTTTAAACGCTGATAAAAAATTCAACCTCACCGAAGAGCAGCTTCGTTTCCTTTATGCTTTGTTTCCTTACAAACCTCCCATAGTTTATGAAGACGCACAGCAACAATTAAATCATACAGATTCTGGTGTATTCTCAATTGTATTTGCTGTGTGTATTTCTTTAGGTATTGACCCAAGTAATCAAGTTTTTACTATTTCTTCAATGCAAAATCACTTACAAATAATTTTTGTTACTCGACAATTGCTTCCTTTCCCTGTCGAAAGTAGCCAACGGGCGACACCAGTTACAAATATTCAGTGCGTTCAAAGACCTGTACGAAGTACGGCCACTAACACAGTCACTCATAAAAGGGGAGATGACTCGGTGCAGGAAATGGGTATTGAAACTACCTTGGAAGACATACAATCAACGAGGTGATTAAATGGATCTCAAGAGAGGTCTTCTAGGTTGGAAAAAAAGCGCTTGGCTGCCAAAACCATATATATATATATATATTTATATATATATATATATATATATATATATATATATACACATACACACACAACTAATGAAAGTCCCAAATTCAGTATCTCGGAAAATTAGAATATTGTGAAAAGGTTCAATATTGAAGACACCTGGTGCCATACTCTAATCAGCTAATTAACTCAAAACACCTGCAAAAGCCTTTAAATGGTCTCTCAGTCTAGTTCTGTAGGCTACACAATCATGGGGAAGACTGCTGACTTGACAGTTGTCCAAAAGACGACCATTGACACCTTGCACAAGGAGGGCAAGACACAAAAGGTCATTGCTAAAGAGGCTGGCTGTTCACAGAGCTCTGTGTCCAAGCACATTAATAGAGAGGCGAAGGGAAGGACAAGATGTGGTAGAAAAAAGTGTACAAGCAATAGGGATAACCGCACCCTGGAGAGGACTGTGAAACAAAACCCATTCAAAAATGTGGGGGAGATTCACAAAGAGTGGACTGCAGCTGGAGTCAGTGCTTCAAGAACCACCACGCATAGACGTATGCAAGACATGGGTTTCAGCTGTCGCATTCCTTGTGTCAAGCCACTCTTGAACAAGAGACAGCATCAGAAGCGTCTCGCCTGGGCTAAAGACAAAAAGGACTGGACTGCTGCTGAGTGGTCCAAAGTTATGTTCTCCGATGAAAGTAAATTTTGCATTTCCTTTGGAAATCAAGGTCCCAGAGTCTGGAGGAAGAGAGGTGAGGCATAGAATCCACGTTGCGTGAGGTCCAGTGTAAAGTTTCCACAGTCAGTGATGGTTTGGAGTGCCATGTCATCTGCTGGTGTTGGTCCATTGTGTTTTTTGAGGTCCAAGGTCAACGCAGCCGTCTACCAGGAAGTTTTAGAGCACTTCATGCTTCCTGCTGCTGACGAACGTTATGGAGATGCAGATTTCATTTTCCAACAGGACCTGGCACCTTCACACAGTGCCAAAGCTACCAGTACCTAGTTTAAGGACCATGGTATCCCTGTTCTTGATTGGCCAGCAAACTCGCCTGACCTTAACCCCATAGAAAATCTATGGGGTATTGTGAAGAGGAAGATGCAATACGCCAGACCCAACAATTCAGAAGAGCTGAAGGCCACTATCAGAGCAACATGGGCTCTCATAACACCTGAGCAGTGCCACAGACTGATCGACTCCATGCCACGCCGCATTGCTGCAGTAAGGCTCAAATTTGGCAGGCTCATTCCTTACAGCTTACTTACAAACGTTAAGCAGGTTTCATTTCAAAATTCTACACGTAACGGTCATAATGGTCGACAACGTCCGCCATGTTAAACTTTCTTATTTATGGCCCCATCTTCACGAAATTTGGTAGGCGGCTTCCCTGCGCTAACTGAAACCGATGTACGTACTTATTTCGGTGGTATGACACCATTGTCGGCCGCCATATTGAACTTTCCAACGGTCTTTGTTACTTAATGGGCCCATCTTCAAGAAATTTAGTACGCGGATTCCCAGCGCTAACTGAATCCTACTTACGTACATATATATGTCCATAGCCTGCAGCTCGGTCCACACTCTGAATCCTCCAGGCACTCCTGAGCATAATCTAATTTTGAAGGTTGGGGCACCAATAATGTTACTGAGAAAATTACAGCCACCGAAACTTTGTAATGGCACGAGACTTCAGGTCACATGCTTGCATAAGAACCTAATTGAGGCAACTATTTTTACTGGCGGTGGCTCAGGGGATAGAGTTTTTATTCCTCGTATCCCCGTTATACCCTCTGATCTCCCATTTCAATTCAAATGCCTCCAATTTCCAATAAGGCTCTGCTTCGCAATGACAATTAATAAGTCTCAGGGATAGACCCTACAAAAGGTTGGCATTGATATGAGGCAAGATTGCTTTTCACATGGCCAACTATACGTTGCATGCTCAAGAGTAAGCTCAGCGCACAGCTTGGTCATATTACAACCGGAGGGGCGAACTGATAATGTGGTATACAAAGAGATCCTTAACAAATAATTATTGGTACATTTTCCCTCAGTTTATTATTTAAAATTTTAAAGCAGTACTTCGCTGCTGCGAAGCGCGGGTATTTTGCTGGTTGATAAATGTAATGTATTTTATGTTATGAAAGCCTGTTAGCTGATCATGCCCCCCTTCCTTGTACTTAATAATGTAACAAATTTACCGTTGATATAATATTTCATCTTCCTGGAGTTATTCTGGGTACAGATGGTTTGCTACAATAACGTTCAACTGCTTGTGACAATATAAATATGTGCAGTGAACACACTTTCAGTTCTACTTACAACCTACTCAACATTTTTATATTTATAATACATAAATATTCAGAAAACCTCTTTAAAATACAGTTTTAAAGTATTGATTATAAACTTTGCCAAAATGTATCATTCTGTGTCTTTCTGAAAAAGTATAGCAGAAAATTTGCATTTTAGCTTGTGTCCAAATCTGCACTGTCTGAGTGCTGAGTTATATTTTCAGACTTTGGCTTGTTTTTAAAATACATGTGAACAAACAAACAGCCTTCTGGGTAGACTGTTTTGGCAGTGGTTTCCTGGCAATTGACTAGCTAGCTGGTATATTCATCCATTTTAATAAAGTACCAATTTATGGTAAATAAAAAAATATCTGGACATGCATGAAAAAGCAATTAAGCATATTATGAAAATGATCACTGTTTGTAAGCCAAATGAAATATAGCCATCTCCTAAATTTGGCTGAAATCTTTCAGAGCTGCAAGGTAGCAATACCTCCAAGAACAGGACTAGGGAGAATCTGTACTATATTTACACATATGGTCCAAGAGGCTGTATCATAAGGGTCCTTGGATTAACATCAATCTCAGCAAGTAGTATGGTTTAAGCACAGAGTCCACGGTAGAATAAAGAAGAGTAAAGTGCTGGGGTAGATGGTGGAAGCATATTTGAGTAAATGGCTCATTTAGGACGGCTACATTTTAGAATTAAAAATATGTCATCAGGAGGAGATTGCTTATGTCTAACATGAGATGTTCAGAAAGTGTTTCAGTCTTTTGCCCCACAATGAGACTTCAGAGGCTGTTACACTGCATGACTCTAAGTTAGACATCATGTGACACTTAACAACTGCTAGATCTTATTGCCTTGAGGATGTCAGATTACAGAACTCGGAATAACAGGTGTTAATGGATTACATAACTATCTTGTGAGTTCTCGGCAGTTTCAAATTTCCTATTGCACCATGAAAGTACTGACACCTTTTTAGCAACCAACTAACACAGAGCATCTGTTTTCTTTCTGCTTTCTTTCATGGTATTGCAAAGATGAGATCTCAAATAGACATTTGCACTCATGTGACATGCGCCTCTGATATGATTATGTGTCCAGAAAAACTGATTTTCTTTGTTTCCTGAGGCCGACTTTGCTTTTCTCTGTTCTTCTTTATCTTGTAAATTTGATTGGGTTCTTCAGTGTTTTTGAGCATTCCATACATTTTACTTTTGCCTGAGTGCTCCTTGCTTATCAACACTTGGACACAGTGTCGCTCAACACTATGACTGAGTCACTAGGAGGCTCACACTACACACCATGGGGGGTTCTGTTCTGGGCACATGCTTCAACTTCCCACAATCCTCTAAGACTATCATAAACACTGGAAAAGTCATGTAGTGAGATGAGGGCTTTAGCAAAGTTACTAATCAATAGTATTAGCATAGGCTCACATAGAAGAGAAATGTTGGAGTAAATGAGTAAGCATTATTGTTGCCAGCAGTGGTATGTTTAGAAGGAGGCTTGGGCAAGGCATACAACAAAGGCATTTTATTTGTTTTGATCATATACAGTACACTTAATCTCTGTTGAACTGAGATCTGCTGATGGACTTAGCCACAAATTTGAATTTGTCCATGTCCAGAACCAATAACTTTAGAAACTAAACTGAAGATTATAAAGAGAACAGAAACAGAAGAAAAGAAATTCCATGTGTCAGAGTCATTGAGGTTAGAGCATGAAGGAGGGGAACAGAGAGGACTTACTGTACCTGCTAGTGTTAGGCGCTTCACCTCACCTAAAATCCATTCACCTTGGTGTGATCACTGGTGTCATTCTCAGGGCCCTTGCTTGGAAAAGCTCATGGAGTTAGAGAAAGTGAGGCAGATTGTGTTGCCTTTGAGATTTAGTGAGGTATGAGAGGTGGAGTCAGTGGCTTAAATATGTAGGCAGTAAATAAGGCATAAGAGAGCATGTAGAGCTACTTGGAACGGAGCAATGGAAGATCAGGAGAGCTTCAGCATCTGAGGAGGGACATAGCAGCTTCAGCCATACATAAACCAACTTTTTAAAAGGCCACATACGTCTACCATTATCTAGACCATTCCTTCATATCTCTCCCCAGGTTGTTATAATACATTCCTCCTATGGTACATCTACCTAAGTACTGGAATGCATCTACTTCATTAACTCTGGCTTTACTTTATTGCAATTATATCTGAATTATGATTTGCTAATACAACAGATTGAACAAGAAGGAGAGAACGTATCTTACAAATTTGTTCTACGTTCAAACGTTTGTTCTCCCAAACACATTAGTCTCTTCTAAGAAACCAAAAACACCTATCCTAAAATGTTGAATTTGCAGATTGCTTTTTTCTCATTTTTAAGACTGAAATCTTAAAACAAAGGGAACTCTTTTGACATGAACAGAAGCAATCTACAATAAATACATTTAACCAACAAGGCAATGGATGTTTCAGAGAATGATCTCATGAGCACACTTGGAAGTATTTGCAAATGTATATAATGCTACAGATTCATATTTATAGAATTCTATTCATAATTCTCTGTGGAATAACTCAAACTGTACACATTTATCAGTTTGCCCATTTTCTGGCCCACATAACTGAGCTCAGGGTCATCAAATGGCTATCAAATGAGAACGCCATCAACAGACACTTGGACATAAATCCAGCATATGCAAACTTAAGAAGAACATGCTCATAATAAATGAAGTGTACACCCAATACCCCCCCCCCCCCCCCCCCCCCCCCCCATCACACTGACTTAGCCACCCACCCCCTCCACGTAATGTTTTGCTATATATTGCCTTTGATTCTTGTAAGTCTAAGCATTATCCTCTGATGAAGATCCCTGACAGGGGTTGAAAGCTCAGGAATAAAAACTACTTTATGATACGTGATTCATTTTTTCTCCCTTTGTGGATCTCCAGCTGCAAATATGCAAAAGGTATCACAGACCTTCTCTTCCATATATATATATATATATATATATGTGTGTGTATTTGTATATATATATGTGTATGTGTATATATATATATATATATATATATATATATATATATATATATATATATATATATATATATATGTGTGTGTGTGTGTGTATGTGTATATATATATATATGGTTTTGGCAGCCAAGCGCTTTTTTTCCAACCTAGTTGACGTCTCTTGAGATCCGTTTAATTGCCTCGTTGATTGCATGTCTTCCAAGGTAGTTTCAATACCCATTTCCTGCACCAAGTCATCTCCCCTTTTATGAGTGACTGTGTTAGTGGCCGTACTTCGTACAGGTCTTTGAACGCACTGAATACTTGTAACTGGTGTCACCCGTCAGCTACTTTTGACAGGGAAAGGAAGCAATTGTCGAGTAACAAAAATTATTTGTAAGTGATTTTGCCTTGAAGAAATAGTAAAAACTTGATCACTTGGGTCAATACCTAAAGAAATACACACAGCAAATACAATTGAGAATACACCAGAATCTGTATGATTTAATTGTTGCTGTGCGTCTTCATAAACTATGGGAGGTTTGTAAGGAAACAAAGCATGAAGGAAACGAAGCTGCTCTTCGGTGAGGTTGATTTTTTTTATCAGCATTTAAACTGTCATAGACATGAATTACAGCACCATCATAATAGGTACACACCCAGTGAGTCACTCGTTTAGTAGCTGCAGAAGGTAATATTTGAATATGTTTTGCATTTTGTGGAATGGGCATTATAGGTATTTCAGGAGTCCACATTGGCAAAACCTCTTGAGGTTGGAAAATTGTATGTGCAGCTAAAATTTCGTTGAATTTGCTCATGTGATCTGTTGATAAATAATCATTATTTACCAACTCATTCATTGCAAAATCTGACAGTGGTAAGATCACTCCTTGCATAACACTAAACACAAACACTAAGTAGACACTAACACTAAAAAACGGCAACACCACCGGGAAGAACAGTAAATGAGATAAAGTAAAAGTCTACTAAACTTCTTTATTATAACTGCTTTATTATAGCAGGTGAGGGAACGCTGGCGCACGCTTGTTGTTGCCGCTCCTCCCTGTTAACAACACTTTTCGCAAAATTTGCCTTAATTCTGCACTTGATTACGCTTGTTTTATTTAGTTTATTGTACGTATAGTTCGTGGATACAGCTGACTCGAATTGCATGGATTTGGCTTAATATTTACAGATTTTATGGACTCCACTTTACTGGGAACAGCTGAGTGTGTGGATCACGGGACGAGACCTACGAACATTTCTTTGTACCTGGCGATCTAGCACCTTGGGATGATCTGTCTCCGTGATTATATTCGCTATGCTGATCTGCTCCCGTTTCATCTTACAGTACTCTACGACCAGGAACTGATCTGATGTTCATACTAACCTGGCTTATGGCTTATGGCTCCAGGGCGATCACGCCTGAAATTACCAAGCGTTACTGTTTATGGATGTGTATTGGAACATCCAAATTCTGCTTCCTCCTCTTGCTGTGCTTTCTGCTGCTTGCTATCACCGCTCACCTACGCTACCACACCCGCCTGTCCTACCGGCTCCGTTGTGCTGTGCTGCTTCTACACTGCTATCAGCTAAGTATCACTCACTATTTTAGCGCTTTGAGTACTGAGAAAAGCGCTATATAAATGTAATGAATTATTATTATTTATTATTAAACACTAAAGTACAAAAACAAAGTACAAAGTAACACTAAACCACAACACCGCCGGGAACACCGGCACACCGCGTCTACTAAACACTAAGAAACACTAAGTAGAAACACTAAAGAAAAAATACTATTCAGTAAGTACCGCGTCTACTAAACAGTAAATCAGTAAAGGAGAAAGGACTTTAAACACTAAGGGAAAAGAATGGCAAGACCGCGCCAGCTGCGGAGCTCAGCTCGGAGCTCAATGAAGTGAATGAAATGAGGTGAATGGGAGGGGAGATGATCACGTGACTCCAATACCCGCCTTAACTCTCCGTCCCTCCACAAACACACAAACACAGTCTCTCGGATCCCAACTCTCCTTTATATATATATATATACAAAATACCCGCGCTTCGCAGCGGTGAAGTACTGCTTTAAAATTTTAAATAATAAACTGAGGGAAAATATACCAATAATTATTTGTTAAGGATCTCTTTGTATACCATGTTGTCAGTTCGCCCCTCCGGTTATAATATGACCAAGCTGTGCGCTGAGGTTACTCTTGAGCATGCAACGTATAGTTGGCTATGTGAAAAGCAAATCATGAACGGCAAGACCGCATCAGCTGCGGAGTTCAGCTCGGAGCGAAATGAAGTGAATGAAAGGAGGTGAATGGGAGGGGAGATGATCACGTGACTCCCCCACCCCCCTTAACTCTCCATCCCTCCACAAACACACAAAGACAGTCTCTCGGATCCCAACTCTCCTTTCGCACACCACGTCTACTAAACACTAAGAAACACTAAGTAGAAACACTAGAAAAAATACTATTCAGTAAGTAGCGCGTCTACTAAACAGTAAATCAGTAAAGGAGAAAGGACTTTAAACACTAAGGGAAAAGAACGGCAAGACCGCACCAGCTGTGGAGCTCAGCTAGGAGCAAAATGAAGTGAATGAAATGACGTGAATGGGAGGGGAGATGATCACGTGACTCCAACACCCACCTTAACTCTCCATCCCTCCACAAACACACAAACACAGTCTCTCAGATCCCAACTCTCCTTTATATATATATATAGATAGATTAGTGAATTTAGTAGCAGAGATGTGGAATTACTAAACCAGGAATCAGAAATGTTAAACAGGTAGTGGTTAAAATAATTAGGTGAGTTTTTATCAAAAAGGCAAAACAAAATTCAAAGTAAAGTTTGAAAACTGGATTTTATTTTGACACAACTTCTTTTTTTTCCTTTATAAACTGTGAATTTGTCTTAAAGTTGAGTATCCACAACGCTTCAGCCTTAAGTAACATGGCAGCTGACATTTCACAATTTAGTGCATGTGCAGCGGCATCATTACATCAAGCTAATATGAATGGCATCAATAAGAATGTTAGGGAAGATAATGTAAGTTTACCCATTTGCCCAATTTAAAGTACCACTCAATTCCTTACATTCCATTTTTCTGTCTCTCTCTATCTCTTGCCCAATGGTTGTCTTCAACTCACTGAGCCTTTCAGTCCAAGGTGATTTCAAAACCCAGCACAACGTAACTTTCAGTTCCCTCTCTTATAACTTGCCTGGCTCACAAAACTAAAAAAAATCTTTAACACAAAAAGTAGTCATCACGATTTCTGTGAGACCTTGAAACAAGAATCAGGCCCTCAATTAAGAAGCAAGGTTCATGGCCACTAGAAGATATAACCGACAAGATTAAAAAAAGGTGGGAACCACAAAAACTCCTGGTACAACAGGCAAAAAAATTCCTTAGCATTTCATTAAAAATAAATTCAAATACAAACAAGAAGTCAAATAAATCCTCTACACACTCTAATGTTGAAGCCCCTATATCAACAACCCATTTCTCTATTAATGCTAAAATGTTATTTAACTTACTTTCCTCTTTCTGCTTATGCCTAACCACTACTTTTTAAATACATTAAACACTGACTTATATTCACCTTCCTTCCTGTGCTCTCTTCGTATCCAAGCCATAATATTAATCATAATTTCTAGCTCCAGGCTCCCATCCCCTTTCTAGAGCACGAGAGTGTTCTTAATCTATTTGCACCATTTGTGGTGACAATGGATCACCCCATTCTGTTCTAGTGTTCTTAAGTCCAGTCCTGCAATGCATTCTGTAGATGAGACCCCTAAGGTACTTTTCTATGTCCTATACCCATTCTGTTTTCCTGGTGGTGCTCCAGCGAAAACTAATCCCAGACTAGGTCAACTAATAAACCTTAGAAAAAAAAATGTATCTGCCAAAAGAAAGGGGTCTATTGATCCTGCATGCTGCACCAATAAAACTTTCAAAATAAACCTTGAGCCAGTGCTAGGATTCAAATGTTTCAAGCAAAAGAGATCTTTTTTGAAGATACTTGAGTGAGCAGACATGGACACAGAGGACCAAAAACCTGTGAGGTACTGTGCCTTGTATAGTTTGGTACTGAGCTGAACATATACAGTGGGCAAAATAAGTATTGAATGAGTCAACGTCTTTCTCAGTAAATATATTTCTAATGGGGCTATTGACATGACAGTTGCACCAGATGTTGGTAACAACCCAAGTAATCCACACATACAAGAATCAAAACAAATAAGTCCATAAATTAAGTTATGTGTAATAAAGTGGAATGACACAGGGAAGAAGTATTGAATACGCTTACTGAATTTTATTTAATACTTAGTAGAAAGTAGTGGTCACAGTGGAACCTTGTGACTTCTATTTAAGTGATGATGAAGGAGCCTCAAGGACTGCAGAGACCTGAGATACTGTATATATTTTTAACCTCAGCACTCATGGCACTGAGCAATACTGACTATAAAACATCTGACAGGTTCTAAACAAATAACAAAGAAGTTTAATTAACTATCTTCTGACAGACTTTTTCTTTCGTTTTTTGAAACATTACGGCAAAAGGCCTCTTTACTTACTATTTAGCTTACAGTTAATACATTTTAATGAAAGGCATCATATTTGTAAACATTAATGCAAAATAATGGGCCAAGTTAAAAAAAATTAGCGAAAAAAAACAATCGAAAAATAAAATAATCAAAATCCAATAGCTATCGAAAAGTCAAAAAGCAGAGTAAAAATTCAGCAGTGACACAAATTTTAAAAATCCAATTTCAAAGTACAACCAAACAAACATGAGAGAATCTTAATATCTCACTGAGTTTTCTACAAGCTGTTATAGAACAAGGGGTGCTCCCACAGCTGCAGCGTCAGGAGGCCATACCCCCCTAGGCTTAACATACAAAGGACAAAAAATATCTTTATATATAATATGCTACTGTGGCTGTTCGTTTGTCTGTTCAGGATTTTAAATCTCCTGTTGCTCTCAAACCGTTTGACCTATTGACCTGAAGTTTGGTATACATATACTGTGTGACATCTACTATTTGCTTTCAGGGTGATGATTGACCTCCAAGGTTATTCCTCTTTTTATTTTTATTTTATTGTAGAATCAACTCTCAGCAGTGGCCAGTAGGGCGGCCTTGTGGCACATGAGTATGGGTGCCGTTCTCATCCTTACCACCTTCACGGACACTTCCCCTACCTCTTCATTTCCTAAATCATGCTTGAGGCAGATTGAAGACTTATGTCCAGCTTAAGTGAAAAATAAAAAAAAACTTACTAAGTAATTGCAACACAAACACTGACTTAATCAGTTTTAATCTTCCGACAAAAGAAGAGAAGAAGCAGGCTGCTAGGGTGGAGAAAAGAAGAGCTGCTCAGGAAACAGCAAGTGAATCAACCTCTGAGCAAACAAATGCTAAACGTACAGAGAAAGAGCATGAAAATTGTGAACAATCAAGTCAAGTGTATTCACTGTACGTTATCGTGCACTGCGGGGTTACTGGGAAAAGAATAATGTCAAAAATTGAAAATACATCATACATGCATAAACATAAATACTAGGGCTGGGAATTGATTAAAAAAAATTGCATAAATGTATGTAATTAATCACAATTAATTGCATCTAACATTAAAACGTAATTATAAAATGAATACATAAATCATGAAATACACTGAATTTCAAAATTAATGTAGAATCAACACAAAGGAATTTAAAAAATAAAATACTACTTAAGCAAGTACAACCTGAATTTGAATGCCTTTGTATAAGGCAAGTTGAAAAGAAGGCAATAAGAAAACAGGCCAGTGTATTAATTCTCAAATTGGTACAGCATATGAGCCACAGATGTGTCAAGGAAAGAATTAAACAATCGAACTGACTGTTGACTTTGAATGCACTTTTAAAGATCGATGTAATTGAAAGAATAAGCATCTCTTAAATGGGCAAACATTAACACTTGTGTTAAAACTCCACAAATACTATCATCAATTGTTCATCACCATTAATGGTTGAAAATTATACTTTACATAAGCAGTGTGTCAGTGAATGGCAAGCTGCTTTTTTTGCCGCTACCCGGTTCTGCCCCTTTGGACAGTTTAGCATGTCTAAGATATTTAATACTTTTTGGGTTGCAAAAACGTGTCACCACAGAAAAATGGTTGGAAAACACTGTTCTACTTATACCTCTGCTCCAAGGATGCTAAAAAAGATTTCTGTAGCTGCAATCTCACTTAAGAGCTGACACCATTCATTACTTGGATTGTTATTTTGTGGAATAATGGGTAGGGATAATGATTGCACTTTGATTTCGTAGAATTTTGTGATTATATTAGGGCAGTCCACACTGTAAGCTACCTGGCAGACTGGCGAGTTAAATACAGAGGTACTAGAAAATTATTTTGGCATTAGTGCCACTCACAGATAACTTATTTAGCACTTTTTGATATGACATTGAATCGATCTTCATACAGAAACATGAAAAATAAAAAAAGAGTGTCATTTTTATCTTTGCAATTTTTCTCTAGCATTACACCAGGACTTCCATGAACCCCCCTTTCCTCATACTGCCCTGAAGCGATGTCAGTATTTATAAATCAAAAAAATGAATACCTCTGCTACTTATTGACATGTGACATATTGTTGTGAATGGTGTAATACACAATTTTAAACCTTTAAATGAATATTTTATTTCATAAAATTTTTTAAGTTAGTATATAAGTACTGGTGCCGGATGCTTACGTAATTCTTTAGGTATACACTTAACTTTTTTGTATTATTGTTTCGTAATGTTAAAATAAAAAAAAAAAATTAATGAAAATTACGCTCTAAACAAAGCAGCACTAAAGGTATTTGCCTCATTGCCGGCCCTGGATGAGCCAATACTTTTTAACGTGCTAAACAGGTGACATTAATTGACAAAATTAACGTGTTAACTTTTCCAAGGCTAATAAATGCTGAAAAGATTTATTAAATATTTATAAGAAGCAATAAAATACTAAAAGGAGAACAGCAAAAGCAATTTTGAAGCAAAACTTACAAAGGAATAAACAAGGAACAATATAATAAAGAAATAAAAAGAGATGACACTGGAGCAAGGGATGAGTGTTTAGCATTACACCTTAACACCCTTAACACACCGACATCATCAGGGCAGCTTTTTTGTTACCCAACGTCTTAAAGGGGAAACTCTCTCAGTCTGGGTTGCTCCCCTCTATCAGGAATAAAGGCTTATAAACTTCCTGCAGCCCTCAATAACCCTACTACCTTTATATAAAGAGAGTAAGCACTCGTGGTACATACTGGGTTGCCTACTCTTTAGCGCTCTCTGTGTTACGTATATTGCCCATTCCCTCCTTGGTTTTGATGCTCTAGTTTCTTACACAGTGACCTTCTCCCTCACCCTTCCAGAGCATCCCATGTACATATAGGGTATAACTCTCCCTGTTAGTGCCCTTCCTACTTAACTGACTTAATGACATTCCTCGCCCAAGCCAATATATGATTATATGATGTTTCCTTGTTTCTTTCCAGAATTTGCTAAGCCCTGCACTTGTCATGTACCATCCTTTGCTGCAATCCATTTGAACCACACATCACAAATGTACAGGTTTTTTATGAAATACAGTTCCCTTTTTTTTCTTTAGGCACACATAGAACAAATCCCCTGTAGCTGTTGATTGATTGTTTCCATATGTGAAGATTCAACCTTCATGTCTCCAAACCACCTTCTGGGAAGTAAGCTTGTTGTGTGGTTGCTTATGGGCATTACCACTACTGCATGTAAAACATTTCTGAATGAGTTTTAGATTTTATGCATTATCTAATCACTTATGAAAGAGTTCAGTGCATGTTCCTGAAAGCATTATTAGCATTGATACAGTACAGTTTGCAGCTGATTGTTAATTCTCTAACATTCTAAAACAATAATGCTAGTGTCAATGTGATAAAAGGAAAGCAGAGGGAATTAAATTGTTAAAAAGAGAAAATCATCCTTTCTTGAAGATCACATGATCACCAATGTAATTTCCTCATAAATTATATATTAATATAAGCAATTATCCATCCATCCATTTTCCAACCTGCTGAATCTGAACACAGGGTCACGGGGGTCTGCTGGAGCCAATCCCAGCCAACACAGGACACAAGGCAGGAACCAATCCCGGGCAGGGTGCCAATTATTTTTGAGATTTTATTTAAGCTGTTTGTTGATATTTTACATGTTAATTATACACTTCCTTTCATTTCAGCTGTATTGCATAAATGTTTGGGCATTTTAATAATACTGAACAATACATGTTTTTAAAAATTTTGCTTTCTAAAATATGTTTAGTGATTATGATAGACAGCTTCAAACATGAAAATAGCTTGTAATTAATTTAGTGTGTTTAATCAGTTAATGATGCTGACACATTGCATGAGTTCATCTGAGCTAAAAATGTTTTGTTGCTGATTTTTGCTTGGCTTCAGAATCTGATGCTTCTTGTTTCGGTGTCAAGCAATAATTGGCCAGCACTGTCAGATCATTGCAATGTTCTGGTGAAATCTTTCACCACGTTTGTCACTCACTGTGCCAAGATTATCAGGGAAGAAATCCCAATGTGAATGCAGAAAATGAATCTTTAGTGACATGTTGCACTTCATGGTTTGATATGCTTGAAGCATATTGTCAACCAGCTGGATTACCAATTAAATTTTCAACAACATTCTTGAATACTTCCTACGGTGTGTGATTTCCTCCAATCCCACTAGAAGACCTTTGAACCATTTGTCATTGATGACGTGTCTAATTTGTGGACCAACACACATGCCTTCATTAATTTTGGCATCAGTTATTCGTGGAAATATCAGTCTCAGATATTGAAATCCTTCATCTTTCTTGTTCATCGCTTTCATGCAGTTTTTCATCAGTCCACATTTCATATGAAGAGGAGGCAAAAATATCTTTGTTGGTCAGCAAGTGGTTTATTTGCCACACTTTTCTGCCCACTTAAGTACTAGGGTGTTGTACCGTGTTAGCCATTGTGGATGTAGTGAGAAATCAAGCAAAATAACACCTTTTATTGGCTAACTAAAAAGATTACAATATGCAAGCTTTTGAGGCAACTCAGGCCCCTTCTTCTTGCCTGAAGGCTAGGCCTGAGTTGCCTCGAAAGCTTGCATATTGTAATCTTTTTAGATAGCCAATAAAAGGTGTCATTTTGCTTGACGTCTCACTACTGCCCACTTAAGGAGTGTCTAGTTCTTTTTAATGATATGCAACTCTTTAGCATGGCTGTCCATTCACACTACTTGGTATATCCAAGATGCATTCCTAGTAGCTGTGCCACTACTTCTCAATTACGACAGATTTTGCACTTGTAGTTGTTATATTATATATTTATCCTTATAATATGAGAGGAAATCACAAAAATAGGTAACTGCAATAAAAGGTTATGTGACTGAAAAATGTAAAGTTAATTTTTGTGAGGGCGGCACGGTGGCGCAGTGGGTAGTGCTGCTGCCTTGCAGTTGGGAGATCTGGGGACCTGGGTTCACTTCCCAGGTCCTCCCTGCGTGGAGTTTGCATGTTCTCCCTGTGTCTGCGTGGGTTTCCTCCGGGTGCTCCGGTTTCCTCCCACAGTCCCAAGACATGCAGGTTAGGTGGATTGGCGATTCTAAATTGGCCCTAGTGTGTGCTTGGTGTTTGTGTGTGTCTTGCGGTGGGTTGGCACCCTGCCCGGGATTGGTTCCTGCCTTGTGCCCTGTGTTGGCTGGGATTGCCTCCAGCAGACCCCCGTGACCCTGTGTTCGGATTCAGCGGGTTGGGAAATGGATGGATGGATGGATGATTTTTGTGATCAGCAAGACAAGATACATAAATGCACCTAAAAGGATTCAGGAAGCAGAATTTTTGTTTTTCTTACCCATGAAATCAATACATGGTAATAGTGGCTGAAGCCCATCCCAGCAGCACTGGATGCAGGTCTGAAAACCACTCTAGATGTGGCACAACTCCATAATGGGGCACACTCGCTCAACGTAGCTCCACTTCAGTGGTGGTAGTTGTGATAGCAGTATTGTCATGTGACCAGAGTACAATGAAAGTCTTCCTTGCATATCCACCCAACATGCAGCACCATGATAAACAAGAACGTTTTAAAATACATAACTTTCATTTTATTTAATAGAAAACGTACATCAGCTTACCTGAATTCTCTTCTGTTAATCAAATGTAACTGTTGGTAAAACTTTTTATGAATTTTTTTAAGCTTCTTCATTTAAAACGCTCTTGTTAACATTAAAGGGCTTCTGATTGGATCTAAAAGAGTCAGCATTCAGCCTAACGTCTGTGTTTTTAGGATGCACTTTAAAACACTAAGGGCTTGCGGAAAACCTATGTGAGCACATAGAGAATGGGCATGCTAAATGTACATGGAGAATCTATACCCAGCGTTCTTGAGTTTGAGGCAACTAAGAGAATAAAATAAGCAGGGTTTCAGAACGGTTGGATTATCGTGGCAGCATTTATATTCAAGATTCTTCTTTCATCTCTCTGAAACCAATGAACAATACTTGTGCAATACTGGTGCAGTGTGCAATCTTTTTTTCTTTCACTGTTGCTTTAAAAAGACAAGTGACTAATCAAATTGATTTAAATAATGAAATGCAATTAAATTTTTAGAGAAGAAAGACCTTTCTTTCAATTTGTTGTTTAATTAAAGTTGCATGTTTGCAGTGGGAAATGGCCTGTTTTTGTTTTTGGTGCATGTCCCTTAATACCAAAAAGATGGATCTTCATTAAGCTGACCCAAGATTAGATCTAATGAGAAGATGACAGCACATAATAAAGTTGTTCCCTGTATATCCACTGGGTACAACCTGCAGTACTCGACCTATTAATTGAAACAAGTTTGAAGATTTGTGCTGAATTCTAATAAACCAGTTCATAGCAATAGTAAATTATATTCCTAAAGGAAAACCCATGGGGATCTGCTGTCATTGTCAAAGCGTTATTTTTAAATAGCCATAAAAGAACTGCCTCATCAAACTAAATTAAGTGTCATATAGGAAAAGGCAGCCATAAACGTAATTGGCAGCACTGAAACACATGCAGGTTGAACATTTCTCATTAAGAAATCAACATTCCCCAATGGAATAAGTCATTCAGCCATTTATGGAGTCTCCCAGAATTTGCTGTGTATGAAGTTTATCTTGGGTTCCTTGAGTGTTGCATACTTTCCTCCTTTGTCTCCTTTTGTTGTTTTACTTTTTTGTGGAATTATTCGTGCTTCTCACTGTATGGGATAGGCACTGTGAAACTGATTTTTAGATACCTATACTATATGATATATAAATGTACATAAAATTAATGAGCCATTTCAGCATAAAATATTTGTAAAATTACAAATTGATGTCCTTAATATAGTTTTCCTTTCTGTGGAAGCTGCCAGTAGCACTGTCTCCTTTCTGCCATGAATATGTGTAAATATAGCGTCCCAATTAGGACTGATTTCTGCTTTCTGCACTAGGATTCCTGGAAAGGTTTCAGCTCTGCCATTCTGAAATTGGTTTAGGTGCTTTCATAAATGGATTAGTTAATGAATATTTGTATTTAGGTGGAAAGAAAGTACATTATGTAAGATTTCCAAGTTACTATGCTTGAGTCCTGGGATGAACATGGACTGAGTTGTGTTCACTGTGAAGTTTGCAACCTTAAGTTTACGTCTACAGCTGTCAAGTTGACAGGAAGTCTGTCTATGTTTTCTATGCCCTAATATTCGACTGACATTCCATAAAAATCTTTTTTGTGGTAAAGTTAAGTGGAGACTACACCATAGTTTATGAAAAAAGGTAATACAATAATAAAGGGTTACTTACAACTGTTTAAAAAAACAGTATTCACTGACACCATAGGTAAAATGAGGTGGTAGTAATAGGTCACCCACACTTCCATTAGCAGTCCCATTTAAACCCACATTAGCTTTTTAAGGTCGGAGCTAGCCTATTAACATATACACTCACAGATGGGCCGATTTGGAATTGTTTTATAGCCTGTCTGTGTGTCTGTGGTGTGTTTTTAAGAGGATTAGAGTGGGGGACTCATATGGACATTCTGAGGGATACAGTGCCTAGGCTAGAATTTTGGCTTGGGTCTCTGGGTCTAGCCACTACACCTCTGTCCTGTCCTTGTATGCAAGTTATGTGTATAAATTGTTGAATTATTATGTTTGTTATTGTTGTCTGTTATGTACTTCATTATAATTTTTTTTTATACTTGTTGTGATGTGAAATTTTGTATACAAGTTGATAAATATTTTGTATGTCTTTATTTGTAACTTAGGCAAAGCAATGTAATATTAATGTTGCATTAGTGAGAAGCATTCATGTCAACCTCCAGGACTAAGTCAGGAAAGTGAACTTTATGACAGAGTTGGGGGAAGTGCCTCAAACAAGTTTGGTAAAAGTTTCTCTGAAGTCTCTCAACCCCCGTAGGAAAGCCAGGCTGCCTAACTACCAAACTTGACCTTAACATATGGTTTTGGGGGTGGCAGGTGTGAAAGTGTTCTATTCCCCCATTGGTCTGAAGTATGGCTGTTTGGAACTGGCTTGTATCAGAAGCCTTTAAGTACCACGATGTCCTATTGGCTCTAGGGGTTGGACAGAAAACCTATAAATTTGCTTGTTTTACCTCACCCTCTCTCTCTCACCAAACTGATGAAAGACCATCTCACACCACAAACTGAAAAGGACAACACAATGAAAAGCACAGCTCGGCAGCCATATTGAGACAGGCATGCGGCCTGTTCTGAAGAAAGTTGACCACAAATGATGCCTTAACTAGAGACATTTCAAGTAACTAACAAGTCTGTGTGCTGCCTGAAACTACACATCACCATTTATCAGATTGTAAGGCTGCCAATATTCAAATGTAGTTTGCATATTGTTATTCTTTATGAATATTATCAATAATACATTGTTTAAATTGTAACTTAACTCCTGCTTGTCTTTTACTACACCTAATTGCCTGAGGTTATACATGCAGAAGTAAGGTGAGGAGAAGTTATATGGTACAATACCTTATAAACAGTGGCAAGTCTGTGAGATTTGAGGCATTCTGACAAAGACTACATATTAATAATACAAAAAGGGGAAAGTAGAGCAATATAATACTCTACCAAGACAAAACAATACTCCATGAATACCACTATGTAAGATTAAGCTGACTTTCTAAAAACAAAAAATGTCATTTACCAGTCTAGTTCAGAATTAAGGGTGTTACAGTTTGCCCAGCTCACAAAACTTGAAATGAAGATTCACCTTCTAAAACTTACCCAAAACTCAATAAGCAGCATTTGTGGTCTGCATAGGCTGAAATACGGGTAAAGGTAACAATAGGGAAAGGGGACCCATTTAAAACCCATAGAAAAAAACAAATACCTTTTAAAAAAGAGTTTATTTTCAAAAATGTTCAAACTTTTAAACTGCAAACCTAAAAGCAAACAAAATGAAGTCCCTCATCCAAAAATCAAAAACTAAAAACAGAGAGAATATCCAGTACAGAAAAGAAAAGTCAGAAAATAAATGTACAAAGTGAAAGTTCAAAATTTTAATCCAGAATAATCGAGACTTGAGGAAGAGTTGAGCAGTAGTGAAGCGGGTAGCCTGAGTTAAGCTATGAACTTACATGGGCCTGTTACAGCTACAGTGCCAGGAGGCATCACGCCCTTTGACTCACTTACTAAGGAAAGGAACTTTCACAAAAACAATTACAAGAAGTAATATAAATTACAGTGATCCCTCGCTATATCGCGCTTCGCCTTTCACGGCTTCACTCCATCGCGGATTTTATATGTAACCATATTTAAATATATATCGCAGATTTTTTGCTGGTTCGCGGATTTCTGCGGACAATGGGTCTTTTAATTTCTGGTACATGCTTCCTCAGTTGGTTTGCCCAGTTGATTTCATACAAGGGACACTATTGGCAGATGGCTGAGAAGCTACCCAACTTACTTTTCTCTCTCTCTTGCGCTGACTATCTGTGATCCTGACGTAGGGGGTGTGAGCAGGGGGGCTGTTCGCACACCTAGACGATACGGACGCTCGTCTAAAAATGCTGAAAGATTATCTTCACGTTGCTATCTTTTGTGCAGCTGCTTCCTGAAACATGCTGCACAGTGCTTCGCATACTTAAAAGCTGGAAGGGCACGTATTGATTTTTGTATGTTTGTTTTTCTCTGTCTCTCTCTATCTCTCTCTCTCTTTGTCTGCTCCTGACGGAGGGGGTGTGAGCTGCCGCCTTCAACAGCTTTGTGCCGCGGTGCTTCGCATACTTAAAAGCAAACAGCCCTATTGAATTGTTTGCTTTTCTCTATCTATGTGACATTCTGTGCTCCTGACAAGCACTCCTTTGAAGAGGAAGATATGTTTGCATTCTTTTAATTGTGAGATGAAACTGTCATCTCTGTCTTGTCATGGAGCACAGTTTAAACTTTTGAAAAAGAGACAAATGTTTGTTTGCAGTGTTTGAATAACGTTCCTGTCTCTCTACAACCTCCTGTGTTTCTGCACAAATCTGTGACCCAAGCATGACAATATAAAAATAAGCATATAAACATATGGTTTCTACTTCGCGGATTTTCTTATTTCGCGGGTGGCTCTGGAACACAACCCCCGCGATGGAGGAAGGATTACTGTATTAAATAATTACAAAGCAAGATAATATTAATAAATAATAATATAATATGGATAAAGAGTGAAAACACCCTGTTCATTAAAACATTTTACAATATAATATTCAAAGGACAACAAAAAAAAGCATTACAAAGAGAGCTAGAGACTATTCTGGTACAAGGTAGGTAGGTAATTTTAATTTGTGTATTCAACATCAATGCATGAAAAATTATTTCCTAACCACATTGAAATTATTAAATATAATCACATACCCTTCTGTAGGAAAATAGTTACATTTGATGATAAGCGTGCTTTACAAACCATGCATATACATTTGTACAGAAATTAAATACAAATCAGAGTTTCCAGATATCAAAAATTACAGTGACACTCCTACTCTGTCTCTAAATAGGTATACAACAATTTGAAGGTGAAAATCCAGCAGCCAAGTAAATAAAATCATGTTCAATGAGTCTGTGATTAAAATTACAGTATGTATAATGTAACCATATAAGCTTAAAACCCTGTCAAAATTATTTTGAGGTACATAATAATTATAACAGTAGCTTTGTAATAAATATATGTGGATTCTCTCATATGGTTTTGAAGGTGATCTTAATTAAATACCACACATTTGAGAAAATAGTTTGAGGCTTGCTGGATTTGTTACTGTTTACAAAAACAATACAAAACAAATCATAGTTGAGACAATTAACACATCTTTGCTTATAAATACCTTGCATAATAAATATTAAAACTGTTCATTTCATACAACTTATTGTTGTTTTGTTCATCCAAAGTGCTCACATTATGAATGGTGTGAGCTCCACCTCTGTAGCTGGCAACAGGGTGGATTAGAAAATAAGACTCCCTGCTAGCCGTTCAAAAGATCATGTCTCTGCAGAGTTGTCTGGCCTTTTTAGTATATGATGGGATTCAAACATCTCCAGTGTCCAGGGTGAGTTTAATGAGAATGGCTCCAAAGGGTTCAGAAGGAATTTTTGCAATAGATTCATTTGGCAACACAAATGAATTTTGAGATGGGCCTTGAATGCTCCTCCTGATCCATTATTTGGTATTAGGTGGTAAGAAGGACCAGGAAGAAGAAAGGTCTGAGGCAGTGAACGAGAGGGGCTGAAAGGTGACATCAAGGGAAGTGTGTTATAGTTTAGTGGGGAAGGGACATTAGGCAACTGGTGGGTTTACAAGGTTGACAGCCTTGTGATTGTTATGCCCAGTAGCGCAGCCACGGGTTTGTTTTTTTGTCTTTTAATTTGAAACTTTATACTTATGTTATCTCTCTTAACTCTTTGTTATTATTTTGTTAAAACATATCTATATTTGTAAGTTCTTTTGGCCTTTTTTCCTGACATTCCTGGTTCACTGAGGCCTCATCAGTGCCTCTAGTAATAACAATTGCAAACTTAATTTTCCAATTTAATTGTATGTTTTTGTACTTCTGAAATACCTTAATGATGTCTGCTTCAAGTTTTGACAGTCCTGCTGTTGGTGAGGGGCTCCAAGAATGTGAAACAAGCCCCTTTTTGATTTGGAAGATAGCACTCAAGAAGGACAAGGCTTTGTGACTGCTCTGTCCAAAGATATTTCTGCAAAACTGTGATGGGATAGATAAAGCAGAAATCTTTGGATACTTTAGGTTTAATTTATTAATCTCAGGATAATTGTGGTTTACTTTTTCATAACATAACTTAAGAACCTACCACAAGTGGAACATATGCTTCACTAGGGTGGTCCATAAACTAATGCAAAAAGTTGATGTTTGAGGAGTCATTTAAATTTTTTATCCATTAGATATAACTTGCTTACCTGTGAAATTTCAAACCGATTTTGAAACATTTAGAGGTCACACCATTCTGAACATCTTATTTGTATTGTTACTACATATGTACTCTGCTGCGGGGTTCATAACTGAGTAAGTGATTACATTTTCTAACCCACTTAGTCCTGAACAGGGTTATGGGAGGTGCTGGAGCCTATCCCAGCTAGCATAGGGCGCAAGGCAAGAACAAACCCTGGAGATGGTGCCAGTTCATCACAGGGCAAACACACACATACACAAACCTCACCTACACACACACACACATGCACGCACACACACACACACTAGGACCAGTTTAGGATCAACAGTTCACCTAACCTGCATCTCTTTGGACTGTAACAGGAAACCAGAGCACCTGGAGTACACTGACACAGACACAGAGAACATGCAGATGAACCTAGGTCTCTTTACAGCGAGACGGCAGCGCTACCACTGCGCCACCGTGCTGCCTTAGTGATTATCAAACAATAAAAATGAAATGGAGAATGTTCTGGTACTAAGAAAGAGTTCCCAGAACATTCTAGTAGTAAGTGAACATTTTTGGAACAGTCTAGTATTGTGCAGGGGTTTCAAGAACGTTGTAGTAGTAAGTGGAACTTCCCAGATGACATAAAGACCACCACCTCTAAATGCTACTCATTTTCATAGAAATTTTTTGTGTTTGTTATAAATATGATAAAGAATAAAGCCTGCCTTGTGCAGAACTTATATTGTTTGCTTTGGACCACCCTTATTCTGCATAACTGTACTTTACAAAAAGCATGAATTCATATGCTTTAGAAGTGGAAGGGTAAAAAAAGTGCAACATGTAAACAAGAAGCCTTCTTAAGGAATCAATACCACAAAAAAACACAGCTTGCCTGGGAGCTTAATTTGCAGTATAGTATAAAAAGGTAGAGTCTTCGATAAAAAGCACAAAGATCTCAAAAACACATCCTATTAATTTTTAAGTTGCTACTATTTTATTTTTTGTGTAAAGAAAACAATGACTCACACTGATTCCTATGTGTTATTAATTCATGGACTGAATTATTTCTGTCATTGGAGCCACTGAGTAGTGCATATACTCTCTAATATAGTTTTAATTAAATGACAGTCTTTGCAAACATGATTTGCACTTTTAAGATTTACAGGCTCAGGCTAGAAATTCATTTCTGTTTTATTTCTAAAGGCCAAAGTTCAGCATGGTGCCTTTACTTTGTAGTGAATATTTCTTATTCTGGATAGGTTGGAAATTCCAGAATTTATAGGCCATGAAAAAGCAATATGTACTGTACTTGTAAATTGTACAATCAGTGGTTTGATTTTGAAATATGTTTGTAAATAACTTCACATTAATATCAATTGCCTTCCTAAGTGGCTGGGAAAAAAAGCATCTCCTTGGGGTTTTCTACAGCATGGTTTAAAGTCCAAATGCTTACATAATTAGGTAAGCAAAAAAATTATATTCATCATAAAGGAGTTAAAAAGGGCAACACAAAGTTGTAAACCAGAATCCAACACACAAAATATAACCCAGTGCATAACTGGCCCGATATTTCATTTTGTCTTTTCCAGTCAGATGTGATATTTTTCCCAATACTGAACTGGAATAACAGCTTCATGACGACTCACTCATCCCCCACTCCTTAATTTTAGAGTTACCTTCTTCCGCACTAATGCATCCTGCTCACTGCACACCTTCCAGCTGTAGGATTAATCTGATACCATCAGTAGAAGGACTTTAAACTGCAACAAACAGGAATCACTTGTAGAACATTCCTGGACTTACTTCCTTTATCGTGAACTTCCTGAATTTAAAGTGCAGGATTTTTTTCTTGCCATAGTTGACATCTCAGATACAACTTTCTCTTAATTTCAATAGCCATGATATTAACACTAAGAGAGGTGAGATTGTGTTGGTTTGGACATGTGGAGAGGAGAGATGCTGAGTATATTGGGAGAAGGATGTTAAGGATCTGCGGTGGGCTGACACCCTGCACAGGGTTTGTTTCCTGCCTTGCGCCCTGTTTTGGCTGGGATTGGCTCCTGCAGACCCCCGTGACCCTGTAGTTAGGATATAGCGGGTTGGATAATGGATGGATGGATGTTAAGGATAGAGCTGCCAGGCAAGAGGAAAAGAGGAAGGCCTAAGAGAAGGTTTATGGGTTTGGTGAGAGAGGACATGCACGTGATGGGTGTGACAGAACAAGATGCAGAGAACAGAAAGATATGGAAGAAGATGATCTGCTGTGGCAACCCCTAACGGGAGAAGCCGAAAGAAGAAGAAGAAGTGATATTAACATTATGTTATACAGTATGTATAATTCTGTGTACTTTATCTTTTTTTTCATGTAAGGAACCTTTTTTCTGTGTGATTTTTAATATTTTGATACGATTAGATAAAGGTTAATTTATGTCAAATCTTGTTTTCCTTGTGCAACACTGCTGGAACATGTCAGGTGACTGCAATCATTTTGCAAATGACATTATGGAAGTAACAATATTTAAGCATGATGATCACAGCTCGCATTATCCCTCAGAACTCTGTGCAACGTTCATTAGTATAGTTAGCTTTTTATTCAAGTAGACCCTGGTGCTAGTTTTTGGTTTTTATTTCGATTTGCACCTGACCTCCGAATAGTGTCTTTGTTCCTTTGATTTATGTTTACCATTTCTAAGTTTGATCTCATGGTTTTACCCTTTGGTTTGGTCTGACCACATCTTTGTCGTCATCAACCATCTCTTAGTTAGTTTAAATCCTCACTATAATCTTTGGTCATGTTCTGTGTCCCAACACGTGACAGGTAATATAGAAGCTTGAGTTCTAAATTGAATTCAGTTATGGGTTGACCACTTTTAAATTTTCTTCTCAGCTTTTGCATATTCTATCATTTAAAATTTACTGACACATGGATTAAAATAAGTGTTTACTTTGTTGTTATCTTTTGCAAGCTTGAAAATTGTAAACTCTTCATGTCTTTCTTCTGTATAAAATATTATATTTGACTAATATTAAGAGAAGACTCAATAGAGTCTAGTTGCAGACTTCCAGAGCTCCTCTCCACTGAGATTTCTTGCAGAGTGATGACGCTAATCCTATGCAATATACATCAATGGTGTTATACAGTATGATACCAGTCATTTGCATCTTTCTCAACACACTCAATTTGAAGGTGTACCTTGATACTTCATTCTTATAAAACATCCTTACACCAGGGTTAAGTTTAGCCTTCTGGGAGGGTAATCTGACTCATAAATAAAGATGGCCGTCGAGTAGGTGTGTCTTGCACTTCATGCGTCATGTAGCATATGACTGGTTTGTGTAAACCATGTGACATTAATGTGCAATCTGATTGGCTCTTGATTTGTGGAGCTGTGGTGGTATGCAGCTAGATGCTTCTCTACCCACTGAAATTTACTGCAGGCAGTAGTTTGAAGGTTTGTTGTCTTCCATTTTATAACCATTAGGGCATTTTATTTCCACATGTCCTATGTTTATAATGAAATATAATATATATGGCTTATATGTACTTACAATATTGAAAAATTAATATGGCCTTCATTAATTGTTAAATGATCTTCAGTTGATTGTTAAATTATGTATATTTCTCATTTTCTCAGTCATTTTTATCTCTGCCAGTCTCACAGACACTCGAGCCTGATCGGGCTCCATAAAGGTCATTGCATCCTGTCTAATCTCTAATATTAGTACATATGCTATAAATAACAGGTGAATTTGGAGTTTAAGGGTATTTTCTAACTACAAGTCTGGATACCTGGTGGAGCTGTGGGATAAATTAAGACAACTGGTCTGGGCAGATAAGGTAATATAGTGGTTACCCGTTAGGGCATGGCCTCTTCCTGTTCATTAGGAGAAGAGTTAGATATTTTAAACCTCCTTCCCTTTGCTGTGTTCACTTTTTCATTTCATATTTCATTGATGGATGTTCATGATGATTTCCATATTATTGTGAATTTTGTGCATTCAAAGATTTGTTGTACAGTATAACAGCACAGTAGATCCTTTCCTTTGACACATTTTCCTATTGTTAATTCGCTTAATGAATGGCCTCTTACTTCTTGGTTGTGGCCAGTCAGTTTGATTTATTGTGAGTTTGTGTATCAACACAGTCTCACATGTTTATCTGTATAAAGTATTTGCCAGCAGTACCAAAATTGATATTCCACTCTCATACTGTGCTTTGAAGATGATACAGAGGTAAGGAGATTAGCTGTTCTCTCATTTGGCAGCAGTAGATTTGGAACAGATTTAGACAGGCCCAAGTAAGCTGTATAGTCATTTGTTGTTTTTGGATCTGTTCCTGTGAGTATTTGTTGCATTTGTTACATATTATTTTTGCTAAAAAGTGTTTTAAAGTTCTCTGATGTCCCTGTGTCCATGTCTGCCATGAAGGATTAAAATCAACCTTAATGCTGCTCCTCCTATTTTTAAACAAAGTCATGTTGAACGTTGCAAAACAACAGCATTATGTGCGTCTAAACATCTTTATTTTTATACTTCAGCCTGCAAATAACTTGTACTTTTTCACATATACCATATTACAGGAACATCTCAAATTACAATCACTTAGGTCTTGAACAGACCACACTTAAGAGCCTGTACTGTAATATAAGAAAGTCTGTCAATGGTAAATTATTTCCCTTGGAGATCTATTATTATTATTATTTATTTTTGAACTCACTTATTTTTATTCTTTTGGTGGTGTATTTTTTTCCCTATCATTTTCGGTGGTATTTTTAGTGGGAGCTGGCATAATGTTTATGCTAATGACTTTTGATAGAGTAACCTAACATATTACTTATAAACTACTGGAGCTTATTCCTGGTACTCCAAAAATACTGCATTATTTCACATAAGAATGGTGTTTTTTGCAAAGCTTCAGAGTTGGTGAACACATGCATTCCTGCTGTCTAGTGATAGCTAGGGTTAAGCACATGCATAGCATTCAACCAAATAAAAATAACTAAACAAATGTTATAGGTATATATTTAATACTGAATGTGATGAGGGGTAAACTAGATTGGTTCACTTTAGGTTCACAGAGAGACAGGGATTATCACAGGACCACTGGGTGTAAGGCAAGGAAGAAATATAGTGGACGATATGCCGGTCCTTTGCAGGGTTCAATCACACAGCCAATCAGAAAAGAGTGTGCTCCATACAATCCAGTAACGGAAAGCTATAAATAAAATATAAGTTAGTTTTCATTCAGCTACCGTATATACTCGTGGATAAGTTCTCCCGCAGATAAGTCAGGACTTGATTTTACCATATAATTTCTGGTATTTTATAATGTCGGTCGTATAAGTCGAATGTGGAAAACTCAAACTATTGGTCCAAGAGATTATGATATGCTAACGCCCACCCGACAGAATAACCATGGAGCACACTGCCTTTTTTTTTCTATGTATTGTGGGTACGTGACCACACGGTAATACCCAAACTATTCCGAAGTAACGTTTGCACTGATTTGTGTTTTTTGTATCTCACACCCTCATACACCTTTATCGTAAGAGTATCCCTTATCTACGATGGAGCGTTCGATCAGAAGAAAATATGAAGCTGGTTTTAAATTAAACATTGTTGAAGTAGTGAAAGAAATTGGTAACTGCGCTGCTGCAACAAAATTCGATGTGTCTGAGAAACTGGTGCAAGATTGGAGGAGGCAAGAAGATGTAAAAAAAAAAAAAAAGCATTTTTGAACAGGCGTATAAGTCGGGGTCTGATTTTATGATCGATTTTTCAGGTTTCAAGACCCGACTTATACGTGAGTATATACGGTTATTTGCTATAGATATTTTGAAACAGTGTATTCTTGTGGCACAGCAGGCAGTATTCATACTGCAAATCCTCAGGGACCTAGGGTTATTTACTTCATAGCACATGAAGGACTAAACATATTTATAAAACACAATAAATTATCCAGTCTGGGTTTTTTTCTGGTCTGTTTAATGAAGATTTGTATATGGGCTTAGGATTTAATAATAAATGCTGGCCCATGAAATATTCAGTTTCAAACAAAGAAAAAGTAATTCAAAAGTAAACCGCTGTTTGTAACACATTACATGTTATAACCAGTAACTGTATAAGTAATGAGTAATGTAATTAAGCTACTTTTAACAGTAACATTTCTCAGCACTGGTTGCTAGTCACACGGTTCATGACCTGTGATGTAATTGGATTGTCCCTAACAAACTCATTCTTGCATATGAGTCTTTGAATTCTCTCAATAAAAGTAAAAGCCACAGTGAATTTGCTTTATATAGAGAAATTAATATTTATTTGGTATTTTGGACCTCTTTTCACTTTGTAGTCTGTCTGTATATTTGGTTTGTGATTCTAATGTGGACATTAGGTATTGAAAGACTCCTGTGCTCTGACCTCTTCTTGTTTATTAACCACAGAATGTTATGTCCCAGTATTTAAAATATTTTTTCAATAAAACCTAAGTCTGTATCTTTAACTCTCTTGGCCACAAAAACTACCTCAACTCGCAGACATGATAGTGTTCAATAAAATATAAAAATATCCTCCATGCACTTGTTGTACAGAACGCCTTAGCTTGACATTTGCACTGTCAAATTCTTCTATAAACTTTTAACAAAAACATAGTTGTAAAATATGGAGTACAAAATGTCCAAATCTTGTTGTATACACCTCTAAAATTGAAATTAATCAATTAATATACAGTTCCAGAGCAATTTATTTCCTGGAACCTTTTATATGCCCTTTCTATTAAAATAGAAGCATCAAAAAAGAACAGCTAGCCAACATCATTTTATTTGGGTCTTATAGAATTGAAGCATAATGCCTCTTGATTTGTATTCACAGTTTTCATAATATAACCTAACATTTTATTTGCCCTTTTAATTCCTTGTGCATATGTCTAAAATAATGGGAATGTTTTGCCAGTGCAACTTCCATTGTTTTTATTATTGAGGGGTTATCCCTGCATGTAGCACTTGAAACTTGTCTACATTAGAATTAAATTTCCAAGTGTCTGCACAGTTTTGAGGACTGAACAGGTGAGATGATATTACTGCCTCCACAATATTTATGGTTTCTTCAATTTTGGTTCACACTTTCCCTCATCATGAAAGCAATTAACATGTATTTATTTTAACTGATGCCTTTTCATCATAGTTATATAATTCATAAATAGCAAAACATTGGATGGGATTCTTGTAGTTTTGTCCTTCTTTAGGCAGCATTTTCATAATAGAAAAGTTTAATGGCTTTTGGTAATGTACACCTTTGAATATACGTATGGTATTACTTATTCATTTTATATAGTTTGTATAGCTGCAAAGAAAAATAACAAGTGTACCATAAAATAATCAGACAATTGAGACATCTTCTAATAATTAATAACACAACATAAGAGATGAACTGATACTTGAGATTTAGCTGTGTCAGTTACTTAATAGTCAACAAATGATTCTAAACGTAGATCATTCTTACATAGTAATAAAGGACTTGTATTCATTATACTGTATTTGTGAATGATTTTTTTACTTGTGTTGTGTCAAAATGTCCCACTTACACTGTGACAAAAAAAATTCAAAAAATTCAAAATTCAAAGAAAACCACATAAATGAAAAACTTAAATTGTACTGTAACGCGCTCTGTAAAAACTCAATGATCTGGTGTCCTCACTATAACACATATAAAACCAAGGCTTTTTGTTTCAGCTTTTAGGTGTCAGACATTGTTTTAGTAGCAACCCACCCTGGAAACGATGCCAATCATAGAATACACTTTAGTAATAGGGAGAAACAACAGTGGGCTCCTTGTGAGATAGAGGTTAGCCATGCTGTTCAACAGTTCTGGGGCTCAGTGATGAGTCACAGTTTGGTCACTATTTGTTTTGGGTTTCTGTGATCACCATGTGTTCACCCTTTGATAGTATCCTAGTTGACATGAACCCTTTGGTAATTAATAGAATAATGACATGGCAGAAGTATTTATGAAGGGAATTAGTATGCTGGATGTTGGCTGTTATTTTAAACTAAGCTCTTTAACAGGTAAACTGGGCCCAATTTGAGGATTTTACCTTAGAGACCTTTAAATCTCAACTTCTCGATTTTTAAAATTATTTGGTGAATTCAAATTGACGAACAAGATTGAGCTGAATTAACGTTTCTCGTAAAAATTTGTTGTTTTGTTGTTAGTCACCCTTTGATGGCATAATGTTCAGTCCTGGAACAGTTACTGCCTGGCATCCACCTTTGGCAGAGACAGACATTGTGTCTTTATAACACTATTGACAAAACAGGTTCAACAAAAGAATAAATGCAGAAATGAACACCACATTTTTTCATGAATACTGCCATATTGCTACCAGTTTGGTTCACTATATAGCCTTCATATATTGGGTAGCATGGTTTCCTGTCTGAAAAGGAAGATTAACATCAGATTATATAGTGAATAATTTATTCCAAAAAACATTACAAATATTTTTTCAATAGCAAAATGCTTTTTACTTTCTCATATATTAAGTGTAGGGAAAGTATTGTAATCATCCAAAAATGTGACCTTGGGATTTTGATGAATCTCGGCGTTTTAGACCTCCCAGAGTCCAAAAATACCATTTTTGGAATTATTTCTGTGTTTCTGTCTGGGTCTGTGTGTGTATGTAAGTAACTTGAATACGCTTTCAGTTAGGTCAATCAAATTTTGCATACAAGTATTAGGTAGAAAATATAGATTTCTATCAACTTTTGAGCTATTTCCGTTAACCAGAAGTGATACTTTTTTTATTCATGCAGCTGCAGAGTCCGATTTACTCATTTGATTTGATTTATTGTTGATGGTTCTTTAATGTACATGATATAAAAATATAATCATTGTCTTGCAGTTTACTCCTCAAATATCCATCCTCATATCTGAGTATATGAGAAAGTCTAAAGGAGACCACTCCTGATTTTTATTAAATAATGTGTCATGTATAATTTGCTTTTGGAGTAATTATGGTCCTAAAATAATCTCTCTGGTTGCACAAGAGAAATAAGAAGTACTTGATCGTTGAATAAATTCAACACACAGTTGACATTAACTGACAGATTATACTGTATGTTAAATTTCAATGTAATCCATCATAAATCTGAAAGCATTCATGCTCTCAGTACAGTTGATTATACCCTTTAGCCTACAATATTTTTTAGTTCCATGTTAGAACAAGCAACATGAAAGTAAAGTTTCACTGATTTTCCAGACCTAACCTCCTTTACTGAGTTATAGGGATCCATGAATGTGAAACTGTTACCATTATTTTTGGTCATTTGCTAATTAGTCGCATGTTGTCTTCACCATTTAGTAATAGGTCATTTTCCTACACTTGTAAGTATTTAATATGGCAGGGTACTGGTATAATAAACACTAAAAATATGCTTTTTTTAATTATTTGAATTTTTGGTGCATCCTGAATCTAAAGCTGTCATTTATTTTGTGTTTTTTTGTATGATAAAAAAGTTTATTTTTATTACCAACAGATATTTAAGCAGTGCTGTCTACTGTAATCATGTGACCATTATGTGATTACGCTTGTGACGTCACAGGGAGTTCCTTCTTAAAAGGGCAATGCTTGTGTACTGGGTACAAAAATACTTCTGTGCTCTAAAGTGAGAGTTTCAAATAAAAATAAGCCCTAGGTTTGCTTCTTTGGTTTGAACATTTCTGACTTTGACTTACCACTTTCTTCCTCTTTTTGTTTTTGTTTGCTTGATCCTGTTTCGTTTCTGGTATTTTGTTTTAGCAAGTGATCACACAGTGTTGGTTTTTCTAACTCTTTGTAACTGTCTTGACATTCTTCGAAAGCTGCAACCCTTTTTGTTTAGCTTGACAAAACTAGCTTTGTGGAAAATTTCTTTTAATGATTTCTTTTTATTATTTTTGGATTTGTTTTGAGTTTCTCCTTTCCTGTAATTTGCTTGATGATGTTGAAGATTTCTGTGTATTAACTCCAGCTCTGTCCTCCCTTCCTTACTTTTCATTTATTTTGATTGTCCAACTTACTTAGGTTATAAAAATTATCCTAAGATTTAGTGTATTATTAGAAGATCAAAATGGTCACAAAAGGCCAAATTCCATTTGTAGGGCACACTCATATGCACACCCACACTTTCCTTCAAAACAGACTAATTTTAAGGTACAGTAAAACCTTGAATAGATTTCTTCCAGCTGTTTTTTGTACTACTTCCATCTGGCAGAAGGTTCTGTAGCATCTAAACCTGCACTTTGACTGTCCGGACTCTGAACTCTATGCTGCTCCCCTACTCTGGGATCTGCTCCTTAGAAGATTATTTATAAGTAGTACATTTTCAAGTTTGCTACTACTATTGTGTTTATTATTAACCCTAATTTATTAGTATTTATTTAAATTTTATTATTATACAGTATACTCATGTAGCATTTATTTATTTATAATATAGTTCTTCACTTGTCTTGTACTTATCCTATGTTTAGGATAAGGTGTGCTGGACCTGGGGAGCATTTATTTTGTATGACTGTATGCTGCAGTGCTTTTTATGGATAGTATGGCAATAAAGCCATTTTACTTGACTTGACAGTCTTAATACAGAATTCTTTTGTACGATTTCTTCTCTCTCTTGACATTAGCAATTAGTCTTGCGTCACTTTTATTCTATTTTGTTCATGTTGAAATTTTACTGGTCAATTTTGTACAATGTTATAAAGTTCCAGACGTGAAGTTAGGTAAACGTCTCTCTAGAAACATTCATAGACATATGAAAGATGTAAGTGTTTATGGGAATGTTTCCTTTTTTGGATCCAGCATGTGAATAATCAGGGCTACCTATTAGTGTTCCACACTTAGCCTAGAGAAAAGCCAAGCAAAATGACACCTTTTATTGGCTAACTAAAAAGATTACAATATGCAAGCTTTCGAGGCAACTCAGGCCCCTTCTTCAGGCAAGATGTATGTATGAGTTGTCTTGAAAGCTTGCATATTGTAATCTTTTTAGTTAGCCAATAAAAGGTGTCATTTTGCTTGGCTTTTCTCTAGGCTAAGTGTGGAACACTAATAGGTGTAATAAAAGGTGTCATTTTGCTTGGCTTTTCTCTACATTCATAATGGCTAACACGGTACAACACCCTAGTACTACACACTTAGCCTAAAAAGTATTCTGATACTATGGAATAAATTAGCTATATAGAATGGTGTCACTTAGGGAATGCCTATTTTAGGTGGACAAATATAGTTATACATGAAAATGTAATATACCAACAAAGATCCTAGTACTTTGGACCAGCACCTTGCAGAACAGTCACTTGTCAAGACTCAAATACACTTAAACACATTGCATGCAATAACTAACATGCAAAAGACTCTTATAACAGTCATAGTCACAGTTAAATAGCCTGCAGGACAATCTCACACATGCCCACAGTATTGTCTCAGTAGAAAACAATGATAATTGTTTAAATGAAAAGGACCAGGAGATGAGACATAGTCAAAAGACTCTCCAGTACCGTTGCCAAAGTCAGACCAATCAGTTGTTAAGTTCAAAACGTTAATCAAAAATCAAACATTAACAGGCAAGTTTTGTTAACTAGGGAAAGTTTTGAAGCAAGAATCGCACACTAACACTGTTTTTACTTAAAAGTTGAATACCCCGGAAATGCCTTGGCTCACCTTTACATAGTTGCTCTGATGACAGCATACATTCCCAAAGCATTCAGCAACTGATAATGATAACATCTCAAAATGGGGTTGTGGAAACCTCCTACATAAAAACAAGCACTAATAATTGAATTCTTCAGGGTAAAAACTTTAGATGCAAACTAAAAATAAAAAAAATAATGAAAAAC
Organism: Erpetoichthys calabaricus; assembly: GCF_900747795.2. Lineage (NCBI taxonomy): Eukaryota > Metazoa > Chordata > Cladistia > Polypteriformes > Polypteridae > Erpetoichthys > Erpetoichthys calabaricus. The sequence continues at coordinate 65,349,375 of NC_041397.2, read as the reverse complement.
ACGAATTATATCACCAGCTTTTGCATATCATGGCAAGACGTGCTCTTTGCCAACAAAATAGTCATGCAAATAATGTGCAATATATACACATAAACACATGCAGCCTTCAGCAATAGATTTAACTTGCATATGCTCTGTTAGTGTTCACAGCAAAGTTAGATTTAAATGTTGTGCTATTCTACTGTAAAACAATGATCACAAAAGCTTAGGTTTGACTTCTTCCTCTTGCTACAAAGGAAACCAAGATGAGGAGAGACAATATCTTACTTAGTAATCTAAGATCTGACATAGAGCACTGTATCAAAACTACCAGCCTAGAGAATTAAGATGAGGAGATGATGATTTACTTTAAATGGGACCATTTAAGTCCACAAGCAGTAATGAAGAAAGGTTCTGCTAACAGCTGGAGCTGTCTGTGTCATTTCATCAACTGCGGTACTTATCCAAGAATTTGTTTTTGTCACATTAGAAAAAAACTTGCTTTCCTTTTTCTTTGCAATGTAATGATTGCTGAATAGTCAAGACAAGATTTGTGAATATTGTGAACCTGAAGTCCATTAATCTCCTACAATTTTTAAAGAGGCTCAAGATGTGTATATAACAGCTTTTCTTTTGCTTTGAAGCAATCTGTTCTGAACAAGGTCGTTGTTGTTAGAAATATAGTGGGATATAATTTTGGTAAGCAATACTATCTCTGTGTTTATATTTTTTTGTAGTTTTCTTCCATTTCTGCTGATAACTCCATTCATCCATTCCTCAGCCGGGTAAACTCCTGTTCTCTTTTCTGAAAGCAGTAGGCTTTTCAGCCATCTGCAGACTGAACACCCTAACAATCCTATTTTTAAATTTAGCCAATAGGAGTGTTCTTTCCATTTTGCCAAATGTTTTACCATCACACTGGCAGAACCACAGAATACTGCAACACTTGTGCCACATCACTTCTGATGTTTGTGTGGGAGAGCAGAAGACCCCATCTCACTCACCATAGCAGTGTTAATACTACCTTTAACAGCGACAAACTGTCTGGAACATTTCTATTGTTCTTTCTTCTTTATTATTTTTAGAAGTAAATGTAACCAATGCTATAGCCAAGGATGGATCTGCTATGAAACTAATGAAGCTCAAGCTTCAGAGCCCCTAATCACAGAGGGACCCCAGATTAAAAACTTTAGTCTGCATTGCTTAAAATGTTTAGGTGTCTACTGAATGAGTAAGGGTTGTAAAAAATCAATAATATTATTAATACAGTATAGTGTAATTCAATATAAAATAATAGTCAAAGTAAAAATAAAAGGTTATTAATGTATTTTATAGGTTAGCCGTAAATGTAAAAATTAAGGATGCTTCATTCTAAAAATATTTAATATAAAATAATTGTAAATAATTTAAAACATTATTAACTTTTATGAAAGAAATACATTTTTTATTAAAATTATTTATAATATTTCAAAGCTATCCTCCATAAAGAATACATTTCGGTCTGCTGAAGAGCACTTAAATTCTTTGTGCATATACTCCCTAGAAAATGACATTGCAAGGAAGCTCTTACATGACAAGACTATACGTGAATATGTTGCTAGAAAGCAACAAGTATTCTCATAGGTGTCTGAAATAAAAGAGTATACTGACTGTGGTCTTTTCTGTGTTTTACTTAATCATTCTATGATGCATCATGCATGAATATCACATTTCCCAAATTTTCATCCCCCCATAACTCAAAAACAGTTGGCATAGGAAATCTTTATTCACAACAGTGACGTTGACATGTGAGATAATCTAGTGCAGCAATTTTAATTAAAATGTGAGATGCAGTGGTTACATTTTTAAAAAGATTGTGGTGATCTGTTGGGGATCAAACCCCTTTGAAGAAGATAACAGTGGTTACCCAGACCCAATTGCTGTTTGCGAAGGGGCCTTCATAACAGCTCAAGCTTCAGGGCGCCAAAAATGTAGGTCTGCCACTGTCTGTAGCTGTTGTGAACTTCAGAGTTCCCAAAGCACAAAGTCCCAAAAACCTTCCAAAAATGCCCACTAGAAAACCCTGCTTCTTCACAAAAATGCTCTTTAACAACAAAAAGCTCTGTGGATTACAAAAGGCATTAAAAATTGCCTGAAAAGACAAAGGCAATCCCAGGTGAACAAATCCAAATCACAAATCCAAAGAATAGTCATAGATACCGAGCCAAGGGGTCAAAAGTCCAGTAATACACGAAGTACAAGAAATAACCAAATAATTACAAATCCAAGATCTCACGTCTCTCAAATGAACTCTTAGGGATTGAAAGTTGCCTCCTCCTTTAAAAAGGTGATCTTGCAGTGATGGACAGGTGGTCACACCTCTTGGGGAACCACCTGCAATATACAAGGAATCTAACCAAGGCAGACATACATAGACAATATCTAATACAACAAATAATAAATATATTCAAAAATTAACAAGGAAGACATAAAACAAGGCTTTAAACCCCAGCAACAGGAGAAATTCTGACTGAAATACTGTATAACAGTAGCTGTAGTTTGTTAAAGATAGATAGATAGATAGATAGATAGATAGATAGATAGATAGATAGATAGATAGATAGATAGATAGATAGATAGATAGATAGATAGATAGATAGATAGATAGATACTTTATTAATCCCAAGGGGAAATTCACATACTCCAGCAGCAGCATACTGATACAAAAACAATATTAAATTAAAGAGTAATAAAAATGCAGGTAAAAAAAGACAATAACTTTGAATAATGTTAACATTTATCCCTCTGGGTGGAACTGAAGAGTCGCATAGTTTGGGGGAGGAACGATCTCCTCAGTCTGTCAGTGGAGCAGGACAGTGACAGCAGTCTGTCGCTGAAGGTGCTCTTCTGTCTTTAGATGATACTGTTTAGTGGATGCAGTGGATTCTCCATAATAGGAGCCTTTTGAGCGCCCGTCGCTCTGCCACGGATGTCAAACTGTCCAGCTCCATGCCAACAATAGAGCCTGCCTTCCTCACCAGTTGGTCCAGGCGTGAGGCGTCCTCCTTCTTAATGCTGCCTCCCCAGCACACCACGGTGTAGAAGAGGGCACTCTCCACAACCATCTGATAGAACATCTGCAGCATCTTATTGCAGATGTTGAAGGACGCCAGTCTTCTAAGGAAGTATAATTGGCTCTGTCCTCTCTTGCACAGAGAATCAGTATTGGCAGTCCATTCCAATTTATTATCCAGCTGCACTCCCAGGAATTTATAGGTCTGTACCCTCTGCACACAGTCACCTCTGATGACCACGGGGTCCAGGAGGGGTCTGGGCCTCCTAAAATCCACCACCAGCTCCTTGGTTTTGCTGGTGTTCAGGTGTAGGTGGTTTGAGTCGCACCATTTAACAAAGTCCTTGATGAGGACGGAACTCCCCACAACTTAAATTTTGGAATATCAGAGTTTCCAAAGGGTAATTTAAGGACTCTTAGTCGCCCTGGGACCCTTTTACTGTATATTTAGCCCCTTGCTTATAGGACACCTTACCTTTGAGATGTGTGAATATGGAATTCAAGACAGATAGCTGTTTTTTTCATGGAAATATACAGCACATTATCTTCAATAAAAACCTGGTGAAGTTAACAATCATATGCTCATAATGTCATTTTCTCTGACTGCATTATTCCTTCCTTCTACATATATTATCTTGTTAATCTTGATATGCCTGCTTCCTGAAGCACTTTGTAATAAATCAAATATTGTGTTCTTATCAATATAAAACCTTTACAATATGTTTGTGCTCAGATTCTTAATAAAAAACTATTGGAGAGTTTGTTTTGTATTGACACATGTATTATTTACTTCCAAGTACTGTATTAGTTTGAATGTGTTAATGAATCAAATGTCTGAACCAAAAGTATAAAAATGTAGAAGAATTTTAAAATACATTTTTCTCCAATAAAACTTCTCCCAGGAATAATTGAAACTTCTCTACAGATGTTCAGTTGTCATTTAAATAGAGTTGGTCCAGATGTTTTCATATTGCTAGGTGCTTTGATTAACCTTTAATGAGGAAACTACACAGAAAAAGCAGATTTTGTTTGTTCCTAAGAGCTTTATTAATAGCTTCTTTGTTTTACTCAGTCTTCACTTCACTGAATATTTTTTTAAACTTAACATTGGAAAAAAATACTGTCTATTACACTTCAGAAATTCACTTGCTTAATCTGGGTAATTCTGATATGGCCCTCTTCACTGAAGACAGACTCTGAGCACTTGCACAGACTTACAGGTGAAAAGACGCGTACATAACTCTATTTACATAAAAAATAAAGCAGCCATAAACTATGATTAAAATATTTGTGTCTTAAATACCCAGTGGGCGTACCCAGTGACAGACAAAACAGATCCTAGTTACGCTGACTGAAGATATGGACAGTTAACAAAGAATGAGAGGAAAACAGAAACTCTAGTTAACAGCCTTTAATATCTTCTGTAATCTTTTGTAATTTGCCAAAAATTCTAGAAGTAGAAAGGAGGTCATATACAAGTGCAGTCATATACTGAAGGCGTTTGGTTATTAGATATTGAATAGACATTTTTAAGAAAAGTGCAACTGAGAAAGGAGCATTTAAATACTAATGGCAGTGCATGTTGTTTAAAAGCGCAAGCACTGCTTCTGGCTTCAAAAATTATTATTATATTTAAGCCTCTTGCAAATGGGAGAAGCTTGGAAAATGTGGTGACAGCCAACATTTTTTCAGTAAACCGCCTTTTGAATTTGCACTGAAGTGCACTAAACAGAGAAACATTGAAAAGAATGTGTCTAAGGGCTGCTAAGTATTTTATAATTTGCATAGTGTTTACATGAATGTCTGCAGCCAAATATAATTTGACATGATGATTCTGTAATATTCTTGGCTATGTGTGATTCAGAATTTTGAAAAAATCAAAACCCAGCATGAATGAGTGGTTTGTCAAAAGTGAATAAGAATTTAGGCAATACGGTCTGTTTTCTTAGGAGGTACAACTGAAGCCTTAAAGACACCTTGAGTGAGTCTGATTATGGTAAGTCATTTTACCTATCTGGATGTACAGGGGCTGTATAAGCAGATACCATCACTAATCATTCTGTACTGCAAAATAGACCCTTATATATTAATAATTCATTTGTAGTTTTTGAGCATATATATTCTGTATATCCCATCTCACATAATCATTCCTTCCATTACATGCATGTCGACAACTTCACTGTAACAATACCAGTCACTTACCTAACCTTCCATTATTACTAGCAATGGAATGCCAAACATTAAAAATGCATCCATGTATCTGTTGGAAAGCATTATAGGCAGAAAAAACTTTTTGTCAATCAATGCAAAACACATTTAAATTAAATTCAATTTAGTACTGCACCTACACCCCCAATTAATCTGTTCAAAATCTGGCCTGGATTTGACTTTACAGTAAAACCTCACTGTCAGAGGTTGGGACCGAGGCCATGATGAATAAGAGAAAAGACAGATAACAGAACAGCAACTTTAAAAATGATATACAGTACATTAGTTTAGCGAATAGTCATATTTAATTGCAAAACAAAACTATATTAACAAAATATAGTATTAACAAAACTAATTAAGTCATATACGCTATTAAAACTGAACGTACATAACTGACACAGTGATTGCAAAATGCATCATGACACATGATGCTGGGGAAGGACACTACCTGCTAGCACAAGGGAGAGTTGTTCCAATGTGCAGAGCTTGCAGTGCACCGCATGGTAGTAGTAGTACAGTAATAAGTAGACACTGGCGTATACATTTGTTTTTTCTTCGGCCCTGATGGTTAACAGAGACTGACAGTGAATCAAGTGACTGATAAGCGAGGTGTGATGGATGGCCAGGGCCCATGCCTGGCCGGGACGCCCCTTCACCACATCTGCCAGGGGGACAAGGGTGGGAATCCCAGTATCTCCCCCTGGATGCTAGATGGCAGCCTCCCTGAGGTGCAGCAGTGCCTTGGACTCCCCCAGGGCTTTATGGGGATTGGAGTTCTGTGCAGCTCTGGGGGGTTCCACAGGCGCCGCCAGGGGGTGCTGCAACAGGAGCTGCTGGCCCTTTTTGGGCACTGGTTTTGCCTTACCCGGAAGTGCAGCCGGATGTTGGCAATCAACACCCTGGAGGACTTCTGGGTACCCGATAAAAGGGAGCCAGCGGCCACCACTCAACGGCCAGAGTTGGGAGGTGGAGGACAAAGCTTGCTGAGGAGGAGTGGTGGTGAGAGAAGAAGGTGCTTGGTGAGTGTACTGTGTTTTGGGTCTGTGTTGTGGCTGGAGGGATTACAGGGAAGACGTGCCCTCCTGCTGAAGAATAATAAACAGTTTTTCATTTTACCTGTGCCTCCGTGTCAAACTGTGTCGGGTCGGGTGAAATATAGCACCTTTCTTACAGAAGTTATACTGTACTTAATCCTTCAATCATGTAATACTCCTGATACCTTATTCTAGTTGTTCCATCCACACTGCACTCTGTGGGTTATCTCTGCATCTGGTTTTAAATATTGGGCTACCATTGATCCTAGATATTTAAATCTATTCAGTCTTTTCAATAGCTCTCCCTGCAGGCTAGCCCCTGAATCCTGATCATCATTAAATTTAATATATTGTGTTTTTTCTTATTTATCTTCATCTCTCCATCTTCCAAAGCCCTTCTCCATTCTTCCAACTTTCACTCCACTTTCTCTCTTATCGTGTTACACAGCACACTGTCAGCAGAAAAAAGCATGCACCAGGGTTATTGGTCTTTCATCCCATGAGTCAACACATCCATAACCAGTTCAAAGAGGTAAGGACTTAAAGGACAGTACAGATCTACTCCAACTGGGATCTTATCTGTTACCCCAACATTGCTCTTAACCTGAGTCCTCACTCCCTCATACATGTCCTGGACAATCCTCACATACTCCTTCCTCTCCTGTGCAACTTCACACCTTTTCATGTGGCACTCTGTCATAAGCTTTCTCCAAATCAATAAACACCATATTATGTGTTTCTCAAGGCTTCCGTATGAGGTGTCTCAATGTGAAGACTGCATCATTTGTTCCTCTCCCTGGCATAAAACCAAGCTGCTCCTCCTCTATGATGGTCTCTTCCCTAAGCCTTCTGTCTATAACATTTTCACATATTTTCATTGTGTGATTGATTTACCTACATACATTTGTTTATTTATTAAGTATCATGCATCAAAGCACAAGGCACCCACACAACTCCTTTTGACAAGTTCAGTGAGTAAATGCTTCTTAATCTTTCTTCCATTCCTGTTCCTGTCTATATAAGAACACTCAGCTATTGAGCATCATAGTAGATGGAATTAATTTCAAAAACAGTAGAAGAGATCACTGCTGAGCCTTGACCAGAGTTTTAATGCAGAAGTAGTCCTTTGCTAGTAGTACAACATTTCAACCTTTCACTGCACCTGGTGGTTTTTCAGTTTAGTGCAGTCACATTACTGACAATTTGTGAAATACGATCACCTGCAGAGTGTGGCAGGCAGTATACCGCAAAACTGCGCTGTTTGTATACCTCCCACATTTTGAATGGCTACATCTGTACACATCAAATGGATTAATGAAAAGCCATTCATTCATTCATATGCAAATTCACTTTAGTAATGTTCAAATTGTTTCAACCTTTTTACTTTAGGTTTGCATAATCTAGATGATTTTCCTTTAGATAAAAACATGAAAGTTTATCTACTTTCAAATTGCTTCCGTTACTCTAAAATAATGAATACAAAAGAATAATCAGCCAACTGTCATAGAAATAACACTTGTAACAAAGTGAAGTTGAATGGGTTATCATTCATGGATTAGCGCTCTGTCCAGCATTGGTTCCTGCCTAGCACCCAGTGCTGATGGTGTAATATCCAACCCATGGTCAGCTAAGTAGGCATAGAAAAGGAATAAATAGATGAGTTGATGGAAAGAAAGATTTGTGTAATTTTATTACGCTCAAATGGTAAATGTATTATTTAAAGGGAAAATGATTCTGAAAAATCATTATGCTATTGCAATAATCCTTCATAAAAGGCTATGCAGTGGTGTAACATACTATATGTTCAAGGAACAATGGAAATATCAATTTATTCAAGGAAAAATGGAAATATTAATTAAATGAATTACTGATAATGGTAATAAACATATTTCACTAAAAAGCTAAGAGGTGGGGGGAATTATGGGTGATTAAGTTTTAAATGCTAGACGTGACACTATAGTACCAGTTGTCTGGTATTCCATATGAGGCCAGAGCTTGACACCATAACCTGGATTATGCACAGCACAGTTGGCTTTACTAAAACAAAGCATGCCTTACAATTGGGTGGCAAACTCAACGGGAGTACGATGACATCAGTGTGCAATCAAAATGCAGCACTGCCTTAAAGGAGCATTAAGAAGAGCAAGAAACAAAGCCTGAACAGTTGTCTCTCATAGGAATATATGTTCATTTGAATAGCCCTGTATTTATTAAATTGACAAAGATGTATATAATAATACATTACTGCCTTCATACTGTCATGTTGCTGTGATAAACTATAAAAAATTGTAAATTATAAAACTAAAAAGTTATTATATTTCTTTGTGTAGTAGGGTTTGAAGATGTCATGTTAAAATAATAGATTGCATGCTGTTTTCTATTTTTTCTTAAAGGCTGGCAGAACTGTGGCCAACTTACGTCTTATTCATTTTAGATACAGAATTTATATCATCAGGGCATTCTAAATGTAATAATCAGACAATCATTAAAATTATTGCCTGCAGGAAACCATTCCATTTGCTTTACTGAGCACATAAAAGAATGGGCCTAGTGGATTAGACATGGTTCATTAAAGTCATGAAAAAGGTGTTATAGATGAGATTTCTAACACTTTGACATGACCGTTTTTTACTTTTTTCCATAGTGGAACAACATCATCGACATTTGTCTTATATTTGAAACTGGTAGGAAACATTGGTTTTATTTGACTATTAGCAACACAGCTTCTTAATTTGACATCAGAATGATCATCTCTTTTGTGGATTTTGTGAATTATTCTATTTTTATATTTAAGATTTGTATTTTGTTTAGAGCACAGTTTAGCTTCTATATGTAGTATGGCCAAAAGAAAATATTTTTTTTGTTGTTGTTGTATTATAGGGGCAATTAGGATTCTGCTTGACGATACGATTTACTTGAAAGAATAAGCTGCAATTGTATGTAATCACAGAAACCTTAACATGTTACATTTGTGCTGTACCCACAAAGCTGTCATCCAAAAGAGGTAAGAGTGAGGGATGACTTTAAATGGCAGTTTAAACTTACTTGCACTATGAGGAAGTAGCTTTTCAATTTCCACCATGTAGAATCATCATAAGAGTTGCTGTGTTCTTATTATTGATCACTAATTATAGCTTCTACAAAGCATGCTAATAATTGGCATGAAATATTGTTAAAAGATGAGATTTGCTTGCTATATCATCTATAGCAAGCAAATATCATATATATTTTGCAGCTAATGGTGAACATTAGAGATGAAGTCTGTGAGGGATTTAATACTATCAAATACTCTCTGATGTTATCCTTCTTGCAGTTTCAACACTGTATTATGCAAACTTTCTGGCGTTTAAACCTTATGAATCCAGTCTCTTACATTCTCTACCAAAGTGTGTCTGTGCTGTTCTGTTGGTCCAAAACTGAAAGACCTGTTTTTTCCATTTAGTTTCCTTCACAATGACTGTCTTGGCGTATCATAGAGAAATTGACAAAAGTACATAAAATACTGCACTAGTACAGTTTACTCATTCAGGGCCCTAAACATGTTAAAATATATGATCGATGTGAGCAATCAAGACATATTAAGTCATGTTTATTGTCATGTACGTAGAACAATAAAATTCTGACTTGATTGTCTCATCCTGAACAGTTTACAACAAAATAAAATGTAAAAATATATAAATAAAGAGTATGCATAGCATGCAACACATATACATACACACACACACATTATATGACCAAACGTTTCTGGACACATGGCCATCACACTTATGTGAATTTCCAAAACCATAAGCATTAATATGGAGTTACCCCCCAACCCCGACCCCCTTATGGGAATCACAGCACCTCTGTTCTACTGAGAGGAATTTCTGTAAATTTTGGTGTGTGTCTGTGGGAATTTGTGCTAATTCAGCCAAAAAAGAATTTACAAGGTCAGGTACTGATGCTGGACAAGAAGATGTGGCTCACAATTGGTGTTCCAATTCATCCCAAAGGTGTTCAGTAGGATTGAAGTCAGGCATATGTGCAGACTTGAGCTCCTCTACATCAAACCTATAAAATTTATGTCTTTATGGACCTACCATTGGGCACAGGAGCACAGTATTGCCGGGACAGAAAAGGGCTTTCTCCAAAGTATTGCCACAAATTTGGAACTGCACAATTGTTTAAAATGTTTTTGTGTGCTGTACTATTAACAGTACCCTTCACTGGAACCAAGGGGCATAGGCCAAACCTAGAAAAACAGATCAAGGCCATTATTCTTCATCCTCCAAACTGTACAGGAGGCACTAATGCAATCAGTAAGGCAGTGTTATCTTAGACATCCACCAAACCTAGATTCATTCACAGATAATGAAGTGTGGTTCATCACTCCACAGAGCACTTTTGTAGTACTCCAGAGTCCATTGACAGTGTGTTTTACAGCATTCCAGCCAATGCTTGGCATTGCAAATGGTGATGTTAGGCTTATGTGCAACTGCTCATCCATTGAAGTCCATTTCTGCTGATGTTGCTCCCAGAATCAGTTTGGAACTCTGTTGTGAGTGAAGCAACAGAGGATAGGTGATTTTTTACATGTGTTGTGCTTCAGTACTCAGTGGCTCTGCTCCATGAGTCAATGTGGTCAACCACTTCATGGTTGAGCTGTTGTTGAACCTTGACATGTCCACTTTACAATAATAACACTTGCAGTTGACCTTGGGAGAACCAGCAAAGCAGAAATTTTATGTACTGACTTGTGTCAAAGGTGACATCCTATGACACTGCCATGCTTAAAGTCATTACGCTGTTTGGTATGACCCACTCTATTGCCAGTGTTTGTCAATTGAGAATGTATGGATTTGTGCTTGATTTTATGCACCTGTTTACAATGAAACACCTGATCTTAATTTTGAAGGGTGTCCACATACGTGTGGCTATTTATATATACACACATTTAAATGGGACAGAGCACAAAGTGATATTCAAGGTAAGTACTAAGAGTTCCAGAGAGCTGACTGAATTGTGGCCTTCAAATGAAAAATCCCATTAGCAAACACTTGGACATGAACTCAGCATATATGCAGGTTTTAAAAAAAGAACATCCAAATAATAAAAAACATTTTAAGACTACCAACCCCTGAACCACACCTTACTAATCCAACGCACACACACACACACACACTCAGCCTTCCTCATTTTCTATATATTGTCTTGATTTCTTTATAGTCATTTTCTTCTGATGATGATACCTGGCATGTGTTGAAATCAATAATCCTCATTACTCGAGCAATACAAATCATACACAATGCTATACCTGTTGTTTTTGTTTTTTAAACTTCGGTATAATTATATGTATCTTCAGAATATGTTTAAAAATGTAAAAAGTATTTTTAAAAATATTAACCTGTAGGTTGCTAGAAATGTAAACTTTACATGACCTAAATCAAATATTAATTCATATGGTAATGTTTGTATATGTAATGTACACATGAGTTCATCCTTGGAATAAATTATCATCAATTGGTAAAGAAATCTGCATCTCTTATATGGGCTGACTACCATGGCATGAAATTAGATATTGATACTCTTGTGAATGTCTCGTTATTAAGTTTATTTGTTATGATTGTTTCATATCTACATTTCTTTCAGTGCTTATTGTGGCCCAAAATGTAAACTTCAGAGACCTACTGCTGTGCAGGGTTGGTAAAATACATTTTCTGATAGCCTTATCACATGCTGCACTTCTTAAGTGAAAAGAGACATGCTGTAATATGGCAGAATCTTCATGAAACTAAATATATCAGGCTAAAGCTACTTGTCAAAGTACAATATGAAATTGCTTCTAATAAAATAAAATTTGCAAAGCCACTTAATCCCAATAAGGGCTTTGTGGAGCATCAGCCTGCACCAGCAGCACTGGGTGTGAGCCGGCAGGAGTAACCCTGTACAAGACACCAATTTAGCACAGAGCTAACACTTGCATTAAGAAAGCAGATAACAATGCATACATTTTAAAAAGAGTTCATGTCATAATTAGATCATCCAGATAATGGAAGGGATATAATCATCAAGAAAGACATCATGAAAGAAAGAACCAAAGAAAGAAAATCAATTGGTATTTTTAGGATGTTTATTATTTGTAGCCTAATGAACAATAACAATGTACATATCTGAAACAAGGCACAAAGCATTATTAATATTTTGTGCACTAACACATCATAACAATATTCATTAACATCACGTGTCTGATTATTGTGATGTGCACATGCTGACAAACTGTTAATTAAATGCAAAGTGTGAACGAGTAACATTTTTTTAAAAAAGAAAACTACTAGATTAATAAAGTATCTATCTATCTATCTATCTATCTATCTATCTATCTATCTATCTATCTATCTATCTATCTATCTATCTATCTATCTATCTATCTATGTACAATTTTGTACTTTACAAAAAATTTACTTTTTGTAAATTACACTTGTTTTTCAAAAGAAATCTAAGTAAACAAAGGGCAGGGTTAGGGTTATTCAGTCATGATGTAGTGCGTAATGATTTACTATACTTTCATAGCAATTATCAAAATGAATGTTGTCATTTATAGCAATGCAAAATTAAAAATATTAAAATTACTTTTTAATTTCTTAAAACTGCTGTTATTTTCAAAAGTGACAATGGTTAAGGCTAGGTTAGGGTTCGTTCTGTGTTTCATTATAGAACACATGTTAAGATCATTTAAACCACTGTAAGAAGAACAGTATAGGACAAAGTGGGCATTTCCCATTCTGCGAGGCTTTACTGCCACGTGAGGTCTATTAGGATGGCACATTTAATAGGGATGCAGGCAACCAGATGCATCTTCCTCCACATGCATTCCAGAATAAGTGGTTTTACTAAAGCTGTCCCAGGATCTACCTGTTCTTTATCTGATAAGAAATGTGTAAGTCAGAACTGCACTAACATCTTGCAGAGGCCTCTTTGCAGACTTCTTAAGCCAGAAGGTGCAAAATGGATTTAAGGAAGAACAAAGAGCTATAATTCAAGGAAATTTCAACACTGATGAACTGAAGAACTTGCCTATGAGGACACTCTCATTTTGTAACTGGGGGTGATTTTAATCCATTCAGGAGAAGTTATACATTCCCTTAAAATTAGTTACATTCTCTGGACACTTTCACTGAATTCCCTGGGAATTCTCTCGGTGCATCCTTGCTGGGATTCTCTCAGGGAGGGAGGAATCTGCAAAATGACCACCTGAAAACTGCTTGTGGAAATGAAGAAAGCCCAAGAGCCATTTCCTCTCTGGAACGAAGCTGAAACTGGCAACTCTTTTCTCTTTATGGACCTGAAAACTGAGATCCAGTTTGCCAAGCGAAAGATGTGGGCCAGTAGGCTGAAAAGGCTGAGAAGCAGCCAGCACTTCAAGAAGGGAACTTTAGCATGTAAACTCTTGTGCTAAAAGAGTAATATTTTTCCCTTTGAAGCTGCAATTGACTCAGCATAGGGCCTAACAGCAGAAAGCAACTTGAGAAAGCAGCATCACAGAACAGTATAAACAAAGATCATGCCTGTAAAGAGAAAGAGTATACTCCAAAACAAGAAGAATCCTCTACTTGAACCCTGGGCAGAAACAAAGCAACAACTCCACACAACATCGTACATCACCTTTAAAGACTTGATATTGTAAAATTATTTATCTGTGCCAAGATAAATTAGAATTCTAAATGGAAAGTAAACAACCAGCCTCTCTGTGGTTTATGTTCGTCTGTCTAGTCTGTCTGCATCCTGTCTTATATGTCAACATATACATGCAGTTGTGATATTTCTATAATCCTTGTGTTGATCAATACATTGTATTATTCTGTTTCTTAAAACGAGAGTGCTTCAGTTACCTTGATATAAGTCTAAAGGCTGGAGACGCCCTACTACAGAGAAAGGTAAGGAAAATGAAGTTGGAGCCTTGCCAAATTGTTTGATTAATTTGATTAGATTTTTTAAATTTCATTTCATTAATTATTGCATAAGGAAAAATGGATAATTAACCAAGATAAAATTCATCTTTCAATTTCCAACATTTATGGGCACCTCTCTGGGAGGATATGATAAATCACACTGTTTTCTACAACAAGCCATTCAAGCCCATCCTATTGATCTAGATCACACCCAAAATAAAGTCAAGAGATTGTATGGTATTGTATGAAGCAATAAAATAATTATTTTCTTTCTATCTTCTGTCCTTCTATAAGTTGCCTGAAGAAGGAGCCTAAGCTGCCTCAAACGCTTACATACTGTAATACAATACAATACAATTTATTTTTGTATAGCCCAAAATCACACAGGAAGTGCCACAATGGGCTTTAACAGGCCCTGCCTCTTGACAGCCCCCCAGCCTTGACTCTCTAAGAAGACAAGGAAAAACTCCTAAAAAAAACCCTTGTAGGGAAAAAATGTGAGTAACCTTGGGAAAGGCAGATCAAAGAGAGACCCCCTTCCAGGTAGGTTGGGCGTGTAGTGGGTGTCAAAAAGAAGGAGGTCAATACAATACAATACACAGAACAAATCCTCAATACAGTATAAAAATAAAAATGTTACAAGTACGGAGCAGAATTTAACAGTAGATGATATCACATAATATGATTTGGATTTGTTTCGAGTCCTGGGAACCTCAGCCATCAAGCTGCCTCCCCCATTTGGCCATTCCTCAGCTGAAACAGAGCTGGGCCAGCCAATCCAATGAAAGGACCCCTCTTCCCCACAATTACGGCAATCCTCCATCAGGGATGACTTTACCTTAGGAAGGCAAAACAACTTGGCAGGTGGACCATGGCACCAAGTGGCACATTTGAGTACCGAGAAGAGAAACAGAATAGGTGAGGGTTAGTAACAAATTATAACTATCATATTACTTATGTTTTAGTGCTAATTACTAACAATAGCGATGCAGTCTGTACAGTTAATCAGCAGCTCTAGTCAGGATATGCTAAAAAAAAGTAGTGAGTCTTCAGCCGGGATTTAAAAGCTGAGACCGAAGGGGCACCTCCTATAGTAGCAAGCAGACCATTCCACAGTTTAGGGGCCCTGTAACTAAAAGCTCAACCTCCCACTGTTATTTTATTAATCCTTGGAATCATAAGCAGACCAGCACTTGAGATCTTAATGTGCTCTCTGGTTTGTAAGTCATGATAAGTTCAGACAAGTAAGCTGGACCTTGGCCATTTAATGCTTTATATATTAAAAGGAGGATTTTGAAATCTGCCCTAAACTTAACCGGGAGCCAGTGTAAGGATTTAAGAACTGGAGTTATGTGTTCATATTTTCTTGTTCTTATAATAATTCTTGCAGCAGCATTTTGGATTAACTGGAGGCTGTATAAAGAACAGTTTGAACATCCAGTGAACACCGCATCCTACTAGAAATAAATGCATGAATTAATTTCTCAGAATCCTGTTTATTTAGAAAGCACCTTAATTTCCCAACATTAAGATGGAAGAAACATGATTTGGACAGCTTTGTAATGTGCACTTTAAATGACATGCTAGAGTCAAAGATAACTCCTAGATTGCGGGCTAATTCAGTTAAATTAATGGTGATTCCAACTGAGTTAAATGATGACAAAATATTGTTGTGATCAGCGTCATTCCCTCCAACCATTAACATCTCTGTTTTATCTGTGTTTAAAGACAAGTAGTTCTCATTCATCCGCTCCTTTAATTCGCTAACACAACTAATTAAAGACAACATCGGAGAAACTTCATTTGATCTAAATGAAAGGTATAACTGGGTGTCATCTGCATACAAGTGAAAATTAACATTATGTTTCCTAATGAGAGATCCCAGTGGAAGCATGTAAAGTGAAAACAGTAAAGGTCCCAGTACTGAGCCCTGCAGGACACCATATTTCAATTCTTTGTATAATGATGGAGTACTGTCAGCACATTTCTGTACGTTTGGGAATCGATTTGATAAATAAGAACTAAACCAAGCGAGCACGGTGCCAGTAAGTCCAACATCATTTTCTAGCCTGTGCAGTAAAATAGAATGGTCAATGGTGTCAAATGCTGCGCTTAAGTCTAACAACATAATTACAGTGGAGTTTCCTTCATCAGAGGATATCAGAATGTCGTCTACAACCCGTGTTAGTGCCGTTTCTGTACTATAACCAGTGTGGAAACCAAACTGGAATTTTTCTAAAATAAATTTTAATGTGTAAGGTGTGACTGAAGCTGATTGGCTACTACTTTTTCTAGTATTTTAGAGAGAAAGGGTAAATTTGAAATAGGCCTATAATTATTAAGTATGTGTGGGTCTAGGTCTGACTTTTTAAGTAATGGTTTAATGACTGACACTTTTAGTGTATCAGGTACTGTGCCATGCAATAATGAACTATTGATGAGGTTTAGAATAGGTGCTGCAAGAACATTCATTGCACTTTTTACTAGTTTTGTTGGCACTGGATCTAGGGAACAAGTAGTGGGTTACAGTAGTAATCTGTTCAATTAGCCAATAAAAAGTTTCATTTTGCTTGACTTCTCATGGTTAACATGGTTCAACACCCTACTACTTCTTTTATTTGAATAAATATTTACTTACCCTTATTACACAGTAATATAAAAATAGTTATCCTGTACACACCCTCTCATTACATTATTAGTAGTAAACCAACTAATAGGTGAAGTACATCTACTGACCAACTGATATAAAGCTGTTAAAAAAGTAAAAGTGTTCATTCAGTTGTTTATAACAAATGGAATAACACAACATACAACATCCCCCAAAAAGTCACACTCACAAAAAGGCAGGCAAAACTGAAATTAATACTTTTGTTGGCAATACAATGACACTGGTGGGATGGAGGTACTGCTTTTAGTTCTCACATGTACCAAACTCATCTTCCTGATGCTAATGGAATGTGTAATGTCAGATTTTACTTTTCATCTATTTTTGCACTTTTGGTCATTTTTTAAGAATGTACAAATGAATGTTCACTGCCTCACATCATTAAATTATTGCAAATAAAACATGCATTCAATAAAACAAATATAAGTACTGTTTAATTTTGGCAAAATTTTTCATTTTATAGTAATATAATCTGCATTTGACATTTGAAAAGAAAAGATTAACAAAATGCATTCTGAACATCAAGCTTAACAGAAATGATGTTGCCAGGTTGTTTATATTTCATTCTATTACATTGATTTTGGCAAATCTTTCTTCATTTTGTAGCAAAGACCTTGGCTTTGTTAAGAAGTGCAGACAACGTTCCCCAGCACCTTAAAGATCTCAACTTTTGTTATTTAAAAGCATTCATCACTTAATTTGCAAAGCAGACCATTTGTTAATCATAGCCAATGAAATGTTTTTATTTAAACAGTCAGTCTGTCACAGTCAGCTCCATTTACATTTTTAATTAACTGTTCTCACACTTCTGATTTCTGGCAGGCACTCTTTGACAGTGTTCAATGGCACAGCAAGAAAACTACTGTTAACACAGAATAATTTTATGGTGCTGAATGATGGTGTTTTTAGCAAGGCTTTATTCAAATTATTAAATCAATAGGTGTTGCATCTTTTCCCGTGTACTGCTAGTTATGCACCACTTCCCTTGGGTTACTGTCTTTTGCTGAAAAGGAGAAAAATACCAATTTACCCTATGTATTTTTAGGGAGTCCTATGCGCTTAAGTGACTGATTGATTGTTTACTCAGTTACAGGCCGTTAGCACATTGCAGAGCGTTGATTGTTAAAGATGTGCTGTGAATGTCTGGAAAATGCAGGGAGCATGGTTGGCAAGGCAGAAAAAAAAATAACTAAAAGTGAAGCTACATTAAGGAGAAAGGCAAAGTGGATTTGTAATCCGCTAGAGAAGGACTATTGAGGGGTGGGCAAAGAAAAGGGAGACAGAAGATGACCTACACCATTTTAATTGTATTGGACTGATGAGGAGCATTTAGCTCTCAAGCCTGGTAGTATGGTGCTGGAACATCCATGAGGATATTCGAGGTGTTAGACAACATATATATTTCTTTGGGTATTCTTCTAGAAATCAGAATCTAGACTAATGACAACATGGTGTTGACCAGTTTGACTTTCTAGTAGTATTTTTTTTTTAAATGAGATCCATGGGAGTATTTACAACAAAAGAGTTACAAAATGGAGAGTGAGTAACATTGTTTGACCTGCTACACACCACTGTTCCATCTATCCTTAATACATTTTGTCCAACCCATAGTCATGGGGATACATGGCAGGGACCAACCCTAGATGGGCCTCCAGTATATCATAGCGATATACACACACATACCAACACACACTTCCAAATTGAGGCACCAGTTAACCTTAACCTAACACAAAATAATGTGGTAAAAAAGCAGATGGCAACAACAACAAATGATGTAGCTCAAAGTGCTTTACATGATGAAGAAAGAGAAAAAAAGACAAAATAAATAAAATAGAATTAGGGAACACTAATTAACATAGAATAAAAGTAAGGTCCGTTGGCCAGGGAGGACAGAAAAAACAAAAAAAACTCCAGACTGCTGGAGAAAAAAAAAATCTGCAGGGGTTCCAAGGCCACGAGACCACCCAGCCCCCTCTAGGCATTCTACCTAACATAAATGACCTCACAATCAGTCCTTATTGTATTCAGGGTTCACAAGGAAGAACTTGATGATGACGGTCACGTGGACTTCTGGCCGTGTAATCCATCAATGTAGGGACATCACGGTGCTTTGATCAAGTGGGCGTAAGAAGGTGTAAAAAAACTATCTGAATGAAATTCCTACAAAAACATGGGAAATTGTGAAAACAGTTTATCTGGGGAAAAACCTACAAATACATAGCGAGAATGAGTAAACTCCTCATGGACAGAGACTGGATACTGGATTGAAACCCAGTAGCAGCTTCAGCATATCTCCCCACACTGGAGATGAGAACAATAAATTGAATTGATGGCATATCTAATACATAACATATTCTTACTCTTTTTGAACTGTTGGATCCTGTTACACCTTGTATATATTTACAGTATTCCGATTATGTCTATATAAAAAATATCGAACATTTTTATATAAAATATACATGTTGTTAATGTGACATGTTAAGTTTCTAAAATAAATAATTTATTTCTCACATTTCCTTTGAATCATTACTTTCACTTATTAAGGCAGGATTGAAGGCAGACAAAAGAATAAGTATGACATCTGATGGGCACAGCTAAGGCAATGCAGTGTAATAGATGATTCTGGACATGGGCAGATGTGCCTAGATCCCTTCTGATGCTGTGTGGTAAATTATACTTTATCATTTCACAATGCTTTAGTATTATGTCTGCTACTCATAGAGAGAAAGATGCATCTGTGTCACAGCAGCAAATGCTGACCTACCTAAAGTAGGACTGTCCTTTTAACTAGGCTCTCTCAGAAAACAGATTTTAGTTTAGTTGTTTTTTTTTTCATTTGACAGTGCTTTATGGGTCTTTATTGCAATTCTTGCCCTGTTTCATATGCTGGCAGATATTGTTATGGAACTGTAAAGTCTCACTGTTTCACTATTGTCAATTCTTAAATCCACTTGAATATTACTGGGAGGAATCAATTTATCATGTTCGTCAAAATTATATATGCTGCCAAAAATGCTGCAAAATGATATATGCACAGGCTGTAAGTTGACCCAGTAGCTACTGAGAATCAGGGGACTGGCCAGACTTCTATGACACATCATTATTTACATTATAATTCTTTTCTGTTTAATACACTTTTAGCTAGAAGTCATCAATTGTGAAGCAGCTGTGTAGAAAATTAATCGCTGAATTTTATAAGAAGTTTCTTTTTAATTTTTTTTGTTCATTTTCTTCTAAATATGAGACTTTTTTCACCAGACTTAAATGTGAAAGCTTATTTTAGAATGCAGTTCCTTATACTGTACAGTAACACTGTTATCCATTTCAGCCTATGATTAAACATATTGAGGATTTAAAGGTTAAAAATGGGGTAAAAATGGGCAATATAAAAAAGTGAAACAAGTCCTTCAATATATTGCTATAATAGGTAATGCTTTTGCCTTTCAGCTCCAAGGATTTAGATTCAATTACTTACTTAAGGCTATGTCAAATTATGCAACTGTTACAGTGATTTTCATTCGTAGCCTTCATCTACATAATATTAGTGACTCAGAGGCAGTTGTCGGCATGTTCCTGTGAAGCCAGTCACCCAATGTGACATATCTAACGACTCACTTCATCTAACCTGCAACTCACTCTGATAAAATCAAACAGTTTTGATTTTGTCTTTAGTCGTAGGGGCAGGCTTTGTGTGCATGAGAGCTGACAACCAATGAATGCTCATCCAGAAGTACAAACCGTTTAATACAGCAAGGAGAAATAAAGAACGAGGGTGTTTTGGGTCTTACAAACACAGGAGAAGCTCTTCTATGAGGCGTCTCGTGTTTTTACATGCCACAATAGGGCAGAGACTGAAGCTGAACTTACTGTAGCTGTTAAACCTTCATCCAGCACAGGCTCCATCAATATTGGGTGTCAGAAAAAGGGGTGAGCACAACTGCACTGGAAGATTGGCACTCAGATACTTGAAGTGAAATGGTCCAGAATCAAAATCAGCAACTGCAGTAGAAAAATCCGACATACTCCGCGACTGAAGTCACGTAATGTAACATTGGCTTTAGACGTTGTTTGCTTGGATTTTCACATTCTTGCAGCGTCTGTATTGATTTTTAGCAGATCTCTGGATTCCTCCCACATTTCAAACAGTTCCTTGTTAGGTTAATTTATGACTCCACATTGATCAAGCATGGCTCTGTTCACAAGCTAGTTCTCTGAAGGACTAGTCTCACGGAACCAGACTAGTTTAGTGGCTGTAAATAATGCAAATATAGAAGCAGCCGCTTGGGTTGTCAAATTAAAGAAATAAAGTTTTCATTTTTCTATTTTAGCGCCTCTTCACAGATTAACACGGTAGCAGCACAAGTTATACCGGTGGTTTGAGCGGGATGTTCGAAGGGTTGCCTGGAGGCCTACAGGTGCTCCGAGAGCAAGGTGTGGGGCTCAAACTTAGCGACACCGAGGCACGTTTCTGAGGCCGTTTTTTGAGCGCACTTACAACTTCTGACACCCAAGTGCAACCGCTGCAGGAGAGTGGGTGACAGTGCCACATTTAAAGTCAGAGAAACAAGTCAGAAGGACAGAGAGCTCAGTTTTAAAGTAGCTGGCAAAGGGAATTCACATGTGTAACAAAGCACAGACTGAAACGTGGGAGAAATTAAAACAGTACTCACTTGACAGAGGCTGAACGAGAAGCCCACAAGTCACCAATACAGATAGGTACGCGCACACGAAAGCAGGAACATTTAAATGGGGTGGACTGCATCTGAGCAGCTGTTGACAAATGGTGCATGTCCCAATGTGATGGATTATTTGAAATCCGCAAGTAACGTAAATGTGGATTGGATGGTCAAAAGGGCTCGCAATATAAAACCAGGGTCCAAATGCCAGAGGTCGTCTTTTGACCAGGTCTTCAGGCTTCAATGTAGATCTGTGCTACTGATTTCTTTACCTGAGTAGTGGAGATACGTACTGTCCTTTGTGTATATAGTAGATGCTTTTTTATTTTTCTGATTTATTTTTTTTTTCAGCCAGTCCTTTGTGATCCTTTTTGTAGCTGGACGAATTAGGTGTCAGAATCCTGTTTTTGAATTGTCTTTTTCGGTCTGAGATTCTCTAACTTCATCCCCTGGTTGCTCAGTCTCGTCTACTGACACCCCTTGTGGGGAATTGTACAACAGTGCCCTTACCTGCGGTGTCACACAGACATGATTCTTGGGAACTGAATAGTTATCTTGGGTTAACAATCTAAAAATTTTATAGGGAACACTGATGAAATCTACCACTGAAAAGTGTCTTTCACAGGATTTATTCCTAAAAATCCACCCTCAATTTTCTCCGGTCTATGCATTTGCAGTAGGGGCTGCAGAGTCCCATTTCTGCACGTTTTAGATAAATATGGAAAATAACTATGGAAAGGTAGAAATAGAAAAAGAAACTGAACTGATCAAAATACTTGACCTGAAAGAATTAGACAGGTAAAATGGCTATTATCAATTCAAGAGCTCAATAATACAAGATAAGTGAAGCTCAATTAATTTATATATCCTTTTCACTGGGAGTGACAGCACACTGTTTAAGTCATATTTAACAGTTCATCTTTTCGTGGATCTACAGTACTTTCTGTTTCTTTCAACTTAACATTGACTGTGACTGTAAAATTAACTGTGAACCATACCACATACAGCCACCAGCCAATTGATATCTTTGAATGCCAAAAATCTACTTTTACAGAAAATGTATCCCCTTGCCACAGGCTTTGTGTGTTTTTTGCACATGCACTATGTCCTCCACATATAACACACATTTCTAGGTTTAACCTGAGTTTTTTAGGAGGCATTTCAGCCATAGAAATTTACCCATCATAACTGCATGCTTGCTGTTTGCCTGACCAGGTTAATAAGCACACTGATACTCTTTGCATTTTAAATTGATGCCACTACTCTGAGCTCTACCTCATGAGGTGTTGGATTAGTTTTGAAATTTCAAAATGAGTGAGCCACCTAATTGTTCTCACCCACTTTTAAGCCAGATTCACTCATGATTGTCTAAAGACATATATTGTTTTCTATGTCTGGCTCCGTAAGACTGCTAATGGACTAACTTCATATTCAAGACTGACCACCTGCCTTGCATCCAATTTGGTAGCCCCTGTTGACTAGTAGTTTTAAAAATATAGAAAATTCAGTGTATTTTGGTTTAGTATTCTTCACTGACTACAGTCCCAGACTGCTTCCACACTAACATTAAATCATTAAACCATGCAACATTTCTAGACATAAACACTCAAATTACATTAAACTCTCAGTAAAATAAATGGACCACAATGACTAACATAAATACATTTTGAAATGCAAAGTCTTTCTAACATTGTAAATCAAATTTAGCTACCTGCAAAGGAGGAGAGGAAAACAAAAACTCCAGTGAAATGTATTAATGGAGAAAATACACTCTAGGTGTTATAATTATGTGCTTATAATTTATTTTTGTGACTTTACAGTTTATTTCTAGGGTTTTTGAAAATGTACAATTTGGCTGTATGTTCATGTTGCATTTTCAAAGGTTTTATCATTTTGTTTACTTTTGTTGTGTAACACCATTCCGGGGGATCACCCAATTGTGATCATTGCGGCTTATGACATCCGTTCATAGTGGATACAATCCTGTCCAAACAATCCTTAGCAATTGACAGTGATGTTAACAGATCTCTCAGGGTTTAATCCCAAAATTGTTATTTTGACCTTCCACAACTGTCAACTTTTATTTTGCCCTTTAAAAAACAAAGACATTTTGGTGTGGGTGTTCTTCCGATAGATAGATAGATAGATAGATAGATAGATAGATAGATAGATAGATAGATAGATAGATAGATAGATAGATAGATAGATAGATAGATGGCAGCATGCACTGCCAAGTGTCTGAACTTTGACTAATTTAAGAAAAGATTTTTATGTAGAGCTCAAACATCCACCAAAAAAAAACGCTGATAGAAAATCTGGTTATGACTTTTGTTTCATTGGGGGTGTCACAGAGATTTCTGTAGGTCAGTAAACTTAGTGGTAACATTGTTAAGATTATTTAAATGTGGTTCCTTCAAAGTAATATTAAATTGCTAATTTTATTCACTCAGGGATGGCATCCTCAACCGTTCTCCTTCTACCATCATCTGAACAATTTGGCATGCATTGCAGAAAAAAATGTACCTAATTCTGTTTCATCCTTATTTGGCTATATTGCATATGTTGCATTTTTTGGGAGGGGAGGTCCTTTTCCTAAGCATTTTTCTTATCATGCATGCAAACAACATGCTACAAAAAGTGCATAACACTAAGTATTGGTTGTTATTGCAAACTTTAAATGCAGGTGTACAATGATCCTGGCTTTGTAAAAGTGTAAAGCATTGCTTTGATAGAAAAAATATAAAGACATACTGTAAGTTTGATTTCAAATGTATTATCTTGTGTGCACAGCAGAATGACATTCATATATTTGCCCACAAGACCAATGAGCACCACCACACCACCACCTCTCTTGTACCACACTCAAACTTCACTCAGTTGTATAAAATATCTCATTTTATTAAACTGCTTTTCCTGGTGAGGGTCACAGTGTATGTAAAATATAACATCACAAAATATAACAAGGAGAGATGGACAAACTTTGTGAGTGTCGCGCAGATCCAACAGAGTGTAATTTCAGGCTGGCTGATCAGGTGATTTCCCATCAGCCACAGCATGCTTCTGCTGTCCTGTTATCAGCACAGATACAGGGTTGCAGATGAGACAAAAAGATAGGGAGTGAAAAAAGACCATTCTTTATAGCTCAATGGCATAGATTTATCTCATCATTTAATAGCATAGTTTCATGATTCTTTTTACGAAACGAAACAAATTCAATTTCCATTGAATTACTTGGTCATCACTAATATTGGGCTAAAAGGTTCCACGGTCTATAAAGAAAGATATAAAATGGATTCTGTGTCCGCTAACATTCCTGACATTTCTCAAGCAGACGCCAATAAAATTGCTGCCACTTGCAAAATATCCTGCTGTTTCCAGATTGTTCCTCTGAACAGGTTAGTGCTACAACAGGATACTATATCTATTTGTTTTTTAAAAGGCTGCATTTTTAAGGAGCAATGTAGTTTTTGCTAATAAAAGAAATAAAATGCAGAGTTTTAAAAAGTTTGAAAGTCTTTGTTAAAAATAGATTAACTTTTTAAATTTCCAGCACCTTTTTTGGGTACTCTGAGCACTGTTATATTCTCTGCTCCTTTCTTGGTAAATTATTATTCAATTTTCCCTACGCATATGTGCTAGATATCAGTTCATCTATATTATTGTAGCTGTTGTCTGCTTTACAAATGTGGCACTTTTTTGCTATAAAAATATTTATTTTCCATTGCTATAGCCTTATTGATCATCTATTAATACGTGTATTTATATTACCGTGTGCTTAGAAATTTTAATTATATCTTAGGATCCTATGGATTAATTACTGCTTTCCATTAACAGTGATAATGAAAATCAATATTCATTTCAAGCAGCCAAAATACCAGCATGTAAAATTTACTTTTTGTTTTAATAATTTTTCCAAAACGATTAAAAATTGTTAATGTAATAATCTTTAATGCCATTAAACTGTAAACAAGTAAAATGATTAATTTAACTTAATAAACTGCAAGTGCAGCACAACAGTGTTTATCAAATACAACTTAATTAAGCAACAAAATTGAGTATGTTTATTGTACAGTTTTGTATAGGAATAGCTAAGTACTGAACTAGAAATGGATGTGGTCTCCAATAGAAGCTCCTTCCTTTGTTTGAACACTCTACTTGCGTAGTCAGATGGTGCGATTAAGAAGTTAGGCACTTTCTTGTATTTCTTGGAATACACAGTGATGCAATGCAGTGACGTGCCTATGGAAGGGACTTTAAAAGTACAACACAGCCAAAGGCATTGAGTGGTGAGTTGGGAAGTTTAAGGTCTAGAGTAGTGTTTCTTGAACTTTTTGGGACTGCGGATGCTGATGGACAACAATTTTGAGCCGCAGTAACCCTATGAAAATAAAAAAAAGAAACTACCAGGTAATCAGTTATGTGAAAAGTATTTTAATCAGGAAAATATTTATCAATATATCCATATACTGTACTGTGTTTGTTTATAGAAAAAGATTGAATACTGTGGTAAAAACTGTATCAGGAATGAAATGTAAAAGTAAAAGAAAAGGATATGCTGGCATTGTACAATTCTGTCACAAATAGTCACAAAAATAATAAAGGTTTGGGGCAGCCACCCGTATATTGTTTCCCAGCTGCAAAATTAAAGTAAATTGAATAGAGATGTTCACAAGTTTGAGTCCAAAATAGTACTGATATTATGTAGGTAAGATGGTGGCTTCAAAGGCCAGTAAAGGAAATATCATCGGGGCTGGAACCGGAAGTGACATTGTCTGGACCAGAAGTGACATCATCATTGGCGACGGAACCGGAAAGTGACATCATCTAGACTAGAAGTAACGTTGTCATTGGGGCCGGAACCCTGCAGGATTTCCCATGAATGGTCTGCAAGAGATTGATCGAGACTGTCAGCACACCCACCGCCCCCTGGTCTGGCATGGTATTACTATCATTTAGGCCCTTCAGCTGTCTCCCAATACAATACAAATCATCAGTATATGATGTAAAGCTTGTTATAGATAGCCTTGATGTAAGTGTCATACAGTGTTTAGCCTATCTTAATATTATGTTTTCATTCCAGTGTCAGTTCTCTTTTCTCATAAGCTTGTAGAAGTAAACCTGTGTAGGATCTTAAATGCTTATTGACTTGAACGTCCACATTTACTACGTTGGTTTTTTTTTACCTATCAAGAAGTACAGTAGTCTTCAAATTTTTTAGCATAACATCTGAGGAAAAATTATACAACATGTATTCTTCATTCCTTGATAGATCGTTCTTTACTTGTTCAATAAGAATTAATGGATCCATTGTCCACAAAAAAAACCCTTGAGTCATGACTTTCTGGAAAATCAAAATTTAAATTTAACTAATGATATTTTGTAAATGAAAGATCCCTGGTTAATATTGTAATGTTCGTTTCTCCTTTCTGCCTCATTCATTTGGTCAGTTCAGTTTCAAAGTTATCAAAGAAATTGTTTTCAATTCTTTCTAGCCAAACTTTGCTATATTTGGTCTTCCCTGAAATAAATCTTCGTGTGGGGTGTGGCAAGAATATTGTTTATTTTTCACATTAACTTATTTCAATATAAGGGAATATTTCTTCTCAAAAATGCTGACTAAAGAATAACCAAAAATACTACAACAAGGCTACTTAGAGTGTTCGAGTAACAAAACAAAAGAACTGTGCAACACTTACACAGTAAAAACATTCATCTAAGTTATCAAATGACATCATCTTCTCAAACTGCTTTTCCTACAGCCGGTCAGGCAGGTCAGCTCAGACTTCCTTCACTGCAGCTCTTCTTGGGCAAGCCACTCAAGAGTTATAATCAGGCCAGCATGTTGTGGGTTTGCCCAAGGATGCTTGCATCCATACTTTCTCAAACTCACTTAAGCCAATTTAAGATGCTGGGGAGACAGAGTCTATCCTGGAAAAATTCAAGTACAAGTCTGGGAACAACTCAGGAAAGAAACCCCAACCATCATAGGTTATCAGTGCAAGACATTTTTTTTGTATAGACCAGTACCTACTAAACAAGACTTGTGCACTATCAGCATATGACATGGGTACCAACACCAAAATTGTCACCTATGAAAAAAGTTCAGAATATTACTCTTTGGCCCAGATGACAGGTGGACTATCTTTTGGAATTGTAACCCCAGCAGGTTTATTTTCTCGATCATTCAGCTCACTGGAGTTTTTATTTTCTACTCCTCCTTGGCCATCTTACTATAGCGTTTGGTATTATGCTGGGCTTTCTGTTTCTCATTCCTGCTGCTTTTATAAATAACTGTTCCTTACTTCTCCATAAATTTTACAAAATGCAAGATTTCCTACAGTTTGAGTCTACAATAATTCAACACTTTAACACATTTCCTTAGACCTGGCAAAAAATGAAAATAAAAAAGGAATGAATGATATAAATGATATAATAAAAAAATAAATGATATAATAAATATAAACATGCAGTACTTACTTGTAAATTAAAAGCAACAATAGCCCATAGCCTAAACTTACGGCATGGCGTCTAGCCATCAAAATTGTGAATGTGAAGTTTTTTTTATATTAAATGTTAAGGTATATAGAAAGGAAACAGTTAAAACAAAGAGCTGCAAAAGTAAAGGTTAAAAACTGTGTGAGAATTTCAGACCTCATAGTTCAGATATGAGACTGAATAACCAAATGCATAATATCAGAAAAGCCATTTCAGGGGGTGATGTGATGATAATGAGAAACTTTAATTATCTGACTATAAACCAGAAAAGCCCACTGACTATAAAACTGGAAAGCAATAGAATACAAGAATAGAAAATTGAAGATATGCTAAAGCAAAATGTTTTATACCCATGTTTATCAGCACATAGGCTACAGAAGAAATCGGTCTTGATCACATGTTCCTGCAACAATAGAGGCAAAGATTACAAGTCAAAGATTAATACACTGCCAGTGACTAAGCATTATAACAGTATTTCATTTGAACAGAGCCCAGTGGTTCCTTAATGAAAAAAATGTAAAAAGAAATGTGAAGTGCATGTGCAGATTGAACTAAAGACAGCATAATGCAGTTTACATAAAACAGTTAATTTAAAATAATTACACTAAATGTATGTAAAACACATTTAATTATTCAGCAATCGATCTACTTGAGGTCACCTTCATCAGTACAGAGTCACAAGGACTCAGGTACATTCCCATATTTGCTTGTTCTGGGACATTTTAATGTCACAGTTAACCTAACACACAAATCTTTGCATTGCAGTGGACATTTGAGAATCTTTAAAAAACATGACTCACACTGAAGAGATTTCTTTGAGCCTTTGTTTAGCTTCTTGGTTTTTGTTTTGCAGGGACTGGGAATACTCCCGGTTGATATGCCTGTATATACTATAGTGAAGTTTCTTCCTTGGTTTAAGATTGAAGAGAACTGCTTCTGAGAAGCACCAGTCCTCTTTTTACTCCTTTTCAGGGACAGCTGACGCACATAATATTGTCTCTCACAATGACCACGATGCTCGTATTGGTGATGTTACGGTCTTTCCCTGTAAGAAAATAGAGCCAGCCCAGAGACACTTGGATTTTCTATGCAGCCATGGTTCTCCCCTTACACCCATATTAAGCGTATTTGCTGAGCAGACCAAGTGGACTCTGACAATACATACTTTGTACAGTATATGCTGCATGTTTATAAATATACTCCGAAATGCCACAACATTAAAACCACCTGCCTAATATTATGAAGGTCCCCCTCATGCAACTAAAACAACTCTGACTTATCAAGGCATGGACTCCATGATATCTCTGAAGGTATTCTGTGGTATCTGGCACCACGACGTTAGCAGAAGATCCTTTGCATTGTGGCAGAGCGCATTATCCTCCTGAAAGAGGTAACTGCCATCAGGGAATACCATTGCAATGAAGGAGTGTACATGGTCTGCAACGATCTTTAGGTAGGTATTACACGCTAAAGTAACGCCCACATGAATGCCAGGACCCAAGGTTTCCCAGCAGAACATTGTCCAGTGAATCACACTGCTTTCATTGGCTTGCCTTCTTTCCATTGTTCATCCTGCTGTGATCTCTTCCCCAGGTAAATGATACACATTCATAGCTCCATGGTCTAGTTTTGATGTTGACATGACCATTGTAGGTGTTTTCAGCAGAATGGCCACTTTGACCATTCTACAGCTATGTAGCCCCATATGCAGCAAGCTGTAATGGACTGTGTGTTATGACATCTTTCTCTCATAGCCAGCAATTTGCACTGCAGTGGTTCATCTGTGGGATCAGACCAGACTTGGGCGTCCATGACCCTGTCACCGGTTCACCGGTTGCCCTTCCTTGGACCACTGTAGACTGGGAACACCTCACAAGACCTGCTCTTTTGGATATATACTGTCCCAGTCATCTGGCCACTGAAATTTGGCCCTTGTCAAAATTGCTCAGGTCCTTATGGTTGCCTATTTTTCCAGCATCATTGTCAAGAACAGTTCGCTTGATACCTAATATATCCCACCCCTTGACAGATACCATTATAAAGAAATGTGTGTTATTTCCTTCACCTGCCAGTAGTTTTAATGTTGTGGCTGATCGGTATATATTTATATGTCTTCATTTGGGGCAAGAATAGAACACTTACAGAAATGCAAAGCACTAGAAATTTCTGGTCCTTCTACCTCTAACAACAAATAAAACCTTTAAGTGAAATTCTTGTATTTTGATTTGCCTGTTTTTGTCATGCTTATGAGGGGGACTCATCTTTATAGCTCTTTTTATTTCAAGTTGCTGCAGGTTGTGCTGGAAATTGGCTGCTGAAGACCCCTGCCACTGACTCAGTGGATTATAAAACTAAATTCTACTGAGCCTGGTGCCCGAGGTAACACTGCTGTGAGGCCCCATTCCCAGCATTTGTAGTATTACAGTGCTTTTTCCCTTCTTTGAGAAGTAAAGATCTTGCCAGCTTTTCTCATTTCTTTCTTGGGGTTGAAATAACGTGTCAGACTCTAAACAACCAAATACAGGTGTCCCATCTGAAGTTTAAGACCCACAGAACCTATATGTCTAAGGTTAGAGTGCACTGATAACAGGCCTTTAAAGACATTGAATTGTTAAGGCAATTTTCAGTCTCTCTCTCTCTCTCCCTCTCCTTTATCATCTAATCTTTGTCTTATCTTTTTCTTCTTGTGACAAGGGGGCTGCTCTGTCAATCTCCAGGTTTTCAGACTGTGAAAGGAGAAAAAAGGATTGAATTAATAATTTAATAGGTTTCACATTCATGTTTCTGGGTTTTTAAATTGTGGAGTTTAATCCACAGTAGGAAAAGAAGAGATAGGCACATTGGCCTCCCAACTTATGTCTCCATCATTTCACATGTCTGCTTATCTATAGAAGAAGCAGGTAAATGGTGGTCACAAGTTTCACTACATAACATTGGTCTCATCTTGCTACAAGACTTTCTGCCACATCGTTTAAGCATCTTCCAAAGAATGATTTGTAAACGTTTGTTTTTTCAGCCAGGGCTTCATCCTTGATAGTCATCCTTAAAGGCCCATCTTTTTATCTGCCTTGGAGATTGTAGAACCATGAACTTTCTTACCCATCACTGTCCCTGAGTCAGTCACTGTTGCTTGGGGATTAAATTTGAGGTGTGGGGCGGGTATTACTTAAGAAGTGTGGCTGCAATTTCTTATTTTTTTCACTTCTGTATGATGGACTGCACTAAGCCCCAAGGTATGTTCAATGCCTTTGACATGATTTTGTATACTTCTCCAGATCTGTTCTAATACTCTTTTGTGTTTATTTTGGTTTGCTTTGTTGAAATTCTCAACCATACTATTGGACCTCAATAATACAGAGAGTATTTATCGTAATGAATTAATATAGAACCCGGGATGCACCAATTTCGTACTCAGGCAGAGACAATCAACAATCCTGGTTAGTTAGTAAGGTAATATGTGGCACCTGAACAAAGTTAGACTTACATTTACAGAGTATGAAAACTGAATCTCACAATTTTTATTTTCCCTTTTAACAAATTGCAGAAAGGTTGTTAGTTTGTTTCTTGTGATTTGGCATAACGAACAATGTTTTGGTTGATTAGCTATAAAAAGTCTTAGAATCAAAGACAATAAAATGTGTAGAGTAACAAAACAGACAGAAAATAATCCAATGTTGTTCCTAATGATCTTAGCTATGTACAGTTGTGCTTGAAAGTTTGTGAACCCTTTAGAATTTTCTATATTTCTGCATAAATATGACCTAAAACATCATCAGATTTTCACTCAAGTCCTAAAAGTAGATAACAAGAAACCAGTTAAACAAATGAGACAAAAATATTATACTTGGTCATTTATTTATTGAGGAAAATGATTGAATATTACATTTTTATGAGTGGCAAAAGTACTGTATATGAACCTTTGCTTTCAGTATCTGGTGTGACCCCTCAGAAAGTTTCATCCCAAGAGCTCTAAACGCACTCAATCAGTCCATCAAGTGCTCCTTATAGAACTGTTTGTACCTATAAGTACAGTTACCTCACTGTAAACTTGCAATACAGTTATAATATTGCACAACCTGAGCCACTTTATAAAGCGTGTATTTACATATGATGATATCATTTTTAAGATGAAATGCAGCAAATATGTTTTTACATTATGCAGATAAAATTGTAACATCATTTAAATAATCTGTATTGTTAATAATTAAACATGTGAGGACACGGTGTCGCCCCATTCAGAGATTGTTCTTGCCTTGCGTTGAATTCTTGCTGGGGCTAGCGTGACACTGGATGGATAGATGGATAGAATAAATAAACATGTACTACAATGCTATTTCAATGTTCCTTAAAGGTTTTGAAGAATCGGCGTTCTAAGCTTGCAGGTGCCTTGACATCTTTAGAGCTGATTGTGTGGCGATTGGCTACTTGGTGAAAGAAAAGGAGTAGGAGGTTAGTATGTTTGAAAGAGACAGTACTGCTGCAATAAATTATTTCATTGAAGGTCGTACACGGCACAGCAAGCATCTTGCGGGAAGCAGGAACAATCTTTGGACAGGGCGCCAGTTCATCACTATCACTGTTTAATAACATGCTTTAATAACTGTCATCATGAAAATGATATCAAGTATACATCTCAGTAGTTAATTTATTCAGAGAGCTTTAATTATCATGAATGTAATGGATTCTGTGTCCTGAAGCACATAGTGATTCACATACATAAAGCACATAGAAGAATAAATACAATACAAATCATTTAACATGCTACTTTAGTTACAATGGTATTTGAGAAACTAGTAAATTAAACGATTTTATGATGAAATTTATGATGTTCTACTTTAATGACAAAATAAACTATGTGATTAAAGTGGAAATTTCGAGATTAAAGTTGACATTTCAAGCTTTTTTTGCTACTATGTGTCTAGTTTTTGTCTTTTCTCTGTACCCTAATAAGCTTCCATATGACTCTCAGATGGTGGGCTACGACTCGCCTTTTCACGGCGACTGACAACTTCTTTTTTATTTCGGGCACTGTGTGACTTTGAACTTGAACTTTTGAGTTTCTCCAACACTCTATGTCACTTGATCAACTTCCTTTTGTTGTTTATACCACTGTTTGAACCAACAAATAGTACGTTTTTCCTTGCCTCCACTTGGTATTTGCTGAAATTCTTCTATTTTTCCCTGTGATTTTGCCATTGCCACGCTGAGCTTAAGGGCTATTTATATTGACTTGCATATTCAAAGGGGCGTAATTCTGGGAGGAGTTGGGATAGGGCGGCAGGCGCGTGCACGTGCGTTACTTTTCATGCTGACCGGGATTTATGTAGCGGAAGAACATGGAAGTTGGTGTACGCCTAGATTCATGAATCTGTATTTTTTTGTGCATACGTACATTTCCACTTTTGTCCGTACGCCATGTTTTAGTGTGAATTCCACGCACAGCGTTATGCATGAGGCCCCTGGTGCGTATGTGGGTGTGGTGTATAAGTACACCCTTTGATGGACTATGGTTTGATTGAGTATTGGTTCCTTGTGCCCAGTGCTATTAGAATAGACACCAGCTACCTTGACCTTGCACTATAAAAATGGGCTAAAAAATTGATATTACTACTAAAATAAATATATTAGGAAATAACTGCAGATAAAAGGCAGAGTCTACTTGTATGTAGTTGAAATGTGACAGAATTGTTGAAAAAGTACACTTTTCTGGTAGAAAAACAAGATGAGCAAAAGAAAAATGGAAATGAAAGAAAAGAAATATATATGTTTCTCTTCTTACTAGGGATGTAATCACCACAGTTATTCTCCATGTACTTTAGGGCATCATGAATGTGCCTTAGAGCCGCTGTCAAAGAAAAACAAATACTCATTTTTTGCATTAAATGGAGCAGTATAATCTCAGCTTCTGAAAGAACATAATCGGTCAGTTTAGAAATATAAAAAAGAGCAGAAAGAATCATTTTTACTTTATATAAACAAAAACATGTTTTTCAGGGTAAAATTTTCAAAATCCAATTTTTATTTTTTTGCTTATTAATTTTACAGCATCCTTGCAATAGTGGCACAGTTTGTCTTAAATATAAGCGATTACTGCTTAGCTAGTTTTCTGCCCAACCAAGCAGAAGAATGCTTTTAAGTAGAGGGGCTTGATATGCTTTCTAGGAATCACCATTTATATTCTGCATCCCAGAGGATTTCCTCCAGGCCTACTAGAGAATACAGCAGAGTGGAAGAAGTGCTCTAGAGTTTCTGTGCCAAAGTCAATGGCAAATGCTGCCTACCACCCGTATGCCACAATAAGCACAAATGCTAAAGCACACTTTGGATTTCTTTACACTTTGAATGGAAGAACTACTTAGGCAAATAAATGGAGTAATTAAAAAAGGAAAAAAGCTGATGAAGTGTGAAGTTCATGACACAGCAGTAGATATGACAGCAGTGAAAATGACATGTGGGGTTATGTATTATAATGAGATTAGCTTTATCAGAAATTATAGTCTTTCTTTTGACCTGTGCATAGCACAGACAAAGACTGAACAATTCTTTAATGTCTTCTGATATGGAAAAGCTTCTCATGAATGACCGTACCATTTACACCAAACAAATACAATAAGTCCTACTGTCAGGCACTTTTCTGTTTTAGATTTTTCATTCTCAAAGAAATCTGATGACTGTACTTATTCCTGTCAGGTAAACTATGGTTTTGTTTTTGCTCTCCATATGTTGCAATTAGGAGATGATATTTAAAAAAGGGTGCACATTTTTATTTGTGTACTAATAAGTGCTGTATTTACCAAAAAAAGCTAAATGTTAACTTTTTATGTCACTCTATGATCGGTTTGGTGATTACGTGTGTTAAAATAATATAACGGCGTAGTGCATTGTTCTGAAGTATTTAAGCTAGTCCATCCTAAGTCGTCCTTTCTCACCTCTCTCAACCCCCTGAGATCAACTGGGTTAGTTTTACTTACTCTCCCTCCTACAAGAAGATTTGAGCACACTGTTAACCTTTCATCTTTTCTAACTTCTACTAGTTCAAAGCAAAAACAAAAATTCTTAGAAGACTACTTCTTATTTATTCTGCTCCTCAGATGTTCCCTCAGCTGTTTAAATATGTCCTGTGGAGTTAGTGGTTTTTCTGTCCCTAAATCAATTCAATTCATTTATTTCCATGTAGCACTCTTCATTGAGTGTAGGTTGAGAGCACTGTAACAAGTTCTCAGGGAAAATTACAGCTTTACATATTACTAATTACATAATGAATATATAGATACAGACTTGCTTAAACAGATAATGAAACAACATAAAATGAAACCTAACAATATACACTAGTGATCAAAAGTTTGGAATCACCCAGAAATGTTCATGTTCTTGATAGAAATTGATACTTATTTATCAAGGTATCATCAAACTGATTTTAAAATATAGCTACTCTACACTACTCGTGTTGCTAATGGCCATTATTGCCTGAAATGTCTGATCTATAATTGTTAATAACATATGATTGCAAAGCCCCATTTTCAGCAGCCATTTGTTTAACTCTCTTAGGTCATCCTTTAATAAATGCTGTTTAAATATATTTTGGTTAATAGAGAAATCTTTGTTAAATGGATTTGTTCTGCTGAAACCCGTTATTCAATTGTACTTACTTTGGTTGCAAGGTATTGGCATTCCGAAAGTTTAATTTTGGTTTTAAACTGCAAAAAAGGACAACTGTTTTTCAAGATATATGTCAGTCTATTGTTGTTTTGCAAAATGAAGGTTATTCCATGTAACCGAGTGCCAAAAAAGGCTGTGTCCATACCAAAGGGTGTGTGTATATTTCTTTACTAATCTACTTCTTCCATCCATCCATCCATCCATCCATCCATCCATTATCCAACCCACTATATCCTAACTACAGGGTCCAGGGGGTCTGCTGGAGCCAATCCCAGCCAACACAGGGCGCAAGGCAGGAAACAAACCCCGGGCAGGGCGCCAACTAATCTACTTCTTGTTATTTATTATTTATTTATTTAAAGATTTTCAGTAAAAAGGCAAATTTCCCCCTAGGGAACAATAAGCAGACCTAAAAAGGCACTCATTTTATCATTTTGTATTATTTAACATTGTCCACCTGTAATTATCTACTGCTAGGCACTTCGGTTTGTGTTATTACCTTTTTCACAATTAATGGGTTCATTGGAGTTCTGAGTTCAAAAACATCTCATTCTGAATTTCATTGTATAATTTAATCTTTTGTACTTACTATAATGACAATGATACTGCTTTGTTGTTACTCATATGTAACTCTTACTCTGCACCAATATACGGCCAAAGTCTCAATTTTGTATTTCTTTGGGATTAATCATACAGTTAAATTCCCCCAAATTATAGATTTTTATTTTGTTTTTCTTATAGAATTATGTATTATAAAACGCAAAATGAATCAACTTTATGTTGAGCTAGTGGAAATCTGTGAAGTTTGATAAATTAACATTCATGTTTCTATATAGCTCAGAGTGCTGAAATGTTTCTCATTTTTTAGCTAAACTGTCTTCTGCACTCTGTTGAGCAACAGGGAATTTTGTGCAATTCAACCAACATCTTTGTATGTCAGGAAATTAATTACCTCTCACTTTCTAGTCCATATGCTGTATACATTTATTACAGCAATACTTTATATATGGCAGTTAGCCCTTTTTTTCTGAACTTTACAGCATATTATTTAACTGGTTGGAAGGCAAATTCAAGACAGAATGGAAAGAGACAGATTGCAGTCAAATGCAAAGACAGATGCTGGCATGAAAAGCAAATATCAAAAATGATTTTTTCCCCAATGTTATTGCTTTTAAATTATTTGAACAATAATCAAACATATTATTTAATAAACAATTGCAAACATTGGATATTCTGTCCAGAGGTCTCTTTCAGATCCATCTTCTTCAACCAGTAAAAAGAGTATACATACAGTATGTGACAAGCAGAAATGGGAAGAGGTGAAAAATACACTTATCTGGGGTGTCCAGAAAGGTTTTCAACAATTAAGGCGTGTCAATGATTAGTTTGATTTTAAGAAGAATGTAAGCTCAGGATGGAATTAATGCATATCTGCCATAATCTATCACATTTTTAAGTTTTTCCATCTTCTAGTTTTTTAAAATGTAATATTAATTGTAATCACCATTTGCTCCTTATGGTGGTGAGCTAGCAGTGTTGTTAAGAATATTACAAAAGAATGCTTTTTTCACAATAGTGTGCTGGTCAATATCACCCCATTTAGGGTATTTGTTAAGTAAGTAAAATTATCCTGAAAGGCTGAAGTTGAGAGCAGAGGCTGATATTTCTCTAATGAAAACAGACCATTGTCAACATCTCAAACAGGCATATTGGTATGTTCAATGAGCAATATACAGTAAACTGAATTAATCGGTGTCTTGAACAAACTGAGGAAGAATGAATGTTTATGGCAGCTTGTGGATACTGGTATGCAACGTAAAGCAGAGATGGAGGAAGAGCTGCCGGATTTTCTTTAGATGGTCATGCCATGAAGTTTCAGTGTAAGAATGTCAGCTGCCCAATAATACCATTAAACGTTCTGCAAGCCCTGATGTCCAACTCTTTTAGGTCATTGAAGCAGTAATTTATTTGGTTTGTGCCCTTTTCTCATTCCAAACAAAATTTAATTCTGATCTAACTTTTTGCAACTAACTGATTTGATCTTTTTGGTTGCAGGTGTCTATGTTTACAGGAATGGATAGAAAGAGTTATAAGAATTATCGTTAGATACGATATTCAGTTTAATGTCAAAGTTTCTCCAGATGGACACAGAGTCCATTTTGCAAGATTTAGTTTTTTTGATGTTTCAGAAGCCTGTATACATTGAACTTGCAAAGATCCTTAAACCTATCTGTAATTGCATCTCCAAAGTAGGTAAACTAATGAGGAACTATAAAGGATAAATGTTCAAATTTAAAATTACTGGGGGAGTTATTCACAGAAAAAAAACATACTCTTACTCAATCAATTATAAACCCAGAGATTCTGGTAAACTCATCCATTATATTCCGCACATGTGGGCATCTGAAAACATATCTCCAGCTTAAATGTATTTTTATCCACACATTACAATAGATTACAATTCTATGAATTATGGAAGGTAGCATGGACACAGACAGGCGAACACCGAAGGTTCAAACACCAACACACGTTTATTCATATTTTCACTATTTTACAAGTGCCATGCACAACCCAGTGCCCCAGCACCAATCACCCTTAGTCCAGGCCTCTTTTCCTCTATGCCTCTCTTCCTGACCGCCTCCACTCCTCTCCACCGAGCTCTGTCCTCTTCCACCCGACTCCAGCTATCGAATGGAGGGAGGCAGCCCCTTTTATGTTCACCCAGATGTGCTCTAGGTGCCTCTCGATGAACTTCCGACGGCACTTCCTGGTGTGGCAGAAGTGCCGGCTGAGCACCCGGAAGCACTCCAGGTGTCCCTGGTATTCCGGTGCTGGCGGAAGTGCTGACAGTCAGGGCTCTTCAGGCATCAGGGCGCTCCCTGGTGTTGACCAAGGGCCCCAATAGGGTTGAGCTTCCATGCTTTGTGCCCATGGTCCCCATACCAACCAGGGCGGCTACCCTCTCGTGGTCCGGAGGAGGCGTAGTCCCTCTCCCGGTCCTTCCAGGCATCCCGGCTGGGTACCGCCCCCAGTCACTTGCCAAAAAATCTACAGGTGATAGTATAAAAAAATGATGTGTGGCTCCTTCAGAATGGCAAAAAGTATCAGGGGCAATACATTCTTGTTCAATGTAACGTCCTCAATAAAATCATTCTTGATATTGTTTATAAAGTGGTTAAATCCAAAAAGAGCATGTTTTCATTTTTAGGCGAATGTAAATATTTAAATAGGAGATGAACAAAGTGAGTAAGTTTGACAGCAGAGTAAACTGAGAAAATGCAGTAATCAATAAACCTGGAGATGAAAAAGATGTGCTGACGAAAACCAAAATTGTTCTCAAAATAATGTGAAGGCAAGGTTCTTAGCCACACTAGGAACAAAATGGTAATTGAGAACACTACAAAGATTGTCACAGATCTGTTTGTAATTAAAACAGCTTGGATAACGGGAGCTCCATGCTGCTGTCTTCAATAGGAAAGGACTTGTGACCTCATGCACAATGACAACTCCTAGTCAAATGGTAGCGACAGTAATCTACATTGTAATCAAAGTGGCCATGTCCATGAAAGTAATGACAGAATGAAACAATAATAAATCTAGCAGAAAAAATACATTGATGACAAAATAAAATGAAGTTTCCAGTTTTATTATTTGCATGAAATAAGTCTCCAAGTTTAGAAAATAATTTCATTTACTTTAATAATTACATCAAATTTATTTTAATGTATGTGCATATACTGTATCAGCCAAAAACCCACTTAGATAATTAATTTTAATAATCACTGCAGCACTTTACCTTCTCACCGCCCATTTTCTCTCTTCCACACACCCTGCATCATCCTGGTTTGCCTGTTCATCCCAAATGAATATGTAAAGGCATCTTGCACACCAGCAGATTACCAATATTGTTTCTTTCCACCTAGAAGCTGCAGGAAGTGGAGTGGTGCTTCAAAAGCACTTTGTTCCTGTGATAAACAAATTCCTATCTAAAACTATACAGCACAACATAGTAAAACAATGATGTTGACTTTCAGTCAAGGCTTTGTACATCATTGTCTCAACAAAGCAAAGAATACTTTAAAGTAGTAATAGATTTTTACTAACATTGTAGATTTTAATATTTAATATTAATATTTTGTGGTGCATACAATTGTGTGAACCATAACAGTATCTTAAAAGGCCATCTATTATCTTTATTTAAGCATCTTATCATTTTATCTTGTCTCAATCCATTTTATTCATCCAATCTTCTGATGCTGCCGCAGTAAATGCAATGTGGCCTATTGTTACACAGAGTCTGACATTACTTTAGAGGGCGTTAGATATTACTTTAATACTTTTTAATATATTTTCCATGTGTTATGAAAATAAGAATAGTACCATATTGTTACGGTCCCATAAATGCATCCAGTTACTATGAGTAAATGTTCACTCATATAAAATTATCCATAAACTTTAAACATGAAAATCAATTTTAACATAATTTCTAGAATCTAAAACCAATCTTTTAAAGTGTAGAATCCCAGCAAAGAGCTGTCATAGAGACTTTATACTAACATAAATACAGAACCATTTTGGCATTATTAAAATATTTATCCTCCCATAGATCAAATTAGCAAGGACAGCAGCAGACACTGTACTAATAACTGCCTTGATTTTTCTCATATCTGTTCTCTGTATATTATTGTCTGTATGTCATAAATGGATATTGGGTGATATATATAAAAATAAAGAATGTATTACGTACAGTACAGAGAGAACAAAATTCACAGCAGAGCTAGGAATGAGGCTTTTTATACTACTGGAAATTGTTCCCCCTAGTTTGGTATCATTTGCAGACTTAATCAGCTTATTGATTATAGTTTACAACAACAACAACATTTATTTATATAGCACATTTTCATACAAAAAGTAGCTCAAAGTGCTTTACATAATGAAGAGAAGAAAAATAAAAGACAAAATAAGAAATTAAAATAAGACAACATTAATTAACATAGAAAGGAGTAAGGTCCGATGACCAGGGTGGACAGAAAAAACAAAAAAAAACTCCAGAAGGCTGGAGAAAAAAATAAAATCTGTAGGGGTTCCAGGCCACGAGACCGGCCAGTCCCCTTTGGGCATTCTACCTAACATAAATGAAATAGTCCTCTTTGTAGTTCGGGTTTTTCACGGAGTCACTTGATGCTGATGGTCGTACAGACTTCTGGCTTTTAATCCATCCATCATTGTTGGAACATCATGGTGCTTTGGGTAGATGGTGGTAGCGCACGCCACCACCAACAGGACACCGGAAAAGGAAACAGAAGAGAGAGTAGGGGTTAGTACAGATTTTGAATGAATAGTTATTATAATGAATTGGATATACAGAGTATCAGGATTAAATTACAGTGAAGTTATGAGAAGGCCATGTTAAAATAATGTGTTTTCAGTAGTTTTTTAAAGTGCTTCACTGTATTAGCCTGGCGAATTCCTACTGGCAGGCTATTCCAGATTTTAGGTGCATAACAGCAGAAGGCCGCCTCACCACTTCTTTTAAGTTTTGCTCTTGGAATTCTAAGGAGACACTCAGTTGAGGATCTGAGGTTACGATTTGGAATATAAGGTGTCAGACATTCCGATATATAAGCCGGGGCGAGATTATTTAAAGCTTTATAAACCATAAGCAGAATTTTAAAGTCAATTCTGAATGACACAGGTAACCAGTAGTGACATCAAAACTGGAGAAATGTGTTCGGATTTTCTTTTCCTGGTAAGGATTCTAGCAGCTGCATTCTGCACTAGTTGCAAACGATTGATGTCTTTTTTGGGTAGTCCTGAGAGGAGTGCGTTACAGTAATCTAGCCGACTGAAAACAAACGCATGAACTAATTTCTCTGCATCTTTCGATGATATAAGAGGTCTAACTTTTGCTATGTTTCTTAGGTGAAAAAATGCTGTCCTAGTGATCTGATTAATATGCGATTTAAAATTCAGATTACAATCAACGATTACCCCTAAGCTTTTTACCTCCGATTTGACTTTTAATCCTAATGCATCCAGTTTATTTCTAATAGCCTCATTGTATCCATTATTGCCAATCACTAAGATTTCGGTTTTTTCTTTATTTAATTTGAGAAAGTTACTATTCATCCATTCTGAGATACAAGTTAGACATTGTGTTAGTGAATCAAGAGATTTGGGGTCATCAGGTGCTATTGATAAATACAGCTGTGTGTCATCAGCATAGCTGTGGTAGCTCACGTTGTTCCCTGAGATAATCTGATCTAATGGAAGCATGTAGATTGAGAAGAGCAGTGGACCCAGGATAGAGCCTTGTGGAACACCATATAGAATATCATGTGTCTTTGAGTTATAATTACCATAACTAACAAAGAATTTTCTCCCTGCCAGGTAGGATTCAAACCAATTTAAGACACTGCCAGAGAGGCCCACCCATTGACTAAGGCGATTCTTAAGAATATTATGATCAATGGTGTCAAATGCGGCACTCAGATCTAAGAGGATGAGAACAGATAAATGGCCTCTGTCTGCATTTACCCGCAAGTCATTTACTACTTTAACGAGTGCAGTTTCTGTGCTGTGATTTGTTCTAAAACCTGACTGAAATTTATCAAGAATAGCATGTTTATTGAGGTGCTCATTTAACTGTATAATGACTGCCTTCTCTAGAATTTTACTTAAGAAAGGCATGTTAGAGATGGGTCTATAATTTTCAAGAGCAGAGGGATCGAGATTATTTTTCTTAAGTAGGGGTTTAACTACCGCAGTCTTAAGACAGTCTGGGAAGACCCCCGTATCTAATGACGAATTTACTATGTCAA
Organism: Erpetoichthys calabaricus; assembly: GCF_900747795.2. Classification (NCBI taxonomy): domain Eukaryota; kingdom Metazoa; phylum Chordata; class Cladistia; order Polypteriformes; family Polypteridae; genus Erpetoichthys; species Erpetoichthys calabaricus. The sequence goes on along the minus strand of NC_041397.2, from coordinate 65,306,858 downwards.
GAACATTATCACTAAGCACGCCCGATACTTCTTTGAAAAAATTTGTTGGTATTGGGTCAAGGGCACAGGTGGAGGGTTTCATTTGAGAAATTATTTTATGTAAATCAGGTAAATCTATCCTAGTGAAAGACTTTAATTTGTTTATTATGGGGTACTGGGGTTTAGGAGGATCCTTAGTGTTGGGGAGATATACTATGTTATTTCTAATATCATTAATTTTTTGATTGAAAAATACAGCGATAGCCTCACAGGTTTTACTGGAAGTACTTAGGAGGCATTCCTTTGAGTTACCTGGGTTTAACAGATGATCAATTGTCGAAAATAAGACTCTGGGATTACTAGCATTGTTATTTATAATCTTAGAGAAATAGCAGCGCCTCTCAAGACGGACTGTGTTATTGTATTCTGTTATTTTAACTTTTAATATTTCATAGTCAATAGTTAGTTTAGTTTTCCTCCATTTACGCTCAGCTCTACAGCATGTTCTCTTTAAATCAGACACTCTTTGGGTCTTCCATGGTATAACAATGCTAGAAGATTTTTTAACTGTCTTTTCAGGTGCAACTAAGTCAACAGCAGCCCTCACTTTAGTATTAAATCTTTCCACCTTACTATTTACATTCTCCTCGCTATTATAGTTGGCACTATAAACGGACTGATTAGTTAGAATGTTTGAAAGTTTTAAAGCTGCTGATGAGTCAAAGAAGCGTTTTTTAACAATATGCTTCTCATGAGTGTTTTCTATCATTATTTCTATATTAAAGAGTAGAAGAAAATGGTCTGATAGACCAATATCAATGACCTGCTTTATATCAACTTTTAGTCCTTTAGTAATTACTAAGTCTAACGTATGACCTGCTTTATGTGTAGGCTGATTAACGAGCTGTCTCAAATCAAAAGAGTCCAGGAGGTTCATAAATTCTTTTACTTTCTGGTCACATTGATTATCTATATGAAAATTAAAGTCGCCGACTATTAAGAGTGTGTCATAGTTCGTAATTAAGATTGACATCAAGTCAGAGAATTCCTCAAATTTATGTATATTAAAAAGAGTAGCGGCCCCAGCACTGATCCCTGAGGGGCTCCACTTTTAACATGATATAATTCTTTAACTCTATAACTCTTTACTTCCTGTGATTGTGCCAATTTTGTACCCACCTACAGACTGTGCTATGAACTCCCACTTCTTTTAGTTTGATCACAAACCTTTCATGTGATACATTATCAAAAGCCTTCTAGAAATCCAAATAAATAATATCATATGCACCTCTCTGTTCATATTCTTTTGTTGCTTTCTCATAGAATTGCTTGTCTGAACCCATGTTGACTATTTGCTAATACTCCTGTTCTTGACAAGTGCTGCTCAGTCTTTCCTTAATAGCTGCTGCCAGTAACCTCCCTGTGATGCACGTTAAACTTACTGGCCTAAAAGTTACTTGAAGCAGCCCAGTCATCCTTTTTATAAAACGGAGAAATGTTTGCTAGCCACCAGACTTTAGCACTTTCCCTGGTTTGCAGAGATTTTCAAAAAATATGTGCCAAGCGTTTATATATGTATACTCACTAACGTCTTTAAGCACTAGAGAATAAATGTCATCTGGTCCTGGTGATTTGTTAGATTTCAGCCTATTTAAGCCAAGCAATACATTTCCCTTTTACAATTTACAAGTTGCTATGCACTTGCTTAGTAGTCCCTGTTACTTTGAGAGGTTATCGACTTCTTAACTTGTATAAATTTCAATAAAATTCACGTTCAAAGCATTTTCTGTGTCACTGTCTGTATATTCTAGATCAAATTTACCATTTCTAATACTCTTCACCTCTTCCTTGACTATTCTTTTACTATTAAAATAATGAAAGAATCACTTTGGGTCATCTTTCACCTTTTCTGCAATATTTCTCACCAACTGTTCTTTAGCCTTCCTGATATCCTTTTTAAAGATTACTGTTATGCTCTCATATGCCCTTTGGTTAGCGCTGGAGTTATTAGTTTTATATGCTGTCACAAACTCCACTTTGAGTCATAGCAAGGTTTGGGGCAGCCACCTGTATATTTGGTATCCTGGCTGCAAAGTTGCGAAAATGTAAATAGCACTGATGTGCACAAAACTGAGTCCAAAACAGAACTGAGGGAATAGGGAAAAGGTGGAGGCTTTTAAAGGGGAAAACAAGAAGTGAGGTCAAAGGGGTCAGGGTCACAAAGGTCTTCAGCCATAGGCTTGAGCCCGGACGTGACATCACAGGGGCTGGAGCCAGTAAGGGCTTCTTCCATAGGCTCAGACCTGGAAGTGACGTCAAGAGGGCCAGGTGGAATCTCCCGTGAATGGTCTGCAGGAAAGGGAGAAAAAGAGTCAGCGCACTCTGCCACATCCTAGTCTGATTCGGAATTGCCCTTACTCAAGCCTGTTAGCTGCCTCCGATGCGCATGTGTGTGACAATGCCTTATACAGCTGTTTTTCTTTTCTTTTTAACTTCTTTTTTAAGTTCCTTATTTATCCATCACTATGTTTTCTTTAATGTCTTATTGCTTCTAAATTTTGTGATGAACTTGTCCCGAACTATATGCAAAGCATTTTTAAACTTTCTCAACATCTCCACAACTGTGTCCGCCAAAATGATTATCCCAATTTATGCTATTCAGGCTTTGGCATGCCTGCTCAAAGTTTGTCTTACTAACATTTAAATTTAACTGTTTTTGTTTTAAAATATGCAAAACACTCTGAAGTCTATTATAGTATGGTTATTTGACCCTAGTGATTCAATAATTTTGACCCCTTCAACTCTGTCCTGATTATTACAGAATACTAAATCTAGACAGGTCTCATACCCATTAGTGCTTTACTGTGTTAAAAAACAGTCACTGATTACATCTAAACACTCCTGCTCATGTGTTCCTAACCTAACCTTAAAGCTATCCTAGTTAACATTTGAGTAATTAAAGTCCAACATGACTATAATGTTCCTCTATTAACTAGCATTTTTAATATTATTAAAAAGATGTGAGTTTAAACTAGTCTTTAAATAAAGGGTCTATTACACACTCCTAATATGAGGTCTCGATCCCTAATGCTGTCTAGTCAAATCCAAACATCCTCACTAAGCTGTGGCTCAACATCTGTTTGGAGAAGCCTTGCATTTAAATTCAGTTTTACATAACTGGCAATTCCCCTACCTTTTCATTCTCTTGTGAATAATGTCTACCCATGCATGTTATACTCCTACCCATCTCTATTATTTAGCCAGGTTACTGTTACTATTACTGTACAACTGCAACTCATTAATTTCATTCTTGACACTCCTAGCAATAAGACAATTAATGTATTACTTATTCTAATATGGCACATTAACTTTGGGCTAGAAAATCAGTTATTATGTGTATTTGATATTACAATACTGCTCATTCCTTCATGTACAGTTCTGACCTGGCCTTTCCTAAACAACCTGTTCCTCTGTTTCCTAATTTAAACTACTCCCCAACACATTGGCACCCCTTGTGTTCAAATGCAACCTGTAACGTCGGAACAGGTCCCATCGGTTCCAAAAGAAGTCCAATTCTCCATAAACTTGTGCCCTTCTAGCCTAAATTATTTGTTCCAACATGGACATTGACAACCAAATCCAACCTTGCTCTGGCCAAGACCCAATCCACCCATCCAGGGAGGACTCCCACTCGAAAGGTAGCACACTGTATGAGACTTTCTGTCTCCAAAGACCACCAAGCTCCTTAATGATTGGTTGGAGAAAATGAAATGAAATGCAATGAAATACAAGTAAGAGCTTAAAATTTGGTTGTAGTACCCTCATAAATACTTGTCCAGTAACTAGTGAAAGCCCTCAAAAATTAAACAAATAATTAGGGATGTCTTTGCTGAACACTTTTTAAAATATTTTGAACTCCTTTAAGATCATGCTTAGAGTTTTGTACATGATGCTCAATGTCAGTATCTCTTTTGTTGATCAAGATACTTAGAAACCATCCTAAAATAAGAGTATAATTTTAAATGGACCAGGGGTAATTAGCCATTTAGTGGATTGCTAGTATTGTTAAAAAAACAAATGTTTTATATATGAGGAAATTTTCATAATATCAGATTGGAGATTAAAACAGATTACCCCACACAGGTCATAGAACACATTGTTTAACCTTACTTTTGGACAATTTGGAAACAAAAATGGCATTGCAGTGCATAGATAAGATTAAAATTCTCATACTGACTTCTGTAATGTGAATCCAAACTCACCAAAACCAAGAATACTATGAACACATTTTAAACATATATTCATATGTTTTTTTAGGATGTGAACTCCCTTTTCCCAATCTCGCCATCTTCTTATATACTGTAACCCTCCATATTTAAAAGGTAATATTGTGTCCGTTGAGTAAAATATGGGCAATGAACAAAAAAAAAGGCAACTGATACAGGAAATCCCTATTGGTTGTCTGATTTTTTTCTAACATAAACTTCTATCCAGATTCTACACTTTTTCAGCATAAGGTCAAGGACACCTACACTATTTTCCAAAAGCAACAGATTTTAAGAGAATGTAATGAAAGCAATCTAACTGATCTCTGTCCATCACAAGGCATATTGCCTTATCTCTACAGCATCCACAAGGAACCGACAGTTGAGTTTTAAGCACCACAAAGATGCCAGGATATATTTGAATGCCTGGACAACAAGAACTGACTGCAGTGAAGGTAAAATATCAATCTTGAGTTTGAGACAGAAACTTGAGAAAGAGAGATGAACTGTGTTCATGACATTAAGTCGGGATCCTAAGAAAAAGAAAACATGTGTCTGCCGTACTTATGAACCATAAATCAATTTCAGGCTCACAGTAGACAAGGCTGAATGAATTGGCTAAGGGTGCTCAACAGATTTTATGAAAGTTCAAGAGATTCAGCTATCTTTGTCTGATGCTGGTTATGCTGTACTGCCAGAACAAACTTTTTCTGAAAAATGCAATTCAAAATTTAAAGAAATAAAATCTTTTGGCCGATGGAAGAGTTTAATATAACATGTTAAGGGTCTCAATGACTGATTACTTATTTATTGCATTCCTTGTATATGCCTAATATTTAGAGAAAAGCAGTGTGTGTTTTCTGTTTGACTAACACATTATCATGACAGGTGAATGTGGTTTTCAAAAGGAACCTAAACTGACATATTTTCTTTTTTAAATCATCTGTTTTGATTCAATTGTTATAATACAATGCATCTTCATTTCATCCACTTTTTTTGAAATTAAAATTCTCTATCAGTAGACTTTGTAAGCTTCACATTCTAAAAAGCTTGTCCTGATGTGGCCGTAATTTTGAATGATATATTTAGCTAATAAAATAGCTGATTGGTTACTTGATTTACAGAAAGACAACAGGTACCTCTTCTGTCAATTCCTCATTTGTGGTTTTCAGTAATACATTTCTTAATCTGGAAGAACCAATGTACTGTATATTACAGAAGCTCATCCCTTATCAGTAGCATCACCTTTGGTAAGGCTATGTCTCTATTGTCCCATAGAGGGTCACTAATTTAATCTCTGTTATTGCTTTATAGAAAAACAGTATAACTGTTTTAGCTGAAGGGGCTATGTTATGTCAACAGCCCAAACCCCAGTTAATACTATTTGTAATGCTTTCTCATGCAAGAATATTGGGTGTTTGAAAATAAGATGGCTAGGTTTACAGAGAGGTTGGGGGCATGCACTGATACAGTGTGTTGTCATGCCCACCACGTGACAAACCATCTCAGGATCCCAAATTAGGACCCGAACACAGCCATGTAATGGATGACACCTCAGCACCACACTAGTTCGAATGGAGTGGAACACTGTGAGGTTTTTTTTACAGTGGATGGAGTTCCAATCCTGCCAACAACTTCCAGGTTTTCCTTGTAAGTTGGAGGACCCGTTTGTAGGGCTGTATTCAGATTAACGTCATACTCAGGACTGAGAAATTGCAGGTCAAGGGCCTTGCTCTAGGGCTCAACAGAGTGGAATCACTTCTGGCACTTACAGGATTTGAACTGGCAACATTCTGATTGGTGGCGCAGATTTACAGGTCATATTAAAATTAGGTGGAATGTATAATATTCTGTAATCAATTGGATCATTACAGATGGACTTGGGCAGTCACACTTGGGTAAATTTGTGACAGATGAGATTTAATGTAAGTAAATTTAATATAATACACACCAGAATGGAAAAAATATTAAATCTAAATGTACAAGAAAAAACAGGAATTCACAGGAGTGATCAAGAAAGCTAATAGTACGAGTGAAGAGAGGTTGTGCTTAAGCCATGTAAGTCATTAATGAGGTCTCACCTGGAGTGCAGTTCAGTTTTGGTCTCCATATTACAATAAACATGTAGTGGCCCTAGAGAAAGTCGACAGGAGAGTGACTAGTGTGATTCCTGGACTAAGAGGCATGAGCTATGAGGAGAGATAAAAGAGGTGAGCAAACTGAGACTGAAAAGTGATGTGATCAAAGTGTTTAATATTAATTCTATGTGTTACTTTAAAATAAATTATGCATCAAGACCACAAAAACACAGTTAGAAATATGTTAAGGGGAGATTTCACACAAATGTTAGAAGTTTTTCTTCAAAGAACCAAAAACACAATTAGTTTGGTGGAGACTAGGACATTAGGGGCCTTACATGATGTTATTTTGGACAATCTTGTTTAATAGGATGGATGAGCTTGTTGAGCTGAAATTACTTGTACGTATCACAATTGTTCTAATGTTTGAACATGTTTGTTTGAGAGTTGAAAGTTTACTATATGAGAAGCACCTAGCAATCGTAGTGGATGCTTCACAATCTCCATCCAGACAATGCAAAGAACATTTAAGAAGGCTGCAATAATAGGAAGTTAGGTTATATAGTAATGTGTGGCATTCAGATCGAGGAAGGTTATACAGTATAACACACTTGTAAGGCTTTATTGGGATTACCATGTGCAGTTTTTTGTCTACATGCTACAAAACTGATATAGCATCGCTAGAGGAAATCAACAGGAGAGCAAATAGGCTGATTTCAGAACCATGAGATACTATATGAACTATGAGGAAAAACTGAAGGAGTTGAAAATCTTTTCAATTTAAGCAAAAGAAAATTACCATATATATTCACATATAAGTCGGGTCTTGAAACCCAAAAAATCGATCATAAAATCAGACTTATATGCCCATTTAAAAATACAACACTTAATTTTTTTTTTTTTACATCTTCTTGCTTTCTCCAATCTCGTACCAGTTTCTCACACACATCAAATTTTGTTGCAACAGCAGTTACCAATTTCTTTCATCACTTCAACGACTTTTAATTTAAAACCAGCTTCATATTTTCTTCTGATCAAACGCTCTATTATAGATAAGGGATGCTCTTACGATAAAGGTGTATGAAGGTGTGAGATACAAAAAACACAAAACAGTGCAAACGTTGCTTCGGAATAGTTTGAGTATTACCGTGTGGTCACGTAGGCACAATACATAGAAAAAAAAGGCAGTGTGCTCTGTGGTTACTCACTCAGATGGGCGTCAGCATATCATAATCTCTTGGACCAATAGCGTCAGTTTTCCGTATTCGACTTATACGACCAACATTATAAAATACCAGGAATTATAAGGTAAAATCAAGTCCCGACTTATCTGCGGAAGAACTTAAACGCGGGTATATACGGTAAGCTGTTACCTGATTGAAATATTTACAATTATGAAAGGAATTAGGATGGTAGATCCCAGGTCTTGTTTGAAAATATGTTCTTCACATAAATCACAGGGATGAAATGTGAAGGTGGAAGGTGGAAGAAGGTAATTGTTAAGGGTACAGTATACTTTGCACAAAACATTACAAAGTTGTATTTGACACAGAGAATCACAGACTCAAGGAATACACTACTGTTTTAGAGAAATTCATTGAATAGGTTTGGCAAGCTTGTTGGGGTGAATTGCCTATTTTCATCAGAATGTTCTAATGTTTTTGAACAAGTTTTGCCCTTTTTCCAGTTTACGTTGGTGTTTTATTTCGTATTTTCCTCTCATCTTTGTTTCTGACATTGCTTGTGGATGACAATATCTAGCACTCTAATTTACATGGCATCATGAGAAGCACTTCATACATTTATTCACTAAATGTACAATTTGTCTTCTTTCTTTAGACCCAATGACATTCTGTCGTTTGTTGTAAAATTTTGTGGAAACAAATGTAGAGTGTTGGTTTAAAAAAAAGAATGGAGAAAAATTCAGAGGAAAAAGAAGCATGTGTACCTCTTTGTCTGGGGAACTGATCGAACTTGGTAGCTCAAAGAGAGCACCAGTTTGGGGATTATTTTAAGGCTACTTTTATTAATTTTGTCCTTGGTGTGTTTCTGACCATGGCAATTTATTGTTCTGATCTTGCCTTTTATTTTTCACTGATGAGCTTGTTAAGCAGACATGATGGCTAACCTCTGACACTCTAAATAGCAATCTAGAGACCCTTGAAGAAAAAAATAGTATTTTTATGATCTGCTAGGTTGTGAAAACTTGACAGGTGGGTTACTGTCTAAAAAAATAAGTGTTTTTATATTCATATTGTGTAAGTAACCATGCAGGTACAGACACTTGAATACAGACCTGTTTTTTCTATAAGGCTGTTCTGGCAAAACCTATTCACTCGGAGGAAGCACTTAGCACCGTGAGAATAATTCTTTCTCTTATTAGAGTGTCCTTGTCTTTACCAGTCTGCAAAAGCACCACCCTTCTATTGATTCAACATTAAAAGAAATATAACCTTTCAATGACAATTGTTGAAAGACCTGTTTTTTTAATAGGAAGGGAACAAACTGTTCAGAATGTGCTCTACGCCATAAAATAATGAAAATGGTTTAGTCTTGATATTTCACACATCACTGAGCCTTTGTGTTCTTTTAGAAAACACCATCTTGATTAAGTAAGAAGCCATGCTTTTTAAACACACCTCAAATTGTCTCCTGGTCAGAGTGGAAGTCTGTTTTTCACTGTTACCCTCTACTTTTACTCAAATATTTTTATTGCTTTCATGTGATTTTGACCTTCTCTTTGGTAAAACAGTAAGTTTACTTTTCACTTTACTTCATCCCCTACTGAATCCAGTCTGTTTTAACTTTATGGCTAATTTTGACCATCCATCCATCCATCCATCCTCTTCCACTTATCCGAGGTTGGGTTGCGGGGGCAGCAGCTTGAGCAGAGATGCCCAGACTTCCCTCTGCCTGGCCACTTCTTCTAGCTCTTCCGGGAGAATCCCAAGGCGTTCCCAGGCCAGCAGAGAGACATAGTCCCTACAGTGTGTCCTGGGTCTTCCCCGGGGCCTCCTCCCGGTTAGACGTGCCAGGGAGGCGTCCAGGAGGCATCCTGATCAGATGCCCAAGCTACCTCATCTGACTCCTCTTTATGCGGATAAGCAGCGGCTCTACTCTGAGCCCCTCCCGGATGACTGAGCTTCTCACCCTATCTTTAAGGGAAAGCCCAGACACCCTGCGGAGGAAACTCATTTCAGCCGCTTGTATTCGCGATCTCGTTCTTTCAGTCACTACCCATAGCTCATGACCATAGGTGAGGGTAGGAACATAGATCGACTGGTAAATTGAGAGCTTCGCCTTGCGGCTCAGCTCCTTTTTCACCACGACAGACCGATGCAGAGCCCGCATTACTGCGGATGCCGCACCGATCCACCTGTCGATCTCACGCTCCATTCTTCCCTCACTCGTGAACAAGACCCTGAGATACTTGAACTCCTCCACTTGGGGCAGGATCTCGCCACCAACCCTGAGAGGGCACTCCACCCTTTTCCGGCTGAGGACCATGGTCTCGGATTTGGAGGTGCTGATTCCCATCCCAGCCGCTTCACACTCTGCGAACTGATCCAGACAGAGCTGAAGATCACGGCCTGATGAAGCAAACAGGACAACATCATCTGCAAAAAGCAGTGACCCAATCCTGAGTCCACCAAACCGGACCCCCTCAACGCCCTGGCTGCGCCTAGAAATTCTGTCCATAAAAGTTATGAACAGAATCAGTGACAAAGGGCAGCCCTGGCGGAGTCCAACTCTCACTGGAAACGGGTTTGACTTACTGCCGGCAATGCGGACCAAGCTCTGGTACCGATCATACAGGGACCGAACAGCCCTTATCAGGGGGTCCGGTACCCCATACTCTTGGAGTATCCCCCACAGGATTCCCCGAGGGACACGGTCGACCATTTTGACCATTTTAATTTTGACCATTGCCTGAATCCTTCTTGGATTCACGTTCCAGTGTCTAAGTGTTCAGCTAGCAGGATCCTGTGGACATCAGAGATGAAGGAAAACAGTGAGAGAGACGGATATGTGTCGCTCAGTTTCACATACTCTCAGGTCTAATACTGGAACACCTTATAAACATTTTAAAGTAACATATGTTTATTTTTTGTCAGTTTTTTCAGAGCCAGGCACTATAGAGGTATCTGGTATCTCTGAGGGAGTCTTTTAAAATTATTTCATTGTTCTGAGGCTTTTGGTCTTTGCAAGCTTTCCCTGGTCATAGAATGAGAAAAACAAACAAAAAGGCACACATTTTAAACAACTCTAAATGGAAATGGGGAATATTAAGCAAAATCTTATGACATTAATATAGAAACACTCAAACAAATAATTCAGGTGTTCTTACTACTGGAATAGCAACAAACAGTTTATCTAACAAGTTTCAGGGTTGTATATTTCCTAACAGCTTTAACTAAATTTAAGAGGTTTAAGAAAAATCTGCCATCTAAATAAAGATTAGATGAAAATGGTTTACAAATAACCAACCATTTACTTAATACCTACATGCAAAGTTCAAAGTTTGGATCAAAGTTATACTCAGTAGCTGCTTTATTAGTTACAGTACATCTGCTATTTGACACAATTAGCCAGCTTCTTCAAATAGCTAATAATGTGGCTCCAAATTGGTGTATATAAAATGCAGACATGAACAAGAGGTTTGATGAAGACATCAAGGCTCCAGATGTGATGAAGAGCAGCAGCGTCTTACAAACAGGTCTTATCAAACCTGAAATTTTTATGTAGTACATCTTCTAATGTTTAAAGAGATTATTGAGATAAATAAATAATTTAAAGTGAGCAGCAGTTTAGTGGGAGAAATTCCTCATCAAAGACAGAGAAGAGAAGATATTAGCCAGACTCGGGCCACAGATACTCAAATAGCTGCTGTTTGTGCAGTAGAGCATCTCTGAATGTTGGATTTTGAAGAGTGTGGCTATAGCAACAGAAGGCCATGACATGTTCTATTCCTGTCAGTTAAGAATGAGATGATGAGGCTACTGGAACACATCAATCACAGAAACTGGATGACTTGAAGATTGAACAAATGACAATTTTCATTTCTGCTGAAGGAAGGGTGAACATTTTGCCAAAGAAAACAGTGAACATTGAATCCATCCTTCCTTGTGTTCATAGTACATAGTGATGTTGATTGTATATTTGTGTAATGATTTTTGAGTATTGATACCAATTGAGAATCATTTCAATGGCATAGTATACCCAAGCCTTTCTTCCGACCATGAAAAGCCCTTTATGGCCACGGTCTACACTTTTCCATATTGATAATTCTAGCAGAATATGGTGTCATGTCACAAATCACATATCATCTCAAGATTGGTGCAAAGGCACAAAAGAGACTTCAGTTTACTCCAATGGTCTGCATTGTCTCCTTATTCCACTCCAACTAGTACATCAGGGATAAGGTGGAACAGGAGGTTTGCAGAACGGATGTATGACTAAAAAATAAGCATAAACTGCAAGATACTATTGAGTTAGCAATGGGTCAAGGGGTCTTTCCAACACTTTGTTTAATCTTTACCTCAAAGAATTTAGGCTGTTCCGGAGACAAAATTGGTCCCACCGTGTACTTGACAGATGTACCCAATAAAGTGCGCACTGAGTGTATAATGAAGGAAAAACAAGCACGTACATTCATTTTATAACAACATGTTAGATCTGTCTTTTGCTTTACTGTTTACATGCAAAAAACTTGTAACAAGCCATAATTGATTGTAAAATCATTCTTCATTTAGTATTTGTATCTGAAGCATAACTTGATGAAAATGTATCGCATGTACAATAGATCACTTTCTTCACCTGCATATGCTAATCACATATTTTAGTGGGTGTTCTGTATAATTCTATTCAAATAATAGGCTACAGTGCTTCTCTTCACCATTTTCTTTGTTCAGATATGCACTTCTAATTTTCATGTAGAACTAATCTGTGAACTTAACTTTATCATGTAATTATGTGATCCTTATCTTTTAAAAGCACAATCTTTCATAACTTTCAATATAGCTATAGATTTGCAAATGGATTGCATTATTAAATGCATTAATTAATTCTTCATTCCATAATCAGCTTGTAATTATATAAAATGTAATTCTTTGCTCATCCTAACAGGTTCCAGGTTTTGCAACCTTGTTTTTGGGAATATTATGTTGCATGGGGTCATTTTTATTATTTATTTTATCCGAAGAAGTTATATAACTGCATTAGTGTACATCTGCAAAAGAAAAAAAGATAAATGAAACATAGAAAGCACACTTTTTGGCTGTAAAATACAGAATATACTGCTCACTGTAGCCACTGAAGTACACATCGCTGTAGTGCAGTAAAGAAAATATTGTAACGTCAGCGCTGAGCACCACAACGGATGGATACGCTGCTCTTTACATGGCTCTTTCAGGTGGCATGCTGCGCTTAAAAGAACTGCTTGCCGGACTAGTTGGAAAATCCCATGCGACTGTGTGGAGTTGCCATATTCAAAGGCATTCTTGCTGTAGATGATGTAATGCCAGCTCACTCGTTTGGTGATTCATCTCTGGATGATGTAACTTGTCCAGCACCATTGCATAGCCATCCCTTCAAAGTTACTGTCCCCAGCAACCACTTCCAGCTCCTTGAATAGGCGCACAAATGTGTCAAAATGGTGGAGTGGTCTTCTCTCCCCTCTTGTTTCGATTGTGCAGCTGGTGCATGGGGCAAATTAGCAAGGATTGGGAGCACTGTGTTGTCAGATGGCACAACCGGGATGTTAAGTGGTGTTCTGTCATGTGCTGCAACAGAGGTGTTAAACGCTGGTCAGTTGTAGGCAAGCAGGTGAGCCTCCTTGTGTGAAGATGATGTTCCTGTTTCTTAACTGGACGGGTGCTGCAAAGCATGTTCCAGGTCTGGATCTCAGCTTTGAGACTCTCCCACCGATGCCATTCACAATAGTGATGTGCAATGAACAAACAAACTAGTTCTTTTCTACTTGTCTTGGTCTCAGAATGAACATACCGGTATAATGACATCAAAGAACTAATCATTTCTAGACATGCGCAATGTGTGCATACTGTATATATTGCATTTAGCGACAGTCTGGAGCTGTCTTCTTAACTTCACTTAAATGGCTGCTATCTAGTACATACACTGACTGACTGAATGAACCAGTATACTCCCTACTGATCTGGAGAACCATTGCAAGTTCGTTCATGAACTTCAGACAAGAGACTCGCAGTACAGTACACTGAACTACTTCACCAAAAGAGTCAGTTTGGGTACTGAACGGAGGAACGAAAACTGCAGGCAAAACACTCTCACTACATTGAATCTCAGTTCAGTTCACTGATGATCTTTGTATGGGAGGTTGCATCAGAAATTTTTATTGTTAAATGTGCACTATTCTAAAGTACTAATTGTATGATTTTTGTTCTATTTATTGACTCAATTTTATTTATTGTCAGAATTCAATAAAGAGGATCATTATTATTATTATGTGTGATTGCACAATTGTTTTTTTTTCTATTTATTGTTGAAACTTTGTTTATTGTCAGAATTGAATAAAGATGATGATGATGATGATGATTATTATTCTGTTTAAATTACTAATTTTGTTTCTTGCTTTTTATATTGTTTATATGGTTTGGTAGTTTAAGTTGTTACATTGTTAGGCTACTATTCTACATTTTAAACTAGAATGTACCTTATTGTTTTTCAAGTGAACAAATCAGTGATTGAAAGATTTAGTTTATTTTGGTGAACTGAACAAAATTTATTCTAATCACTAAAATGTATCATTTTACACATTACTACTTCATAACACCTCTACAATCTGCCTTGTCCTTTGCCTGTGTATTTTTACCACTGGGCCTGCTTCTCACAGCTCACTTGGGGTCAGTGGAAACTCAATCTGCCACACTTTTCCCCAGCTCCATGAGCCTGAAGCTCCACCGGTGTGTCAAAGCACCCGAGGTTATGGACCTTAGCAGATTGAAAAGCGATGTTAGAGCTACAGAGGTGTCAATCTCTCAGCCATCTCCATCTCTGTACTGCTACTGCCAACAGCACTCCAGCTTACAGATCTGAGCTTTGAGGCTGAACAGCATCTCATCTGAAGAACCATGTAGGTTTGTTTTGGTCTCTAAAGCACCTGGAGTTGGAACATAGGTCCTCTCCATGCCCCGCTTCTGACACCAAAGTAGCATCGACGCTGAGCACCACAATAGATGGATTCTCTGCTCTTTACATGGCTCTTTGAGGTGGCTCTCAATCCTTAAAAGGACTGCGTGCCTTTTGCAGCACTAGTTTGAAAAGCCCATGCAACTGTGCAGAGTATCTTAAATACAGAGAGAGAATTAAAAGAAGAAGAATATTATGTCTTTAATTCTCCCTATTATCAAATTATAATATTTGTTTTTTACCTTAAGTGTTATTTAAGATAACAACAAACTACCTGAAAACACTCATACAATATAAACACGTCTTTATTTAATACCAATAAAATGTACAGTATACTACTTTTATGATTACCAGTAGAACAGATTAAATATACAAGACACGTTGTTCTGTCTATATTTAGCTTTTTATAATCATTTTAAGGAACTTTAACTGAAATTAAAAGATGAACTAATATATGCAGATTATACTGAAACAATTCCCCTTTTGTAGCTCATTGTAATTTTGCCTCCTCTGCCTTAGAGGTTATGAGCTGACAATCATAAGTATTGTGTGTACATACAAGGAAAAACATTTTAGAAAATGCAGTAAATGGAACACTTAAGGAATCCCAATGCAACTGGTTTACTGGGGGTTTGCTTTTCATTATATGACTTCATAACAGTGACTCTTTATTTTGAGAGCATTTTACACATTAATTACTCAAAAAATGACAGTTTTAATTCACAGTGCATTATCTGGTATTTTATTGAAGTAGCAGCAATTAAGGGTTATTTAAATGCTTTCAAAATGAATTTAGTGTTTTCTCCAATATTCAGAATGCATGCACAGATAATTAAAATTCATGGTAGACATTGATGTATAATTATAATATCATTAAATTTCCTATTGTTCTAAGTATGGAGAAATCTATTTGATTTCACTGAACTATTAAATAGGCATCAGCAGCCCATAAGTAAAAAATAATGATGAACAATTTAATATGAAATTCCATTAGAATTCAATGCTTATTAAGTTTTTGACCATAATGCACATGGTACTATTCTTCCTACCAGTGTTTTTCAATACAAATAAAGTATTGTAGATGTTCATATCTTGTCTGCTTCAAACAGATCTCTTTCTGAGGTTGATTGACTGAAAGTTCTTCCATGCAAAACGACAGAGCAGAGCAGCAGTGCTCATGACCTGTTATGTGATCAAAAAACCTTTAGTTGTGGTGCAGCTCTGTTTAGCATTCAGATATTCAGCCCCCGTTGGATGATTTATTAGAAGCTGTCAAATTTTAAGGCTGAGCTGCTGAGAGAGTTGAACCATCATTCAGTCTATGAATCCCTGCAACATAATTTCTTCTGGGATGCTATGATTACTTCTTGTATGAAATAAAGATTTACAGATTTAAGCAGATGTTTTATCTAGGAAAGGAGCGTTGGACCTCCTTTTTAATAATCAATATTCATGCAAGATTACCATGCACGCCACTTACTGCATATTTGATTGGTGTGTGCTCAGTAGTTTACCATAAACCGGGAGATTATATTGCTGGTTTGAAGATATGATATTACTTAATAGATATGCAAATACTCTTAGTAAAGGTGAAAAATCCCACACACAGCATTGCTAAAACAGGACACCCTTACACAATTCATCACCTCGTTTGCAGCTGTTTTTGTAAATGGTAACTTGCTGCAGATATATTTAATTAAACTTCCAAGCTATCACCACTGCTTGTCAATGTTTTGCTTTTCTTTCACTCCAAATATAAAGTTGCCCTGTACAAATTCTGAAATTCGTCACATAAAGGTTTTTCCAGCACGGTGAAGCTTTAAATGAACATCCTGAAGTTGTTATGAATTTAAATACTTTCAATTTGGTTTCAGTTGTATTTGTTAATGTCAGTTCAATTATAGCATATAATTCTCGAATTCAGTTTAATCTAGTTGAGAGTTACAGAGAATATTCTCGGGCAAATGAACTTAAGCAGCACATCTTTGTGGATGTAGGAGGAAAACCCATGCAGACACAGAGTGAACATGCAAACACGACACATTAGGTGTGGGTTTGAACTCAGGTTATTGGATCCGTGAAGCAGCAGTGCAGGCCACTACAGTACTGCAGCATCACTGAAGCTATGGGACTTTTTTCTTTTTAATTCATCAGTGCATAGCTCTACCAACTCTCACTTTCAGAAAATGGGTTGAAACTCACTGACTGTGCAAAGTTTACAAATTTCCACATGTTTCCAGGGTGCTTACTTTGACTATTTTTGAGTATTTTACTTTTCCTCCCACAATTCAAAGGAGCATTCATTCACTTTCCATCCCATTTGTTTAGTTCTGGGTCACAGGAAGCCAGTTCTTATACTGGCAGTACTGGACACAAGGTAGGTACCAAGTCAAATAAGGCATCAGTCCATTAGAAGACACACTCATGAATACATTCATACTCACTCACACTGGGCCAGTTTACAGCTCTAGTGAACATTTTACATACATGTATTTGTAATGTAGGGTGGCACGGTGGTGCACTGGTAGCACTGCTGCCTCACAGTAAGGACACCTGGGTTCGCTTCCTGGGTCCTCCCTGCGTGGAGTTTGCATGTTCTCCCCAAGTCTGTGTGGGTTTCCTCCGGGTGCTCCTGTTTCGTTGCACAGTCCAAAGCCATGCAGGTCAGGTGCATTGGCGATCCTAAATTGTCCCTAGTGTATGCTTGGTGTGTGGGTGTGTGTTCCCTCTGGTGGGCTGGTGCTCTGCCCGGGATTTGTTCCTGCCTTGCCCAGCCCTGTGTTGGCTGGGACTGGCTCCAGTGGACCCCCGTGGCCCTGTGTTAGGATATAGCAGGTTGGAAAATGGCTGACTGACTGACTATTTGGGATGTAGGTGAAAAAAAAGAAAATCAGGAGAAAATTGAGAGAACATGCAGACTGCATAGGCAGTGCCAGGATCCTGAATTCAAATTCAGAACTCAGTGAATTGTGAACTCTAAATTTACCAAGTATAAATTATTATTATGTGAGTGTGTGTGCCCAATCTAAGTGTACCTGGCATTGCTGAGATAGGCTCTGGCCATTGCAACCTTATAAATGGATAAACCAGTTCAGGAAAATAAATTGAGATGTTGTCAATTAGCATAATTTTTGATTTAGGGTTTCTTAAGATTTTCCTTTTAACCATTCCTTTTAGTGGTTGGCTTTTTTCAGATAAACATGCTCTGTGGTTAACCTGAGGGTTGATTTAGGGTTAGTCCAGCAATATGTACTGTTTCAGTTAATCTCACTCTGCAATTACCATTCAGTGCAATAACTGTGGTTTTTTTGCTACTATAAATGTGTAATCTCTCTTAATGTGACTGAGTATTCATATAACATATTAAATTGTTGATATTGAACCTTTTACACATTCCACAAAACTAAATAGATACCTGCTGAGACCTTCCTCTGAGACTATAATGTATGACAGACAGTTAAACAGATCTAAAAAGCTTGACGATCAAATCATCACCACTATACATATATATATAGTGACCAGGGCAACAGACCAAGACACTCCAACAGTTAGAATTGGAGCATCAATAGGGTGACCCTGTTTAATGCACAAATAAAAAAAAAAAGAAAAGAGTGCACAATGGCACAATTTAAATGACAGTTGCACAAACCCAAAGGTTTTTTTTTTTAGTTAGGAATCACATGGGAGCTTTGTCTGGGTTGGGTTCCGTGTGTAAAATGAAACCCCTTCTTCTGGGGCCATCTGGTTTTACAGAATCCTGACTGGAAGGGGTGGGGCCTACTCTGGGCACCATGGGCGGGGTTAGGTGCCCTCACTGGTCATCAGTGTTTTACATTTATAATAACATTTCTCCTAAATCACAGTGTTAGTTGCTGTTAAAGAATCCAGTGGGTATTTCTGTCGCAATTTTTCTATATATAAAGATGAATTTACTGTTAGACTTTTTGGATTGTTGGTATTCTTGAATCAGCCTTCTAGAAAGACAGCATTTGGAAGTGGTTTCAATGTCTCTCGCATTTTGTTGCTTAGCTCAAAGAAGAGAAGAATGTTTTACATTGCAATAGTGACTGGAGGAATTTACCAACATATCCAATGGGAAAAAATAATGGGAGAAGGAGCTCCAAGCTGCCAAAATAGAGATAAGTGGGTGTCTGTTGAACATATACACAGAGGAGGAGTGTAAATAGCTTTTGGACATCTGAAATACAAAAGCCAAAAAGTGAGTTTTTCTGGTCATGAAAAGAAAATTGAAAGCAAAATTGGTGGCATGTTGGA
The DNA here is from genome assembly GCF_900747795.2 of Erpetoichthys calabaricus. Lineage (NCBI taxonomy): Eukaryota > Metazoa > Chordata > Cladistia > Polypteriformes > Polypteridae > Erpetoichthys > Erpetoichthys calabaricus. The sequence continues at coordinate 65,288,095 of NC_041397.2, read as the reverse complement.
ACTTATCTAGCAGGTTCTTAACATATTAAACAATGAATCCTTATGACTTGTGAATAATTTATGAGAATGTACCCCGTAAAGTAATCAATATACTTAAAAGCCAAGGTGTAGTTTTGAAAATGTTTGCCTACTTATACTCAATCAAAGTATAAGTACTATGTTATTTGAAAATCTTGTTACCTGAAACTGTGCAGAAAAGTATCAGAATCTGAATTGTATCAGTAATAAGTTTACATTTACATTTAAATTTTTTTTGCTTAGAAGTTGCTTTTACCCAAAGCAACTTACAAAAGAGATCAACATAATCGAATAATAATCAGTCTAGTGGAATTTGTTGGAGCAAGTATTACAAGACAATGTTACAAAATTGAGTTAATTAATAAAATAAAATATATTGCAAACAGGATTCTTTTGACATCCATGATTCATCTACCAGTGATGTGAAATTAACAATATGTAAATTACTCAATTGTGAAGAAAAGAAGTTGGATATCAGGGTTGGAGCCAGAACAAATTTAACAGAGGGTACTGGATTATCTGACAGGATGCAAGGTGTGATTACACTACACACAAAGCTCACATTATTTTCTATTCAATATAAATATGTCCAAGAGTGTATTAGCAGCTGTTTCAGTGGCCTTTTCTCAGCGTTTTTTTCGAGATTGTTCTGCAAAACTCGACCACAGGTATTATGGTACTGAAGAGACTGTTGTAGCGAGAAACTCTCACCAGGTGTACACTATTTTACTAAATAAGGGTATAAATGACATATTATTTATTTAGCTCCTCCTTGTGAGAACTTTAAAAGGAAAATGTATTCATGGCCATGCAACTACAGCAACCATACATTCCTGTTAGAGATTTACAAAGACAGGGAAAACTGCACATCTGGATGATGCTTTAAGTTTAAGTAGACTTTACATTCTACAAGAATAGACATATGTGTATTGAAAGTTTCCCCAGAATGAAGATCTGTTTATAAAGTCCTTTCATTTAATTAATTCAATTTCCTGAAAACTGCATCCATTGTGTGTCAAATTTATGTTGCCACATTACCATTTGCAATTATTAAAAATTAGAAAGCTTAGTCAGAACCAAATTTTACAACCTTTTTTGTTGCCGATTAACACTGGCACTACTGACTGATTTTAGTGGTGTTACTGAACATATGGAGACAGGGGTCTGGAGCTTCCAATTGATTGACCATGATGCTCTCTAATCACAAAAGTTTCACGATGAAACATACCTCTTGCCAGAAAGCAACTGTAATCTTCTGTAGCCCATAACAAGTGAGTTTACTGCAAACTGTTAAGTCTGTCAAATTCATATTATTGTAATTGCAAAGGTTAATTGTTTGAATTAACTCAGAACTTAGAACTCAAGGTGAATCTTAATATTTTTTAGGATTAGTACTCAATCTGCTTCAGTGAGTTTGGTAGAACACAATACAGTATACTCTACGTTTCGATCTAGCTATTTAAAGCAGTACAGTAATCCCTCGCTACTTCGCGGTTCACTTTTCGCGGATTCACGACTTCGCGGGTTTTTAAATACAAGTGATTGCCCACCTATCGTGGAAGTTATGTTCCAGACTCATCAGCAACACGAGAAAATCCGCGATATAGAAAGACCATATAAATAAACATTTTTATAGTTTAAGCCTTAAAATACCCATCCCACATGCTTTAAACACATGTAAACTTATAAAACAAACTTTGTTAACACATATGATATGTGGATGTCGGGCTAAGGATATGAGTAACATCTCACTATTATAAAACATTTTAACTTCACGCAAGACAAGACAGTGAGACAGGAAAATAGGTGATGTACAGGCTTTTAAATTATTGACACACAGAGCGACAAGCAGCACAAAGCCAGCACAAAGTCCACTTCTCCTTAGCGTTCATTCAGCTCCCCACCCCCTTGACAATGCGAAGTGGCAGGAGCGTACTGCGCCTCCGGAGAGGGGGGTTTGAGCGAACGTGCATTCAGCCCTCACACACCCCCACTCCTCCTCCTCCTTCCAAACACGCAGAGCGACAAGCAGGCATTTTGGCAGAAGCAGCACAAAGTCCATTTCTGCTCAGCATGAGTTCAGCTGCCCCCCTTCACAAAGCGAGTGCAGACACATTGACGTCTGATCGCTGCGTGCAGTGTGCAGTGTTGGTCTGCGGTGTTTAAGAATGTAGAAAGTGTTTAAGAGCATGGGAAGTGTTTATAAGAGTGTGGGAAAGGTTAACAAGAGAGTGAGAAAGGTTTATAAGAGTGTGGGAAGGGTTTATAAAGCCTTAAAATATGTATAAATAATAAAATAAATATAGGTCGCTACTTCGCGGATTTTCACCTATCGCGGGGGGCTCTGGAACGTAACCCCCGCGATAGGTGAGGGATGACTGTAATGCGGTATGGATTCCCAGATGGCCAGGTGAGGTTCATCACCAGCTCCACTTTATCTAGTGTGATTGAGTGAGTGTGCCCTGCTATAGGTTGGCACTCCATCCAGAGTTGCTTCTTGTCTTGTATATAATTCTGCCAGGTTATTCACTAACCCCCAAAAACCCTGAATATGACAACCAGAAAAGAACATGAATGGAGAACACAACATTGATTAATGCAGTGGCATGAATATGCATGACTGTGTTATCAATACTGTTTGCTAGTAGTTTAGAATCAGTAGATCATCCTGATGCAGTAAACAAATTATCAATAATGGGTAGAATTTTGCTGATTATTTAAAATGGATTTTGGTTATATTTAATTTTATGCTATCAAGTCATGTTGACATGTCTACCCTGCACAATGGAGACTGCCATAAAATTGGTTCTTTTCCTTGCAGCACTAGGGAAATTCCCTTTAAGATTAATTTCTGTTAGATTACATTGATTCTCAGTTCAGCACACCAGTGACTGTAACAGAGAGCCAGTTCTATTTCTGTAGGATACGTGCAGCTGAAAAAAGCAGAACAATCTCTGTAACTTGCATGAAAAGACCCAATCTATCTTTTTTTACAGGTCATGGTAGTCTTGGGTTTCCAAATGCCTTAAATATGAAACTGCATTGATATTTTTTATGGAAATTGTTTATTTTTTATTAAATATAATTATTTAATTTTCACTCACATTGAAAAATTACAAATTATCTGTTTCTCCTTTGTATTATAAAATGAGCTTAGATAGGAAGACCAGGTTTTGCCTAAACCAAGGTAGAAGAGAGCGTTGGTTGGGTGGCTTAAAACAATTCATATGACCAATTATATTTTTTATATTTGTAAATTATCTGATTTAATGCCATGATTAGAATACACACTTATCACAGTTAAGCTAGCATAGTTTGTTGTATGACAGTTTAACAGACTAGAATGAGCCTCCACACGGCCAATGAAATCAGATCAGCTACAATAATGTTGTGGCTATTTTGCCTTCAGCGTGGCTGTGTGAGATTGAAACAATCAAACATTCATACTTTTCATTCTATCCAAATTATCCTGATACTAAAGGTGTCTTTCTCCAGACTGCATATCAAAAAAAAAAAAGCCTCAGTCCACATTGTCACTGAAGGTGGCTCAGTCAGCCAGAATTTTAAAATCTTCTTAGCTACAGTTGCTGGAGGTGCTTGGCTGCTATCATCTGTTTGAGTGAGAGGCACATTTTGCATTTGAAGTTATCTTTCATGGTGTGCATGTACTATGTGTAAAAACCATTAAAGCAAGTTGCTTAGCCAGCACATGAGTTGCTCTAAGCAGGAGCCAATGTTCAGATCTTGTGTTTGCTTTGAATAGAACTGACTGGAGTAGTGATAAAAACAGCACACCAACATATGAAGTGGGGAGCACAGTGAAAGCAATGTCCATGTTTTTTTAAGAATAAGTAAGGGCACCTAAATTCCAGGCTTTCATGCAAGACTGTGTCCTTAGTCTTAGGGCGTCAGTCTTTAATTCCTAAAGACTGAGAGCATAAGAGAAATGATTTACAAAATTTATTGAACAAAATACAAAAGGCAAGGGGCTCCCACTTGTATGTGGTTTACAAGGAATCTCTGCAACAAGGAATTGTCATTGTAGTCAAAGAGAAATGAAACACCCAATCCAAAACAGAGTAAAATAGAGTAAGGTCCAAGAGATAAACAGCCAAACAGAATAATCAAAGAAAAGTGTGATTCAAAAGGTCAAACTGAATCTGAGAAGAAAACCACAGTGTTAATCAGAAATTGGCAGTCAAAAGATAAACAAAACATGTCTTAACTGCAACTAAAATTCTTTTCCCTAAATACCTATAAATCCTGAAAACCTTCATTGAAATATCTGGACAATGTGTGCCACAGTCTTATATAGGCTCAATGCAATGACATCACACACAACATAATATCAGGTCAGGTGCCTGGCAGCCAAAAATAACATGGTAGGAACCATTAAACAAATGCTATAAAAAGGCAAAATGCAAACAAAATTGATGTTGCAAAGACTGAAAATAAAGTTAGATAATACATATGATACTTAAGTCATAAACAAGTAAAGCTCTATTTATCTATAATCATACATGAGAAACAACAAAAAGCAATATCACTGCAGTTCCAATTGAGAACTGCTCATTGTGCCGTTTGAAGGATTTCTTCCCATTTAATTAAGTTTCTCTAGTTGCTTCACACTTTAGTAAACATCAGGGGCAACCAAGTAGAGGTCGCTGTTAAAGTGTAAACCTGGGCATATCTAAGAAGCTTTTACAGAGTTTTTACAGTTTTCAAAGTTCTTTGCTAAGTGTTAACATTTTTCATTCTTATAATGTTTTTTTAATTGCCTATCTGAACTTAATTAATTATATTTTGTATTTTGTTGTAAGTGTTTGAGTTTGGAGAACCCCAAAATTCTATCAGTTATTTGATTAGAAATCATTTTCTTATGATTAGTTATTTGTTGTGGGCGGCACGGTGGCACAGTGGGTAGCGCTGCTGCCTCGCAGTTGGGAGACCTGGGGACCTGGGTTCGCTTCCCGGGTCCTCCCTGCGTGGAGTTTGCATGTTCTCCCCATGTCTGCGTGGGTTTCCTCCCACAGTCCAAAGACATGCAGGTTAGGTGGATTGGCGATTCTAAATTGGCCCAAGTGTGTGCTTGGTGTGTGGGTGTGTTTGTGTGTGTGTCCTGCGGTGGGTTGGCACCCTGCCTGGGATTGGTTCCTGCCTTGTGCCCTGTGTTGGCTGGGATTGGCTCCAGCAGACCCCCGTGACCCTGTAGTTAGGAATATAGCGGGTTGGAAACTGGACGGATGGATAGTTATTTGTTGATTGCTTTTCTGATGCCATGTCAGATATCATGGGTACCACAATTTTGAGTATCTTGTTGAAAGGAAGTGACTTGAATTTGCCTAGGAGTGGTAGCAGTGGTCCTATGATGCTAAATACAACAGGCTTAAGCAGACTTCATCCGAGTTTGCGGATAAATCAGATAAATGATTATTTGTGTTCTTTTTTGCTTCTGAATTTTATCTGCCCTCAACTTTGATTTCTGATTTAGCAATAAAAGATAAGACTGTCTCTTGGAATTGATCATTTCTCTGGTGTTTTTAACGTTTTTTCTCCTGGTCTTCCGCAATATCAGAAAGTCTGTTCATTTTTGCTGAACTTAACATTATGACCTTTGTTTAGTTTGTGTTTTAGCATTTGCTATTTGACACATTAAGAATGTCATCATTACGTTCATTCAGTATACTGTATTCTGCGATTTCACAGGCATCATTTCCATTTGCCTGCTTGCTTGCTTGCTTACATCATTGACACCATCTAAAGGTTGGCTGAAGGCCCAGCAGGGATAATTTATTGCTTGCTTAAGAGGCCAAAACAGAAGCATTGTCATTTTTGTCCTTTTTGGAAAAATCAGTTATTTTCTTTATCACTTGTGTGTGTAGATGTTGAACACAACATTCTAGGAGTTTCCATGTCTTTGTTTTTTTTTCTTAAGCACTGTTTGTGCTTTCACAATGAGCAGTGGATGCATTCTTGTTTTTTGATTTTTTCGAGTTGTTCTGTTTATTATTACTGTCCAGGCTCTTTTCTGTAAATGAACAGCAGTGTTGCAATTGATCAAGTGGCTTTCAAACATCTTTGTGTGACAATCTTAGTTTGTGTCTCATTAGTTCATCCCAGCAAACGAGAAACACTGAATTATTGAGTTTTTAAAGTTATGTTGGGCTAAGCTACTCTTTAATGGATCACGGATAGATGTAAGCAAATGTTTCCTGAATCTGCTTTAGTTCAGAGCTACAAGGGTCTAAAGCTTATCCAGCACCATTAGGTGGGAGACACATTTTCATCATTATTCATCTCTGGCCAGTTTTGAATCACCTGTTTACCTAACCTGCAAGTCTTTGGGATGTAGATATAAACTTGAATTTTCTGGAGAAAACCACCATTTGTGCAGAGAATTGTAGCCAAGATTCAAACCCACAGCTGTGAAACATCAAAAACGACCACTAGGCCACCCTGCATGCTAATATTAATGAAATTATAGCATGAGTCTGTTAATATGTGAATAGAAATATTCTTAGGAAAGCCTTATTCTATACGTACATTTTCACATAATGTACTTTGCATCACAGTAATACTGAAAAAATTGCAGGTTTATGGTGAAAATGACCCTCATTCTTCTGCTGGCACATTCACCAAGTCAGATTTCAGCCACTTATTTATTTTTTGCATTTAGTCAGACTATAGCAGTAGGTCAGAGGCCTTGAAATATGCAGTTACAAAGCAAAAGGCACTACTGCCTTGAATGGAGCTAGAATCTAGTGGACATGAGGTGACAACGCTGTGTCCTCTGTCCTCCAGTCAGTGAAATGTTTTTTTACAGGGCATTTGTCCATCTACCTAAAACATTTAGAGATATTTAAAAATGAAGTCAGGATCTGTTAGTTAGAACTGAGACTATGAAATTTAAATGAGCATTAGATGTAATAACAAAGAGTAAAGGAATAAAGGAAGACTCGGAAAGGGAAAGATGCTTATTCGAGTTAGAAGAGCATCGTTTTCTTATCTGAACTGTAGAAAGCAAAGCAATACAGCTTCACAGGAAGTGAGAAATCAATAGCAGAGATCTGGCTGATAGTTTCAAAATGTGCCTAGAAATTCTTATAACAGAGTACAAAGAAACTTTTATCCCATTTTTTTCAACAGACTAATTAAATATTGCATAGCTTTAATATGAAGATTTTTTGCTTCACTGTCATATCAATATAGTAATTATATTTTTAATAACGATAGTAAATATCTAATTTAATTCATCCTTAAGTTGTAAATAGGGTGCTGGAATTGCCTGATAAAAGCATTAAGGATAAAAAAATAAAATTTAATTTCACTATAATTGTGTTTTGAAGCTACTGTACCATATTCTGGTATAGATAATGAACTTAATTTCAAACATAAAATAAGGAGCTGTGTACGGCAGCTATTTGGGACTAGTTTTCCAAAATGCGATTGAGTTGCTCCTGAAGAAGTTTCTGATCTTGATTCAGTGTAACATAGTTGGTGTGGTTCGCAGTCATTAATTAAATATTAACGGTGTTACACTCTACCTACATAATGGTTAATGAGCTCCAACCATCACTAATAAGACTATTCTTAGCCTTATTGGTTAATTGCCTGAGTATTATTCTTTTGGAATATATGCAGAAGAGTTCACAGTGCTAAAAGCCCTATTACAGTTTTCTGTTCACATCCATTTCCTTCCATGTATGATTTAATTATTAGGTGGTCATGTTTCAAATGCAAAATCGCTACTGCTTTTGAATAGTTATTCTTCCTTTCATTTTATCCATCAACCTTGCTAAGGATTTTAGACCAGAAGCTTTTTGGACTCTAGGCTTTTCAGGTAACTGAAGCCAGAAGTAGGCTCATAGCATTATGAAAATCATGGTAATTGCTTATTGTTGGTGGATGTTTGTGTGTAATTGTGTTGGGCCACATCTAGTGTTAATCCCTGCTTGGCACCCAAGGCTCCAATGCCCAACAAAAAAGTGCATATGGACCACATCTGCCAAAAACAGACAGTTGCAACCCATGTACGCATGTGCTCTGTCAGTTTCTAGTGTCAGATAGTTGGGGGCATTTTCACCTGGAACCACTTCTTTAATGAGCATGGACAGCACTAGATGCAGTGATCACGATTATACACAGAGTTAGAATATATGCCAATTTGTTTGGGGTAGACTGAGTTTAAACAAATTATGATCAGAATTTGAGAAAGGGAATTCTTGATTTTGACATAGTAGAGGGTTAGTGCAAGTTAAGAAATAGAGCACTTAACATCAATCTACACCAGTGGAGTAGTGTGTGTAACCAAGGAGACTTGCATGGGAAAGCTGGACTCGATGTATTCAAATCTATACAACTGAGCAGATCTAACCACGATTCACTCCCACCTACAAATCTGTGACTGAAAGCAACACTTTTCTTATTCAAAACAGAAATTCTTGTGTGAGTTTGGGGGTATTCTTGTTTGTTATATATATATTGTAAAGAGACAAACGTAAAAAATAAAGGGTCTGGGGCACCCGGACATATTAAACCCCCATATATTTTACATACACAAAAGGTGTAAAATAAAATGCGTGGTATAGTGCAAACTTGAGACGTCTTTTGAAATAATCAATTAGTCTGCCCAAGATGGTGTTGCTTCCTCTTAAGATGGATTCTTGGAGGAAGAGGCGGGTCCAGGTGGTCTGATCCTGGAAGTGATGTCACGATTGGGGAAGTGTCAATCTTCCTTTCTGCAGGAGGAGAAGGATAAGAGAGAACGTTATTACACAGTGCTCTCTTGTGTCACTACGGTAAATTACACTCACATTAGCCTTTAGGTTGTTCCCCAAGCACATAAATGTTACAATACGTATAAATATAATATATAAATTTTTTTTTCTTTCTTTGAGTTTTAATTCCCCCTTGGTAGCAAATAAACTGTATCTCTCTATTTAGTTAGTACTGTTTTCAAGGACCTGATAATGTCATAATGTTATGACTCAGAGGTAAGTTTAAGTATTCCATTATGCAGCCATGAACTAGGCTAGCTTAAGCTGCTGTTTTCAACCCTACTGCTAAAGGAAATCTGAGGTAGTTACTTGTTTTGTAATCAGCAAATGCATGTATCAGAGGCACCAGTCCCTAGTTAGTCTTATTCCTTATTATCATTTCTATTTTATAGTTGAATTAGGACATCTTAACCTTGAGTTCTGTTTCTTTGCTACTGTTCTTAAAGTGTGCTTTATAAGAATAAATGGAACTGAATTGCCTCGAATGTCCATTTTTGTCCAAAATTTAACCATGGTGGGTTACTGTTTCCCACAATTCTAGTCTGGATTAAATGGACTTAAAACATTTATTGATGGGTGAGTTGAATTGATATCCAGGTTCTTTTGATGGTTTAATTTTGAAAGAAGATATACTTGGTTACTCCTGTTAGATATAACCTCATTATCTTGTTTATAATATTTGTTACCATGTAAATTGTGTTTACACTTCACATTTTTGCTGGCCTAGGCTATGACGGTGCCTGTTATAAATAGTGATGAGCGAAACAATTTGTGTGAAACTGAATTTGCAGTGAAACTGGATGTTTCAATTCGTAAAAAAGTTAGCAAAACAAATTACTCTTCACTTCTAGCAAACCACACAGTATGTTGTTCACACCAGAAGAAAGGCATTTGGCCCTATCTGAAAGCATTTGCAATAATTAATTCCTCAGGGGTCTTTAAATTAGATAAATATCTCTAGTAAAAAAATCATCACCAGACTAATTTCCTATTACAGTATGTGTAGACATCCTGTTGAGCCATTAGCTGTGTGTTTTTCTACTGGTTTAAACCTTGATGATCGCAATCCTAAAGATGCATCAGAGACAGAAAAGAAACATGTAGCTCCAATGTACATGGAGAGTGCACACTATCAGGCTCATCTGCAGGAATCAAGAAACCGGATAAGGCAGTTAATCGATAACAGCCAACCCAACAAGGTGCGAGTTTCTTTCCATGCAGGGGCTTCAGAGAAAACACATTACTGTGCGCAATGGTTTGTTTTGGTGTGTTTTTGGGCAGAAAATATGCAGCATTTCATATTTTTTTTAAAAACATTCTGCACTCTTTTGAGGTAAAATGACAGAGAGGGATAAATAGAATTGATTTTACTTGTGTAAAGGCAATGACCTCCATTATGCAGAATGAAGAATACAGTTAAGCACAGATGTGTGAACAAGGATTTAGGGAGCATTATTACTTATTTCCCAACCCCCAAAAAACTTACAAAAAATATTTTTAGTGTGTTTTGTATTTTACAGATATGAAAGCACCTGTAATACACATTTTGTGTCAATTTTGCATGAAAGTTTGTGAATCGAAACTCGGTTGTTTCTCTTGTCACTAGTTACAATTGACCATATGGGCTGCTCAGATGTATATTTTCTCCAGGAATGCAGTTAGCTAGAGTTTATGTTTTTCTATTATCAACTGACCATTTCTTGGTTCTTATGTTGACAGGACTTTATATTGTCACAGTATACTTTAAAATTTAGAGCTGCTGCCTCAAGGATTGAAAGTCCTGGGTTTGAATTCCACACTTGACTGTGTTATTGTCTGTATGGAGTTTGCAAATTCTTGTATCTGTATGAATATTTTCTCTGGGTTCTTCTTTATTTCACCAAGATGCCTAAGGTTATGTGTTAGTTTAGTTTGGAATTCAGTAGGGCTTGTGTAAGTTTGGGCTTGATTGCCGCTGCAATATCTCATTTGGAAAATGTTTAGATCCAATGACCCTGAAAAAGATGAAGACACTGTAAGAATGTTATACTGTGATAGGCTTTAGTTAATTTGTAATAACTTAGAAATCATTTCACTGTGGTCTCCCATCAAGGAGACCAGGGTTCACGTTCTAAGTCCTTCCTGTATGGAGTTTGAATGTTCTGCTCTTGTCTTAATGGGTTTCCTCTGGGTACTCCGGTTTCCTCCTACAGTGTAGACATTCAGGTTAGATGAATTGGTGGTGCTAAATTGGTCCCAATGTGTGTGTGGTGTGTGTTTGTGTGTTAGTGTGTTCACCCTGAGATGGACTGGCACCCTGTCTAGGAGATTGTTCCTGCCTTGTGCTGGGATAGGCACCGTGGCCCTGGTCAGGATTAAGCAGACTTAGACAAATGTATAGTAGGGTATGGAGAAATCTTTTCAGTGTTACTGTTTTGCTTAATTTGCGGGTTAATGTGTTAAAATTCTGCAAGGTTTAATACTTTATTGTTATCATATTATAGCTGTTAAGTGTGTGTTAGCAATGTCAACCTGTACTCATACTGTACAGTAAGTAGTGTCATACCGGAAAAAACAGTAATTTAAATGATTATTGGGGCCTGGCTTACTAATAACTTGATTCATATTCTAGCTTGGTCTCTGTCTATGTGAATTTGGCGTTATCTCTCCATTGGCTGGATGGGTTACCTCCAAGTAATTTGGTTCTACTGGTGGTTTGTTCAAGGCAGTGTCCTACTTTGTCCAGGTTTGAAAATGGTATTGTGTATTAATTTACTTTCTTCTCATATTCAAAAGTGAATATTATTGACTCTAAACCACTCTTGTGTGAATGAGGGTGCCCTGTGATAGACTGGTATTCCATCCAGGGTTACTTCTTGCCTTGAACTCAATACTGTATTGTTAATCTGAAACACCCTGTGATGATGAATTGGAATAAGTGGCTTGTGTATAAGGACAGGCTTGAGATTTATTCTATATCAAACATCTTTGTTCATTTATCATTTAACTTTATATGTGTGAATTGCTTAGCTGTACTCTATTCTTTTATTAATTAAAATACAATTAACATAAAATATTTGATCATGACGAAACCCAGGGAAAACCTCTAAGTATATTTTTAAAATGACCAATTTTGGATTAAAGTTCCTTAAAATTCTGTTTTTGAACAGCATACTATAGGTTGTATTTAATGATGGCTATAGATAGGGACAGCCTGTAGCATTCAATTAATTATTTTTTTCAAAAGACAACATTACAAATCATATAATATTTTGCCTCTAATGAATGCCATTGCTAGCTCTTCTCATTTATAGCCTCCTCATTTAAAACAGCAGCTTGAATAGTGATTCTTTGTCTTTGTGATGCCTTTTTCTATGCAGCACTGAACAGCAGCCCATTGATATGCTTGATGGAAGGAAAATATATTTTTAAGCATTGATGTTTACTTTTGAGTTTCTGCTAGGGAATGCACATTTCATTTTTAGATAGATCTACAAGAATATCTTCACTTATTGCTTGGTTTCTTCTGCCATCTGTTGATCTCCTGCTCTGGTGTCAACATTCTGTGCACTAGACTGGAACTGCTCTTCAGTGCCTCTTGAATGCATAGTTGAGAAATGGCCATTCATAAATTCTACATGATACATTTACATATCTGCTGCCATTTTTCATACAGCTTCAGCACTTTTCTTCAGTCCTTAGGTCATAAAAAACACATACATATTTTCTATCTGTGTCTAGAGAGAGATCAGCCAAATACAGAAACTACTGAAGTGAGTTTGGGCACCTCATACTTCTTATTCCAATCAATTTTATAGCTAACAAGTTAATTAGTGAATTCATTTAGCAGTTAAGCACTGCTGAGAAATGAAGTAACTGATTTTTTTCAGAAGGTTGTGAACCTAAGGGTACAACATGGTATAAATATAAGAATGAAATTTGTCTTATCTTGTCCCCTCATCAGTGTGTGCATTGTTTCAATTTATGACTTATGTCTCATGCAACAAAACAAAAAATGTAAGAGCAGTCTCTGGTGTACTTGGATATGTGTGGTTAACTTCAAGGCAGAATATGCAGAAAACTGAGGCTCGTTTTTTTCAAGTCAGACCATGGCTCACATTCCTGTGAAAGGAGAGCTTGTTTGTAATGACTGATTTCTGTCTGCCATATCTGCAGACAGTCTAACAAAAAAGCATGATAAACAAAAGGACAGATTCTTTGTTGCCATATAAGACAAACAAAATTAAGCCTAAATGAGAGAAATTACTTTATCCTACTAATAGTACATTTACTCCGAAAGAGGCCTCTTATCGAGCTCATCTGTAAGTTACATTTATTTTACTTCCCTTCTGATAATTCTCTACATGTTGTTCATTTGAAAATTAATTTTTTTATTGTTTTTCTTTTTTTAGTTGCCATCTTAAAAGCATTACTCTGTACTTATTGCTGCACTTAGATTCCAGGAACACTTTCCTGTTGCATTGTGTTGCTAGGTACAGTATGTGTTGATGATACCTCAGACAACATCTTGTTTTTGACTGGATAGAAAGGATGTCACTAAATACTTTCTTTACTTTCAAAAATATAGGAAAGACTCTCTAAAAAAATATTTACCAACTAAGTACTCTTGACATCAGTTTGTAGTTTGAAAGCTCACCTCATCTGTTCATTTTTATTTTTTTCAAAGATAACATTTCAGTTTAATATATTCTGAATATATTCTGAGTATAGACACCCCAAAAAAATATATATTAGAGGGTCAGCTCAAGTTGGACGGTTGGGAGACAAAGTCAGAGAGGTGAGATTGCATTGGTTTGGACATGTGCAGAGGAGAGATGCTGAGTATTTTGCGAAAAGGATGTTAAGGATAGAGCTGCCAGGCAAGAGAAAAAGAGGAAGGCCTAAGAGAAGGTTTATGGATGTGGTGAGAGAGGACATGCAGGTGATGGGTGTAACAAAAACAAGATGCAGAGGACAGAAAGATATGGAAGAAGATGATCCGCTGCGGTGATCCCTGATGGGAGCAATGGAAAGAAGACGAAGAAATGATGGCAAAACACTCACAACTAGTTACACCTGCTTCATCTACATCATGGGTCATCAGATTGTTACTGGTACAGCAAGAATAGATTTATAAGTAGACTGAAGAGGTGGAGTCAAGATTGGTTTCATACCTTGTGAAGTTTAGAGGCCAAACCATTATACTCCATGGAGAAAGAACCAAGAGAGACACGTTAGACTTCTAATACAAGACATCATCTCTTCCTGTGATTCCTTATATGAAGTTACCCAAGCAGAAGACCGATGGCCATCTTTGACAAGGGACTCCAAAATATAGGAAAAAACTATATACAGTTCACTCCAAAACATATCTGAAACAAAAAAACATACCTAAACCTACAAATAAGAAAGGCATTTAATGATAGTAGACATGTGTTGAACAATCAACATATATAAAGATTTAAACAATGTCTTTCTGTGTGGTATCCTTCCTAATGACTCATATTTATTATTAGGTAGCACTCAAAGCAAAAATTAAAAGAATTTTCATAACAATTAAAACAGAGGAGCCTCAATAATAATATTGTTTTTTTTTTGTATCAGTATGCTGCTGCTGGAGAATGTGAATTTTCCCTTGGGATTAATAAAGTATCTATCTATCTATCTATCTATCTATCTATCTATCTATCTATCTATCTATCTATCTATCTATCTATCTATCTATCTATCTATCTACAGACCTCAAAGGAATACCTTATTGTACTTGCGGATTTGTAAATGAGAAAATTAAAGTTATTATTCCTTCTCTACTATTCACCAAAGCCACTAAGGGTTAAATGTTACCTGGGGTGGCTGAAAGGCTTAACATTAATGGACAAAGTAAATCTAACAAAGGTTTACAGGCACAGTACACAACAGATTGTGTGTCTGTATGTGTATTATCTGCCCTTGTTTTTTTAATACGTTTGTAGGGTCAATCATAGTCAGTGCAGACAATTACAAAATGCCATCATCTTGGAATTCCAAAGATCAGATAATGAGAGAAATCGCCAGGCTAAAAATTCCAAATGAAACACTAGGACAAGTGGGAGAGGATTCTTTCGAAAATGGCGAGAAAATGAGGGAACTTTGCCATTCACAGCAGCATGTGAACTGAACGGGTCAAAATGTCTGCACAGATAGCACTTTACCCTTAGTGACTCAGATTCTAATAAACAGTTGTTCTTGTCGTTTATGACAAGGTTAAGATGGTCTGAAGTGGAAGAGCTTCCCCCTTTAGGTTAGGTATTATTTTTTTCAGTGCCTCCACTTCACCGAGATGCTTTATGGCTTTAAGAAGGGGAGCAAGGCCTGGTGTTCATCTCAACACTTATCTGGATGCATTTTTACTTAATGGATACAAAAATTGCCTTTTAGCAAAGGATGAAGCTGTTATCCATTCAAGGTAATAATTCCCAAATTAGATTATACTTAAAAAGTGTGAAATTTGTTTTCCTGTTCCTTCTAGACAGTCCGATAAAAGAACTTACATAGCTGTAAGCTACTAGATGAGCTCTGAAGCATTTATCAAAGCAGATGGAGACAGGTCTTGGCTTTATTGGTGTGTCAGCACAGAAATATTTTGGATTTAAAGCACACCTGTTAATTATATAGTAATAGTACTTAAAGGAATACTCTACCCCAAAGCCATTTGTGCATGGTTTATGTAATAATATTTTAGATAGATAGATAGATACTTTATTAGTAAACATACATGAGATATTATGAACATACAACCTCATGACCTGCCATGTGGATTATGCAACGTGAGAAATGTAAGATTTTTTTCATGAATGTTTTTGTTATTGTTAGATAGAACAATATTTGTCGTCAGGGTGAAATTTGGCCTTTTACAGAAGCTTTTTAAATAGATAGAAAATTAGATTGATAGCCAAACACACTATAGTCCGAAAACACAACAGAACGACTGAAAAGGAAGAAAATTAAAAAGAAAGAAAAAATGTTTGACTTGGCTGTCACACTCATAGTGAGACTTTACACAGGTGTATTGCTGTTGGCATAAGGAGCCCCTGTAATGTTTCATTGGCTGAAAGTACTCGGTGTTGTTGTGTCAAAGAGAGGATAAGCAGAATTGTTCATAGTGGGACTCAGTTTTGCATTCATTCTCTCCTCCACTACCACCTCCAGGGGGTCCAGAGTGCATTCCATAACTGAGTCGACCCTTTTAATTAGCTTGTTGATTCAGTTGGCCTCTCTTGAATTGATGTTACCAACCCAGCATACTATAGCATAGCGTTGTAGGGAATGTGAAGGATGACACAACCCACATTAAAGGAACACAGTCTACTAAGAAAAAACAGTCTGCTCTGCCCTTTCTTATACAGTTACTTTGTGTTACAAGACCAGTCCAACCTGTTATTGATGTGAACCCCAGGTACGTGTGGGAGTGCAGAACCTCTAAATCCACTCCTTGAATTGTGACCAGACACAGAGACTCTTTGGAGCTGCAAAAGTCAATAACCAGTCCATTATTATTGCTAATGTTAGATTGCAGATGATTCTTTCTGCAACAAAAAACAAACATCTCCACCTGATTCCTATTCTCTACCTCATCCCGCTTATCAATATACCCCAGAAGTTCAGAGTCGTCTGAGAATTTCTACAGGTGACATGACCTGCCATTATATTTATATTCTGAGGTGTACAGAAAGGACTGTTCCTTGTGGTGCTCCAGTGTTGCTCACATCCATATCAGAAACACAGTGTTTGGGTCTCTCAAACTGCAGTCTGCCCGACAGATAGTCCATTATCCAGGACAACACAGGCTCAGCCACCTGCACATCTATGAGTTTCACCCCTTAACAAAGATGGCCAGATGGTATCAAAGGCACTGAAAAAATCAAGCAATATAATTCTCACAGTGCTTTGCTTGCTGTTGTTCTGCACTGCAGACACATATTCTATCAGAAACTATATTATCTCCATTCTGCATGAAAGCATGACACTATACATTTTTCTCAGCCATCACTACAAACTACCTGGGTTAAGTAACATATCATTTTTTGAAGGAATGTTCCTTTAAAAGCAATGTAAGAGAGTGTTGAGGTCTGAAGGTATCCTAGTCCTTATATTTCTCAAATTAACTCAGGCAGTAATACTTTATTGAAGTTTTAATAATAAAAGCTGAAGTCAAGAAGAGAGTGACATTCTCAGGTGATTTGTGGTGATCATATGTACTCAGCTCTCCACCAAGTACAACAGTTTATTATGTGCTGTAATGGAGGTGCAATAATTTTAGAACTGAGGGAGAAACAGGGTGACAGTATCCCTGGTAGGAGAAGAGAATGTAACAGACAATTCGGGAGCTGAAATTATTAAATGGGATGTAACACTTGATAAGTAGTTGCAGAGTGAAATCAGAGAAATCTGTCCAATAAACCACTCACGTTGACAGCAAACAAAACTTTTACAGTTTTCATTTAATTGACAACTTGTCTTCGGATGGTAAGAGAAAAGTAAACCGCACAGATGGAGGCCCCACGTTGATGGCCTCTGAGGCAACATTAAACGTGAATTTAAAGTATTATGCAGGCAGCACATTTTCTGTCATACCAGCTGTCCTATATGCTATGCTTTGTTAATGAAAATGAATTGATGGAGGCGCACAGCACAAACCCAAAATGTTTTACGTTATGCTCTATGTTTATATTGTATTGCACAATGTTGTATTATAATATAAAATAGCTAAATATGAAGAGTAAACTGAAGCAATCACAAGGGCTATAGTTTTAAACTTTACAAATCTTTCAAATCTAGCAGTATCCATGGAATACCAAAATGTTCCCTCAATTCAATTCACACAAAATGCATTTTGAAGGATTATTAAAAAAACTGATTTTTCCTAGGCATGAATTTTTTCGTGCACTGTCGAAAAAGTGATGCAGTAATCCATTTTGTATGAAAATGAATAAAAGTAATAATTCAGCTTTGTTCAGCCAGTAAGCCCCTGAAATAACAGGCTTAGGCACTAATCCCTTTATAAATTTAATTTTAAATCTTCCATCCGCTGCCATTGTAATGACATGAAAGCAATACTGCTAATTCGTGGATGACAAATCAATAGACAGAAGAGCTGTATTAAGGCTAAATACATGATAAAGATTAGTATTGGGAGTGCAGGCACTTTCTAATGCTTTGTATCTTCCTCAGAGGTTGGTTTCACTTGTATAGCAGCTCCCCAGCGGCCCTTGAGATCATGCAGTACTCCAGAGTTTGGTAAGAGTTTTATATTAATGCAGTACTTTGGTGGGCAAATATTGACTGGGTCATGTTGTCAAGTAAATAAAAGAAAAAAACATCAATAAGCAATATGAAAGGGAAATTGCAAAAGGGCAAAGTTGTAACCTAGCAAAAC
Organism: Erpetoichthys calabaricus; assembly: GCF_900747795.2. NCBI lineage: Eukaryota > Metazoa > Chordata > Cladistia > Polypteriformes > Polypteridae > Erpetoichthys > Erpetoichthys calabaricus. Next base: position 65,269,906 of record NC_041397.2, on the reverse strand, counting down.
ATTTTTTCAGAAAACTGAAATTTCACAGAGTTGATTCCATTATCTGGCAGAAAAATGGGAAACAAGCTGATGGAAACTTTTTGACAGATCATTGTACAGAAGACAAAGTAAAATTCAAAAGGCCTTGTCTTTTGGTATCACATGTTTAAGGGTGACACATTAGTTAGAGCTGCTACTTCACTGCTCCTGTTGACTTGGTTTGAGTCTTGACCCATTGGGTTTTTTGCTCATTCTTTTTGGGGAATTTTCTTGCAACTCTAAATTAAGCCAAGATGAGTGAGCACAGGTTAAGATACTAGAGCAGTCTTAGGCATAAAGAGCATGTGATGGCTGAAACCTGGTGGCAAATTAGGCACCCATGTACTGTGTTTGTGAGTGTGCTGTAAAGGACTGGCACTCAGCTGCGGTTGGATCCTTGAATGATGTGCTGCTATAATTGACCTCAGCTTCCTATAGTTCTGAACTAAAATAAGCTAGATACAGTGTTTATAAAAAGTATTCGCCCCTTGGAAGTTTTCATGTTTTATTGTTATACACGTTTTATTGTTATAACCTGACAGTGGGTTTAATTTGTCTTTTTTTGACACTGATCAATAGAAAAGGCCTATTTAATGTCAAAGTGAAAACAGATACAATACAATACAATACAATTTATTTTTGTATAGCCCAAAATCACACAGGAAGTGCGCAATGGGCTTTAACAGGCCCTGCCTCTTGACAGCCCCCCAGCCTTGACTATCTAAGAAGACAAGGAAAAACTCCCAAAAAAAACCTTGTAGGGAAAAAATGGAAGAAACCTTGGGAAAGGCAGTTCAAAGAGAGACCCCTTTCCAGGTAGTTTGGGCGTGCAGTGGGTGTCAAAAGAAGGGGGTCAATACAATACAATACACAGAACAGAACAAATCCTCAATACAGTATAAAAATAAAACATTTTAGAAGTACGGAGCAGAATTTAACAGTAGATGAGTAGATGAGAGTAGATCTCTGTAAGGCTTTTTCTAAATTAATTACAGGTCTGTATCAGTTTTGCACATCCAGAAACACTAAACTTTTTCAATATCCATTCTCATTCAATGTTGTATAGCAATAAGATGTGAAAACTCTCAAGAGAGTGAGTACTTTTTATAGGAACTCTAAGAAGATAAACAAATGAAGGATTAGATAGATGGACTATGGCTGTAATGGGGCAGTACATCAAAAAGCGAAAGGTACTTTTAAGCAACATAAGTGTAATGTCCAAATGGTAGTTCATTGGCTAGCACTGTCCTCTCAAGAAACCAGCATCCTGGGTTCAAATTCCTTGCCTTGTCTAAGAGTTTGCTCACTCTCCAATTCCCCGTGTAGTTTTTTTCTCCCATATCCCCAAAGATACACATGTGATTGTGACCTGAGACTGAGTGGTGCCCTGTCCAGTGCTGGTTCCAAGATAGACTCTGGCCCCCAATAATCCTGAAAATGGATTAAGCAAGTCTGGGAAAGCTATGTTATAAACATAATCTGGATGTATAATACAAAGTTGTATCCTGATGCCAAGATGTCCTATAGTTCTTTGAATGCAATGTGAAATGCTTTGTCACTGTATGTGATCTAAAATTTAAGTTTCTGATTCAGCTACGATAACATCTTACCTTTTGATAATGACCTACATATCACTACTGAATACTTTCAGGTGTAAATCAACACTGCAAAACTTAAACAAAATTCAGTATGGCATATCTTTAATTGAAAAATGCATAAATATTATATGCAAAGGAACACTTGTATACTTATTTTATCATTTTGTTATTTATTTAGCATCAAATGTTTTAAATTTTTGATATAAATAGTCATACATATTAAAGAGGTGAACAGTGGTCTAAATATAATAATATGTCCCAGTGCTGAACAAAACACTTGGGGCAAACTGCTGGTTCAGTAGTCACCACCAGTGATCATCTGTAACAAGAACATGTTACAGTGCTGATTTATTTGTTAGTACTTTCAGCTGTACTTGTTAAAGTAGTTATTATTATTATTTTACATTAAGAATAGTCAGATGTGAAATTCTCACATACATTCTTAGCTCTTCAGCTATTTCATTTCCAAAATGATACTTTAGAGTATTGCTTGTTGATAGAGAAACAATATCTGTTGCATTGTAAACCGAAACCTGCCATAACAGCAATATACCCTGTGGGAATATCCACTTCAAGAGTTCATGATCAGGGGGCATCACCACTTTTGAGAGCCACTGCCCAATTTATGCTTCAAGGTGCACTTTGTGGATTCTTTTAAGTGAATTGGTCAACAGTTAAAAGAGTACACTCTCAAATGCCTATGGACCATGAAGAACTTTGGGTCAAGACTTTTCATACCATAACTCTGGAAGATGTTGAATTATTGAATAAATCCTTAGGATAAAGTTGTGAATCATTTATATATTTTCTGTAAAACTATAAAAATAGCTATTACTCTTTAACAAATATTATTGTGGTAATATTGGAAATATTTTTTAAAGTTATAATATTAATAAAAAAATTTTTTTTAGAAAGATTTATATACATAAAACAGAGAAAGTATTCTTAGAAAGTAGTCTCAAAATAGACTCTTACAAATGAGAAAAAGTGTATATTTTAAGTTTTTAGCCTGAGGTTTTCAGTAGTGTAATGCCATATAATATGCTTAGTGTGGTAGTTTACACAGGAAATAAAAAAAAAAAACAATATGATAGTCTTTCATGGAATATAATATTCCATGTTGTGAGAGGTATTCAACAAGTAATAGCACAACCAGGATGGCAAATGGCAGAAGGCACTGCCCATACATACCTCACCAGCACACAGGCAGAAAGAATCACTTTGAAATGAGACAGCATCTCGGAGCACTAGTCCTGGAAAACAGGGTCTATGGTGAGCAGTAGAATGTTTTTTGCAAGATATGTAACTTAGAAGTAAGTTTTATAATTGTAAGGCTATGTTGGGACCTAATAGAGGTCTTCAAGATTCTCATAGGCATTGATAAAGTTGATCCAGTAGAAACCATAAGCTAACTCATTGACATAACGTAACTATTAGCTAACCAAATGAACTGGATGAATTTAATGGTCTCCTCTTATGTGTCACATTTCCTAAGAGCAACAGAGGTCAAAAAAATCTGAGACTGATAGAGAGCAAAAGAGAAAAGTAGTTGAGATGTAGAATACTTTATAATTAGATGAATAGAGATAAACATATAGACGAACCATAACACTAGAAAAACATGGACAGAGTCTGGGCACCTGATTTTTATTTTCCTTACCTTTGGCATGATTGGCACATATTAATGCATTCTATTTTTTATTTCCCATGCTTATTTTCAAGGTTACTGAATCCATTTTTGCCATTTTTTTATTTGGCTATACTGTATTAACAATGTAATTTTATTTTTGTGTCCTCCCATGATACCATTTTCAGGTTCATGGGTGTTGCCATTTTCTTCTGATTTGTATATGAGTTGCTATGTCGTTCCTATGAAGTGCTGTGTGGTATGTGATGACTTGAATAATTGTATTTTCCCGATCCTTTTTCTTTTGCCCTTTAGGTGGGCATTTCCTCATTCTGCGCAACAACCTTTTCCTTTTTCACTTTGAGTTCTTCTTCTTTTCATCCATACTTACATTTGCATCAGAAACAAATGCATTTTTGTCACTGTGTTTTGCTGCCAAGGAACATTCTCTGTTAACGTTTTTTTAATAATTCACATTATTTGTGAGAGTGCTGTACGTTAGTGATGGTATTAAATTGGAAATTATGAGGGTCAGTTATTTTTTCCAATGTTAAATGACATAATTTCATCAATTAAAAGACATTATTCTCTTATTATTAAACTCTGTAGATAATTAGTTTGGTTAGGGATTACAGAGTCCCAGCTGAGAAAAGGTCACGGCTGAGTTGTCTGGATGCCACAGAAGAGATGGACGCACAAGTCAAGGAAGCAACCACAGTGTGAGGCAGCACTGTACATTTAAGGAAATAAAGGAAGACCTTGTTTTAGCCCTTTTGTGATAAAGAATTCTAATGAGGAATTGTGCATTTGGAAATTCAGCAGACACTGCATTTAATAGTACCTGCAACTGCTCATAATTTTTCCTGCATTTTTTTATAATACATACTAGTTATTCTGAGGTATGCAAGACAATTATTAAAATGAAAGCAGATTTAAATGTTACAGAGTCTATTTAGACTGTTACTCACTATTATAAATAATATCGGCCAATTCTAAAAGGATTGTTTTTTGAAAAGTGTGTAGTTTATAAGTATATAATTCTGCAATTAATCATTATGGTCTATTAGAGGTAGTAATTTATATTTTTTCTGTTAGTTTGCATTTAATAATAATAATACATTTTATTTATATAGCGCCTTTCTAATGCTCAAGGCGCTTCACAGAGTCTTAGAGAAAACAGCAGGGTATATGTAACATTGGATACAAATGCATTCCAGCCCACACGGGCTCGTTAAGCCGTGCAGCTCCTCCCAGTGGTGGCCACGGAGCCCAACAGGGCTGAGCCCTGAAGTCCCAGGCCTGTGGCCCCAATGTAACCCATGGTTGCTCCCCCAGATCCAGTGTCAAAGGGGTGTCCCGGCCAGGCATGGGTCCCAGCTGTCCGCCACAATAGCTTTTTAAACTTAATTTTTTGTTTTTAAATCTGAGGTTAAAAATGTGACCTCAAATGGCAGGATAACTAATTTATTAGATCTGTAATAATTTAATCAGGTCAGTAGGAGTAACATAGGACTCTATGGACAAATGATTTTCACATTTTACCCTGAAATATTATTTTCATGAATAGCTTCTTGTAGTGAACACAGAAATATTGTTTACTGCCAAAAACATAGTATACTTTTTATACTTTCAAACATGAAAATTCACAGTGCCTAAGGCAGATCACATTAAGAAAACATATACTGCACAGTACTCCATTGTCATTGACATTTTAGGCTGAAGGCACATGTCAAAAGCAAAACAAACAAGCACACATACAACATTCTGATGTGGTGTCCTGTAAAATTATCACTGTAATTAAGTCACATTTAACTTTTGTTGTATATTCCCATTATCTGCTTCTTCCTGTGCTACCTTTACAAAAGGATGGATGCCCTTCTCAGCCTATTAGAGTGCTGACATGCCTTCCTCAAATCCTCCAGGATATATGTTCATCCATTTTCTCAAACCATTTTTTTGCATTTACCCCGTGACCCTGTGTTCGGATTCAGCGGGTTGGATAATGGATGGATGGATGGATGGATGGATTTATAGGTATACAGACTGACAGAGGCACGGAGGCACGTGAGGAGGCACGTGAAAACTAAACAAAAAGATTTATTTATCTTCTGCCGTGGGGCACGTCTTCCCTGTGTCCCACAGGCCCTACACAGTCCCAAAAGCACACCAAACAAAATAAAGCAAAGCACCAAACAAGACACACTCTTCACCACCACTCTTCCCAGCAAGCGTTGTCCTCCTCCTCCCAACTCTAGCGCCTTGAGTTTTGGCTGTAGGCTCCTCTTATAGCCCACCCGGAAGTGCTTCAGGTGATAAGTAACCTAATTCATACTGCACTTCCAGGTGTGGCTGCTTTCCATGCTATGCCATGCGGTGGCCATGGAGACCAACAGGGATGAGCTCTGGTGTAACATAACTGTGGCCCCAATTCAACCCAGGGGGACTGCCACCAGGTGTTCCAGGGGACATAATGTGCATCCCATGGCTGATCCTCCGGATCCAGTCCCAAACGGGCGCCTCAACACATACTAGGCCAAATTAGAGTCACCAGGTCAGTTAAAGAGACCTGCACCATCTTTGGGATATGGAAGGAAACTGGTGCATATGGAGAATGTGCAAACCTCACACAAACAGTGACGGAGCTGAGAAGAGAACACTGGTCACTGGAGGTGGTAAAGAGCACTGTAACTACTGTTCCACTATGTTGCCTGCCAGACTAGAGCAATTTTAAGTATATGTCCACTGAAAGAACCAGATTGATCCCTATTTTAGGGTTACATGGGATGGGTTAATACCTGAGGCAGAGCAAAGCACCACTCTACCACCCAAAACACTTACAGATACTGGGTCAGGTCAGAGTCACAATTTAATATAAAATGAATAAAGTGAGATAACACGAATACTTGTAAAAAATTTCACATAGACATTTGAAGAACACACAAATTCAGTTCTAACCACAACCCCAACTAATGTAATCAAAACAAAACTCATAATATTTTCTACTTATGGGATATACAATTACAATATAATAAAATAAAATTTATTTTTGTATAGCTCAAAATCACACAAAAAGTGCTGCAATGGGCTTTAACTGGCCCTGCCTTATGACAGCAAACCCACAGCCTCGACTCTCTAAGAAGACAAGGAAAAGCAATTCAAAGAGAGACCCCTTTCCAGGTAGATTGGGCGTGCAGTGGGTGTAAAAAATAATACAATACAATACAATACTCAGAACAGAACACAAGTCATCCTCAATACAATACAATAGTGCAATAGAAATATCACAAGTACAGAGCAAAATTCAACAGTAGATGATATCCCATAATATGATTTGACGATATGAGGTTGGAGTTAGGGGGCTATACTTAAGATCTCTCTTTAGATCTTTCCAACTACTTTATGTTTTCACGTCAGCTAATTACTTTAAGCATAGGCAGATTTCATTAAAAAAATTAACATTTCCAGAGTAAGGACAATGACTTTGTGCCCTCCACTAGCTCTACTGTTCCTTCGGTTTTACAGTGGACTAAAGTTTTATAAAACTGTTTTACACTTTAATATTAAATTAACTCATAAAAACTCTTTTGTTTTCTAATGTGTGATCCAATAATGTCTTTAGCTTCATAACCTTGTTAGAGCTATGAGAAGTACAAAGCATTTATAACTTAACTTTCCAAATTTGGTGGTAACATTAATGGATCATACTGTACTTGTGTCAATAAAAATCAAATTTACTTGAATCTGGAAACTCTAATGGTAACGTATTATTCACACTTAATTGTCTAGTTGTGAAGTACATGCCAGATGTAAATATACATTTTCAGGAATGAAATCCTAGCATTGTAATATAATCGTAAGTATTTGCAGTTTTCACAAAAGCTTCCACACTCTGGAAGAAGGCAATGAGACACATAAAGAGGATTTTAATGCAAAAGTCAAAATACATTAAAAGTGGCATTCATAATCCATGGGCTTCTTTGGAAGTGGAAACTTTCAGGATACCAGTTATTCAACTATATTTTCTCCTGGAGTGCGTTTCTTACTCATGACTTGATTATTTGTTCAGTTTGCTTTTCTGTTATTAGTTTTCATTCCTGAAGAATTCTCTGAAGTGAATAAGCAAGAAAGCTTTGAAGAGCTGCTGCAGGCAAAGTTTTCACATTAATAAATAATGAACATCATATTACGAACATCCTGGTTATTTTTCTTCCTGGGAGTCTGTGACTGACGGTGACTGCAATTTGAAGTGGATTTAAGAATTAAAAATAAAATAAAATAAAAAGATAGATAGATAGATAGATAGATAGATAGATAGATAGATAGATAGATAGATAGATAGATAGATAGATAGATAGATAGATAGATAGATAGATAGATAGAAGTCACTGTATCTTACATGCAGTTTTAAACAATTTCTCTGCAACACCACCTGCTGTGTAATATTTATTGAAGAGCTTAAAACAGTAGTTTATTTCTTTGCACATTTAAAAAAGTTAAAATTGCGACAGGAAACAGGGAGACAAGAGTTGCATGTGTTTCAGTTCTTTTCTGAGAGACTGGATAACTTCTCTTGGACAGTGTCTTGTGCAAGTCAGAAACCAAACCATATGGGCTACCAAAACATTTGAGGAATCCAGAGTACGGAGGGACAATATTTGCAGCCTGAAGGGGAATGCGTAAACTCCATGATAAGATCGGGTGGCCAGTTTTTAAACTCAGATCCTTAATTATGTGAAGCAGCAGCACAACCTTCTGTGTCACTAAACCAGATAGAATAATCTCTTTGGACAGCAAACAAATCTATGTGTTCAGGTTTTCTTAGCAATTGGACTATTAATCTGTACGTTGCCATCGATACTGTCGGATAATGGGTGCTTTCTGAGTAACGAGACTGGTTTCTGGACTTTACTTAACCTGAATCAAACAAATCTTGTCTTAATTCATAGTGACGTTCAGATGTGATTGTTCTACTTCTTAAGATAATACGATGTAAGCAGTATACCCACCGATGATACAAGACTAGAGAGAGAGAAAACAGCACTTATTCTATTTGGATTGTGATAACTATCCCTTAAATTGAAGTTTATATAGCTTAAGATAAATGAATACAATAAAGTAAGTTTCAGTTTTGATTCCCAATAACACCACTTACACTAAATTACCTAGATTTATTTTTTGCAATCCAGTAAATATCAGGCCTAATAAATCTAAAGCACTTAAACTGTAGTAATAGAGGCTTGCAATAGTGTCATGCTCTCCAATCTGATACAATTTTAAACATAATATCCTGATTGTAATCTCCTTATTAAACCATAATCACTTCTACAATTGCCATTATATACTGAAATCCTAACTTTAGTTTATAATTGGAAGAAGTATTTTCCTGTCATGCCATTCTCCCACTAACACTGACATAAATCTATACCTTCCTTCTGGACTATAAGTTTAGCCTCCCACAAGCTTAATGGGATTTCTTCCCAATCCTTTCTTAAGGATATTCTATCTATTTGATTAAGTACCTCATAAACTTTAATCCCAATGTGGGCTTACAACCACACAAACTCCACAAAAACTTCATTGCGTTGAATATGATTTACAGGTCTAGTATATCTGGTACTGAGCCTTGTTTAATGGACCTTTAACCTGATATAATGGCAAATAAAGCAAAAAGAAGATTGCAGCAAGTAATTATATTTAAGGATTTTATATAGCCTACTATAGCCTAGTGCTATGAATCTATCTGGCTCTTTTTCTTTCCTCATTTCATAGACATGCATGTCAGGCAAACTGGTAATTCTAAATTTTGGCCAATCTTGCTGGGAGTACTGACTGCTGGTTACATGTGTGTATGTGACAGTACGGGTTAGTTCCATGCTCCAAAACCTGTTTGGGAGCCTCTTGAACCCACCACCATCGATAGCATTAACCAAGATGAGCCAGGCAAATGAGGACATACTCACATGCAGCACAGGGTAGGTGCAAAAGTGAACTAGTGCTTTTATTTAAATAATATAATTATTTTAAATAAGTCAAAACAAAGTGTTCAAAAAGTGCACCGCTTCAGGCTTCAATAAATAAATAATCCATTAAAAAGTCAACAGTGAAGGTTAAAAAAGTCCATATAAGTAATCCAGTTTAAAACCAACAAGGTTAAAAAAGCCCAGAAACACTTCAGTCCATGAAAAACATGAACCCCAATGCTTCCGTTTAAACTTGCCATTTCCTCCCTTTATCCTGTTCAGATCTTGCAGAAGGAGGAGACACCTGCCAACCGGTGCGGTCAACCATCATTAATAATCAATCCAAGCCTCACATGACACCTGCAGCCAGTCCATCAGCGTCTGTGGGTGACATCGCATTCTGGGCTGCTCCTACTCCAAGGAAAGTGCTCAGTAGGTAGGCACCCCTTCCACAGTCTCAGGCTCCTGCAGCGCCTAGGCTCTCACTCGACCACCTGCCTCTGTTCTTCAAGCACCGGCACTCTCTCTCTCCCTCTCTCACTCTCTGTGACTCTCACTCTCCTTCTCTCATTTTAACCTCACTCTCTCATTCTTCTATTGCTCTTTCTGTTTTCTCTCTTTGGCCATTCTAATTTTCTTTCTTCCCTCCTGCTTTCACACAGGCTCCTTTTAACTGTCCTGCCTTCCAATTGGGTGCAGCTGCAGTGTTTAATCTGAATTTTTAATTAAGGCTCCTGACCGATCTGGCTGCCTCCATACATGTGTGAGGTACAATCAGCCAAGTGCTGCAGTTAGCCATGGAGCACACCCTCATGGACACCCACACCTGATTATTTTTTTTAAAACATGCCCAACATCACAGACAACTTATCACAGTGTATTAGATTAAAATGATCCAAGGATAACTGGATGGACTATTACACTTCAGATTCGGGTATGAAAGAACCTGATCCTGATCTTCTTGCATATTGGTGAATCTACAATATTCTGTAATTGAAATTACTGTTGTGCCATGTAATAATCACATTCAGTCTTATCCATGAGAACACCTATGACTTTACCTTTTGAGGTAAAGCAGTTTTGTTTTGGTTAATGCTACTGAGCAGGTAAAGATAAAGAGTTCCGGTCATGGTGTTATGATATAAATACATATTCAAGAGCACAGGGTACTGTAGATTCTGGAGGCTTTAACTTAAATGATGTTAGCAGCAATTTTTTATCTTTAATTGACCCCTTTTCTTAATCACATGTCCTGTCTTTCATTTTTTTGCCTTTCCGTGACATCTGTACAAAACTAAATTTTGAAATGTAATGAGAGGAATGTTTTGAAGATACAACTACATTTTTTTAGTGTTTTTCTTTAAATTCATTCTAATTGACTTCTGTAGAGGAAAAAAATTTCCATTGTTATTAAAGAAGTCATTCACGAGACCAGATGAAAATGCAGAACAGATCTTTATTTGCACAGATATATGCGAAAATGTCTCAATCTGTGGAGTGAGCAATCATTAATACAATTCATTCCCTTTTATATTTTTCTATCACCATTACCTTGTCTCAGTGCTTCCCAAACACAGTCCTGGGGACCCCCTGTGGCTGCAGGTTTTTGTTCCAACCAGATTCTGATTTTAATTGGACTGCTGGGATAATTAAGTGAACTGATATCTCCCAACTTCTGTGTTTTGGAAACAATATAGAAATTAGAAAATTATGTTTGGTAAAAAAAAAAAATCTCTATATTAAAATGTACCAAGCAGGTATATGGGAATAATGTATTTTTTTCTTTCTAACAATATTTTCATCTTGATTTTCATTCTACTTTTCCAGGTGTTCTAATTGTTTAATTAATCCATTATTTTCTAATTAGTGGGTCTGATGCTAAAGTAGTTGCAGCCTTTGATTATTCAGTGTTGCTGGACTGGGTGTCTGATCTGCTTGTTTTAAATTGTCATCAATAAGATACAACGAAGGGGGAAAACTGCACAGTGAAAGGGCAAAATATAATAAAATCAACAAAAGAGAGTTAAGCATTTAAATCAATAGGAAAAGCAGAAATATTTGTGAATGTCTTATAAATGTAAAAATCATGCGGTTTTGCTTTTCTGAATGTAGAATAAGAGAAAAAAATACCAGCTAATTAAATAAGATCAGTGTGTGTTGTCACTGATTAGGAATCTGGTTGGAACAAAAACCTGCAGCCACAGTGGGTCCCCAGGACCGAGTCTGAGAACCCCTGCTTTATCTAATACATCACGTCATCTGACTCTTAATATGCAGAATTCTATCATCTTAGCCAGTTGACTACAGCCACCAGTAACTTCGTATACATGTCGATTCTTCCATTATTCTAAACATTGCTTATATTATTATATATAGCCATCCATCCATTTTCCAACCCGCTGAATCCGAACACAGGGTCACGGGGGTCTGCTGGAGCCAATCCCAGCCAACACAGGGCACAAGGCAGGAACCAATCCCGGGCAGGGTGCCAACCCACCACAGTATTATATATATATATATATATATATATATATATATATATATATATATATATTATATTATTATATTATTGCTTATAGGGGTGTCCTGTGGGTTTATCACTACTTCATAATAGGGGTGTTTTTAACGGGGTGTTCATTACATGTCTAGGTACTTTTCTATTATCATGACACAAATCGTATTATTGTGTCGCACCCAAAGGGGACATTAACATTAGTGACCTATAGGTAACTATGCTCCACCCACACTAACTTTTAAGGTTAGTATTTGTGGTTGGGGTAGGCCAGTCTAATAATTTAATACAGTGGGGGCGGTGGCCCCACCAATTTGCGTCAAGATAATAGAAAAGAGTCACGATAATAGAAAAGTACCCACATCTACTTCATTTTAACTATAGCAACTCTCTTGGTGGCTCCTCTAGATGAGACAAAAGCCTCACGTGCCCAAGCTTTAAGCCATGTTTAGTTAAGCCTTTAGTTACCTTCAATACTTTTCCTTATGCTTTTAATAATCCTTTGTCACAACTTCATTTAATTATATTCTTCTATTAAACTGTAAAGATTATCATCCATCCATCCATTTTCCAACCCGCTGAATCCGAACACAGGGTCACGGGGGTCTGCTGGAGCCAATTCCAGCCAACACAGGGCACAAGGTAAGAACCAATCCCAGGCAGGGTGCCAACCCACCGCAGGAAACACACAAACACACCCACACACCAAGCACACACTAGGGCCAATTTAGAATCGCAAATCCACCTAACCTGCATGTCTTTGGACTGTGGGAGGAAACCCACGCAGACACGGGGAGAACATGCAAACTCCACGCAGGGAGGACCCGGGAAGCGAACCCAGGTCCCCAGGTCTCCCAACTGCGAGGCAGCAGTGCTACCCACTGCGCCACTGTGCCACCCAAGATTATCATGTATTGATTAAAAATATTTGATTAAAATTCTATACAGCCTATCTGCCTTATTAACACCATTCATGTTTGATGCAAATTATTACCAAAAACTCCTCAAGTGTATATTATTACACTGCATGTTCATGAGACTTTAGATGTTTCTTTCTTAAAACAGGCCATGAAACATGCCTCGACACTACAGAGAAAAGCCTGTTAAAGAGCCCCTGGAAGAAGGGAAGCAGTCCATTATCATTTAGCAGGTTTTGGACATTGTAGAATTATTTTTCCCATTTTGTTTCTATCTTATCATTTTGGACTTATTATTTGTCATTACTTTTTGCAATTGAGTGGCCATTTTGATTTTGATGCCCATTGCCATTTTGATTTTCGTAGACACCATCATTTTGTGTGTTGGGAGCATTATTATCATTGATGATTATTTCTTATTGCAACCCTGTGATGGCCGGAAGTCATGTTGTACAGCAGTATTACTAGGACAATATTTAACCTGGCATCATTGGTGCAGGTTTCCAAAATTGTGGAAATTGTGAGAAACCTTTTGTAGTTCTAGTTAGTTCAAACATTTTTGCATGTTTTTCAAATTAAAATTTGGGTTTGTGTATTGGCCTTTATTTTAATCTTTGGGCTCTGCCCTTGCTATTTATTCTTCTTAATATCCTGGTCCTTATAGATTTGTTCTTGCCTCTTTCACCTTGGTGTTGCATAGGCAGAATGGACTGCTGGTCACTGGCCTTTGTCTAAGTCAGAGTCTGCTGAAATCATTGCATGCACTTCTGTTTGATAAGAGGCACTCAGCTCAGCTGAACAGTCGCATTACTGATACTTTAAAAAAGAATACATTTGAATCTACAGGAATCAGTTAAATTCTTTGCTTTACTCATTTTTTAATTTAAAATGAAGGTAATATTAAGGCCAAGTTACCTTCTGTCACCTCTATTAATTTTGACTACTGTACATGCACATCATGCATTATTATGTTTATTAATACAAATTGTATATGCCAGCCCAAAGGAAATCATTGGTTTAGATTAACTATGCCAAGTGAAATCTGTTGCAAGCAATGCTAAATAAATTATGCACATTTATCTAACTGTTTTAATTTGTTTCTAAATCATTCCTTAAATAGTTAACATTTTTCCATTCACAAAAATGTGCTGTATAAAATTACACTGTCCTGATAAAATGTGAGCAGTTTTCTATATTAGATGATTTCAATCTTTTCAGATTATAGGTGATACTTGTTTGGAACTATAAAAAGTAGTGGTGTGCTGTGTGGTGTGTAGCAGCATAGAAGCCATTTCTGCATGACCCAAAATTGGACTGAGTAAGCTGTCAAAATGGAACGATAAGTGAGCTAATTTTAATGAGTGTTGGTTGAAAATAATATCATTGCTACTTTTATGAAGAGTATATTGCCATTCACACTCGTCATCATTTATTTTTAAGACAGAAGGTGGTGACCAGCCTTGAGTGTAACAGACTGAGTACAGCCTTATGATTAAAAAGAAAAATCTGTGAAGAGATGTGTTAAAAAAGAAACCTTAAAATATCAGTTACTTTGAACGCAGGAATAGCTACAAATGAAAGCTAATTATGCAGGGAGTCCATTTTCTTCTAGAAATTGGGCTGTGAATAAGAGTTTGCAATACAATCTTGAAACCGCTCTGGCCTTTTCGGTCTAAACTGTCCATCCCTGATGTAGATTACGAACATTGTAAAGATTAAATTAAAATAGTTATTGGTAGGGGGTAGAATGGTGACACAAGGGTTAAGCTTTGACACCTCATTTATCCAACAGTTTGACACCTTTGCCCAGCCACTGTCTGTGCAAAGATTACACATTTTATCTGAATCTGCCAAGATTTTTCTTTGGTTGCCCCAGTTTTCCCCCATATCCAACAAATTTGTTCATTGCGTTAATCAGGTGACTCTAAATTGGCCCCATGTGGGCGTAGGTTTGTGCCAAAAGGACTGGCACTCTCTCCGTAGTACACCTCTGTCTTTTACGTGATACTGCTTGACCATTGAATGGCCCCTGATCAACATTGTGTTTAGCACAGGAGACTTACAGCATGACAGTATATTGAATATTCTATTCTAGGAAACACCTTTAGCTATTTTTAACAATCAAAAATGCCAACACTACTCATCACAAATGGAAATGGTAACAATTTGTAGATAGGATTACAACGTACAGTACATAAGAGCAGTGAGATATTATAATTATATACACCCTTTGTGGAGGCTGTAGCTGTCAGACCACAGAAAGCTGTTCACTAAGCTTTATGCTTTCAACTTGCATGCCAATGCTCTTCATTTGCTTAGACCTTTACATTTATAAGGACATTAACACTGTATTTAAGAATCCCATACCAAATGGCATATAACAGAGATACGCATGTTGCATGGTGCACTGCAAACATAACACTGTGGTCTTTGCTGAGTGCTTAGATTTGTCTTAGACAGGTAGCATAGCTAGTATTTAATAATAAGTCAAGTGAGGAAATTGGCTAAATTATACTAAAATGTTGGTCAACATCAACGTAATAGAAAATCCAGTAAAATACTGCAAGTATCTTCTGTGATTAACAAAGCACTCTCCTCAAAAAAACGAACTTGGCAACATATCCAGTTGTGAGGTGATAAGGGCTGCCAGTACTGCTAACTTGTTAAAAAATTGAATATATTATATTGGTAACTGAGACATTGCTGGTAAATTAAAATCAGTAAATACATATAGGAAAAACATGAAAAAACAAGATATTAGATTCCAAGAAAAAGTCATAGCACAAAGGGACTTACACTATGGCAAGAGGGGAAGGCATCTTTGAAAAGCAAAAAAGGTTCCAAAGCATAAAGAAATAAGAAAGGATTGGAAAGCAAGACACTAGAGGGCTTATACACAGTGACAGAATGAATAATGAGTGTAAGGGGGCTGCTTAACTAAAAGAGTACAGCCATGGATTGCCTCTGAGTAACTGACACTGCCATACATTGCAGGAGCTGTGGTGTAATATGAGGCATGACAATACCTTCTCATTAAGACAAGACCTCTAGATAAGTGTAACCCATGTCTTAGCAGGAGGGTAAAAATCAGACTTAAAAAATGCAGGACTTGTGTTTCTCTCCATGCTTTTTCTCCATGGAGTTTCAATACTTTTGAAGGCACACAGGGAAGCAATCTTCTGGGTACAATCAACAACGTGTTTCATTTTTAAATGAATGTGGCTGTGGCTACAGAAAGATTAGGAACATATATGCTTCCACAGTGTAATACAAATATGTTAGCACTTTCAAACAAATTCTGCACTCTATTTTCAAGTAATTTGTGTTGATGTGAGAGACAATTAAAATATAATTGCTTCTTAATATACTTACACCAGCCATCTACAAACTACTGAATGCTTTCGGAGAAACGATTTTTGATTGACTGCACTTCTTCTTGAATGGCATCATCACCTGTAAATCAAGGTTATAATTCAGGTTTTTTTAGCATTACTTTTGTCAGGTAGAAAAATGGACATGGCTTCCTCTTGCTTGAAATCAATAGTTCACATGGACAGCCGGCCTGAGTGCTCTGCTGCCACCTTGTTCAACCATTTTTGAACATCTCTACCTACAGGTGAACATCCGTAACGTAGAGCACAGTGCCCAGCCTAAGGCAAAACAGGGTGTCGATGTCAACTCTTCTAACATGTCCTGAAAAACTCTCTGTTTATCTTTTTTGCTCAAAATGAGGAACTTGCAACTGTGTTCACAACTCACACACTTATCTGGCATTAACAGGGCAACAATATATCATACTAAGAAACTGTCGACATGCTACTGTACTTTGCAAAAAATTGCTTGGAAACTGAAAAAGTGCAGAAACATTCTTACTTCTTCATGGCAGCATGGTGGCGCAGTGGTAGTGTTGCTGCCTCGCAGTTAGGAGACCTGGGTTCGCTTCCTGGGTTCTCTCCATGTCTGCATGGGTTTCCTCCCACAGTCCAAAGACATGCAGGTTATTGCCAATTCTAAATTGTCCCTGGTGTGTGTGTGCCCTGTGGTGGGCTGGCACCCTGCCCGGGGTTTGTTCCTGCCCTGTGCTGGCAGGGATTGGCTCCAGCAGACCCCCGTGACCCTGTGTTAGGATAAAGCGGGTTGGAAAATGACTGACTGACAATATGGTCATAGATATCTGCCCATGACAAGTAAGAACAAAGCAGTAAGTCATGATTTTTTTAGATTTTTTTCTTCTTGCCTAAATAATATGTATTATGAATTACAGGAACAATGCAAACCTTTTCTGTAAGTTTAAGAGAATAATCACACTCAATACATATTCTTAAATTGCCTAATTGAAATACCAAGCTCATTTTTTTGAGGAGAATGCTTTGTTAATCACTGAAGATACTTGAAGTATTTTACTGGATTTTCTATTACCCTGATGCTGACCAACATTTTAGTATAATTTAGCCAATTACCAAAGGCGAGAGTTTTCATCACTTGACTTATTATTAAATACTAGCTGTGCTATCTGTCTAAGACAGGTTGAAATCTAAGCACTCAGCAAAGAACTCAGTGTTATGCTTGCAGTACCCCATGCAATGTGTATATCTCTGTTATATGCCATTTGGTATGGGATTTGTAAAGGCAGTGTTAATGTTTGTGATGTGCCATCTATTGGAATGACAGACATAGCAACTAGATGGACACATAGACAGATACGCAGACACATGTCTTTTTTATTAAGGTCCATCCATCCATCCATTTTCCAACCTGCTGAATCCAAACACAGGGTCACGGGGTTCTGCTGGAGCCAATCCCAGCCAACACAGGGCACAAGGCAGGAACCAATCCCAGGCAGGGTGCCAACCCACCGCAGGACACACACAAACACACTCACACACCAAGCACACACTTGGGCCAATTTAGGATCGCCAATCCACCTAACCTGCATGTCATTGGACAGTGGGAGGAAACTGGAGCGCCCGGAGGAAACCCACGCAGCACTACCACTGCGCCACCATGCCGCCTTTTTATTAAGGTGAATTATGTAATTTGAAGTCACTGAGGTCTATCAAGTAAAAAGAATGGTCATTTCCTTTCAGTCAAAGATTCCCCAGGTTTGAATTTGCTGTGAACAAAGAAGAGGCCACTCATTCAATTCAATTGGCTTAGGTGGATCCAACTATGCACCCAAAAGGGTAGAAAGAGTGTTATTGTGCAAAATATAATCAATAATTATGTCACTGTGATTTATACTTCAAAGGAATATATTGTATGTAGACATATACTGTATATACTCGCGTTTAAGTTCTCTCACAGATAAGTTCCGGGCTGAATTTTTACCGTATAATTTCCAGTATTTAATAATGTCAGTCATATAAGTCGAATGTGGAAAACTACAAACTACGTGACCACATGGTAATACCCAAACTATTTCAAAGCGACGTTTACACTGTTTTGTGTTTTATGTATCTCACACCCTCATACACCTTTATTATAAGAGCATCCCTTATCTACGATGGAACGTTTGATCGGAAGAAAATACGAAGCTGGTTTTAAATTAAAAGCCGTTGAAGTGGCAAAAGAAATTGGTAACTGCACTGCTGCAACAAAATTCAATGCATCTGAGAAACTGGTGTGAGGTTGCAGGAGGCAAGAAGATGTAAAAAAAAACAAAAGGTATAAGCGGGCATATAAGTCGGGGTCTGATTTAATGATCGATTTTTCAGGTTTCAAGACCTGACTTATATGCGAGTATATATGTTATGTGATTTTTTTTGCTATAGCTTAGCATTTTACATTTTAATGTAGCTTTCATTCAGACACAAAAAACTATTTTAACATGTTCTACTGGGAATATTAGATACTACAGTGTATAAGCGTGAGACTGTACATCTAGAGACAAAATTCAAGACAGAGCTGAGGGTTCAAGAAAGGCCTTCAGGTCTAGCACATTGTTTTAAATAACAAGAGCTTGTTAGAGTATTCTAGCTACTGCAAGGAAGAGAAACAAGAAGGGACCTATAAGGAATAATATTGTTAATTGAACTCATTATTTTAAACAAAATTTGAATAAGGTGATAAAAAAAGAGTAGCAACCCTTGTCTTACCAATTGGTTGTCTCTTTTTACAATGGTTTAACCTCTTGGTGCAGTCTTAATGAATTTATTGAGCCATCCAGACCTTGGACCTTCACTATGTACCAAGACACCCGCACACAAACTAAAGAGACACGCACCCTGCCACAAACAGGAAACTCACCCATGATTCTGTTGTACTAGAGATGCTTATTCGGATGATGAGCTGCATTTTTGACAGCTGATGCTTCAAGAAGTTAAAAAAGCATTAAGTTAGCAGTTATTTCTCTGTAATGAGAGTTCTGTCCTTCACTTCATTTTTAAGCTGAGTGACTTTTTGGCTCACAATAAGGTTGTTAGTTAAAAGAATGTGTTTTTGAGAGACGCTGCAGAAACCACTTTTGCTCTTTTTTGTTAAACTGCATTTCACATGGGATTCTTCTTTAGTCTTTAGTCAATAAAGTTCTTCTTTAGGTATTTGCTGTCACGACCGAGATCTGCACCCACACCCTCTGCGTGTGTCTGTGGAAAGTAAGTTGGGGTATGCAAAAAAATGACAAATTCCTAATACAAGAAATTGTATATGGTAATCTGCTCTGTACTTTTTTATTTTTATTTTTATACTGTATTGAGAATTTGTTCTATTCTGTATTGTATTAGGGTGGCACGTTGGCACAGTGGTAGCGCTGCTGCCTCATAGTAAGGAGACCTGGGTTTGCTTCCCGGGTCCTCCTTGCATGGAGTTTGCATGTTCTCCCCATGTCTGCGTGGGTTTCCTCCGGGTGCTCCAGTTTCCTCCCACAGTCCAAAGACATGTAGGTTAGGTGTATTGGGGATCCTAAATTGTCCCTAGTGTGTGCTTGGTGTGTGGGTGTGTGTGTTTCCTGCGGTGGGTAGGTGCCCTGCCCGGGATTTGTTCCTGCCTTGTGCCCTGTGTTGGCTGGGATTGGCTCCAACAGACCTCCGTGACACTGTGTTAGGATATAGCGGGTTGGAAAATGACTGACTGACTGACTGTATTGTATTGTATTGACCCCCTTTTTTTTGGCAAAGGGGTCTCTTTTTGAACTGCCTTTCCCAAAGTTTCTTCCATTTTTTCCCTACAAAGGTTTTTTTGACAGTTTTTTCTTGTCTTCTTAGAGTGTCAAGGCTGGGGGGCTGTCAAGAGGCAGGGCCTGTTAAAGCCCATTGCGGCACTTCTTGTGTAATTTTGGGCTATACAAAAATAAATTGTATTGTATTGTATTGTAATTAAAGGATTAAAATAAAATAACAAGGGTTTCACCTGTTTGTAGACCTTGCTGCTGCCATGCCAGCTTTGATAACCTGTCTTTTAAGCTGTAACAGGCTGTGATATATTCTTTTTAATGTGTGATGCACTACTTGTAGTATGAAAGATTAAACCCTCACAATGCTACAGCACTTGTTCTTGAGCCATTTCTAGTAGTAAGTGTTTTTTTTTCTACTGGTTTCTAGTCAATTTCAATTGATTTTATTCCTCAATTAAAAATAATGAAATTTGAAGCAGAATTAATTTAAACGTAATCAATTTTAAGCTGCTAAATTTGGCCCTATGGTTTCCTCCCTTACACCTAATTACCCTTTTAATATATGATTTCTGTGTAATCTTAATGTCCAAACTGTAATTCAGTTGTGAACTGCTGCTAAGTGGAGGTTCCACATCAGTTGTCTTTGTCCGTTTGATCTCCTTACTGCAGCGAAATGCAAGAATGTATATGGGATAGATATAACACCTTTCACTGTACTTACACTGCCTTCAATTATAAATACACAAGAATATAATTACATTAAACTTGAAAATCCCTTTTCACAACTGAGAAGTAGGTAAAGCCAGAAGGTTAAGACAAGCAAGTTCAGCTTAGGCTGTGAAGTCACATTTTTCCATTTCCATTTAGATGGATACGTCATGCTGGCGGATTTGCACTCGCCAAATTAGTTTCTTTTCCATGTCTGCATTATGCTTTCACGGTGCGTGTTTTTAAAGTTTCTATCACCTTATTTTTGAAAATAGAATACTTTAATTGAGCTATTAGATGTGTTTGCTCAGCCTTTATGAAAAATGATACTAGGAACAATTGGTTATTAATGTATTGCAAACGTTTTAAAGCAAGTTTAAATGTCATCTTTATACCCACAGGGGAACAGAGAGGTAATAAGTAGCTTCAGGTGAACAAGTACATTAATCATTATCCCCCACGGCAAAAATGCATTAGAAGCCGATGAACAAACATCTGAACACAAATCAGTATGCTTCTTGCCACTGCAGCTAGAGTTTAATAAAACCATATAAGGTAGTTTATTTAAGCATAAAAAGGATGTGTGGGCTCCTGAATTAATCAGGGCAAGCACTTTAATAAACAGAACTAAAAACAAACAAGACAAAATACCACATACATAAAAATACAAAATCATATCTCTCACGATTTTGCACATATCATATGCTACACGACTAAAATTCTGCAAAAGTGTTTCATTCTTATTTATAGGGTGATACATTATTGCTGCTTTATGGACTTGCATGCTGGTCTCGTCACTGTCATTTTAAGTTGATTGAATACTGTTAGTTACCTCTGTAGCGTGTGAATATGCAGTGCTTCACAATTAACTAGGCTCCTGGTCTATACCCAAAGCTGCTGTGGAACAGAGATTGGAATATGTAGATTCAGGAAATGGTTCAGATACATAAAATACTTTTTGTACTACAATTTCATTTTTTGTAGTGCCTTTCTATAATAGACACCATGTCAAGGATCTTAATAAGTGCAGATCTATAGTATGGTGGTTTACTACAACTGGAACACGGGCAGATTCAAGCTTGAACACCATTACTACATTACATACAGTGAGAGAGAAAGAGTGAGAGACAGAGAGAGAGAGAGAGTGAGAGAGGTTTGGAGCATGCGCTGGTCACCCACCACACGACGAACCACCCGGATTGGAAACCGAGTGCAGCCGTGCATCGATAAACACAGATAAATACAACAATATAGTAAAACGGGATTGAACTCCCGCCCAATAATATATTAGGTAAGCCCTTGTGTAAATAACCCCCGAGGAACACAGGAATGGTTCAATCAATCAGTCTTTATTCAGTCACCAGTGAGTACATAGGATTCATGCATGCGTTACAAGGCAGAAGAGTTGAAGTTCCGCTTTTCAGTTGGCTTTTTATATTTTCTCCTTCCCCCTTCCCCAACTTATAAAAAAGTATACTATTGTTTACCTAAGCATTTCATTTTATACGGCACAAATTGGCCAACCATTACTGTTTTGTGTGCGTGTCAGGGGACCCTAAAGAAGGAAAGATTATCTTTCCTGTGTCTAACAGATGTGTTCTTATAAAGGAAGTTGTCCTAGGTCAGCTTACTGCACCCCATCTTATGACAGACACCTGTATGAATTACCTGCTGCTATAGCAAAACAGCTTGGTCAGCTTTTAACCCTTATTAGCTTGCAAGCCGTTAAATTTTCTTTCACATCCTATATAAAATGAACACAAAATAAACTTAAATTATGTTGAATGGAGGAGAACAGGAATTAGGAAAAGACAGAGATGAGTGCAGTATGACTGTTTCTACCCAACAACCATTTCTACTGTTTTCAGGGAATTCAAGTCCTATATGAAATAAACAAAAAATAAACTTCATTTATATTGAATGGAAGAGAATGGGAATTAGGAAAAGACAGAGATGAGTGCAGTAGGAAAGAAACTTTTTCTACTGTATATCTAGTAGTTTTTGATTTTAGTATCCTGTAACTGAACATGATGGTTGCTCGAGTGAGTGTAATTTTTGCTTACATTTCCAACACATATCCTGATTCATGATGTATACAGGACCTCAATGGAGTGCAGTTTTAGGCCTACAAACTTTTCTGCTGTCCAAGTAACACACTGTAGTTTATATTTGGATTGACATGTTGCACTACTACACCAGACTGAGGATGCTTTTAATGATGGCTCTATAAAACTATACCAGTCCTGACTGGGACAAGTTAAACTTTTTAGCTTCATGGAGAAAGAACATACACATTTTTGATAAGACCAGTTGTGTTTTCATCCCATTTCAGTTTGTGAGTGATAGTTTTTCCAAAAAATGTATATTTTTCCACCTTGTTGACAGTAACATAATTTACAGTATAACTCGGGCTGTAGGAGGGTGAGGACTGTCTTCTAATCATTTCTACACTTTTCAGGGTATTCAAGTTAAAAGTGTTGAGGGTACACCAACTGGCCAGCCGATCCACCACCATCAGATATGGCACCTTATCTCCCATCTGTGTTCAGGCCAATCAGGGTTGTGTAATCAGTAAATTTAAGAGTTTAAAAAATGGATCACTGGAGGTACATTGTAAAGAGAGAAAAGTCAAGGAGACAGAACACAACCCTAAGGAGACCCTGTGCTCACGACCTGAATGATACTAACCCATTGTCAATGTTTGATATCTGTTATTTAGAACAGTGGTCCCCAACCTTTTTGACCTCAAGGACCACTTTATTAGATGCAAATTTTTCCACGGACCGGTCAGGGGGGACGGACAGGTGGCGTCGGTGTGGGGTGTGGGGGGGCAATTTTATACACAATTTACATAACATTTCTTTTATTATTAAGTTATTAAGCAGTTCGCATACGTTTGCAACCCGAGATTTTTCTTCTTTTTTTGCATATAACAAAGACATATGCTTTGCATTTGTCATTCCAACAGATTGCACATCACAAACATTAACACTGTTATTGTTTTTTTCGTGTCTGCCGTTTCTATAGGAGGGTGACAATGAGTTAAATTCCAATGGATGTTTTTCAAATGTTGACAAGCAATAAGCAAAAGGTATCACTAAAAACCACAGAAAACAAAAACAGCAAAAAAAAAAACAGTACGAGGAAAGTTCGAAGAAAAAATTTTTTTTACAATGTTTCTGTTTGGGGATCGTTGTGCAAACGTCACAACTGAGCTGCGACCACAGATCTAACTGCTCTGTGGATGATTCATTCAGGCATTTCAAGGTCACTTCGTTGTAATGAAAGCATCTGCTGAATGTACTTCGTAGTAACGCGATTTCTATAGACTCGTGTCATATGGGGAAACTGTCGGGACCGTAACAATACTTTGTTGTAATACTCTCTCACCTCGGTCTCTCTCCTTTCTCTGTGCCGCTGCAAAGCCCCGCCCGCCAAGCGTTCTGAAAAGTCTGAGTGAGTCTCCGTTGCCGGCAGTTCTCTCGCGGCCCGGCTGTCAGATGGCTGCGGTCCGGTAGTGGGTTGCGGACCGGTGGTTGGGGACCCCTGATTTAGAAGGTCAGAGATCCAAAGATATGTAGTATAGCCCACATTCATGCTATGCTATAGTATCATCGTATTAAATGCAGAGCTGAAATCCATAAATAAAATCCTGACATTAGTTGCTGAGAAGTGTAAATCTCGCAAGATGTAGTGGAGAGCCATGTTCACTGCATCCTCAACTGACCTGCTGGTGCAGAAAGCAAACGATATTAGGTCAAGGAGAAATTTTCTGACAGGATTTAGATACCAAAGAATCAGACGTTCAAATGACTTCATCATTACAGAGTTTAGATTTCATGAAAGTTTGCTTTATAGTCCAATGCCTTAGTCACTAGGCCACACTATTTGATTAATAAAGAATTTAATTCAATTAGTCAGCATTTTTTGAGGCACTTTTCATGTACCATGATACATCTAGAATAATATCTCACATGCGCAATTCATTTTTCATTAAAAAATAGTGAAAATCAATTTTTACAGTAGACACATTTTGAAAAATGTCTCTTGTTTGCACATTTTTCTGACTAGACTTCTAACTGGACTAGACTAGACTGACAATATTATAATTCTATTAAGTGCATACACCTTGTTCGTGCCAAATGCTTTCAATGATCCAATGGTCTAATGAATTTGTCATTAGGAAGGCTGAAATTTGTCAAGGAAGCAGAATAAAACTGGCAGGTGAAAGGAAATTGGGAACACTGAGAAAAAAGAACCTACCTACTGTAGGAGCATCAAGTAGTCAGCTACTACTATAAAGCAAAACATTAACAAGGCTGTCACAAATAGTACTTTGCAATTGATGACTAAGAGATGCATTACAGAAAGTCTTTAACACCCCTTATTAGAAAGTGTTACCAGGAAATCTATAATAAAAACATTTAAAAAATCAGTAAACGTAAAAGGCAAAGTAATAAGTTATAGGCAAAACATAAAAGAGCTTTTATTTTAGTTAGAAAAAAATGATTTGAATAAAACTGTGCCTCACATAATTGACGTATTAAAATTTCCTACTTTAGGATTATATAGCATATGAAGGTAGCTGTTAAGTCAATAATATAATAATACATTACATTTATATAGCGCTTTTCTCAGTACTATCCACACAGAGAGGAACCAGGAAGCAAACCCACAATCTTCCACAGTCTCCTTACTGCAAAGCAGCAGCACTACCACTGCACCACCTGTGAGGACAATATCAGTGGCTCCCCACTTTTATTCTACCTTTGTAAAACTGAAAAATATTATCATCTTGTTTATAAGTCCAAAAAAGGAAACAACATCAAAATCAAAGTGTGAGTTTGGTTTTTAAAGTCCAGAAACACATCTTTTGATCAAGCTTGAGTCATATGAGTCTCTGATCCCTTAAATATTTGCTATTTATTTGTTTCATTTTACCCTTCACTGGCTCTCACTTTCTGCTCCTTGGCATGTCCAAATCAGGCCTGCTGCTTGGATTGCCCCCTGAGTTCTCTTCTTACCTTTTTTTCTGCTTCTTTGACTGTGAACTTTGAGTTTACATGGGTTGATTTAAATGGAGTAAAGATTTGCTCAAAACACATCTTAAGTCGGGTTACCTGGACAGGACATTTTCAGCTAAATCAACATAATGTTGGGTGACAGCTAGTGATTAACCTGAACAGAAAAGGCAATCACTTGATCATTGAGGGTTGCTGCTGTTTCACAGTTCAAGAGATGCGGGTTCAAATCACAGCCTGAGCACTGTCTTTGGGGCTTCCCCTGATAGTGTGGCTTATTATGCTAGATTCACGTGTTTATTCCTACATCCCAAACATTTTCCTGCATGAAGAAGTACAAAGCAACTTTCCAGAGTTAAATGAACTCTTGTATTGTTAAAATAACCCTTAAAAGTGTACATGTGGAACCATTATTTTCATATATATGCTATTTATATGAAAACAAAAAAAAACAATATATATTTTCATATATGTGGAAGCACAAAACTGTTGATTTTGCTGTGTGTGGGTGTGTTCATGAGTGTGCCTTGAAAAGAACTGGTTCCTGTCTCGTAGCCATTGCATTGATAGATGGGAAAAAATGGCCAATGGAAGGAAGATTATAGACACAAATCACCAAGTAGAAACTTTAGTTAGGGGAACAACTTGCCTTATATAATTATGGCATGTTTTTTTCAATATTTAAAATAAAACATTCATTATGTGACTGAAGTGTAGACTTTCAGCTTTAATTTAAAGTGTTTACCAAAAACAGTAATTTAGGAATAACCCCCCCCCCCCCCCCACCCCCCATAACTACCATTTTCTGGGGCTCAAAAGTGTTTGGACTTTTGACTGACAGCTGTTTTATACCCAGGTCTGAGCAGCTTCCTCATTATCTCATTAACTATTAAGCAGGTAAAAGGTCTCACATTGATTCCAAGTATGGAATTTACATTTAGAAGCTGTCACTGTGAACTCTCAGTATGAGGTCCAAAGAGCTGTCCATACAAGTAAAAACAGTCCATCATTAGGCTGAAAAAACAAAACAAACCCTTTAGAGAGATAGCATAAACACCAGGAATGGTCAAATCAGCCATCTGGTGCATTCTTAAAAAGAAGGAACACACTGGTGAACTCAGCAACACCAGAAAGTCTGGAAAGCCACAGAAGACAAGTGTACTGGATGATTGCAGAATTCTGTCCTTGGTGAAGAAGGACCCCTTCACTACACTTAGCCAAGCCAAGAACACTTTCCAGAAGGTAGACCTATCATTGCCAAAGTCTACAATCAAGAGAAGACTTCGTGAAAGTAACGACAGATGGTTTACCACAAGATTTAAACCACTGGTCAGCCTCAAGCATAGCAAGAACAGATTAGACTTTGCCAGAAAACATTTTTTAAAAGCCTGTCCAGTTCTTGAAAAATTTTCTTTGGGCAACGGAAACTAAGATCAATATATAACTGAATATTGGAAAGAGAAGAGTATGGAGACGAGAAGAAATGTCTTATGATCCGATGAATAACACATCATCTGTGAAACATAGTAGAGGCAGTGTTACGGTATGATCATGGATGGCTGTGTATGGCTAGTATTTATTGATGATATGACTGCTAGCAGAAGTAGCAGGATGAATTCAGAAGTGTATTGGGCTATACTGTCTGCTCAGATTCAGTCAAATACTGCAAGACAGTGAGCCAAAACATACTGCAAAAGCAAACCAAGTACTTTTCAAAGCAAAGAAATGGAATATTTTTAAATGGTCAAGTCAATCAACTCACATCAACCCAATTGGACATGCATTTCACTTGCTGAAGACAAAACTGATGGCAGAAAGTCCAACGAACAAGCAACAACTGAAGACAGCTGCAGACTTTCAAATCATCATTTGAGTGGAGACCCAGCACTTGAAGATGGCCATGAGTTCCAGAATTCATGCAATCGCTGACTGCAAAGGGTGTTTCAACCAAATATTGAAAACCAGTAACGGCGCACTGCACGATAACATGCAGTAAATACATTTGACTTATAGTTTTCATACTATTTTTCTCTACGTTTAGCATTCGTTTGCTCAGGTGTGGATGCACTTGCTGCTTCCTGAGCAGTACTTTTTTTCTCCACCCTACTGACCTGCTTCTTCTCTTCTTCCGTTAGGCATCTTTTCGCATTAAAACTGATTAAGTCAGTGTTTGTGTTGCAATTACTTAGTATGTTTCCCTTCATTTTTCACTTAAGCTGGCACTTAAGTCTTCAATCTACCTTAAGAATGATTTAGGATAAGGAGAGGCAGGGAAAGTGACAGCGAAAGTGGTAGGGATGAGAACGGTGTCCATATGCATGCGCCGCACGGCCGCCCTGCTCCCCGCTACTGAGAGTTGATTCTACAATAAAAAAATAAATAAAAAGTAATAATTCCAAAACTCTTCGCTTTTAATATAAAGCTGTAGTGTAGAGTTTCAGAGTAGTATATTAGTACCAAATTTCAGGCTACAGGTTATTTGACCTTGACCTTCCTGGGTTGATCTTTGTCCTTGGAGCTCAATCATTACCCTGAAAATGGATAGTAGACGTCAGGTAGTATATGTGTACCGAATTTCAGGTCAATAGGTCAAATGGTTTGCGAGCTAGAGGTGATTTAAAATCCTGGACAAACAAACGAACAGCCATGGTAGTGTATTATATAAGGAGATGATCATTAAACTTGTTAGTTTGTCCAATACTTTTGAGCCCCTGAAAATAAGGGAGGCATGTATAAAAATATCTGTTTTTTCTAAACAGCTCATACTATATTTTTGTTAAACCCCTTGAATTAAAGCTGAAAGAAAATGTATACTTTAATCACTCTTGATTGTTTTGTTTCAAATCCATTGTGCTGGTGTACAGAGCCAAAATCATGAAAACTGAGTCACTGTCCAAATACTTATGGATCTGACTATAGATAGAACTTTTTTTGTCCCCATAGAGAAAATGTGACTTTTTGCAGAAGATAGATAGATAGATAGATAGATAGATAGATAGATAGATAGATAGATAGATAGATAGATAGATAGATAGATAGATAGATAGATAGATAGATAGATAGATAGATAGATAGATAGATAGATAGACACACACACTTTTGTCTCAACACACACCAGAATGACTAAGAAGGAAGAAAATTGAAAAGAAAGAAAAACTTCTTACTTGGCAGTCACAATCATAGTGAGACTTTAGACAGGTGTATTCGGCAGAAACGTTTGTTGACACTCTTTTGCTGATTAATTTGTTGGCTGAAAATTCCCAGTGTTGTTTTGTCAGAGAGAGGATATGCAGTATTGTTCACAATTCTCTCATTTGCTACTACCTCCTGGGGTCCCATAACTGAGGCTGCCCTTTAAATTAGCCTGTTGATTCTGTGGGCCTGTCTTGAATTGATGTTACCAGGCCAGCACACCAAAGCATAGAAAATCGCACTGGCCATCAGGGAATTGTACAACATGTGAAGAATGTCACTACCCACATTAAAGGAACGTACACTTTTACATTAACGTTTTATTAGATTAGTCCAACTGGTACTTATGGACGCCCAAGTACTTGTAGCAGTGCACCACCTCTACATCCACTCCTTGAATGATGACTGGATAAAGAGTCTCTTTGGTGTGGCAAAAATCAATAACCAGTTCTTTGGTTTTGCTGATGTTAACATGCAGACCTTTTATTCAATTATTAATGGTTTACTCCCATATTTATATATTCAGATTTATCAGAACTTTGTTATAAGTGGATATAGAAATTTTAGCCCATTAAAACAAGGACTAGTGTTATTTTGTATTTCTTTATTTTTGTTATCATAGCTGCAGCCTCTAGGGCAGGGGTCCCCAACCCCCGGTCCGCGGCCCACTACTGGTCCGCAGCCGTCTGACAGCCGGGCTGCGAGAGAACTGCCGGCAACGGCGACTCACTCAGACTTTTCAGAACGCTTGTTGGGCAGGGCTTTGCAGCAGCACAGAGAGAGGAGAGAGACCGAGGTTGTGAGAGTATTACAACAAAGTATTTTTATGGTCCCGACAGTTTCCCCATATGACATGAGTCTATAGAAATCACGTTACTACGAAGTACATTCAACAGATGCTTTCATTACAACAAAGTGACCTTGAAATGCTTGAACGAATCATCCACAGAGCAGTTAGATCTGTGGTCGCAGCTCAGATGTGCATGTTTGCACAAAGATCCCCAAACAGAAACATTGTAAAAAAATCTCTTTCTTCGAACTTTCCTCGTACTGTTTTTTTTTTTGCTGTTTTTGTTGTCTGTGGTTTTCATTGATTCCTTTTGCTTATTGCTTGTCAACATTTGAAAAACATCAATTGGAATTTTACTCATTGTCACCCTCCTATAGAAACGGCAGACACGAAAAAAAGATAGCAGTGTTAATGTTTGTGATGTGCAATCTGTTGGATTGGCAAATGTAAAGCATATGTCTTTGTTATATGCAAAAAAAAGAAGAAAAATCTCAGATTGCAAAAGTATGCGAACTGCTTAATAACTTTAATAATAATAGAAATGTTATGTAAATTGTGTATAAAAACTGCCCCCCCCCCCAACCAACCAAATACCCCCCCCCCCCCCCCCCCACCGACCGGTCCGTGGAAAAATTTGCATCTAATAAAGTGGTCCTTGCTGTCAAATAGGTTGGGGACCACTGCTCTAGGGTGTTCACATTTTGCTTTCATTTAAAACATACAGCATTTTTTGGTTTGGTACTGGGACCACATACAATGATGTCCACAACTCCAAACTCAGGGCAAGGAAGAACAGGTGCTGAAGAACCCCACAGAGCTGTCCTGCTCATGTTTTTAGCACCCTGGATAGGATTCCATCTGGCCCTACATATCTTTCTATAAAATATCCAGGGTTTTTGCCCAGGGATAATGTCATCTGTCGTCCACTAGAGGGCGGGATTGTCTGATGAACAAAGACAAGCTGACCAGAGCAAGATATTAAACCATATGGCATAAGTCCATGTGTCACATCGTCTGGCATCCACAGCAGGACTGGAATGTCAAACAAAGAAAGGCAACAAGAAGCACAAAGAAAGAGGGATGTAAGGCATATCTGGTAAACAGAGATGTGTAAATGCACAACATGACTGAAACAGATGGACTTAACATTGTAGCATTAAGACAATTTTAATAAACAGACTTTATACTATGCTAGTATATATTTTAAAAAAAACTATCTATACAACAGGAGAAAATCAACTACTTACAGCCACATAGTTTTGTAAATTGAAGTTCAAGTTCTTGAATGCAGTAGAAATATGACAAAATGTGATGTAACTGTCATTTTGTTTATTTTTGCTATAAACATGGATTACATTTCTGAACAAGTATATTCATTCAAGTTACTTGGCAACTGCTCCATACCATTAACTACTTTGCTGGTTTAACTAGAAAAATGGGTAGCATATTTTGAATTTGCTTAAAGTTTGGTCAAATTTGTGACCTACGTAGTGCTAGCAGGACATTTGTGACTGACAGACATTCTCGGCCAATGCAATTCACAGAATTAGTTATTAGAAAGTGGTGTGGCTTTGTATTGGATGTCAAAGCTAGAATGGAAAAGTGTGACTGATAGCTAAAAATTATCAATGAAATCAACAGAATAAGTACTTGACAGCAAAGAGTTGTCACTAATTCTACACAGAAGACTTGATTGATTCTAAGGAGAAGTTAAAACATTAAATGTGAAAAATTAAACTGCAAAATTAACTAACACATGTAACAGAAATGTAATTTAGTGTAACAGCTTTTGTGGTTACAAATGTGTTGCTGTAAAATTAAAATTATCGTTGCCAAAACCTCTAGAGGTTAAATAAATATAACACATTACTAACCACCATGTGCAGCATTTAGCATCCAGTGGCACAGGCTGAACTCTTTTTAAGGCATAATTATTATTTGTTCCTGTTTAAATTTCTCAGAAATTAATTGTGTATTAATATGTATAACTTCTATTATGTGGTTTATGTATTTGTTTGTGAGAATATAAGATTCCTTTTCATAACAGGCATCTGTAATCAAAACCAATTCTTAAATTAAACAAAGGGAGGACTTTTTACACAGAAGATACGGTTTAAAAGATTTCACATGTTTGTTTCCATTCATTCCGTTCAAATTTAACTTGTTCAAGTCAAACATTTCTGTACATTCAAATTTACCTTTTCTTGTCATTGACTTCATTTGAATGTTAACATATAAGACATATTGTATAAAATTAATATTTCAACAAGGAATTGTTTGATTGGCAGTAACCACACAAGGACCATACCAGAACAGATGTTCCCTTTGTTCCTGCCTATTTATAGATGTCTCACAGCCTACATAAACTAGAAATAAATGTGAGAATTCTGCTCTACAATAATTGGATGCACTCCGCAAGAGAAAGAGGAAGAAATTACAAGCTGAGACAGTTTGTTGCTCAAGTGCAGACATAAGGAGCAAAAGAGAGATAGCATTGGGTAAGGGAATTGGTAAATGGCACCTGCTCACCTACATCTTAACCAAACAGCTGTTGATGCCTGACCTCTGTGCACAGCTAATGTCTGAAGCTAAATTAAATTATTAATGGAACACTCCAGCAAAGGCAGATCTGTGCCTGGTATCTGTACTGTGTACTGTAAGTGATGTTTGGTTTTTGGTTTGATTTGTAGAAAATTACTTCCTCCATCATAATGAATTAAATGAGAGATAAAAATTATATAAAAACAAGTGCTTCTACATAAAGTGTGCTCACTGAGCTAATTAGGCAATGAACTTCCCAATTCCCAGTCGCATATAAAATGGAGGGCAGGCTCAGTTGCTCAACATATTGGTCACAAATGTCTTAAGAAGAAAGAGAGTTGATGGTTGAGTCACTTTGGACAAGAGCTTCACTGAGAGTGTCGAGTTGATTTTGACGTAAACGTTGCAAGAAAACCACCACTGGCAGCATCCAAATCTGGAATACAAGCAGAAAGTTGTCAACTGCAATATCAGAGTATAGATTTACTTGAGTATAAATGTAAATCTAAGGTAGGAGCAGTACTGTATGTTTTATCAGGGACAGTCTGTTGACAAATGTATAGGGAGGGGAATTATAGCTTAAATGCCTTTAATAGAAAATATTGTTTTGTGAGTGAAAATACAAGTAAGTAGAAAACAAGACTTCTAATTGATGGAATTGAAGGAATTTTCCACGCAAAAACTGTATTTTTTATGTCATATGGTTTGTAACGATGGCTATGAAAAATATTTAATTTCATGTTTTCATGGAGAACAGAGATAACAATCTTTCTGGTAGCATGTGAGCCTATGGTAACAAACTGTGGACAACAGCAAAAAACATCAAAAACATTAATGAAAAAAATCTCACACTACTCGTGTCATAAAATTCATATGTCAAGTCAACAAGACTTAAAATGCATACATTTTTTTTCCTAAAATGATGTGAAATAAATGCCCCCAGATAATGAAAGATATCCACAAACTTCCAAGGAAGTTGGTTCAGAAGGGACGGTGCCTTTGAATTGAAGACAGGACACTTGACCATTGAGAGAAAGAGGCAGGCTGACAACTAGAGCTGCAGCCCTCAGTAAAAAAGAAAAAAACAAAGAAGAGCCACTGGATTAGTATGTGCAATTAAAAAAATGAAAAGAAAAAAGTGTAAAAATGCAGCCAGATTACAAACTATGCCTGGAATCACTTCCCTGCTCTTTAGTGGGCATTTTGAGTGATTTTGGAAATCTAATTCGCTTTCTTTGAAGGCCTCACTCCTTCAAAAGTCAGATGCTATTACAATATGTCCAATCAATCATAATTATAAATTATTTATGGATCACAGCTTTGTTGTTTTTTCTACCATGCACAAAATTAAGGAACTGGGCTAACAATAGTATATGTTTACTACTCTTTCAAATGATTATTTTTGGCTTTTCAAGAATTTTTACCCAATAAAGAGAGACAAACAAAATAAGGCCTAATCCAAATCCCTTGTAGTTATACCTACTAAAGCAAGTTAATAAATGCATAACAAGAAATACAGCTATTAAATTGAAAGAGAACTATATTTACTACAATATTCAATTCTGACAGTCCCAATTATAGCAAATCTTCAGAATAAGTGGAAGTACCTATTTAATTTGCTTTTAGCTATCAGTTGTGATATATGGCCGGCAGTTTATCCCGGCCAATACCCCCAAGCCGCCAGATGGAGCCCTCCCTGCAACATGGAGGTGCCCCGAATTCCAGCAGGGCATCATGGACCTTGGAGTTTTAATTCACAGCCCTGCTGGATACCATGGAGGCTGCCAGGGGACGCTGCAGGGAGGCTCAGGGACTTATATTTTCCGTATAACCCGAAAGTACTTCCCAGTCACGGGGAAACAGAGGAAATGACGTATTTCCGGGTTGAAGAAAAGAAGAAGATTTCATCTGATCCGGAAGTGAAGGACAGAAGCATTTCCGGGTCAAGAGATATAAAAGGACTGTGGGAAACCCCAGCAAGTTGAACCGAGTTGGGAGGAAGGGTGACTGAGCTGCTGGGAGTGGAGGAGTGTGTATTGATTAGTGTATTGTGATTATTATTGAATTATTATTGGAGTATTGGTGAGTGGAGGGTGCTTTGTGCACTTTATTATTATAATAAATAATATTTGGAATTTTGCCTGGTGTCTGACGTGTGGTCGGAGGGTTCAAGGGGATGACAATGCCCCCTATCTGTCACACAGTATAAAAGCAGGATAATCTATAAACTTGAACTGAGTGCAGAATAAGACATAGAAAAATAGGCAAAGACCAAAAAGCTGCTTTCTAAAATGAAAGGGCACACAGAGAATCTTTATAAATAAAAGATTCATTCATCAGAAATGCTCTTCTTAACAAACAAACTCCAAGGAGCACAAAGGCACAAAAGGAGGGTCCAAAAATAGCTGGGTAAACCAGGCCGAACACACAATCCAATAAAGAGGTCAAAACACAGAGCAAGAATGTTCAGAAATCCATAAAATTCAATAATAATTGATATAATCACTAAAGAACTCTCTAACAGTACAAATTGCATTCAAATGAACCACAAGGGACTGCTTGTTTGCTTACCTTTGTAGGGTTGAAGTCAGTCA
Source organism: Erpetoichthys calabaricus (assembly GCF_900747795.2). Lineage (NCBI taxonomy): Eukaryota > Metazoa > Chordata > Cladistia > Polypteriformes > Polypteridae > Erpetoichthys > Erpetoichthys calabaricus. The sequence continues at coordinate 65,235,317 of NC_041397.2, read as the reverse complement.
TTTGACAATGATGGACAGGTGGCTCCACTGCTTGGTAAACCACTCACAAAATACTTGTAACAAGGTAATATGGTCATGAAAACATAGAAAAAACATAATACTCAAAAAACTCTGAATGATGCAAATGAGTAATAAATATTTTCATAGACAAAAGAATCAAAAAAGGCATGAAACAGGAAATTGAACCCTAGCCAGGGGAGGAACCCTGGTTGAAAGATTATTATTATTATTGAGGATCTTCACTTGGAATTTAAGAAATGTATGCAGGTTGCTGGGGTGTGTCTTTTGGAAGTTGATTTACCTTTTATACTGGTTTATCACTTTTTATGGATAGTAAATTTCATTTGATTTGTCTCTGTGTGTATATATTTTATAATACCAATATAAAAAATATAGAAAAATGACACATGAAAACCCAAAACATAATCAAGACACTGAGAATGTATTTCTAACCATAGTCATCAATACATGCTAAAATTCATTGTGAAAGTATAGTGTGACAATCTCTCCAATAACATCAATAATCCAAGAGGCTTAGCGTCTTATCAGATGGATGTACTGGGGAGTTTGCTGTATTTTGATATTTAAAATGCTTGTTTGGAATTTATCTTCATGTTGGGCTAAGTGTCCAAGTCTTGTCAAAATATTTCTTATACTTTTTAATCATATTTAGGGATTAAAATGGAAACACTTGCAGCTTCAGACATTATACAAACTTATCTAAATCTTAATTTTGAAACATAAAGTTCAAAGAAAAACTGAAAGCATGTAAAACTGGTGTTTGGGACACATGGCTGGAGGATTAAAAACCAGGAAAGTTGCTACAGTCCTAACCACTGGATAAATGAGTGACCCTCTGCATAGTCCTGTAAGCCTGGATGATAAAATAGAGGTCTGTTTATTCTGGTGTTATGTTGCTTTATTGCTACTTTATATTTTTGTTTCTTGTTTCAAGTTTGTGAAACAAAAGTGAATTTTATAATAAAAATGATTGGCTATTGCCTTGCTGTCAGGAATGTTTTTATCAGGTGTATTACACCATTATGGTGCATGCTGTAACAATTTGTCTTTTGTAGTTTTTTGCTATACTCTGGCTGTTATTGCTGTTTAGAAAAAAATTAGATTTTACCAAGATTAATGTTAACAGCTACAGTTGATTTCCATACCAGTGCCATGTTGGTGAGGCATACCTTATGAGAATTGCAAAGTATGCCTCCCCCTATCAGAATCATCGTTCACATTACAGTATATGCCACTGCAATTCTCATATGCATGTTGTCCATATTTTCTAATCTCATCTAGATATGTCTTGTCATTAAAATATCCTTCTACAGTAAAATATCCTTCTACATTTTAGTACAGTTAATATTTTAGAGTGTTAAGGAGGAATCCTTCCTTAAATTTTAACAGGACTTGTTAGATCCATTGACAACTGAACCTTTATTTCCATGCATTAAAGTGATATATCAGTTATGTAGCCAATTTGGAATCCTCAGACTATGGGGATAGCATAGTTGATATTTGACTTGAATTGCTTAAAATTCAACTCACCCACCTCAATAACCCTGAGTTCAGTATTGGAAGGGTGGATGAATTGCTTCACAATCAGCCAAACAAGTAAGGGGATCAACAACAGACATGGCAGCAGTCCATCACGAGTCGTACATACTGGCTCAATTCAGAGGCTTCAATTAATGTAAAATCAATGTGTTTGGAATGTTAGAGGAAAAGTACAGTAAGTACCAAGGGAAAAATTCAGATACAGGGGGACATTGGTGGCCATTCAAGGCTCATCTTGTGTGTCAACATGATGCTGGAATTGGCTCTGGTGCCCTGCAGGAATGTAATGCAAAAGCTAAGTATAGAAAATGGATGGATTAATGTTTAGCCTAGAAAATGTAATGCATACCAAGTAGAGGAAATTTTATGTGGGTTATAAATAAAAATGAGTAAATTAAAGCAGCTGCCTTGTGCATTAGTTGCAGTTGTCGTGTTAAAATAGCTAAATTTCTAAGTTACTCATTTTTCATCAAGCAGCCTGCACAAATGCCAATTTTCTTTGGTTCATTTTGAATGCATTATAAAAAAGACAGAAAAATAAATAAATTTGCTACAGATGGGCACATTGCTGCAAACCCAGGAACTTGTATGCATTTAAGAGATGAATGCTGGGGACTGATTAGGATAGTTTTCCGTTTTGGACAAATCCAATCTTTTCATCATCCCAGGTCAAATTAGCATGAACAGATACTGAGGAAAGTGATATTGAGTTTCTTTTAGTAAATTCAGACAGCAATACGAATTAAAAGTACAAATGATAAATAGCGAGTTTATACAGGCAAAAGAATTCAGTACCTGAATATGCAGCCATCTTCTTATTAATATGATTCCATGAGATTTGTGGACCAGAGAGTTAACAAATCAGAGCTACGGGGTCAATGGCCACCTCTCATGTATAAGCCTTTTCATTTCATATTTTGCATTCACAGCATTTTCATAACACACTTTGTGATAATGTTTACTGTAAAATTACAGATACCTTACAGCCATCTGAAAAATGTCAAGGCTTTTGAATGACTGTTATAATATGGCCTTCTGAATGCCACTATTCATTTGTAAAGCAATTGACCTTTTAATGCTTGGGGTGATTACATTATTTCCAAGTACCCACATCAAAGCAAAATTTCATTTTAGGGTTGATTTCAAACAGTTAAACAGTACACAAACACAGCTTTCATTTATCCTAAAACTGAGAGAAAACGATAAACAAATGGTTTACAGCTGCTGTGTAATGGGAAACATTCAATTTGAAGCGTTCCCATAAAAGCCTAGAGCAAGACAAAAGAAACCAAGAGTTTGGTAATATTGATATGACCGTCTTCAGGGGAATGTTATTGGATGATATTATAATTCCAGTAAATCAACAAATAGTCTTTGCATTTTCTTATACTTAGATTTGACAGTCATTGGAAACATGGAATTTAATGTAATAAAATGATTATGAATAAATGAGCAAAGCACTTTTCAGTCCTGATACTCTTAAATAAACAGCTTTATCATAAACTATCACCTGATCATCCATCCATCTCTTTTCTGATCACTCGTTCCTCTTACATAGTTGCAGGGCATTTCAGCCTATCCAGTCAATGGAATAAAAAGTAATTAAGTAAGAGGAGACAGCAGTTAACTGCAGCATACACTCGTAAATGACGACATTTACAGCTGAGAAATGTATAATCTCAAATGACCCATATGCACAGGAACCAGAAAACAGTGGGAGAATGTTCAATATCGAAAAACAGCTAACAACCAGGCTGGGAACTGAACCATGACCTCCTCAAGCTGCATCATGCTTTCTTCACCTAGTACAGCAATTTTGTACAATATGTACTACACAGCCATTTAAGAAAATATTAGTATTTGTTATTAAGATAAAATTCAGCCCACAGTGAACCTTAAACTGTATTAAAAGAGTTCAGAAAATGAATAGAAAAGTGAATGGATAAGGGTTAGAGGAGAAAAAAGGTGGTTTGTTAACTCTGCATTGCATTCATTTTATGAATACTGTTCATTAGAGTTATTCATTAAGCATGAAAATCTATGCAAGCTACTTCAAATGATTCTGTGTGCTGATCAATGCTTTGCAATTTGGCTGTATCTTCCTTAAGTCACCTATTAGGAGTAGAGCCATTAAATATATCAGCCATTAATTGGAACTCATTTAATTCATCTATCAATCCATTCTTTCACTCACTTATCCATGCATTTTATTGTTTTTTTTTTCTCATTCAAGATCATTGGGAGTTAAAGCCACACCCAAACTAAATGGGAGACAATTGGGAGGCCACACTTGACAGGACATTACTTATTTGCACTGAACGTTACTTTCAAGCTAGTTAAAATTAACAGATGCTAATCAACAACTTGTCTGTTGTGTTGAGACTTGTCTACACGCTGACCTTTATTGTAAACTTTATTTGTTAATCTTAACGACAAAGAATGCTTTAAAAATGTGATCATATTTTTAGGGCAGCTTCTGTTTAAGATAATATAAAATGGATTCATGTGAGGATACCTTCACTTGCCCACACCAAAGTTATCTGTTTGATTTTTTGATAGCGTTCACTGACGAAGGATGAATTATGTTACCGATTAGATCATTTAAACATAGACAAACAATCACTGCCTGATTAAACAAAATCAGAGCAAAAGCAAGATATACGTTGGAGTGTGTTTGCTCACAATGATGCTGATAATTTGCTATGTGAGGATCTGCTTCAGTTTATAAGTGATGTACCGAGCACTGCCACAGATTACTTCATCCTGGTAGAATACTTATAAATATTGTATCGAGTTTCATATCCCAATAGTATTTCCTGTTGATTGAGCACTGCCTGAGTTGAGGAAGAGAATAAAATAAAATTCAGAGCAGTTCACCTAAAGATTACATTCTGAATTTTCTTGGCACCAGTTAATTCCATATACACTGTCTTTTAAGACGAAGGCTGAAAAAAAAGAGATGGAAAGCTGTCTTCATTTTTAGCATCTTCTATATATAGAATTGTACTATATTTATAAATAATACTTTTTTAGTTTGACTCCCAGTAATGAGCACACCACTAAATACAAAATGATCTTTTATAAAAGGAAATACAATAAATGCTGCCATATTTGACACTGTTTGGACCTGGCAGGGGCTGGATATGAAAATCTTACAGATAATAAAATGTAATGCCATAATGTACAATACTGTGCAAAAGTTTTAGGCAGGTGTGAAAAAATGCTGTAAACAAAGAATGCTTTCAGAAATATAAATAATGATTGTTTATTGTTATCAATTTACAAAATGCAAAGTGAGCGAACAAAAGAAAAATCTAAATCAAATCAATATTTGGTGTTACTACCTTTTGCCTTCAAACCAGCATCAATTCTTATAGGTACACTTGCACAAAGTCAGGGATTTTGTAGGGTTCTAGTCAGGTGTATGATCAACCAATTATACCAAACAGGTGCTAATGATCATCAATGTCACACACAGGTTGAAACACAGTTATTAACTGAAACAGAAACAGCTGTGTAGGAGGCTTAAAACTGGGTGAGGAACAGCCAAACTCTGCTACCAAGGTGAGGTTGTGGAAGACAGTTTCATGTCATGGCAAGATTGAGCACAGCAACAAGACACAAGATAGTTATACTGCATCAGCAAGGTCTCTCCCAGACAAAGATTTCAAAGCAGACTGGGGTTTCAGGATGTGCGGTTCAAGCTCTTTTGAAGAAGCACAAAGAAACGGGCAACGTTGAGGATAGTAGACGCAGTGGTCTGCCAAGGAAACTTGCAGCAGATGAAAGACACATCAAGCTTATTACCCTTTGAAATCAGAAGATGTCCAGCAGTGCCATCAGCTCAGAACTGGCAGAAACCAGTGGGACCCAGGTACACCCATCTACTGTCCGGAGAAGTCTGGCCAGAAGTGGTCTTCATGAAAGAGTTGCAGCCAAAAAGCCATACCTCTGATGTGGAAACAAGGCCAAGCGACTCAAGTATGCACGAAAACATAGGAACTGGGGTGCTGAAAAATGGCAGCAGGTGCTCTGGACTGATGAGTCAAAATTTGAAATATTTGGGTGTAGCAGAAGGCAGTTTGTTCGTCGAAGGGCTGGAGAGCAGTACAATAATGAGTGTCTGCAGGCAACAGTGAAGCATGGTGGAGGTTCCTTGAATGTTTGGGGCTGCATTTCTGCAAATGGAGTTGGAGATTTGGTCAGGATTAATGGTGTTCTCAATGCTGAGAAATACAGGCAGATACTTATCCATCATGCAATACCATCAGGGAGGCATATGATTGGCCCCAAATGTATTCTGCAGCAGGACAACGACCCCAAACATACAGCCAAAGTCATTAAGAACTATCTTCAGCATAAAGAACAAGAAGTCCTGGAAGTGATGGTACGACCCCCACAGAGCCCAGATCTCAACATCATCGAGTATGTCTGGGATTACATGAAGAGACAGAAAGATGTGAGGAAGCCTACATCCACAGAAGATCTGTGGTTAGTTCTCCAAGATGTTTGGAACAACCTACCAGCCGAGTTCCTTCAAAAACTGTGTGTAAGTTTACCTAGAAGAACTGATGCTGTTTTGAAGGCAAAGGGTGGTCACACCAAATATTGATTTGATTTAGATTTCTGTTTTGTTCATTCACTGCATTTTGTTGATTGATGAAAATAAATGATTAACACTTCCATTTTTGAAAGCATTCTTTGTTTACAGCATTTTTTTCACACCTGCCTAAAACTTTTGCACAGTACTGTATCTTAGTATACATAACAAATAAAAAGTAAACTACTGCAACTACACTAAAGACTTTTTAATACTGTATGTTGTTTTATGAAAGAAGACAATATAAACTCAAGATGTATTGATCGATCAGCCACTGAATTATATTGTGTATATATATATATATATATATATAATTTTTTTTTTAAAGAAATGATCATCCAGTTAGTTTAAAAATAGATCTTTTTTATTAAAAACTTGCAGGTTGCTACATGTAATATTACTAAAAAAATATGGGAATATTTTTGTAAAGGTTACATTTCTTGGGTTTTTAAATTGACTGTTTATTGTTCTTCTTTGGAAGTCTGATTTGTGTGTCGTGACTGGGGAACCTGACTTTGGTGATTCCATTAATGGTAAGTGTTTACACTCTCTGTTGACATATCACATAACATATGCAGTGCACTGCACCTGCACTCAGTGAAGAGCTCTATGCAAAATAAGTGAATAAGCAAACTGAATATAACCCTTAGTTCCTGTCCCTTCTCAAAAGGTTTACAAAACTGATTCTGTTAAAAGGAATAACATCTTTTATTTTCTGTTTCATGCATCTTCATGCACAATAAGGTTTTCCTTCGCTACTTTGTTTCATTTGTTTTTCTTAACTATCTTCATGGAAATTGTTTCACTTTCACCTTTGAGTGACACCTTCTATCTGAAATAAGAAATTTGGGTAACACATAGACATAACTACATAGATATAACTAAGCACAGTATATACAGTAGTGCCTCCAGAAAATATTCAGTACCCTTTCCCATTTTTCACATGTTATGTTACAGCTTCCTGCTTAAATTGTATAAATTAAAAAAGATAGGAGTTTAGGCATTTTTGCCAATTTATTAAAAATAAAAAAATGAAATATCACATTGACTCAAGTATTCAGACCCTTTTCTATGACACTTGAAATCTGATTTAGGTGCATCCCATTCAATTGACCATCACTGACATCTTTCTACACCTTGCTTGGAGTCCACCTGTGGTAAATGCAATTGATTGGACATGATTAGGAAAGGCAAACATCTAGTGTGTAAGGTTCCACAGTTGACAATTTGTATCAGAAGAAAAAACAAGCCATGACGTCAAAGGGATTGCCTACAAACTTTATAGAGACAGGATTTTGCTGAGACACAGATCAGGGGAAGGCTACACAAAGTTCTGCAGCATTGACGGCTCCCAAGAACTCAGCTGCCTTCCTTATTTTTAAATGGAAGAAGTAGGGAACAACTTCAATTTATCCCATAAAGTTGGCCACCCGGCCAAACTGAGTAATCATTGGGAAAGAGCTGCGATAAGAGAGGTGACCAAGAATCCAATGTGCACTCTGGGTTAGCCCCTGTGCCCTTTTGTGGAGATAGTAGAAATGCCCAAAAGTACAACAAACACTGCAAGTCTGTATCCAGACAACACATGAAAGCCCAGTTGGAGTTTGCCAAAAAGCAACTAAAGGACTTAAAGACTGGAATAATGGAACCAAAATTGAAGTGTTTGGTGTCAGATGTGTCACAAATGGAAGAAACCAGGCACTGCTCATGACCTTTGCAATACTATTACAGCTATGAGGCATAGTAATGGAAGCATTATGATGCGGAGTTGTTTTTCAGTTGCAGGGACTGGGAGGCTAGTCAAGGTTGAAGGAAACCTGAATGGTGCAAAGAGATGTCCTTAATGAAACCTGCCCCAAAACAATCTGGAACTCATACTGAGCTGAAGCTTCACCTTCCAACAGGACAATGACCATACGCACAAAGCAAAGAAAACACAGAAGTGGTTTAGGGACAATTCTATAAATGTTCTTGAGTGGCCCAGCAACAGCAAAAACATGAACCAAACCGGACATCATTAGACATCATAAAATATCTGTCCACATGTGGTCTCCATCCAAAATGAAAGAGCCTGAGAGGATCTGCAACAGAAAATCCCCAAATTCAGATGTGCAAAGCTTGTCATACCAAAGAAGACTGCAGGCTGAAATTGCTGCCCCAACTAAGCACTGGGTAAAGGGTCTAAATACTTGTGTCAATGTGATATTTCAGTATTTTTAATGCATTTGCAAAAAATTCTAAAACCTTGTTTTTTGTTTTTAATTGTGGGGTATTAGATGAGGAAGGAAGGCTGCAACATAGAAAGATTTATAAAAAGTGAAGGGGTCTAAATACTTTCTGAAGGCACGGCATAATGAGTTGAAATACAAGTGCATAGTGCTGGACTGTCATTTTCTTATTAAGAAAAAGCAACTTGAGAAAATGTGTATTGTTTTTTTAATCAAAAACAATGCAGATGTAATTACAAAATTGTAATAAGGGAATTGCAGCTAACATTCCCATTGCCTGCAACCTAATGCAAATATCACTTTTCTCTTAAGTTATGACAGCTGCACTTACATTGTTTTCCTCTTCCTTCCCCATGTTTCTTTAATCTCTGTACATCCTCTAAAGGGTACACGCACACAAGACATACATCAGACTGCTTAAATTCCTCTAGAGGGGACTTTACAAGAGATCATTTATTTAAGAGCAGTACACATCCAAACAAATTTAAAGAGATTTTCCAAAGAATTATCAGACAGTCGAGGGCCAGTAACTGAATTAAGCACACCATCAAAAGTCATGTCATTTACTAATCTGTCAGTTGCCCTGTAAAGCATGGCTTATAACGTAAACAATTTCTGACATGAAAACATTGATGCAGGCCTGACAAAAAGTAAAATAAACATCATTTATCTAATCAAATCTGTAAAGGATGCTCAAAAACAGGTAGAAGGCCAAACAATTGTTGGCAATGGGATTCAATCAAAAAACATTGTGTGGACCACCAGGGGGTGCACTGCCACCCAAACCCGACACAGACAGGCATGACACACAAGTTTAAGGCACACACGTTTTTATTTTTCTTTTGTCCTCATGGGAAAACCTTCCCCCATTTCCCACAAGCACACCACAGTCACCAAGCACAGCACTATACAGCTCTCTTCTATTTCTTCTCTCTTTCCTCCTCCACTTCTTCTGGCAAGCTTCGTCTTCTCCCACCCAACTCTGGCTTTCCGGAGTAGTGGCTGCTGGCTCCTTTTATAAGGCATCCTGAAGTACTCTAGGGGTTCGTTGTTCCACTTCCGGCAGCACTTCCGGGTGTGAGGAAAAGCTTCCCATAAGGGCTTAGCGGCAGCTGCAGCTTTATCACACTTCAACTCCCATGGAGCCCTGCAGAGTTAAAGGCACCGCTGGAACCCAGGCGGGCTGCCACCTAGCACTCCAGGGGAGGTAATTCTCTAGATATGCTCCCTTCCCTAGTCCTTCCAGCGTGGAGGCTTCCCAGCCAGGCAAGGGCCCCAACCGTACTCCACAATTGTAAATACCAAAACAGTGTCAAAAAAAACAGGGTGTAGAGTTCAAATATTGAAAAAAAGAACACAAAAAAGGCACAGAAGATACAAAATGTACCGATACAGTAATGTATTGCTCAAGGGACCCCTAAATTATAAATCCCCCTTTTATGGTTCCACCATAGTAACAAATACAGGGGCAAACAGAAGGCAGATGGAGCACATTTTTACATAAAAGAGGAAAGGCTGGTGGCTGAAACTCTGCCTACTTTAGATATTAAAGAACTGTACTGGGTGGTGCCCCAGGCTGTTCCTGACATTCTTGTTTTGCCATCCACAGAGAAAACTGTCCAGGCACATGTCACAGACTGTAAAGTGGTATGGGGAATAACACAGAAGGTCCATCTATCCGATATAATATGACAACCTATTTGATTTTTTCATTCATCTTTAGCTTCCCAATTTAGAAAGGAACACCGCTACACTTTTTTTCAGATCACTTAAAGTTTATCCATCATCTGCAATAAATGAACTAAACCCTTGTTATTATTCTTTGGATTTGGACAAGGAGATACAGTATTCACTTTTTGAGTTAAAATATTCAATCTGGCCTATCTTCAACATTTTTCTTGTCAGTCGGTTTACACTATGTACTGTATGTCTCTGCTTTTGGCAGCCAATGTAATCTAATTAGAAATGAATAAATAGCTTAACTGCATAGAAAGAGCTAAATATAATCTTAATTGCATCAACATAATAGGCACTGTACATGCAATACTGTAATTGTATTCCTATTTACAGGTTGTCAGAACTAATCTTTTCTCTTTTAACAGTGCAGACTACAATGTATTTAAGGCTGCTTATAAACAGATAATCAAGTGTTGACAGATTTTTTTTTCTCTCAGTATGGAGGATCACATCCTCTCATAGTTTCTTATTTATGTTTTGGATTTGCTGTGTTGACAGTACAGAAAGGATCCTATGTCATAGGGGCCGTGTATGTTAATGGGCAAGTGAAGGCTTTGCTACAAGTGATGCATTAAATATGTGTGTTCCTCAAACTACTTTGCTTTTCAAATGAAGTCATCCTGCCACTCTCAACATTAATACATACTTCTGCTTTTAGTTTCCAATAATGAGCCAGAATAACTGACAAAAAGAACAGAAGCAGAGAAATGGCTTGGAACATTATACTTTTTTCTTTTTAACACCATCACACAGAGATTTTTTTAAAGTGTTTGATAATTTACTGAAAATCTATACACATTCTAACTGTTATGAGCTGTGCAGTGAGTGTATAGCCAATTTTAAACATCAGGTAAAATATTATAAATAAAGTGGCATATTTGTATTGGCCTGTCTACTTTTACCAGCATCTATCATCTCGACAAGCTTTACTTTATATTGTCGGTGTGAACAAGATGACAAAGTGCAAGACTATAATGCAAGACACAGGTCAATTGAGACATGAGAAACAAGAGGTATAAAGATCAGCTGACTGGCAGGAAAAAAGACTCTGGGAAAAATGGGGCTTTCTTATTTGTAAAATGGCAGTCTACAAGAGGTTTATTGGCAGTCCTGCTATCAATGCAATATGAAAAGCAACCAGGAAACAACTATGGGCAATAAAGCAAGAAGCAAATTGGCAACGTCCTTTGGGCAAATATATCATGATATTATGTAACTCCAGACTTTGGTTGTAATCTGATAATTAATCCAGAAGTAACATCAAAAGTTGTTTAAAACAGCTGCTTCCTGCTAGAACTCATTGAGATTAAACATAAAAGATAAACTGGAAGTTAGAAAGTGCACCAGAGGCTGGATGGAAAAGAAGTGAGCTTTGTTTGTAACTAAAGATGCAAACTACCTGAAAAAGTGAGCAGTTTATGGTTTGCTTGGCTTGTGCTATGTTTTATATCATATATAACTTTCTCAGTGTTCCCTTCTGTATCAGAAAGAGATAATTTGAGCAAATATGGTAACAGAGTGTTTACAGAGAAATGACAAACAAAAAGAAACTGTATGGTTGTTTTATTGTGCTAGCAGATCACCCATGGCATGCACCAAACAGAAAAGATACAATTTTAGCCCTTAGCTTCTTTTCTTAATGTGAGATAGATAGATAGATAGATAGATAGATAGATAGATAGATAGATAGATAGATAGATAGATAGATAGATAGATAGATAGATAGATAGATAGATAGATAGATAGATAGATAGATAGATAGATAGATAGATAGATAGATAGATAGATAGATAGATAGATAGATAGATACTTTATTAATCCCCAAGGGGAAATTCACATACTCCAGCAGCAGCATACTGATAAAAACAATATTAATTAAGGAGTGATAAAATCACAGTGCAAGTTAAAAAGTGCAAGGTGGAGAGTGCGAGGCAGGTATAACAGACAATAACTTTGTATAATGTTACCATTCCACCCGGTGGAATTGAAGAGTTGCATAGTGTGGGGGAGGAACGATCTCCTCAGTCTGTCAGTGGAGCAGGAAAGTGACAGCAGTCTGTTGCTGAAGCTGCTCCTCTGTCTGAAGATGACACTGTTTAGTGGATGCAGTGGATTCTCCATGATTGACAGGAGCCTGCTCAGTGCCCGTCGCTCTGCCACAGATATCAAACTGTCCAGCTCTGTGCCTACAATAGAGCCTTCCTTCCTCACAAGTTTGTCCAGGCGTGGGGCGTCCTTCTTCTTTATGCTGCCTCCCTAGCACACCACTGCGTAGAAGAGGGCACTCACCACAATCGTCTGATAGAGCATCTGCAGCATCTTATTGCAGATGTTGAAGGACGCCAGCCTTCTAAGCAAGTACTGTATAGTCGGCTCTGTCCTCTCTTGCACAGAGCATCACTATTGGCAGTCCAGTCCAGTTTATCATCCAGCTGCACTCCCAGGTATGTATAGGTCTGTGCCCTCTGCACACAGTCACCTCTGATAGTCACGGGGTCCATGAGGGGCGTGGGCCTCCTAAAATCCACCACCAGCTGTTTGGTTTTGCTGGTGTTCAGTTGTAGGTGGTTTGAGTCGCACCATTTAACAAAGTCCTTGATTAGGTTCCTATACTCCACCTCCTGCCCACTCTTGATGCAGCCCACGATAGCAGTGTCGTCAGTGAACTTTTGCACGTGGCAGGACTCAGAGTTGTATTGGAAGTCCGATGTATATAGGCTGAACAGGACCAGAGAAAGTGCAGGCCTCTGCGGCGCTCCTGTGCTGCTGACCACAATGTCAGACCTGCGGTTCCCGAGATGCACATACTGAGGTCTGTCTGTAAGATAGTTCACAATCCATGCTACCAGGTATGAATCTACTCCCATCTCTGTCAGTTTGTCACTAAGGAGCAGAGGTTGGATGGTGTTGAAGGCACTAGAGAAGTCCAGAAACATAATTCTTACTGCACCACCAAGTGGGAGAGGGATTGGTGTAGCATGTAGATGATGGCATCCTCCGCTCCCACCTTCTCCTGGTATGCAAACTAAAGAGGGTCGAGGGCGTGGCGGACCTGATAGATAGATAGGAAGAAATGCCAAAAACAACTATAGAACTGCTATTTTTAACTTCTTATTAATCTCACTGTCAATGCTGCACCTCGCGTATTTTCACCCTAGGTACCTTTGAGGCAGGCTACTCACTGTCTGGAGCTACCTCTAACAGCAAGTAGCTTCAATCCTTTATTTCTATTTTTTATTATAAGTCTCCCCTTATGCCTTTAAGGGACTGTAGTTAGATAAGGAATGAACAGTCTAACCTCCCAACCCACTAATACCAGTAGACACTTACAGACTATATTTATTTGCATAAAAACCAATTAAGTACAAAGTGATACAATGATTCACACAACCACATAGATTTTATCATGTCTCAGCCATAGTTTTTTCCCTGGCATGTTTTATGTCCTTTGTTCATTTTTGATTCTTTGATTTATGTTGTTTATATGCATTATTCTTCATTTTTGATTTAGTTTCTGTATGTAAGCTGCCTTTGTTATGTTCCATGTGTTTTGCGAGTGGTCCCCCATGAGGGGGTGGCACCTGGCAATCACTGCTAGGAACTGCCCTTGACCATATATATCCAGAGGGTCTCCCACAGTTCCTGGTTCATTACAAACATGCCTAGTAGTGGTGAGTTTACATGTATTCTTTTTATTTATTGGATTTCTACATTTTCAACACTATGTTCTGTATCTAGACAATTCTTTGTTTTGGGACTTGTTTGCCTTGGATTACCTTTGGTGTTATAGGCAACTCCTTTTTTGCCTTTTGTGATCCTATGGAACTTCACTATTGTTGCTAGCAGTCAGGATTTGATGGTGATATCCCCCTATAGCGGGTAATTTTAGAAGTGTTTTTGGGACTCAGCCTATCACAGATTTATGTATTCTTGCAGCCCCAGCAGTAACAAAAGACACTAGACGATCCTGTTTTAGTTGCAGATTATGTGTTCTCAATTGACATGAAAAAACAGAGAAGTTTCCTTCCAAGGGAGAGAGACTTATTTTTTTATAAATAGCAGCTTTCTCCTCCCTTCTTGCCTGATGTTAACAGGATATCTTGGCTTGCTTAGCAACAAGTTCTCATCACAGCTAGAAGGACACACTTACATTTTACAGTTTCTCTAAACACATTGAAGGTATGTACAAAAATAAATATAAATTACAGAAAATGTTACAAGACATCATTATCACTCAGAGCACTCATCCTACACCCAGTTTAAGGTTAATTCCCTGTGACTAAAAGCTAACTATGCTAAACACTCAGAAATCCCACTTTGTGTTTCAGCTTTCCCAACATACAAGGAATTCTTGGGAAGACTCTGGCCAATGGCAAAGGTCTATCAGTCAGCTGAAAAGTTTTAAATATACCCTAAACAATGGGAAATTGTAAAATAGTGGTGTGATACAAAAGAAAATTGAGTAAATAAATTAAATGCCTGAAAGGCCATTGTGAAGAGGATGAAACTGAAGTATATGTGTCTTGAAATTGTGAAACAGCGAACAAAGTGTTTAGGATAATAGAGGGGAAATGAGCAGGACTTTTTGAAAACTAAAGATATAAAACAAACAAATGAAATACTACTATTAAAGGGATTTACTGGAGATTGCTAAATATTGGAAAGGAATATTGTGGCAGACAAGAGGGAAAATGATTACATGTAAAACAATAGAAATTGCAACATATATTCTTAATTGCTACAAAGAACGAACTTGAGAGTATTTGGTAATGAAAGGGAACAAAGATAGTCAAGCACTGAACAAAGTATGGCTAGTAAAAGAAGAAGTATTGAATGTAAGAGCAACACAGAAAAAACAGGAAAAAGGGCAGCCATTCAACAAGAGAAGAAGAGATGAAAGAAAGAATGACTGTCAAAAATTATCTTTAAATAAAACAAGATGCTGGTAATCATGTTGAAGTATTACTATCGGTATGTTAATAAGAGTGCACTTATATTAGCTTCAGAAATCATTTCATAATCAATGGAGGGAATGTGTGGGCTAAAGTAAATAATGTTAAAAGAGACCAAAGAGCAAAGTACTGTGTCTTAAGTAATGGAGTTCAAACAAAAAAGAAATTAAAGTGGACTTATCTGGTTTACTCTGGATTCAACATTGTAGCACTTTCCTTTAGAACATAAGCTCTTTTCTGTGCTCAGGTTAAAATCCCACTCCTTGAATTAAGGATGCATATTGCAAGCAGGCTACCACATTGCATCACGATGCGAGCTTTTAATTATTAACACTTATTAAACATGTCTGCAGTGAGTTGTAGACTGGGTGCTGCTCTGCATTTAATACACTGCTTTTAACATATTGAATATGTGATGTTTTTAACTGTAACATCACAACGCTAAGAGCTGATGGTGATGTGGCTCCAAAGATCTGATTGGTTAAACAGAGCTGTTCAGACCCTTTATGACACTATTTTGTAGCTTGGTAAATGAGAGTGTTTTCCCTTTCTAGCTGTAGACAATTGAATAAAGACATTCATTTTAATGCTTATGCTTAATTATCCATGAAAGGTAACTTTTATTAGTTTATTGTAAGAGATAAGCCCATGATGATCCATGTACTGTATATTATCACCATGCCATCTGTAAATACCCTAAATAATCTGAACAGAAAAAAGCCACATCATAATTAGAGGGCTCACTGACATCAAGTTTAGTGTTCAGACTCCTAGTTTGGGTTGCTGGCTCTTCTATTTAATGGCAATGTCAGGAATGCCATAACGTCCTCTACTAATTCACTGCAAAAAATCTTCTAGTGTACTTCAGCATTTGTTCAAAGCACCAACTTCACTTAATTCAGTACTGATCATAATAAAATCTGTAACAAAACAAAAAATCCCCTGCTATGACTGTGGCCTTGCCATGATGAATATCTTGTGTGCTTCAATGATCATTACTATTGTCAAAGATATGTGTGTTGAAGACTGAAATGGTCTTAATGGAGCTGCTAGAAAAAGAAAAAAAAACATTTTGATACATTGAGTAAATCAAAAACAACCACACCTAGAACAGGAATATCAGGGTTCTCTTTTGGAGTTTTGAAGTGAGGCCTAGGTCAGGTGTTTGGTAGCAAGTGGTAATGGCAGGTTGACTCACATAGTCCTGCCATGAAAAGCCACTGTGTGAAATTATCACACAAACATAAAGAGAAAGGATCAGGGGAAATGACATTCAGGTTACAGAGAACAATGGAGCTGATTCAAGTATACTAATCCTTGGTAATGAGAATTGGGATCTGGGCCATAACCTCTCTGGCAGGGAATGAGCTGGAATGTATGAAGGAGGCCGAATAATGCTGGTGGAGAAGATTGTCAGAAGTAATTTGTGACAGACGGTTATCAGCAAGAGCGAAAGGGAAGATCTACAGGACGGTGGTGAGACCAGCTTTGTTATATGGGTTGGAGACGGTGGCACTGACCAGAAAGCAGGAGACAGAGCTGGAGATAGCAGAGTTAAAGATGCTAAGATTTGCATTGGGTGTGACGAGGATAGATAGGATTAGAAATGAGTATATCAGAGGGTCAGCTCAAGTTGGACGGTTGGGAGTCAAAGTCTGAGAGGTGAGATTGTGTTGGTTTGGACATGTGCAGAGGAGACATGCTGAGTATATTGAGAGAAGGATGCTAAGGATAGAGCTGCCAGGCAAGAGAAAAAGAGGAAGGCCTAAGAGAAGGTTTATAGATGTGGTGAGTGAGGACATGCAGTTGATGTTTGTAACAGAGCAAGATGTAGAGGACAGAAAGATATGGAAAAAGATGATCCGCTGTGGCAACCCATAATGGGGGATGACAGCTGAAAGAAGAAGCAGAAGAAGAAGAGATATAGCTGGAATGTAGAGGTGAACCAGAAGAAAGTAAAATTGTCATCCTCATTCTATGTTCTTGAACTCTGGGTAGTTTCTCCTTCATTTAGCTCAAAAGTGGTTTGGATGCCCTGTTCTTGTCTCACTTTGGGTGCTTAACTGTGGTCTGTATTGTGTGTGTTGAACTGAAGTGAGGCTAATCATTAGCTGTGCCCCTTTCTAATGTATAATAATTTACTTTAAAAAGTGTTGTTATGGTATTGTACAGCACTAGTAATATTTATCTCAAGGAATGTTTATTTATAAATCTACATACTCATTTGCCATGATCCAGTTTCATACCATAATGCACTTTGCTGGTTGCTAGATTCTAATGTGGGTGACATGTTGGTACAGTGAGCACTGCTGCCTTGCAACAAGTAGGCCAGAATCCCTACGTGGCTTCTCCCTGTATGGCATTTAAACCATGTCCACATAGGTTTCTTCTAGTCACTCTGGTTTCCTCCCACAGTCCAGAGACATGTAGGTTAGGTAGACTGGCATTGTTAAATCAGCCCCTGATATGTACTACATGTGTGTTCACCGCTGTCCTGTTCAAGGATTGTTCCTACCTTGCACATGATGCTTGCTTGAATGTGCTCCAGCTTTCTCTGGATAAGACAGTTGAGAAAATGGATGGATTCTAATGCTACAGCCACTATGTATCTGAAGCAACAGCAGTGCTGCTTTATTCTCATTCCATAGCTAATTTTATTATATGCTGTTAAATTCTTAAAGTAAAAGAGACTAATTAATTTTATTTTAAGCTTTGCATCCAGTTGAGAAAACATTGTGGGGTTCTAATCCATATGTATAAAATACCCAAAGCAACCACAGTGTGAGGTAAAGTGCATTCAAGAAGGAAATGAGCAAGCACTTCTTTACACAGTAGGGGGGCAAGAGTCTACAATCAATTACAAATTTGCATTCCTAAAGCAGATGCTCTTTTAACTGTCTTTGGGTGAATTAGCCAACCACAAAGCAAATAAACCACCTTAGCATGGTGGAAGAGCTTGTGTGCCTCAATGATCTTTATAGCAATGTTATCTGAAGCAGTGTGCTCCTCACAGAATTGCAAATGGTAAATTTATCTAAGTGAGGGCCACTCAAAAAATAATCTAAAAATACGTTTTTCATGATGATTCTAAATAGATGCAAGTGAATATTGGCTAAACTGTGCTTCTGGGACAAACTCCTCCTTGGTAGCTCAATAATTAACAAGGCCTAGTCGGACTAAACCCTGAAAAGACATGTTGAGCTGTCATGTGGGATCACTATCCACAAGGGTAAGAGTGAGACTTGACATTGATGATGGCTGACATGCTTGAGTGGATATTGGAAAATTTGTTGTTCTGCCTTTTTCTCCTAGTGACCTTTATGTTACAACAAGATACCTGGTCAATTGGTTTGTTTTTTTTTTTGTATTTATAGAGATGTATATTGGGTTGTTGCTCAAGTACACTGTTCTAGCAAAATGCGGTTTAATGATTTAAATTCTTACATGCAATTTATAGTAAATCTAGAAAATAATCCAAGTTATTATATTCCTACCAGACTTCTACAGCAGCATTGTGAAGATGACTTAATCATTCACATTTTTTCAAATCCAATAATTTCTCCAACTATGGTAAACCTTCTACTATATATTTTAAGCAGTACCTTTCCTTTATGAGTCTGAATTCTAGGATTTTATTTCAAAGTGAGATCTTTATTAAATAGAACAACACATTTGATTGAGAAATGAGGAAAAGAAATATGACGATTGCTTGTGTCTTATCACAAGACTAGAGAAAACAGAGATGACAAAAAATATACTACAATATCATCTGTTGTATATTTTTATTGATTTTCTAGGATTTTCAGCCAAAGACTTTCAGTGAGAGACATTTATCAGAAGTTTGCAGGGCTCATAGTCATGAATTTGAAATCATGTTCTTTCTCTGTGTGTGTTAGTTTCTCAAGTGATAACTGTTCTATCCTCTATTGGCCTTTAAATAAAGACAGCACTTAATTGGATTGTTTAGGGGTTCATATACTTATGACATTGTAGTTTTAACGGTGTATTCTTGCAGGGGTCTCTGGGAGCTGTCACTATCAGAGTTTCAAAGGTGCTTAAATCAATTTTGGTCATTCTCCCTAGAAAATGCAAACACATACAACTGAGTCACTACTGTCCTCCTGCAGAAAAAAAATCTTTCTTTGCTTATAGTATTATGTGACTGTTTGAGGAGTCAGTATCTTTGGAAGGACACTTATATAAAGTGAATGCTCAGAGTATATTTATTTAGAACATTAGAACAATTGTTATGAGAACAGGTCATTCATCCCAACAAACATGATCATCTTATTCATCTAGAGTCTCCAAAATAACATCAAGACGAGATCTGAAGGTCCTTAAAGTCGTACTGTCCACAACACTACTTGGTAATTTTTTCAGTGTGTCTAGAGTTCTTTGTGTGATAAAAAAAAAATCACAAAATGTGCAAAATCTGCCCTTATTAAGTTTTCTAAATGTGTCTTTTTGAAGAGCCTATTTAAAACTGAGAGATGGATCCACTGTGTCAGCTCCTTTCATAATTTTTAAACACTTTGATCATCCATCCATCCATCCATTTTCCAACCCTCTGAATCCGAACACAGGGTCACGGGGGTCTGCTGGAGCCAATCCCAGCCAACACAGGGCACAAGGCAGGAACCAATCCCGGGCAGGGTGCCAACCCACCGCAGCACTTTGATCATGTCACTTCTTAATCTGTTTACTTCAACTGAAAATGTTCAATTCCTTTAATCTCTCCTCATAGCTAAAACCTCTTCTATCTACATCTTATATATAACTATATCTAGCACTGCTATGTCTTTTTTTAAAATAATTTGGACCTCAAAACTGAACACAGTATTCCAGGTGAGGCCATACTAGTGAATCATATAATCTAAGCATAGCCTTGTACTTCACACCATGATAAATAATCCTAACATCCTATTAGCCTGCTTGATCACTGCTGCCTTGATGTAGATAGTGATGACTCTAGTATGACTTCTGGATATTTCTCACAAGGTGTACTTTCCATTTTCAGACACCCCATTGTGTAGTCAAATCTAACATATTTGCTTCCTGATTGTAAAACATTTCATTTACTGACATTAAATTTGATCTGCCACAAGTCTGCCCAAGCCTGTTTGCTGTCTGAGTCCCTCTGTAAGAAATTAGCAGGATCTACATTATCTGCCCTTCCACCTGGTTTGATATCACCTTCAGACTTAAGCCGCTTATTGATTGTCCAGATGATGAAGCGGCCCTAGCATTGATCCCTGAGGGACCCCACTTTTAACATCACCTAATTGTAAAAATGTTCCCCACACCACAACCCTTTACTTCTTGTGACTAAGCTAATTGTGTTCTCACCAACTGAACATGCCCTGAATTCCCACTTGTTTTAGTTTGATCAGTAACCTTTCATGAGGTATCTTATTAAAAGCCTTCTAAAAATCAAGCAAAATCGTATCATATGCACCTCTCTGATCACATGCTTTTGTTGCTTCCTCATACAATCCAAGCATACTGTTGAAATAGGACCTTACCAGTCTGAACCCATGTTTACTTCTACTAGCACACCTCTCGTTGCCTTATGATGCTCTATCTTTTCATTAATAATTGCTTTTAATAATTTACTTTTGAGTTCATGTTAACTTCACTTCCTTATAGTTACGTGAATCACCCCCAACCACTCTTTTAATGCAATTAGGTAATACTTTCTAGCCTTCAGTCTTTAGAAATTTCCCAAGTGTGCAGCGTTTAAAAAAAAATACATATAAATACATATATATACAGTACAAGCAGTCCCCCTTGGCTCCACCCACGTAGTAGTGAAACAGGACAGTGAGGAGGACCTACTCCTGATGTCACTCTTGTTTGCTAACTAAACAGAGTTAAAGTACACATGCCGAGGCTGGAGTGTGAGTGAGGAGGGCCCCGCACCCCTCCCCTGCGTCTGCTGTGTGTTCTCTTGTGCAAATAAATCGCTCCTGCAAGTGAACTATGATATGTAGCGCAATGAGAGAAGTCGCAAAATCAACTGAAATGTTCAAGTAAATTATAGAAAAATACCTGATCTAAATCCATTAAGTAGTTCTTTCGTGAAAAGCGACAGACAGACAGACATTGGATTTTATATATATAGAGATATATGCCAAGGCTTTATATACATGCTCCTTAACTTCCTTAAGAATTGAAAGATAAATGTTAGATGATCCTGGTGATTTGTTAGATTACAGCCATTTCTATAACTTATTTGTTTTTTTACCTTTTTCAATATTTTAATTTAGAAGTATTTTCTAATCATTTCCAGCACAAGTGCTTTGTGGGGAATTCTAAAAGGAAACTGAGTGGAAAAGCTACACCTATGGGAAAAGAATGACCCACAGTGCTGAATGGGCACAGTTGGTCAAATGAACGGATCACCCATCTTCCAGCAAACACTGCTATATTTTATTCTACCTTATTTTATTACAAATGACCTTTCTTCTCAAATGACTTTCTCAAATTTAGTTCACAGCTTTATGATAATTACGAATTTACCTCCAAAGAATAAAAATAAAACAAATATTCAAAAGTAGGAAGGAAGTTTGTCTTTTTTCATTTCCCTCATCTCAATAAATTCTAGTTCCAAATAACCGCTAATGCAGATATAAATTCTTTAATACGACAATCTACAAAAGGAAATGTTGAAAGAATTACAAATTATTCAACATAACCTTGCATTTCAAATTAACCTCAAATGGATGTCAGATATAGTTTTCTTGCATCAGTAGCACTGACTGCATTATTTATTTTATAAGAATGTAAATTCTCATTTTGCACAAAAGGCAGGGAAATCCATATAAACTCACTTTGGTGTGGAAAGGTGATTGGTTTCTTTTTAGGTGGCAGCAGCAGAGAGTAGCATGCAAAGCTACGACAAAGCTACAGCATAATACAAAAATCACAACTCTGACTAAACTAAAAAGGAAGTGAAAAATTCATTACCAAAGCATTTAACCAAATAAAGTTTTAATATATATTTTTTTTAAATAAAGTATCAATCAAAGTTACAGCAACCCTTGGCTCATAAGTAAGATTGCATCAACATATCACAAAATGACACATATGTAAGGCACCATGGCAAAAAGGGAGCAACCATACATGTAAATGACAGCATATTTAATGACCACAATGTGATAACAAACCACATAAATGGTCATCATCATAAATAATAAACAATAAATTTATAGAATACTAAAAAGTGTAAAAAAATTAGGATGAATTAAAATAAATGTAATTTAATGAAAATCAAAAAGTCACCAAGTCAAAGTATTGGCCCGTTTCGGTATAAATCTTTTACCATAAGGTATTTGCATCCCTTGAATTTTGCTTGTTGCTGCTCCTGCTGGCCACTACATTACCACAGTAAATAGGACCTAATGAATGAGCTAATAAAATTAAGGTAATTGTACTAATGTGATTCCAAGAACACACTTTATAAGAAACTGCCTATTAGTTTCTGTGGTTCGTGACAGGGAAGCATCACAGAGATGTAGCAAAAAGCCATCATTTCTGCTACCTACTTCATTATTTCATCCAAAGACTAGAGAGGTTTATTTTTATACTTTTTGTTTGATTATTTTTCCTGAATTGTGAATCGTGTCACATCCAGGATTATTATTGTCAAGGCAGGCCCAGCAGTATTAGTTTTGCCTTGATAAAATGCTCCTGATTTTCCCACCATTTTGGTTCCTCTTTTGAAAACTCTGGCATTTTGGTATTTTGGTTAAAAAGTGTACAATCAGTTAAACTGCAAGTAAGTGGTGGACGGACCAACAAGTTGAAAATCCATCCATTCATTCATTATCTGAAGTTTTTAATTCTTCTACAATCCCAACCTATCCCAGCTGTCTCAGGTGCAAGGGAGGAACTATCTTTAGATGGATCATACTAATCCACACACACACACACATACTCACATTTGGTCCAAGTGTTGCCAGTTGTCCTAAAACAATGTATTTTGGTATGAGAGGAATCCAGAGTACCCAGAGACAACTAGTATTATTACCAGAGGGTGAGAAACAGTAAATGGAGTGGGAAATGAGCCTAAGGCATGGAGCTGTGACAACAATACTAACCAGTGGATTTAATATCATCAGGATTCTGTTGTTCATGGCGCATCATTTGTTCCAATATACCATTTACTTTGAACCAATCAATTTTAAAGTCAGTCTCTGACATCCTAATACAGGATCTGGTATGCACAAAGGCTTACAATGTCACATTATTTTGTAATGGTAGAAAAAAAATGTACTTGTTATGTTAGCTGCAAAAAAGGGGCAAACTTAGAATAATTGAGGTGTCTGGTAGAAGAAATGTCAAAGAAATACCAATGAAAGATTGTGACAGAGATTTTGTTTCTTTTGTCAAACTTTAATCACATTTTAACTGGAAGTCAAAATTGAAGTCAGATCAGAGTGTTTAACACTAATAATAAGTACAAACAACAAACACACAGTGATTTCTTTTCATTTTTGTGCAAAACTCAGATGACAAGGAAGTGAATGGCACAAGTCTTTCATCTCATTGCTGCAATGACATCTCCACCTTGTACCTCTGGGTGATGTTTGAGGAGTGATGTAAAAAGTCATAGAACTTTATTATAAAACTAGTAGTAATTCCCTTTTAGTCATCCTGAAGAATTTCATTGAGATGCAGTCCATTTGTCCCAGCACTTTTCCAATTCCTGATGCATTTCCTGTACTTATCTTTTGTTACCATGTCAAGAGTATTCTGTATTTTTCCTATATTTCTTCCATGGTGGCAAATTATCTTCCTTTCTACCTCAATTTTAATTTCAGGAACAACAAGAAGTCACAGAGAAAATGATTTTGTGAATATAGGTGCCAGTTGAAGCTGCAAGCACATTGTTTTTGGTCATACACTCTTTGACTGACAACACAGTGTGTGCAGATGAGTGGCAATGATATAAAATGCAGTCTGCGTGCATCATTTCTCCAGACATTTTCTTCCTGAGGCTTTTCCTAGACACCTCAGCAGTTCAACAGATTGTCACTAATTAACATTCTGTCCACATGGAATTTGAATAATCCTGTCAATGTCAAAAAAGACAGTCATCATCTCTTGAAAATAAGCCATCACCAAAGTCACTTGTGTGATAATAAACACCAGGAACACACACTCGATCAACTTAGCACAATGCCACTTGGCAGACTGATTAATCAGTCTGTAGGCATACGGTATCCAGCAGCAAATTCAAAAACTACACCCCACTCCTAATTATTTTTGAATCCCTCCTCTTATACCAATATCGTACCAACCACTGCCCATAATGGTGGCACACATGAAAACCAAGGTGGCATCGGAAAGACACGTACAAAGTTTACTAACAGAAATAAACACTGGAGCAAGAAAACGATATCAGAATTGAATTCTGTGACCCAAGCAACTACATTTACAGTTGCATAAAAAAACAAAATAAGTTCAGGAAAATGTGTAAAAAGTTAAAAATGAATACCAATCATAACAATACTTACATTAGAAATTTTAATGATTACACATCATTTTTCTGATCTGCACCATACTACAAAATATTTACAGTAAAGCTGTGAATGTACAGTATACTCAAAATACAGTGAGATCTGAGAATTTTGCATGTTTTGTTGTGTCTTAATTTTTTTTTTTACACACATTCTTTTGTTCTTTTAATTATTGTCTATTTTAATGTTACGTAGGTTATGTCATCCACTGCCATTTTGTGCTGGTATTTTGACACATAGTCTTCGCCATTTTGAATTTTACTGATGTGATGGTGGCCTAACAGAAACAACAGCGTTGCAATGATAGTGTCACTGTGTAAGAAGTCATGGTGCCTCATTATTTAAGATGCTGATAAAATGGCATAATAATTTTCTCAACTTCAGTTCTCTCTCTCTTCTCTTTTGAATTTAATGACAGTTAGCCTACCCATATACGGACTATTGCATGTTACAAGTGGTGAATTTTTCTTCCTTAGAAAATTCATTCTGTTTTTTTCTTTCTTTTTTGCACACTTTCTGCTTTGATAAATCAGAGGTTGATGTTAAAGCTGATTGGCTGAAGGTGAGTGACTGACCAAGTTGACAACCATGATGTTATTCCATAAATAACAGAAACAAAAAAATATTACATCAACCAGCACTAAATACTGTTCTGCAATACCAACTGTGTTATGTAAGAATGCTCCTCTAGCATTCTTAATCATCTGCTCCAAATATCTGACATAGTTAACAGATAATTTATTTTACAGTCTGGCATAGCTTAGCAAAAGAGGATAAGGACTCTTCTAGTAAGTTATTCCTTACCAAAAGCCATCATGCACGGCAAATTTTGGTATTGACAATAATGTTAAACAAAAAAGAAAGTTTTCAGTTAACCAGTCTTCAGAAATCCATTGGCATAAGAAAAACGTCATTATATGGACCAGGTAATAAAGAGAATATTTAGGTTCTGGTCCGTTGTCAGATGTCTTCTAGTGAGCCAATTTAAAAGGGCTATTTATGCCTGGAGGTACCTGCAATTTTGTGGTGGCCCACAGAAGAATTTGTAAGACCTGGAAAAGAGAAGAGTCTTACTGATTAATGTTCTTGTATGATTAATGCTAAATGAGAGAAAGTCTCAAATGCAAAATAAACAGACTGTGAAAGACTGCTATGAACTGAAGTAACCCTAAATCATCATAGAAAATACTAGTGGTAATACTCATTTTTTAATTTTTCTGTATTTTTATTTTCGAAAAGCAGAACGTGCTACTCGTTCAAACAAATAATAATAGAAACAACAATTTGCTTCAAAATCAATACAGATAAAACAAAAGAAAAATAGAAAAACAAAGGGAAAAAAGATTCAATCCCCACTAAAAACAAAGAGAAAAAAGAGCAAAAAAAAAAACCAAACTTTTTTCATCTTTTTTAAAAGATGATAAAACATTTAACAAAAGAAGAGAGTCGATCACAGGCGTAACATGAGTAGCATTGCCTTGTTTTTAAAATGTTTTGGAAATTTCCTATTTTGATTACATCTTGCCTGAAGAAGGGGCCTGAGTTGCCTCGAAAGCTTGCATATTGTAATCCTTTTAGTTAGCCAATAAAAGGTGTCATTTTGCTTGGCTTTTCTCCACATTCATAATGGCTAACACGGTACAACACCCTAGTACCACGGATATTTCCTCTAAAAGAGATTAGATTTTTTCTAATTTAAGTTAAAACAGAACGTCTCCTACACACTGAGTTAGAGATGGTGGTTTGGAATTCTTCAAGTTAAGCAAGATAAGTCTGTGTGCTAGTAGTGTAGTATAGGATATTACAGTCAATTATTTCCTATGCACTTTAATCCTTATTAGTACACCAAATATTGCTGTTAATGGATTAGAAGTGATTGTGACACCAAGGTTATCTTAGAAGTATGTAAAAATTTTCATTCAAAATTATGTACATTTATTGCATTCCAAAAAAATATAGACTAATGTTGCTGCAGCTAGATGACAATTCTTGCAGGATGGATCTTGATCTGGGTATATTTTAAACAGGTTTAAACAAGATAAATGTTATTGATGAAAGATTTTTAGTTGAATTACAGAACATTTGGCATATATAAAGTAGAAGTAGAATGTATTCTATGAACGTATGGTTGAGTTTCACTCATTTTCTAATTGGAAGTTCCCTTTTGCACCATTCTCTAGGATCGATGAATGGTAGATATTTTGAACTGTTTTATATAGTTTTGAAATGCTGTCTGAGTCTTCATCAAGCCTCTGGGATTACTATAGGTATGAGATGAGATGTGGAAAGTTCTGTAGGTTTCTTTTAACAAAATTTCAAGTTTGTATATAGGGTAAAAGTGCATTGCTGGAAAGTAAAATAATTGTTCATAAGATACAAACACAATGTCTACATAAAGATCCCAAAGTGCCTTAATCCCAAGCATTTTCTATATGTTGTAGGTTTGAGAAGGTGGAATAAGGTGATTATTGAGTATATTAGCAACAGAAGAGGCTTTTCTACATTAAAATGTGTCCTGCTTTGGTTTTATATTTTATGTAACTGGTGGTTGACTAGATTGCTGGTAAACTGATGATAGTTCATATTAACTGGAGCACAGAACAGGATATACAAAGAGGATTTAGAACATGATTTGCAAGTCAAGTCAATGTAAATTCAGGAATTTCTGCCAATTTCCAAGATTTTATTGTTTATATATTTGCTGCCCGGTAATAAAAGTGAAAGGTAGTGCCATGCCACGTTCTGTTTAAGATCTTTACAGTCGCCTTTTGGTAGCATGGCTACTTTGAATATGAGATGAATGCTGTTTTGATTGAGTCTAATTTCTTAAATAAAGATTTGTTGATGTATATAGGTATATTCTGGACTGGGAATTGTTTTGAAAATTCCCCCCTGCTAAGGTAAATGGAGGGTAGAACTTCCAAAATAGTATTGGAGACAATCTTTATATTTACTTGTGATGGTTATTTACAGATATTTAAAATGTTTTGATATTAAGAATGAATATGTCTCCAATCTGATATGATGTGGTAGGGAATTCACTGGGAAAAGTAAACTTGCTTACAAATTAATTTTGACTCCAAACACCTTATGAAATTCATTTGTAAGACTAATGGTAGAGATGATTATGCGTCTAATATATAAAGCACCATATTGCCTGTGTATAGTGATATTTTCTGTTTGAGTCATTCTCTGATAATGTCCTTTATCTCTAGTTTCTTCTGGAGATGAACAACCAATGGCTCAATGGCCATTGCAAAAAGCATTAGTGATAGTGGGGACCCTTGTCAAATGTCTCATTCTAATTTGAAGAAATATGAGTTTGTGTTATTAATATAGATTGAGGTTTCTGAATTAGTAAAGTAGCTTAATACATGTGAATATCAGTGCCATATCCAAATTTGTGAAGTGAAGAAAATAGTCTCATTCAACTCTATCAAAGGCTTTTTGTTCATCCAAAGATAGTAAAACTTCTGGTAAGTCAGATTTTATGACTATATTACATTAAACAGGCATGGAATATTTGAGGCTTAGTGTCTGATGTTAACAAATCTGGTTTTGCCTTGTGATATTATTAAGGGCTGTGGTGGGTTGGCACCCTGCCCGGGATTGGTTCCTGCCTTGTGCCCTGTGTTGGCTGGGATTGGCTCCAGCAGACCCCCGTGACCCTGTGTTCGGATTCAGTGGGTTGGATAATGGATGGATATTATTAAGGGAAGCACTTTCTCAATCCTTCTAGCTAATATTTTCACTAGTATCTTAAAATTGCAATTATGAGCAAAACTGGTCTATATAATATATTTCTTTGGAAAAAAAAGTTATTATTTCTTGGATGACATATTCCTAATTCTATAGGGTCGTGTATTTGAGTCAATCTGGAACTCTTGCTTTAATTAAGACATGCTAGTGGTATTTCCCCTGATTACATAATTGTATAGTCAACTGCCTTGCCAATGTAGTGTGTGGAGAATTGTAACATGATATCTGCATTAGAGTTGCCAGAAGATACCATATACCTCAAGAAGGGATGTACAATGAGCCATAACCT
Source organism: Erpetoichthys calabaricus (assembly GCF_900747795.2). Lineage (NCBI taxonomy): Eukaryota > Metazoa > Chordata > Cladistia > Polypteriformes > Polypteridae > Erpetoichthys > Erpetoichthys calabaricus. The sequence goes on along the minus strand of NC_041397.2, from coordinate 65,206,671 downwards.
AAGCATTAACAAATTGAGCTCATTGTCAGGAGGTATAATATGTAGGCAGATCCTGTGTACATTAACTTAGAGGTAGATTTATAAATACAGTATTAGTATCACGCAAGCCAAATAGATGCCTGTTTTATTCTTCGTAATAAGAGTGTAAAATCTGTGGATTTTTTTTATTGTCATGTTATCTCTTCACTTTCCAATGGTGTGAATGTTTATAAATACAAAGAAATAAAAAGACAAAAGTGCATTGTGTTTATTACCTCTCCAGCTTGAATAGGTGTGCCACAGCTGCTCCTTAGACAATCTATCAGCATGTGTGGATGAAGCTTGTATAGTATTCTAGATATCTGGTTCTTGATGAATGCTACAAACACTTTTAATAGGACTGTCTAAAGAAGCACAAGTGTGAAAAGCTGTGAGTCAGGAATTCTAAAGATAAGACATTGCACAACACAAACTTGGGGTTTTTAAATGTCTTTTAGACTTGCTTATCTAAGGATTGAGCAGGAAAGGTGACCTCTGTAAGTCAATCAAAAAGTTCTAACTCTAAATACGATGAGCAGTGTGCCAACGTTCTGCACAATGCTACAAAATGTGAGTTTACAATATACTGAAGAACAGAAAAAATCTCATAACTGTACAGATTTGACTTTCATATAGTCTTTACCAAATAGCAGATAAAAGTAACCTAGCCTAATATATAACAATCAAAGACTGAATTCTGCTTAAATGTATTATATTTACTCTCTCTATATATAAAATCCTAAAAGTGCAACAGTGATGTTTTTAATGTCATGTTTTTTTGGCTTATTTTAAAACCTACATATATATGTTTGGTATCATTCTTTTCAGAATTTATTTAACTTTAATGTGATGTTGTTAGATTTTTAGATTCTTATTCCATTTTTAAATTATAAATTAAAAAATATCAAGAAATCACGTCTCATGAAACGGGAATTTGTGCCAAAAGATTTAACCACTCCCGGGGCCGGAAATAAGAGACAAAGAGTAGGACAGCTGCTGTACAGGCTTTTAAATGTTTGAAGTGCCACACGAGATGCAGATCACACAGCATGGCAGCAGCAGCAAGCCAGCAGCTGATCGAGCAAAGAGTAGGTAAAAAAAACTGTATTTGTTTCCCATTGTATCACCGTTTCAGAGGGGGTTTCAGAGGAGCGACTGTGTCTCCTTGGGGTGCGTTCAGCCTCCGTCTTCACAGCGCGAGCGGCAGAGACACGAAGTGGCTGGTGAGCGAAGCGAGCAGGGGGAAACCCCCTAGTGCATATACAGTATATATATATACAGTATATATATATATATATACAGTGGTGTGAAAAACTATTTGCCCCCTTCCTGATTTCTTATTCTTTTGCATGTTTGTCACACAAAATGTTTCTGATCATCAAACACATTTAACCATTAGTCAAATATAACACAAGTAAACACAAAATGCAGTTTTTAAATGATGGTGTTTATTATTTAGGGAGAAAAAAAATCCAAACCTACATGGCCCTGTGTGAAAAAGTAATTGCCCCCCTGTTAAAAAATAACCTAACTGTGGTGTATCACACCTGAGTTCAATTTCCGTAGCCACCCCCAGGCCTGATTACTGCCACACCTGTTTCAATCAAGAAATCACTTAAATAGGAGCTGCCTGACACAGAGAAGTAGACCAAAAGCACCTCAAAAGCTAGACATCATGCCAAGATCCAGAGAAATTCAGGAACAAATGAGAACAGAAGTAATTGAGATCTATCAGTCTGGTAAAGGTTATAAAGCCATTTCTAAAGCTTTGGGATTCCAGCGAACCACAGTGAGAGCCATTATCCACAAATGGCAAAAACATGGAACAGTGGTGAACCTTCCCAGGAGTGGCCGGCCGACCAAAATTACCTCAAGAGCGCAGAGACGACTCATCCGAGAGGTCACAAAAGACCCCAGGACAACGTCTAAAGAACTGCAGGCCTCACTTGCCTCAATTAAGGTCAGTGTTCACGACTCCACCATAAGAAAGAGACTGGGCAAAAACGGCCTGCATGGCAGATTTCCAAGACGCAAACCACTGTTAAGCAAAAAGAACATTAGGGCTCGTCTCAATTTTGCTAAGAAACATCTCAATGATTGCCAAGACTTTTGGGAAAATACCTTGTGGACTGATGAGTCAAAAGTTGAACTTTTTGGAAGGCAAATGTCCCGTTACATCTGGCGTAAAAGGAACACAGCATTTCAGAAAAAGAACATCATACCAACAGTAAAATATGGTGGTGGTAGTGTGATGGTCTGGGGTTGTTTTGCTGCTTCAGGACCTGGAAGGCTTGCTGTGATAGATGGAACCATGAATTCTACTGTCTACCAAAAAATCCTGAAGGAGAATGTCCGGCCATCTGTTCGTCAACTCAAGCTGAAGCGATCTTGGGTGCTGCAACAGGACAATGACCCAAAACACACCAGCAAATCCACCTCTGAATGGCTGAAGAAAAACAAAATGAAGACTTTGGAGTGGCCTAGTCAAAGTCCTGACCTGAATCCAATTGAGATGCTATGGCATGACCTTAAAAAGGCGGTTCATGCTAGAAAACCCTCAAATAAAGCTGAATTACAACGATTTTGCAAAGATGAGTGGGCCAAAATTCCTCCAGAGCGCTGTAAAAGACTCATTGCAAGTTATCGCAAACACTTGATTGCAGTTATTGCTGCTAAGGGTGGCCCAACCAGTTATTAGTTTCAGGGGGCAATTACTTTTTCACACAGGGCCATGTAGGTTTGGATTTTTTTTTCTCCCTACATAATAAAAACCACCATTTACAAACTGCATTTTGTGTTTACTTGTGTTATATTTGACTAATGGTTAAATGTGTTTGATGATCAGAGACATTTTGTGTGACAAACATGCAAAAGAATAAGAAATCAGGAAGGGGGCAAATAGTTTTTCACACCACTGTATATATATATATATATATATATATATATATATATATATATATATATATATATATATATATTATATATATATATATATATGTGCACCCCACAGTTTAAAATTACAAATCAAGCAGTTCATGCATGATTAAATTGCACATTGCAGACATTAATTTAAGGGTATTTGTAACATTTTAGTCAAGCCATGTAGAAATTAAAATACTTTTTCTACATGATCCCCGCATTTCAGGACACCATGATGTCTGGAACATAACAATGGTCAGTATATTAAACCAGTCATATTTAGTAATGTGTTTCATATCCCTTGCATGCGGTGACTGCTTGAAGTCTGCGATATACTTCTCTGGTGATGATCTGCCAAGCCTCTAATGTTGCCACCTTCAGCTCCTGCTTGTTTCGGGTGATTGTCACCTTAAGTTTTCTCTTCTACTTATGGAAGGCATGCTCAATTAGATTAAAATTGGGTGACTGGCTTGGCCATTCATTCATTTTGTAGCTTTGAAACATTTCTGTGCTGTCTTAGCAGTATTTTTGGGATCATTATCTTATTGTAGGATAAAGTGCCATCTATTGAGTTTCGAGGCATTTACTGAAACTTCAGCAGATAAGATGTTTCTATAAACCTCAGAATTGTGAAATGGGCATCAGCAGTTATATCATCAATGAACATACAGTAAGTATGCCATACATAGGCATAACATGTGCACCACCATATTTAACAGATGAGGTAATATACTTTGAACCTTTTCGTCTCCTTCTAAATCCTTTTTTGCAATCTGTAATCTGGCCATCCTGTTTTTGTGGTTAACTGATGGTTTGCATCTTGCAATGTGGCCTCTGTATTTCTGTTCATGAAGTCTTCTGCAGATTATCTTTATGGATTTCCCCTGAATGTTGTTTTCAATTACACAGTCCAATGACATGCAGGTTAAACAAATCAGTGTTACTAAATTGGCCTGTAATGGAATGCCATCATGTGCTGGTCTTGTTCCTGCCTTGCACCCAATGATGGCTGGGGCAGGCTCCAGCTAACCTGTGACGTTTCCCTGAATAAGCAGGTTAAGAAAGTGGACGGATGTATATTGAATATTTGGAATATGTCATTGATTCATATTTAGAATCATCTGAAGCAGACAAGGGTTTGAGGAGGGTGGAATATATGCAAAATGGTGACTGACATTCGACTGCATTCATACATACTGGGGCACATCTAATCAATGTAAGATTAACACTTTGGAAAAAAAACTTGCTGATGCAGAAAGACCATGCAACTGCTAGTTCAGCATTATACACCTATCAGTATGTCATGCTTGCCATTTGTCTAGAGTGTAAGTGTGAAGTTGTTAAGTGAAAACATTTAGGTGAAGGATATGGGGATTTTAAAGTACTTCAACAATACTTCAACAAGTATATTCAACCCAAGGAATCAAATTGAAAGGACAGGTATCAATAAAAATGGAAAGGTTTGCCTTGAATTAATAAGGTTTTTAGGGATATTATCTAAAAATATGCAGATGAGCTGGTGTCTTTCATCATTATCAAATGGATTTAGATAAATCAGCCATTCACATTACTTTCAGGTGCATACAGTATAATCTTCTATGCTAGCTCATTTGAAATGTTAGCACTAAAGTAAGTGAATTCATTTACACAAAATGTTTTAGCATACACTGAAAATTTTTATAAGGTCAGGAATCTGTTTCCCAATGATTTTTGGATGGCTTGAAACTCAAGGTTTTAAATAATAATAACGAACAGTGGGGAAATCATTGTTAACTATAATCTTTTTGTACTTTGTTTTCATGTTATTGGACTCAATAATGGACCTATGTAACTTATAAAAAGGTAAAGATTAAAGGTAAAGGTTTGATTAAACAAAGATTGTGATTGTAGTAAAGTGATGTACTACATATATATTATATTCCATTAGGGGAACTCTAGATATTAAGTTGTGGGATTATCTTAGGTGACAATGTAAAGGTGCCTGGTTATGCATTTTGGGTAATTTGTTTTGTTGTACTGTTCAGCTTGCCAAGAAATGCAGTTATTGCATCCACACCTGCCTCAATGTCATTATTTGGAATTAACTGAAGATACAATAATAATAATAATAATAATTGTTATCTTGTCTTTTCAAATGCATCCTCACAATGATATATAAAATAACAGAGTGCTTCACAATTTCAGAAATCAACAATATAAAAATATAAATTATATAGATACAATAATAATAATAATAATAATTGTTATCTTGTCTTTTCAAATGCATCCTCACAATGATATATAAAATAACAGAGTGCTTCACAATTTCAGAAATCAACAATATAAAAATATAAATTAAAACTAAACAATTATTTTAAAACATTATATTTACTGTAAAAACTACCTTTTTTAAATCCAAGGCCCAACCTCATATACTCTAACAATATTCTATTATATTACTGTCAGTTATATTTTTGGTTAAGGGAAATAAGGAATGGTGGAGCATTTTCTTGAGAGTTTTAAAACAACTAATCTAGAATTACTGTATGTGTGTGATAAATACAATGGGTGGCTATCATAAGCTGAGATATTGTTTTAGTTGTCTCAGCTTTGCCCTCTGGCACTCATTCACCAGGTCATCCACATCAACACAAATAATTTTGGCTACCTGTCTGTCAAGCCACTGGAGGTCCTTCAGGTTTTGTTTGATGAAACCAGTAAATCAAGCAGTGGAAATAAAGGTGATGACAGAGTGGATGTAGTGCCAGAAGAATAGTATGATGTCCTCCACAATAAATAATCTGAGGTTAGAGAGAAAAAAAACAACATTGAATGGATCTGAAGTAATTACTTTCTTTCTTTTTCTTTTTATTATTATTACATATATTTAGCTGGAACCATTAAGCCCATGGTTCCACTATTTACACATCATTTTTTTATTTGGTGCATTGGACGTGACTGGCTTAAGGTCACACAGTAAGTCAAATGAGGAAAGTTAACCAGCAGCCTTGAGGCTTAACGTCCAGTGCCTTAACCACTTAACAACACTGCTTGTCTAATAGTCCTATAAATATTATTGACAATATAGGGCCCAAGAACTACTACATAGCCAAAGGTATGAGGACACCATCCAAATGATTTACTTCAGGTGTTTCAGCCACACCCATTGTTAACAAGTGCATAAAATCAAGCACATAGCCGTGCCGTCTCCATTGACAAACATTGGCAGTAGAATGGTTCATGCTGAAGAGCTCAGTGATTTTAAATGTAGCCCTGTCATAGAATAGCCACTTTTCCACAAGTCAGCACATTAAATTTTTGTTCTGCTTGATCTGCCCCGGTCAATTGTAAGAGCTATTATTGTGAAGTGGTAATGTCTAGGAGTAATAAAAGCTCAGCCATGAAGTGCTGAAGAGCACATCACATAAAAAGCACCTATCCTCAGTTTTATCACTCACTACAGAGTTCCATACTGCCACTGGAAGAACATCAGTACAGCAACTATGCCATGGGAGCTTCATGAAGGGGTGTTCTATGACTGTACAGTTGCACCTAAGCCTAAGATCACCATGCGCAATGCCCAGTGAGGGCTAAAGTGGTGTAAAGCACACCACCATCGTACTCTGGAGCACTGGAAATGTGTTCTCTGAAGTGATGAATCACACTTCATAGTGCCTATTGTAAAGTTTGGTGGAAGAGGGATAATGGTCTGGGGCTGTTTTTCGGGGTTTGGGCTAGATCCTTTAGTTCCAGTGAAGGGCCTTTTTTTAAGCTACAGCATACAAAGACATTGTACTCAATTGTATGCTTCCAACTTCATGGTAACTGTTTGGTTGAAGGCCTTTTTCTATCCCAGCATAAATATGCTCAAAGACAGGTCCATAAAGAAATGATTTAATGGGTTTGATGTGGAGGAACTCAAGTGGCTTGCACAGTGCCTTGACTTCAACCCTATTGAATGCCTGTGAGATGAACTGGAATGCCAATCACAAGCTAGAACTTCTTTTCCAACATCATTACCTGACCCCACAAATGCTCTTTTGACTGAATATGCACAAATTCCCACATACACACTCTAAAACTAGTTTGTATTCAAATAGGCTACTGAGGTTTAAAAACTTATAGATCAGAGTAATAAAAAGCAATACAATATTATACAAATAAAATACAAGTGTATATTATACTAATCACTAAATACAGAAATAGAACATAAAAAGAGACAGATTTGTTAAAACACACAGAAAACAAAATAGAAACTGATTCACATAAATGGAAACCAACAATATCTGTCCAATAATTAATTATTGATCTATAGCCAGTTGACAATGGAGGAAATTAAAATTTTAAAAAGAAAGTCAAAGTCAGACACAGTCACATTCCTGGAGATCTCAGCCAACTTGCCGGCCTACTCTTTCCTGGGCATTTCATAGTGGGGTCTGTGCTGGGCAGTCCAATCTGATAAGAGAATCTCTCCATCAGATGTTTCCAATGCTCCCATACATGCCAGGCTCTAAAATTCAGTTACAATGTCTCAGTGACGAACTGAAAAGAACATGAAAGATTAGTGAAAGCTATTTCTAGCAAATCTTTCAGTGGCTGATACTGTATATATCATTGTATCCCATCATTAACAGTTTCGTTGAAAAGGCCTTTTAAGATTGACAGGTGCAGTTGAACCTCTGAATAGTAACAACAACAACAACATTTATTTATATAGCACATTTTCATACAAATAATGTAGCTCAAAGTGCTTAAGTAAGATGCATTTGCCGTGGTTTGTGGTTTCTTTTGAATAGCAGTTTTTACTGACTAGTCTCTGCCAGTAATATTTTTAAGTGTTAATTTAGTATTAACAAGTTAAGTCAGTCCCATGAAAAGAATTGGACTAAAAATGTTCCATTCTATGATGAGTGTAACCAACAAGTACAGACATCCATTTGTTGAGATTATTTCTAACAAATAAACATCACCAGTTACCAAACTGAAGGCTTAAAGTTGTGTTTCTAATGATGGATTAGTATTTTTAACCAATACATATAAGACAATTTTGAGTGCTATTTGTTACCTGTTATGAGGGTTAAACTGAACATTAACACATACTTAAGACCTTTTCTCACCACTTTATTCATATTTTTAGGTTGCACCATGGTGCATTAATTAGCAATGTGGCCAGACAACTCCAGAGTCTTCTGTGTGTATGGAGTTTGCATGTTTCTCCTGAGTCTGCATGGCATTCTGCTTATCTTATCTTACTCTAAAGTATTTGCATTAGGCAAATTGGGCAAGTATGAGTATGTGTTGCATGCCTGTGGCCTGTGATGGTGTAATTGGCATCAAAAGTATGCTCAAGAATGAAGAGAAATTAAGTGATTTAAGGACTGCACAGAATGCATTTGATTTCTGAAACTTACTTTGTTAATGTCCCTTTGCTGCTGTTTCACTTTGTTGCTATGCAAATGTAGCTTTAGCAATTTGTGGTAATTGTCTGTAGAATGTCTTTACAGGATGAGTTTGAACGGGTTGCTCAAGAAAGGCAAGCAGCCTGCTGAGTTACTGTAATCATTTTACAAGTGTCTTCGACCGCAACCCAACTCTCACCACACCACCAGGTGAAAGGCGCAAGCCACTTTAGAGACGGGTTTTAGATTTATGAGTCTGATCAAATAGGACAGGGCCAGTAAGCAGAGCCGTAGCGTGGGTGGTGCAAACTGTGTACCCGCACTAGGTGCTGATTTTTGAAGGGCGCCAATCGACGATGTGGTTGCTGCAGGTTAATAATAAGAACCAAATTAATAAAAACATTAATTATAGATATTTCCCTCTACTTTTTATGATTTTGTAAACAACTTCCACATTGAAATGTATTTATATTGTCTTTGACAATCACGGCCGAATCATTGGAAATTAAGTGCAGTTCTAAGTAAAATAACAATGAGAATGACGCACTGCTTGAACACCGCCACACCACTAATATGTAAAAACACAACTGAGGGGTGTATTTGCATTTTTATATATTTTGTTAATATTTTGAAAATATTGTCTTTTTTTTTGTTAATAAACAATTTTGCTTTGCGCCTCTTCCCCCACCACACCACAAACACATAAAACTATGTGTGGGGAAGTTTGATGCGTACAATCTGTATTTATTGACAGATTTTGATGAAACTTGATATCTGAGTTCCAGATATGGTCCCTTGAAGCTAATTAGATTTTGATTAAGCCTGAAAGGGTGCAAAGCGTTCGACCGTTACACACAGACGAATTTTGTTCTGTCCTGAATCCTTATTTTTTTATTTATTGTGTTCATTTTATTAAAAGTATTGTAATTTGTTTAAGTAAACAAATATCATTCAAAAATAATCATTTTTTGTTTTCTTTGTGAATACAATAAAATTGTTTTTCTCCATTGTGATCGAAGAAGGGTGCTTATTTTCCCTTTCAGCACCAGGCATTGCTCTCCCATGCTACGGCCAGTAAGTATATTAAAACTGACGAGATGACAACAGAGAGTGAGAGAGAGATGTGTTTCTTATTTCATTTGCTTTGAGGATTACAGGACGATGCAGGTACTATGGTGTGGATTGCCTCTCTTTACTTTTGTTTATGGCGCTTATAATACCTAAAGATTAAAACTTAATAAGCCTACTTTCCTGCCTGTATGTTTCACTGTGTTCTACAGCCAGGGTCCCTCAGCTAGATCAGTCAGTGGTTAGGAACAGAAAATACTCCCAATAGAGAAGCTATAGTGACAGCCATACCTAGGTAAAGTCTTAAGGTAGTGGACCACAGAACTGGCTGCAAGTGTGTTACAACTATGAACTGTATATCCCCTGCGGATGAGTGAAGAATTGCAAGTTCAAAGCAAAAGAATGTTGGAGCGCCTTAGTCGTCCCCATTTACTCATTCCAAATAATAACAAAAGTACAGGTGCTCCCAGGTGCAAAAGCAACAAAATAATAACAACAAAGTATCTGCCAACTGGCTAAAGCCCAAGGTCAAGTTCAGGTTACTGGAACATTGCAGTGCTTTGCTTGCAGAATTTGTCATGGAAAAAAACAGATGGGGCAAAGTCAGGTGCCCTCTGGGGATACTTCTCAGTGTTGCTCAAGGAAAAGGAGAGGACATGGTTAGCAACAGGAGGTGGTTACTCTACACCTTAGAGGAGCCCTGAGGATGATCCACAGATGCACATGCATGACACCCCAAAGGTTGGTAATAATTATTAGAAGAGGCAAATAGGCATAGTGACAGAAGTGTAACATATAACTGTAAGTCTACAGGAAAAGTCTCTGCGCATTTAAGGGAGGGATTTATGTTTTAAGGAGACATATCCCCAAATGTTTTCCCACAATAAAACAGACAGACAGAAGTTTTCTCCATGGCTGGGTCTTGGGCCTGGTCCAGATCCTGAGTTAGACAAAGTGAGTGCAGAAATTGAAAAGATGTATTGATATTCAGACCTTTTTTTTAATGAATAGAATATACGTGTACATGTTTTATCACAAAGGTGAAATAAATTGTCAGAAAAAAATGTTTTCTTTCTTGTTTATTTTTTACAGCAGCAACTGTTATTGTTCTGAAGTGGCTGCCTTTCCTCAAGTAATATCCTCTTTGTAGATCTTTGTCTCATAGGTAAAGAAAACCTTCCTGTTCAAAGGAAATCAACTAAAGCCCTTTTAAAGGTCAACAGTATGTCTTTTGTAAACTTGAGATATATCAATAACTCACAGATAAGCAAGGCTGATTTATCCGCCTCTGTTAAATTCCCCCAGGAAGCATAGTCACCGTTTGTTTTCTGAAGTCAGAATGCTTGTAGTTTAGAATGAAGTCAGAATGTTTAATCTTCCTGCATGAAGACTGAATGTGTCACGATTCCTTTAACTGATTTTATAAATGCTTTCTTTGAAGGCATTTTTTTTATCCTTGAACTATCATGTAAGGCTTTGTCTTGTAAAAAAATATTACAATAACTATTTGATCACAACAGTCCGAATGCAAAGCAGACTCCTAGTTAAACTTGCAGAATCCATTGAGTTTAGTTTCTGTTTAGCACAATTCAGGACGGTGCTGGAGCCTACCCAAACAGGGATGTGAGGCAGGTGGAACACAAACCAAGATAGGAAGCCCATCCATTGTAGGATCCAGTCATGAACATATCTGTAATCAGCATATCATGCATGTCTTTATAGTATGGGGATAAAAACCCAAGAGATGCCACAGAACCATGTGGAGATTGACTAGGATTTGACACTGACCTTTGGATCTGTGAGGCACTACCTTGGTACTTTGTTATAGAATTACATTAAAATGGAGACAACACATGGCAGGAGAAGGGGGGAAAGGGTGTCCTCATACTACTTTGAGGTCATTCTTGGAGCTTTCTTATTGTTTTTACAATGATAAAAAGATCTTAGACAGTCTTATTTGTGACGTGGTAGATTGTCCTTGAAGTTGTGGATAGTGATCAATTTTTTTTTTCTCCATTGTACATCAACCTGACATGACAGCATCTAAATGAAAATGTAATTACAGAAACAGTATTCCACTGTCTTACACCATCAATGCTCTGCTTACCTTGTTAGATGCTCTTGTGCGGTGCTAAAGGAGTGCATTTAAAAAAAGAAATGAAATATGTAAGGATGTATTGAAATCAACGTTTAAAAATTCTTGCTTTTATACGAAAATTCTTTCATTCAGATTCCCTTCCTTCAACAGTGGGACTTAGCAGCATCAGGCACAAGACAGGAACCATAGCAGTAGCAACAACATTTATTTAAACAGGTCATTTTCATGCCAAAGGCTTTACAAAAAAAAAAAAAAAAAGAAAAGAAAAATTGCAATTAGAAACAAAAAAATAAATAAATAAAAATGAAAGATTCCCTAACATAATTAGGCATAAATGAAGGCACTATTGACACTGTTATTGCTGTTATTGTTGATAACAGAGAACATTCATTTATACTGTGCTAATTTAAAGTCGCCATTCCATGTCTCTTCCATGTCTTTTTTTTATGGAAGAACTAGAGACATGGGGAGAACATGCCAAATTTCCGCAGACAGTGACTGGACTTCGGTTTAAACTTAGTACTCTGCAGCTCTGAAGTAACAAAACTAACTGTTCTACCAGTGTGATAATATTCAATCAAAGAACTAACATGGGAAAGTGAAAACTAAAATTGAAAGGATGAATCAGCATAAGTTTGGGATATTTATAAAAATGGTTTACTTTGCGAGGACAAAGTATATAATAAGCAAGAATAGTTGTATTAAATATTTGAAATAGTATAATGTGTGCTTCAATTAATATGTTTAAAGTCTAAATACTCTTGATTGTAATAAAAACTTGTAATTTTTCACCCTCTGATAGAGGTCCATAGAGAGCAAGATCCCTAGTAAGATCCCTAGCAAGATCCCTCACTCTCCTACTGAAGTCTGTGAGGAATTCCTCCACTTTTTCTGTAACAAAATTAAAGATCTAAATAATTCAACTAACATAAATACATCATCTGTTTATAACTCTCCCTGTTTTCCCACTCCATCCAGCTCCTTCTCTAAGTTCTCACCAGTCACATCTGTGTTTCTTAATAACCTGCTTTGTAAGATGAGGCCGACTACTTGTGTACTGGACCCCATCCCCAGCACACTACTTAAATCCTTTCATGCCATAATCCCGACTGTTAGAACAATAATAAACTCATCCCTTGACACTGGCTCCGTGCCGCTCACTTTTAAAATTGCTTCTGTAACCCCAATGTTAAAAAAGTCTGGTCTTGATGCTGACAATCTTAACAATTTCCGGCCTATTTCCCACTTACCTTTTTTGGTCTAAAGTTCTTGATCATGTTGTAGCTTCCCAACTCACCAATTACTTAACCTCTAATAACTTGATGGAACCCTTTCAGTCTGGTTTCAAGGCGCGGCACAGCTGTGAAACTGCTCTGCTACGGGTAACCAATGATTTGCTTATGGCAGCAGACTCTGGACAAACCAGCATATTAATTCTGTTAGACCTCACTGCAGCGTTTGACACTGTCAGACATGACATTCTACTGTCCAAAATGGAGAACATGCTGGGTATCTCTGGCACTGCCCTCCAGTGGTTCAAGTCCTATCTGACTGATAGGCAAGAGTTTGTTAGTCTTGGCAACAGCAGATCCAGCTCAGCGCCAGTCACGCAAGGAGTTCCTCAGGGCTCTGTCCTCGGCCCTCTTCTCTTCTGTATTTATACGCTTCCCCTTGGCCATATTATTCGTAGCTTTGGACTGGGTTATCATTTTTATGCCGATGATACTCAACTTTATTTCAATGTTAAAAGTGGAACTTCATCAGAGCTTTCTCAGCTTACAACCTGCCTCAGTGAAATTAATACCTGGATGGAGCGGAACTCTTTAAAAGTAAATTGCAACAAAACTGAACTCCTGCAAATTGGGACTAAAGTGCAACTTAATAAAATGAGCTCCTTCCCAGTCCATCTTGACGGTGATCTCATCAGACCTGCCTCTACTGCAAAGAATATTGGTGTCATTTTTGATTCCTCCCTTTCTTATTCCGCCCACATAAATCACATTAAGAAACTTTCTTACTTTCACCTCCATAACATATCATGTGTTCGCTCCTTCCTCTCCTTTTTTAATGCTGAGAAATCACATCCATGCTTTTATTACATCTCGCATCGATTATTGTAATTCCCTACTGGCAGGTTCCCCTTCTAATCTTATATCACAGCTCCAGTTTATTCAAAACTCGGCTGCAAGAGTCCTTACACAGACCAGCAGCAGCGAGCACATCACACCCATCCTGCTCTGTCTCCACTGACTCCCTGTGTCTTACAGAATCGAATATAAAATCCTACTAATAACCTACAAAGCCTTAAATGACCTTGCACCAAACTACATCAGTGACCTTCTCCATCACTATGTGCCTGTCCGCCCACTAAGATCCTCTGATTCTGGCAATCTTGTTGTGCCCCACACTAATCTACACTCTATGGGTGACAGGGCCTTCAGCTGTATAGCGCCCAGACTCTGGAATGACTTACCGAAATTAATCAGGTCAGCTGACTCCATGAATTCATTTAAAAAACAACTCAAAATTCATCTGTTCAGAAAAGCTTTTAGCTCTACTTGACTTTATTACCCCTTTCAGTTTACCTCTATGTCAAGTTGCTAATGTAACCTCTGTGTGTGTGTGTGTTGACCATCAATTATGTTGTCTGTTAGGCTTTTTCTCTGAATTTACTGTCTTAATCTTCTTTATTTATTTATCTGGTTTGTACAATGCTGTATACTGTATACCCTGCCGTTCTTTCTTAAACTCTGTGAAGTGCCTTGAGCATGGGAAAGGCGCTATATAAAGAAAATGTATTATTATTATTATTAGTAAAAGATCAAAAATCAAAGACATGATTCATTGAACTCATCTGTGAAATAGTCTAAAACAACACCCCGCATGCTTATGTTTACAATTTCTCATTTTTAATCCTTAACCTTCTAAGAGGCCTAGGAACAATAGTAAAGATTCTAATATCAAAAATTTTATCTGCATTCAGCAAACTCTAAATTAAATAAAACAAAACTCAATCTGCTTAGATCCAAATGCTTTTTAAGTTTTGTGAAAAGGAGAAACTGCAACCCCAAATATCCCATTAGGGGTGAATCCCTGGTGTCAGATGATTTGGCATGCACAGCTTCAAGTACTTCTGATCGTTTTTGCTGAAGAAACCTATTGGTTTACTCTTTAATATAAGAGTGAAATTTCCTGCACAAAATATGGGAAAAATGTTCTAATAGTTTTTCTTTGTGTCTTGAGAGCCATAAATAGGGGTGGACCCCAAAAAACTGACATCTTGCATAACTATACATTGTGGCGCATAGAATATTGTATGTTGGGGCTTTTTCGTACCATGGAGTCAGTAGGTGCCGAACTAAAAAAACTGAAGTGATTTTTAAAGCGTTCATATATAATTCTTATGAACACAAAACTAAAAATCAAAGAACCAAAACATTATTTGAATGTCTTAGTCTGCTTACCTGTTATGCAGTTACACAATAATAGCACCAGCCTTATGTGATGGTGTGGGTAGGCTCCATGCTCCTTCTTCTGTTTGGAAGCCTTTTCGATAGTCATAACCGAAATGAGCTGTGCAAATGAGGACACACACTTGCAGCAAAGGGTAGGTGCAAAAAGCAAATTAGTGCTTTTATTAAAAACCATAAAAAATCCAAAAAGTATTCAAAAAAAGTGCTTCAAATTTATCATCTTAAATAAACAGTCCAATAAAATGACAGTGCAAATCTTAAAATCAATCCATAAATAATCCTTTAAAAACAAAGTTAAAATTCAAGAGACAGTTCCTTTAAAAACTCGCAAGCCTCAGTGCTTTCCTCTCAAATCTGGGTCTCCTGTACTTATCCTGTCCAGACCTTACAGTAACAGGAGACACCTGCCAACAGGTGCAGTCAACCATTATATCCAGGCTTGGATCCCCATTGCTGGGCCCTTGGCAACTGTGAGGCGTCGCGCCAAGCCGCACACGTATCCTGCTGCCTATTCCTCAGCGTCTGCAGGAGTCACTGCATGTTGGGCCGCTCCTACCCCCTGCCAATTGCTCAATTGGACCACCCCTTCTTTAGCCCCAGGTTCCTTGCCTTAAGGCTCTGCTCCCAACCACCTGCCTCCATTCTCAAAAACCTGGGCTTTCCCAGTCCTCTTTCTTTCTTTCTTTCTTTCTTTCTTTCTTTCTTTCTTTCTTTCTTTCTTTCTTTCTTTCTTTCTTTCTTTCTTTCTTTCTTTCTTTCTTTCTTTCTTTCTTTCTTTCTTTCTTTCTTTCTTTCTTTCTTTCTTTCTTTTTCTTTGTCTTTCCCTCAGTCTGTTCTGTGTTCTTTCCTCCACCATCTCTGCTCTGAAGGCACCTTTTATTGCCTTGATCAGGCATACAGTAGGTGTAAGTTGGTGCTCCCTCTATGGCACAAACGAGACACATGACTGATGCTCGCATTCGCACATGTATGCATGTTTAGCCAGTAACCTCAACCATTCCTGGAACGGAGTGCTGTTGAACACACCCGCACCTGATTCCAAACCTGTATGACCTAGGGCAGCTGTGCGCAACCTGCGGCCGTACGGCCGCATGCGGCCGTGGGCAAGGACTTTGGCGGCCATGGACGTGTATATTAAAGTGTACGTAATGGCGGCCGTGCAGTTGTAGGGTCTCTGGACTCCAGCGAGTAAGGGGTCTCAACGCCGCGGAATCTTTGTCGGCCGGGTCGGTATGGTGACGCCGAAAGCCGATTTGGACTCTGGGGTCTCTAGACTCCTGCAAGTGTAGAATCTCAAACACCGCAGAACCTTCCTTAGCCGGGTCGGTATGTTGACCAAAATGTTGCCCTTTATATATTCATCGAGGCCTAGGGACTCTCGAGCTTACTCCGCATTTCCTGGGAGAAATGGGGTGAGATGGTGCAGCGTGGATAAACAAATGGAAGTAGCATTCGATGTAGTACCGAACCCGATTGGTAGACAGCAATCTAGAGTCTGGAATACGGCTAATGGTCTCCAGCGAGTCCCCTGACTTTGCAAGTCTGTCTGCAAACATGCAAGAGCAAGGAAGCCATTAATGGCGATGTTTTCCAAACTTCCTGAAACAATTGCTGTAAAGGTTTTTTGTCCTATATGACGTTTCGTAGACATTTTTTTACATATGTAGACCAGTAAATTGAATATTGTCAGATATATCATACTCTGTTTTAATGTGTACAGTAATCCCTCCTCCATCGCGGGGGTTGCGTTCCAGAGCCACCCGCGAAATAAGAAAATCTGCGAAGTAGAAACCATATGTTTATATGGTTATTTTTATATTGTCATGCTTGGGTCACAGATTTGCGCAGAAACACAGGAGGTTGTAGAGAGACAGGAACGTTATTCAAACATTGCAAACAAACATTTGTCTCTTTTTCAAAAGTTTAAACTGTGCTCCATGACAAGACAGAGATGACAGTTCAGTCTCACAATTAAAAGAATGCAAACATATCTTCCTCTTCAAAGGAGCAAATAAATCAATAGGGCTGTTTGCTTTTAAGTATGCGAAGCACCGCGGCACAAAGCTGTTGAAGGCGGCAGCTCACACCCCCTCCGTCAGGAGCAGGAAGAGACAGAGAGAGAGGAGACAGATAAAAAAATCAATACGTGCCCTTTGAGCTTTTAAGTATGCGAAGCACCGTGCAGCATACTTAAAAGCTGCACACAGATGGTAGCAAAGTGAAGATAATCTTTCAGCATTTTTAGACGAGCGTCCGTATCGTCTAGGTGTGCGAACAGCCCCCCTGCTTACATCCCCAACGTCAGGATCACAGATAGTCAGCACAAGAGAGAGAGAAAGAAAAGTAAGTTGGGTAGCTTCTCAGCCATCTGCCAATAGCGTCCCTTGTATGAAATCAACTGGGCAAACCAACTGAGGAAGCATGTACCAGAAATTAAAAGACCCATTGTCCTCAAAAACCCGCGAAGCAGCAAAAAATCCGCGATATATATTTAAATATGCTTACATATAAAATCCGCGATGGAGTGAAGCCGCGAAGGGCGAAGCGCGATATAGCGAGGGATTACTGTAATCTGTAAATTTTTACATAAATCATAAAACATTATTAAGTTTACTTGGACTTACTGGCGGCCGTTATTAAAGTAAAAAGTCTGTAGTGCGGCCGTTATTAAAGTAAAAAGTCTGTAGTGCGGCCGTCAATAGCGGAAAGGTTGCGCATGCCTGACCTAGGGTGTGATTATTTATTTAAAACTAGCCCGGTGCCACAGACCACTTATCACACCGTACCTACACAATGTCTCACTCAAATCTGAAGCCAGCAACCCAGCTTAGTGTTAGTGTTATGTTCTCTGACCATTCTTGCTACTGAAGCTTTATTGTAGAATTGCTTGATTTAGTGGACTATGACTTAAACACTCCAATTAACAGTTTCATCCTACTCATAAATGTTTAATGTATTCACCTACATACTATTAGGCAAAATTACCCAGAGGTATTGAGGACTACCTTAAGTCAGTAAAGTCACCATGTGTTAAATTAACACACTGAAGTGTTTATAGGGGTCCATAAATACTTAAAATATTAAATTAAAACTTTCAGTTTTACTATGTAGCCATAATGTGCTTGTACAAGGGCATGTGAAGTTCAATGGCATATAATGTGCCCAGCAATATTATTTTAATTTGTGTCATGTAAATAAGGATATTTTCTTTTAAAAATAACTCTGATGGTTTTCAGCAGGAGGTAATTGAGACCTTGTGGTAGGCAATGTGACCGCAGTATGTAACTGCTAAGAAGCAACCTGCTCTAAAGTGTAACTACATCATGTACAGTAATTATGCGATTTGGAGTATCAAACAGTCCTTTTGTGTGTTTTAAAGGGATGTTTAAATTTTCATGAATAGGAGCAGCCAGCAGGAAATGAGATATTAAGGCTCCTTAATTTCATTAAATGTGCAGAAACCTCATCGGCTGACCTCTTTTGAATATCACTAAACTGCTGGAGACAAATTTTACAACTTTGGAGCTGTTGGGTAGAAGATTATTTTTATGCTGGAGGCAGATATGAACTGCTTCTGATAGTTTTCTGGATTGGGTGACCAGGCGTTTACATTGCAGCAGACTTCTGCAACCTTTCTTGTGTAGGAATTCCATGCAGAAAATATTTAAGATCAACCCAAAATAAACTGCTAATTAAGACAGAAGATATTGTGAACCTATTTTAATACTGTACAGGAGTTATTTCAAACATTCATTTTTTCATGTGCTACTAATCTGATTTCAGGGTTGCATGGGATCATAGCCTATCATGATAGCACTGTGGGCACCATAGGAACCCAACATGGATTGTGTATCAGACATTTATTACTTGCCTAGCTGTTAAAACAATTATCACCTCACAGCAGGTGGATTCTAGTTTGATTCCTTCCTGAGGTGTTTTATTTATGGAGCTCTTTTGATCTCCACATGTCCTGCATGGATTTCCTGGTATCGTTGAAAGACATGTTATTAGGCTAATTACCATAGTAATTTTAAATTGCTGTGCTGTGAAGGAGTATGAAGGAGTGTGCCCTGTGACAGACTGGTGGTCTATCTGGGACTGATTCCAGCCTTGTGTCCATTACTGCAAAGTGTAATGGAGAAACGTAGTTCAGCAAAACGAAGAATGAATAGGTGTTTAATTACAACATTACGGAATATCTTGTTAGAAACATTTTATTCTTGATAATTCTTTAGACATCAAATACAGCTCAGATCTTTAACACTTTAAAATCTTAATAAATGAAAGTAGTAAATAGTCAGTATGACTGAACCTTAAGATTTTTATATGCATCTGTCAATTCAGCTATTTTCTGCACTTGCTTCGAGGGCTATGAGAGACCAGAGAATATTCAGCAGTACCAAAACCAAGGACTCTGCCCTGGGAATGGGACATTAGTATGAGCGTTAAAATAACATATTAATATGTTAATATAGGCCAAAAAAGTAAAAATGCTTTTATCTCACCATGGTATTCACGTTCTCAGTGTAGATTGAAAATGTGGTTAGATTACCTATGACATACAAAACCAAGGCCAGAGAATCCTTATGCAGAGCAAAGTATTGTGTAATGTGATACAGCTCGCAACCCTTACTTCATCATTATACCTCCAATACCGTCTTGTGTCAGCCAAGTATTTTACCACTTCACTGACACACACCATGATGTCCAATTTCAAGAGATCAAAACCCATTTACCCCCCTGACTCAATTCTCTATTAGCCTGCAGCTGTGTTTCAAAGGTAATGCATCATAATCTGGAAAGGTGGGGAGAGCTCATTCACCAGCAAGCAGCTGCTGTTTTGAATCTTGCTTAATACCTTTTACTATACATCTCTGTAGAAATGGTGACATACCAATTAGCACTGCTGCCGTACATCTTCAAAGACCTGAGTTCAATTTTTGGTTCTGTCACTTTCTGTGGGGAGGGTTGATGTTCTGCCTGTGCCTGCATAGATTTCCTAAACATAATATGATTTAATCTCGTGCCCTGAATATGTGCACATTATTAGCAACTCTGAATCAACACTGTACAAGAGAGTTTGGGCATGTACACAAGTGTCATTTCTCATGTCAGTGGTCACCTGATACAAGAATGACCCCCATCAGGGTTGTAAGGTTGCAACATACCTTCAGACAGGTTACATTTGAAAATTCTGGGCTCACATTCATTTCCTTCTCGGGTTATCATTTGCATTCCTCATTATTTATTGGATGTCAGACAATTTCAGAATGAAGTGCTACGTGATCAATTATTTAATCCTGTCACAAGTCTTCAAAAGACATTCAAATAATATTTTGGCACTAATACAATTATCAAGAAATATGAACTTAAACATGAGGAGAAACATTCGGGCATTCTGGTGTAGCACTCTAACCTGGGGTGCTGTCTTTTCAGAATCATGACTTCAATGCTAAATCAGCTCTTTAAGAACACTACAGTAGACCTGGTACAACAGTTTTCACAGGTGATTCATAGAATCCTCCATAGGCAACAATGATGGAATCTCCCAAGAGTTTAGTTGACAATAAAGTAATGCAAATGGCCTTAGACCTTTAGAGTGTTTTTTTTTTTTTTGCTTGAGGTTACAGGTCTCAAAAATCTAATAGAGATGTTTTCAAAAAGATTTTCTGGTGTTGCTGATGTTTGTGTTGATCTGTGATTTCCTTCTGGAAAATTTGTCCAATAAGGGATGGAAAGTGGCCCGCTACTTCCAGAGTGTTTTCAGGGATGGAGATTACTTAGTGCATAGTGACCTAGCCAGGGATATACTGAGCACTTTGGTGAAATGGCATCACATCCTGGGCTTATTCTTTCCTTCCGGTTTGAAACTAGCAAGTTGAACTCGATCTCAGGATATATGTAGACACAATTAGTCTCACTTTACTACAGTTAGATTTTACTAAGATTGTGTATGTGTGTGTGTGTGTGTGTGTGTGTTAGCCTGGGCAGCATGGTGTTGAAGTGCCTTGCTACCTCCCAGCTTCAGACTGAGAGGGGATTGGTGTGCATGACTGTGCCCTACTATTGACTGTTTCCCCCTCCCAACATCAGTGTTTCCCTCTCTGGTATCATGAGATTAACCATGTCAGAAAAAGGATGTTGCCGCCAGCTTGGAATAAGTTAGTCATAAAAATAATCAACAGATACATGGCAACAGATACATGTCTGGACTCCATGTGTTTAGCATATACACTACAACTATAGTTGTTACAGTACTGAACATAAGAAGGGGAAACTGTTTTGTACCCTGTTTACATAATCTGTGTTTTATGCACATGTTAAGTTTCAGTTACACTTATCATTAATCACAATTACTACTAAGGTTTTAGTCATGCTTGACCATACACTTAAATTAAATGAAAATTAAAATGAAATGTAAAAAGACAATTAATAAAGCACAAATTGCATAAAATGTACATAATGGCATTTTCTACAAGATTAAGAATACAGCATAAAGTACAACAATAAACAATAAAAGTTTATAATAAGTAGAAGGCGCCATGAGGACAGGTTAGTGGAGGTAAGCTAACTAACTCTCAACTGACAGACAGTACTATTAATCGATCAGCATGGACTGCAGCTTTTATGAGGGACATTCAAAAAGTTTCTGTATTTTTATATTTTCGTTGGAAACGGTGAAGACGGGAGGAGCAGTAATTGGTCATGTCTGAGAGCTTTGTTGGGCTGAATGGCCTGTTCACAACTAGATTGTTCTAATGTTCTAATAAACTCTTGGGAATGACTCTAAGGCCCATAATATTTAATTTGCAAACATTGGTTCATATGCTGATCCCATTCCTCCATCAATTCATTCTCAAATATGCTTTTCTTTTTTACCATATGGAGATAAGTGCAAAGCAGGATTAAAGATTTTACTGGTACTCTAGGAATTATAAACACGAGAAAAACAAAGATGGATGATAAAAACAAGTCAGACTTCAATTGAAAAATGTTTCTCTTTTTTGTTTTTGAGTGTTAAATTTTTGAAATTAGGTTACAAATGGAAATATTTGTTAGATTGAAATTTGTTTCAGTTCTAACAGTCAAAATAGAAATTGTAAAGGATATTATTGATTGCAGGGTTATAAATAATTAATTCACTGAGAACTTCAGAGGAAGAAACATATTCAAGGGCAATAAATCTAACAGGGATAATTAATTTTTATTAATATTACATTATAAAATTTATTGTCATTGTATGATTGAATGTGTGAAAATAATTTACACTTCCCTCTAAATTTAAAATGTATAGTAGAGCAAAGCAGCACCTAGAAATAGGTGCAGTGGTAAATAGCGTCAAATAATGTCACCCCTTGCCATTAAAAGCCTGAACAGTCCCTCACCTTACGTTCGACTGGCATGGGGGTTATTTGCTGTTATTCAGTAGAAAGGATCAAAGCAAACTTTAAGGCTCGGGTTGCTGAGTTAGGTGATCTTGGAACAATGAGGAGCCATGAGTCCACTACATAAGACAGAAATCGAGCTTCAGGATGATGCCATTCCCTCATACTGCACACTCGTTTACACAGAGGAGACAATTTTGAGCCTGTGTTTTTCTTGGCAGCATGTCTTTAGAGTATTTTATATTTACTATACTGTATATGTAACACACCATGGCTACAATAAAATAAAATTAAAATAATTGCAATATTAAATCTGAGTGTAGAGTACTCAGAAAGTATTCAGACCCTTTCAATTTCTGAAGATTTTACTGTGTTATAGTTTTGATTTTAAATGGACAAAATTTGCCATTTTTGCCCATCAGTCCACACTCAATAACCTATATAATCATAAAGTGAAAATATCGTTTCAGAAAGGTTTGTAAGGTGTATTAAAAATCAAAAACTGAGATCTCTCATTCATATGGGCATTTAGACCCTTTGCTCTGGCATACTAAATTGTGGTTAGGTGCATCCTGTTTGCTTTAAGTATATTTAAGCTGCGTCTAGAATTTGATTGGTGTCCACCTCTAGCAAAATGACTTGATTGAACATTGTTTAAACAGAAACACATCTGTGTATAGAAGGTCCTATAATCCATGCTGCAAGTCAGGAGAAAAACCAAACCATGAAGTCCAAGGGACTTTCTATACACCTCCATGATGAAAATCATGGAAATGGTATAAAATTATTTTTAAAGTTTTGATTGTTACCAGGAGCAGAGTGTGTCAACAATTATGAAATGGAAGAAATTTGAAACCACATGGACATCTCCTACAGTTGGTCATCTGGCCAAATTGAGCGAGAGGACAAGAATGGCCTTGCAGGAAGGTAACCAAGTACCCAATAGTCACTCTAACAGAGCTCTGTTGAGATTGGAGAACCTGTCACATGGACAACCATCTCAGCAGCACTCCATCAGTCAGGCGCTTATGGTAGAAGGACTAGATAGAGGCAAGGCATTTGCCAGTTTAAAGGACTTTGGGGGCATGAAAAAAAAAAGATTCTCTGATCTGATGAGACAAAAATTGAACTATTTAGGTAGAACTCCAAGCACAATGTCTGGTGAAAGCCAGGAACTGCTCATCACCTGCCTGTTACCATTCCTTCAGTGAAGTGTATTGGTGACAGCATCATGCTATGGGGGTGCTTTTCAATGACAGGGACGGGAAGACTGGTCAGAATTGAGTGCATACAACCTCAGACTGGGGTGACAGTTCATGTTTCAGCCCAGCAGTGTCCCGAAGCATACAGCCAAGAAAATTCCGGAGTGGCTTTGGGATACTGTATGTCTCTGACTGTCCTTGCCTGACCCAGCTAAAACCCAGACATAATCCCATAGAACATCTGTGGAGAGACCTGACGATGGCAGTTTACAGGTGCTTGCCATCCAGTTCAACTGAGCTTGAGAGAATCTGCTGAAAGAAATGGGATGAACTGCCAAATCCAGTTTATCTTGGGGTGAAACAAATAGTGACTAAGAAATAAGTATAAAAGTATTTCACAAAGTAGTGATGAGTGGTTTATCATTGCAAGGCAAGCATGATGCTGTTTCAATGACACATTTCACTTAACTTTCTGTCTCTCTTGTGTTTTAACCATGTTAACTAGCTTGTAGGCAATTTCCAGAAAGAAGCTTGTTGTGTTATTCTCACCCACAATCTGCAATGTGGCCCTTTTAGTTATTGGGACATAACATTTTCCACATCATGTTTCTGATACTGCGGTGGGTTGGCACCCTGCCCAGGATTGGTTCCTGCCTTGTGCCCTGTGTTGGCTGGGATTGGCTCCAGCAGACCCCCGTGACCCTGTGTTTGGATTCAGCGGGTTGGAAAATGGATGGATGGATGGATGTTTCTGATATTTGCAACCAATGACCAATGCTGTTCTTATTATTCTCTTCCCAGGAGACAAGTAAATGGTTACTGATACTCAGCTCCTGGATATCAATGTGTGTTCCGCCTGGTATTGACTTCAATTGTTTCCCATCACCTGGACCTTTCCTAACCTCACAATGTGAACTTGATTCAATTACAAGGTCTATGTGGTGGGACAGAAGGAACCTAAAATATCTGTTTAGGTGTTTAAAGAGCTTTTAAAGAAAACTGTTCAAAAATGCATATATAAGAACCAAACAATAAATCATAATCAAGGAGAAAAAAATCTTAAAAATTATAATAGCAGTGATTTGCTGCTTAATTTATATTCAACTGAAAAGTTGATAGATATCAAAATTATACTACCTTAACTAGTGATACATTGTTCAAATGGGAAAATACCACATTTTTAATATTCATGTTTTTAAGTTAAATTTGAAAATTAATTGCAGATGCTGTAGGTCATATGATTACAGGAAAACATCTCTCTGAAGTTGTTGACATTTCATCCCCCAGAGTAGCACAAAGCAATTCAGCACTTGAATGATAGATTTTACTTCTTAATGCTGTGTATCTCTTGCTCTTGAAATGGCTTTTGTAGTAGATCTCACCTAGCCTCATTAGACCTCCCTCAGACAGGTCTGCAAAGGCGAGAAAAGTTGAAAGTGCGGGGTAAACTATTGAAAATATGAATTCATTGCACTTCAGAGTAGCAGCCACTGTAGTAAGATGGTAATACACACAAAAGGTGAGTAGTTGGGGAAACCCATTAGCATGATGAAAAGGAAACTGTAAATATAGTCAAATTTAAAAAGCTGATATTAAGTCACAATGTCAATTTAAAATTCATGTTGCAGGGAACTTAAGAGAGCGTTTTCCACCTTCCATTTTTTTTTCAGTTTCCCAGTTTCAAGGTTAGATGCTTAGAGGTTTAAATCTGCACTCACTATTTTCTCCTGGATAAATACTGTCCAATTTCAGTCCTTTGAAGCTCTTATGCCACACAAAAAAAACTAGTTCAGTGTTCATTTCTGACTCACCATGTAACTCTAAGATAGGAATTTATTTCTACCTGTGCTCCACATGTCAAGGGGTAAAAAAACAAAAACAAAATAAGAAATGTACTTTACCCTGAATGTTTAAACCGCCTTAAATAGATGAGTTAAACAACCATGCAACAATTATAATGATAACAAGAATTTCATAAAAATCTC
The DNA here is from genome assembly GCF_900747795.2 of Erpetoichthys calabaricus. Lineage (NCBI taxonomy): Eukaryota > Metazoa > Chordata > Cladistia > Polypteriformes > Polypteridae > Erpetoichthys > Erpetoichthys calabaricus. The sequence continues at coordinate 65,181,145 of NC_041397.2, read as the reverse complement.
CTTCTCTATTATTACTACAAAACTTAACATTTTCATACTAAATTTTGCTCTGAATTGCTCTGTATTTTTTATATTTCCATTATAGTTCACCTCCAGTTTCTTTGTTTAGTGAATAACGCTCTTAGAACCTCATAGAATTTCATTTTTATATTTTATGTTCTTCTTCAGCTAACTTTTGGCCTTTGTCATTTCACTATTGCCCTCACATTCATAATCTTTGCTGGATTTTGTCATTTATATGTGTTAAACAACTGCTGTTATAGTTCTGAGAGGGCTTCCCCCTCGACTTTAGCTTATTTTCTTTCTTTTTGTTAATTCTGTTACAAATTATTTTGTTATTTATACTGTTGTACTTGATTGTCTTTCATTTAATGTTTTCTTGTTTGTTAATCAGTTTGCATTTTATTTTTGTTCTTTTTAAATGTCAGTTCTGTTAGTTATTTAATTTGTGTCTTTTATGTTGAGCCCAATAGGGGAGGAGGCTCCTGACATGAAATCTGTGGGGTCCTTTCAGTCTTTATAAACGTCTCAGTGGCTTTGGTCCGTACAGGAAAAGCTCTGAAGCATTTGCCATATTGGAGAAGTTCAAATAGACTGTGTTATGGCTGAGTGGAATCCATGCAGATGCTCGTGTCTTCCCTTAGGCAGCATGTGCCATAAATGTCATCCAGGGCTGGAAGCTGTATCCCGATAATCCTCTGCGCTCTCAACACAACCCGCCATAGAGCTTTGCTATGCAGCTATGATACCACACCTTCATACAATGGGTTAAAAACAGTCTGAGTAGTGCATTGAGGGTAACAGCGCTAAAACAGCTGTGATATTTGGAATAGTTTGTTCATTCCGTGCATTATTGTTACAGAATGATTACAAACAATTGAATTAAATTTGTAAACAATATGAAATAATTTCATTTTCATGGTTTATGCTCACAATACATGTTGAGTCATCACTCCCCACCTACACAAGAGGGCACCACTCAGCACCTGGAGTATTGGACTCACACACAACAAAAGACTTTCTATGTAGTGTTAGTTAAAAGAAAATAACCCCACATTAGTGTTAGGATTTTCTAGTATTGAACAGTTTTTTGCTGACTAGAATTTTTTGTTTTGGGCTACACACCAAAATAGCTTTCTTCTTCTTCTTTTGACCATTGCCTGTCTTTATACCTCAATATTGCCTCACCCTTCTGTGATTAATTTAATGTTTGCTGCTATCCATTTCTCCTTAGTTTTATTCTTAACAATTGGCAGCTTACTCTTGCCTGTGTCTATCATGAGCCAACAATGGGCAGAACCTTATCCACCTGCCATACACTGTAAAAAATAACGCGTTAAAAATACTTAAAAAAGATAAGGCAACAAATTACAAGCAATATTTTTGAGTAGATTTAATATACTGCACTATTAAGAAAAGCTTAATTTATTAATTTACTCAAATTTACTTAAAATAAATGAGTTTGATTAAATATAATCAATGGTTTATTTTACTCCGATTTTCATTAGAATTACAGTACTCAAACAAAATGAGTAATAATGCAACGCTGGACAGTAATGACTGTATAAGAAATACATGCTAAAATTCCACATATCTATTTATTTGAACATACACAGACAGTCACAACAATGGAGTTATATTTACAAAGGAAAATTAAATCAAATGTCGGAGGATAATTTTTACTGAATTACTGACATTCAAATGTCAATGAAAATTTTCTTTTCTTTTTTTAAACTTTCTTCAAAAAGTATATGTCAATCAAATAATGTCCCAGGAATGAGTGGTAAACGGGAAGGAAAGGTAGAGAGTGAAAGAGTGAAATCCCCTGGCAGATTGCGCTCTTCAAACACGTCCTGCATTTACGCCAACATATCCGCTTAAATGAATGGCCGCCTTTTCCACTACTTTTCAGTGTGCGATAGCGAAAATCCAGAAATAAATAGGATGTAGGAAATCAAACATCGCTAAATAAATCACAGTATTAAAAATTAACTAGAAAATACATGACCTATGTAGAACACGAATTAAATAAGAGGTCAAATAATACCGTGATGGTTAGGCAAATGTCTTTTTATGTTGTTTACAGGTCATGGTTTAGGACAAACGCCATAACGTTCTCAAACTTATCTCAAAGTGTCATTTTCTTTTTCTGTGTAAAATAAAAGTTTTAAACGATAAAAAAATATGAACATACGTAACTATCTGAGAAATGTGCTTGCTTTTTAAAGCAAACCAACGAGGTAGGTTGTTAGAAAGACGCTATCTTGCCTGCCATGTTTCCCACATGAAGGGAAAGGTTTCGTGAAAACATCAAATGCTTACGACTGTAACTACGAAATGAAATACTAGTTATTATTCATTAAAAAATGAATATGCTTTATACTTACACATTCGTAGTAAAAGAGCTCTTATTATGGATAAGCGTTACAGCGGAATGCGTTGTTGTTGTAAAGACCAAGAAATCGATGTGAGAGGAAGTGCTGTGTCATTAAATTTAACTTAACTTAAATGTGTTCAGTTCACACTGTAGTGTTTTTTTTAACTTCGAATAAGTTATAAAAAATGTTTGCATTTTAAGAAAAATAATAAGTTAACATTATTCTTAATTTTTTTATTGAATTTTTATAGAATTAAATAATCGATAAAAAGGATAAAACCCATTTTTATTAATTAAAGTAATGATTATTTTGGGTATAGTTAGCTATTTTTTATTGTTATTTTTCACACATGCAAGATTTATTTTTTACAGTGTAGATACATCTCATCATCAATGTACCAGAAAGGTAATACTATCTGTCACTCACTTAAACGTTCACATAATATCGGAGCCCCTACTGTCAGGAATTTCCTCTCTTCAAAAAGCACATTTTTGTCCTGCCCAGCACTATAGAGTTATCAGTTTAACTGTCCAGTTTTCAAAATAGCTGGGCACCTCTAGCTCTGGGTTTGATGTCCCTAGACACTGTGCATCTCCTACCTCGTGGGTATATTGTACCTCATAATGCCAAGGTTTGTTTACCTCTGTATTCTGCAGTCTCCTGTCCTGCCACTTTTAGGGTGCATATTATCTTCCTGAAAGACATATAAGTGATTTTCTCCAGCAGTCTATTGGAACACAAGTCAGCAATCTTCTCTGCAAGTTCTCTGTGTCTGATCTCAAGACAATGTACATCTTTTAACTTTGAAAGCAAATAAGGCACTTTCAAACTACAGTCTATAGTTTCAATGTTGTTATTGCACACAGTTATTTGACATTCAAATCTGCACATAATGGCCTACTCACTCCACACTGTCATTGGAGTAGTGCTCTTATCTTTAGGTAAAGCAGTGGAAGCAGCAACAAGTCACACTCACATTTATACAGGGTCCAATTTAGATTTGCCAATTAAATTAACATCAAGGTCTTTAGGAATTTGGGAGCAAAATCAGCTAATCTGGAGGAAAATCCATACAGACAAGGGGAAAACATCCAAACTCCACCTGAGCAATGACCAGGCATGAGATTCACACTCATGACATTGGATCCGTGAGGTGGGGACACTGCCACCTGTTCCATATAAAATTAAAATGTTTTCTTTTCTGACTTAAACTAATAAATGCTTTATCAGTTGTTCTAGCATTGCTGAGTGTGAGTAATCAATATAGCAGAACCATGAATTATTCATCAAAACCTAAAAAAAAGTGTTTGTATTACATTTTAATGTTTAAGTTGTTAGTGGTAACATAACTCTAATGTTATTAAAGTAAAAACATTAACAAGCTAATAACATCCTGTATAAAATAAAGATTAATTGAGTTGTGTGCTTTTATTTTATTCATCACTTATGTGCAAGCCACATTTCAAGAGGCTAGAAAACCCTTTCTTTCAGCAGTTTGTCAGAAACTTGATTAGAACCATTATTAGGATATTCTGGCAGGAGCAACAAGAATTCTTTGCTGTTTTTCATTTTTAGTTTTTTGTTTGAAAGTGTGTTGCCAATCTTTACCCCCATGATCCATGAATATTACTACTGACAATTTAAGGACACACGTCATCCACATGAAAAGTACATAATGCTTTAGCAGAGTTCATTATGAGTTTTTGAATGCTACTAAGCCATTTGGATTCAGATTTTGTTATCAACAAATTAATGTACTATGTGGTAAATGGCTAATAAAAAATGAATAGTGCATAAAAAAAAATTAAAAACCCTATAGCGTTCATTTTCCAAAGAGACACAATTTTTTAAAATATACTATCATTTTAAACATCATTTATGACTTGGGCAGAGTTTTAGGTCCATAAATGTCCATGTTTTATTATATGACGCAAAAAATTATTCTGTTTACTAAACCTACCCAATCCAACATGGAGCTGAAGTTTGTTCCAGCCTGGATGGACTAACAGTCCTCTGTAAGGCATACCTGAGCATGTCTATGTCGGTATAGGATTGCCATTTACCCAAAGCTACATATTTCTGAGATAAGTGAAGAAAACTGGAACACATGAGTCTTGTTAAGGACAAGATTATTGTAAATTTAAGGGTGCTTGGTGGTGTAGTGTTGAGCATTTCTGCCTCACAAATTCAGTGGTTCTTATGTTGTCCTTGATGCTACTGGAATAAACTCCAGACTCAAATTGCCTGAAACTGAGGATTATATGAATTTGAGAGTATTATGAGTGTTCTGTGGTGCAGCAGAAGGCATCGCTTTAATAGACTGCTTTCTGTTTATGTTTAATTTTTCCACATTAACTGCAGCTTTCTCAAACAGACTAAAAAGAAATGCTGTTAACGTAATTGGTGTTTTTAAATTGGCCCAGTGTGGGTTAGTCTACTATATACGTGATGTCCTGATGTAAGTAAAAGAGTAGAAGATACAAGGATGTTTTGTATCATGCATTACAAAAGAAAAATCCATTAAGTACTGTACTAGTATTTTAAAGATATATTTAATAATACTATTTTAAATTGTATGTATTTTCTTTCTGCATATCGAAATTTGGAATAACTGCAGACTGTGAAAAACTGCTTCATATTATACCCTAGAGTCTATTTCAGTAGTAATTTAGAGAAAGTCTAAATTGCGATAAAAAGATTTGTTGAATAAAAAATGCTTTTCCATTCTTTATTGTGTTATGTTTCTGAAATTAGTGGGATTCATGCATTAACATGTTTTTTAATATTGTATCCTTTAAAATTGAATTCTCATTTGTGGAGCTTACATAATGCTATTTAAAACAGTATGTATATTATTCTGTATAAATAATTTTCTTATATAAATATGCTACCGTGGCTCTCCGTTTGTCTGTCCAGGATTTGAAATCACCTGTAGCTTGCAAACCGTTGACCTGAAATTTGGTACACATATACTACGTGACCTCTACTATCCACTTTCGGGGTGATGATTGACCTCCAAGGTTGTTCCTCTTTTTAGTTTTATTTTATTTTATTTTAGAATCAACTCTCAGCAGAGGCCAGCAGGGAGGCCATGTGGCGCATGCATATGGGCGCTGTTCTCATTTCCTACCACATTCGCCATCACTTCCCCTACCTCTTCATATCCTAAATCATGCTTGAGGCAGATTGAAGACTTGAGTGCCAGCTTAAGTGAACAATTAAAGAAAGCGTACTAAGTAATTGCAACACAAACACTGACTTAATCAGTTTTAACATGAAAAGATGCTAATGAAAGAAGAGAAGAAGGGGGCCGCTAGGGTGGAGAAAAGAAGAGCTGCTCAGGAAGCAGTAAGCGCATCAACCTCTGAGCAAACGAATGCTAAACATACAGAGAAAGAGGATGAAAACTATGAATGCTCAAGTCAAGTGTATTCACTGCACGTTATCGTGCAGTGCGCCATTACTGGTTCTATATAATTAATAAGAACACTGTACTAATACTGCGTAGTATACTGCCACTAAAGAACACTGAATTGTCATATTCATGAAACCAGTTTGAGATGACTTTTACTTTATGATATCATGCAATATCATGCTGAAAGTATCTATTATAGGATGGGTAAATTGTGTCAACGAAGGGATTGAAATGGTCAACAACAGTACTCATTCCATGGTATTCAAACGATATTGAAAGTGTATCGAGAAAACTTTCCCAACAATATTACATCACCACAAACAACTTGGACTGTTAACACAAGACAGTTTGGTTGCCTGGATTCATGCTGTTGGTGCCAAATTGTGACCCTATCATCTGTGTGCCTTAGCAGAAATCGAGATTCATCAGACCAGGTTACGTTTTTCCAGTATTCAACTGTCCAGTTTTGGTGAGACTCAGCTTTCTGTGCTTGGCTGACAGGAGTGGAACATGACACGGCTTTTTGCTGTGGTAATCCATCTGCCAATAAGATTCAATATATTCTTCATTCCAAGATGCTTTTCTGCTCACTACAGTTGAATGGAGTGGTTTTCTGAGCTTTTGTAACCTTTCTGTGAGATTAAACCAGTCTGGATGCATTTGTGTGTGTGAATATGCCTTGTGACACGGCCTTGCATGAGGGGCTGCTGGTATAGGTTCCACTGACCTTGAAATTAAACAGGTTAAAAAAATAAATGGCATCTAATACTTTACTGTTTTTTTGGTTTTTTTTTTGCTAAAATGCATCAGATATCTTTGTTAAGCATTTTTACTGCATTTTAATGAATTGCTTTTCAGTAACCTGTGATAGTTTTCATTGTTTTGCTTATGCAATTAATTAAGCATCGTGTCATTAATAAAGAGACATAACCCAACAGTGTGCTGCATTTGATGGATTGTGCAAACTTTTCCTGAATACCAAATATTTAAATGATATTTTAAAAGACAGGGTCAAACCCAAGTACTTAGACATTGTTCAAGCCCACTGTTCATTTAGTTTTGTCACAATGCTACCTGCACCTTGCGTGCTGTGCTATACTTGGCATACTAATTATTTATAATCACATTTTAAGTGTTTTCTTGCCATTTTTTTACTTGGAAGAACTTGCGATCTGAACATTTTCTTTAAATGTCAGAATGATTTATAAATGTAGGTTGTAGCTCCAACAGCAAATGCCCATGTTATTCTTGTGGCTGTTTTCTTACTGTCAGACCCATGACGCACAATATAATGTTTTTGTAGAGGAATAAATTTGTACCAATTTAGGTCTCCTGCGTAGGATTCCTAAATACTGTTGCTGTCACTTTCAAAGTTTTATTTTCTTGCATTTGCCTGTGATTACCTGCAATTTCCTGTCCATTTGAAACATGACCTTTATACAAAATGCAATTTTCATAGATAATGGCTGGTTTAACTTTGACTGTCTGCCAGTGTAGCAGCACTCCGTAGTGGCGTCCCTGACAAATAAAGCCATTGCCCAGCACAAGTAGTAATTAAATCTTTAGCGATTATTAAACTTATTTAAACTTGTTAAAATGCTCGTTTGCTGTTTTTTTTTTATTCACTAAAAAGTACATTGAACAGAGATAATGTGTGCATGGTGAAGTTGCTGTGCTTCTAAACAGATTTATGAAAGCAGAACTCGGTTTAGCAGTTCCATGTGCTTGTTTCTCTTTATTTGTTGTTTCTCTTCACACATTATTACAATATTACATTACATTTACTCAATTAGAGGACGCTTTTAGCCAAAATTACTTCAAAATTGCATTTGCTTTGGGGCACCCATATATGTGTTAACTAAAGGGAAGTGCTGTATCTGTCTGTTATTGCAATCGTAAGTATATACAATGTTTATTTATCATAATAAAAGGAGATTTAAACTTAAAGCTCTAACAGTTTTTGCATATATCTCAAGAAACATAATTCACATCATTTCCTCAATAGAGGTGTGAGGGCCTGGGGCTTAAACAAAGTCTGAAAATGCCAGATCTTTATTTAAAATGGATTCTGCAATTCTGTTTGCAGTGGGGGACAGTTCTAACATTTTAGTGTAATTCAGGAAAATCAGCAAGCTTCCGATTTGCTGCCTATTTCAGTAACAAATACTTAATTGGAAGGCTAGTTGAGGCTGACTAAAGATATTGTGCCAAATTACATGATTTTGCAGTACTCTGACTGCACAGTCCATTGAGCTTTTTCATGCAATACCTCAGCACTGTTGTTTTGAATTTGACATGTTTCCCTATGGGGAATGGCCAGGAGGAGCGTAACATATGAAACATAATGGAAGGCTGTAGATAAGATATTGTAAGGTGTTCTTATTTTACATTCTGGGAACCCAGCCAGGAGGAAGTTGCTGATATTTGACCACTACTCAGACTAACTAACATCCTTAGCAAAAACACGAACAATTTCGTAACTCATCAAACACAAAAAATAAACTAATTAAAAATAAGTAAATTGGATATAATAAATATATCATCGAATCCCCTATTTTTAATAGAAAGACAAACCTGATCCAACCTGTAGGTTCTTGGTGCTGTCACCTCACCCTATATAGCTGGCAGGAGTACCTGTTGTCACAGAAGACATAGGTGGCTTTGCCCCACGAGGAGGTCTTGATAATGGAAGGGTGGAATGAGTTTGCCTTCTGGGGCCATGTGTTCCCCCAGCACAATAGGTGGCAACAACCCTCTCTAGTTCCAGTGGGCAGCCCTGCTGGGTTGTATGGGAGCCACCAGGATACCTGGCAGGAGAAGCTGTCCCCAGTATAGGGAGATTTATGCTGACCTGGAAGTGCTTCCTGGATGCAGTGTGGTATCATCATAAGTACTCCCAGGTCCAGTGTAAAGGTGACTGCTCCACTTCACCCAGTGGATCAGATGTTGCGAAGGAAGAACAAAGCTTGCCGGGAGGAGTGGAAGGGAAATGTTGGAAGAGAATGTTCATTTGTAACACATAGTGGAAAAAAAGAAACCTTGTGAAGGTAATTGTGTTCATAAAAGCCTGTACTGCTGTGCTCCCTACTTACCACTCCATCTATGACAATTAGATTTTAATAAGTTCTACTTAAAAAAAGAAGTAGATAAAATTAGAACCTGACAAACAAAATGGTAGAATACAATGTGCAAAACACAAGTCAAACATTTTTATGTTGGAAAAGCCTGAGTCTGGAGGATCAGAAGGGCGGACATTTTATTGTTCTTTTCAGGCTGCTTATTTCATAAGTTGACAAATATAGTCTTGCTCAATACGCCCCCAGGATATTTACTTTACAAAAAGAAGCACAAAATGCGGAAATGGAGAAAAATATGACAAAATACATTGCCTGAAAATGTAATACATTGCAAATAAGTCCCAATACAGTACATAAACCAGTAATCAAAACCAAGAAAAGAAGCAAAAAATTCAAAGAACCAGAAAAATACCGTATCAGAAGAAAACAATAAACGTCAATGACCTACTGAAGGATCCACTTCTCATCCTCATAATATCTAGGCTGAGAGCAGTCCACTCACAAACCAAAGGAACATTAGAGAACATAAAACCCGAATAAATAAAAAAATTAAATATTTAGACAAAGCAAAATCAAAAAAATTATAACACACCAGTAACACTTGACTTGAGCATTCAAAGTTTTCATACTCTTTCTCTGTACATTTAGCATTTGTTTGTTCTGATGTTAATGCGCTTGCTGCTTCCTGAGCAGCTCTTCTTTTCTCCACCCTAGCGGCCTGCTTCTTCTCTTCTTTCATTGGCATCTTTTCGCATTAAAATTGATTAAGTCAGTGTTTATGTTGCAATTACTTAGTATGTTTTCCTTAATTTTTCACTTAAGCTGGTACTTAACTCTTCGATCTTCCTCAAGAATGATTTAAGATATGAAGAGGTAGAGGAAGTGACAGCAAAGGTGGTAGGGATGAGAATGGCGCCCGTATGCATCTGCCGCACAGTCACCCTGCTGGCCACTACCGACAGTTGATTCTATAATAAAATAAAATAAAAATAAAAAGAGGAACAACCTTGGAGGTCAATCATCACCCCGAAAGTCGATAGTAGAGGTCACGTAGTATATGTGTACCAAATTTCAGGTCAGCGGTTTGTGAGCTACAGGTGATTTCAAATCCTAGACAGACAGACAGCCATGGTAGTGCATTATATATAAAGATTATAAAATGTGATCCAAACTCTAATAGAATTTGAATGATATCACTCCTATAACAGGGTGTGTGAGAATGCTGAATCCACATATCCAGTGCTTTAAACAATGGGTATTGGCAAAACAAGGTAGATAAATGAAGCAGCAGTTTCATGTTATTTCCATAGCTTCAGAAATATTGCTAGCTTTCACATTACATTTAAAATGATGATGTTTTAAAAATGATTTTCCACATAAATTAAAAAATCTAAATCAAAACCACAAACAAATTTGATGACGTAAAATGGCAAACAACCTTTGAAAAATAAAACCGTTAAATAAATAAAGAATAAGCTTGAGCCAGGTTACAACCCATAACATGTTCTTTCAAAGAACTGTAAACTAAAAATTCTGTAACTTTCAAAGCAAAACTTAAAATCTCTTTAATTTACAAACAAAGTCTATCTGAATACAATCATGAAGAAAAATGAATTATCATGTGAAATAACACATATCTCTTGTGAGCATCTGGCAGCATTGTAACATTCGTTGTATGCCTACATAAAATCAGTGTGCATGTGCAGTGCGAATGTGGCAGGGGGTGCAGTTTGACTACATGATAATTTACTTTACTTGAAGACTGAATCAGGATTGGCTTTGTTTTTGTCTCTTCCTTATGTGGAATGGACTTCATGTCCCTTAAGACATTTTACAAAATGTACATATTATTTGCTTAATTCACAAGTTACGCACGCGAAAAATTTTAGTTAAGTCAGTACCCGTAATGTAATTACAAGAATTTAAAATGAAACGCGTTACACTATTTTGTTACTTGGAAATGTAATTAGGTTGAAGTAACAAGCTATTTTTTACTGTGTTGCCCTCAACTCTGGTTAGGAGAGATAGCTTGGAAGAGTGGACAACGGTCTAGTGTTACTTTTAAAATGATTTATTGTTATATGTAGCCTTTCTCTCAAGTTTTTCCAATGGCATTAAAAAGGATTTTCTTATTGACCTGTTTGCTTTTTCTAGCCAAACTTGTTTCACAATCTCTGACCAATTTTGTTATATCTCTTTAGTATTTTTAGCCTTTTTAATTTGTTTTTTTGGTTTTGTATTCACAATTTAGTTTTTGAGGTTTGGATTTAAATCTATACTAATAAAAGGCAAAGCCCTCACTGACTGACTCACTCATCACTAATTCTCCAACTTCCCATGTAGGTAGAAGGCTGAAATTTGGCAGGCTCATACCTTACAGCTTACTTACAAAAGTTAGGCAGGTTTCATTTCGAAATTCTACGCGTAATGGTCATAACTGGAACCTGTTTTTTGTCCATATACTCTATGGAGGAGGCGGAGTCACGTATCGCGTCATCACTCCTCCTACGTAATCACGTGAACTAAAAACAAGGAAGAGATTTACAGCACGATTTAAACGTGGGAACGAAGGTAAATGACGTTAATTTTTGAGTGTCTTTTAATACTGTGTAAGCATACATATTAACACATGTGCAATTAAACGTGTGCATTTACGGGGTGATTTCTCAGGCTTAAAAGCTCGCCTTTTATTAAAAAGGTAAATGCTAACTGTTTTCATTCTGAAGGGCACAAACCACGTTAGATTTCAGCCGTTAAACGCACAAAAATGTCGGTCGATTCCATGTCTTGGTGGGTTTGCGTAGCTTATTGTCAATATCTTTACACCTGTTTTTAAAACTTATTGACTGAAACGGGCTTTCATGAAAAAAGTTTGGGCTTTGCTACAGGATACACCCTCCACAAGTTAAGGAAGTAAAAATAAAAAGGTATATATTTCTGTTTTATTTAAACCTTTTAAGTTTGTGTAAGCATACATATTACCACATGTGCAATTAAATGTGTGCATTTACGGGATGATTTCTCAGGCTTAAAAGCTCACCTTTTATTAAAAAGATAAATGCAAACTGTTTTCATTCTGAAGGGCATAAACCACGTTGGATTTCAGCCGTTAAACAAGCAAAAATGTCGGTACACCAGATAAATAAGCGCAACATATTTTCAGTATGCTAACAATACATATAGAAATGTGTTAATCGTTAACTAATATTATGGGATGGTGTTTTTCGACTCGCGCCTTGATTTAAACGATTGCATGTCTTGGTGGGTTTGCATAGCTTATTGTCAATATCTTTACAGCTCTTTTTAAGACTTAATTTAAAAAGGTTTTCTTTTCTTCTTAATAAAAATTTAAAAGCAGTACTTCGCCGGTGCGAAGTGCTCACTTCACTCCCTTACGGGAATCGAACCTCGGACATCAGCGCTAGAGGCAAAGCCCCTAAAATTGCGCCACAGCGTGTGGTTCGTTTATTTGACAGCATGTAGATCGGGGTAATTACATTCACGGCATTCGTAGTCTAATTCACAATCTGATTGTATGGGTGGTTACCTACCAGGTAACGCTTATGGTTAGCCAGCAAGTCAGCTCGAAGTGATCACTCGAGTAAAGGCAGCTTCACAAAAAAACAGATCCTTAACAAATTGTTATTAGTATATTTTCTCTCAATTTAAAAAGGTTTTCTTTTCTTCTTAATAAAAATTTAAAAGCAGTACTTCGCCGGTGCGAAACGCAGGATTTGAGCGACTGACACATACAGACATATTCATGAGTGCAGGTACTTCGGAAAGAAAGCACCGTGTAAACCTAAAGTTTAAATTAAGTTCATAGACCTACAAAAGGTTGCCATTGATTTCAGGCAAGATTGCTTTTCTCCTGTACAACTATACGTTGCATTCTCAAGAGTGTGCTTGCACAGCTTGGTCATATTACAACCAGAGTGCTGAACTGACAACGTGGTATGCAAACAGAACTATAACAATCGTAAAAAAAGAAAAAAAAAAAAGCAAAGAACCCTTGCATTTAATAAAAAGGCTCCTTCCTTGGCGTTCGTTTATAAAACAGCGGAAAAGCTGTGTTAAGGCTGCTTCACAAAAAAACTGATCCTTAATATAGATATAGATATATATATATATATATATATATGTATGTATGTCTATATATATATATATATATATATATATATATATATATATATATATATATATATGTAAGCTTATAAGTACTGCCCTACTTCTCTTTAAGAAAGGAAGATGTAATGATACTTGATTTAAACGATTCCATGTCTTGGTGGGTTTGTGTAGCTTATTCTCAATATCTTTACACATTTTTTTAAGACTTATTGACTGAAACGGGCTTTCACGAAAAAAGTTAGGGCTTTGCTACAGGTTACACCCTCCACAAGTTAAAGAAGTAAAAATAAAGGTGTATATTTCTGTTTTATTTAAACCTTTTAAGTTCGTATGCATAGCCCCATTTGGCTGTTTTAGCTTTTTTTTTCTTTCTTCAGTAATATTTAATCTCCTTAAAGAAAAAGAACATATGCATTTTACTTTTTTTGTATCTCTTTAGTAATATTTTAGTGTAAAAGGATAACCAGTATTTAAACCTTTTATGTTACTTTATAAAGTTATTTTAATCAATGTTGAAAAATTAATAAGAAAGCTACATATTTTGGCAGCTGCTGCTTTAATTTTCAATGAAATGAAAAAAGCTCTCCAAGAGAAAACCTCAATGAAGAAGAAACAGTTTGCACTATCTAAAAACGAGAAACCCTCATTTATAAAGGTTTGCTGCAGATGACTTAACTGAAAATAAATGAATAGTTCCTATGTGTATAATACAAATTTATCTATTTTATTTATGCCTTTATTCCAGCAACTTGCAACATCTGAGGTACAATTTGTTACATTACTTTTGTTTTTTGCAGCACAGGCAGGTGAAGTGACTTCCTCAGGGTCACACAGTGGTGTCAGTACCAGGATTTGAACTGACAAGCTCCGGGTTTGCTGAAATATTACTGATGAAAGAAAAAAAATGAAAACAGGCAAATACGGCTATGCATACAAATGTCCATCCATCCATTATCCAACCCGCTATATCCTAAATACAGGAGCTAATCCCTGCCAACACAGGGCACAAGGCAGGAAACAAACCCCGGGCAAGGTGCCAGCCCACCGCAGGGCTCACACACCCACACACACCCACACACCACGGACAATTTAGAATCGCCAATGCATCTAACCTGCATGTCTTTAGACTGTGGGAGGAAACCGGAATACCCGGAGGAAACCCAGACAGACACGGGGAGAACATTCAAACTCCACGCAGGGAAGCGAACCCGGGTCTCCTAACTGGCACCTTTCACTGCGCCACCATGCCGCCCGCATACAAACTTAAAAGGTTTAAATAAAACAGAAATATATACCTTTATTTTTACTTCCTTAACTTGTGGAGGGTGTATCCTGTAGCAAAGCCCTAAGTTTTTTCATGAAAGCCCCTTTCAGTCAATAAGCCTTAAAAACAGGTGTAAAGCTAAACTTGCAGCACCGCTATTCAATTACACTTGCCTAACGCCACTCCTAAGGGGAGATACTGTGGGATCTGGGCATCAGTCAAAGCACCAATCACAGGCCCGATTAGAAAGCGGGAAGCTGTGATTTGTCGTCTCCCTCCCATGTAACAATCACAGCCCGTGTTACAACGCACTATGTATATATGTATATATGAAGTGGATGGATGGATGTATATGTGTGTGTTTATGTATGTGTGTATATGTATGTGTATATATATGTTGATATGTGTATATATATATATATATATATATATATATACAGTATATGTATATATATATGTGGATGTGTATATGTATATACTGTATATATATATATATATATGTATATATGTATATATATGTATATGTAGATATGTGTATATATGTATATGTATATATATGTTTACATAACCTCTTTAACACACTACTTCTCTGCTGCAAAGCGCGGGTATTTTGCTATATACTGTATATCCGTGCTCGTCACGGATTGTCCATAACAAATACCATGTTCAAGCATAGGGGTGTTCATATGTGCACTTGGCACCAGGACACCCTAGGCCTCAGTTCGATGATCGACTTTGTGGTCGTGTCATCGGACTTGCGGCCACATGTCTTGGACACTCGGGTGAAGAGAGGGGCGGAGCTATCAACTGATCACCACCTGGTGGTGAGTTGGCTTCGATGGTGGGGGAGGATGCCGGTCAGGCCTGGTAGGCCCAAACGTGTTGTGAGGGTCTGCTGGGAACGTCTGGCAGAGCCCCCTGTCAGAAGTAGCTTCAACTCCCACCTCCGGAAGAACTTCGACCATGTCCCGAGGGAGGTGGGGGACATTGAGTCCAAATGGGCCATGTTCCATGCCTCTATTGTTAAGGCGGCTGACCGGAGCTGTGGCCGTAAGGTGGTCAGTGCCTGTCGTGGCGGCAATCCCCGAACCCGTTGGTGGACACCGGCGGTGAGGGATGCCGTCAAGCTGAAGAAGGAGTCCTACCGGTCCCTTTTGTCCTGTGGAACTCTGGAGGCAGCTAATAGGTACCGGCAGGCCAAGCGGAATTCAGCTTCGGTGGTTGCTGAGGCAAAAACTCGGGCATGGGAGGAGTTTGGGGAGGCCATGGAGAACGACTTTCGGATGGCTTCGAGGAGATTCTGGTCCACCGTCCGGCGTCTCAGGAGGGGGAAGCAGTGCAGTGTCAACACTGTATATGGTGGTGATGGTGCGCTGCTGACCTCGACTTGGGACGTTGTGAGTCGGTGGGGGGAGTACTTCGAAGACCTCCTCAATCCCAATAACATGCCTTCCAATGAGGAAGCAGAGCCTGGGGACTCAGAGGTTGGCTTCCCCATCTCTGGGACTGAGGTCACCGAGGTGGTCAAAAAACTCCTTGGTGGCAGGGCCCCGGGGGTGGATGAGATACGCCCGGAGTTCCTAAAGGCTCTGGATGTTGTAGGGCTGTCTTGGTTGACACGTCTCTACAACATCGCATGGACATCAGGGACAGTGCCTCTGGATTGGCAGACCGGGGTGGTGGTCCCCCTCTTTAAGAAGAGGGACTGGAGGGTGTGTTCCAACTACAGAGGGATCACACTCCTCAGCCTCCCTGGAAAAGTCTATTCGGGGGTTCTGGAGAGGAGGGTCTGTCGGATAGTCGAACCTCGGATTCAGGAGGAACAGTGTGGTTTTCGTCCTGGTCGCGGAACAGTGGACCAGCTCTACACCCTTAGCAGAGTCCTGGAGGGTGCATGGGAGTTTGCCCAACCAGTCTACATGTGTTTTGTGGACTTGGAAAAGGCGTTCGACCGTGTTCCTCGGGGGATCCTGTGGGGGGTGCTCCGGGAGTATGGAGTACCGGACCCCCTGATAAGGGCTGTTCAGTCCCTGTACGATCGGTGCCAGAGCTTGGTCCGCATTGCCGGCAGTAAGTCGAACCCGTTTCCAGTGAGAGTTGGACTCCGCCAGGGCTGCCCTTTGTCACCGATTCTGTTCATAACTTTTATGGACAGAATTTCTAGGCGCAGCCAGGGTGTTGAGGGGGTCCGGTTTGGTGGACTCAGGATTGGGTCACTGCTTTTTGCAGATGATGTTGTCCTGTTTGCTTCATCAGGCCGTGATCTTCAGCTCTCTCTGGATCGGTTCGCAGCTGAGTGTGAAGCGGCTGGGATGGGAATCAGCACCTCCAAATCCGAGACCATGGTCCTCAGCCGGAGAAGGGTGGAGTGCCCTCTCAGGGTTGGGAGCGAGATCCTGCCTCAAGTGGAGGAGTTCAAGTATCTCGGGGTCTTGTTCACGAGTGAGGGAAGAATGGAGCGTGAGATCGACAGGCGGATCGGTGCGGCGTCCGCAGTAATGCGGGCGCTGCATCGGTCTGTCGTGGTGAAAAAGGAGCTGAGCCATAAGGCAAAGCTCTCAATTTACCGGTCGATCTATGTTCCTACCCTCACCTATGGTCATGAGCTATGGGTAGTGACCAAAAGAACGAGATCGCGAATACAAGCGGCTGAAATGAGTTTCCTCCGCAGGGTGTCTGGGCTCTCCCTTAAAGATAGGGTGAGAAGCTCAGTCATCTGGGAGGGGCACAGAGTAGAGCCGCTGCTCCTCCGCATCGAGAGGAGTCAGATGAGGTGGCTCGGACATCTGATCAGGATGCCTCCTGGACGCCTCCCTGGGGAGGTGTTCCGGGCACGTCCAACCGGGAGGAGGCCCCGGGGAAGACCCAGGACACGCTGGAGGGACTATGTCTCCCGGCTGGCCTGGGAACGCCTCGGGATTCTCCCGGAAGAGCTAGAAGAAGTGGCCGGGGAGAGGGAAGTCTGGGCATCTCTGCTCAAGCTGCTGCCCCCGCGACCCGACCTCGGATAAGCGGAAGAGAATGGATGGATGGATGGATATGTATATATATATGTAGATGTGTAAATTTGTATTTGTATATATATGTATATGTGGATGTGTATATGTATGTATATATATGTATATGTAAATATGTGTATATGTAGATATGTACTGTATATGTATATATATGTTTACATAACCTCTTTAACACACTACTTCTCCGCTGCGAAGTGCAGGTATTTTGCTAGTATCTCATATTTTGTAAGCTTCACTTGGTGGTTTCTTCCTGCCTTTCCTTTAGTTCTTGTATTTTTTATATTCAACTTGTTGAAAAGACGTTTTGGTATTTTTGTACTTTGGAGATTTTTTTTTTTTTTTGCATTTTTCGTAGCTTCGAACTTCTTATTTCTTTGAATTTTTGACTTCCTTTTTATTTAATTAGTTGGGTTAATTGATACATTTAATCAAATAATTAAAATGTTGTTTTTGGCCTGTGTTTTTCTGGTTTCTCTTTCATTATGGTATTGCCTTCAATGCTAAATTATAACAGTGCATGAATAAAAGTTTTGCTACTTGCTTTGCCCTAAAAGAATGTCATCCTTTCCTGATCCATTTTTTTCTTTAGCCTTTTTGGCTTGTATGTATTTTTCCATCACAGTATAAAGGTCATCTAAAGTGAATGAGGAGGTGTAGAGAGTACTATAGAGAGAACAAAAACTAAAGCAAAAAAACTTTGTATAGTGGTATCATATTTTATTGCATATCATATAAAGCAAACTTTATTAAAGAAAGCATTACATGAAAAGAATTATATAGGTTCAAATAAGTGGCAATGGCATTGTGTCTTTTTAAGAATGTTTTTCCTGAAATACAATAAATAAAGTAACTAAACTAAACTTAGCAGTACCTTCACCTCTCATCATCTGATTCCATCAGACTGGAGAATGTCAAAGGAGGGAGTGGGCCTTTCAAGGCTGAAAGAGAAAAGCAATAGAGATTTTAGAGATGCAGATAGTAAAAAAGATTAGACTGGTACAAGTATTCGCATTTAGAAGGATTAAGAAACTATTAGGGGTAGAAGGAAACAGTAATCAATAAAAAAGAAAGTGGTAGGTGACAAAGAAAAGAGATTAGAGATAAAGGTGAATATGGGAAAAAATACAGGAGAAAAGTAAATAAGTCACATACAGTAAATACATGAAGAGAGGATAGAGCAGAGTCATTTTGAGATGTGGAGTTGTAATAAGTGCATAAGTTTAATATGTCACTGTGCTCTGTGCAAATATATTTTATAAATCTACTTTTCTTTCTACTCACATGCACAGTTGACACATTTAGCACAGGGGCTTATCATTTAGAACTGCTAGGCAAAGCAGAAGACAAGACTGATAAAGACAGCTGGGGAAATATGCACTATTTTTCGTCTGTCAGAGTCAGCACGGAAATTGTATCTTCTTTGCCTTGTTTGGAATTGTATTATTCACCTAAGTGGGGGCTGCACATGAAGAAAGAGTATAAAGCCTTGGAACATTGCCCGGCACACCTTTGAAGCTGACAGACGGATGGGAGATAACGTCCTCTAATCCTGAAAATCCTTCCAACGCAGCAGCGAAAATGGCAGACTCTTCACATCAGGCCCCCACTCCCGAACTGGGTTCTTGCCATTGGCTTCCTTCATCTGATATGCAGCGTAAGCCGTCATTAAAGAAAGCTAAGTTATTTCTCCTATGTGATTTCTCACCGCCGTATCACTAAGGGAGGGGTATCACTTTTTTATATTATATCTATATAGATTTGAGTTATGTAACATGCCGCAGTTACAAAAGAACTCATTCCAACAAGGGAGCTAACACCCCATGCAGGATACAGGAGTGGAAAAGGCATATGTGAACACAAGGTTCAGTTGAGTGTAGTCTTGTCTATGGCCAAGAAAGGAGAAAATCAGGTCAAAAGGAAACAGTCATAGAAGAGAGTTGACTGAGAATAGTCAGGTTAAAGTCTCCAAGTTGAATCAATGATATGACAGCTTCTGGGCCAGGCATACATGTAAACTTAAATGAAAAATTGAACAATGCACATAATATAAGCAATACTAATGTATGCATGTTATTATACTTTAGAAAACAATTTATAGCTGTAGACTTCGGCCCCTCAAGTTATGATGTATTTGTTTTCCCTCTAGTTTTGAATTTCATTTTTCTCTGGTACTTGAATGACCATTTGCATACAGAGCTTTATTAAATAAAAGTAGATTAATTAATTTTTCCTTTTATTGCCATAATGTATTCTACTCATTTTTAGAAGAGGAAGACAGGGAGCATTATTTAGTAACTGTTTACAGAGGCAGTAAACGTAGGAGCGCAACTAAATGTGAGGCACCATTAATTGAATTCATTTTTGTTTCAATCAACATCCTTCACTTATCACAGCATTACACATAAAACAAATAAGATACACTCGCCCTAACCCTTACCTGTTCTGTTTTGGTATGGGATTATCCCCAAATATGTTTGGGGCAGTTGATGTGAAATCTTTTTGGACATGTAATCGATTCTAACAACTCTGATAGTAACAGATAACAATAAATCTTGTGTTAGATGTTTTATGCACAAAAGAAGATTGTGGGTGCTGAAGGTGTACATGAAAGGTCTGTGGAAGACTAAAGAGTTGTTGCAAATAATGGGTATGGTGAAGAATCAGAGAGGGAATGAGAAGACACAATGTTTTGTGGTTTGGGAAGGAGAAGAAAAAGATGCACTTTCATTGAGTTTGGGGATATGACAAAGACTGAACTGGAAAAGGGTTAGAGTGGATGTGATGGCAGATGACATGAGAACAGTTAGTTTACCTTTTAAAGACCCAAGAATGTGAAAAGTTAGGTGTACCTGGACCATCCCAGTGAAACTGAGTAAACCAAGATAATGGTTGCTAAACATGTCATTGTTGACCTGTAACTTAATTAACCACTTTAAATGTACATCTGAGATCTGCTTACTGGGGAATACAGTACCTGATTTACAAGACAGCTGTCAAGGCCTGACTACAGCACAATTGCTTATGCCCTGTTCTCTTTTAGCAATTAGAGTACAAGTTGGATAATCGACTTGCTTAAGGTTACAGAGTGCAAACAGTAAGATGGTAACTAGAGCTGAGCTGGCAATCTTGTATTTTAAAGCCACTTGACCATACTGTCTGACTACTAGTGTAGTCAGCAGGATCTATATTTAAATTCCACATAAAGTTTTAAAATGCCTTAATCATAGGCCTTTGGGACACTAAACTCAAAAACAATCTGAATTTATACAATATCATTCAAAGCCAGAACTGCACAGAAAGAATTTTTTAACATGTAAACTATAAAACTGGGTTTTTCAAATGAACTTATGTACTGCTCTGTATCCAAATGCACATTTATGCAAATCAAGTTACAAAAGACTATGTTAGGGATTAATATCTGGTAGCACAAGATGTCATAAATCTTAAAATTACGTACCACACATACTCGTATAATATACACAAGGCCATTTTCTTTGATAAATTTGAACGGACAAGCACATCAAACCCATCCCAACACCACAGACCGTGTGATCATGAAACAGTCCCATTTTCACTCAAATATCCTGAAGGCACACAAACACACCCAATTCCCATAGCATTCAATCTTGAATAAGTGAATATTCCATACACTTATGGATGCAGACCACAAACATTGCTTTGGGTTGCAGTTGTAGCTCATATGAAAAAAATAGAGAAATGAACAGAATTAATGCTACTTTACACATACTTATACAGACTCAGCTTTATGGTAATAAGAAACTGCACACTAGGAATAGTTTTAGCAAAATGCCAATTCGTTTCAGTTCATAAGTTTCAGCAAACCAGGATAAAACTGACATCCAGCTGGTCGTGAGCTGCTTTAATAAAAGCAAGCACCTGCACTACACTGATTACATGGGTTTCAGGTCAGTAAAAGTATTGTGTGTTGTAGTGTTAGCATAATGCACCCAATTATCCCCTCTCATTTAATTAGAATTAATGCACTGTGTTTACTTCCAAGTTATTGTATTCAAAAGGGGAAATTCAAAGCATCATATTTTTGCTGAAGACTCAAGTTGCCAGCATTTTTAATTGAATACTAAAATGCTTTCTATAAACTGTAAAGAACATGCTTACACATGAAAAATGAAATATTTTACCCTATATTTAATTTTTGTTGGATTATTAAAATATACTTCAGTACACAATATATGTCCTAATCTACCATTGTGGCATAGTGGTCAGTGCTGCTTCCTCATAGATAATATTTTCTGGATTCAAATCTTGTCATGTCTGTGTGGAATCTGAATGATGTCCTTCTACAGCTGCTTCTGGTTTCTCCTAAACAAATGCATGTTCACTCATCTGGTTATTCTAAATTGGCCTGAGTGTGCAAAATGAGTGAGCACTTTGTTTTAACAGACTATAGGCCAATTCCTTGTATGATACCAGTTCTGGTAGAATATACTCCAATTTACTGTGGCTTAGAATAAGCAGATTTGTTCATGTTCTGCTGTTATAAATTTCATATATATTGTCCATTTTACATTCTTCTGTTTTATGTAGTAAATATCACATTACATTTTGCAATATCTTCATTTTGTTTTGTGTACTAAACAGTGCCTAAAAATATGCATCACTTAGGTGTTTTCACATCGTATTGTTATACAACTTTTAATAACAATGTATTTAATATTGCTTTTTTGAAATTGATAAACGGAGTAAGACTCTCATGTCAAGTTGAAAACTGATCTCTGCAAAGTGGCCTAAATTTAAAAATCAAATACAAGATAATTTATTGCGTAAGTATTCACCCCCATTAATATAACACACATAAATCATCACTGGTGCAACAGTTGGTGTTAGATTAATTACTGTATATACTTGTGGATAACTTTTCCCGGGGATAAACCGGGAGTTGATTTTACCTTATAATTTCTGGTATTTTATAATGTCAGTCATAT
Source organism: Erpetoichthys calabaricus (assembly GCF_900747795.2). Taxonomy (NCBI): domain Eukaryota; kingdom Metazoa; phylum Chordata; class Cladistia; order Polypteriformes; family Polypteridae; genus Erpetoichthys; species Erpetoichthys calabaricus. The sequence continues at coordinate 65,158,902 of NC_041397.2, read as the reverse complement.
ACAGTAAGTTGAATGCGGAAAACTCACACTATTAGTCCAAGAGGTTACGATATGCTAATGCCCACCTGAGGGAGTAACCACGGAGCACACTGCCTTTTTTTTCTATGTATTGTGCCTACGTGACCACACGGTAATACCAGAACTATTCCGAAGCAACGTTTGCACTGATTTGTGTTTTTTGTATCTCCCATCCTCGTACACCTTTATCATAAAAGCATCCCTTATCTATGATGGGACGTTCGATCAGAAGAAAATGTGAAGCTGGTTTTAAATTAAACGTCATTGAAGCAGCGAAAGAAGTTGGTAACTGTGCTGCTGCAACAAAATTCGATGCATCTGAGAAACTGATGTGAGATTGGAGGAGGCAAGAAGATGTAAAAAAATATATATATATATTGAAGTGTTGGATTTTTGAATGGGCGTATAAGTCGAGGTCTGATTTTATGATCGATTTTTCGGGTTTCAAGACCCGATTTATACATGAGTATATACAGTAGATTAGATTAGATTACATTAGATTAGACCAGACAAACTTTATTAATCTCATGCAGAAATTATGATGCATACAGCAGAAGAAACATAAACAAAGATATAGACTCACAGGACATATAATACAGCCAAGCAATCAATTGATAAATAAATAAATAAAAAGTAAATGCATATTGTCTGCAAAGGAATGGCTTAAAAATGCCAATATTAATGTACTGGAGTGGTTGAGTCAGAGTTCAAATCTCAATCTATTGATAGTTTGTGGCTGGACTTGAAAAAGGCTCTTCAAGTTTAGATGAGGTTGGATTAGGATCATGAATGATCAGTTTTGCAAAGAAGACTGAGGAAAGTTGTATTATCCAGACGTGCAAAGCTGATAGAGACCTGTTAGCATGTAATCAAGGCTGCCAAATGTAAATCTATTAAATAATAATGACTCTAGTGGGCACGCTCCCAACCAACCTAATGGGGTGAATATTAATGGCATAAATTATTTTAGCATTTTATATTTTCATTAATTTAGACCACCTTGCAGAGATCTGTTTTCGCCTTGAAATTAAATAGTCTTTTTCTGTTGATCAGAGTCATAAAAGCCAAATTAATCTATTGCCATTCAATGTTGTATAACAATAAAATAATTAAACTTACAAGATAATCAACACTATAGAGCAACTATATTCTGGTATAATAAACATAAAAATTTAAAAAAAGTTAATTGATATATATAAAAATATGTTTTTAAGTATAGAATAGCAAGGTGGCACAGTGATGATTACTACTGTCTTTTAGCTTAGGACATTAATGTGAATTATTTTTGTATATTTTATATGGTATTTCAAAAATATTCTATTGTACATATATTTTTCATTTCTGAAAATGACATCGTTGTACATTGATTTATAAATCATTTTAATAAAACTACTCCTGAAAGGTTTAGTTTCTGTTCATTCGGGTCAATTTTCTTCAGTTCAGGTTATGAAATGAAATAATATTTAGTTGTCCCCTTTTCTGTAAAGGCAACTGAAGCAAAAATGCCAAAGGGTGATCATTTAAAAAAGTGAGACTTTATAGGACATGTTGATAGCTGTTGCTGAAGGCAGGAGAGGACTGTGTTACTCATGAGAGCAATGCCAATAGTTTTTGCTTTAGTTATCTAAGCTAAAACCTGCTAGCTCAGCACCAAGAAATGTGTTAAGAGCAGGAGTGGTTATTGCTAGATTTATATCCATTGCTCTGCCTTTTAGTTTTAATATTACTGCTTTTTACAAGTCATATTGAACCAAAGCTTGAGAACATAAAGAACATTTTCTGATTGTATAAAAGCTGCCTTTGACCTGAAAGATGATTGGGAGTGGTTCTCATTATCCACAAATAGCACCTTGTGGGGCACAAAGGAAAACTGGCATCTCTCTGTCCAAAGCAACAATGGCTCTACTCTTAAATTCTCCTAGAATATTAAGCTCCTCTATCTGTCACTAAGAGTGAGCCCAGGGTAATGTTATTTTAGCAAGCTTTACATGCAATCTTGTTCTTTTGGTCACTACCCAAAACTTGCACTATAGATGAGAAGAGGGGCTCAAACTGAACAGTAAACTGATAGCATCATCCAAAGACTTATTTCTGGCTTCACCATCCTTTCATCCACTGTAAGACCTGTAGTATTGCTACCACTTTAATAATTTGTTGATACATTTTACAGTTTTTTTAACCCTCAATGTTTGGCAAGATACTTCAATTTACACTTGAAGCAGCTATTTCACCATATTCTCAGACAGCCAATTATTCTTATTTAGAAGAGCACCAAAACTTAGAAATTCAAGGTGCTGAGCACTACATCAGTTCATCACAGACAGATCGAACCAAAAGACTGCCATCATTCTTAAAGATCAGGGGCCTCATGTATAAATGGTGCGTACGCACAGAAATGTTGCGTACGAACCTTTCCACGCTCAAATCGCGATGTATAAAACCTAAACTTGGCGTAAAGCCACGCACATTTCCACGGTAACTCATACCTTGGCGTACGCAATTTCTCCGCTCGGTTTTACAGACTGGCGGCACCCAGCGTCAAAGCAGTGCTACTGTTCCTGTGTGATCACCCTTTCTTAGATCCACATCCACGGCGGCGGCTTTATCAAATACACTGAAATTAACCGCATATCGTTCATAAATTTAATGCATCTGATTGTAATTAACCTGTAACAATATAATGGTCCACAGAATGGTCAAACTACTGTTCCTGTGTGCTCATCCTTTCTTTCTTAGCTCCACATTCCTGACGCGGCTTTATGAATACACTGAAGTTAACTGCATATTGTTTATTAGTGTAATGCATCTGATTGTAATTAACCTGCAGCAATATAATGGGCCAGGGAATAGCCATAGTATTCCAAATACCATAACTGCTTTAGCGTGGTTACGCTCACTGCATCTTGTTCTTCTTTTTGCTGCTCCCGTTAAGGGTTGCCACTGCGGATCATCTTTTTCCATATTACTCTCACTGCACCACTCGGAGTATTTATATCACTGTATCTGAGTGTGAATCACAGCAGCAGATGATCGGAAAGAGAATTATCGGTATACAGTTTCAAGTACACACTACCTCAACCACGGCAAAAAGCGTCAAAGCCTTTCCTGTACGGACCTCGCGTTTCAGAAAAAGTTTCATCCCAAGAACTATAAACGCACTCAATCAGTCCATCAAGTGCTCCTTGTAGAACTGTTTGTACTTATAAGTACAATCACCTCACTGTAAACTTACACTACAGTTATAATATTGCACAACCTGCGCTACTTTATAAAGCACGTATGATGACAATATCATTTTAAAGATGAAATGCAGCAAAATATGTTGCTTATAGTATAAAGATAAAACTTTAACTTCATTTAAATAATCTGTATTGTTAATAATTAAACATGTGAGGACACGGTGCCACAGCGTATAGCTAGTTCACGGATAGCTCCTGCCTTGTGCTGTATTCTTGGTGGTGCTGACGCGTCACTGGAAGGATAGACGAATAGAATAATTAAACATGTACTACGAAGATATTTCAATATTCCTTTAAAGTTTTGAAGAATCGGCGTTCTAAGGTTACAAATGGCTTAACTTCTATTACAGAGCTGATTGTGTGGCGATTGGAGAAAGAACAGTATGGACAGAAATTGGAGGTTAGTACGTTTGAAAGAGACAGTACTTCTGTAATAAATTATTTCATCGAAGGTCGCACATGGCGCAGCAAGCCTCTTGCGTGAGATATGAACAATCACTGCGCCACCGTGTTCCCATGTTTAATAACATGCTTTCATTCCTATCATCATGAAAATGATATCACGTATACATCTCAGTATTGTAATTATTCAGAGAGCTGTAATATCTCGAATGTAATGCATTCTGTGTCCTGTCGGAGAAAGAGAAAAAACGGAAGCACGTAGTGATTCACACACATAGAGCACATAGAAGATAAAACACAGAACAAAGCATTTAACGTGCTACTTGAGAAACTAGTAAAATAAATGATTTTAAGATGAAGTTTATGATGTTCTACTTTAATGGCAAAATAAACTACGTGATTAAAGTGGAAATTTCGAGGTTAAAGTTGACATTTCGTGCTTTTTTCCCACTGTGTGCCTATGTTTTTTGTTTGTACCCTAATAAGCTTTCATATGACACTCAGACGGTGGGCTACGACTTGCCTTTTCACAGTGACTTTGATATGTGATTTCTTTTTTATTTCGGGCACTGTGCGACTTTGTGAATTTGATCTTTCGAGTTTTTCCGACACTCTGTCACTCGATCAACTTTCTTTTGTTGATTATACCACTGTTTAAACCAACAAATAGTACGATTTTCCTTTGCCTCCACTTGGTATTCACTGAAATTCTTATATTTTCCTCTGTGCTTTTCCCATTGTCTTTTCACAGAAGACTATTTATATTGATTTGCATATTCAAAGAGGCGTAATTCTGGGAGGAGTTGGGGCGGGACAGAAGGCGCGTGCACGTGCGTTACTTTTCACGCTGATCGGGATTTATGTAGTGGAAGAACGTGAAAGTATGCGTGCGCACAGATTCCTGCATCTGGATTTTTCTGTGCGTACGCACAATCCCGCTTTTGTGCTTACGCCATGTTATAGTGTGAGTTCTACGCACGGCGTTATACATGAGGCCCCAGGCATTTAACCCCTAAGCCTTCTAATAGATGAACCTTCACATTCTTTCCACTGTGAGACAAGATACTCTGTAGACTGAGTCCCACATCCACATTAAACAGATTTTATTTAAAAGAATTGAGACTATAAATGACTTAAGGTATTTCAATGACATGTCACAGCAGAACATCATGTATTAGTTATAATCTTTTTCTGTATAGATGAATCTGTTCATCTCTCACAATACCTTAGTCTCATGACAAAGTAGGACTTTGCATTACTCCTGTCCAATGTAAGGTTTCACTATTAATCTCTTTCCAACAGTTCAACATAGACTGGAAATTGGATATCGCCATGCTTTCTGAAAAGCAATTTTACTAATCCAAAGGCACTGCCCCTTCATCCACCCTTGATCAGCTGACAGCTCCACACCTCCATTTACCTGAGTATCTGGTGCATCTGGTGCTGGTCAAAACACACAAATACAAAATCTATCATTAACCTTTGTTCACAGGTCTTCTGGTATGAGGCACAACTTGACACCAAACTTTTTGAACATGGCATTTGTTATGGGCATTTCATGATGAGTACAAAAACCTACAAAATAACTGTCAAGTGAGAATCAAGTCTGGCTTACTAGTTATGCAGTTTCCTGTGTGTCTTCATCTGTCCTGCATTTAACATTTACACCTACTGGAGCATTTCCATCTTCTAGTTTGAGTAATTCGGTAATACTACACACACCTTCTACTTGAAGGCCAAGCAATATGATAAGTTTAAAGGTGCAAAAATTCAAATAACTAAGTTTTCATTTCTGTAATTCTGTCTGTTTCCACTGGTACAAATTCCATCAGCAAAACGCACAACTGGGTGCTTATGAATAAACCTCGGAGAGCCTCTGAAGGACCCAAGAGAAAGAAAGAGAGAAAGAGAGAGAATCCTTATAAGAAAGTGACATTCTACAGACAAGGCACCTCACAGAGCTAAATTTATCTCTGTCAAGTTTTAAACTCCATCAGAAGCTTGTATTACTTCTACATCCTCTTCTACGCAGTGGTGTGCTGGGGAGGCAGCATAAAGAAGAAGGACGCCTCACGCCTGGATAAACTGGTGAAGAAGGCAGGCTCTATTGTAGGCATGAAGCTGGACAGTTTGACATCCATGGCAGAGCTACAGGCACTCTGCAGGCTCCTAGCAATTATGGAGAATCCACTGCATCCACTAAACAGTGTCATCTCCAGACAGAGGAGCAGCTTCAGCAACAGACTGCTGTCACTGTCCTGCTCCACTGACAGACTGAGGAGATCATTCCTCCCCCAAACTATGAGACTCTTCAATTCCACCTGGGGTGGGGTGGGGGGGTAAACGTTAATATTATTCAAAGTTATTGTCTGTTTTTACCTACATTTTTATTACTCTTTAATTTAATATTGGTTTTTTTTGTATCAGTATGCTGCTGCTGGAGTATGTGAATTTCCCCTTGGGATTAATAAAGTATCTATCTATCTATCTATCTATCTATCTATCTATCTATCTATCTATCTATCTATCTATCTATCTATCTATCTATCTATCTATCTATCTATCTATCTATCTATCTATCTATCTATCTATCTATCTATCTATCCTAAGAACTACATTTGGCAAGGATATAGTCCATCTAAATCTCTCCCACAATTCCTGTCACCAGACAGGCATTCCACATCATCTCCACATAGACGATGGTGGTCATTTAGTTTTTATGCGGTTGTTATGGAGTACCCCCTTTAGACCCTTATGAAGGTAATATATTAGGTTCTTCACCTTGTTTATGACTCTAATTTGGTCTTCAGTTTTTTTAGACTTATCTGGATGCCATAAAATGGTGTAATTGTTTAATGTGGATCCCAAGAGAGGAAGTAGGTAGCTTAGACAACAAAAGATTTACTGCAAAAGTAAAACATTCAGTTAAGAATTAAACCAGTAGTAGGGACGTTTGTTACAAAAAAGTGACACTCAAATGAGAAGAAGATGCTGGAGAGTGGTAACATGTTGCATGCTGCGTAGTATATGCAATTGAGAATTTTATTTTTCTCTGTAAGTGTAATGATAATGATATTAAAAACTTATAATGATTGGTTCTGTTAATATAAAAAATCAAATTAAAGAAAATTCTTAATTGGTAAATAGAACTGAGGTTTATATTACATGGTCTCAGGTACAGTTCTAAACTCAACAAACTCCTCTTTTGCTTGGCAGTATCGTTTGTGTAGCAGACATGTCATAGACTAGTTTGGAATATAAAAGGAGTTCAAGCCAAATCAGTGGTGTCTGTATATGCCAGAGAATACTCTTCTTTTTCTATAATGTTTGGAGATTTGTTTCTTTATGTGTTTTGGAAGATGTTATTTTTGAATTCCAGCTTTTTCTCGACCTTATGCTATAATTAAGGAACAATAAAGTATAATGCTGTATTCCCTTCTCCCATCCTCCTTTTCACCATGAAATCTCTTTTTGATGCTGCACATTATTTATTCATATTCACTCTTAACCTGCTTTTAAATGACAGCTCTGCTGTGTCACGTCCTGAGCATGCAGATTGGTAGAATAGGTGTTGTATGTGAGAATCTAACACTGGTATCTTAAGAGGTGAAGTCAGAATTCTTTACAAATCACCAATTTGATCAAGCTTATCTTTGAAGTTTTAAGCATGAAGTTAATTTCTGTGTTGTATGAAAATCAGGGGGTCTCTTTGGTTTTTCACTGTTGGCTGAACATTGAAATCTTGTTCTAGTACTTTGGGATATACAATAGATTTGTTATGAAGGATACTATGACTTAAGTAGACAAACTGCATCACACACAAGTATGCAATCTGAAAGCAAACATCAGATATTCTTGTACTTCTGACCAGTATTGTGACACATATGCATTTAGACATGATGCTACTTCATCAAAACGATTAAGGTAACCAATTTACGACTGCGCCACCCAGGCACAGACTAACACTGCAGCTCTATTTAATTATGAGCATAAAAACCAGAGGTGTACCTGTTTGGGGGTAAAGCAGGCTATGATAAAAGCAAACACCCCAACTGTTAACTTTTTCAGCATTCATATGTAAACATATTATGCTGAACACTGAGGTGGAAGGACTGAGGAATACTTTGAACAATACTGAAAAATATAATTGGACAATAATAAACAGCAGCACCATACTCTAATAGTCTGACGAAACTGATTACTTAACTTTCCTATTGCTATTGGCTGTGAGAAACACCTGCTAAACAACAAATATGGACTGAGCATAAGACCCAACTAGCCTCACACCTTCCTGTGCAAAGTTAACACTTCCTATATCACGGTATCAGCTACTGCCATAACTTTCTTCTTTCTTCTACTGTCTGGGTCAGATATGTGATTCGGTGGCATTTCCTGCACTGAGAGAAATTAGATTGCCATTTTCAACACACAAGTCACATTTGGCTTCTTCACTATGACTGGAGAAAAACACAGGTATGAACACCAGCATGGGGATCCTCCTTATTTGTATCCTATGAAAGTCTCCATTCTTCTTCTCAAATTTGCTTCCATTACTTGCTAGACTGGCTGCTGCTGCTGCTCAAGCTTCTAGCCTCCCCAAGCCTATGAAGAGCTGGTAATCACATGACTTCCAGCCTTGCTTAGAAAAAAACTGTCTGCTGGCTATTAAATTTTTGTTCACAAACCCTTATTAACCATTTAGTGATTAGTGGCCCTGTACAATGTTATTTAACAATATATTTTCAGGGACTCTCACAATTTTGATTTGTAGATGTTCAGAGTTGTAAAGAGGTTAAATAGCGGGAACCAGACGTCCTCTCGCCAGCCCCCAACCTCCCCCATGTATTTTGCATCTTGGCTATCTGTAAGTGCTGTTCCAGTGCAAACTTTAAATAAAAACAGAGCACCTGAAATCCATTTCCAGTAAATAAATGGACCACTAAAATCTTAAAACAAACCACCTGTCTGTATTAAGCAGAAAAGCCCCTGGCATTTATTGCTGTTGTCCTCTGTTCCGCCCCCACTCTACAGCCCATTTGAAAGTCTAACATGCAGGATACTGTAGGAGGCTAATTATTCTTTGACTGTGATGTATGGGAAATGGGATGAAGCATGAGTGTTGTAATACCTACTGACAGGCACATAAAGAAAAAAGCTAAAGACCCATGCTGCAACCACATGTGGACAGGATGCATTCATGGCTTGTCGCTCAAGCCATGTGTTAGCCACTTTTTCTAAGTTTTGATTGATGTTTGAGATATTATTGCAAAAATGGAGTCTTTCATTTTAATATCTTTGTGTGTAATGACCTGTGAAGTGCCGTTTAATTAAAACAGTAATTGATACTTATTTTTCCAAATGTGCAATGCATTTTTGTGCTTCTTTTGTACATACCTGAATGCTTTCTTGATAGTGCTAAGTACGGTTGATGCTCTGAACTAAGAATGGATTAAATGGAAAGGATGCACAAGAAACCAAATTAAAAACTTAAAAGCAAAGGGGAAAAATGGTATAAAGGAAATTGTGCCAAATGATTTTTCCTGTATTTGCAGATAAAATTAAGTTATGGTGTTAAAAAGAATATTAAAATGATTTATTTTTAGCCTTATTACTTTCTGTTTTTTTGGAAATTTTGTGCTGTTAAATGAGATTATTTTAAATGAGAGAAAATGCATTTTGTGATAAAAAAGACTGTACTTTAGCTATCTGGAGGCCTCTTTAGGGCACCCTCTACTAAGCAACAATAATTAGTTTTCTACTGATTTGTAGGCCATAATATGTTTTGAGCTGCCCAAAACATATTATGCTTATGAGCTGCCATCCTGTCTGTAATCAAGTCAAAATTAAGATACTGTAAGCCAATATCTAAGGAAGTGGGGGTATCTTTGTTATGTTGTCATTTTAGTACAAAGGGTATAAGCCATCCCCAAACTGAGAATAATGCCAAGGTAGTGAAAAATGCAAAATAAAATGTTTATTAAAAACAAAATTAAAAAAGGGGGATGTACACAAGGAGGGAACTTGAATGTAAAATAGTATACCCCGTTGCTTTTCTAAGCCTAGCTATACAGGTAAGCCCTGGTTTTCTCAATGCAGGAATAAAATAAGCATTATGACATTGCCTCTCCCTCTCTCGCTCTGGTTCTCTTACTCTAAATCTTCCTTGTCCTTGTCCTGACTCATCTCCCAACTCCAATTTAGTTCCTGGTCAGTCTTTGAAATTACTGTCTGGGTCAGATATGTGATTAGGTTGCAACTCCTGCACTGAGGAAATTAGATTACCATCTTCGACACAAGTCACATGTAGCTTCTTCACTGTGACTGAAGAAGGACTTTTTCATAAAGATAGAGCTTACTTAATAAAATTTCAATTCCTGAAGTTACAATTTCACTCTCATGTAGACCTGCTAAATTTCAAACTTGTCTATAATTGTTAATAACATTTGTATCTAAAATGTAAATATTACTTATTTTGAATGAATCTGTGATAATGTCATTTAGTAACATTGAGTGTATCTGTATACAGTAAGGAATGGCTGTTGCTTTACTGCATTACTGTTTGTTTTTAAGTCTTTTCAGGTCTCTAGTAATATTCACTAAAATGGGTGTTATATAAGAATGTATTGAATTGAACTTCAGTATATTGAATGGTGATGGGTGTGATGGACGACACAATGGCATCCCGTAGTCATTAGTGCTGCTGCTGCTTCATAGTCCCAGGGTCCTCGTTTTAGGTCCTAGCCAGCTACCTGTTTGTGGGGAGTTTGTTTTTTCAAGTGCCCCTACATTTTTAAGACTTGTGTCTCTCATTTGGACTGGTATGACTGATTATGAGTGTGATAATGAGCCCCATGCAGAGCAGGCTATTGTCTGGCTGTAACACTCTGCTTCCACAACTCTGCATTGGAAAAAGGCGTGTGTTCAGAAAACAGATACATGTACAATAATATATTTTATGTTATGCTACTTATCTCAATAGTTTAGCTCCTTTCTAATCTGTATTCATGTTGTTTGTGCTTGGAACATATGTGTAGTCAGCACTTCTTTTCTTTAATATATTTACTCTTATTACCATTATCAAAACCACAGCAGCAGTAGGGTTCCATTGCAGCAAGTGCTTCAATTAGTAGCTAATGCTTGCCTTTAACAAAACCCATTGTTTAATTAGGTGTTCGGGCATAATTTGTGCTCTATAAGTGAAACTAGCAGAGGTCGTACCTCTCTGTGGAGGCTTGACCAATTACCATGGCTGTTAATGCTACATTTTGTTCAGTTTTATTTTTATATGATCATATTGTTAATTCTGGCTTGATTAAAAGTCTTGGAATCAGCAAAGAGCACTATCTAGTAATAGTGAGCACTTTGAGAATTAATACTATTAAAACTAATACTACAATTTTTGAGGAAGTATCTTGGAGGGTGCAAAAGATGTAGGTAAGTACAGAGGGTTTGATAGAAGCTGTGGTAAACGTGGTAAACTTCTAGTGGCCAGTAAGGACAGTGAAGCAAGTGGGACCGTTTAGTTAGTGAATCAACAATATTTGTAATAGATTAAATAGGTCATTTAATACTGGCAACATTTCTCCAAAGTGAAAGTGAAATTTATTTTTTATTAAGATTTGATAAACTGTCATTAAATTCAAAACAAGTAATGTTTAAAAGAGTACAATTGTCTTGAATTAGTATATGTAGTCAGTTCACAATGTGCTCTTTATCTGTCTCTATTTCTTTTTAACGCAGACCAGCTTCAAGCACTAGCCGTTACAGGATTTCAATGCTTTTTGCTAATTCCGTCTTTAACTATAAGGATGAGTAGAGCAGGTGCAACAGGAGTGAAGGGGACTTCAGGCTTGGCAATGCTACTTGGAGTTTTAATTTTTACATTTACTGTTATTTTACAATCATACCATTTTTATTGGAATAAAACAGAAAAATTAATAGCATAAGATAATCAATGACAGACCCAGCATGCTTATTCTGAAATAATATTAATACATTCTTGCCATGTTTTAAAAAAAGTTTTATATATATCCTCTAGCAGAAAATGTGATTTTTTGTAATTTGAGATATTTGTAAAATAGAACGTATCTTGTCCATTGAGTTATAGATGTTGCGTTGGGATTCTTCCAGTTAAACAAAGTAAGTCTACATTCTAAGAAGTAAGTAAATGTTTTGGCTAAAATCATGTTAATTTAGTGCATTTCCAAAACCGAGGACCTAATGATGCTGAAGCTAGATGACAATACTCTTAGGTTGGATCCTCTCCTGGGTACATTTTAGACAATTAAAGCGATACAAAATACAAAATCAATAGATGATTTTTAGTTGAATTATGGAATATTTAACACATGTAGAAGTAAAGGGCGTTCTATATATGGTTGAGTTCCACTCCTTTTCTGAGATGCAAATTGAAAGGTCCCTTTGAAATATTTTTATACAATGTTGAAATGCTGTCTGAGTCTTCATCAGGACTAATCAGTATTTCTTCTGCCTTAGATATTGGTGTGAGGTGTGGAAATGTAGGTTGGTTTCTTTTAACAATGTTTCTACTTGTAATTTGTATATTGGGGAAAAAATCGTGTAGCTGGAAAATTAAATGTAGAGTGTATCTGTACATGAGATGTAAATACACTGTCTACAAAAATATCTCTAATCCCTAGTGTTTTCATAATTTAAATACTGAGAAGATTTGAGGAGGTGGAAAATGGTGAATGTCATGTATGGGAGCAGCAGATAAGAGCTTCTCTGCCTTGAAATGTCTCCTGCATTAGTTTCATATTTTAAGCAATTGGTGGGCAACTGGATTACTGGAAAATGGACGATAGTATAGGTTGGAGCACGCAGCAGGGTATAAATAAGAAGTCAGTTCTTCCAGATCCCAAGATTTTCTGTCGCACATATTTGCTGCCCAGCGGTAAAATTAAAAGTTAGATAGTGCCATGTCACCTTCTGCTTAAGATCTGCCTTTTGGATACATGGCAATTTCAAATTCCAGATGAATGATGTGATGATTGAGTGTAATTTCTTAAAGAATAATTTATTAATATTAGGGCTGTCAAGCAACTAAAATTTTTCATTGCAATTAATGGTGATTAATTGCAAAATGTCACTCATTTAATCCCTATTAATCCCATGTTTAATCAAGGTGGTTGTATAATGTCCAATAGCCTCCTGTGAAAGGGACTATTGTTCAACTTCTTAGCTGCTCAGACAGCAAAGACTTGTGCTTTTCATGTATATTTTTGAGATTTGTTCCATGTGAAGGAAATTTTTAAGAATTTCCAGTCCTTGCTGAATGATGTCTCTTAGCCCTATTTCTTCAACTATATTTAGACGTCTGCAGTTTGATGAAATCCATTTTTACAATAAATAATGGAAGTTAATGCTTTACAACAACAACAACAACATTTATTTATATAGCACATTTTCATACAAAAAGTAGCTCAAAGTGCTTTACATAATGAAGAGAAGAAAAATAAAAGACAAAATAAGAAATTAAAATAAGACAACATTAGTTAACATAGAAAAGGAGTAAGGTCCGATGGCCAGGATGGACAGAAAAAACAAAAAAAAACTCCAGAAGGCTGGAGAAAAAAATAAAATCTGTAGGGGTTCCAGGCCACGAGACCGCCCAGTCCCCTCTGGGCATTCTACCTAACATAAATGAAATAGTCCTCTTTGTAGTTCGGGTTTTTCACGGAGTCACTTGATGCTGATGGTCATACAGACTTCTGGCTTTTAATCCATCCATCATTGTTGGAACATCATGGTGCTTTGGGTAGATGGTGGTGGCGCCATTGATGTCTTTTTTGGGTAGTCCTGAGAGAAGTGCGTTACAGTAATCTAGCCGACTGAAAACAAACGCATGAACTAATTTCTCTGCATCTTTCGATGATATAAGAGGTCTAACTTTTGCTATGTTTCTTAGGTGATGATTTTGTTTCATTCATGGACTATAGTCTGGCGCAGATTTTGCTGTCTAACGTTGGGGTTTTTAACGGTGGAATCATGCACATTTTGCTCTTAAGCGATAAGCCAAGGAGGTTGTACTTTGATAATATTTCAATCTGCCTGTGATAAGTATCAACAGTTTTGTCCTTTGAACGATCTGGAAGTTTTTAATGAAAGCAATCATCATAAATTTCATCTTTCTCAGCCATTGTTAACGGAATAGCTTAGATCAGGCATTCTCAAACTTTACGTCAAGATCCCTCAGAATGTTACACCAGCTGGTCAGAACCCTCACTAGTATAACAATGTGATTAGGTGGAGTATAATCTCGCATTTCTAACTGCTACTGCTAACAGTAGTTATGATTTTGTGTAATTGTAGACATAATAAAATAAAAGCAAATGGTTAAGCTACTATACTTCAGAATATTGACACATATGTGATTAAAAGTCATGTGGGATCTCTAGGCAAGGAGTTTCCTGCTTTTTTCATGGCATAGAACCTTCAGGAATTGCAATATCTTGAAGTATCCCCATTTTCTTTGAGTCTTATATTGTTAAGTATTGAATTCATACAAGGCATAACCAAAAGTGACATTTCATATCTCCCAACCCTCCCTCTAATACTGCATTTGCAGATTTTAACAAGTGATTTCAGTGGTGTTTTGTGTGGTTGTATATGTTTTTTAGTTTTTTTGTTTTTTTATGCACATCAAAAAAAATGAATGAACTGTTTTTTTAACATAAGAACAGTAGCATAGTTTGGTAAGGAATAAAAATTAGAAAGCCTAAAATTTCTATATTTTTAATTTACAAAAATTATACAGTTATATAGGTATACAGATCTAAAGATACAGAAAAATAACTCTAGTTACATATAACTACAGGTCAAGAGAGAGGAAAATAACTCAAAGTCATTTGTGAAGGTTGAGTCTCTTTGTTTTTTAAAGTCATTATTGTCAATGAAGGGTTCCATAACTTTAAGGATATATCTGCTTCTAACTTTAGCCTATTCCCGTACTGAATTTGTTTTTAAAGGAAGGACGAAGTTAACCAAACATTGGCAGCTCTTTGCTCTGTTGATTAATATTAATAATGCTAAAATAAAAGTGCAAGTGTGGCAGTGGGGGTGGTGTGTTGTGTGGTGGGCGGTTGTAGGGTTTGGAGGAAATGGTAAGAAAGGGGGCACTCACCTGAGACACTCACTTTCACATAAATGCATCGGTCTTTATGCAAAGAAGCTGTTCGCACAGAGCAAATGTGAGCATTGAAAGTTTGGTAAAACGGGAGTGGAGCGTCACAGCTGAGCATGGAGATTTGTGTTTGGCCAAGCTGTAACCACCATGTAACAGTCCTTTTAGGTACAACGTTTTCCCTTATTTTTTTTGTTCTTTCACATATCACCTGACGGCTGTATGTGGTTGAGGACCACTGCTCTTGTGTATTGATACATGATACATAACTACTTTTATTAAACAATGTGATGGTCCAGGTCGGCTCCATGCTCCCAAGGTCAATTCTGGGTGCCACTTGAACCCATAACCATCCATAACATACTCGAGGATGAGCCAGCAAATAAGGACACACGCAGTCAGCAAGTGATTGGTGCAAAGTGTTTCAGTGATTTCATTTAAAGCAACAAACAGTGTCCAATAGTGCACTACTTCAAAAATTAGTCATTAAATAATCCATTATAATCAGGATAAAATCCAAGGCAGGAAACAGTTCTAAAAACTCATAATCTCAGGTGCATCCTTCTAAAAATCGACAGGCACAGCAAACTTCTAAAATCCAGGCTTGGGCTCCTGCTGCATTCACAGGCTCCTGTCAGGGCGTCACACCAAACCTTGCTACTACGACTCCCGCTGCCACTTCATGGCCTTATGAGGGAGCCCTCTTGATCAACAGGTCACTCGGCTGGAATGACCCACTTCAACCCCTTTGCGCGCTGTCAATTTTTTTGTACCAAAAGCCAAAGGAGGATTGTCAGTCTAAATACCTGCTTAAAAGAACTACTCATGCAAAAGATTGGCAAAATGACATGTAAGTTAAAAGCCTGTCCTGTTCATGATTAAAGTTGTATGTAAATAATGTAATGCAGTTTTGTGTTAAATAACATTGAAGAATGTCATAGTGCACTGCAGTCCTCTTATTTCTTTATACAATATAAAGTAGTATACTGCTAGACATGTTGTCGACATTCTCCTTCTAAACTGAATCTTCTTAACTTGTCGCATAAAAGGGGTAAAAGTGTAAAAACAAACCAGTATCGCATTTTAATATTATAATTTTATAGTAAAGGGCATATTTTTTATAAAATGGCCAGCTTGAGCCATATAAAGTAAATGTTTTATATATTGCAGCACATCCCTACGTTTGTGTGTAGGAGGAGATGCAGTAGAATTGGGAAAAATCTGATAGTTTTCTCTAATGTGACAAGGCCACTGCATTAGATTTTGCATTGAGCAATAATTTTACATCTGGCATAACTCCAAATAGAGCTGTAAGTGAAAAATGATCTTCTGAGAGAACACAGGCGTCTGAAAGGAGAAGAGAAATACTTGTGCAATAGGGCTGTAGCCATGATGAAAGCGAGAAAATATGCCTAAGGGAGTCAGGTGCCTTTAAACCATTACTTGGAAATTTTTAGAGAATATGAGCCTGCAATATTGAGTATGATGTACAATGTTAAAGTATATTAGATTGAGTCTTGGAAGAGAAAAACTGCCTTTGTCTGAGTTTATCCCATGTTGCTCTCATCATTACTGCAAGATATTAAAGTTGAAAAAATCTTGAAAGTGCTAGTTTAGTTTTGATGTCGCTCTTTTTACCAGTGGTATCTCAACAGCATAAAAGGAGAGAAAGGGAGTGTTGGAAATCAAGGAATATTACTGCTAAAATCTCTAATTTATATTTATTATAATTATGTTTTGACAAGGAATACACTCTCCTCTCATCTGCATCACTTCTTTCTTGAGATGTTGGTTTTGGTGGGGATCAAACTCATGTCATTGGAATTTACTAGCAGCAAGTTCTATGGGTCATAAACACAGACCTTCATTTAGACAATAGCTAACTTGTGACACAGCTTTATTACCTTAACAGCAAGTCTCTCTCACTCTATCTCTCATTCTCAGCAATGCTCTGCATGTGTTGCTGCTTACATTTACCCTGTCCCTGAGCGAATCTGGATCATGGCACCATTTCTCTGGGACATGAACTCAGGACATAGGAATTGCAAGCATCAAGTTTTACTACTGAGCTAAATAGACAAGTCCATTTAGCCAGCAGCTGATCTGTTTGCTAGCTTCTGACAGAGCTGATTCTGCAACATCAAGCATCTTTATCAGCTGATTACAGGAGGTAGTTGAATAATACTAATCTTTATCAATATACAAATCTTTAAATGCCATGATAACATGAATATTCTAAATGATCTGTGTGAGATACTACAAGGAAAGTAACAAATACATGACTAGATTTTAAAGGTCAGATTGAGAACATGAATATCAATAATCATAAGAACAAGGAATGTTTGACAGATGAGAGACACCAGCCGTTCAAGCTTAGGTAATGTTTCAATATGTCATCCGGATGGAAGATGTTCATTTCCACTATATGACTTGTGCAGCTCTTTGTGTGAAGTAGTGATGTCTGGATTCCATCTGGAATGTGTTTCTCCTTAATTTCAGCTGGTTATGATATTGTGAAGAAACTGATACGCACAGAGGGGAAGCGATGAATCTCTTGTTTTTCTACAAGAGGACATGTCAGTATAAACTAAGCGGTATATGGGCTATCAAAATCCCAAACCTAGTAAATCAGATGCTTTCAAAATTGAGCTTATTTGAGATGAATGTTAATATTACTCCATCTAAAATAAGAAATAAGGATTTGTTTAGTTAAATAGAAATGCATGATAAGGACCAAATCAGGAAAATTCAATCTTCTTACATTGTTCTGTTCTGAAAAATATATAATCTCTAATCCAGTTCAGGGTTGTGGGGGTTTAAGGCCCATCATAATAGCAGTGGATGCAAGACAGAAACTAGCCCAGGATACAGTGTCTGTTCAACGTAGGGTACACACGCTCTCACTTTGTCATTTTGAGTGCTTTACTCTTTTCTAAATACAACAGGAGAATCCAAGAAAAAATTAAAATATCAAGCTGTATGATTATAAAGAAGCATTATAGTAAGTTTATTTTACAGTGTTTTGTATTTTCTGTTAATATATTTACACTAAAAAGCACATTCTACAAAAATTTTAAAATGTCAAGAGTTCCAGATTATTAGACTCTTAATAAACATAAGAATGATAATAGGTTAGTTTTGGTTTGTTTCCTCAAGGTTGAGTACACTTAGGTCAGTTCAGAACTAGAAAAGTCTTAGACTTGTCTCATTCTGTTTAATATTGTACTTGATGCTTTTATTTGCTGATTTTTAATTTCTACCATTTAATATTAAGTTTTTTTGTTGCTGTTGTGGAAACCAGTGAGAAAATATTCTGCTTCACTTGAGGAGGACAATATTTTAACTTTTAAAAGAAGCATTAGGTAAGAAGTGTCAAGTAATACAAAAACAGGCCTCTCAGCCCAACAAAGCTTACCAATCCTTTCTACTTGATTTCTGCAAAGTAACTGTAAGAGCCAATCTTAGAAAGTTAATGTTAAAGTCACTTAAGTGTTTGCATCATTTCAACAGAATATCAGTTTCACATAGTTATTTAGATTATGGTATAGTCTTTTACCCCCTGTGAGTTAACATGAAATTGGACTTTCTTAACTATATCTGTATAACCGAGTGTTATTTAAACCAGTTAGGAGGTAATCTCACTTCTAGCATGGACTGTTAGATAAGTTTGCAAATAGGAGACTGGCATACAGTTTTCTGATCAGGCTTAATATTCGTCGCATAATGCAACTTTATGAACAAACTTAGAGAGAAATGATAAGATAAATAAGCCTTAAACAGAACTTTCTTTAAACAAGAACCGTTGTTCTTTTTATATATAATTTTTTCTCCATTTTTTGTGTGAATTGTTTTGCTTTGAAAGTTTACCAAAACTTTTAAAACAAAAATATTTGAGTTGTGGAATTATCTGAACACATGTCACACTATTGCCAGAACTGTCCTATGAAGCAAACTAAAGGCTGCAGAATTTTGGAAATTTAGTAGAAACACAGCTACAGTAACACCAGTTTTGAAGGTTCCTAAAGTTCTACTTTCTGCTACACTGCTTGGTAATTTATTCAATGCATCTATGGATCTCTGTGTAAAGAAAAACTTTGTGTTTGTGCAAAATTTACCCTTAACAAGTTTCCAACTGTATCCCCATATTCTTGTAAAACTCATTTTAAAGTAACATTCTGGATCCTCTGTACATTCCTTTTATAATTTTAAAAACATCTATCATGTCAGCTATTAAACTCTATTTGCTTAAACTAAAAAGGTTCAGCTCCTTTGTTATCTCCTCAAAGCTTATACCGCATTCCTGGAATCAACCTAGTCACTCTTTTCTGGACTTTTTCCAAGTGTTGCTAAATCTTTTCTGTAGCCTGTACGCCAAAACTTTGTGTAGTACTCCAGGGGAGGCCTCACTAGTGCATTATAAAGCTTATAAACGTCTCTTGAAATTGTACTCTACCCATAATATTATATACTGTATTCTGATAGTCTCCTTAAGGGATTCTTTATACTGTCTAGATGTTGATAGTGATGAGTCTACTATGAATCCCAGTTCCTTCTCATGTACTTTGAAGTTTCAGACCTTCCATTGTGTATTCAAATCTACCATTCTTACTTATGTGTAATATATTACATTTACTATCACTAAACTTCATTTTTTTTACAAATCTGCCCAAGCCTGTATTCTGTCAAAGTTCCTCTTTAATGATAAGGCCAATTCTAGATGAGCTGTCATTCCACCTAGTCTGGTATCATCTGCAAACTTAACCAGCTTGATATTTACTTCCTATCTAAATCATTTATATATAAAGAAAGTAGCAGTGACCCCAGCACTGACCACTAAAGGATGCCACTTCTAACATAACCTAATACTGATAAGGTTCATTGCATCATAACCTTCCTGTGTTTTAGCCAATTCTGTACCCATCTACACACTCTGCCCTGAACTCCCACTTCTTTTAGTTTGATGCCGGTCCTCTCTTGTGGGACCTTATCAAATGTTTTCTGAAATCAAGAAAAATGTTATCATGTGGGCCTCGTTGATTGTATGCTTCCGTTGCTTCCTCACTTGGAACTGCACATCTGTGTTACATTGATGATAGGCAGTTTGGTCTGCTGTCTGACATTTTAAGTTGGAATCCCATTCTTGGGAAACTGTGACTCTTTGAACTTAAAGGTGAGCTAGTTTAGAAGTAACACTCTTTTCCTTTCAGGTCTAAACCAATACTATTATATCAGCACAAATCAAAACATATTATAGAATTTTGGCTTTGGTTATTAATATTTTTTATTGATATCTTTTTCATTTAGATGTGTGAAACAAAACATTACATAAACAGTGATTCTATAGAAGGTTTAAAGTAGAAATGTCATGGCATTCCTACTAGATCTTCCATTAACTCAAATAAAATTAAATATCAATGAAAAAGTACCTTGTGTAAGTTTTAATTCGCAGCTAAAACAAACAAGATTAAATTGAGAGCATTAACTCATCTCAGCTTAGCTCTATGGTATCCCTCATTCAGATTCATCAAAACTGAACAAATAGGAAAAAAATCCTGAATTTGAAACCTTGTAACCCAAAAATAATAAATGGCTGGCACTAACACATTTTTTCACATTCTGCAGAGTATTTAAAATAATTTCTTTAAAGTGAATAATTATAATACTAACAAAAGGAGAAAAATAATTTTGTTTTACATGCTTCCATTCATATTCAAATTCAAACCAACTGAACAGGGCAGCATACATCACAGACAAATTCACACACCAGCCTAAGCTCCTTTATAAGGGACACATTTAGAGTCACAAGTTAACCTAACCTGGATGTCCTTCTCCTGTAACAGCAGCAAGCAGGACTTGAAGATTACTTGGGAATAACAGGGTCACAGTTCAAAGTTTGCATTCAATTCCACAGAGCTGTGTGACAACAGCATTTAGTCCTATATTACCAAGCTACCCTCTGCAAAGCCAGCATAGCTAAAATCTTAAAAATAAATGCATCAGGGCAAGAATGTTAAAATGTTTAAAATTCTTCATATTAACATTATTAAGGCTATCAAATTTAAAGGGGATGACCAGGGGCCTCATGTATAACGCCATGTGTAGAATTCACATGGAAAACATGGTGTATGGACAAAACTGGAAATGTGCATATGCACAAAAAAATTCTGATACATAAAACTGTGCGTACGCCAACTTCCACACACTTCACTTTTATAAATCCCTATGAACATAAAATTTAATGCATGTGCACGTGCCTACATCAGCACTCCATCTCTTCGCAGAATTTCCCATATTTGAATATACAAATCAATATAAATAGTGCCTTTCGTTCAGTGTTTTGTTAAAAGACAATGGCAAAAGCATGTGGAAAAAAGAAGAATTTCAGCAAATGCAAAGTAGAGACAAGAAAAAACTTACTATTTGTTGGCTTAAGCAGTGGCATAAACAACAGAAGGAAGTTGATGAAGTGATACAGCATGGTGGAGACATTCAAATGTTCAAATTCAGAATGTAGCACAGTGCCTTTGGTCAGATATCAAAGTCGATGAGAAAAGAGAAACCTTGCTGACTCTCCAGGTGTTGCCATGCCCAGAACTGTACTATGTGATACTGACCACAAATTAATTGAATTGGTTAAAAAATAAATGCTACATCCGATTACCTGTTTTTACATTCTGCTAATTACAGTCAAGCAGAGTTGCCATGCTAGCCAATTTGGCTGATCATTTGGTGTATCAGGGTCAGGTTCATCATACCGCATCCCTTCAGGTAGAGGCAAGCTACGATTGTGTGCCACATTATGCAGAACACTACATACTTGCACAATGCGACACACTTCCTGTGAACTATAGAGCACCACATTAATAGAGTGGAAATGCTTTCTATTTACATAAGCAAATTCATTCTCTGAAGGCTCCTTTATAGTGTAGCGTCGGTTCTAAGTGCCATAAAAGATTCTCTGCTCTTCACATGCCTGTTTGAGGTGACTTGCTGTCCTTAAAAGGACTGTTTGCCTTTTGCTACACTAGTTGGAAGGAGCACCTGTGACTGTGCAGAGTTGTCATTTTTATAGATGTATGCTATAGATGATGTAATACCAACTCATTCGTTTGGTGATTCATTACTGACTTATGTAATTTGCCTGGCGCCGTTGCAATAGCAATGTGAGTGAAGTTGACCACTCCGATTACATTTGAAAAACCGGACGTTGCTGCACAATGCATTTTGATGTTTGTCAGTTCAACCACAGTATAAAGAAATCTTCTATATCTGGATGACAAGCAGATAAAACCATCCTATAAATATGGCATGGCATGACTCAGTGATGTTTGTGAAATACCCGATTCCTGTTAAAAAGCTCCTGTGGCTAAAAATCCGAGAGTGAAAAGAGCTTGCAAAGGAGCAGGTACAGCAAAATTCCTCAAAGTCTGCCTTTGTAAAGCTGGCGCCAGTTCAGCACACAATTCCAAGAGGATAGCTTTTTGAAACTGAAAGGCTTAGAAGCCATTTATCATCATCTATAAATACGCGCTCACTTCTAATTCTTCCATTTGCAATGTCTTCTAACAATGCTAAAGCAGCCATGTTAGTTGCAATAGTTTGGCCATTTCGTGCACCATTATATTGTTACAGAATGATTACAATCAAGCGAATACAATTTGTAAATAAAATGCAATTAATCATAGTGTATTTGATAATGCTGGCATCATGGATGCGAATATAAAAACCAAAGGTAAACAACACAGAAACAGTAGCACTACTTGACGCTGGGTGACACCAGTTTGCAAAAGCCTAAGGTATGAGGCTGCCATTGAAAATATATGTGGCTTTACACTGAGTTTAGTTTTTATACATCTTGAAGACAGCATTCAAATGGGCCTATGGAACATTTTTGTGCATATACACCGTTTATACATGAGACCCCAGGAGAGGAAATGTAACCAAGCAGAAGGTTGAAAAACAAGTTTAGTCCTATCAAATGTCAATATCCACATCTGTACCCAAGAATCATAGTAACAGAAATTATAAGGAAAAGTCTGGAACTGGGAAAATATTAATACCACAACTGACACATACATAAAAGTAGATTTTCATTGATTATCTATAAACTCAGATAGTGATGCATCCAACAAGCCAGTTCTTATAATCATATATATCATAGCAAATGTTGTTGCATCATGACATCAGTGACACAAAATGGCGGCACACAGAGAAAAACAAAATTATGACAAAACAATTTTAAATATTTTCTAAAAAATGAAAACATTTTCTATAATAAAAATAAATGCAAAATATGCCAACAAACAGAATTATAACAAACAACAAATCTATGTATTTTTTTGTTAGTTTATTTAATTATCTTGCTTAAGTTCATTTTGGTCTAAAGTAAAATAAATTAGATTGCCTTGTTATCTATTCATGTATTATTCATACTTTTACCAAACTCATTTTGTTTCAAATATGAGACATGGTGAAGTTATCTTAACAGCAGAACAGACAGTCATGGATGCCAAAAGCTGGCATATACTTACACATACCGCAATTCACTGCAAGGTTTTCATTGCACGCCACTCCACCAATCAGCCAGTTACCTAAAGTATGTGTTTAGGATGTATGAAGCAAGCAAAGAATTGGATGTAGGAAAAAAGGGGAATAAGATGGTGACTGTTCCAGGCGTCAAACCTCTGCCTTCAGAGTTGTGAGTAATCTACATCACTTTTCCACTCATACTTACGTAATAATAATTTTTATAAAGCATGGCATATGTATAGTATATAGCCCAACAATTCAGTTGATGAGACTAAAGTTGAACTTTTGGCTTGAGCACTAAGTTGTGTGTGTGTGGCATTAGTGGTAAACTAAAACTCGACATCCGCTAGGTAATAGCATACCCATTGTAAAATGTGGTGATGTTAGCATTTTGTTGTGTGGATTCTTTTTGGTAGCTTGTTTAGGACTGATGGGAAGATAAATTCTGCAAAATACAGATAGATCTTTACTTAGTACCAGGCTCCTGCTGCTAGATAGTTTAAACTGGAGAATATGTGCACCTTTCACCAGGACAATGGCCAAAAGCACACTGCCAGAGCAACAATGGAGTGGCTTAAAATAAAGGAAATTAAGGTATTTGAGGGATGCAGTCAGAGTTCTGACCATAACTCCATCGACCATCTGTGTTGATACCTAAAAATTGCTGTCTACCACCCCTCCACAACTAACCTGTCAATTTTGTATGGAGAAAATTGCAAATCTTACTCCATCACATGCAACATTAAAAGGGACTTATCCAGAAGGACTACTTGGGGTAACAGTTTCAAGAAGTAGTTCAA
This sequence comes from Erpetoichthys calabaricus, assembly GCF_900747795.2. NCBI lineage: Eukaryota > Metazoa > Chordata > Cladistia > Polypteriformes > Polypteridae > Erpetoichthys > Erpetoichthys calabaricus. Next base: position 65,134,771 of record NC_041397.2, on the reverse strand, counting down.
AAAATACTCAACTGGGGGTGGAATGCTTACAGTTTGTTGACATTTAAGTTTTAAGAATTTATTCTATAATGGTTTATAATTTTCTTTTGACACTATGAACAAGAATATTAGATTTAAAAATGAAAATAACCCCAGACAAATTGATCAAAATCCCAGGTTGTAACAATGATGTATGTGAAGACGTCAAAAGTCCCTACCTCCAAAAAACTTGACTTTAAAAGTGTGCAGCCAAAAAATAGATAGATACAGACATGAATACATATGCAGAAGTTCTCTATCCAAGATTAGATTCTGCTTTGTGCCATATGCTGTCGACATAAGCCGATACATACATATATGCACAGATAGACAGAACAGTTAAAAAACACTTGTATAAAAATCCATTGCCCAAAGGAAAACCTGTCAGATGTTCTTGTTAAGAAATGACAAGCACAAAGACAAGGGCCGTCCAAACCATTTGTTTACCTGCTTGTCAGCTCCCTCTACAAATGAATCTAAACTCCCACATTTCACATATAATAGATTCAAGGGTGTAGAAGAAAGAAGCGCTGAAAACTTCACAGCTTACTGTCGGTCGGCTGTGACCATGTGGTCACTCAGAGTTTGACAGCAAGACAGATGCTGTGTTCTATGGAGGCCGACTAAAAGGCTTTTCGTGATTTAGCCGGCACAGCTTTCCTTTCAAATGCCATTTCAATGCATTACATGGTGTCTCTTGGAGAAGGAAGAGGATGTGCCTGACTACTCCAGTAACTGTTGTAAAGTGAACAATTGAAATTGTTTATATCAAACAAGCTTGCTTTTTAAGCATCCCTTTGTAGTGAATATTTATCTAAGTCACTCTACCAACCAAAAACCATGATACAGTTCTATATATATGTTTTTAGTTTTTTTTTTACTGTTTGTGTAAGTGATTTGCTCAAAATCACTTAGTGAGGTTGTGGATTGAGACTTACATATTAAATCTAGAATCTTACAAAATTATCTACTCAAATGATGCATTCCAGTTGGAAGTAGCTGATCGGTGCAGGCAGAGTGTCCTAGCGTCTCAGGTTCTCGACTGAAGCACAAGTCGCTCAGTTCGGTCCTCTTCAGTGACTCACCATGTAGCCCATTTGAAGCTGCTTAATTTGATACTGCTATAGATGTACATTTCTGCTAAATAATTCAATTTCATTATGTTCTTATGGTTTATGAAACAAACTTGACAGAGCTCATGATGACCTTTCTTTACATGCGTGACTTTCCTAACTTACATCTATCCATCCATTTTCTACTTCACTTGTCCTGTTTATGGAGTCATTATCTATCCCAGAAGCAGTGTGAGCAAGACAGGAACCAACTGTTGCTGATATGCATGCCCACTCATATATACCCTCACCCATATCATTTATAGTTAACTGTCTCCAATCATTTGACACATCAACATCTTTGGGATATAGGAGGGAATTGAAGAGTACAGAGAAAGAAACCAATCCAGACACAGCAACGTAGTGCAAATACCACAAAGGCATTGCCCAGGCTGAGAGCTAAATGCAAAATTTAGGAGGTCTGTGTCACCACCCTGTCCACTCTTTTGTGTACATCTGTTCAGTAAATACAGTGTACATATCTGCATTTTCCCATTGATGATGTCCAATTAAGGTTAATTTTCCGGGGCAGGATGGAAGGAGCACCTAAATCAGCTTTTCTTATGATAGTCACACAATTTTAATGAAATATTTGCTTAAATTCCAAAAATATGGTGCATTAGTCATAGGAAAAGCAGTCTGCCAATCTGGTAAGTTTGAAGATAAAGGGAGACGAATTCATATGCAAACAGACATATCCATACTCTTTACATGCGGAGGTATTTTGCCGTGCTACTTGAGCCTTTTTTACAGGTCTCAATTCCATTCATGGCACAGTGGGTAGTGCTGCTCTGCCACACTGGGTATAAATCCTTGCTGTTTGTTATCTGTGTAAAGGTGGCATGCTCATGCTGTATCTGCATGGGTTTCTTCCCATGGGATAAACAAAAAGAGGCTCACCATAAGTGTGTGAATATCACTGTGGCCTACAACTGACTGACAACATCACCTTAACCTACCAGGAGAGTGTAGAAGGTTTAGGAAATGGTAATATGTGACAAGAAAATAAGTTATTTTTCATTTAAAAATTCTTATAAAGTTGCTAAAGAGTGGTAAGGCCTCTCTCCCCCAGTGTCAGTCCACCCAAAGTCATTATTTTCTGAAGTCCCATCTTTAATTCCAACACATACATAGATACACAGACACATTGTATTCACACCCTATCCCAGTACTTCTGGGAAACATACTGTATACATTAAATTCCCAGTAGATTGCCTCCTGCAGCTTGTGAACATTTTACTGGAATTGCTTCTTAATTACACAGCTGTCCTTGATCACAATAAATGAAAATTGTGTTGGCAAGTATTGATTTGGGGGGCTTCTTTTTCCTCTTTAGGGATGCACTGAGCCAGCAAAAATGCACAGCGATAGACAGATAAAGCGAGCCGCTTCACCCTGGGCCTGATTAAATCAATAGGATTCTATTTACATAACAGATAGAGGTGACTGTGTTAATTTGGCCATGAAAATGTCATCATGAGTTGTCACTGTGAGGAAGTTAAGGGGAAAATCTGCTGAATGGAAGAAGGATTATTATAATTAAATTTTAGACAATTGCTTATCTGCACAATAACTTGCAATAAGGTAAAAGGAAAAGAAATGTTTTTGAAAAAAAATAAAGATGAAATAAGTTAAGTAGACAAAAAAAATACTTTTAAATGTCTAAACAATTCAGATTCCAAGCGGTTTTAAGAAAACAGCCACGGCATGGATATCGTGTAATGAGCAAAAACTGCAGATCACCTAAAATAAACATTATGTATCAAAGTACTTTATTTTTAATTGCTACTCAATGAAAAATTGATAAAGCTGCTTTGTAAGCACAATAGATGCAATTGCACTAATCCAAAAGTGGTGTCCTATTTTTGTGAAGTATAATCTTGAAGGAATCTGACCCGGCATTAAAACAGGCGCTAGATTAGATTACATATCAGATAACACATTTCCTTCAGCAAGATTTTATCAAGGTCCCATTGTGTTGCTAGGCTAAGCAATGTAATTGATGTACTTAGTCTAAGGCTCTGTTTTGTTGATGAGGAGAAAGTAAAAAAGGTTGACTTGAATTAGCCCCTGTCAAAATAGCTAACTAATACATATTAGATGCAGCAAAGCCCAATAAATCAAACCGATTTTCTGCATTTTTTCCCTCATTATTAGATGTGAACCTAAAATATCAGCCCAAGATTTTTCATCCTACTATCAGCTTATGAATATCCCATGTATAGTATCAGTACAGTATGCCTTTTGGTCTCATACGAATTACTGTAATACTAATTTACTTTGAAAGCTTTTATTAAGAACATACAAAAGAAAACCCCATTAAAACATTAAGGACTGTCAATTATCAGCAATGCTTTTTTGCTTTGCTATTGAACCCCTGGCTATTCGCCTTGGTAAACAGCCAGGAATAGAAGACATCATAATGGAAGGAGTTGAACAAAATGTTTCTCTCTGTACTGATGACATGGAGCTCTATATTAAGTCAAATCAAGTGTATTGTCATCTAGAGTCAATACATTGAGAATCTTACTTGCATGTATCCTCAGAAAAGTAGATAAAAATGAAATGCAAATAAATATAAAAAAAGTGTATATGTACAGTATATTTTAAATAATGTCAGACAGTAAAAAAAAGATTAGGGGCACCAGTGTGTAACCCCATTTAATGTCCAAAATGATGGGAAATAATTGCAGAAAACAAGGATTTGTCAAGAATACATTTGGTGGGCTCTTCGGGGGATTTAATTCTCTTGAAGGATTGGCCCGAAGTGACAAGGAATTCCTGGGTTAGGTGTATTTAAACAGAGAAGAGGAAGAGGAAGGGGAAGGGAGATTGTTTCCCTAGGCAGAAGTGACATAACTGATCATCCGGATGGTTCTTCTCCATTCTAAAGCAAATGGAAATCAGGTTAGAGACAGTATCACATTCAAACTCTGCCCATTAATATTAAGCAATCCTGTCCCCATGAGACATGCCCTAAGCTTACGTGCCTGACACATACACACACACACCCATACACATGCCCACACACATAATAATATGAATTTTTGTGACTGACTGCTGAGCAGCCAAAATTAATGGTCTACTATCCCTACTGCTATGAAAAGCAACTGCACAGAAAGGCAACATGTGTTATATATGTCCTGAATAGAAAGCAGATTTGTACTGGTAATATTCTATACCAGTTTAACCACCCTAGGTCAGCCTTTTTGACCCACAGCCAATGGGCACTCACTTACTTTGGGACATCTTGTAGTTATGAATCAAGATGGACTGGGGCAAGTGAGGAGAAAGACTGTTTTAAAGAGTTGCTTGGTGCAGCCTAGAAGACAATGCAGGGATGGGCCTTAACAAATTCCTGACTTTAGGGTAAGGTTTGGCAAGAATAATGCACACGATTCTTTCTGAAGGATCTCCAGACAGACTTAAACATGTCACAACCAGTGTGATATTTCCATAAAAGCAGAATTAAAATGTGTTGTGGTTAAGAGTGACAGAGAAATTGTGTACTTTAAAGGGTTTAGGTGAAGTCCAGCTAGGATTGTTATCAAAGTTTTGAAATCAGTCATAAAATAATAAAAAAAAATGACTATTCACAAAGTCATGGCAAAAACAGGGCCAAAATTGAAAATAAACTTTCAAAAGAAATTCCTTAAAACACTCTGTGAGCTGGATTTTTTACTTTGATTGAAGACACATACAGGTGCCTTTTGAACATGCTACTTTCTCTTTTAAAGATGGCCTTGGCCATGTGACCACACTCCAAAGGTATCTCGCACACATAACAACTGTCTTCCATAATAATGCCATATGATGGCATCATAAGTTACTAACTAAAATAATGGAGAAAAAATAAAACCATCTGCACATTTACAATTTTATGCTGAATCATCATAGTAACTAATAGCAGCAGAAGGTTCCTCTTCAGTTGAGCCAAGTATATGGTCTATAAAGTGAACAATAAGCTACCAAGGGACTGGTAGCTTACCCTTGGCTGATTAATTGGACACAGGGTGTGAAGGGCAAACAATTTAATTTCTAAGAGATAGGATTTTCACAAAGCACTCCTGATCCCAAAGGTATTTACATAGAAGAACCCGAAAGTGATTGATTTCAACTAAACGTCAAGACACCTTGGAGTCAAGAGTGCAGTACTTGACTAACAGGAAGATGAGGGAAACCAGAGAAGGAGAATACTGTTCCAGGTAGTCAAGGGGCTGCCTCTGACAGGAAGGCTTAGATCCAACTCCGGTCCTGGTGGGCTGCAGTGACTGCAGGTTTTCATTCTAATCCTGTTCCTAATCAGTGAGCAGTTGTCACTGCTAATTAACTCCTTTTCCCATCATTTTAATAGCCCTGTTTTTAAGGATTTATTCCTCTGAATTTATAAGTTTCTTCATTAAATGGCGGCCAAACAGACATGAGATGTGAAACGAGCCAACAGATGACCAGCTAAATTGAAACGTCAAACTCTGGCCAATTTCACTCCAACTAGTTTCTTAATGAGAAGCTGATTCTTGCTGTTAATTAAAGCCGTTATTGAATATCATGACTTATTGCTGCTCTCATTCTGCCACAGCAGACTGTTGATTTTCTGTTTTTTCTAAGACTACCGTCGAAATGTTTGGGAGACCTGAGCAGATCAAGATGACCGACACCTTGACCTTTCTTTATTTTCAGGTTAGCTGGCCGTGTGGCGGCTTGTTTCGTGTCTCATTACTGTTTGGCTGCTCATTAAGGAAAAAGAAACAACTAAAGGGTCTGAGTCATGTCAATTAAAACTAAGACAAAACAAGTTAATCAGCAGCAAAAAGCCTCACTAATTAAGAAGATGGTTGGGATGAAATCCTGCAGCCACTGCAGCCCACCAGGACCGGAGTTGGAGACCCCTGGTCTTTTATTATGTTTTGTTTGATTTTACACTTTGCCCTTCCTTGTGTTGTTCCACTCCTTTGTGTTCTGTATTTAAAATATGACACATTTGACATACTGTACTTTGGCCCCCTACTAGTTGATTTGATCCTGTTGGATCCAAAAAATTGGTATAGAATGCCCCCCTATAATTTACAATATGTGCACAAAATATACAAAATATGGGCAAAGTGAGGACTCTGGGTAGATGTGGAATGAGTGAGTGTAAAATTCTGAGTGAGAGTGCCCTAGGATGAAATGGCACCAATTACACTTTTGGTTTCTGCTGTGAACCTTCCTCCTCACTGCAACCCTAAAACTAAATTAAGCAACTTCAATAAATGGACGTAATACAATACAGTGCACATAATATTGATTGACCTTGTTTATATCCCATACTTCTTTGAGCGTTTCTAGTAATTTCCTCATCAACTCTTTATTAAACGTGTGTTTCCAGAAATATAATATTTTTTGGTGCTATCTGGGCAGCACATATACTTTTTTTGATCAGTTGTTTATTTAATTTAACAAAGTCAAAAAGAAGTCAATATTTCAAAATGAAAAACAATCGACATGTGAAATAAACTCACAAAGCCAACAACACAGGAGGACAAACCAGTTAATATGCATAAAAGTGCTGTCCCTGGGGCATTGTAGGTGCATAAGTAACAGAAGGTATCTGGACTAAGGCCCATTACATGTAGCTTCTGGGGAGGAAAATACAAACTGAAATTGAATAAATTGATGATTTGGATTTCTTGATGAAAATTTGACATATTTAAAAACTATCCCAGCAAACAGAAGATAATGTGATGTCTTTGGACCACTGAGGTATGGAGTTTATAGGAAGTGTGTTACATGGCAGGTAGCAAAGAACTGAGACAGGCTTTCTTACCATGTGTCCTAAACACTGAAAGTATATACAGTACATTTACTTATTTGGCTGACACCATTATCCAATTGGAGCACAGGCAGGTCACATACCTATAGTGGAAAAAGGTGAAAGAAGAATTGAAAATAATCATTTGAAGAATTTCAATGCCAAAAAGAGCATTTATTTAATGCTCCACCAAGGCCTGTGAATTGTAAAGAAATAACTTAAGGAACACTCACAAAGGTTATTTCAAGACTAAAAACTTAAAATTGTTGGAAAATTATTAGAATTCTGACTAAAAATTCCAGTTATCCTAAAAGCAGGCTTGAAGTTCAAGGTAATCCAACATACTATAATTGGCAAAGTTGTAAAATAAAGTCCAAGAAAAACTTTGCAAATTGTCCTGTCAGTTAAATAATCAAAGTAGCCTCCTAAACTCTCTACAGAAGTAAGCCCGTAAAGCCTTTATCTATAAAGACATGCTGTGTATTCATATATGCAGAGCTGTCACAAGCCGACTCTACATCTCTCTCTGTTCAATCCTTGTGCAAAAATGAGAGCAAGATGGACTCATTGCAGAAAGACATATTGACTTTTAGGCTTAATGATATAGGGTTAGATTTCATAAAATATTTAACTAAATATACCATTTTTAAAGCAATCATTTCATGAACAGAGAGCAATACCATGCATGTTATTCTGCTGATTTTAATAAGGCTTTTTAAAATATTTTTCCTGTTTTAATTATGAATTAATTAATGATAAATGTACTGTATGTGTGCCAAATATGTACTATATTATTATTAAAACAATAAAGGAAGGAAATTACAAAAAAATTAAAATTATTGTAAATTATATATAAACATCCATTTTCTTACCCACTTATAAGGTTTACCCTCTTAGGAAGTTGCTTTTTATGCTCCATTGTTTTATACAGATAAATAGATGATAAGAACTGTTAGAAAGATATTGCATACGCTCACATAGAGTGTCTTTTCTGTGACCAAGATGGGAAACCATTAATTAGAAAAGTCTTGTTTTCCAGTACTTACCTCATTTTACATTTTGTCTGAAAAAAAAGGAGTAGAGAATTTTGCAAACCAAACCGCATTGGTATGTTCATATATGTTATGATGGGGTGTCTAGCTGACAAGAGCTGCCTGAGGCAACGTTATCAGCAAGAGGTACAGAGCAGTTCAAAGTCCTATGAGACCTCCCCGAAAGAGACAATACCTTACTACAAAAAAAAGAGGTGTCATGTATTTATCCATGTAGCAAAAGGAGAACAGGACAGTCTGCTATAAGATCTACTCGTGCAAACACCCATATTCACACAGGGCTGATTTATTCCACCCATTGTTGTAATTTCTTCTGAAGGAACACTAAAATCAATTGAAAAACACTCCCAATGAAAAACAATAACTATTTTTATATTAAGATTAGCCTCGCAGTTAGGAGACCTGGGTTCGCTTCCCGGGTCCTCCCTGCGTGGAGTTTGCATGTTTTCCCCGTGTCTGCGTGGGTTTCCTCCGGGCGCTCTGGTTTTCTCCCACAGTCCAAAGACATGCAGGTTAGGTGGATTGGCGATTCTAAATTGGCCCTAGTGTGTGCTTGGTGTGTGGGTGTGTTTGTGTGTGTCCTGCGGTGGGTTGGCACCCTGCCTGGGATTGGTTCCTACCTTGTGCCCTGTGTTGGCTGAGATTGGCTCCAGCAGACCCCCGTGACCCTGTGTTCGGATTCAGCGGGTTGGAAAATGGATGGATGGATGAAAACTACTTTGGTGAAATCAAAAATTGTAAATAAAAAAATACAGGAAAAAGGTGAGAAGTTGGATGAGCAAACAGGGACAGACAAAACCTTAGGGTTATTCCACAGAGCATCCTAATGAAATTGCGTGAATGAGCATTTTTTTCAATCATTTTCCAATCGATGCTCAGTTGATTCCATGAATTCAAAGTCTTTCTCATTAACACATGAGGGGATTGGGCAATCCACAGTTATGCATGCACTTGTGAGATTTTAGCAGTCACGACAACAGATCGTTGATGACATCTATCGTGGCTGAGAAAGCACAGAGGAGAATGCAATATCTGAAGATTGAGTACTTGCGATTTTAAGTTTGAAACTGGTGGGATGTGTAGTGTATTATGGGACAGCTTGGAAAAGTTTAGAGTTTTAATTGTTATAAAATAGAAAAATAGAGACAGTGGTGGTCTTTTCAGAAGCCAATCAAGTAATAATGGTTTATTTAAAAAAGAAATGTGTCCACTATAAAGAAAGTGAGGGATGCTGCGTGGCAATCCATAGGAGACTGTTGTCAAAGTACATTGTGGTTCTGAATTTGTGCATTGTATAAGGTATGTACGAGGGAAGTGTGACGTGGTGAGGTCTGTGGTAGAAGTGACAGATGCATTCAAGTTGGAGGTGGGATTACATTAGGGATCAGCTCTGAGCCCTTTCTTATTTGCAATTTTGATGGACAGGTTGACAGACGAGATTAGACAGGAGTCTCTGTGGACTATGATGTTTGCTGATGACATTGTGATCTGTAGAGATAGAAATGAGCAGGTTGAGGAGACCCTGGAGAGGTGGAGATATGCTCTAGAGAGGAGAGGAATGAAGGTCAGTAGAAACAAGACAGAATACATGTGTGTAAATGAGAGGGAGGTCAGTGGAATGGTGAGGATGCAGTGAGTAGAGCTGGTGAAGGTGGATGAGTTTAAATACTTGGGATCAACAGTACGGAGTTAGGGGGATTGTGGAAGAGAGGTGAAAAAGAGAGTGCAGGCAGGGTGGAATGGGTGGAGAAGAGTGTCAGGAGTAATTTGTGACAGATAGGTATCAGCAAGACTGAATGGAAGGTCTACAGGACGGTAGTGAGACCAGCTATGTTATATGGGTTGGAGATGGTGGCACTGACCAGAAATCAGGAGACAGGGCTGGAGGTGGCAGAGTTAAAGATGCTAAGATTTGTACTGGGTGTGATGAGGATGGATAGGATTAGAAATGAGTACATTAGAGGGTCAGCTCAAGTTGGACGGTTTGCAGACAAAGTCAGAGAGGCAAGATTGCGTTGGTTTGGATATGTGCAGAGGAGAGATGCTGGGTATTTTGGGAGAAGAATGCTAAGGATAGAGCTGCCAGGGAAGAGGAAAAGAGGAAGGCCTAAGAGAAGGTTTATGGATGTGGTGAGAGAGGACATGCAGGTGATGGGTGTAACAGAGCAAAATGCAGAAGACAGAAAGATATGGAAGAAGATGATCCGCTGTGGCAACCCCTAACGGGAACAGCCGAAAGAAGAAGAAGAAAAGCATTATCCTTTTTTTTCTTTTTTTTTTTTCTTTTTTTTTATAATTTTATTGTAATAATTCATACATCCATCCATCCATTTTCCAACCCGCTGAATCCTAACTACAGGGTCACGGGGGTCTGCTGGAGCCAATCCCAGCCAACACAGGGCACAAAGCAGGAACCAATCCTGGGCAGGGTGCCAACCCACCGCAGGACACATAATTCATACAAATCAATCAATTTTTTACAAATAATAGGATTGAAAAAAAAACAAAGAAATCAAGTCGACCCCCACCCCAGAGAGAGAGAGCATGGCCAACAGAGTAAAACTTAAGGCTTGTAGACATACCTAAATTGATGAGTTTAATAGGCCAGTAGAGATGAATGGAGAGGAAAAAGAGATGTTTTCTTCAAATTAGTCTCACAGGGCCAGAGGATACACGTCCAGGGACAACCTGTTATAAAGTTTGTCGTGAACAGTGGCAGAATCCTGCACTGCAAAGGCTATACCCACAGGTCTTCCTTCTAAAACACCCACCTAATATTCCTCTAGTCCATGCATTTTAAACCACCGCTGGGGATTCAGGAAGAAAGAGAAAGTACAAGATTTGATGCTGAGAGAAATTAAAAAGCTAAAATTCAGGAGGTCAATTGCACAAAGTAACTGAAACTTAATGATTAATTTGTACGTTTTAATGAGCGCTGTTAAAGAAGAGAGAGCTACTTGGCTGCATTTGTTTGAAACGTGCTTCTGTCTGCTATGATATCATTCTATCATTTTGTCTTTTACATCACTATATGTCAACACAGATAAGCATTGTGGTCTACAGTATATACTACGTGCTAAAACACTGAATATTCTGGCATGGCATATTTCCATTATCATATATTATTTCTTTTAGTTATTCATTTAGATGTGCAGTCAGAAGGTGGATGCTGTGCAGTCTTCTCATTCTTCTGCTGGTGTTATTAGGCAGATTTATCGATTTGTATGTTTCGAAATCTGTATCTCCTGGATCTCTTCATTATCAGCTCTCCTAATGGCAGTCCTTTTGACAGTTTCTGACACATTATTTACTTCCAATGCATATTTTGCAATTCATATTGTCCATGAATATAGCTGCCAATTCTTTCAAGCTTACACCGACTACACTATCTTCATAATGCTGAAAAAAAGAGCACGCTCAACACTTGTGACAATGTATCATTCATATTTGATGTCTTCAAATGCCAGTGTATATAAAGGTTTTCTCGTTACAACAGATTATTTTTCTTTTTAACATGTGAAATGTGCTCTCTGCACATGTAACACACATATATTTAATGGGGGGCTCTTTAGGAGACTTTTTGGTTGTACAGTTTATCGTTAACAGAAGCTTGCTGCCTGTTGGATCAGGTTAACAAGAGTACCACTGCTCTACGCAGTTTAAAATCACTGACCTGATTTCGAACACTGCCTGCTAGAGGCATTGCAGGGATGGAGCGTTATGCAAAATTTTCTCCACCCCTTCTGTTCCCTGGACTATAAAAAAGGAAGTCCACAGGAAGTAGACATCATTAGACCATAGACCTCTACAGGCAACACAACATTGTCATCCTTTGAAATAGGACTGCTTCTTCCATTTTTGTCAGTTAGTGACTGTTTGTTACAACTTTTCCTCTCTTTTAAATGGATATTTCCAGTTAAGACCCCAATGTGTCTGTATGTATTTAATTCACAACAGACATGCAAAGGGTGCAAACTACAAAAACACAGCAAGCAAGTGGGATTTGAACATATGACTCTGGATCCGGGAAGCAGCAACACTAACCAATGAGCCACCATGGTGCTCTAACTATGTTCTAATTATGAAAAGTTCTGTTTTTTCAGGCTACATGGTGACTATTCAAAGTTGATTCCAGCTTTCTAATATTATGATTGCCACTTTCCAACATTTGTTCTAAAAAGTTAAAATCAATGTACATGTTTATTACCTTTGTCAAAAATTGAAAGTTATTTACAGAAAATAAATGAAAGGGAGATTTCAGTGGTCTGGAGATACAAAGTTTTATGAGGCCAGCAATTTATTTTTGAGCATTACAATGCATTCTACTAGACGTTAATCAAAGAAAACCATGGTATTGCTTTATTGAGCAAAACCCACTATGAAATACTGGGATGATTAAACTCCATTAACTGTTCAATATTAAGTTTTCCAGATGTATTTTATGAAGCAAACACGTTATGCTTTGTATTACATTTAGTGTTTTTCCTGTTTATCACATGATTTACAATGCAGTATGTTGCTTATTTTCTATTGAATGGTCAAACACAGCTTTGCTCTGTTAGATAGATAGATAGATAGATAGATAGATAGATAGATAGATAGATAGATAGATAGATAGATAGATAGATAGATAGATAGATAGATAGATAGATAGATAGATAGATAGATAGATAGATAGATAGATAGATAGATAGATAGATAGATAGATAGATAGATAGATAGATACTTTATTGATCCCAAGGGGAAATTCACATACTCCAGCAGCAGCATCCTGATACAAAAAACGATATTAAATTAAAGAGTAATAAAAATGCAGGTAAAAAAAGACAATAACTTTGAATAATGTTAACGATTTTTCTTTAAAGCCTCAGTGGCAATGCGTCTTATCTACCATGAGGTTAAACATGTACAGCAGATTCAGAAAGTACTCAGACCCCTTTACTTGTGCACACTTTATTGTGTTGTAGAGATCATTTTAAATTGATATAAATTTGCCATTTTTGTCCATTAATTTACACTCAATAGCCCATACAGACAAAAAATCAATTTGATTGTTGAGGCAAATCAAATCTCTTTTGCACAATTATTTTTTTTCTTTAAATATTTTTCTTTTGTGTTGATATAATTAAAGCTTGCTGCATATTCTCAGAGAGAAAGTAGGCTACATATAATTATCAATATAAGTTAGGGTGACAGGAAATGTCATGTAGCTCAGAGAAATGGCACTAGAGTAGATCGACTATTTCAGGTATCCTGCCAACTACACTGCAGATGGGGTAAGCCATTTTCATTTATGTGTAACTTGTACTTTTTTTTAATAGGATTATATTTAGGAGTCAGATAAATGAAACATTGCCAAGTAGCTCCTTTGATTATATTGCTAGACCTGCAAATAATATTCTCAAGTTTAACATAGCAATCTGTTTAATTTTTGGTTAACTAAATTTTAAATACTTTTCATTCATTACTTTTAAATGATTTTGAAGTAATAGAAATATATAATGCATATTAAGACAATAATAAAATTTGGCTATTTGAGCTACTGTATATTAAATCAGAACATAGAAGCATTAGTATAAGCTGAATAAATCAACTACTTTTACATATATTAACATATGAGGAGGGGCAGTTTCATGCAGTAAAACGAGATTCATTTCTTAATACTTTAATAATATGTACTAGTTTTGAAAAATAATGATTAAGAAAAGTGTTTAAATGCACACTATATTCCCGCCATGATGTTCAACCAACTCACATTTTGGAATAAATACACAAAATATAACTCTTCTGTTTTTACGGCTTCTGTCAGTTATACCTTCAGCCGTATTTTACTTTGGTATTTTTGCAGCTATCATTGTGAAGGAGTACCAGGTAGGGATCAGCCTCCAAGGCAAAAGAGTGCCAGTGGAATGCATTGTCACAGAGATTGCCCCACTAGTGAGTACTCCAGGGGCAGACAAAAAGGAACATGGAAATATGGGGTATTTAATAATTTAATAGAAATCGCATTTTTGAAAGGTGGAACTAGGCAGTTGTGTTATATTATTTAAGGCCCCGAGCTACCAATTATGTTGGAAAACCTTACTTGAGGGTCACCAGCCCCATCAAATGTAAGCTGTTGCTCAGGACTGTGGGAATTACTGCAGCCAGTAGAGACAGTTGTAAGGAGGATTGCTCCATCAGTTCCAGCGCTCATTTTGTAAAACCCAAACGTGTTAGGAATTGTATCATTTTGATTATTTGTTGCTATTTTTTTTTTTTACAGTTTTTAGCAATTAATTTTGCATTCTGTTATTAAACTGCCTGTAGTTAAAACAGTTTGCAGGTTCCTGTGTGCAGATGATGTCATGGAATTCATCTTTAAAAGAATGAGACATGGTTTATTTAATATTTCCACTTTGTGGTTTCAAAGAAAAAGATATCTTAGCACAAGAAGAGTAACTTCTTGAGCAGTTTCATTTGTTTTCAGGTTTTCTTATTTTTTTTTTATCTTTTGTCTACTTCTAGCTTTTACAATTAGTTTTTTTTTTTTCTGATCCAGACTATCTGAGTGCACTTTTAGTCACTGATTTAAAATAAACAATGTTGCGCTATGATTGCTTGTACAAGTACGACATCCAGAAACTTAATTTCTGGCAGATCAGACACCCATTCTGATATACATCCTATTTTGGGGAAATATCAAGAGGATGTAGGATTTGTTGTTTTCTTTTGTGTACTTTGTACCTCTTTTACTTCTGCCTGTTTTTCCTTATTTACAATTATTTTATTTAATTCAGTTTCATTGGTATTTATATTGTGATTGGGAGTGGGTTAATAGTGCCTTGAATTATCTAAAAAATCAATTTACTAATTCCACAGAATCTAATTTTAGGGTCCTCAAAAGGTGCACAGGTCAATCACAGGGACACTTATAAACACACAACTTAGAGTCAAGTCTCCACATAAGCTAACAATCACATTCTTGAGATGGAAAACCAGAATAGCCAGGCAAAAACTTACATAGAGAACATGCAAACTCCACCAAGACATGAATTGGGCCTTGATTTAAACTCAGTAAATTCTGATAAATCTAAATTAAGGTTTTATAACAAAAAGAGGCAAAAACAACCTGAATTTGAAACATATGCCATGATATTGCTTAACATTTGGCCACTGACGAGAGCCTGGTTATGTAGCCATAAAAAGTTAAGTATTGTAATGAGCACTGAGATGGAAAGACCAAGACACAGGCCAAATTGGAGTTAAGCCCAATAACAGTTACATTTATTCCACAACAAATGATTTATAGCAGTTTTCTAGCAGAATCAAACTGCACCATAAAAGCCATGTAAGACGCCCCATAAATATAACAGTCACTTCTCTAGGCAACCTATTCCACTCTTGCAGTGTTCCCAATTATCATCCAGCAACTCATGTGGTGTAACTTTCCCCATTTCCCTGTTATCATCTGCAAGGCTGTATTTATAATGCCGTGGGAGGCTCAACCTGCCTTCTCGAGCCTTCTTGGACTTGAAAGGTATAACGAGAAAGTTCCAGGGTATCATGGAATGCAGAGCTTAGCACACCTGTGAATACCCTGCTATCAATCACCTGTCAATCCCCCACCCATCTTTAGGGTGACAATGCTGGCTACAACTCTGAACCCTCCTTTAGCTCCTCATCCTCCAGGGCAATATAAAGTCTTTGTAACAGGCATGTAGGCATGCTTGACATATTGATCTTCTGCCAGTTGGACAAGGTTGTGAAGCAGTATCCCCTGTATTAGAGGCAGTGCTATTGCTCATGGTTTGTAGTGTTAGGTCAGTGGTGGGGGGGTGACACTGAGGAAGTATGGGATATTTCCTCAGATCCCTATGCATGCTGAGTGATGCCTCTTTTATATGGTGCCAGATGGGAATCTTGGGAAAGGTAACTGCACCGAGAAGACTACTTTCCCAATCCTCTCTAGGCCTATACACAGATTTTGAACTTATGTGAAAGCCCTTTCAGGCTGTAGACCTACACGTGATCTATGGGTGAAAAAGGATTTCCTCAAGCATGTAGGTCACAGTGTCTCTTTTGCATTAGCCCTCCTTCCTGCAATTGGTCACAAGCAAATGCATGCACTGTATCCATTCTATCATATAGAACCTGCACCCAACCCAACATCAACCAGGCTGGAGCGCAATTTGTGGACTCCTGAACCGCTGAGCGACAGCCATTAGGATCAATGGCTAATGACAGTCCCAGTCACTCTGATCCCTGATCGTGACTAAAGCTAGCTGTGTTGTCAGAGTGTGGCTAAAATGTTCAGACAGCCCATTACTCTGTGGATGCAGAGGTGTGGTTCAAGTCTTCCAAATGCCCAGTTGGGTGCACAATGCCTGGAATACATGACTTTCAAAATGATGTCCTTGATTTGAATGCAATTCAAGAGGTACACCAAACCAACTTATGATGCCCTCTATCAGAGCCTCTGACACCATTTCTGCCTCTTGGTCTGGTAGTGTGCAAGTGTCTGGACACTTTGTAAAATAGTCCAGAGCTACCAACACAAAGTGGTTGCCCCAGGCAGATTTCATAAAGCGTCCCAATTCACCAACACCCAATTGCTTGGGTGCCCTTACACAATATTGCTGGAGTGACACTATGGACTGACCACTGGGGCCCTTCTTTTGTCACATTGATAAAAGTCCTCCACAGTTGGCTCAGAGTGTGGCTGGAAAGACCACCACTCATTCTGCTTATGAGTGTCACTGGGATAGCACTGCTACATTTAATACACTACTGACATCTGTGTCCAAGATGTAAGGCATTTGGGAATTGAGAGATGCCAGTATAGGTGCTTGACACACAGCAGTCTTTAGGTGATTAAATGACTCCTGTTCCTCTGCACCCCACTGAAAGGGTTTGTCCTGGCACCGTAACTGGTGAAGGGGTGCCATTATTTAGGCAAAATTTAGAACAAATTTCCTGTAATAGGATGCCTAAAAACTCACAAACTTGCTTGCATGTCTGCGAAATTGGCCAATCTCTAATTGCTGCCACTTTATCCTTCTCAGTGCGTATGCCCTTGCCACTCAAATGGTGTCCCAAGAATAAAACCTCCTTTTATAGTAGGTAACATTTCTCTAGATGCAAGTTTGTCCCTCACAGCCTTTGGAAATTCTCACGTAATGAACTTAAAGCATCATCAAAGGTCTGTCTATGTACCAATAAATCTTCAAATTACGCTTGACGCTGTAAGTGTAGAACACCTGCAAGAACTCTGTCTATAAGCCATTGAAAAGTGGCCAGTGCATTACACAGTCCAAATGGTATGATACGGAAATGCTAGAGCCCACTTTGTGCAGTGAACATTGTCTTTTCCTTCACGCCAGGGGCTAGCTCCACCTGCCAGTATCCACTTCAAAGATCTAGCAATGAAAACCATCTTGTCCCAGAAAAGACGTCTAGGGACTCATCTATGCGCGGCAGTGGGTAGGAATCCTTACTTGTGATGGCACTTAATTACCGATAGTCTACACAAAACAAACAGTAAGCTACTAGAAAGATGGGCAAGCACCAAGGGGGTTCTGAGGGCTCCATAATTCCAGCTGCCAACATTTCCTTGATCATCTTATTGGCTGCCACCTGATGAAACAGGGGAATACGGCAATGGTGCTGATTGAGAGAAGGTGCATTGCCCATGTCAATCTCATGTTATAAGTCATAGATTCGTCCAAAAGTCTTCTGGAAAAGTGGCAAACCTATCATGGTATAACAGCAGAAGATCTCGTGATTGCTGCTTCTGTGATGAAGTGAGTGCTTCACAACTGGATGAAGGTGAAGCACTATTGTATGTGGAAGCAGCAGGCCAGTGGTGATTGCTGAAGTCTTTGGATAAAAAGAAGGCTCCAAATGTTCCTTGCACCCTACAAATCTATGGGATGTACCATCTGGAAAAATTATAGGACCCTGTCCAAGGTCCAGTTACACATTTTCCCTTTGTAAAAAGTTCAGCCCCAATATGCAGGGGTCTTTGATGTCTGCCACCCAAACTTTTTGAGTCCACCATTGCTTTCCAATTTGAAGACTGATCACAACCTCCCCAAGCATAGGTGCAGCTTCTCCAATAGCTGTGGTAAAATGTGTCCTTATGGTAGTTCAGCTGCACCTCTGGAGGGAGTATATCTGGCCGTATAATTGTTGTGGTGGCCTTTGTGTTAATCAGTGCTTTTATCACCTGGCTGCCAACCCAAATGTAAGGGTGGTGATAGTTGCTTCCGCTCACTCTGATGAGCTCTTGTGACTGTCAGGGGCTCCGGCAACATCCAACTCATACCAGGCCCCAGCCATTTCCTGAATACTTTTCCATGGCCTCTACTTAGCTATTTCTTCATACAAGCAGCGTTGGTCCTGATAGGGGCTTGTGTGTGTGTCTGAGGATGACGGCGCTGCAACGTCTTTCCCAGCAATGGATTGAACTTGCTGGATTCTTTGTACCCGGGTTGTGGCAGGTAGTGTTCTCTGCACTGACTCTTCAGTTCTTCAGCAAACACATGCTCACATTCTGTGTGACAGCAGTTGACTATTCTAATGTGACAGGACGCGCTAGATGGACATATATATCAGAAAATAAAAGTAACTACCTAATGAACCAGTTAACTTATTTGAATGTTTTTAGGATATATGTTCAATTTTTTTTTTTAATTTTTAAAAATCCTGTAATCACTTTATTGCATTCTGAATGACATTATCTAAAATGGTAATGCAAATGCCTCCCCAGAACATAACCACATGGGTGCAGCTTCTCCAGTTGCTGTGGTAAAATGTATCGTTGTGGCAGTCATGTGAGCATAAATCGCTTTTGTGAAATACCAGACACCATATTACCAACAGTAAGTGTGAAGGACTGCCATTAAATTCTTGCCACAATTTTACCTTAAAAAATTAAGGACTTAGTTTATTGCAAAAGAATTAAAGATTTTGTTTGATGAAGAAACTCATTTAAAGCACTCTCTTGATTGTGTTTCTTGTTTTAGGCCTTTTATGAAAGTTTGCCCAATCAATTGACCCCTGCTAGTTTAAAGGTTTAAATAAACTACCAATATGCTCATTTCAATCAAAATTGTTCTTATTGGTTATAAAATAATTGCTTATGGACTGAAACATTCTCAGTCTAACAGACTGCCATCGAGTCAGGAAAAATGCTCCAACATAAGATGAATGTAATGGCTGAAAATAGTGATTGGCACTGAATGAGGCTACAAAAGAGTCTAAATACTCCATCACAAAGTCAGGAATTTGCAACTCATGCTACTGTGGAACTGTCAGAACTTATCGATCTTGGAAACAAATGATCTTACTTTACAATGCATCTCAAATATGCACTTTTGTTATGTGAGGTTGTGATTAACAATAATTTATTTGGGAATATTATATTCCTTAACTATTTGTTATTTCATTGTCTAGGACTTTTCTATTATTGTACCTCTAAACCTATACTGCAAGGTCTAAACAGTAAATTCTGCACTGCTACCTGACTCTGATAGGTAGCTCTGTAGAATTATCTATGTGTCAAAACAATGCCATTTCATGCTAGAAAATGACATTTTCTGTCATGATATTTTGAGCTGCTCACAACTGAAACAAATGCTGGAATATGAAGATGCAGAAGTATTTTGCAATAGAGCACAGTTGTTCTTTTTAATGTATATATTTTGCTCAAAGATATGTATTGCTACTGCTTTTCTTTATGTTTTTGTAGTCTTATATTTTTTGACAGGAGTCTCCTTTTGGCTGTTTAATTTTTCAAGCCGTCTGCATCTTCCATTATTGTATAACATATTCTCTTTCAAGCAACTACATTATGTAAAACACTTACTGCTTATGTCAGAACTTAAACATGCCAAGCTAGTATACTGAATATACTCAAGGCATTGAATTAATCGTTTGGACACAAATTCAGATAGATAAGTGATTTTGAAGACTAATACAGAAGCATTGCTGTGTACAAAATAATTGGCCCAAGGAAGTAAAATGATCCAAAAAGCATTGTTAATAGCAAGAGGAGACCAAAATTTTAAATTTAAATTAAATATGAAGCTATAAAAAATGGAAACAGAGGGATTCTGTCCCTAAAATAACACATTTTAATATGAAAATGCTCAGTAAAGCAAATAACTATAATTAATAAAGAAATTCATTTTTCACACTGTTGCAGTTGATAGGGAGCTTAGTTAATTTTGTCTAGCATGAAATCCTCCACAGTTCCCTGAGCATTTGAGTCAAAGGCACATTAAAAATGCTATGTGTACAATTCCAGTTCAATTGGTTCAGACAACTTCCTCTTTAATGTATTTTTGCTGCTGGTCTAGGCATACATCTGGTGCCCACAGGTTAAACAGAGGATAATGAATAAGAATAGCTCTTCAACAATCCTACAGCTTTTCTGCCAAGTCTGCTAGTGACTGTTTGCATCGTCGAGGTCAGCGGAATTATTGTATTATTGCCTCAACAGATAGTCAAACAGACTGTGAGAAATACACTTGTTTAATATTTAATTCTCCAATAGAATCTTGTTTTGCAGTTGGCTGCTTTAAGTAGATGCAGGAGCAGTTATCTGGCAATGTAATCAAGCCGCTTCCAAACTCTATGATCTATTGACCAAAGGATGGCATTTATGGATTAACTAAAGACTTCGATGTAGGCTCGAGGCTTGGGTTATTCATATTTTATGAAAATGATACTACTGTAAGTAATGTAATGTCTGCAGTTTTTCAAAAACAAGGTTTTGTTTTATTAAGCAGAGCAGGCCATAAACATCAATGGGAATGATTATTTAAAATAAGCACATTTCTTTTGTATACACTTGTATATGGAAGGAGAAGCAGTTATTTCACCTTATAATAATCTAAATCAAATGATCAAGATTTAAAAAAATGCATTTTTAAACAACGTTACACATACCAGGAGGATTTATTTAGGCATTTTGTCAGTACAACATAAAAGAGAAAGTACCTAAGAGCACGGTGATTTGGAAAGTGTAAATGTTGACAGAAACATTGTTTTGCAGTGTAAATTATTTTAAAGAAGTACTAATGTGTACTCCCTTTCCAAAAATGTTCAGTTTTTTTAACCTTCCCTTAAATGCAAGAAATTTACTATGCACAAATATTTGTGTTTCCACTGCCTGAATGTGGAAGTTAATTTTGAGCTTTGGTTTTGCCACCATAAACTAAAGACAAATATTTTATAAGATGAAAGATCAGTAGAAAAAATGCTAGTTCACATTTGAACCCTAAAAATCAATAACCTGTGATGTCCAACCCAAACACTAAAGCAAAATTATTTGTCAAGAAAACACTTTTGGCATATATTTAACAAGAAGAACAAGCATATGAAAACCACACTGACGATTCTTTTCAAATTGTATCTACAATCTCAGATGACCAGAAGTGTACAACGCTGACCCTTATACCTCTGATCTTGTGAGATTAGGTGCTACACACTTCTGCTTGACCTTACCTAACAAAAGCATTGCAACCATCAAAAACAATCCTGAAAATGGCAAAATTGGAACTCTAAAAATTTTTTTAACATTATGATAATTAATCTAAAACCGAAAAATATCAGAAATTGATCCCATGGGCTTCAAACACCTATTCTACACATAGAAAGATTTTTTAAAAGCCCAAGGATAAAGCAGGTGACAATAACATCTGACTCCAAATATAGTGCTTTAATGACTTTCCTTTGAAGGACCTGAAGTACAATGGGCCTCTTCAACACCTGAAGGGGTGCCAGTGTGTGTACTCTTCTGCCTAAATTAATATTGTAGAATTTAAGTTGAGTTTCAAAGGTCAAATGTTGTCATATGCAAAAGTGAAGTACTTCTCCTTGAATCTCATGATTTATTTAAAGAAATTGAGGAGACTTCATAAAGACAAGGAAAAGAAATGGCTGCGTGACATTGATGCATTAACGTCTAAAAATGAAACAAAAAGTAAGGTTGAAGTAAACAAAGACATACGGTAGTTTTCTGAATGCATAAAGTAGTGCTGTGCAACCAAATCAAAGTGATTTTCAGACTAAGCCATTCTTACTGCTTGGCACCCTGCCCGGGATTGGTTCCTGCCTTGTGCCCTGTGTTGGCTGGGATTGGCTCAAGCAGACCCCCGTGACCCTGTGTTCAGATTCAGCGGGTTGGAAAATGGATGGATGGATGGATTTACCTGATAGTTGTATTATCGTGGTATTTCCCTCTACTTACCCTTTACCTAGGGGTAAATGTACTCATCAGATTCGTTACCGGGTTAGTCTACTGTTGCACCTTAAGATTTACGCATGCATACATAGACATACACATACACACAGAAACTCAACAGTGCCCTATGAATGGCACACACACAGCTGGTTAATCTCTAGCACTTTAAACCACACAAGTGCCTTATGAATAACACAACCTGTCACTCTCTCAGCACTTCAGGAGACTTACTTATTATCGGCATGAACAACATACAATGTTTTAAAGATATCTCAGACCTAAATGTTACTTTTGGTCTCCAAGAATACATTTAAATATACAATGGCTTAGCATCCTTGACTATAGGCCATTTATCAGCCAAGAATGGCTTACTTTATGTACTGTTCCCAACTATTGGGTGGGGCTCTCACCCTCAGCCCTTAATAAACCTTGCAGCACAGAGGTAATGGCAGATCTCCGGTTGCACCAGGTGCTCAAAGAAATCTACCTTATTACTTCAATCACTCTGGACATTAAGACAGAAGTTAAAAGCAGTATGGTATTTATTAAAGGAATGATAATACCAGTAGAATGAAGAATAATAGAAAATAGGACTGATAATAAAGTCTGGATATATATAGTCTTTAGAAAAAGCTTACGAAAAAGTAAAGATGACAAGGATGAATTTCACAGGCGGCTTGTGATCTAGAATTCATATTTGTTCATTATATGCTTTTCTGAAGATCAGATGGAAATGGTTGCATGTTGCCGGTGCCCTCTTCTGACGTCGCTTTGTTCCCTTCTCCTGACATCTTCGTTTCTTCTTCTTCTTCTTGCCTCACATGTAACTCTTCACATGGGGCATATTTATTATAAGATTCTACCGGGGAGTTTTGCAACATGTGATTGTTATATATTCTGATTGGCTGGCTGTCAATATGATGAGTGAATTCACTGTCCGTTTTCCCAAACAATAAAACTTTTTTTGATGTTGCCTGAGATATCAGCACTAGCATGGGGATGATCCTCAGGTCTAAGTGTTACAGTGAGCAACAGAAGGAAATCAGGACTAAGTTTAACTAGTGCACACCCTGATGTTTATCGTGCATGCTGCCAGCTGAGAGTACAGTAGTGCACCAGCAAGTGGCAATGTGTCAATTTTGCAACCACCCACATTTAAAGAAACAGAGTATAGGGGAAACAACATATATACATTTTTTTCAATTTCATGAAACATACTGAAATACAATTTCAGTATTTCAATTACAGAGGAAACTTTAATATCAGACATGGAGAACTTGGGCAAAGATACTCTCACAGTACAAAGAAGTATTGCAGCATGGAAAACAGTTCACCATCTTTCAGAATGGAGTTTTGTAACAAAACTGCTAATTTTGAAGAATAAATAATGGTGAAATGTATAAGGCAATCCCTTTTTCCTCTACGCAAGAGAACAGTTGAATTGATCTATATTTAGTATTAATTGATTGTTTCATTACTGTGTTATTTTTCAGTCCAAACTAGGGTAAATGCCTTACACTAGATATACAATGTGTTTCACAATTTACATCTTTTGTAATGGTTACAACTTTCATCTGCATGATGCATGTGGGTATTCATTTTATAACATTTACTACTGTACTAAGTCAGTTATACCTGCTCACAAGGTGTTTTTTAATTAGTATATTGGCTCCAAAACAGCACTTAGCCATAGCATACAGCTAGTCTTGATCTACAACTAGTACGGAGCTCAAGTGCACACTGCAACAGTGCAAAACATAGTTTTTTTTTTTATTACGCACAAAGATGATATCATCTTGAGATGATCCCATGTTGAATGCACACTTAAACTGCCATAGAGAGTCATCTTCATAACTATGGAAAACTATTTTATTATCTTGAAGAATTTGGCCTAGTGGAACCATGTAAGGGTTGAACAAGGTATGCCTGAGGATGCAACCCTGAAGACCTCCACATGCCACTACAGCCATAAACAAAATTAAAAAAAACAGAACATAAAAGTAAATCTCCAGGATAACAACAAAAATAATATGTATAAGAAAGTGATACAAAAATGAATACCTCATGATCCACAACACAGATCACAACAAGGACAAAGAAACCTAAGATTGTGTTTGGATTTCTGGATTTGAATTATCTTAGCTTTTGACTTTTGTCTTGTTTTTAGCTCTGGTTTTGTTTTGATTTTTCTGGTTTTTGAAGTTAAAGTCTGTCATCTTACAATGAACTTAGCTTTCCCTTCACACTTCATTCAGTCTCCAGGTTATTTGTTGAAGTTCCAAATAAAATTCTAAACATCTGTTTCTTCTCAGGTGCTCACAACAGTTTTCATTGCAAAAGGAATGAAGTAACAAAATATCAGTGTGTGACTTGTAGTACAGACAGATCTTCTAAAGTGACAAACCCTTCTGGTTGCACTCTAGTGATATGCTTTTTTACACATATTGAAGTCTAATGAATAAAAGATTCTGGTTTTATCACCCTTACATTCATTACAAATGAAACATGACTTAGGCAGATATAATGTTCTGATTTAAAAAGTAACAAAATAAATGGTTCTAATGCTTATAATGACACTACTGTATAAGTCAATAACGTTTACAGGCTTAGTGCATTTTAACTCACGTCAGATACAAACATTCTGGGAGCTGATAAAGACACCCTGTTTAAGCAAATATAAAATGGTCAGGGGCATTGGCACATACAAACTAATAAGTTTTGAAAGGAATTGTCAAATAGAGTGAACTTCTTATTAAATAGATTCTAAAAGAATTAAAGTGAAATAACTGTTTTGTTTAATACAAAACTGTCACAAACATGTACTATACATGTATGACTGCATGATGTTTAATTGAATTATTAAATAAAGAGGTCCATAATTTAGAGATCCATAAAGTATTGTTACCACCTCATTGTTGAGATTATTTAGAAATCATTGGGAGGAATGAATCCTTACCTTGTAAAACAATAGTTTCATTTTTTCATATATTCATTGTTAAAAATTTATATTTGCATCAAATACTTGTGATTAAAGTTTGAGTATATCCTGTAGATAGCTCTGCAAACAATGAAGACTTAATTATTCTTCATTACTGCTTTGCAACTTTTAATTGCAATTAAATATAATGGTGGTTTTTTCACAACACATGTTCTGTACACATGTACTAAAAAGACATTCTTTTGAATGAAAAGGTCTGTGGTTATATGAGAGCAAAATGTATCTATTGTGCAAATCCAATGCTACCTATACTTTAACATAATAAATTATGGTAAGAGCTGAATCATGTTTTGGATGGTGTATCTCTTCAACAGAGATTGAGGAACTTGTTTGAATGCAAAGTAAAGTTAGGAAAAAAATTACAGGTGAGGTAACAAACTCTCCTTTCAGCATAACAACAGTGTAAAGGTGAATCTATAAAAAAAATGAAGGCAACTGTTCTTGAGTGGTTTTGTCAAAGTCATGACAACAATACTATTGTATATCTCCTAAGTTTCGAAAGTTAGGAGTTGTCACTACAAAGACTGGAAATTTGCCTTCTCTCGCAGCAATGAACAAGGTGGTATAAATATTTGTTTCCAGCACAGGGATGTCATGTTCTTTGAAATGTGTCAGCCTTGTTGAAATTGAAAAGTTCCTTCCATCTCTGAATGCCTCTTTTTAGAGGCACATAGACAAAGGATGTAAAGAAGTAGAAAAACAATTGATTAGCCTTTTTTAATGATGACTTACTTCTTCAAATACCAACAGCTACAAGAAAGATGCCCTGGAAAGACATTATTTTATTGCTGACTCTCTGCCAATCTTATCTGGTCATTCTAGCAAAGCTGAAAGCTCTTCAGTTTAAAGAGATTGAGAAGGTCTTGTCATTTACAGGTGCTTGTAGTTTCAAGTGTGTACCTGCTGTTTTGTTAGAGAAGATGGAAAATGAAAGGCCATGAAAACAAGGCAAGTAGGACCAAAAAATGGAATCCTAAATCAAAACTTTAGCAATGGTCATTACTAGTAACGTCAAACTAATGTATTATAAAGGTCAAAACATGATCAAAAAATATAACCTATGAATCCAAAGAAAGAAGGTCAAAATATCAGTAATCAAAAGAAAAACAACTTGCCAAAGGTGTCAGAAATTTATCTACAAACCTAGATAAAGACTCACAGTGCAGGATTATATACTGTTGCCCTGTTGACACCATGTGACATGACTTCTGGGGTCACTCCCCTAGCAACAGACAATTGAGTCTTGACAACTGCAGCAGAAAATGGCAGTGCCTACAAGAAAGAAGGTGTTGTCATGATAAAAGTAAATGTCCAAAAGCAAAGTAAAACTGAAATCAGCAAAGTTCAAACTCTATAAAGGAAAATAAACTAAATAAAAATGGACAAAGTTGTCAGCATAATAATGCCCACTCTTTTATACTTTTGGAGCAATTCAACAAATGTTTGTCTAATCACATAAGAATATTTTTCCCAGAAACCATACATTATTCTCACTAAATATATCTTGCTCATTTTTGTTAGTTACAAGCAGAAAAGAGGCCATCTTTCTCTTATAAGAACACTCCTCCTTGCATGTATCCACTGAATTAAAAGCCTGTCATTTTATAAAGTAAGAAAATGTTTGCATGGCTAAATATTCATCTGTATTCAGGGACTTAATTAACTTATTTGAAAGTTGGGGCATTTTAAGTTTTTTTGTTTCTTCTTCAAAGAGTTAGCTATGAACATTTTTTTATTAAATATTTTTGTAATAGAGGTTTGCGCTAATACAGAAAAGAGATAACAGAATGCAATTACCTTCATTATTAGACTACTGTACATTTCATACATGCTTAGTAAGATGTACAATGTCATGTAGTTAAGAAATGTAGCCCAAATAGACTTAACGGCAGATCAATACCCTTTCACAGACAATGAATTCAGATTCAAGTTTGGAAAAAATGGCATTGACTGAGGTGTTGTTGTTAGTTGTTGGTTGTAAAAGGTCTGTGACTAATTGTAATTAGAATTTCATAATTCTGAAAGAATTACCCAATAGAGAGATAAAATTTTTTGAAACCTCAAGGTAAATTGGTTGGCTGCTTCAAATTATGTTAGAGGTCAGATCTGTAGCATTGCTGATAAATTATAGTATGCAAAAAAAACACGGAATCATTATAATGTGCAGATCCAGCCATGAGGTTTTTTTTTAGTGTAACATAAATATTCAGTACATATTGTATTTGCTCACCCTGTGTTTACAGAGTGACTCTTACATAATTCTTCTCCTTTTATACTCATTTACAGATTAGCAATTTTTTGCATTTATTTATTTATTTTTACTTTTATGATTAATTTACTTCAAGCAGCAGCTGATATACCAGCAACTTACGCAGACACACCTCTTCCGGTGTTTCACAAACTTGGACTGGTGATCTGTTTGCTGTCAGTTCAGGAACACGTACAAAATATGCAAGTGCCTCCTCTTAAAACAAATTTGAAATGGTAAACTAATCTGTAATTGAAGTTTGCAAGGTTCTTTATGTTTTAAGATAGGTTTGCAAATGCTTCTCAATGGCAGGCTATGAAATATCAAAACTATGTACTGTATACTGTAATTGAGGAGTAAATGTGGCAAATTTAAACAGAATTGATCCACTGAGAGCTGAGTTGTTTCATGTAGACAGACAGACAGATAAACAGACATGCAGTGGGTGTTTTCCACTTTATATGTGAACACACCTGAAATGATTCTGCTTCCATCTGCCTGCACAATAGAAATGTAGCTTTTTGTGAAGCCTGAATTTTCCTTTCCCATGTACAGCCATGTATAATATTACAGTGTGACTAGATGTTTAGAACATTTTGGTTTCCATATATAGCACAGTTTCTCTACCTTAATAAATAAATGAGCTTTAGTCAAGTTTTGAAGAGCTATCCTTGACAATGCAATATTTTCTTAGCACTCATTTTCAGCATGACCAAATGTAGTTATATTCACCTAAGTGCTTAATAATGTATAGTAAAACACTGGAATGGAACAGCACTAAGTGAAATATAGAAAATAAAGCCAGATTGAAGGTATAGTATATGTAAGATGTCATGATGTAACCTTCTCAAAGGGTATGTTTGGAGCCACAGTGGTGTATCTAGTTGAAAAGTGTGCAGCCTGGTAGACCCTGGTAGTTGTCCTAAGATAAGGGTCACCTATCATCCAGAAGTGTTATCTTTGCAGATTTTTCACAATGCTGCTGTGAAAATAAAGACTAGCAGAGTATGTTGCTTTTGGTTTCTGCGTGAAGTCTCAATTAGAATTAAAAGCTGCAAAAGACTGGCCAAGACAAGCACATCAGGATATATACCTGGTGACAAATTTAACAAAAATGCATCACATGCTTTCTAATTATATTTTCACAATGCATAATTTAACATTATATAAATGTAGAAATATTCTTGGAAATGATCCTGCTGTGATCACTTACTGTATTTATTTAAATAGTGACATTTATCAGATAGACTAATTGACTCTGAAAACATGTTGTTAGTTGTGCCTCAAGGTAGTTTTAGTATTTTTTTTTTTTTTTCACAGAAATAGAGTTTTTACTTTTCATTGTTTCTCTAATGAATTTATGTTCCAAATATGTGTTTCTTGGTTAAAAAAACAACAAAATATATTGATAAAAGAACATTTTCTTTTTTTTCCCCAAAGTATAAGAATATAAATTAGTCTATGAAGACAGGAGCAGCAGACATGTTGCACATTTAGCTTTAATTGATAAAGAAAAAGCTAAAAATGTGTGTATTTTCACATAGTGTCATTTTTTTTTTCCTACATAAGATCTGTGAACAAATTATTCCCTTTACAGTTTAATGGCATGCAAATGTGACATTCATTTTTTCCCTTTTTATTCTTACAGTATATAAACATAGATTTATTTTTAAGTTGTGTTGTTATTTGACATTTTTTGTGTTTTTGAAATCCAAAACTGTAAATTTGTCTAAATACTACCAGAATGCTTTCCTGAATCTAGAAACTGTACTTTGAGTAATATCAAATTTTATTTAGTAATTTTGTTACAAAATTCATACTTTTAAATTAATCTGACTCTGACTTCTCCTGTCTTTGCCTAAAGCTGAAACCCAGTTAAATCAATTCACATGGAAATGAATTCCAAAACATTACAAAATGCAATATGACAGTTATTTACATGCACCAAAAATTGGAATTTAATTAACTCACTCACACACACACTGGTGGTTTGTTCACATAGTGATTTGCATTGCTTCCATTACACCTTCTTGAGAATTGGTTCAAATCCTGGCACAGTGTTTTTTTGGTTTGGTACTGCGGCTTGCAACTACAAATATAAAGAACATAAGCGCTGAAAGCACAGGTACTTTAGTGTGCATATTCTCCTTAAAACAATGTCAAAAATACACATTTATTAAACACAACATAAAAATGAGAGATGATTAAAGGGAGAACTTACAATACCAAAAGAAAAAGATGCCAAGAAAAACTTTTATCGTCCTTTTAAAATATACAGTAATCCCTCCTCCATCGCGGGGGTTGCGTTCCAGAGCCACCCGCGAAATAAGAAAATCCGCGAAGTAGAAACCATATGTTCATGTGGTTATTTTTATATATTTTAAGCCCATATAAACTCTCCCACACTATTATAAACATTTCACGCACAATTATACAGCATAAACCCTTTGTATTCTCTTAGATATTAGGTAAGATTCGTTGAAATTATGTATGTAAACACAGTTTACATACAGTAAAACCTAAATATTATTTTAAAGATATCGAGCGTCTCCAATATCACATATGTTACAGCCATTACGACAGACAGGCCACCATCAATAAATACGTACAATGCAAGAAAAATTGTATGCAATAAAATGTGTGTACATTAACACTAAACTATGTACATGTAATAAGTATTGTACGTAAATAATTAATTATGGTTACTCACCAACAATGACACGACGACTTGTCAGATAACGATGAGTTTAATTTTACTGCACAACAAAGGATAGCGTTACAACTCTTCTAAAGGAGCCTCTTCAGGCGACTGTTTAGCACCGCCGTTGTTCTTCTTCCATCACTCTTCAATCCAAATCCCTAAAGCAGGTTCCATCCAGACTACTGCCTTACAACGTCCACTTGCAACTCGTTTTGCGCCCTGGTTAAAAGACACTGCGGCCGTAGATCTTATATGCTTTTCCTCCTTTTTAAATAAAAATAAAAATGCTGTAATGGTGTCCTGCAGCGGTGTAGCTGTTCCCTTCCTTCAACATATCCAAAACTTTTACCTTTTCTGCAATCATTTGCATCTTCTGTTGGCGCTTGTGCACGTTAATTCTGAATGAGTGAGATTAGTACTTCCTGGTTAATGCAGCACTCCGTCGCTGAGCCAATCAGCAGCACACAGGAACTTAACCGCATGCTCTGATTGGGTAGCTTCTCAGCCATCCACCAATAGCGTCCCTTGTTTCAATTCAAATGCGTCCCTTGTTTCAATTCAAATGGGCAAATCAACTGAGGAAGCACACGTACTGTAGACCGCAGACATCCGCGAAGCAGTGAAAAATCTGCGATATATATTCACATATGCTTACATTTAAAATCCGCGATGGAGTGAAGCCGCGAAAGACGAAGCGCGATATAGCGAGGGATCACTGTATTGCCATATGTACCAAAATTCCTCCACTGACATTTAAATCCGTTTCTTTCTTTCATTCTTTCTTCTGAGGCTTCATGTCTTCCCTGTCATTTGAGCCCTTACTACAAATCATTCCTGACTCCATGCTCAAATGACCACTAGCAGGAAGCTTCTTTTAAACTTTCATACCAGGGTTAACTCCAAGATAACCCCCTGATATACAGAAAATGCCCAATGCTCTGTAAATTAAAAGGAATATTCCTCTTAGAGGTCTCTGAGATGGTCACATGTTTCTGGCATTGCTGAGCCTCAAAACATGGTTCAATTCAACCTAATCATAATTATAGTAAGTAAGGACTGAATCAATGAAGGAGACTGACAAACACGTAGATTAAATGTCATTTATTTAGCAACCACTGTCTACATAGTAAATACAAGACCCAGTTTCCTCTGGTTGTTTTCTAACAGTTATTAGTATATT
This sequence comes from Erpetoichthys calabaricus, assembly GCF_900747795.2. Lineage (NCBI taxonomy): Eukaryota > Metazoa > Chordata > Cladistia > Polypteriformes > Polypteridae > Erpetoichthys > Erpetoichthys calabaricus. The sequence continues at coordinate 65,103,441 of NC_041397.2, read as the reverse complement.
CTGCTTCAGGTAAACAACTGATTCATTTACAAAATTCACACACCATTTTTTGATTAAAGGTCACTCCTTAAACCCTCTTATATTCTACTCTTTCATATACTCAGTATGTTCTATACTGTATGTGGGGCTCCCTCATGCTTAAATTTATTATACTGTACTCAGGGTCAGCCTTGATCTTGACACTGGCTGCAAAGATCAAAGTGTTAAATTGTTCATTGCGTTGGCCTCTGATAAATTTCATTTGGCTTTGTAATATTGCTGACTTGCGAGTTTTTTTATCTGAAACCAGAAGAGTAAATTCTTACGCCTATCACAGTGAATCAAAATTTATTGCCATCCTTTATCTTACTTTATCTCATTTTCTTTCCACTTTTACTGGAGTTTTTATTCCATTCATTTGCCTTCATACCTTCCTGGGGATTTTCCATCTTTTTCCAGGGCCTGCAGATAAATATAATCCCTCCAGTATATTCTAGGTCTGCATGAAGTCTCTTCAGGGAACATTTCATACATTACTATTGTGAAGCAACCTTGATAGCCTAATATTACAGTATATAATATGCTGTCAGTAAATTAAATAACATATAGGTACCTAACAATGGAATGCAAAGCATGCCTCATCCAGATTACATCTAAATTGCTACAACATAAGGACAATATAGATACACACGTTGAATCATTTTTTCAGAATGAGGCAGCATGACTCATGGAGTGTGGGTTAAAATCTTGAGGACATTTTCTGTTTTCGGGAAGTTTACACAGTCTCCCTGTGTCTGCTTGGGCTTGGATTTTCCACTCACATGGAGAAGATATGTGTGTTACATTATTTGTGACTCTAAGGTGAACAGATATGAGTAAGTGTGCCCTGTGATGGACTGGAACACCATCAAGGGCTTCCATGTCCAGCCAAGATAGGCATAAGTACACAATTCATCACAGAGGCTATGGATAATGGGTGGATGGATTTTATGGTCCTGGTGATTAGAGGTGATAAGATGTAAGTGTGGTGAGATCCAATTCTGTAAAGAGGTTTGAAAATGCATTAGTAATCGGTTCAAGTCCGTACAGGATTAGAAATGAGGACTTTAAAGGGTTAGCTCAAGTTGGACGGTTGGGAGACAAAGACACAGAGGCGAGATTGCGTTTGTTTGGACATGCTGGGTATATTGGGAGAAGGATGCTAAGGATAGAGAGCTGCCAGGGAAGAGGAAAAGAGGAAGGCCTAAGAGGAGGTTTATGGATGTGGTGAGAGAGGACATGCAGGTGGTGGTTGTAACAGAACAAGATGCAGAGGACAGAAAGATATGGAAGAAGATGATCCGCTGTGACAACCAATAACAGGAGCTGCCGAAAAAAGAAGAAGAATATTATGAAATATAGTCGATAGATAGATAGATAGATAGATAGATAGATAGATAGATAGATAGATAGATAGATAGATAGATAGATAGATAGATAGATAGATAGATAGATAGATAGATAGATAGATAGATAATTTGTATTGCATAAAAACTATATTGTACACTGTGTAAAAAGTGACATGTTCATATTCTTTACTTCTGTTTTTATTGTAGTGATTGACTGTCCGAACTATAAAGGTTAGCTATGAATTACATGAGGGAAGAGACGGGGTCCCAATAGGGTCCTTGCTGTAAACAAGCTATTTAGTAAAAAGCTATAGAGAAAAGCGTGCACTAAGAAGTCAGACTATGTCAAATCAGTGTCCTAGAAGGCACAGAAATAAGAGGCTGACTTTGGATAGGTAGGTGACCTCTGTTGAACTAAGAAAGGAAATGCTGGGATCCACCTCTTTATATTGGAAGGCAGAGAGTCTGAGGTAGCTGCTTTAAATGCAGGACAGTTTTAGGAAATGCATTGGATCCTGGGTAATGGAGCGAGGTGGCCAAGAACTTTACCCAGCATGCGCTGAATTCAAATTCCAATATAAATGTGCATTTCAGTCAAGGGTTGCCCCATGAAAAATGCAAAGAAGATATGGTAAGAAATAAGATGAGAAATATGAAGGCAAAGAGACAAGACATTTATTTATGAACTAGCCCTGTAGTTTCATAGGCAAAAGTGGGCGAGATAATTATTGGTTTATTTGGATTTTGTGAAACTCCCTTTGTTTATCCCTCTCGTTTTCTTTATTTAAATAAAACTAATTTTGTTTATTGGAGCTCTACTTAGCCACTTATTTTTCAGATTGAAGTGTTCTCTAGGAGACACTCTGCTGCAATAAATTATCATAAACAGTTTTTACCACTAAGCTGTACGTGTCATGAATAGTTAGGGCTACCTAATTATCCGATGTCTATTCTTTTACACCAGAGATGCTGAATATTATTTTTTTTCCTCACATATTGAATATTTTTCTCTCTTTCTGTTGTTGGTTAATACAATGTACAATCTGAATCTACATTTTACTTCTTTAATTTTCATTTTAATTTTACAGTGAAAACCAGTGCAAGAAATGAATTACAGTGCAATGGATACATATGACAAGTGAAAAACTTGGCCTCATTCTTTAAATCAGTCCCTTTCAGTCATGATTTTAAATTGCATTTGCATACAGTAGGTCTGGTTTTAGTGTTTTTTTTTACTACACTTAAATTTCAAAAAGTGTTAAATGTAATTCTATTGTGGCAATGTCACAGACTCTTTCATCTTTAAGTTTGCTTTTAGTTTTTCTCTCATTTTAGCTGCATTAGGTCCACCTCATTCTGACTCTGAGTTGAATTAAGCGGGATCAGAAATTAGTGACACATAATGTCAATGTGCATCTGTAAAATGAATTAATAGGTAATGTTTATTGCCATGCGGAAAAAAAAATAAAAGTTTCAAGACGCAATGTTTTGTATTTATAACCTTCATCAAGTTTCAGAAATCGATATATGGATGCGGGCGGCACGGTGGCGCAGTGGGTAGCGCTGCTGCCTCGCAGTTGGGAGATCTGGGGACCCGGGTTCGCTTCCCGGGTTCTCCCTGCGTGGAGTTTGCATGTTCTCCCCGTGTCTGCGTGGGTTTCCTCCGGGCGCTCCGGTTTCCTCCCACAGTCCAAAGACATGCAGGTTAGGTGGATTGGCGATTCTAAATTGGCCCTAGTGTGTGCTTGGTGTGTGGGTGTGTTTGTGTGTGTCCTGCGGTGGGTTGGCACCCTGCCCAGGATTGGTTCCCTGCCTTGTGCCCTGTGTTGGCTGGGATTGGCTCCAGCAGATCCCCGTGACCCTGTGTTCGGATTCAGCGGGTTGGAAAATGGATGGATGGATATATGGATGCAGTTTTGCAAGGTTTCCAAAAAAGCAAACTTTGCAGTAGCTTTACATCGTGGGTGAAATAAGTACGTTTTTATGTGAAGATTTCAGATAGATGTATACTTGTATGTCATTTTTCAATAGATTTCCTTAGAGCAAGTATTATCACAATTTGTTTTATCCCAAGTGACAACTGCGGTGAAAATGGCTAATAAACAGATAAAACTATAATTAAATGAACAAAATATGCAAATAAAACTATAAAAACTAATATTCATTTAGGTAAACTGAGTGTTTCACCCAATCCATCAAACAGAACAGAAAGGAAATGCCTCATACGGCTACATGTCAGAACTCTGGGCTCATTACTAAACGCTGCACCACTGCGCTTCCCTTAGTTATACTAACATGAAATTGATATCCATGCCTGTTTTTAAAATGCACCGTTTAAAATCAAAAAAAGTAAAAATCTGTCAGGTGGGAGTGGAGTGAAAGATGAAATATCCACAATTTATTAACTTGTTAATCATGCTTAATTATTGAACATTAACTCAGAATTCCATATAATTATAGGTGAATGTACCACATCTGTCCGCTCTCTTAGTCTTTTGCTGGAAGTATAAACAGCCCATAATTATTTTTGAGGATTTTATTTCTAGTTTCTTTGAGATATAATTCAGTATAAGCACTAATAGTTTTCACTTAAAATGACATACAATCTTTTTAAAGATATCTCACATAGAAAAATAACTCTAAGAAAACCAGATGGTAGGTTCAACAGATGACAGGATGAAGGTACCAGCAAGGTAAATAATGTTTCACATGTCTTCTTTTTTCTCACATTATCAAATGCCAAGTATACTGTCAAATGAGTCGTCCAACACAAAAGTTAGATTATTCAGAGTAAGACAGATATAATGCTAACAGGAGAGGTAATGAAGAGAAAAACTGCATCAGGCGAGGATACGCTGACATGGATGAGCTGAAGACGCACACAATGCAGGTCACGCCTAATGACCCTAACAAGCAGCTAGCCTCATCACAACCCCTCTTTTGTTATGCTCTCCCTTCTTATGTGTTTAATACTGTAGCATGTTGTTGAAGAGAATAGCTGTGACTTCTTCTTGCATTTTTCTTCTTTGTAGTTATTATGCAGAAATATTCAAATGGATAACTTCTAAAACGATGTAAATAAAAAAGTCCAATATTTAAAGAAGCCAGTAATCCCAGTGTGTCAGACAAATTACATGGTTTATCTTGCCAAATATTGTGAATCTGATATTGTATTTTTAATGAGCTTTTAATTAGCTTGGTTAATAAACAGATGCTTCAATATTGTCAAAACCAAAATATGACTGTAAGGCATGCAAAATTTAAATCTAGAGCTAAACACAAGGGGTGGCAAATGGGTTGTTCGCATCTGCATGCTGTAAAATAAGAAGTGAGCAGAAACACATGCTATTCATAACAGTTCATTTGGTTGATTTAGACATTTCAGTTCTTGCGATTAGCTTTTAGAAACTGTATTTTGTCTCAGTACAGAATGTATCTGATATATTAAACTTATTTTTAATGATTGTTGTATCTATTAACTGTCTCTTTCTGTCTCTTTTTTCTTTTCCTTGCATTCATTCTGGATTGCCTGGCTCCTGCACTTATTCCAAATTCACTAACAGGTAAGCTGGTTTTGATTTCCTTTACTTGAATAGTAGTTTATTGATCCTCACACCTATATCAAGCCACAAAAGAGTTCAACATGTTAGGCTGTGTTAGATTCTGCTTCTTCCATGTAATTAACCTTTGAAACTGAACACAGACAATCCCTAGACAATCACTGCAAATCTATGAGACAGTACAAGGCACACTATGAATATGAAGCTGTGCATAAAATAATCTAAAATTAGTTCAGTTATATAAGTAGAAAAAAAAATGCTTTAACCATGTACTGGCTTTCACTTTCATTTAAGCTGGAGTGTGGTACAAATTAGGCAGAAAGCAATTTAAAAGGTATTTTAAAAACAACTTATACTGTACACCAGGTAATTATTTAAGCATTAATGGTAGTAGCCAAAAGCCTTAGCTTTGCCACAGTCATTGTCAGTATGTCACCAAGCATGCAAATTTATAAGAAGACGATTCTTTAGTAAGCAGTTGTTTAGCTATGGAGAGAAACCCTTTGAGACTTTATATTGTTGAGGCAAACACAGCTGTCTGGGTGAGGATTTACCTGATAGCATCAAGATGATGCTAATTATTTCCTTTATGCGGTCACAGTGAGTCTCTCATGCTAGATTTTTTTTGCTGTAAATTTATTGTTTAATACTTTGAAAATTGTTTAAACATTTTACTTACTGTGTGACAGCTAGTTTTTTCTTCTTCCTCAGCTCCTAATTGAGTTACAAAGAATTTAGTAATCAGGAAACACATTTTTATGTATCTTCAAAATTTAGATATCTCAGACTTGGATTCTTAACTTTTCTTATCCTAGACTGAAACATTCTGAGATTATTGTTTCATGTATGTGTTTCAGAGTATTCAGGAACATGTTGACCAGGCAAGACAGTAACAATAATAATAATCTCTCTTTCTCTCTACATACTGCATTTAATACTAGCCGTGCCCTACGGCTCTGGCAGCGTAGTAATGAGACAGGGCAAACTTTAAAAATCAATAATTAAACAGGTATCGCTAGCTAAGCAGAGGCAAGGTACATTCCAAAACGCGGAGGTACACCAACTCAAAAGGAGGCTGGCGCGTGAATGAGGAGGGCCCTGCCCGGCTCCCCATTCCTTATGTGACGCTTCCCCTTCTCCTCATCCCACAGCCTCTGCCTCAGATTAGCGCAAATATATAGCTCCTGCAACCAAAATATGATACTTAGCAGGAAGAGAGAATGTTCAAGCAAAGTACAGAAAAAAACCCGATCTAAATCCGTTAAGTAGTTCTGTCGTTCACTAGCTAAGTGGAGGTAAGGTAACGCCCCGAGGCAGATGTGTGAGTGAGGAGTCACACAAATAAATCAGTACTGCAAGCGAACTATGATACATGGTGAAATGAGAGAAGTCGCAAAATCAACCAGAATGTTCAAGCAAATTATAGAAAAAAACCCAATCTAAATCCGTTAAGTAGTTCTCTTGTGAAAAGCGGACAGACATACAGACAGACAGACGTTGGATTTAATATATATATATATAGATGTACAGTGTATGTTTTGAGCCACATACTGTAACTCTGATTAACTCACTGACTGAAGGTGTACACAATGGCTCTTTGGAAACAATCTAAGTAAGAACAGTTTGAACTAGTACATCAATCTCGTGGATGTAAAACAGGAAAACTCCAACTTAACTAAATCGTTAATTGAAAAAAAAAGTAAGAGAAAATCGCAATGAAGTTTCGTATTTAATAGTCTGAATGAGCCATCTCAGTGCGCATCTATTACAGTTCAGAATATTGGAGATGGTGCTAAAAGGCAGTGGCATGATGGTTCACATCCCACCTATATTTTTATTTTCTTATTTTGAGCTTATTTTTTGCATACAATTCTTAAGTACATGCAGAAGAATAATTATGAACACTCTGTAGGTGACAGCATCATTTTATTACTAGACAATTAGCTCTTATTATAAAAAATATTGCACCACCTTGTTTCTTATGTAAATTTATTTGTATTATTTTTTTGTTTGGAAGCTCACCATCTTTTTATTTCCTTTGAATCTTCTATGTGATGTTACTTAAACCAAATACATTATCTGTGTCTCCTAAGAAATCATGAAACATCTCTGTCTCAAATCAAATGTCTACTGTCCTAACTCTTTTAGATATGTGATATTAATATTAATTTTGGAATGTTTGATTAACATGTACTACGTATGTCAAAGTTAGTGTCCCTCCATGTATGAATCTTGCCCAAAAAGTGATCACATTGTGAGGATATCCCATTTTCATACATCATTTTTGTGGTGTAAGATTAAGGGTGTTGATCATTGGTCTCACAAAACACGGCTACTCATTTGTTGCCCCCTCTGTATGTATTATGGCAGACCCGAGCACAAGTGAATTTGCAACCCTTTTTTTTTTCTTCACTTTCTCTGGCGCTAGGCTTTGTCTGACTGACTGACAATTGTGTGAGTTTGTTTTATGTGAACTGTGGTACATTTCTGACTACCTTATGTGCCTTTTAATTGTTTTTAATGCTTTATGTTAACCCTTTTTTTGTTATTAGCTGATTATGCTCTACACGAGATTCCCTAATTACCGACAACAAACACTTAGCGGGACTACCACAGGATGCATAATTTCACCAATAATACACAGTATTTCCTGTAGTTAGAGCAGTAACCTGTCAGATCACATTCAGAGTGCTACAGGGTTCACTTGGCACCACACCGAGACCACTTTTTCCAAAGGTATTTGATATGGTGTTTTGGTCCACACCAGAGTGCGATTGGTGTGTTCACATCTACCTAAAATCACACCAGAGTTTGAGCAAAAACTGGTCCAAATTAATTAGGCGTTAAATGGCTTTAGAAACTCAAAAGTTGGGTCCCCGAAAATACAGCACAAGCAAGACACTGCACAACAGTTACTGTTTGAAAATCAATTTATGACATTCAGTTTATCCTATGAGCAGCTTATGATTGATGACATCTCTAGATGTACAACAGATCAAGAATCCTGTAAAAAGAAATGATAATAATAATGAAATAAGAATAATCATAGTAGCAGTTGTAGAGGTGTGGCAAGTTAAGTGGCTCCCCCTCAGTTATTAATACAGTGTTTAAATGTTCTTTCTTGAGATGTAGTGTGGCTCAGAGGTTGGTAAAAATTTAAATTTTTTAAAAGTCATTAAAGCTACATCCTGAAGGCATTTGTATTTGAGTATAAGCATAGTTTTATAGATAGTTCCCCCCTGCTCGCTCTGCTCGCCAACCAAACCCCACGCTTGCTTGCCAGCCACTTCGCGTCTGTGCCACTCACGTTGTGATGAGAGGGGCTGAACGCACCACAAGAAGACACGGTCACTTCTCCGAAACCCCCTCTTAAACGGTGATACAATGGGAAACAAATAGTTTTTTTTTTACTTCCTCTTTGCTTGATCAGCTGCTGGCTTGCTGCCGCTGCCATGCCGCATGATCTGCATCTCATGCGGCGCTTCAAACATTTAAAAGCCTATACAGCAGTTGTCCTACTGCTTGTGTTTTATTTCCGATCCCGGCGTGATTAAATCTTTTGGCACAAAGTCCCGTCTCACAAGACATGAATTCTTGATATTTTTTAGTTTATAATTTAAAAACGGAATAAGAATCTGAAAATCGAAAAACATCACATTAAAGTTTGATAAACTCTGAAAAGAATGATACCAAACAATATATATGTAGGTTTTAAAATAAGCCCAATTTAAAGTGTGACAAAAAACATGACATAAAAAGTCACATAAAATTGTTGCAAAAAATTGTTACACTTTTAGGCTTAGGATTTTATATATAGAGAGTAGATATATAATTTAGGAGAGAAATAACCCCACATAGTCCTTCACCAGAATTATTTTTAATTTATCATTGCAATTAATATAATTTTCACATTTTAAAAGAGATGCATAATTCCCTTAGGAAGGCCAATAAGTTATTTTTTGGTTTCTTAATTCTTTTTTGGGAAACACCTTATTATTAAATGCCTAAAGTTAAAATATAACATTGACAGCAAAATTCTACAATTAATATCATCCTTTAATTATAATAGACAAAAAAGCATAATTAAAAATGGTGTTATTTTGCTATGTGTCTCATTAAAATTCACAGGTGAGAGTCTGCACATTGTAAAGCTGTGAATATTTTCCTCTCACTGCAATGCATCTGAAATGATGTTCAATGTCCTAACCTTTAAATGAACGCTTAGAAATACAGTAAACAACACCAGGCTCTTATGCAGAACTGTTAAGCTCTGCTTCAAACAAACTAAAACAATTAAAACTGTCTGAAAATCACCTATACTTAATTATCAGTTCACACTATTAACAAGTTATCTTCTTTACCAGTAATTATGCTTTGCCTTCAAGTGCTATATTTTCCTCCATGTGTCTGGTTATTTTTTATTAAGAAATTGGGAAAGCGTTAGCCATTGTCTTAACTAAAATTCTAGTACCTTTACTTAACAAGTGATCATAATCACTGCATTTCTTCCTATTTTATATGCGAAAGGCAAAGTGTATTTCAATACTGCAGTTTCTTCTACAGAATCCTTTACCATTTTACAGTGATTAAGTCTTAAACAAATGATATTACTTTAGCTGACGTAAATGCTAAATTATTCCTTTTGGCAAACTATGTATATTCAGATTTTTTGACATTTTAATGTAACCACATAAATACGTATAGTTTTTTTAACATTTGAAGAATTGATGCTGGCGACACGGTGGCGCAGTGGATAGCACTGCTGCCTCGCAGTTAGGAGACCCGGGTTCACTTCCCGGGTCCTCCCTGCGTGGAGTTTGCATGTTCTTCCCGTGTCTGTGTGGGTTTCCTCCCACAGTCCAAAGACATGCATGTTAGGTGGACTGGCGATTCTAAATTGGCCTTGGTGTGTAGGTGTGTTTGTGTGTGTCCTGCGGTGGGTTGGCACCCTGCCCGGGATTGGTTCCTGCCTTGTGCCCTGTGTTGGCTGGGATTGGCTCCAGCAGACCCCCGTGACCCTGTGTTCGGATTCAGCGGGTTGGAAAATGGATGGATGGAATTGATGCTGTTTAATGATCCCATTAAAGTTCAGTTCTAAAAGTTGTATAACAGTAACTTTGCTCATTAGTCTTCACTGCTATTTTTGATGGAAATTAACATATGCATATTACGGATGGCATCTTGCCAACTCCCAGTGTTCCTTTGTTTTATGGTACTGCTGAATTTTACCTCCGGCTCAAGACACAGCTTGGCAAATGCAGGTGGTTAAGTTAGCCAGAAGTTGAAATCTCCAATTTGATTACTGTTTTTCTTTATCTATTGCAGAGTTGCACAGTTTCTTCAGTTATTTCTCGGGGAAAAAAAAAGCTTTGCTGTTTCATTGGGACCTGAGATAATTTAGTTTGTTTCTCTGCCCTTATGAGAGTGGCTACAGACAATCCCATTAACCATGCTGGTTGTTAGTTTGTGCAGCCACTGTGACTATAGTATCCTCATCAATGCTCAAAACAAGAGATGTCAAAGTGATTTTACAGACATTTCCACTAAAGGCTATCTCATACACTTAGCTGTACAGGCACAGATTGCTGCATGGCAAGATAAACAGAAATTCTAAAACTTGATTGAATACTTCATGAGAGCTTATTTTGTTCTATGGCTGACAAGTGATTGAGGGGAGGGCCCTCCCCTTGAAAAAACAAGCAATTCCTGTCCCTGGAATATTTAGTGTTTCAAGTACAACATCCATTTCTGACAGTTTTCAAATTTATATGGAAACAATGCTTTCCTTGTTGTCAAGTACTGTATGTACATTACCAGTGCAATGTAGAAGGAGCTGTCAGTGACAGAAGCGTCTGTCTTCACTGTCTGGTAAAGCACAGTTACAACTCTCATTCTAACAGGCTACATGACTCAGCTTCATTTGTTTGGATGTTTATGTGGAATGACATTTTGGACTTTGAAAGAAAGCAGGTCTTTTCTTCCCTTTGTATGGAAACTAATCGGCTTTATTTCAAATGGAATTGATCTTCTGTTAATTTACAATTGCATTAAGGTGCAGAATAAAGCATGCTAAAATAAGAAGCTATTATATTAGTAGTGTAAAGACAGAATAAGACAGCAAGCTAAGTAACCACCCAGTCCCTTGATTATTGCAGGTTTTTATTTTATTTTCCTAAGAGCCAACTTCTCTGTCTATTATACAGTATAATATATATCATTATACATTATATACATATATACAGTATATATACTGTAATCATGGACACACTGGAAGCTGTTGTAGAAGAGAGGATGGTGGCAGAATTGGATGCCTTCATGAAAAATCCCCTCCGTCTCCACTCCAGAAGGTGTTCTCTTGGAGCACTTTAAGCTACAGACTCATTTCAGCATGCTGTGCCAAGATGCACAGTGCCCACTGCTGTCAGACAATTGCTTTTTCTTGACGTCCCAAACTAAATGCTGATACCCTTTAAGTTCATTTTGCAGTTTCTGCATAATATATATTATGTATTTATTTATTGATTGATTGATTGTATTATTTGACCTGTGCGTTTGTATCATTGTTTTTGTGATTCTCCTGTTACATGCATCTGAATTTCCCCTTGGAATTAATAAAGCCCATCTAATCTAATCTAATCTAATCTAATAAGTATCCCATAACTTCACTTTTTATCCTTAAAGTGTGCGTTCTTTGCACACCATCAGGTCGAGGACAGTAATGCTTTCTGTAAAAATTTCAAGTATTGTATTTCTTATAACCTATACAGTATTTCCTAGTTTCAGATTCCATTGTGCAAATATCCCGCACACTTTACATTTATTTATGTTAAACTTAAATAGCAATATACTTGTCCATTTTCTGCCCCTTCTGTCAGGATGTTGCTATTATCTGCAAGTCCATTTTATTCAGTGTACTCTGCAAAGCTTCTGTGTTTGTCGATATCAGGTGACACGATTCAGACATGCGACTTTAACACAGCACAGCTATTAAACTTGCTAGCATGTATTGTTTGATATCTGACTTTTGGTATTTCTCAAATAAAATTCAAGGTGACCTCCGTAACTTTTAGTGTAGTTAGGGAAAGGATTGTCAAATTACAGTTTTAGACTTTTCGGCACATATTTTTGACATCTGTTTTAACAATCGTTTATTTTGACTTTCTGTTTCAGACCCCTGATTCATTTTCAGACTATTCCTTGCACAATTCAGTTCTTGCTGACTATTCTGTCTCCTGGAGCCTCATGTATAAAACTTTCTTACACTCAGAAATATGTGTAAGCTAATTTTTATGCAAAAGTCGGCATTTATAAAACATGAGCTTGGTGTGGAAATTGGATTAAAGTTACAGAAAGTTTCAGCTATCTGTAAGTCCTTTGCAGGCTCGTTTTGATTTTGATATTTTAGTGACTCAAGGTGGCAGGACGATAAAGTGAACAGAAAATCTTATTGCATCTTTAAATATGTCGGTCACATCCTGATGTCCATTCATCCATTCATCCATCCATTTTCTAAACCAACATGTTCTAAACCTGTAATGGAACATGGATCGTATGATTTATGGTGATCATCTTTGTAATGAAGGCTCCATTTCAGCACTTGAGGATGACTTGAGGATGTCTAAATTGGCTTATAAGCCCATCGTCAACACTAAAAAATTCAAAAATACCATTAGTGATTTTTAAGTGATAGAAAACATATTTTTAAGTTTGTTTGTCTACATATTTTAATTTTGCAGAATAAGCAGTTTCTTATTTTAAGAAGTAAGAAAGTGTATGCATAACATAACAATTATTTGCTTCTTCAAAATGACAGATATCATACATTTCCATTTTAAGTATTTTGCAACAGAGTATATGTGATGTGTGATGGAGACCAGACCGCCACGCTGCTGTTTGTACAAGCAGATGTAAACCTTAACCACGCACACTATAGTTTCAATCACTCATGTTGATCACTGAGAATCTGTTTGCCTGCAGAAGCATCTTTTTGGCGAGCTAAAGAGGAAAATACTTTATACAATATATTCAAGTTGGAGTAAGCTCACTCAAGTTAAATCTGAAACCTAGAACTAATCTGAAAATGAAATTGTACAGAGTATTTCTCTATCTGTTTTAAAATATTTTAACATACAGTTTCCTTTGTTTTAATATGTTAACATCAGCTAGTGCAGCAGTTTTGTATCAGGTTCATCTTTAAATGGCAGGTTAAGCCCTTCTTCTAAGTCGTTCTGGAATCTGTTAACTGTTCATGGTGAAGCAAGAATGTGTACCCTTAGTTCAACTAATTTCTTAAGAGGTCTTAATCGAGTGTTATTAAGAATTATTCACAAATGTATTTCATTCTGTTACATATCAACATCTCCTGTACAGTTGGGCCTAGTCCTTATAGTCATCCAGCAGTTTCATTCAGTCATTCATTCAATTGAATATTTTTTTTTGTCCCAAGAGGGAAATTTAGTACGTCAGCAAGTTTTACAGAGAGGCCACAGCATAACATTAAAAATGCATTACAAAGTATGCAGTCATCAAACATAAACATACAAATAAATATAATGTAGCAGTGGGCATAAATCTTGTGGTGAAACATCAGATCAAACATATTACACATAAAAATGAAACCAACATTTTGACTTGACTATTGATTGTTGCAAATGATAACTGTTTATCCCATGATTTAAGCCTGTGGCTGTTTATTAAAGTTGAACTTAATTATAAGATTAAGATTAGTTGGAATTAAATAGTATTTGAACCTGTTGGTTTTTATCCATGAAATCCTGAACCTGTGACTGGATGTCAATAACTGAAATTGAGAATGTAGTGCGTGATTCCTGTCTGACAGAATGCACTCTGCTTTTTTAAACATGCCTGTCAGATTAGATTGTTGAGACCTTTTTATTTTACTTCTCCATTTTACAATTTTATTTAGTGTGGTTTTGTTGCTAACATTAAGATATTCAACCCAGGCTAGCAGAACATTGGTTAAGACAAACTCAATACAGTATTTCATAAAAGATAGACATAATGGTACAAATCATACTAAAAAGTCTCCAACTTCATTCATTTATTTACTCAGTCAGGCGTTATTTATTCATCAGTAGGTTAACCTGGTACAATCAGATGCAAGGCAATAACAATAGATGGAGGTCTATAGTAAGGAACACTCACTCACACTGACTCAAACAGGATCAAAGTACAGTCACCAATCATCTTAAGAAGAAACTGCAGCATTCAGAAAAGAAAAGGAACATCAGAACATGCAAACTCTAAAAAGAAGGTTTTCCAAAGCCAGGATACTGTGAGACTATAAAGTAGCTCTTATTAGAAATCTTAAAAACTGGAAAAAATACACGTCCATTATACAGTATTCTGTTCTTTATTTTGCCTTATACAATTTCCTGTATTAGGAATTTGTTAGTTTTCGCATACCCATCAGGGTCAGAGCATCGGGTCAGCCATTGTACAGCGCCCCTGGAGCAACTGCACGTTAAGGGTGTTGCTGAAGGGCTGTCTAGGATGTCTTTTGGCAGTAACAGGGATTTGAATCGGCAACCGTCCAGATACCAGTGCAGCTTCTTAGCCTCAGTTTAACCCATAGTTTAATTCCAAATATGAATTTGTACCTCCTTTAAGAAATTCATGTATCAGTCTTGGCATAGTGTTGCTCATAGTTATGGGCATATTCATTAAATGATAGCTTGGAAGACAAGTTTCACTTTTTTGCAGTTTCAAGTTTGTGTATTTTACAGTACATAATGTATTTTTGCCCTGTCTTGAGTTAGTTCTTGTCCCGGTGCTGCCTGGACAGGTCTCTGGGTTCACTCAAGTAAAACAAATTATGTCCATAGAACAGGTGGGTGATTTGGTGGACTTCAGATTTATTTGGGGCTCCTGTACTTTACTTTCTGCCTTTCTATTTATTTCTATCTATTTGTCAGTATTCACAGTTTCCAACAATTTAGCACAGAATTATCGATAGTTTCTGCAGTGTGAGTAACACATTAGCAGGATTTCAATTGTCACTTCCTGGCCAATAAATGTGGTGTGGGGCCTAAGTATTCAAATGCATTTTCTTTGCCTAGTGTTTGTCTTGTCAGAATTGCTCCTCTGCAGTTTACTAGCAAAAGAGAAAGGGAGTGCCTTGACAACTCCATGATCGCCAGTCTGGGCACACGGCTAAAATCAGATTACTACCTTCCTTTTTAAGTTGTTTTAAAAACATGCAGAACACACAGCATTTATCATTTCCATTTCACAAGACACAAGCACAGAGCAGCTAGGAGAAGGGCTGCTGCCATTTCTGCTTTCCACTCACAGGAAAATTAAATTTAACTATATTGTGGATCTTTGATAAATGATGCAGTCAAAACCATAAACATGATGACTAAGAGCTATGAATACAGTAATCCCCAGTGACAAAAATCCAAGGTTGATGCTGAAGCTGCTATCCTGAAAATACACATTTAGTCTGATGGGTTTGAGGAGCTGGCTTCAGATGATTCATCTGTAACTAAAATATAAAGTATATATTAGGTAGTATATAATTTACTTTAAGTACAAATAGAGTAACCAATATTGTGATTGTGTATTGTTATTCAGGCTATTATATTTTTGATTTTCAAATGTTATTTGGCAACAATTACATTACTAAACATTACATAGAAAGATAAAAAATACATACAGTAGGATTCTAAAAATGATTATACCTTACAATTTCATTTCTTCATTTCTCCCTTTGCTTTTTTGTGCATAAAGAGACTAACCAAGAAATACATACAATACACATTATTTTTTTGTTTGCTACTAAATTTAAAATTAAACTTGAGAATAGTCTACTATTCATCTTTATTATATTTGAAGGCTGTTACTTCTTTTGGTGGCAAAATACTTAGTTTTGCTTCTTCTTCTTCTTTTGGCTGCACCAGTTAGGGGTTGCCACAGCGGATCATCTTCTTCCATATCTTTCTGTCCTCTGCATCTTGTTCTGTTAGACCCATCACCTGCATGTCCTCTCTCACCATATCCATAAACCTTCTCTTAGCCCTTCCTCTTTTCCTCTTCCCTGGCAGCTCTATCCTTAGCATCCTTCTCCCAATATACACAGCATCTCTCCTCTGATTGTCCAAACCAACGCAATCTCGCCTCTCTGACTTTGTCTCCCAATCGTCCAACTTGAGCTGACCCTCTAATGTACTTATTTCTAATCCTGTCCATCCTCGTCACATCCAATGCAAATCTTATCATCTTTAACTCTGCCACCTCCAGCTATGCCTCCTGCTTTCTGGTCAGTGCCACCGTCTCCAACCCATATAACATAGCTGGTCTCACTACTGTACTGTAGACCTTCCCTTTCACTCTTGCTGATATCTGTCTGTTACAAATCACTCCTGACACTCTTCACCCATTCCACCCTGCCTGCACTCTCTTTTTCACCTCTCCACCTCTTCCACAATCCCCATTACTCTGTACTGTTGATCCCAATTATTTAAACTCATCCACCTTCACCAACTCTACTCCTTGCATCCTCACCATTCCACTGACCTCCCTCTCATTTACACAAATGTATTCTGTTTTGTTCCTACTGACCTTCATTCCTCTCCTCTATAGAACATATCTCCACCTCTCCAGGGTCTCCTCAACCTGCTCCCTACTCTCGCTAAAGATCACAATGTCATCAGCAAACATCATAGTCCACGGGGACTCCTGTCTAATCTTGTCTGTCAACCTGTTCATCACCATTGCATATAAAAAAGGGCTTAGAGCCAATCCCTGATGTAATCCCACCTCCACCTTAAATGCATCCGTTACTCCTACCGCAGACCTCACCACAGTCACATTTCCCTCATACATATCCTGTACAACTCTTACATACTTCTCTGCTACTTCTGACTTCCTCATACAATACAACAACTCCTCACGAGGCACCCTGTCATATGCTTTCTCCAGGTCCATAAGGACGCAATGCAACTCCTTCTGGCCTTCTCTATACTTCTCCATCAACACCCTCAGAGCAAACATTGCATCTGTGGTGCTCTTTCTTCGCATGAAACCATATTGCTGCTCACTAATCATCACTTCACTTGTTAACCTAGTTTCCACTACTCTTTCCCATAACTTCATGTTGTGGCTCATCAATTTTATCCCCCTGTAGTTACTGCAGTCCTGCACATCCCCCTTATTCTTAAATATCGGCACCAGTACACTTGTTCTGCACTCCTCAGGCATCCTCTCACTTTCCAAGATTCCATTAAACAATCTGGTTAAAAACTCCACTGCCATCTCTCCTAAACACCTCCATGCTTCCATAGGTACGTCATCTGGACCAACAGCCTTTCCATTCTTCATCCTCTTCATAGCTGTGCTTACTTCCTCCTTGCTAATCCGTTGCACTTCCTGATTCACTATCTCCACATCATCCAACCTCTTCTCTCTCTCGTTCTCTTCATTCATAAGCCTCTCAAAGTACTCTTTCCATCTGCTCAACACACTCTCCTCGCTTGTGAGTACGTTTCCATCTTTATCCTTTATTACCCTAACCTGCTGCACATCTTTCCCAGCTCGGTCCCTCAGTCTAGCCAATCGATACAGGTCCTTGTCTCCCTCTTTAGTGTCCAACCTCTCATACGACTCACCATACACCTTTTCCTTAGCCTTTGCCATCTCTCTCTTCACCTTGCACCTTATCTCCTTGTACTCTTGTCTACTTACTGCATCTCTCTGACTATCCCACTTCTTCTTTGCCATCCTCTTCCTCTGTATAATCTCCTGTACTTCCCCATTCAACCACCAGGTTTCCTTTTCCTCCTTCCTCTTTCCAGGTGTCACACCAAACACCCTTCTTGCTGTCACCCTTACTACATCTGCTGTAGTTTCCCAACTGTCTGGTAATTCTTCACTACCACCCAGTGCCTGTCTCACCTTCTCCCTAAACTCAACCTTGCAGTCTTCCTTTTTCAACTTCCACCATTTGATCCTTGGCTCTGCCCTCATTCTCTTCCTCTTCTTGATCTCCAACATCATCCTACAGACCACCATCCTATGCTGTTCAACTACACTTTCCCCTGCCACTTCTTTGCAGTCTTCAATATCCTTCAGATTGAGTCTTCTGCATAGGATGTAATCTACCTGTGTGCATCTTCCTCCATTCTTATATGTCACCCTATGTTCCTCCCTCTTCTTAAAATACATATTCACCACAGCCATGTCCATCCTTTTGGCAAAATCCACTATCCTCTGACCTTCTTCATTCCTCTCCTTGACACCATACCTACCCATCACCTCCTCGAACTCCTCTGTTCCATTCACCAACATGTCCATTGAAATCCGCTCCAATCACCACTTTCTGTCCCTTGGGTACACTGTTCATCACTTCATCCAACTCACTCCAAAAATCTTCTTTCTCATCCATTGCACTCCCACCTTGCGGGGCATATGCACTAACAACATTCATCATCACATGTCCAATTTCCAGCTTCATAATCATTACTCTGTCTGACACTCTTTTCACCTCCAGAACACTCTTGACATACTGTTCCTTCAGAATAACCCCTACTCTATTTCTCCTTCTATCCACACAATGATAGAACAATTTGAATCCACCTGCCGTTACTCCCCTTCCATTTAGTCTCTTGCACGCACAATATATCAACCTTCCTTCTCTCCATCATATTGGCTAACTCTCTCCCCTTACCAGTCATAGTGCCAACATTCAAAGTTCCTACCCTCAGTTCCACTCAGTTCTTCCTCTCCTCCTGCCTCTGGACACGTCTCCCCCCTCTTCTTCTTCCGCCAACAGTAGCCCAATTTCCGCCAGCACCCTGTTGACTAACAGTACTGGTGGGGGTCGTTGTTAACCCGGGGCTCAACCGATCCGGTATGGAAATTTGTATTGTTGTCCGCATATTGATTTGGCAACATTTTACACCGGATGCCCTTCCTGACATAACCCTCCCCATTTATCCGGGCTTGGGACCGGCATGAAGAAACACACTGCATCCACTGCACTGTTTGTGCATCCCCTGTGGCTGGGTTTTTGTTTTTATTTTCTACTTAGATTTATTCTGAATTATTTTTATTTATACAAAGCTTTCCTACTGATTAAAATATGTTTACATTATTTCCATGCATTGCCATTTTGTTTTATTTTATTTTATTTGTTGCTACATTTTTGCTTACTGTAGTTCATTGCTAGCCATGTGATCAGACATTGCTGGGTGTTGTGTCATTGTTTTGCCAATATTTAAAATAGTGGTGTGGTAGAAATTCTCTCCAGGTTTATGAATAAAAACTAAAATTAACAGGAACATTGCTAGCAAATTTATTTAAAAATTAGAAGAAGAAGAAGGAAAAGGACTGTGTTGTACTTTTCCCAGATAGCTAAACCGTGTGCTGTGTAAATAAAAGGTGTGATGTGTGGCAAACTCGTGTCTGCCTGTCTGTGTTGGGTTAGGGCGGCTGTACATGCCCTGGTGCTCCACACCACCTATGATCTGAAAACAAGCCTTAAAGGAGTCCTCCCCCTTCACCCTTCCCCACATGTGACCCTGTGAAATCCATATTACTAACCGAGAATCAACCGGATATGGACGCAAGGACACGGTGATGGGACCATGAGACGTACTGCGCAGGCGCGCGTCTCATAAACTGCAAGCGAAGTTGTATCCACCGCGAACGAAGGAGTCACAGCCCAAGAACGAAAGAGCTGAACTAACGTGAATGAGAAATGAAGCAACAACGCGCCCATAGCTACCACTAACGACACAACCACACAAAAAAGAGGATTCTGCGCTGCACCCCAGAGTCAAACGTGAGAGGCTACGGAGGCCCCACAGGTCCACAAAGATAGTACGAAAGGCGCAGGCGTCACCGCCATATTGTGAGTGGCACTACTGCGGAGTGAAGGCGCATGCGTCACCGCCATATTGTGAGTGGCACTACTGCGGAGTGAAGTTAGGAATAATGTGCTGCTTGGGATTGTACAAACCGCTGAATGCTTTACACCAAATTCAAACACAATACAGCTCAACAATACAAACACGAGCCCACCTGGATAAGATCAATGAACGCAGGCGCCTGCAACGCGCGTCTGAAACTGCGGAAGCAAAGCAGGCACAGGTTCAAAACGAAAGACCACAAGTGATGGAGATAAATAATCTCTTTCAAATCTATTTCGGGTTACCCAAGACCAGGGGTTGGCGAACGAAGCGAGCAGGGGGCGGAGCCCCCTAGTAAGAATAATAATAGCAAAGGATTTATTTCTGTTTACATGGCATTTCTATCCATTTCTTCATGGAAGAAAAAAGCACAAAGCATAAACAACTGTATGTCATTGGAAAGGTGTAAAATTCAACTATCCAATCGTAAAGAGCTATTCACTGTATATGGGTTGATGTAGGTGTGATCTTTAATAATAGCAGACTCACTCAGCTGTGATGCACTGCTCACGTCGGTATTTATCTGTGCAAATCACATATTTTAATAATGAAAGAAAGCAGACACTATGGAAACTTGTGTTTTATTTGAAAGAAAACACCCTTGAGCATGTAAAAATATGGTTATTGCTTTTGATTGACTTGTGGGTTTATTGCAACATACACAAATAACTTTCAAGTATGGCGGTGTAAGTGGCCACATTCTGAACGTCTTTGCGAAGCTTGTACATTTCCTTCTCATCAAGATGTGTTTTCTCCATGTGTTCTAATTTTACTACTACATCCTAAAGATATCTGTCGTAGTGTATCTGGCTAATGTTAACTTAAGTGTTGGTGTAAGTGTGCACATGATTTACAATGGGCTAGGGCCTTGTTTAGTGTAGGCTTCTGCCTTGAGAACATGACAGGTTCCAACTCACTGACACTAAACTGTCGGGGTAAGTGGGATTTTAGCTTTTATTTAGTTTATTTGCCTTCAGCCATTTTCATTTTGATATTTCCTAACAGAAAGAATGTTAAGATTGATGCCTGTTTGGATGATCAATTCCATCTGCTTCATGGTTTCTTGATTGCAGGGCACACACATATTAACTGTAGTTAGAATCTGACAGGAGATACTACATAGGTAGTAGCCTCCTGTGATGGAAGGCATTACAAACTGTGTTAAAACGTTTAACCTATTAAATGTTTTTGCAAGAAGCCTTTTATTTCTGTTGTGTGCAGTTAGTAGAATGTGAGTACATCTTTTTAGCAGATTTTATTGCTGACCTTCTGCCTTCAGATAGTTTCACCATAGTTTTAGGAGTGTTACATTGATTTTGTGAGTTTGCTCATTTTTTGCCATTTTAAAAATCCAGAGAACAGCCAAAGGGCTGGTCACATTTTTTATTGGGAACATTTTCAAACTGCATTTTTTTATTAACTTTCATAGCTTCTGGTAGGGGTACATGGTGTGTTGCACAGTTTACAACAGCTTTCTATTTGATTATAGTTAATTTATCTTCTGGGTATCATCTGGAATCTGTAGTATAAACTAAACATATTAATCAGAGCTAGGAATGTTTTTTGAATTGCCACATTTTGTCATTACTTGGTAATTGTAGTAACCTACTCCCAGGGCTGTGATCTCTATAAATGATTTAATGTGCAGTTGTTGTGAGATATTTCCAACAGAGAGTACATATAGTTTCAGATCTTAATTTTCTGTATTTTTAAAGTCATGTTTCTGTACTGCTTGATGTGAACAGAATAGTTAAAGAGTGCATACAGAAACAGGGGTGTATCCCATAATGAACTTAAGAATAGCTTTAAGAGGTAAAGAAATCATAAATAATATGCGCCCTAATGGTTTCATATTAATCATACCGATTATCTATCACCAAAAAGTTGGAAATTGCAAAATCTATGAATAAGGATGAAAGGATCCAGGTAATTCTATTCCTTGTAAACCAGAGTCATAGAAAACCTCATCATATAATTTTATTTATTTATTTATTTTTTTAATGTCAGAGGTCCTCCAAATGTTCAAATTCCTGCTTTATGCTTTTTTTTTGTTCGGGTGTTTGGCTGGGCAAAGCTCCCAAACAAAGGATAGACCTTAACCTGCAAAATTCCCTGAGGCCTAAAATCCAATATAGGCCTTTCCCTAAAGTGATAATTAGGCTTCAGCCTACACAAACACAAAACAGACCCAATAATGTTCAAAATGATCTTAAATAATCATTAAAAAATTGCAAAAGGGGGAAGGAAACCTCTGGCCCTAAATAAATAAACAGTGTAGTTTCCACATTTAAAAGAATTATTTACAAAACTATTTTCAAAAGTCAAAAACACAGAAAAATAGAAAAAAGGAATGCCCAAAAATACAGTCCTCAAAGCCAAGCAATCCCCATTCACAGACCATTACAATCCAAAATGAGAAGCCACTACTATATGGATCAAAACCAGAAAATTCCAATGAATATTTAAAATAAATAAAATGCAAAGGAATTAATAAACAACACAATAAAATAAAATGCAGAAAAAATTAAAACAAAAATACAATGCAAAAATAATAATTAAAAGATAAGAACAAAATTAAATAAAAACTCACTTGAGCCAGAAATTACACATTTGCTGAAACATAGCAGTCATGATCAATATTACAGCCAACAGAGGGCACTATTTAAAAGGAACAGAGTTCACTGTGACCCTGAAAATAGAACAGAAAGTTCTGGCAAGGGCAGAGTGTGCTACAAAACGCCTCTAGGGATCTTTTCTGCCTACCGATATCAGGCAGTTCAATGCTTCCTACAAAGTTATGGACTAAATACTTATACTCGTTAAGTAATTTTTTGTGATTTCTAAACAATATAAATCTATCTATATATCGGTCTATTGCAAGTGCCATGAGAGCTACCCAGGTGTGCTGTGGAAATAATAATGTAGCGCAGCTAGGTCCGAAGCTGAAAGGGACAAGGTCCTGAGGTAGGGACATGTCTGGGGAGGACAAGACTACCTGGAGAAGCTTGCATGCAAGCAGCTCCACGATCGCTATGATGCAGACACAGCACATAGAACACTTCGACTCTAGAGTTCTTCTGCCTGGATGTGTGGTTGCCAACAAGTCTTACAGGGCAGGAGGATAATGGGCATACAAGTAGCCCCTGAGGCAGAAAGGGGTGTATAAAGGGACAAAGCAGCTGGGAAATGCAAACAAAGTGTTCACTAAGTGCCGTGTCTGTAAACACTAATTGCGGAGCTGTATTTTACAAGGCTTCTGTGGTAGTGCCACCCCTTCTGACTGTTGAACATGTGTATGAGATTAAATGTTTTTGTGGTTAGCAGAACAGTGTGCCTTGGGAATGTTTTTGGTTACAAAAAGTGTGCCACCACAGAAAAAAGGTTGGAAAACACTGATCTATTGATTTACTGTAATATTTGTCCTGTCAGTCTACATCTTTATTTTTTATGTTTTTGCTGCTGCATGAATCTAAATTTCCCCTTTGGGATTAATAAAGTTTATCTAATCTAATCTAAATGTAGTCAGACGGAGAGCATTGTGAGCCTACCATCATAGAGTGGTAGTGAGAACCCTGCAAGAACTTCCAGGGCAGCCAGGAAAGAAAGAATGCTTTTGTTTAAAAGTACATAGAGTATATTTTCCCTCTGTATGATATGTGGCAACATGGAGCCCTTATAAAAAAACAAGTATCACCATGCTACACGTTTTAAAGGTCAGGTGACTAGGGTGTTCTCCATAAGGGAGAGATGGGCTAAAGGTTTGCTGGAATACTTGGAACCCAGTATCTTGGCAAGACCTAAACTGGTGGGAAGAAGAGAAGTCAGATATGATTAACAGAAGCATTGGAGGTGTTAAATAGAAGTGTTGCATACATGTTTTTTTGCTTTTCATGTTTAACATGTAGTGCTTTGATGTTATTTAGGTTTAGTGATAGCTCGAGAAAGCCCTCTACAGTGCACACCAATGACAGGTTTGTAACTAAAAAGAGGAAACTTTAAAAGACAGCAGTGATGTACTGTATATGGTTGCTTAGAAAGCCTCACTTTGTTAGAAGCTCATCCCCCCGACCAAAAAAAAAAACACAGCTAACGTTTGGTTGGATTTGACTACAGTCACATGTCACCATGAGTCTTTCCTGAACACACTTAAGATCTTTAGGTTATTAGACAGCACAGCATACTGCACTGGGCTTTGAGGCAAAGAATAAAGCAAATGACAAAGTAAAACTGACACAGAGGAGATTGTGGGTCATGTCTAGATATGCTACAGTTTGGCATTCTATAACTGCAAGGCTGAATTTAACTTTGCATTTCTTTTAATGTGTAGGATTTACCAAGATAGTGGCTTTACTGGTAATTAAGATTCAGAGGCTTTTCTACATTAAATATTCCTTTGTCCATTTTCTAAATGCAGTGACATGTTTGGGGAAACCAAAGGCACAAAAGCAATGTATACAAGTTTGGACAGTGCAGGAATGGCGTGGGTGAGAAGAATTGATTGACTAATGTTTATCAATCTATTAATTAATTTTAGGGGTTGCCTTTGGCAATACTAGTAAATAATTAGATAATCTGGTAAAGTTGCCAATTTATTTTTCGGCTAATACTTTAGTTTAGGTACTGCTGAAATGCACTAATTCCCCATTTACTCTTACGTAACAAGACCATAACAAAGGCTACTTTTGGTCTTCATAACATTTATAAAACATCAGTAGATTGGTTATTCACCTCTGTCCAGTGTGGCGTATTGACAGGATGGTAAAATCACTTGTTAATATGAAGGATTCACGGGTCTTCTAATGTCAAGAGAAATGTGTGTCAGTTAGGTCATGTCAGACCACACCAAAGTGAAGTTTTGGTAGTAGGTCACATTGCAGAGATCAATAAACATTTTACTGATGCTTTATAAGCATTATCAAGGGCCAAAGAAGTGTATGTTATGGTCATGTTACATAATAGTAAATGAGTAAGATTCATTATTGCATTACCTAAACTAAAGTGTTAACCATTTGTCCTTACCTTTCTCCGTATGTATGGTTTCCCAAAAGTTAGACTTACATCAAGGTAACTTAAAGCACATTAGTTTTAAAATACAAAATTATACAATTTATTGATACAATATACGGTATGAGGTGTGATCAAAAAGTACAGTGAATGTTGATGCAGAGCACCATCCATGAGCAACGTAAAACAATTCAATGCAGGTTCTGACATATCCATCCTAGAGCCTAGTTTGTGACAAGTTTCAACTTCTTTGGTACTGTTAGTCATTTGTGAGCCACTGTTGAGTTCAAGTGTGTTTTTCAGGTTTGTCGTTAATAATGGATATCGAGCAATGCATTAACATGAAATTTTATTTCAAATTGCAAAAAGCTCAGGAAACCCATCAGGTGTTAAAATCGGTTTATGGTGACAATGCACCAGCAATTAAGACTGTTTAGAAGTGGTTTAATCGATTTTGTAATGGATCTGATTCGGTTGAAGATGACAAAAGATCAGGACGTCCTTCAACATCAATAAAGGATGAAAATGTTGTAACGGTTTCATTCTTCATCATGACAATGCTTCTTGTAACACATCCCTTCTAGTATGACAATTTCTGTCAAATAAAAACATTACCCTGTGTCCGCATTCACCTTATTCGCCAGATCTGGCACCGTGCGACTTCTGGCTGTTCCCTAAATTGAAAATGACCATGAAAGGCAAAAGATTTCCATTGAGGACATCCAGGCAATCAGGATATTAGAGCTAGTTTAGGGTGTCTAGCAGTAAGGCACAATAGAGGGCAGCTTCCATGTTCAAAAGAAAGTTTGTGAGTTTTTGCTTTGTAGATAATGGTGGCTCCCGGTTCCTAAAGATTTTCTGCTCTAAAGAGTAGGTTGTCAGGTTTCAACTCCAAGGAGTAGGTGAATAACTTTTGGGCTGCCAGCTTTCGGCTTCAAAAAAATGATATATATAAATATAGAAAAGTAAAAATTTATGATGTAGAATCTACTCAAGAAAAAGTAAAAAAGTAGGCTCTGAAAACATTACTTGCGTAAATGTAAAATGTAGTTACTTTATAAAAAAAAACCTTAAGCACAATTTACAACAACAACGTTTATTTATATGGCACATTTTTATACAAATGTGTAGCTGAAAGTGCTGTACAAGATGCAAAGAGAAAGTTATAAAAAAAAACAAGCAATAGATTTTATTTATCCGAAGGCATATTAATGCCAAATACACATGCACAAATGTATAAAGTGTGCTATAAATGGCAATTAAATGCTATTCTGTAGCATTCTGTACACATGTAACAAATGTATGGTAAATGACTAATCAGAATCATCCCTAAATATCAGTTAAATATGTGGTCTATAGTCATCATTATCTGTCATTTGAGTCTGCAAATACTTCACTTGAAAGGAAAAAAGCTTAAAGTTTGACAAATCATAAGATGCAACAGCTGACACACAAAATGAAAATGGTACTAACACCCCAACAGAAAAACGCTGTTGAATCATGTTGACTTTAAGCAACTACAATATGCACAGCACTTGTATATTGAAACTCATTTGTGAGCTCAGGTTACTGTGGTTGTGCTGTACTCTCTCAAACAAACGAAACTGTTAAAAAAAGTACTGTATGCATGCAGGTGGAGCAGAAGTTTTTTCAGACAAAAATCGTCATTGATCACCGTCGATCAGAAGTACTTACAGTGTACAGGTACTGCATGCTTTGTTAGTTGTTACATGAAATATGTGCTTACTGTAGGTGAATACAGCACTGTGTCAGTTGCCGGCTATGTGTGGTGTCAATACAAATTTGCTTGTAAGAGAATGCAGTTGTCGCCAGTAGTCCTCCATATTACCCTCACTAAGGAGCCACAGAAGCACAACAAGCAGGCAGTGTGCACTCCCCATCACAATACTCATTGGGGAACTTTTTGCTGCGGTTTGTAAAACAAATGCATTACTCAAAAGGTAAGGCCAAAAACTTGGAAAGTGCCCAAATTCATGTACTGAAATTACTGCTAAATATTCCAAATTTACTAATGTACATGTATTAGGAAATAATGTATATGTTAAATTCACCTTACTTTTGCATTATGTACTGAAGGGCAACATCTTTTTTTTTAAATGATGCTGCCTGTTTCTGTAATTTATCCTTTTGGACTTCATGGCTCAAAAAGTGGCTCTCAGAATTATACTGTGGTGTCTGTCAATACCGTCAACTATGATTTTTATTATTTTAAACACCATTACAGT
The DNA here is from genome assembly GCF_900747795.2 of Erpetoichthys calabaricus. Classification (NCBI taxonomy): domain Eukaryota; kingdom Metazoa; phylum Chordata; class Cladistia; order Polypteriformes; family Polypteridae; genus Erpetoichthys; species Erpetoichthys calabaricus. The sequence continues at coordinate 65,076,334 of NC_041397.2, read as the reverse complement.
GTAAAAAAAATCACCCTTTTTATGAATATTTTTGTATTTCTGAGGACTTGATCTTGTATGCAGATAATTTCACAATATTTAGGAAGCTGAGTTTACATCACATACTGTAAGCTGCTTTGTTTAATGTTGATGAGATTGAATGGTTCTACTAAGTTTAGCCAGGCATGTACTTTCTCTACTTTATAAAGAGTGCTGCTACCTTTATACCGAGAGCTTTCTTCCATTGCACAGGTATCTCACAAACAGATAAAGCTACTGCACACTAAATTTAAGGCAGGAGCTTTCACAGCATACACTCAGTTCCTGGCCAAAACACTAAGCTGTTATATTGCGATACATTGAAATGCACACATTCACTCAGATGGGGAAAACTGCATGATCATTGCTTTATTTACTGAAACACTTTGTGTTCCTTATTTTAAACGGCCATTTTGAACTTTGCATTTGAACATAGCCGATCAAATGTACTTTGCAACTATCCTCCTTGAAAAAGTGACAAAGTAGAATCATTACTAAATAATACACTTTTTACAGAGTACAAATATTTGCATTTATAAAGACTTTTAAAGGTACGATTCCCTACATAATTTACCCAAGTACTGTAACAAAAGTAGGTATAATTCATTACTTTACACAACCAATAATATATTTTCCATCCAATTTTGGCATTAAACTAAAAAAGCTTAGCAACTTACCTAAACAGCACAAGCACATGCCCATCTTCAATAATTATATATTTCTGTTAGGTAGTTGCCCAAGTTTCTGTACTGATGCAATGTAGTATTATGTTGGGTAACCTGTTTGGTGATTTTGGCCTTAGATATCTGAAAATCTTCAGTTTCACATTGATATACCTTCTTATTTCCTTTTCTACTATCTACAAATTCATTCAGCGCTAAGGGGCTATACATCATGTTGCTTACATCTCCTTTACTCTACCATTCTAGTTCCTTGTCTGCTCTCAAAAATCATGTCTCAAAATATTTCCATCAACAAACTCCAACTCTCAGTTTACTCAATTTAAATTTATATATAAGTCATTACAAACTACATTTAAGGGGTTACTGCCTGGATCCCCTCTTGTCATTTTTGCCATAATGATGTTCCACAGACATTTATTTGTTTTGTTTTGTTTTGTCTTCCTGTTCTGACTTTCTGGTTTCTAATCTCTCACTCATTATCTTCAATTGTATCAATTTATTTTCCTTGTTTTTCCTTCACTACATATTTTTGCATAACTAGACATTTCAAGCTGCTGTCTCCTCACACCAGGCTAAATTATTTGGGCAGAGTGGCTGCTACCTTCTTCGTGGTAGTAGAAGGAAGCAACCTTAATCTGATCACACTGAAGACGAATTGGTTGGCATTTTCTTATAATTTGATTCTTCTGGAGCTTCTTGCATCATGGATTAAAGGGTCTTCCAGCAACTCCATTTGCAACTAAGATTCTGATGTTTCCCAAGTTAAATGTTTTATGAGCAGAGATTTGCTGCAATTCTTGATGGCGTGGAACAGGAAGAGAGTCAAGATTGGAGGAGCAGGTGAAGGGTGTCATTTGGGGTAATTTCATATATTGATTGCTTCTTGTTCTGGCAAATTAATTTCATGTTGACCTTATTAATAAACACTTGATCACAAAAATAAGTAAGAATGATTTCATTATTTTTAAATACTTCTTTTGACTCAATGTATTAACTCAGCATTTAACTTTGGTATCTGTATCCCAGTTTTATCAATACTTTATTATATATTTTTGTACAAACAGGGGACATGGTCATCTTGAAATTTACTGTAAATATGAGGTATATTTTATATATATATGTTAAATGTATCCCACCCCACAACTCTAGACTAGATAAGTGTGGTTGACGATGAAAAGACAATGGATAGACCATGGACTTCTATTTACAAGCTGTTCCTATCTACATATCATATAGAAAAGATACACAAAATAACACACAACAACACAAAAAGAACTACAAATACTCACCCACATTAAACTTATGCCTTTACCAAAGGTAAGTCGCACAAATGCCTTACAAATGTTTACATTTTCTTTTCGCATTTGGCACACATGCAGGTTAACTCACTTGCTCAGGGTCACAAAATGAGTGACAGGCTGGAATTGAACAAGCAGCCTTAGACTTCAGAGTCCAATATTTTGCCCCTACCCAACAATTCCCCTAATTTATTCATAAAACTTGGTAAATGTTTTACCGTACCATTTTGATCATATTTAGTCAATGCATTCTGTTGGCCACAATGCTTTGGACTCGATGACAGCAGTCTTTAAGCTCCGAGCACATTGACTCACTCACTGTGTGCCTTTGACTAAGATAGCAAATCTTCCTGCATACTAAACATGGAAATACCCACATTTTTCAATTTTATTCTGTTGTACGTGATGCACATCTTGTGGTGGTGTCCACCATGAATAACTACAGCACATTTGCTAACTGGTGTGTGTGCTTATCTGTTCTATCTACCTCAATATGGGTTTCTTTATTTTAGGTAATCTGCTCTCCTCACACTCACCAGGGCCTTGTTATTATAATGAATGATAAATTTAAATTGACTGACTAGCAAAGTGTGTATTTTTGCATGATTGAACCCTGTGATGTACCAGGACTGAATCTTGTCTGATCTCTATTGGTGCCTAGGTACATTAGGTACCATCCTGCAAACTCCCATGATACTATCTAGCCATCCATTCATCATATAGAAAAATACACAAAATAATATGCAACAACACAATAAGCACTACAAATACTCACCTCATCTTAACAAATAATAAGTAAGTTAAGTGACTAAGTAAGAAAAATGTCAAAAAAACTTTCATTCTCCTTTCGATTTTCTTTAAAGATAATGTGCAGTTTTGGCATGTGGAGACATAGATAAGAGCTGGGGAGAGAGATATTATATCAAAAGCCTTTAGGCCAAAGAGTGACTGCTACATCAAAACAATCAGCTTACCTGACAGCTTTAGTTTACTTACTTAATGTAACTCAGAAGGTCAAAATAGGCTGGCATGTATCATTTGGAAATCTGCATTTATGACAGACTGCATAAGAAAAGACTGCTAAATATTTAATGATGAAAACAAAGAGTTTTTCTCAAGATGAAGTTAAATATTACTATCAGGAGATTGGTCTTTGAAAAATAGTGTTCAGTTGTCTTGAAAAGTTGTTTCGTTTTTTGACTCACGAGAGAGAAGCTGAAGCTCAGCGGTGTCTAAAATAAAGAGCACAGCAGTCAGTTGAAGTTTTCTTCAGTTGTTATTTAACTCAGCTGTCTGTTTGGTATGGTGATTTAAATTGAACTTGAGTGCTCAGCCATCCAAAGACAATGATGAACTGATCACACTGTAGATAGTAACTCCATATACAGTGTGAGGAAAGAACATAATGTATATATTGCATGTAGTGGGGTCTGCCACACAGTGACAAAGTTAAATGTATAGACATAAGGCATTTATTCTAATAGCTATAAATATAAGGAAATGTCGCCCTGTTAATCAAAACATACTACATCAATTAGTTTTAATTTAAGAAAACATTTCAACATTTCTAATTTTGCAAGACATGTAACTTGCTTTCTCTTCTTTCTCCAGGTTTTCTGACTAACTAAATGTCTTTTCCTGCATTTGTTGTCTTCCTCCTCCCAAAGTCCTGTGTACTGAGTATAAATTGGTGACATTTACATCAGGCCAATTACTGACGGTCATATCCCATGCTTTTGGGCACTGCAACTCAGAATGGAGCCCTTTGTCATAGCCCATCATTTTCAACCATTTGCTAAGAGACAGGCATGAATTACCCAGGCAAAGGTTTAAGGCACATTTTACTTATTTGATTCCAGCTATGCAAATGTCTTGTTTTTCAGATAGAGAAAAGGAGCTGAATTTAGGAAGACAAAAACTAAAAAATAACAAAAAAAATGTTTGGTATTTTTCAAATTCAGAAAATGAATTCTCACTTGTTCTAAATGCAGAAGCATGGAAACTCTGGACTGAGTAGGAATCACTAGAAAACCAGCTCTGGGCTCATTTATCTCATTTGTGATCTGTTCCTTTTTTGTTATTACACATATTTTTGTGTTGGAAATATCAACACATTGGCTGGTTTGATAGCAGATGGTATGTTTTTAACATATTCAGGCTTTATATAAACTAATTTCTACTTTAGGTAAACTGTATTTTTTGTTTTTGACTATGATCCTGCCTTACAGATTTGGTGTTCCAAATCTTCTACCATATAAAAACCCATGAATACAGCAAGCAAAATATTTGTTTTCATTTTTATTTTTAATTTACACATCTGAACTGTGACACAGAATAAAACTCTATAAACACATGTTCAGCCCTATAAGGACATCCCCTACCAGACCAGAATCCTGGCTTACACTCAATTAGCATTCTTTTTGATAACACATTATTCCACACTAGCTTTAGTAAAAATGTTGCATTACTAAACGTGGACATTCAACCACAAATGACTCACAACTTCCAAGATATTTTTAACACATTAAAAAAAACATTTTGTTTGCTTTTTCATACCTCTAAGAATAATCACACACTGATAGCTTTTCAAAGTAAAGAATTCTAGGCTTCTTACAGAATGAGATCAGCTAATTAGAACCATGAGATACCACCATATCACTGCTGAAACACATTTGCTGACGTGAACTAATTCTTTATTGCTGTTATCTGAAAAAAATGACATTTTACTTTGTAAGAACACTTTGAACCTGAATACCACAGATGCAGGAGTATTTGTGATGCAGTCACCTGTCATTTAGACACAAAGCTGTAATTAAAGCTGAAAACTGAGCAGGAATTTCCAGATTTCTTTCCACAATTTGGGGTTAGTCCAAGTGTAACAGTGCTTTGCATATAATATTCTGAATGCATTGTTTATATGTGCGTTTCAAAATGTTGTTATTTTCTATATTCCAGATTTTCAAGTCTAATGGGTATTGCCTTGTAAAGTGTAAGCTATGAATAGAAATGTATAAAATAAATGCTAAACAAATGGTTTCGGGGGAAAGGCAATTATGCAGTTTTTACACCCCCTATTAATACAAAATAAGTTTGCTTTCAAAACATCATAAATTAAAACATTTAGGGTAAGCAGTCTATACATAAACAAGCTTCATAATAACAATATAGGCAAAGAACCATGTGGCATATTATCACCATTTTCATGATTTGTAAAAAAAAAAAAATCAATAACTGTCCAGATTAAAGAATTATAACCTTTTTAAATTGGGCATCTCAGAGGATAGACATGGTATTTTGTTCATTAAAAATAAACAATAAATAAAAATAAACAAGTTTCACTAATTCCTTAGGAAATAGCACATTTTTATACTTTTTCATTATTATTATTATTATTATTATTATTATTATTAAGCTAATGCTTTTATCAAAGGTAAGTCACACAAATGTCTTACAAAAGTTTGCATTTTCTTTTCCCATTTGGCACACAAGCAGGTTAACTCACTTGCTCAGGGTCACAAAATGAGTGACAGGCTGGAATTGAACAAGCAGCCTTAGACTTTAGAGTCCAATGGTTTGCCCCTACCCTGGAATTGAACAAGCAGCCTTAGACTTTAGAGTCCAATGGTTTGCCCATGCCCTAAAATTCCACTAATTTATTCATAAGAAAGCTTATAAAACTTGGTAAATGTTTGTTGTATCATACCGTTTTGATCATACTTAGTCAATACATTCTGTTGGCCACAACGCTTTGGACTCGATGACAGCAGTCTTTAAGCTCTGAGCACGTGTTTCTTTGACTAAGATAACAAATCTGCCTGCTTACTAAACATGGAAATACCCACATTTTTCAGTTTTCTTTAGTTGTACATGATGCACATCTTGAGGTGGTGTCCACCGTGAATGACTACAGCACATTTCCTAACTGGAGTGTGTGCTTACCTGTTTTATCTACCTCAATATGGGTTTCTTTGTTTTAGGTAATCAGCTTTCCTCAGGGCTATGTTAACAGCATTATACACCCCCGGGCAAAGCAGTGCACTGGGGCTCCTACTTACACAACCACTCACAGGAATAAAAATGTAAATGGTCAATAAATTTAAACATATATTTATTGTATTGGTACTTCCAACAAAATCATTGTTTAAACATTTAAAAACATGTTGTACAGCAACGATTAATCAACACAAACATTTGAGCCTTGAAAAGCACAAAACGTTCAACATATAAATGATACTTAATTGATAAACCATACAGCATGGGAACCCTGTGCTCATGGGGCCAACGGGCAACTACCCAGCGTGCCCATGCGTTAAGACGGCCCTGGCTTTCCTCACACTCACCTGGTCCTTGTTATTGTAATGAATGATAAATTTAAATTGACTGACTAGCAAAGTGTGCATTTTGCATGACTGATCCCTGTGATGTACCAAGACTGGATCGTGTCTGATCTCTGTTGGTGTCTAGGTACATTAGGTGCCATCCTTCATACTCCCATGATATCTAGCCATCCATTCATCTAACAAACCTACTTTTCTAAAATAAAAGTTACGCAAAGCCCAGGTACTGAATACCAGGCACTAAACCCGCCCTGGACTGGGTGAGAGTTCATTGCAGGATTAACTTACGCACGCTATAATTCAGAGCTGTTGATCAACATAATGTACACATCTTTGGAATGATGGAGGAGATGTGGATATCCAGATGGACTAAAAGCAAAAGAAAATTAATGAATAGGTGAAACAGCAATGAAATAAAAAAATGAAATGGGTCCACATAGGGCTATGCCCAGCATTTTCTTCTCAATGCCCACATGGGTTTTAATTAACTTAATAACCTGAGGTGTGATATTTTGAAAACCACAAGTAATTTATTATGGGGAATGGCATATACTTATTAATTGGTACATGTGAGATTTTCTAATGGGCCAAAAACTACTATCAACAGGGACGTATCATTTAGGAAGGGGCTTGTGTTCTTTGATGGATGGCATGAACAAAGCTGCAGTCATGCAACTTGAAATAGCAAAGTAAAGCAATTCCATGAGTGGTTCATTTGTCTGAATTTTAAGGATGGCTTCATTTACTTGTAGAATCTCCACACTGAATGGCTGGGAATATCTTGTAGTGAAAGACCAGCAGAAATATAAAAATGTGTGACTTTGAACAAGTTAGCTTTTTTAATCATTTACTCTCTTTCACTCTTGAAATATATAAATAAAAAATAAATCGCCCCTTTCTATCTAAACACCAACTTTATTAAAGATTGCACTAAACATATATATTTTTATATATAAAAGCAAAAATTAAATGAGCTGAGCTTTTCTTCATGGTACATTACACAGTTGTTTTAATCAGTAGAACTCTGCACTGTCTAAGATTGATGGGAGCTTTCTTTGTCGGCAGTTTTTATATATTGGGAAACTCGTTTGCTGATATAATTTTTTTGGCCACTGTAAGAGAGATTCAGATTCAGTTTTCTGAATTATATTCTGGACTTTAAACTAATGCATCAGCCTGGAAAATAAGTAATATAAATAAACAAGAGATTCCTACTCTAATCCAAGACTCTGTGCTCAAGAACTGGAATCAGCATCCAAAATTCTGCTGTACTTGGCTTCATTGCAGGATCAGCCCAATACTAACTAGCTTTCATTAACCGCACAACCCATGTATTCACGAAAGATCTTACAAATTTTCATTTACATAACGTCATACTGAGATCAGACAAATGCCATTGTGCAACCCTTGATAAAGTTTGGTCATTAACAATGGAGATGCAGCCTCCTTCTAATTGGTATGCCATTCTGACTTCTGCTCCACACCAGGTGCTTTCATACACTGTCATACAATAGCACTTTGAGATTTTTTTTTGACTTCCCCTCTCAGATTTTACTTTTTAATGAATTCTGAATATAAGAAAAAGAACAGAATGATAACTGTGCCAGGAAAATATGAGGCAATGACTTGCTGCTTTATTTATTTATTTATTTTACCTGTGACCTTCACACCTCCCACGGAGCAATCTATGCAAGATTTAACACCTCAGCCAGTTAATGGCAGATAAATAAGAGCTAAAAGAGATAATGAGATGGAAGAGAGATGCATGCACTAGTCATTTGTACAGCAATTTCTTTACAAGCTGCATCTGTTTACTGACTCAGGATGCAGGTGATGAAAATGTCCTACACTGACAGCTGTGCCCCTCTCTGTCTCTCACCATGTGCCCTACCCCAACCCCCCAATTCATACATTTTATTAGCATGACTTATACACAGCATGACTTACCATCATTAATTTCTTAAAAATAAAAATAATGGAATAATGCATAGGCATTACTATAGAGATACCAAAATATAATGATGTTTGTGATTAAATCCAGGCAAACATGACATGAAGGTGCAGCCATCTCACATACCCCTGGATCAACGTATAATTCTTATTTGGTAGATATATATGGGTAGATTTTGATAGGTGTCTTCTGTGCGATAATTTGATCCTTGATTACTCTGCTGCTGCTTTTCCCGACTTCATTCAGAATTTGTATGGACCAGTTAGAGGAATGTAAACCCACACACTCAACTGGGTTTTTACTATAGTATTTAAAAATGGTAAATACTCTTAAAGGTGGGATAGTGGCCCAGTGGTAAGAGTGACAGACTCCACCAAATATAGTCAAATCTGGACCTGGTCATAGTTTGTATGTTTTGCCTGTGTTTGTGTGGGTTTCCTCTGGGTACTTAGGTATCCTCCCACATCTCAGAAACATGTGGTTTGGGATCATTGGTGACTAAAATGTCTCAGTTTGGCAGCAAATTAGTAATGTTACCCTACAACATACTGGTGTTTTATTAAATTTGGCTTCTGTCATGACCCCAGTGGTGCCTGGATAGGCAGTGGTCCTAGTGGTCCCCACACCCCTGAACTAGAAATAACCTGTTCAGAAAATAGATGAATTAATGAATAATTTTAAGAACATAAAATGAGAGAAAACTGTTAATTAAGGTCGGTTACTTATCGTATATACTCGTGTATAAGTCGGATCTTGAAACCCAAAAAATCAATCACAAAATCAGACCCCGACTTATATGCCGTTCAAAAATACGACACTTAAATTTTTTTTTTTTTACATCTTCTTGCTTCCTCCAATCTCGTACCAGTTTCTCCAACACATCAAATTTTGTTGCTGCAGCGCAATTACCAATTTCTTTCGCCACATCAATGACTTTTAATTTAAAACCAGCTTCATATTTTCTTCTGATTGAACGCTCCATCGTAGATAAGGGATGCTCTTACGATAAAGGTGTATGAGGGTGTGAGATACAAAAAACATAGAACAATGCAAACGTTGCTTCAGAATAGTTCGAGTATTACCGTGTGGTCAAATAGGCACAATTCTTAGAAGAAAAAGGCAGTGTGCTCCGTGGTTACTCTCTCAGGTGGGCATTAGCATATCATAATCTGTTGGATCAATAGTGTGAGTTTTCCACATTCGACTTATACAACCAACATTATAAAATACCAGAAATTATACGGTAAAATCAAGCCCCGACTTATCCGCGAGTGTATACGCTAATTATCAGATTATCTCATCCAGGTATTTTTAAAAGCAATACAAATTCTCTTGTGGTATAGTGATGCAGAGATTACCTGTGTCCTTTCACAGTTACTGGTACTTTTATTCACCTTCTCATTCCATCGCTGTTCATGTAACTTTGAACATGCATACTTTTTTTTCCACATAGACAAGTGCCTTTTCCTGTCTCAAACATGTACATATACACTCTGTGAAGCCCAGGGCACATATAGCCGCCCTAACCCCGACAGAGACAGGCACGACAACACACAGTTTATTAACAGCTTGCCTTCCACAGCCCACAAGGCACAAAGCACAACGCAGTCCCTTTTGTTGCCAGTCCTTCCCCCTCCACTCTTCCTCAAGAGCTTTGTCCACTTCTTCCTGACACTGGCCACTGAGTGGTGGTAACTGGCTCTTTTTAGCGGGCACCCAGAAGGACTCCAGGTGCCCAACGAGCTTCTTCCAGCAGCACTTCCGGCAGCACTGTAATAGTCCAGGCGCCCCCTGGTGGTGGCCTCGGGCCCCAGCAGGTTCAAGCTTTTGTGCTCACAACCCATGGCCCCGCTGCAAGCCAAGGGGCTGCCCTCTGTCAGTCTGGGGGTGAAACAATCTTGCAAATACTCACTCCCCCGGTCCTTCTATATGCAGCATGTCCATCACAACCCCTAGCGATGACTGGAACAATTTGCACGAAATTGAATTTGCAGTGAAATTCTGTGTTTCCTTAATAAAAACACAAAATAAATTAAATTTTGCTTCCAGTGAAATATGGATCATTCACACTTTTAGAAGAGAGGTGTTTAGTTCCTGTCTGGAAGTATTTTCATACATTAATTCTGCATGCATCTGCCTGGTATTTGCTATTTAATAAAGAGCTGTAATTTAAAAAATAATAATTACAGAAAGTGTTCATATCCTCAACTATGATAAGGAGGTTGTGATCACAGGGAGATCAGGGTATTGGCAACAGTGACTTTTCTATGTACTTTGTCTTCCTGCAGAGAAAACCTGATAATGTGTACAATGGTGCGTTTAATATATCTTCATTAGAAAAACATGCAGCACATCACGTTTTACAGAAACATTCTGCACTCCTCTGCGGTGATGTGAACAAGAGGCATAAATAGAATTGATTTTTCTGGTGTCTTATAGGTTACAGGCTTTACACAGCTGTTGGAAAGAACACTGTTAAACTTGAAAGTGTGAATGTGATTTTAGGGTTAAATTGTTCCTTATTTTCCACCCTCAAAAAAAAACAAACTTTTAAACCCCTAAAAACTCTTGAATAAGTTTTGTATTTTGCAGTTGTAAAATCACCTGTGAAGTTCATTTTAGTGTCAGTTTTTAGGAGGCTGTTTAAAAAATGAAACTTACCTTCTCCACTCAGCACTGTACACTCTCATTTATAGAGGATGTACATAACCGTGCCCAGGGCTGGACATACACCCCATCTGGATTTGCTTTAACCCTAGTGATGTTCGGATAAACGCCTAACTTCCATATCACAGATTCAAAAATCAGATGGATTAATTCACATCTTTGTACATTATTCAGCAACACTCCTGTAGCATAGCTTTAGTAATGAAGAGTAAAGGATTATCATACCGTATGTGTCCTATATTCAGATTTTCTTCTCCCAAATGGGCATTCACCAAACTGTCAAGCAATTTACCTACAGACACATCTTTGGAAAGTGGGATGAAATCAGAGAAAACTGTGCACACTGGGGAAAAACATCCAAAGACGACCAGGTTTGCAACTGAACCCACATACCTAAAGTTGTTTGACAACATTCATTATTCAAAGCTGAACAATAGTGGTCCAAACTATTAAATAATACAGTATATTTATTAACAGAAACTTAAGTTCATACATCCATCTGTGTGTCTCATAGAATTAGAGTTCACTATCATTCACTACTCAAATTACCATTTTAGCAGCAGAAATAGTACTATTGTCATTTGCACTTTGTGGCAGCCAAAACTATTATTTTGCAAATAAATAAATAGATATATACTTGGAATAAGGCATATATATGAGGAAGAAGTACCGAAATAATCCTCTCATTTGCCATGTGTTTTAGTGTCTAGTCTATAGATGTCATCAACATTAACCATACATATTTTACATATACAGTATACATAAATGAGGGGACTAGAAATCTCATAAAAGAATCATATCAATATTTTTTTCCCTTGAAAAATCACTTGTAAATAGCTCATCATCAAAGTCAATAGTGTGTCTTTTTAACAGATAATGTCTGTTGACCCCACAGACACCTCTGTGCTTACAGAGGATAATTTTCTAGGTGGCATTTCTAACCATAAAAAAGAAGTAAAACTTTAATAATAGGATGAGCCCTGCTTTTCTTTGTCTGGCATATGATCCTACTAATATTTCTTCTATTTTCAATAAAAAATTATTAGTCAGTAATTATAGAAGGACAATTGGAAGAATAATGTGTTTTCAGTAATGCATTTAAATTCTAAAAAGTAATTTCCTGCAGAACCATTAGTAGGCAGGCTCCTGTCAGGAACTATTCATAACCTTTCCAGATGATTGTCACAGTAACTGTTTTGTGTTTAAACTGCATTGAGGTCTGATAACTCTGCAAACAAAAGACGCAGTTGTACTCCCCAATGGATGTTTGAAATAAAAATTTCCAAGCCATCGAAGCCAATCTCTGTCTAAACTGTTTCCTCCAGCAACAAGACAGTGTTGGCCTATTTTAGACAGCAGATTTTGTCAGACATCCAGGATTTCTTATATTCTGTCTGCGACCAATTTATCCTTCTTTTCAATAGACATGAACATTGCTTAATTAGAAGATTAAGAGAGCTCAGCACAATTACCTTACCTTGCTCTATCACTTGCTGCCAATATTATCTAGCTTTAAGGAAATGAAGATTCTGATAGCTATGACCTGTCTTTGTTGAATAAAAAAAATCAGCTTACATTCCTTTATACACAATTCTGGATTTCCCAAATATATTTATCAAATAATTGATAAACAAATTAATAATTTAAAATTGAAAAGCTCAAAGATTCTTTTGTTGAATGTTCCTGTTTGGTACATTATACTTTAATCCATCCATTTTCCTTCCAGTTTTGTGTGGCAGCTGCAGTTCAACCCAGTAGTCATCGGGGGCAAGGCAGGAAGAAAAAATGGATAGGACGCCAAAAACAACAACGTTTATTTATATAGCATGTTTTCATATAAACAATGCATCTCAAAGTGCGTTACAAGGTGAAATAAAAAGGAAGTTAATATATAAAACATAAAAAACAAAATCTGCAGGGGTTCCAAGGTCAGAAGACCTCCCAGCCCCCAATGGGTATTCTACCTAACACAGATGTTCTAAATCAGTCCTCGTGGTTTACAGGTTTCATAAGGAAGAAATTGATGATGATGGTCATGTGGACATCTGGGACACCCACCATTCAATCCAAAAACACATGGGGGCAGCATGGTACCTTGTCAGGTGGTGGTGGTGGCACAGTCCATCGGAGGGTGAACACACACAAACACATACTAGGGCCAATTTAGCAACATCAGTTTGCCTAACCTGCATGTCTTTGGGCTGTGGGAAACCAGAGCACATGAAGAAACACAAGGCTGACACAGGGAGAACATGCAAACATCATGCAGGGGACACCCAAGACATGAACTGTTTTTTATACATCGTAGCCTAATGTGTTTACAGTTTGGCAAGGTATGTGATGTTCCCAAAAATCCTTGTCTTAAAAACTAGTACTGTAAATGAAAGTAGTAGTAAGTTAAGTGCACTTACGACATAAAGACAGAGCTGCCTTCCACATCTCTTTTGTTACATGTAGACTTTAATGCTTTTAATTTAGATGTTTCCACATCTCTTTTGTTACATGTAGACTTTAATGCTTTTAATTTAGATGTTTTTTTCAGCTCAATGAGTGAATAGTGTAGATTTAATCATTTTTATATTTCATTGACTTTCTAAAATATAATTTTGGTTGCTCCCAAACTAAGTAAAAGATTTGAAAAGCATAATTTAAAGTGAGGTTTGGTTTACTACAACAGCTCATTTTTTGTAATTATTGGTAATATAGTTGGTTATCTGTCTTAACTAGCAGCTATTCTTAATAGACACAGTATTTAATAGGCATCAGACTGCCCAGACACCTCCATCATTGTTTCCTGCTGGCAGCTTGAAAGCAGTTTCTTCTTGTTTTGTTCTTCTTCTCTGCTAACAGAGAGAGAGAGAGGGGTTGAGAGCATGTGCTGATAATGCGTTGCCACACCAACCACCTGATGAACACCCTGGATTGGGACCTGAATGCAGCAGGTGACACCTCAGCACCACATTGGAACAGTTTGAGTTTTTGTACGGTGGCCTGTAAGTTGGAGGACCTGCTTGCAGGGCTGGATGTAGGTTAACATCATTCCAGGACAAAGCAATTGCAGGTTACGTTCCTTACTCACGGGTACAACAGATTAGAATCACTTCTGGCATTTAAGGGACTTGAACTGTAGCCACACAACCACCACTCCACTAAGGCAAAAAACCAAAACAAATGTAATTAACAATTGTTTTAGGGGAATACACCCAAAAATATAATTTTTCTCTGTTAATTACTTCATGTTGTTTAAACTGATGGCTGAGAAAAATTGTTAATCTAATGTTTTAATGGAGAAAGGAGAAAGCAAAATTCATGATACAATAAACGTCAATGGGAAGCATTGTGGAATGGAACGTGCACTGACACAAATAATATGGAAACATCCATTAAAAAATCTCAGATTACTCATATTGCACAATCCTCTTGTCAGGTATCAAATTGTATACTCTACACATTTATATTTTGAACAAAATATTGTTATATAACTCACTTTCTGGAAAATGTAAGGATAAGGATTGCTCACTTCCAGAAAATGTACTTATGTAAAATGGGAGTGAGATTTTATATTGAAGACCCACTTCACTTCTCACTCATTGCTTCTTAAGCCACAAATTCAATGCTTTAGAATTTTTCATTGGGTGCTTGCAAAATTGAAGCAGCAACTTGATCTTCATTTTGTTTAAAAATCTCAGTTATGCACAAATATGAGGCATAATTTCCACCTGATAATATTTTCACACATTTTTTCTTAACATTTATTCTATAGTTGCTAATATGTGAAGGTGATGGTACCTAATGAAGGAGCTATTACTGTCATTTTTGGATGGAGAATTCCTTTACTACAATATCATGTCTGATACTCTATATATAAAAAGTCTCTTAGCTTAAAACGTTTCACTTGTTACCATGTTATTGTTGATTACAATTAGATTTGAATCATCTATGCAGTAAAACAAAGACAATTGCTCAATTTATAAAGCATAATCCCATGTCCAAATTTTAGCATAAGCAAATTATATGCTCCTTTACATACTGAGTGTTGATCATGTGGTACATTCTAATCCTAGCTGGGTCTTTCTGAGAAAAAAATTTAACTCTTCTGAGCACCTTAGCTTGAACAAAAATCATAGTAAGGATATATGAGATCTGACAAATGAGAAGAGACCATTGCATTCATCAAGCCCATTTGTTTAGCTAATAGCCAAGCTGTCTCAATATCTCATCCAGATTCTTCTTAAAGGTTATCAAAGTTTCTGCTTCAACTTCAGCTGTAGTTGTTGCAGATTCCTACAACTCTTTGCGTAAAGAAGTGCCTTCTTGCTCCAGAACTAAATGCCCTTCTCCTAAAGTTTCCACTGCTGTCCTCGAGTATGTGATTCACCCTTGAGCTGAAGGAATGTTGCTGGATCTACTTTGTCAATGTCTTTGAGGATATTAAGCACCTGGATTAGATCCCAACGCAGTCTACTCTGCTTGAAACTAAACAGGTTTAATTCTCTGAGTCTCTCAGAATTCTGAGATGCACTTGGTTGCTCCCCTCTGCACAGCTTCAAGTGCTACATAGTGAAAGAGATTAAATTCAAGTTTAAGTCCTGTTCAAGTCTGTTCTTATATGTCCACAGAACAATGCAATTTTACTTGAATGTCTCCCAAAGACTAGTGACAGTAGTAAGTTTACAAAAAGAGCCATTAAGTACAACACCATACATCAGGTACTTTCAGGCAGTTGTCAATACGAATGGCTGCTGAATAGCCTTGTGACCTGACAATAAATAAAACTGTCTCTGAATCTGAAGTTGCAAGGGGTAATGGCCCCGTATTGTTAGCCGGAATGGAGAAGAGAGAAACGTTTCTATGCAGGAAAGCCGAGCTGTTTGGCTTTCTAATACACCCTGGGTTATATACTGTATGTACTAAACAGAAATGAACCATGTGCCAGTAATATTCTAAGCAGCCTTCACCACCTTCTGTAGTGTGCTGCAGTGCTGAGCTGAGCAGATTAATTAATGAAGATGTAATGCAGCAAGGACATGCAGTAAGAATGGACTCTGCTATGTACTTAAATAGGATTGTAACCCAAAAGTGTGGACATCCTCACATGTCTAAGGAAGTAAACATGTTGCTGATTCCATGTTGCCATGTAATGTTTGCCACTTGTGTGGTTTTTGCATTCCTATTCTTAGGTGAGTTTGCTGTGTGCATTTCAGTGTTCTTCATACGTCAAACCTCATCCTGCTGCTACCTTTAATGTTCGATATTTTGAGTGTGTAGCTGTTTTTGTGTATTCCTGCTATAAAGCTATTAAATCATCAGTCACCCCGGAATACCTGTCCACTCTGTTTACTAAGATCTACAAAATGATGCAACATGAATTCTTGACAGCCCTCAACGAAACTTACTGCCAGTCCCAGTAAAGTCAATATTTGAATGTTGACATACTTATTTTAAATGATTTATACTAGAAGTATACTGCTCCTTGTATGATCTGCATGTGTACTTTATAAGAATAACGACCTACAGTACCAACATATTTACCTAGTTAAGTCATTTAGTTTTCACTTTGATGGTTTGAACCATAGGAGAGTTTTGTAAGTCTAATAAGTGGCTATTCTTTCGTTTCCCCTTTGTTGCTTTGGTACACTTGATTTAAAATCACCTTGGCTAATACATTTTGACATCTTCATATACAGCAGCACTTTAAAATACACAGCACTGCATTTTGGTGAAGAGCAATTTTTATTAAAATGTTTTATAACAGGCGGTTTATGATAAGTTTTAATGTTGCATATAGCATAATTGAATAGGGCATAATAGCCTCTAATTCAGGGTCATGGAAGTCTGCAGAAGATCCCGACATTACTGGTGCAATGCAGGAACCAGCTGCAGATAGGGAGTCAGACTGTTGCAGGGTCCCGTCACACTCACATCCAACAGGCCAGTTTATAAATGGTGATTAACATAACATAACTTATGTGTCTTTAAGATTCAAACTTAAACCAGAGTGATACGCAGTCGTGGGGAAAATGTGAGGACTACACAACGACAGCCAACACATACATGAATCACCCTGCACCCAAAATAATGGCTCAACTACCTAAATTTATCTGAAAATCTTCACATTGTTTAGACTATCAGAGTGGACCTTTTTATTCCAGGAAGGTATCTATACATATAAAACAACAAAACTTCCATTATCCGTGCCCAGGTGTAATGTCATCCAGTGTCAACAAGAGGGCTGCAATGTCCAAAGAATAAAGACAACAAGAAGGACCAAGAGAGAGGGATGTAAGGGCTAACATATCCGGTGAAAAGAAGTTCTTAAATATACAACATGATCGAAACAGACATACTTACAATTCTGCCATTGTGCCCGTTTTAATAAAGGGGCATTTCACTATGCCAGAAGCTTGATTTTAATCAAAGTCTTCAAAAAGAAGTTCTTAAACATTAATTACATGTATGTACTATATTTTTTTAGTTAATAGCTTTTATGTTACTTTGGCAATTTAAAATAAGTTTCTGTTGAAAGGATGTAATGACAAAATTGTATGCAGTACCTGTTTTTAACAGATGTGTACAATGGTAAATTTCTGCCTATATTTAAAAAACTGGATTCTTTCAAAGCCATTCCACAAGTATATTTTATTTATAGGCAATGCCATTCCTGTCATATTTATTGCTAATTCAGAACTGTAGACCTTTTTCTTATTTTTACTATGACCTAACTTTCTAATTAACCTTATAACTCTGGCTTGTTAAAAAAAGACACTTATTGGTGGCAGATTATTTGTAATATGGATTTTCCTCCTACACTTAACAAGGGCTGCTGGATAAAAAACAAAATGCAGCCTTAACTGCAGCTTTCTCAGTCATGACCCACAGATATTGTATTCATATTGCATCTTGACTTTAGCATAAGTATACTTTTAAGTAAAACTGCACTTTCTAGTGGTATTTATCAAATGGAAATGGTGCTCTTGTGATGTGTGCTCAGAGTATGAATGCTGTTGTCCTGTGCCATGGGATTTCTTTAACGGTATGTGGAACAGTGGAGATATACCAGGCACTATTCATAAATATTTCGATTTTAAAGTAATGAAAGGTACTTAAAAATAAAAAACATTCACTCATAACATTTGGACCAATATTTATACAATGACATTTTTTTAAGGTTCTCAAATTATTATTTAGACGTTGATAATATTCATATATTTTATGTTTCTACAGTGCACAGAAATTGTCTTCTTTTGACCTATGTAAATTTACTTCATTTGCTTTTATTTGAGTGATATGCTGTCACACTGATTTAGAGCTGTTGCCTCATTTTCCTTTTATATTAACAATGTGCTTACTAGTTAACTTCCAAAATAAATCTGCATGGTGTTAGTGTGTGTGTGACTATGATGAACTGATGTTCAACCCAGGGGTATTTCTCACTTTGTTGTTGGGTGGACTGTGGATCTCAACATCATCATGTTGAAAGTGTCACTTGTAAAATTGTCTGTTATGAGTGTGTGTGTGTGAGAGAGAGTGCTCTATGATGAACTGGTGCTGGTTCCTGCTTTACACCCAGCGTTGATGTTGTAGACTCCAGCTGAAGCAACCCTGAACTCTAATATGTATGTTCAGTGCAGTCAAGAATAAATAAAAGACTGAATGAAGAATTTTAAATTAGTAGAGAATCAAAGCAATACATTGCTTCCATGTTGTTTTCTGTGTCCCTGATCTTTCTCCTTCCCAGTTGTTTTATAGTAAATTGTATTTATCCAGAGCAATGTGATCATTATACAGTATATTTGCACTTTGAGCAAAATTTGTCTATAAAGTTTACTTTGTCCTTGATTATTCTTATAACTTAACAATATTCTAAACCAACGGCCACCATTTTTTAATGTTTCTTCATTGTTAATTAAAATGACCTTAATCTGTACTTTATGTTAAAACAGACTTGAATGACTGTTAGTCTGTTTCTAAAAAAAATGTCCTTTCTCTTTCGTTTTCCTCTCTTTCTCTTCAGTGTGTACGCCCCTCAATGTTCCCCCAGGCTTTATTATTTCTTTATTCAGTTTTCCATCTGTACCTTGAATATTCCTCAAGTGTGAAAGCTAAACTAAATGACCTCTATGTGTTTGTTGTACACCTATTATAGTTTTTCTAACAGCTTTCATTTTTGCCTCGTGATGGACTATTTGTGTAATACTCCTGGCAGTTGCTCATTATGCAATCCTTGTGTTTCTTGGCAAGCTTAGTTTAGTTCACTTTAGGGACTTAATGTTATTTAGCTTCTTGGGTTTTACATTAACATGTATAAATTTGCATCCTAGATAACACAGTTAATTCTAATACAGTCCCGGCAGCCACAATACACCTGGCAACATAGCTTTATTGATGACATTCATTTCTTCTTGCGCAGACATTGTTTCCTCCTGCTTTCAGCTCTTCATACAGAATGTGACCGATGGTGCAAGCAAACAGGTCGTTAGAAGTTCAGAAGGAACCCCTAAGAGGTGCACTTTTCAGAAGTTGAAGTCTGGAGTGCTACTTGTTTATTACATACTGCAGGGGTCCCCAGCTCCGGTCCTGGAAGGCCACAGTGGCTGTACATTTTCATTCTAACCCTGTTTTTGCTGCTAATTAACTTCTTTTGAATTTATTTTAATTGACTTGCTCTTGAAGACTGAGACCCCTTAACTGTTTCTTTTTCCTTAATTAGCAGCTAAACAATAATGAGATACAAAATGAGCCAAAACATGACCAGCAAACTGTGTCCATCATACAATATCTGAAAATAAAGAAAGATGAAGGTCTCAGGATTGCTGATCTGCTCAGATCCCAAAACATTTTCATAGTGCTCTTAGAAAAGAGAAAATCAACTATTTCAGAAATGTATGGTATTGCATAATGAGAGCAGCAGCGAGCCATAAAATTAAAGAACGGGTTTAATTAATGACAAGAATCAACGCCTAATTAAGCAACTGGTTGGAGTGAAATTGGTTGGGGTTTGAGACCCTGACTTAGTTGGTTTGCTGTTGGCTCACTCACTTCACATTTCATTTCTGCTTAGGTGCCATTTAAGGAAAGAAGTGAAGCAATTCAGAGGAACAATGAAGTACAACTCTTAAAAAAAACAAAACAAAATGCAAGGAAAAGGAGTTAATAAGCAACAGAAACTGGTCACCAATTAAGAAAAGGGTTAGAATGAAAACCTGCAGCCAGTTTGTCGAACAAAATATTTTTAAGATCCAGTTTATCAATATTTTGCAATTTGTTACTGTGATAATTTGCAAATTTTGTTGTTCTATGGAGAAAAATCTATTTGTGTTTTATACTTACTCCCTGAACATTTTCTTCTGATATACTTATTAATATATACCTCAGGATGAAGAGTGTACTTGTTAAATGTGCATGTGTCAAAGCATTTCTTTTGATTTGTTTGCATTTTTACCACATCAAAGGTTGTTTGTTTTATTTTTGGTTTGTGTATGTCTGTCTTTACATGTTTCCATTATATCCTGCTTTAGTCTTCTTATTAAGCTAATACTTACCTGCCAAGGTTTGTTAAGATAAATGCTGAAAGCTGGAAGTCTCTCTCTTTTAAAATACTCTAAAGGAAAATAGAAAGTCAGAGCAGTTCTAGATAAATATATCTTGTCTTTACAAAGTCTTGGCTGCAGCAGCTGTTAGATTATATTGCTTGTAAGGAAACACACTTTTAAGCTGTCCACCTACACAACGAAATTAGTATCTTGTATCAAGCATCCAACGTTGCATTGACTTGCCAAAAATAACAGTGTTTTGGAGCTATTCCTCCGACTGTAACAAGGACTGGAAATTACATGAAATTCTACCTATGGAAGGTTTAGCTATGCTTTTGGACTTCCTTCCATTGATATGTTTGACTGTTTAAACATTAAATAAAACGCAATGATGTCTATTATTTAAATACTGCAATGAAATGTGTCTTGCAGTATACAGTCGCTAAATAATTTTACAAAGAACACTGATTTCATGTGAAAGTGTAGGTTGGTACAATCAAGATGTTATGACAGTGTAAATAAAATGAATGACAGTCATCCAAAAGAAAAGTTCTTAGTGATTTATTTTCCTTCTAATAATAATATCTAGTGTATTGAATCACTGAACAAAATGTGCTAAATGTAAATAAACTGCTTTTACCAACCTTTAAACACTATTGCAGCGACTCAATGTTAAGTGCCACTTTAAGCAGGACAGAAAATTTCTGACGTGTTATACTACTCGTAAGTTCTTCCGTATAATTTAAAGAACTTAATTACAAACCGCAGGTAAATTAAAAAAACCTAATAAACGTATTAAACATGTCAAAACATATTTACAAATATACCATTTCCTTTACTTCAAACCAATATCCAACTAAAACGCTCAAATAACTGTTGCCCCATGTGCTGCTTGACCCAACCCCCTTTACCGTATTAAAGCTAGAAGCAGGACAGACTAATAGAGCACCTACAGTACTTATTGCACATGTGGCTAATCACCTGATACTTATACCTTAATCAAAAGCGGCGTTTGGAGGTGGCAAGTGGGCCGACTGCCCTAGGCCCCATGCCTAAGGGGGCCCCGATTTTGAGGTCTGCATGTCCTGTTCGAGTGGATTTGTCAAGTTATATTCTCCAGTACAGTATATGTATTTCAGATGCTTCTAAGAGGAACCCTTTCAAAATCCCTCTTCAAGGTAAAATTCTGTACATGTACGTCTTTGAAAACATTCCATAATTTGAATATTAATGCACAAAAACATGCATCGCTTATGATAACTGGCTGACATGACATCAATGTGAGTTACGACTATGACATCCTGCATATCGAGACTCAGAGTATACTTGCAATTTGGGTACTTTTCCAGAAGAGGCCCTGCTAATTTCCACATGACACCGCATCGCATTTCACACTGTCGTGGTATTGTCATGAATTATGATTTGCACTTTTTTAATAGATTATATCGTTATATTTTGATAAAGTCCTCATGTTATCTTGCAAAAATTTAGCTGAAAACTGTGATGAGAAAATCCAGTGTATGTTAACATTATTTTTATGAAATTCGTACACAAGTTTATACAGTCTACGCATAACAGTACAGTAACAGAATTTGATGTAACCGGCCCCGTGTGGCCGCACACCTGTAAGGCCACTTCTGACATTAATAAAGACATTTACAAATTATTAAACCAATTGCTTTTACATATATGTAAAAAAACTTACATTACAAAGTACCAAACTTTCTCTGTATGAAAAATAATAAGACAGACAGTATGTGCCCCTTGAAATTACTATTTTCAAACCCTCTTCTGGTGTATTCTATCTAACCCCACCCATAAGACTCCTTAGGAATCATATTATTCATTTTATTTCTGTTAACTTTGTGTGGTTATTTTAACTTGTTTATCTCATAGCCTTATTGTATTTCTGGCAATGCTATTTTGTGTTTTGCTCTTTAAATGGTTGCCACCTTTTGTGTCTATCTTTGCATGTGCATGGCTGTGTTCTTTATATTTGCTATTCTCACTGCTGGTAATGTGATGCAGATATAATGTCATGCTCTTTAGGATCATACTTCTGCCATACAAGATTATCTTGTAATCCTGGAGTTGCATGTTTTCTACAGTCATTACTGTTATTGAGAGCTAAGGAATTCAAGTGGTTTTTGCAATGTTAATTTTGCCAATGGCTTTTGAATTTAAGTTCTGGTTTGGATATTTTATGTGCCAATTGTTTAGTTGGTAGTATATTGACTATATTCTGTCATTTCCTTCTCATTTTCCAACTCTTGTTTTTTTTTTCCACTGCTCATATTAATCCCCATAAATACCAAACACATTTCGGGTAATCAGAACAGCCTTGGCAGTTATTTGGTTCCTCTACTTGAAAGTGCACCCTGTGGTGCATGCTACTTTGAGCCTGGAAATGGCACACTACTGACTACAGTTTTCGTTCTAGTAAAGTGAAAACTATAGATTTATTATCACGTTGTTTTCATGGATGCTGGATTATCTTTAATTATTACTAATGTAATTATTATCATAAGCAGTTTGGGTAATATTTGGTTTATAAGCCTCTTAGCAACAACATTTATTTATATAGCACCTTCCATTACAAAATTGGTAGTAAGGGGAAACAAAGAAAAATAATAATGAAATAAACTAAATTAATAAGGTTCAGATGGTGAGTAGTGAAAGGACAAAACTCCAGTGGAGAAAAACCTCTGGGATTCCACAACCAAAGTCCAACCAGGCCCCATTAGGCATTCCATCTAAGATACAAAAAGAAAGAGTAATAAAATAGAGCATTGTCCAGTGCAGACATCATTTTATGTGTTATGTTTTTTTATTGTGTTCTTTATTTTTATAACTCGCATGAAGATCTGACAGTACTTTATGTCAAATTTATGCAAAAATTGAAAAACTCTAAAGGGTTTGCAAACTCTCTAGCACCAGTGTGCTCACACAGCATTTTCTCGGAATGGTTTCTCATAGCTATTTAATTAGGACTTGAAAGGAGTCTCTTACTTGTCATCTTTGTGAAGTACTATTTGTACTGCCTACTTCAAGAACAGTAGATTTATGCGAAATCCACAATAAGTGAACACATGCCAGCAATCAAGAGAGTTTTATCATTTTCCATTTAGTTAAATGCAGAATGAAGATACTGGGCATTGTCTTCCTCTGTGGTTTATTCTCAGGCCCACAATCATTTTAAAACTGAAAGTGTATGTGTGCCTAATAATACCGTTTAAGAGGGGATTTCAGAGAAAAGACCGCGTCTCCAAAGGGTGCGTTCAGCCCCCCTTTTCACAACACGAGCGGCAGAAATGCGAAGTGGCTGGCACGTAGTGCAGGCCGGGGGGGTTGGCGAGCGAAGCAAGCATGGGGCGAACCCCCTAGTTCAAATATATTATTTGAAGAAAGATTTTTTAAGCTACAAAGATTACTTTTCACATTTGCTAAATGATAAGGAGCAGGTATTGGTATAATGCAATGTTAGTGATTTTGAAAGTAAATGGATTCCTGAGTGTAATAATGGATTTATATGCACAGTAATGACCAACAGTAACCTATTTTGTTAGAAATTAATATTGGTCCCTGATGGTGCATTGTGTAATTTATTTTTGTGGAGATTTTTCTGGTGCGCACCAGATACTTTAAAGTGCATGCTTGATACTTGCACATGCACGCCAGAAACCATTCCATACACATCGTTTGATATTGGCATGCATGTCTATGCAGCGTTTGTCACGTATAAATTTCATCTGGGTATCACATATGGGCTCTGTATTGGGATAATGTGACATTAAAAAATAACAGGAAAAAAAAATTCTGTCAATGCACACTTTCACTTGTATTTAGCCCCGATGCCTTTCAGTGATAATGTATCCATGATGAACTGCAGGAACAAATGTTATGTCTTTGTGCTTAAGACCAAGCTCAAATTATACTTCTTTAAAGTCTCTAATTACCATTTTGCCTAAGTACAACTATGAGAAAGAACTGTTATGCATCAGAAATCATGTATAGGTATGGAGCTCCTTTTCAGTTATTATGTGGTTGAAATTATCTGGTGCACACTTGAAATATCCATCCATCCATTTTCTAACCCGCTGAATCCGAACACAGGGTCACGGGGGTCTGCTGGAGCCAATCCCAGCCAACACAGGGCACAAGGCAGGAAACAATCCCGGGCAGGGTGCCAACCCACCGCAGGACCACTTGAAATATCTGGTACGCATTTGAAATTATCTGGAAAATCCCCAGAAAAAAAATTACACCTTGTCCCCTCAGGGGCTCCGTACAAAGGCAGATTACTTATCATTTTACTACTTGCATGCATTGTATATATTGTAGCACTGCTGTTTTCAGAATGCTGCAAAGAAAAAAAAAACATATGAAGAAACTACTGAAAAAATGTGAATTTTCAGTAAGATTTTAGACGAAGGCAGATCTTGGTATATTGCATCTATTAGTCACTTATTGATATGTAACCCGAATGACGGTTTAATATCATTGGTGCTTGTAAGCTTTACTAAGACCAAGGTATTTGTTAAAGTCATGTTACATAGCAGTAACTGACTAACAGATGCACCTCAATAGCTTTTATTATAAAATTTTACCATTTTTTTAAACACTCATTAAAAGCAAGGAATTTGATCAACAGTACAATGAAAGAAAGAAAGAAAACAAAATAAGTCATTGTATTCTGTTTTTTTTTTCTAATTCCCTTATACCTTATGAAGCTGGGGTCTTGAGCTAATGATTATATTTTATATTCTGTATTTTGCCAAGGTCTTCATTTGTTCCATGGTCATACCCTCTCTTTCTGGCGACTTCTTTGATTTTTTCTGCCCATGCCCTTCTAGGTCTTTCCCTCATTTCTTTTTACCTTCACACTTCATTTCAAACACCTTTTTGGGATACCTTGTTTTATTCATCCTTATGATATGTCCGTAGCACTGTATCTGTTGTATTTCTGTGATTCCCATGAGTGCTTGCATTTCCACTTCTTCACAGATTCTGTTCTTTCTTATCCTGTCTGTTTTATCTGCCCTGTTCATTTCAAATGCTGTTATTTTAGATATTTGTATTTCTAGTGTTACCTAAGATTCTACAGTGTATAATATTGTTGGCACATATATGGTTTTATATCTTCGCTTTAAAACTTAGTTCTTTCTTCTTTATTAGGTTGTTGTTAATTTGATAGTACACTCTTTTTGCCTGCTTATTCTTTTCCTAATTTCTTTATCTATCTATTGATCTTCATTTATTATTACTCCGAGATATTCATGTATTGATGTGTTTTGCAATTGTTTTCCATCTGTCTCTATCCACATTTACATTTTTTTTCTTCTTCTTTTGTAATTCATTTTCATGTATTTTCAGAACTCAATATAATAGGCTAACATTAAAAATGTTGTGGAAACTAATAGTAACATAATTGGAGTACTTTAGATAATAAATTGTTGTAAGTGCAAAAATCTCACATTTGCATTTCATCCAAGGCTGCAAAAAAAGATTTTTACACTTAATCTAATGAAGTATTTTCATGTAAAACAGAACTGTTTGGGTTTCTGCATATCAGATTATTTAGTACTAAAAGATATCCTAATTTGCCAAATGAACAAGTGTAATCCTAATTGTTTAATTTAATAGTGCGATGAAGGAATTGAATCTTCATTTGACACCTGATTGGTTCTGTGGAGCCAATTGTGAATGCACTAATGTAGATATTTCAGAGTAAATAAATAAATAAAAATGCTTTTTATCTAATTCATTTGGCACTCCAGATTCATACCATTACACTAACAAATAGGAAAATAAAACCTGTTGAGAGAAGTAATTAAAGAAAGATTAGGAGTTAACAAACCAAGCATGCAGCAAAACATTACAAATATAAGAGACAAAATGCTAACAAGAAAAAAAAAAGAAAGACATGGACCTGATCAATGAAGTGAAGGCCTTCAACTTGTTTCTGGGCTTAGCACCAATAATGATGATGACAATTTATATCCATCCATTTCCTATTCAGTGAACCTACTATACATAATTTAGAATCAAAGGGATCATAGCTTATCCCAGCAGTATCAACTTACCATTGGTTGGTGACGCACTAGTCAGTCTGAGGGCAGGCTAATACATTCATCCACAATCAATCCAGGCCTTCACATCTTCATAGTGTTGGGAGAAAAATCTGAGTACTCAGAGAGAAAACCCATGTAGATAGAGAGACAAAATACAAACTCCACAATGAAGGTAACCCGGCCTGCCACTCAACACCAGTGTCATGGAGCTGCGAGGCAGCAGCAGTGCTAATCACTGTGCCACCACTTGATGACACAACTCATAACAATGGTTAACACCAGAATCTTGCTCTTTGCACCTTTACTTAATTATACCATATTATAATTGCAAAGTCAGTAAATACTTTTCCATTATATATACAACATACAAATGTATTTGTATATCAAGTAACTGAAATAAATAAACTGATTTGCTTAGCTTACAGAAAAAAAAAAGAAAAACAGGTTTACTTTGCTCTTTTGTACAAGAGCAAGAAGAGCAAAGGTTAGAGTAGCAAATCACATTAAGTCTCTGTGGAGATTTGTCACCATTTATGAGGTGAAATCTGGCATCATTTCAATATAAAAATATTATTTTACAGTTCAGATGTTGTTTGAAATGTTCTATTATACTTGAGAACATTTTGCAAAGTATGTAGTTTCATTGTACAAAATGTATACTTTTAAAAACAGTATCTGAACTAATTTAACATTTTCTGGAGGTTGCACGGATCATTGGTCTAGTAACAGAGAGTGCTGCAAGAAAATTACCTGTTCTGACCGCAGGTCACCCCCTGGAGAAAGTCAATTAACCTGCTTGTGCTCCAGGCTTTTGTACAAGATGGGAAAAACTGAGTCTCCGTACGTAAGCAAATTGCTGATTTTGATGTGACTGTTTTTTCAACTTAATTAAGGCACTAATATAAAATAATTATAAATAAACATTTTAGTCTTACTGTTAGTGAGGGCAAATGTACTGACATTATAACATGAACAATTTATCAATGGCCTTTCTTAAACAGCATGTTTTATAGTTTGTGACTTTCTTAACTGGAATGTTTTATAGTTTGTCAAAAAATAAGCTGGATTCCTTATTAATTCTTCACCATATACAGTAGATTTGCTCATGCGGTTGCTATTCTCCTAATGAAAGCACTAAAGAGGCAATGATACACTACTTCCATTTATCTATTTTAGGACCCCCTTAATCTAAACAGCTTTATATAGAGCCAGAGCTTGTCAATAGAGGGCATAAGGCAAGAACAACCCCTAGATGGGATGTTCATCTCTTTGAAGGGTACACTCACATGCACATCCACACTGTTGTCTAGAATAGGGGTTCCCAAACTTTTTTAAGCTGAGGCCCTGCAACTCCTTATACCATTTGGTCAGGGATCCCCACTGACATAAACTCAATTTTGGGTTCTTGGTTACTGTTAATAGTAGTGTCAAAGCATAACTCTGGATGATATCAGACATATTCATCAAAGTAAATGCTTAACTACTCCAGACTATTAACACATAATACAACATACAATACAACATGGGATTAAATGTTGTGTGATCTCTCTAAGCTGAGGGTTGTCATCTTTTTTTCTTGGCAATCCATCCATCCATTTTCCAACCCACTGAATCTGAACACAAGGTCACGGGGGTCTGCTGGAGCCAATCCCAGCCAACACAGGGCACAAGGCAGGAACCAATCCCGGGCAGGATGCCAACCCACCGCAGGACACCCACAAACACACCTACACACCAAGCACACACTAGGGCCAATTTAGAATCGCCAATCCACCTAACCTGCATGTCTTTGGACTGTGGGAGGAAACCCACGCAGACACGGGGAGAACATGCAAACTCCACGCAGGGAGGACCTGGGAAGCGAATCCGGGTCTCCTAACTGCGAGGCAGCAGCGCTACCAACTGCGTCACCGTGCCGCCCCTCTTGGCAATCAATCCACCTCTGGGATTTCAATGTTTCAAAATACCACAATTTGTTCAGTCCTCAGTTTTTAGGTACTGAACTCTTATTAAGGCACAAACAACTAAAGGTATTGTTTCTTGAGCTCCCATCCATGATACTGCATTTTGGGATTTTAACAAGTGATTACACATAGTTTTATTGTGCGTGTTATGTCTTCTAATTTTTCTTATATACAACAAATGGTTTTTCAATGATTTTTTTAATGTAAGAAGAGAAGTATGGTTTGATATATTAAATAAAAAACAGAAAGCGAAAAAATTCCCCACTCTCAGTTTACATACAGTGACATATCAATTCCGATCAAAATCAGTATTCAAAAGTTATTTGCTACTTCATGTCAATAAAAGAGCAAAATAAAAGAAAGTCATTATGCAGGCTGAGTTTGCTTCTTGGCTGCACAATTTTTCTTCTTTGTTTTTAATGTTCCTGTATTTATTTTTTTAAGAAAAGGTGAAGGTACCTGAATGTTGACAACTCAGTCGAAAACAAAAGCTTTCCGTTGTTGATTAATATTATTATGCCAGCCATCCATCCATTATCCATCCAGCTATATCCTAACTACAGGGTCACGGGCGTCTGCTGAAGCCAATCCCAGCCAACACAGGGCGCAGGCAGGAAACAAACCCCAGGGAGGGCACCAGCCCACTGCAAGACACACACTAGGGACAATTTAGAATCGCCAATGCACCTAACCTGCATGTCTTTGGACTGTGGGAGGAAACCCACACAGACACGGGGAGAACATGCAAACTCAGGGAGGACCCGGGAAGCGAACCCAGGTCTCCTAACTGCGAGGCAGCAGCGCTACCACTGCGCCACCTTGCCGCCCTATTTTTATTTTATTATTGATAATTATTAACATTAGTGTTTGTTCCCTCATGTATATTATTCTGAATTAGTCTGACAATTTTTTTTACAACTGATATAAAAATGATTGTAGACTAAAAATGTTTACCAAAACAAAATTGTAATGTTGGCAGATTAAACCTGAAAGAGACACACGCTTGTGCACAATTATCATTGTAGTGGGGGAGAAACACAGCACTCACCTGTTAAGATCATCTTTTTTACAAAACCACCAAGGTTTTTGCCACATGTTTTCTGGACAGTCTTGCTGGCATGGATTGACTCAAGGAGGTGGGGAGCAAGAGGGTGAGGTTATGTCGGACCCCATGTAAGCACGGGGAGACTTTGAATCGGTGCGGACAGTGGACACGGAAGAAGAGAATACGGTGGGGGTGTTAAGACTGGAATGAAGTCTCTTAGCAGGAGCACAATGAGACAGATTAGAGCTGTGGAACTGAAGTGAAGCCAAGCACAGAGATATGGGTTCAGTCGCTATAATTTTTTAAGGTCCATTTTGTCACATCTTTTTTTTTTTTTTGAGTGTGTGTGTGTTTTTCCTTTGCATATCACCTGAGAGTTTATCGTTCAGGTTGTGAACTTGCAGCTCTAGTCCATAATTACCTTGATAATGGACTACATTAGTACATGAGAAAACTATGTGAGATCATTTAAAGACAGCTTTTAAAATTTGGCCTCATTTGTTTTTTCAAGTGCATCCATCTCAGCAGGACCCTTTGAAATATGGTAGGAATCGTGGTTAAAATGAAAGAAGTGGAGCTGAAGATGTCTTAAAGGCAGAAATCAAAGAGTTATGCTGCAAGGAATGTTTTTTAGAATTAGGTAATGATAAAAGTGACGTCACTTGAATTACTGCTGTTTTTAATGTTCATAAATTACTTTAATAGGAATTTAAATAACAAGCTGGTTAAGATGCAAATGATACAAAACCATGGGTGAAGTTTTTCTTCGTCCACTTCACAGTTAATTTTCCATAAAGCTCACCACTTGCTATCTTTTTCCTGTGCCCTTTTCCACTCGCCGTCATCCCCATTTCTCTTTGTGATTACAGCATCAACTTGTACAGTGTTGCAGTTTTGCTTGCAGTATTCATTTGCAGCCTCAACGCCCATCTTCTTGAGCTCCCATCCCACTCGCTAAGACGTAGTTGCTGGCAAAAACTAAGAAATAGAAAAATGTGTCAGCTAATTTTCTTTTAGCTGTGTTTGTCTTTTTTCTCTTTCTTCATCATGTAAAGCACTTTGTATGAAGATGTGCAATATAAATAAATGTTGTTGCTTTCTATAAGAACACCAAATTTCATTTTTGCGATTTATGGATATTTAGTTTTTATTGTAAGAGAAGGTCAGTCAGTCAGTCAGTCATTCTCCAACCCACTATATCCTAACACAGGGGTCTGCTGGAGCCAATCCCAGCCAACACAGGGCACAAGGCAGGAACAAACCCCGGGCAGGGTGCCAACCCACTGCAGAGCACACATGCACAAAAACACCCACACACCAAGGACAATTTAGGATCGCCAATACACCTAACCTGCATGTCTTTGGACTGTGGGAGGAAACCCACGCAGCCACGAGGAGAACCTGCAAACTCCATGCAGGGAGGACCCGGGAAGCGAACCCAGGTCTCCTTACTGTGAGGCAGCAGCACTACCAATGCGCCACCGTGCCGCCCATTGTAAGAGAAGGTTTTACCCATAAATAATGATATTACCCAATAACTATCCCATAAATATCTAATTATCCTTTCTCCGTGGATAACTAATGACTAGATGTACCATGTGAAAATTCAGCTTTTTAACTAAACAGGAAATTATGTTTTTGGTGATGAGTAAGTGAGTGAGGCAGGCAACCTTGCATTATATACATATAAGTTACACTTGTGCTCAAAATGTTCAATGTGTTAATCGTGTGGTTGTGTTTTTGTGCTGTTATTAGGTTAACTGATGTCAGCTCATAGTGGCACTGACTTCTTGTTACTAACCTTCAATCGAGTCCTTAATTGATAATAGCGATGGCATCACAGCCTTTCATTTAATTCTTTTGAAATCAATGCTTTATTGAAAGAGATATCATAACTTATACTTCATTAAGAACATATCTGTCTGTTTGGTGGAGGAAATGAACACTTAAAAATATTTCAACTTTCAAAACAGTTTAAATAATCCTTGAACACACCCAAATTATACATTTTCTAACTTAATAAAAACAAGAAGAAAGTGCTTATTTTGCCACAATTACATTAAATAAGCAAAAAAGTTCAAAGTTTTGTGTCACGTTTCAATAACAGTACTTCTGAAGTTTTCATAATTTATTAATTTAAGTGAGATTTGCTTTATATTATAACTTTATGATGTCATTTTTAAAAAGTTAGAAGAATTCGATTGACAAGCTCTGTTGGGCTGCTCTTGTCAGAACTGTTCTAATATTTCAATGAAACCAAAGTATTATAATGAGGGCATCCAGAAAAGTAGACACCACCATATGCAATCAAGGTTACAATTTTTTTTCTTCATTTTTGTATATATCTTTACCTGCACAGCTGACTTTTGCTATTTAAGCAATCATCTAATCTATACCTTTTTGGTATTTCTAATTTCCATTTTAACTGTTGATTTCAAGACTTTATATCCTATATGTTAAATTCTTAGAAAAGTTGTAGAGCGGCTTATTGATTTGGAGGAGATTTGCTGTATATTTTACACTTGCTATTTAGAAATCATGTTTTCCATTTGTGGACCACATTTCCAGTGGATACAAGTAAATGTTGCAATGCAAACTTTATTTTCTTTTCAGCATCAGTGGAACAGCACAAATTTATCAAGGATAAAAATCATATGTCTTGGCATGCTTCTTGTTTTTGCATGCATAATTAACTACTCCACTTTGTCTGAAGCCTAAACTGGATCACAATTCTAATTATGTTACTGTAAACATACATTACACTTAGAGGCAAACAGAAAAAATTTGTCCAGATTACTGTTTTCAGTATGGATTTTTGGCAGATATGTTTTAAGGATGGCGATTCTGTTTAAATATAAATATTGCCATTGTTTCCATTATACTTCACCTTCTTAGACAGTCTTTGTGCCTAAACAATTCACATATCTACACAATGTAAGGTACCCAGCTTTTAGCAAACACCTTTATCCAAGGTGACTCACCAAAAATTCTTCTCAGACAAAATACATTTAAATCATTAGAAAGTACAAAATTAACATATCAGAGGAAAAAGTAAACCAGAGCACAAGAAACACAGCACCAGTGCTAACCCCAAAACCTGGAAAGCTGCAGAGGATTACAAAGTGTAAGAAGCCTCAAGGTGGAAGCTTTGGAATGAAGGCTGGCAAATGTACTTTTGATGAAAACAGAAGCAGTGCCACATTGATACAGAGAGGTATGTTTTTTGCTGCAGATGATTATTTGATATTGCAATATTTAATATAAGGATGCTAAAAGACAGAAATCCAGACCAGATAAGCAATAAAAAGGTAAATTAATTTATTCCAAAACAATTTGCCAATAAGGAAACACAGAATTATGTCTTGTTAGGATGTCTTAATAGAAAATGTTAAGCTATTTGTTGCTGGATAAATGTAGAGAAAATGAAAAAGGCTAGAATGTACACCGCACACTATGGAGAAGCATCTGAAAAGCTGGACGCACAAAACAGAATGATATAATCCAAAGGAAGTAGCTTACACTGACAGTGTTTCAATTATAGAAAAGTATAAGCTGTTGTAGTATGATAAGCTTGTTCACCCTAGGAAGATTTTGTGTAAAAGAAAGTTTTTTACAGAGGCACGACCACAAATGGCATTTACATTCTGTAATAAAATACTTAAAAAGAATGTACAGATCCTGAAACTGAATATATAAACATTGTTAGCTGCTGTTAATTTCATTTTTTTGTGTCTGGCATTACATCTCAGATAATTTTGGTGACGCACAGAATCTGCCTTACAGCTCTTGAGATCTGAATTTACTTCTTAGTGCTATCAATGTCAGTAGAGTGTGTACAGGTGCAACTCAATAAATTAGAATATCTTTAAAAAGTTCATTTATTTCAGTAATTCGATTCAAAAAGTGAAACTCAAATATTATATAGATTCATTAAACATGAAGTGATATATTTCAAGCGTTTATTTCTTTTCATTTTGCTGATTAAGTAAAGCATCTCAGAAAATTAGAATATTGTGAAAAAGTTCAATATTGTAGACTCATGGTGTCACACTCCACTTAGGTAATTAACCCAAAGCACCTGCAAAGGTGTCCTTAGCCTTTAAATGGTCTCCCAGTCTGGTTCAGTAGGACACACAATCATGGGGAAGACTGCTGACTTGACAGTTGTCCAGAAGACAGTCATTGACACCCTCCACAAGGAGGGTAAGCCACAAAAGGTCATTGCTAAAGAAGTTGGCTGTTCACTTAGTGCTGTATCCAAGCATATTAATGGAAGGTTGAGTGGAAGGAAAAATGTGGCAGAAAAAGGTGCACAAGCAACAGGGATAACTGTAGCCTTGAGAGGATTGTGAAGCAATTTGAAGCAAAAGTATCCAGAACATGGGCTACTACTGTGGCATTCCTTTTTTCAAGCCACTCCTGAACCAGAGATGACGTCAGAAGCGTCTTACCTGGGCTAAGGACAAAACGGACTGGACTGTTGCTCAGTAGTCCAAAGTCCTCTATTCAGATGAAAATAAATTTTGCATTTCATTTGGAAATCAAGGTCTCAAAGTCTGGAGGAAAAGTGGAGAGGTACAGAATCCAAGTTGTTCAAGGTCCAGTGTAAAGTTTTCACAGTCAGTGATGATTTGGGGAGCCATGTCATCTGCTGGTGTTAGTCCACTGTGTTTTATTAAATCCAAAGTCAGCGCAGCCGTCTACCCGGAAATTTTAGAGCACTTCATGCTTCCCTCTGCTGACAAGCTTTATGGAGATTCTGATTTCATTTTCCTGCAGGGCTTGGCACCTGCCCACACTGCCAAAAGTACCAATACTTGGTTTAATGACCATGGTATCACTGTGCTTGATTCTATGGGGTATTGTCAAGAGGAAGCTGAGAGACACCAGACCCGACAATGCAGACGAGCTGAAGGTTGCTATCAAAGCATCCTGGGCTTCCATAACACCTCAGCAGTGCCACAGGCCGATCGCCTCCATGCCACACCTCATTGATGCAGTGACTCATGCAAAAGGAGCCCTGACCAAGTATTGAGTGTGTACATGGACATACTTTTCAGTAGGGCAACATTTCTGTATTAAAAATATTTTTTTTTATTGGTCTTATGTAATATTCTAGTTTTATGCATTTTCAATTTTAATTACCTGTAGGCCATAATCAGCAAAATGAAAAGAAATAAACATTTGAAATATATCACTCTGTGTGTAATGAATCTATATAATATATGAGTTTCACTTTTTGAATTGAATTACTGAAATAAATTAACTTTTCAATGATATTCTGATTTATTGTGAATAGTTTGGAGGTAACAATAGTTGAGTGTTTTGGTTTGCACTACACATTGAAATATTAAAGCATTTGTTTTAGAAATGTCATGAAGAAACTGCTGAAATGGTCAAGTAAACAAGCAAGTAAACAAGCAGAATAAGAGCTGAATTCAAGAGATACTGAAGAACAATGATATAATGGAGAAAGACCTTTATTTTGTTATGCACTGTTATGCATACTGAGTTGTTTATAAAACAGACCTCTGCCCTTAATTTTTTGATCATTCTGTAGCAGACTGCTGTGATGTATGCTCCCTCTTTGGCATTTGCGGAAGAGATGATTAAAGAGTCAATGAACAGGTTTTCTCCTGTCTGACTACTGACTCAAAGACATTTTATCAAACTTGTCATAGCAGAGGATACATTTCTTTCTTTAATTAATATGTTGATTTTATTGTTTCCCACAGTGCTTTGACTTTTTCTTGATGCTCCAGTTTCCTTCCATGTCTGGTAGAGTGGTGACTCTAAACTGAACCTGGCTCTATCAGTATTGAGTCTCTGTGACCCAACAATGGAGGAACTGAGGCTAAAATAAAAGGACAGGTGGATAATATGGGAGATTTGGGACTGAGTTGCATTAAATTATTATATTACATAATAAAATACATTAAAAAAGGGATAATGTTGGAGAGTCGAAAATAAAAACAATATTTTACTAAATAACCTAAAAGATGAACTATAGTGTTACAGTATATATATACATATATTGAGCAGTATTGTTGTTGTGCAGTGGTTAGCCTGCTGTCACACAAAGCCCAATTTTGAATTTTGCGTCCAGTTGTTGAAAAGTGGACAATGTACATCCTCATTGAATTTGCCTTGTTTTACTCTGTAGTCTTGCTTTCTTCTTAGGGGGATTGGTGCCTAAATTGGCTCCAGTGTAAGTGAGCATGGGTGTGTAAGTATGACTGAACCTAGTGATGGATTCACATCCTTTGTATGCTGTGCTTCTAGGATGGACTCTGGCCACTACAACCCTGCATTGCATTATGTAGCCTTTGAATTTATGAACTGTATATGTGTGCAGACATAATGCATGCTTTTGTTTTGACTTTCACTTTCCTATAGAAGCAATCATTTTCATTTCTTCTGATACTAAATGCATTATGATCGCAATTGCTATTAGTTTACACAAACATAATGACAACTTCATCTTTTTCCTTTTTCCATATTTTACACTGAGCTTATACCATTAACAATAAAGGAATGTGAAAAGGGTTGCACAGGCTCGATCTTTACTTGCTTTACATTAGTTTTTATTTTCTTAACTTATTTTGGGCTTAATAGCTTTTCTTTAGCCTGTGAAGATTTTTTTTTTGATTTACAAACATGGGAATGGTTTTGAAATCATTTTTAATTTCATTTTCTTAATATGAATTTGGACTTCCTGTTTTATTTTAATGTCATGTTTTTTGACCACTTTGTTCCATTTTCTGAAGCTGTTGCTACAATACAATGACCGTTTGATAGAATGCATGTCCTGGAATGTGTGTGTCCTATGATATAATCATCACAATTGTATTTAAACTGTCCCAAGACTGTAGATGCTCTCTCAAACCTTTTGTGAATGCTTTGTTTAGCATTCTGGTTTCAAGCTATTTTGCTCTGATATTTTAAGTTTGACTTTTGTTTAGGAAATTGGCATTGATGCACAATTGTTTGATCTTTTGGAGACGACTCCTACTTTGTTTCTTGACCTAATTTTTAATATCTTTGCCTTTTGTGCTTCATTATTTTTTTCTCATTCTTCACTTTGTGACAGTACACTTGCATAGTCAGTGATCTTTCACATTTGTATTGCGACACATTTCTTGTTGGGTACAGCAGCACTCATCTGCATAGCTAGTGCTATTTCTGAAGGAAATAATTCACTGTCCCCATCAAACAAAAGCTATCAATAGCTGGCAGTAATATGTCATTTCCTTAAATCTTCTTATATAATTTGCTACCATGGTTGTTCGTTTGTCTGTCCAGGATTTTAAAATCACCTGTAGCTTGCAAATCGTTTGACCTATTGATCTGAAATTTGGTACACATATACTACGTCACCTCTACTGTCCGCTTTTGGGGTGATGATTGACCTCCAAGGTTATTCTTCTTTTTATTTTATTTTATTGTAGAACCAACTCTCGACAACGGTCAGCAGGGCGGCCGTGCGGCGCATGCGTATGGGCGCCGTTCTCATCCCTACCACCTTCACCATCACTTTCCCTACCTCTTCATATCTTAAACCATTCTTGAGGCAGATTGAAGACTTAAGTTTCAGCTTAAGTGCAAAATTAAGGAAAATGTACTAAGTAATTGCAACACAAGCATTGACATAATCAGTTTTCACATGAAAAGATGCGAAAGAAGAGAAGAAGCAGGCCGCTAGGGTGGAGAAAAGAAGAGCTGCTCAGGAAGCAGGAAGCGCATCAACCTCTGAGCAAACAAATGCTAAACGTACAGAGAAAGAGTATGAAAACTAGGAATGCTCAAGTCAAGTGTATTCACTGCACATTATTGTGCAGTGCACCGTTACTGGTAGTTTAATATTTTGGAAAATTTAAGATTGTTCCATTCTCCTGCTGAAAATCTGTGATGAACACCATACATGCTTATTTTATTGAAAAAAAATCAATTGTAATCTTACATAATTAATGATCTTCTGTTTTAACCTGAACTTAAAGTTTCAATTCTTTTTTTCATTTTAAAAGATTATCCTCTTATTAAATGTATTCACTAAGACAAAGTGCAAAATAATAATGAAGGTAAGCACTAAGGTATTCTTTATGACATTATCAATGTTTAAAAATGCAACATTCCTAGCAATGTACTGCACTGTATTGTACATTATTTTTAAATATGATAATAAATGGTGTGGTGTTAACAGTATCTCTAGAATTATCACAGATGTAAGAATTCTGCATATACTTCACATATCAAAATTGAAAAAACTATTATAGACTACACGGACAGTGTTTAATATGCATACTGTGTTTTTGTAATTTAAGTCTCAGACTTCACCTGGACAAGTAGGATAGCATATCTAATAGAAAAATAATTTGTTTCTTCCAGTTTTCTCTTTAAAGTGTTTTCAACTGTGTAATGACTGGCATGCTTTGATATCTACAGTATACTGACACATATCCAATTGTCTCTTGCTTTTTCTTTTACATTTATTAGGCAAATTTTCTGAAAAATGTGTTTATTTCAGCATATTGTGTTACCATATATACAGTCAGGTCCATAAGTATTTGGACAGTGACACAATTTTCTTAATTTTGGCTCTGTACACCACC
Organism: Erpetoichthys calabaricus; assembly: GCF_900747795.2. Classification (NCBI taxonomy): domain Eukaryota; kingdom Metazoa; phylum Chordata; class Cladistia; order Polypteriformes; family Polypteridae; genus Erpetoichthys; species Erpetoichthys calabaricus. Next base: position 65,038,158 of record NC_041397.2, on the reverse strand, counting down.
ACAATGGATTCTAAACAAAGCAATCAAGTTGTGATTGAAGTATAGATTTTCAGCATTAATTCAAGGGGTTTAACAAAAATATTGTATGAGCTGTTGAGAAAACACAGATATTTTTATACATGGTCCGTTTTTCAGTGTAAAATATTTGGACAAACTAACATAATCATGAATATAATGATAATTTTCAATACTTGGTTGAAAATCCTTTACAATCAATGATTGCCTGAAGTCTGGACCCCATGGCCATCTCCAAGTGCTGGGTTTAAACCCTTCTGATACTGAGGCCAGGCCATTACTGCAGCTGTTTTCAGGTGTTGCTTGTTCGTTGGACTTTCTGCCATCAGTTTTGTCTTCAGCAAGTGAAATGCATGTCCAGTTGGGTTGAGGTCAGTTGACCACTGAAAAATATTTCACTACTTTGTGTTGAAAAGCACTTGGATTGCTTTCGCAGTATATTTTGGCTCATTTTCCATCTCTACTTGGAAGCATTATCCGATCAGTTTTACAGCTTTTGGCTGAAGCTGAGCAGATAGTATAGCCCTGTACACTTCAGAATTTATCCTGCTACTTCTGCCAGCAGTCATATCATCAATAAACACTAACGACTGACTTCCATTCTCAGCCATGCATGATCATACCATAAAACTGCCTCCGCTATGTTTCATAGATGATGTGGTATTCATAGGATCATAAGACATGTCTTCTCTTCTCCATACCCTTCTCTTTCCAACATATTTTCTGTCATATATATTGATCTTAGTTTCCTTTGTCCAAAGAAAATTGCTCCAGAACTAGACAGGCTTTTAAAAAAATTTTCTGACAAAGTCTAAAATGTCCTTCCTATGCTTGAGGTTTACCAGTGGTTTACCTTGTGGTAAACTCTCTGTCTTTACTTGCATGATGTTTTCTCTTGATTGCAGACTTTGACAATGATAGGTCTTCCTCCCAGAGAGTGTCCTTGGTTTGGATAAATGTTTTGAAGGGGTTCTTCTTCATCAAGGACATAATTCTGCAATCATCCAGCACAGTTGCCTTCTCTTGCTTTCCAGACCTTCTGGTGTTGCTGAGTTCACCAGTGTGTTCCTTCATTTTAAGAATGTACCAAATGGTTGATTTGACCACACCTCATGTTTCTACAATCTTTCTGATGGGTTTTGTTTTGTTTTCTCAGCCTAATGATGGTCTGTTTTTACTTGCATGGACAGAGAGTTCACAGTGACAGCTTCCAAATGCAAATTACACACTTGGAATCAATTCCAGACCTTTTACTTGCTAAATAATTTTTGAAGTAATAAGGCAACTGCTTCCACCTGGTTATGGAACAGCTTGTCAGTCAAATGTTCAAATACTTTCGAGCCCCTGGAAATGGTGTGTTCGGGGGGTATGCATTAAAACGACTGTCATTCCTAAACGGCTCATACAATATTTTTGGTAAACTCTTCAATTAAAACTGAAAGTCTATACTTCAATCACATAATGATTGCTTTATTTCATATCCAATGTGGTGGTGTACAGACCGAAAATTATGAAAATCATGTCACTGTCCAAATACTTATGGACCTGGCTATATGTCGTAACAATTGTGCAATTGTGATTTTCTTAATTTTAGGAAAACGGTTTATTAGATTTACAGACTGCTAAAGAGCACATCTACTCCTCAGATACTCCTATAAATTGATAGATATGACAATCATATAGTTTTTATAAGTTTCAAATAGAAAATTTAAATTACCATGTTTGACAGATATTAAGCCAAAAATCTTCCTTATCATTACTTAAAAATTACAAAAAGTCAGCCAAAATGATTGCCTTAGTAACTCCATTTAGAAGAATAAGAGGAAGAAGACATTGCATTTATATAGCACTTCTCAAGACACTCAATGTGCTTTACATAGGGAGAGGGGAGCCAACAGCCTTTTTAGGCCGGGTTTATACTTCACGCGACGTGATGCATGCTCCAGGGAACGCTCCTCCTACGCAAGCGTTGTAGTGTTTATACTTGTGCACGTACTTTATGTAAATCTGGAGGAATCCACCAGGTGGCAGTGTGAGATATTATGAGCGGTGAGAACAGGTTCGGCTTTGCTGTGTTGTGAATTGCCTGGAACACCCATTAAATTCTGATGACACCTTACCGCAATATCTCTGTAAAAGATGTTTAATGATTAAATCCATCAATACAGGGATGTGTCCATTCCAGCTAGCATTGGGTACGAGGCAGAAACAATCTCTGGATGAGGCATCAGCTCATCGCAAGGTGAATACAAGCACTCACATACACTAGCGTCATTTTAGTGTCACCAAATCTGCATATCTTTGGAATGAAACCAGAGCACACTGTGGAAACCCAGCAGGAAAACATGTAAACTCCAGGCAGGGAATATCAGCGACGTGACTCCCTGCGAGACAGCAGCACTACTGTCACCCCCATGTATGTAATTATTAATAGTGTTATTTAAATGAAATTAATGATTTATCTGTAAAATGTAACATACATACTTTAATGCATTTCATCATGAAAGTGATAAGTATAAATCTAAGGATTCTAAATGTGCAGAGAGTTGGGATATCATACATTTAATGTGTTCAGTGTGGTGATCTATTGCTGTTTGCCGCTGCTGTCAGGTGAGGAGGAAGCCCCAGAAAAAAAAGACGGCACAAAAGATGATATGTGAGACTTTTAAAATGTATCGTGTGATTACGATCGGGAATATGCAAGGCTTGAATATAAAACCACCACAAATGCATCTCAATGCAGCGAAGAGTGTCCTGAACTGTACATTGGAGAGACCAAATAGCCACTACACAGGAGGATGGCCCAGCACAGAAGGAATAACACCTCATGGCCGGAATCAGCTGTGTACCTCCATTTGAAGGACAAAGGACACTCATTTGAGGACATTAACGTCCAGATATTGAATAGAGAAGACAAGTGGTTTGATAGAGGGGTGAGGGAAGCTTTGCATGTGCAAATCAACAACCCCTCACTCAACAGAGGTGGAGGCCTTAAGCATAACCTGTCTTCAATTTATCATGCTGCCTTTTCATCCATCCCCAGGAAAATCAGGCCTAATTCTCACCTCCACCAGGTAGACCACTCTTAACGACCTACTCTATAGGGGTAGGAGGGGCTGTTATAAGGTGTGACGGTTACATCTACCCACACCTCCCTCTTCCTTTGTTTTACTCAACGAGCCTTTCAGGGCTGGTGTGCAGTGAAACTAACCTGGAGGATAAAATTGTGCCCTCTAACAACATTCCTCAGACTGAAGAAGCTGCTTGGATGAGCAGTGAAACATATCTATAGAAAGAAGTCCAGTTGCCATGACTCAACTACCAGATAAGATAAGTGGATAACTGAGAATCTTCACAGACATGAATGCATCTGTATGTCGGCATTTTGCTTCACCACATTGAACCATTCATCAAACATCAAAGCGCGCACATCAAACCTATTTGGATCCGCATAGCGGCTTTCTGTCACATGTAAATAGTAAACAGAGATTCTGATGTCACGTTCCGACTTTTATCACACTTCGCCCCCCGACTTTTTGCTGGTACTGCAACTTGTGCATGCATCGTGTAAATTTCTGAGGACCTGGTCAGAGGACACATCAAATGAATGCTGGGAACGTGTGGCCATGCAGCCATGATGCGTGTGCATACGCATTCTGAGCGTGAAGTATAAACGAGCCCTTAGGTCAGTACTCTCATCACACATTAGTTATTAGGTAGTTAAGAGGTGAGAGAGAGCAATTTAGAAATGGGAAATGATTAGGAGTCCTGAATAATAATTTAGCCAGAATGTGGGGTATGCCCTACTCTTTATGAAGGATGCCCTGGGTTTTTTTTTGACCACAGAGAGACAGGACCTTGGTTTATGTTTCAGCCAAAGGACAGTGCCATCTATTTTAGCACTGTGTCATTGGGATCCACACAAAGACCACAGGTAAGTGTTGGTCTCACTAATACGTCTTCCAGTAGCAACCCACCCAAGTAATGTCTGGCCCAAACATGCTTAGCTTTAGGCGGATGACTTCTTCTGAAGTGCATGTGGTATGTCTGCTGGGAGTATTTACCAGTAATAATGAGCAGTAAACTTTTTCTGTAAACACTGATCAACTTGTCTCATTGCTCAGGAGGACGTCTAAGGTTAAACTTGTCACTCTGATATTTCAGGGTCACTTTACATGCATAGCATTTTCTAGACCCTTTTACAGCTTCTCTCTGCAAATTAGACTTTTAGATCTGGTCAGTATAATCAGCATTTCTTCTTTTCCTGTCATTTTGTTTTAAATTGTATCTGTTTACAAAAGGTTACACATTTTTCATGAATTCTGAGGCAGGATGGATGTCAGTCTGTTTCATTTTACCTGATGGAAGAAGCAAGTAATTTTTTATGAAGGGACCAGGAAAAGGGACAAAGTCATTAAGTAAAACTAAAGTCTAAATCCCAAATCAGTCCTATTTTTCACCAAAACCCAAATGTTAAACAAAAGATCAAAGTAAAAAAATTATAAAAATCAGAAGTTTGTTACAGTATTTTGTAGTGAGAAACTAACCAAAGTACAATCCCATAAGTATTTATCCAAAAACATGAAATGTGTGATGCTGACCTGATGGCATCACGGATTCATTACTTTTGGTCCACCCATAATGGAACCACTCTAGCATCACAATACAAAAAAGAACAAGATGGCATTGGAAAAGATCATTTTAATATGAGTTCAAAAGTAAAAATAAACATCAGGAATAGGTTCAGAAATCTTAAAGCCAACAGTACAAATTAAATCCAAATCTTCTTCTTCTTTCTGCTGCTCCCATTAGGGGTTGCCACAGCAGATCATCTTTTCCATATCTTCCTGTCCTCTCCATCTTGCTCTGTCATACCCACCACCTACATGTCTTCTCTCACCATATACATAAACTTTCTGTTAGGCTTTCCTCTTTTCCTCTTGCCTGGCAACTCCATCCTAGCACCCTTCTCCTAGTATACCCAGCATCTCTCCTCTGCACATGTCCAAACCAATGCAATCTCGCCTCTCTGACTTTGTCTCCAAACTGTCCAACCTGAGCTGACCCTCTAATGTACTCATTTCTAATCTTGTCCATCCTTGTCACATCCAGTGCAAATCTTGACATTTTTATCTCTGCCACCTCCAGCTCTGTCTCCTGTCTGTTTGTCAGTCCCACTGTCTCCAACCCATATAACATAGTTGGTCTCACTACCATCTTATAGACTTTCCCTTTCACTCTTGCTGGTACCTGTCTGTCACTAATCACGCCACCCAATCCATTCTACCTGCACTCTCTTCTTCACCTCTCTTCCACACTCCCAGTTACTCTGTACTGTTGAACCCCAGTATTTAAACTCATCCACCTTCACCAATTTTACTCCCTGTTTCTGTACCAATCCTCTGACTTCCCTCATATTCACACACATGTATTCTGTCTTTCTTTCTACTGATCTTCATTCTCTCCTTTCTAGAGCATATCTCCACCTCTCTAGGGTCTCCTCAACCCACTACCTATTCTCATTATAGATCACAATGTCATCTGCAAAATATCATAGTTCACAAGGACTCCTTTCTAATTACCTCTGTCAACCTATCACCATTGCAAATAAGAAAGGGTTAAGAGTCGATCCACGATGTAATCCCACCTTTACCTTAAATGCATCTGTCACTCCTACCACAGTTATCACCACTGTTCCATTTCCCTTGTATGTTCATATTCTGTACAACTCTTACATACTTCTCTGTCACTCCCAACTTCCACATACAATATCACAACTCCTCTCTAGACACCCTGTCGTATGTTTTCTCCAGGTCCACAAAGATGCAATGCAGCTCCATTTGGCCTTCTCTAAACTTTCCCATTAACACCTTCAATGTAAACATTGCATCATGAAATAAAACTGCTGCTTGCTAATCATTGCCTTCCTTCTTAACCTAGATTCCACTATTCTTCATGATGTGTCTGATCAATTTTATCACTCTGTAGTTATTATAGTTCAGCACATCATCCTTATTCTTAAAAATCGGTACCAGTACTCTTCTTCTCCACTCCTCAGGCATCCTCTCACCTTCCAAGACTGAATTAAACAATCTAGTTAAAGACTCCACTGACATCTCATCTAAACACTCCCTTGCTTCCACATGTATGTCTTCTGGACCAACAACCTTCCCATTCTTCCCATTCATACCTGGTTCACTATCTGTACATTACCCAACCTTCTCTCTCTCTCTCTCTCTCTCTCTCTCTCTCTCTCTCTCTCTCTCTCTCTCATTCTCTTCATTCATCTGACTCTCAAAGTACTCTTTGCATCTGCTCAACACACTCTCTTCACTTGGGAGTATGTTTCTGTCATTATTTTTTATCACCCTAACCTGCTGCTCATATTTCCCAGCTCAGTCCCTCTGTCTAGCCAAAAGATACACGTCCTTTTCTCCCTCCTTATTGTCCAGCCTCTCATATAACATATCAAACACCTTATTTTTAGCCTATGCCACCTCTCTCTTCACCTTACGCCTTATCTCCTTGTACTCCTGTCTACTTTCTTCATCTCTTTGACTATCCCACTTCTTCTTCGCCAACCTCTTCCTCTATATGCCCCCATTCCACCACCAGGTTTCTTTGTCCTCCTTCCTCTGTTCAGATGTCACACCAAGTACCCTTCAAGCGATCTCCCTTACCACTTCTGCTGTACTTGCCCAGCTATCTGGTTACTCTTCACTGTCACCTATTGCCTGTCTTACCTCCTCTCTGAAGTTCACCTTAAAGTCTTTCTTTTTCGAGTTCCACCATTTGATCCTTGGCTCTGCCTTCACTCTCCTACTCTTCTTGATCTTCAACGTCATCCTATGGACCACCATCCTATGCTGCCTAACTACACTTTCCCCTGCCACCATTTTGCAGTCTCCAGTACCCTTCAGACTGACCCTTTTGCATAGGATGTAATCCACCTGTTTGCATCTTCCTCCACTCTTATATGTCACCCTGTGTTTCTCCCTCTTCTTAAAATACATATTCACCACAGCCATGCCCATCCTTTTCACAAAATCCACTACCATCTGACCTTTCTCATTCCTCTCCTTGACACCATACCAATCCATCACCTCATCATTCCCTCTGTTCCCTTCACCAACATGCCCAATGAAACATGCCCACTCTGTCTCCCTTGAATACCCTCTTAACTACTTCATCCATCTCACTCCAGAAATCTTCTTGCTCATTCATCACACGTCCAACTTGTGGGACATATGCACTAATAACATTCACACCTTCAATTTTCAGCTTCATAATAAGCAATCTGTTCGATACTCTTTCCACCTCCAAAACATTCTTGACTTACTGTTCATTCAGTATAACCCCTACCCCATTTCTCTTCCTATCCACACCACGGCAGACTAATTTGAACCAGCCTTCAATACACATGGCTTTACTCCCCTTCTGGTGTCTTACATGCAGAATATATTAACCTACCTTCTCTCCATCATATTAGGTAACTCTCTCCCTTTACCCATCGTACAGCCAAAATTCAAAGTTCCTATCCTCACTTTTACACTCCAAACCTTCCTCCTCTCCTCCTGCCTATGGGCACACTTTCCTCCTCCTCTTCTCCTTTGGCCAATAGTAGCCCAATTTCTCCAGCACCTTGTTGGCTAACAGTACTGGTGGCAGTCCAGTTGTTAACCCGGGGCTCGACCAATCTGGTATGGAAATTTGTATTGTTGACTGAAAATTGATGTGCCAAAGTTTTACACCGGATGCCTTTCCTGATGTAACCCTTTTCCATTTATCTGAGCTTGGAAGCGACATAAAGAAACACACTGGTTTGTGCATCTCATGTGGATGGGTTATAAATTAAATCCAAATGAAAAAGTGTGAAGAAAAAAACAATACATGACCCTTTAATCCCCTGCCCCCATCTCAATACACCAAGTGTGTTTCTTCTGGTTAAATTTATTTTGGATTTTCATGCATTATTGCCAAGCAATTCATTGTTTTTTGTGCTGTTTTGCATACGTACATCTATTGTTTTTCAAGAACTCCTTGTTGTTTTCTGTTTTCTTGATGGTGTAGCATTTAGTTTTTCCAAACTCAAGAGATATCTGTATGTCGCTGGATGCAACCTCAAGGTTCTTAATGCCTATGGCAGATTTATTTTTACCCAAGCCTGAAATGTAACCACAGCCACAGAATAAATTAATAATCATACAAAAGATAAAAGCAGGACACTCAAAAAATGTGCAGAATTTATTAAAAGCAGTGCTAACTACGATCAAAACATTTTTGCCTATATGAGGCCTTCCTTTTTTTTACTGCTCATAGAATATTCATTCCAAATTATGAAGCCAATTTTTCATGGGATGTTAAAAGCACATCCTTTATGTCAAAGTGCTGCACATTAAATGCTTCTTTCAACACTGGCACAAGGTGAAAATCTATGGGCCTTAAATTTGGCTTGTCATTTCTTGATTAAACTTTGATGTGCGCTCTTCTTTCATTAAAATTTCATCTATTCATTTCGTAAACACCATAAAGTCACACTCACTCCACTGAATATCAACTGTATTTTTTTATGTTGAATGAATTTTTAACTAACACTGCCATTTTGAAAGTCTATGCTATAACAACTAATACGAACTGTGTTGTGCATTCTTTACTGTTTTAACCAAACTCTGTTTTAAGCTAATACCCAGACTGGGCATGAAATCCAGAAGATCCAGGGGATGTCTCCCATTCTGATTTCAGATTTAAAATAGCTGGCATGAAAGTGAAAAATGTTTGCTAAGATGTATGAGGACTTTTGTGATGCACAAAACCCTAATACGATAGATAAAGGTGGAAGATGAAGCAAAGACAAAAAGAACTGAGTAAAAATATTCAAAGGAACACTTCTCAAAAAAAGGGGGGGATTTGCACAGAGAAAAGAGTCAGAGCTGGTGTGGTGGTGATGAATTGTCTGATCAGGTTGAAATAAGCTGAAGTGCGTTAGATATAAGGAGTAAAGCTCGAAACGTTTTGGTGGAGGTGACTAAAAATGAGTCTAAGAAAGATGTCAGAAGAAGGAGTAGTGAATGACATGAGATCAATGGGCCTCACCTACTCAAATTATACCTAATACTGGAAAAAAGTAGAAGAAGGAAGTTGCATTAAACCAAACTGGTTAAATAAATAAAATTAATAAAACCAAACCAACCTTTTGTTGATCGATGTTATGCTCAGACTGGAATTAAAAATACACTTGCATTTTTAACTTTTAAATAATCATAACATGCAGTACTGTGTATCTATATATATATATATATATATATATATATATATATATATATATATTTTCATGTATTTAATTTATTAAGCATGGCATCTTACTTGCTGGCGAAGCAACATCAAAGAAATCATCAGGGTGTCCTTCTCTTGTAGTTAAAGCTTTCCTGCTGAAGTGAAACTACTGGCATATTTATGATTGAATGGAAAGTTTAGAACAGCAACCTGTGAAGCAGGATTTTAGATGTATAATGTTCAATAAATGAGTAACATAAAGATTGCCTATAAATAGAATAAATCAGAAGTTAGTGGTTAAATACACCTTATACACATTATTTTGTGATCAACGGTTGTCACAAAAAAGAGCAAGATAAAAGAACGGGTTATTTTTTAGTGGCTCTGCAAATAACTGTGTGCTTTTATAGCCATCTTGCAGGATAGACGCAGTTGAAGAATGATGTTGTCTGCAAAAGTGCTGCTTTAGCAGGTAAAGAACCATCCTCTGTAGTTTTATACTGAACAATTTACAACAGTAATAGGCCTGGTGGTAGAGAACCTAATCAGTACTGGTCAGACTGTGAATTTAGAAAAGGTCTACTCAGCTGGAACCATTTCATTTACCCCTGTGTACTTAAGGAACAATATACTCTAATATCTGCTTTTTTAAAAAGCTACTTAGTTTTTGTTTATTTGAAATGTACTGTATATAATTTAAGGCATTTCTTTCTCTACAACATTTTTAACTGCAAGTTTATTTTTATGCTTCTAAACATTTTACAAGTCGTTACATATGGACATGATAAATTATTCTTTTTGGTTAAATCTATTGACTGACCATATTTAAAATGGTAAATATGATTTAGACTAAAAATGATTGTATCATATGTTGATATGTGCAGTAGAAATAAAAGGTGATTTTAAAGGGAATAAAAGCAGTGATCTGTCATCTTACATACGCTTTAAATATCCATGCTTTATATTTTTAGAAATTACTGGAATAAAATAAGGGAAGTTGGGAAAATAATGTAGTTATGTATAAGTCATATGTGACCAGTCTCACAGATGTTTGTATATATTGTGTGTGCCTTTTGTGTTTTGTCATCATTTAGTTCTTCATTATTTTTTGTTTTGTAATGTTCAGATGAAGATCTTAACTTGTTACGGGGATGGACTGCTCAAGATGATGACTCTGAGGCATGGATTGTATAATGCAATGTGCATGGTAATGTGGGTATTGTCTTGTGGCCTTGGAGTTCATTTACTCCTCACTATAAAAGAGAAATATACAATGTAATAAAACTGTCAACTTTTCATTATTAGTCACCTTTTAAATCAGTTGGATTATGATGAATTATTTCAGATCGTGCAAGGCTGCTTCATTGCACATACTTTACATGTTTGAGGGCTTGTTCTGATCAGGAGAATCTGATGTAAGTGTTGATATGTTACTTGTATATTTTTGCTGTTGCTTTGTACTGTATGTGAGAATTCAGACACATGGTGTTTACTCGATCAGAGCCAGGGTTCAATGCATCGACTCAAATCTACTGGTCGAGACCTTTCGATCGATGTATATCACTTGGGTATTCCTTGACGGTGTATGACGCAGCAAACATATGATTCCATGCCAGATTAAAATTCAGCTGTACGTACTGAAACAATGTAATCACTATGAGTGTGTAGACACCTGTGGCTTTCAAATGAGGTATTGTTTGTGTTGGTGTGTGGTGTAGTCCGTCTGTATAATGCGGTAAAAGGTATTTTAAAACATTTTTGCACCCTTGTTGGGCAGGTACTCGGCTGCTTAGGGTTTAAGAGGATTTATTAAGGAGCCTAATAGAATGTTAGGTTATATAGTATGATGTGTGGAGTACAAGTTTAAAGAGGTAATGTTGAAGCACTATAACACACTGGTGAAGTCTCATCTAGAGTACTGTGGGCAGTTTTGGTCTCTAAGATACAAAAAAAAAATACAGAGATGCTCTAGAAATAATTCAGGTATGGCATGGTCAGGCTGATTCCAGGACTGCAGGAGATGAGTAATGAGGAAAGAGCTGAACCTTTTCAGTTTAATCAAAAGAAGACAAATAGGTGACATGATTAAAGTATTCAAAATTAAAAAACAAACCATTACAGTGGATCAAGACTATTTTAAAATGAGTTCAGCAAGAACACAGGGACACTGTTTGAAAAGGTAAATTTCACACAAAGATTAGCAGATTTTTGTTTACAGAGAAAACCATAGACGCAAGGAATGAGTTACCAAGTAGCGTGGTAGACAGTAAGACTTTAGGGACCTTCGATACTCAACTTGATGTTACTGTGGAGGAATTTACGTGGATAAGGACTAGCTACTCTTTGTTGGACTTAATAGCCTGTTCTCGTCTAAATCTTTCTAATGTTCTAATTTTTACTTTGATACTCCACTGTAAGTATCTTATCTGAAAATCTTAACAATTTCCGGCCTATTTCCCACTTACCTTTCCTGTCAAAAGTTCTTGAGCATGTTGTAGCTTCCCAACTCACCAATTACCTAACCTCTAATAATTTGATGGAACCCTTTCAGTCTGGTTTCAGGGCGCGACACAGCTGTGAAACTGCTCTGCTACGGGTAATAAATGATTTGCTTATGGCAGCAGACTCTGGACAAACCAGCATATTAATTCTGTTAGACCTTAGTGCAGCATTTGACACTGTCAGACATGACATATCTACTGTCCAGAATGGAGAACATGCTGGGTATCTCTGGCACTGCCCTCCAGTGGTTCAAGTCCTATCTGACTGATAGGCAAGAGTTTGTTAGTCTTGGCAAGAGCAGATCCAGCTCAGCGCCAGTCACACAAGGAGTCCCTCAAGGCTCTGTCCTCGGTCCTCTGCTTTTCTGTATTTACATGCTTCCCCTTGGCCATATTATCCGTAGCTATGGACTGGGTTATCATTTTTATGCAGATGATACTCAGCTCTATTTCAATGTTAAAAGTGGAACTTCATCAGAGCTTTCTCAGCTCACAACCTGCCTCAGTGAAATTAAAACCTGGATGGAGCAGAACTCTTTAAAATTAAATTGCAATAAAACTGAACTCCTGCAAATTGGGACTAAAATGCAACTTAATAAAATGAGCTCCTTTCCAGTCCATCTTGGCGGTGATCTCATCAGACCTGCCTCTACTGTAAAAAATCTTGGTGTCATTTTTGATTCCTCCCTTTCTTATTCCGCCCACATAAATCACATTAAGAAACTTTCTTACTTTCACCTCCATAACATATCCCGTGTTCGCTCCTTCCTCTCCTTTTCTAACGCTGAGAAACTTGTCCATGCTTTTATCACATCCCGCATTGATTATTGTAATTCCCTACTGGCAGGTGCCCCTTCTAATCTAATATCACAGCTCCAGCTTATTCAAAACTCAGCTGCAAGAGTCCTTACTCGAACCAGCAGCAGCGAGCACATAACACCCATCCTGCTCCGTCTCCACTGGCTCCCTGTGTCTTACGGAATCGAATATAAAATCCTACTAATAACCTACAAAGCCTTAAATAACCTCGCGCCAAACTACATCAGTGACCTTCTCCATCACTATGTGCCTGCCCGTCCACTAAGGTCCTCTGATTCTGGCAACCTTGTTGTGCCCCACACTAACCTACACTCCATGGGTGACAGGGCCTTCAGCTGTATAGCGCCCAGACTCTGGAATGACCTACTGAAATTAATCAGGTCAGCTGACTCCATGAATTCTTTTAAAAAACAACTCAAAACTCATCTGTTCAGGAAGGCTTTTAGCTCTATTTGACTTTATTACCCTTCTCTCAGTTTACTTCTCTGTCAAGATGCTAATGTAACCTGTGTGTGTGTGCGAGACCATCAATTATGTTGTCTGTTTTTTTTTTTTTTTTCAGAATTCACTGTCTTAATCTTCTTTATTTATTTATCTGGTTTGTACAATGCTATATACTGTATACGCTGCCGTTCTTTATTATATTCTGTAAGTGCCTTGAGCATGGGAAAGGCGCTATAGAAATAAAATGTATTATTATTTATTATTAAGTAACAAGTAAATAATAAAAAGTATATGTATATTGAAACAATATTTACATTATATGTGAGTGGTGAAAGTGGGTTGGGGAGTAGAGTAACATTTTACTTGTGGCATAATGTTTAGTTATTATTCCCAGTTCAATGCAGATTACGTTCACTACATGAGCCAGTTTCCATTAATTGGAGCAAAACTGCTTGGCAAGAAGGATAACATAATATTTTGATCAACAAAAAAAATCTCACTGTATTTACACTATGCAAAAATGTTTGAAACCAATCAAAAGGTCTTTTTTAAAACAACTGCTAATCAATTGTGATCATTTACTAAATACTGATCTATAATGTATTAATATATAAAACATACTTGTACAATGCAAGTCTTTATGAAAAGATTAAATTATGAAATAAAATGTTTCATAGCACAATATTATGCAGTAGACCAGAGCTTATCCCAGCAGTTTCGGGATCAAGGCAAAGACAGAAGCAAAGTTCAAAAAAGCCTATTCACGTCTTTATTTATGCCAAGTTTTATTTTTATGTATTTTCATTTTTACCTTTTCACATTTAATAACCCTCCAATGACATCTTTTATTTTCTATATGTTGAAGTTAGGCCTTTCTGAAAAAACATGACTCCTTTCTTATGGTTATAGCAATCTACCCACACTGACATGTCGTGGGTTGTGGGAAATACTGTAGATTTCTTTCAAATTCTTGCTTTCTTTGTATAGTTTTTTAAGTTGCAAGAAAGTTTCCAGGAGAAATTAGAATTAATCTGAATTCAGAGACTACTAAATTCAAGAAGGCACTTTTATGGACTGATTGCTTTAGTTAAAAATACTTATTAATATTGTGGGTTTAAAAAACACATACAAGAAGGGTTAGGCCAGTAAGAAGACATGTGGAAAGTTACAGTACAAAAGTATTAAACAACTTGTGAAACTGGATGTCTGAAAAACTCTGGGAATTGACCAAAACTGGGCAGACATTGAATCCTGTTTGAAGAGAACAGCAATTAATACAGAAGTGCATCATGCAACTTTAAAGATGCCTGGCAGTGGCAGAAGTGTAGCAAGGCTAAGAACCAATCATATGCAGCAAATGTGGCCAAGGTCAAGGACCAGGCTGAAGCTTGACAGCAAATAAAGAAAATAGAACAAAATTATCCAAGAAAAAGCAAAAAGCAAATAAATAATATAAAGCCTAACTGTTCTCTGAATGCCTGTTTAGGTACAATGGTTACCTGAAATACTCCCAGTGGTGGCAGCTCATTTGCCCTTATTCCCAATGCCACCATTTTTCACTTCACCTACATCCTCTTGTTATACTTTTTCTCAGCTGGCTGTCAGTCCTCCTTAACAAAGATATATTGCTCCACTGTCCTCCTCACTCATGCCTCAAAAAGTTTTGGCAGACCATTTATACATCTATCCAAGGGTCATTTAAAAGGTCCCCTACTATAAATTGATGTGGCACAAGAAAACACTCCCACTTAGTGGCTCCTGATTGAACTGCAAACTTCATCCCCAGGGACAGCTATACCTCACTCAAGCAAACTAGAGGACAGAGGAGAGCTGCTGGAGAGCTGACCATACATCTGCTTTTCTTTGTGGACTCAGTAAGCCTCAAGTTCCAAAAAGCTCAGACACCACCAGCTTGTCTTACTGAATGACCAGTAGACACAAACATGCTAAAAAAAATCAAACAAAGGAAATAACGTCATTCTTAGATTTGCAAAGTTATAGAGAATATATTGAAACAGCACCTTTTTATACTATATCTGTCTATTAAAAGAAAGAAAAATAACCTTCTTTCTGAACAGTGTATTGGTACCTGGAACATTAGTGATCCCTTTGGCTACTCATAGGTTAGATGCAGATTGCAAAATGTTATGAAGCATATGTTAAGTAACTAATTGAAAAGGTATGGCTATATTGATTAAGTTACAAGTCTGTATACTGAGGTATATTAATAGATTGTCCCAAATAGCGTTTTTTCCTTTCTTTGCTCAGGAATTACTGGTTGCTAGTGAAACAATTTAATTTGACATTTCTGTGGAAATGCCTTGCTCACTATCAGTCTATAAGCAAATCTGAAATACTGGATGTTTCTAGACCAAGAAAAGGTCATTGTAGTTTTTCTCAATTTAACTCTTTTACGTAATCAAACAGTACAACTTACAATATATATATACAGCAATTGCACTCTTTTTTATGCATGTGAGTATGTGAGCAAATCCATTTCAAAGACTATTTGTGCATATATCAGGGATTTCAATGAGTTGAATATGTTATGCTTTTTGGGTAATATTTTTTAAGTTTAATCTCTTTGATAATTAATTTTATTGATTGCATCCTTTTTTTTGGTTGCTATATGGATAATATAATTTTGTCTTCCATGTCACGCCTTCCCAAAGAAAAAGCCAATATGTAGGTGGAAGTGGGCGACGTGCAACTTGGAAGGAATATTTTGAAGCACTGCTAAAGCTAGCAGATATGCTCTCTTTGGAAGAGGCACTGGTGGAAGAGCTAATTGAAATTGGGTTTGTGGCTGAGGTCACTGCAGTGATTGCTGTGTTGATGGAGTCAATTTGTTGCCCATGTTCTGCAAGTCCATGTTTAGTTGAAATTATGTGAGACAACAGGTGAAAGGTAACATTCTGAGGGGCCCTAAAGCAAATGGATATACCCTTATTTGAGGGTAATTAATTCTCAGGAATTAATTGAGATTGGGTTATTCTCTGTGGTTTAGGTCACTGAAGTGAATTTAATACACCTTCATAGCAAGGCCATACAGTTATGGGAAATATAACCATACATTCCGAAAGCAATGAATGTTGTTGTGGTGTTTTAGCTAAAATTACTTTAAATGTCCAGTGAAAGTCTGGGACAGTGCCTCTGGAATGGCAGACTGGAGTGATGATCCCCATTTTTAAAAAGAGAGACAAGAGAGAGTGGCTTCCAGTTACCAAGTGATCACATTCTTTACTCCTCCTGGGAAAGCCTATGTCAGGGTGCTAGAAAAGAGATTCTGTCTGACACCTGAAACTCAGCTCCAGAAGGAACGATCCAGATTCTGACATTACTGCAAAACAGTTGAAGTGGCTCTTTAACCATGCACAGATATTTGAGGAGTTATAAGAATTTGTCAATCACATCTGCACATACTGTACTTTTTCTGTCTGACCTGGACCTGGGGCGGAGTGGTGTCTCTGAGGCTAGGGATTCGCACTGGTAATCGGAAGGTTGTCAGTTTGTATCCCATAAATGCCAAAAGTGACTCTACTTCATAGGGCCCTTGAGCAAGGCCCTTAACCTGCAATTTCTCCATCCTGGGTATGACATTAATCTGCATCCAGCCCTGCATGTAGGCCCTCCAACCTGCAGGAAAAAACCTGGGGCTTGGTGGCAGAATTGGCACTCCGTCTACCATAAAAAATCTCACACTGGTTCTGTTCCATCTGAACTTGTGTGGTGCTGAGGTGTCACCAATTGCATGGCTGCACTCGGGTCCTAATCTGGATCCTGAGTTGGTTCGTTATGTGGGCGGTGCGACAATGTGCTGTATCAGTGTGTGCTCCTAACCTCTCTCCTCTGGTACCTCATAGCACCTTGTAGGAGATCAATGAGGCCCATTCTAGATGAGCTATTCTGTCCTTGTATTTGCAGTGCATTATACTTATATTAAGGTGAGTTTGTTCAATGTGGGTGTTGGACTCTACCAAAAGACTCCTGTCTTTTGTCTCCCTCTCTTCCTCAAAATCTTTTTCATGATTTGTAGTGGACAGGATATCAAGTTACAAAGAACAATGTCCAATTTTGGAACTTAAAGATTGAATCTCTGCTGTTTGCGATTTCAGTTATGAACATTGAAAACATTAAAACAATTGAAATTTTTGACAAGAACCTGCCATTCAGTCCAATAAAGCTTGCCAATAAAATCTATGTAATTTATCCGAAATGACATCAGGTCAAGTTTTGAAGTTTTACTCTCAACTACACTACTTGGTAATTTATTCCATTTGTCTTTGATTCTGTTTGTGAAGAAAATCTTCCTTAAATTTGTGCAATATTTACACTTAACAATTTTCCCTCTGTGTCATACTGTGTTCTTGTTGAACTCATTGAAGAGTAACAGCCTGTCACCTCTGTACTAATTTCTTTCATCATTTTAAACACTTCAATCATGTCACCTCTTAATCTTTGTTTGCTTAAACCAGCGGTTCTCAAACTGGGGTCCGCAGTCCCCTAAGCGGTTTCGGTGGGACCGTGAGAAATGATTGCATATTTATAATATTTATATTTTTATAATTATTAACCTTTACCATCCGAGGGGAAGTAAGTGACTGAGCTCCGTCGTTACCCCCACCACCTAGACCTGACCACTAATCCACTGTTCTGTTATTCACTGCCACCACATTGTTTTCCCACCGTTATCGCTCGGCACAAACCAGCCCTTATTATTTTTATCATAATCAAAAATGATCGATTCTTTCGTAGAATCAAAACAGAAGCAAATAAAAGTGCTAAAGGTGGATACAGATAATCAACAAACAACATATTTTACAATTTTTGTGTTTTTAAGTGGTGAAATTGCCCACTCAACGCAAATGAAGTAAAAGTGTTCATAATGAGACAATTCAAAATAAAGCGATTGCTAAGAGGCGGTCTAAAAAATCAACAATGAAGAAAATAGTCTTGATGACTCTTGACGAGAATTTGAAAAATACCAACGATTTATCAATAACCCGTTTGTACACTCCATTAGTGACCTGCATTCGGAGGACAATTTAATTCAAGAACAGTTTATTGATTTGATAAATGATGGGGGTGCAAAACATGTTTTCCATGAAATGTGTTGTAGTGATTTTTGGATTGAAATAGCACAGTCCTATCCCGATGTTGCAAAGATGGCTCTAAGAGTGTGAGACGGCTTTTTCCACAGTACTTACTATCAAAACAAAATCTTGAAACAGATTAGACGTGACAAATGATATGAGAGTTGCACTGGCCAAAACAAAACCAAACATAGAAGAACTGGTTAAGGCAAAACAGATGCATCCATCCCATTAAAATTTTAACTTAGATTTAATAACTAAGATGTACGTAATATTTTCTGAATAAATAATTGTTTGTCAAAAAATGTTTTATTCACAGCAGCCTGTACCTATGCAGTGCCGCGCAGTGGGTATGTGGCACCCTTGTGCAAAGTATTTGGCGCCCCCACTTTTCTTGAAATAATATTGATTTTTAAATTTTTAATAAAAGGGTCCGCGAGCCATCGAACAATTTTTAAAGGGACCGCCACGCAAGAAATTCTAAAGAAGTTTGAGAACCGCTGGCTTAAACTGAAAAGGTTCAACTCCTTCAGTCTTTCCTCATGTTTTACAGTCCTGGGATCTGCCTAGTCACTCGTCTTTGGGTTTTTTCTAGCACTGCCATGTTTTTTTATAGCCCCAAGTCACAAAACATGACTTAAATTTGAACATAGATTTTGTGCATACAAACTGGAGTACCAAGAGAAAATGTAGATGAACACAGGGAGATCATGCTAACTATAAACCATCATAGCCTGGGACAAGCTCTGAGAGCAAGACTCTGGAAGTGTGAAGCAGCAATACAAATTATTGTGCCACCCATCATAAACTATATAATAACAAATCAACTTCAGTTTTGTCATTTTTTAAAATGCATATTATCAATTTTTTTCAGTACATAACTAACAGATAAAATGCCATATTCATATTATAGAAAATACTGCATGGATTTTTATTTCTGACTTAATAAGCCATTTAATATTCCCAGCATAAATGTATGAGCATATCAGAATGTTAAATCATATATATTTTAAATGTGATGTGTCTACTGTGATAAAACAGGTAATTACCAAGATGCTTTCAGGCGATAAGCAGCACTAGATCTTTGCTAAATTCTTTGTTAGGGTGGCACACAAATAATTCATTTCTATTAATTTGTGTATTCCTCTTAATTTTGAGGCTGTTTGCGGATTTTATTTGAGCATGTGAGACATATCAACACTCCAATTAACAAGGTAAGCATTTTACTGCTCACTCTTTGAAGGTCCATTAATAAAACATGGCAGTTCTCAGTCTAAAACAAACACGCCATTAGCATGACTGTACTGCAACACACAAACAGTCTGAAACTGAAGAGCTATTTAATATGATACCAACAATTAATATGGTTTGTTTTTTTCTTCAAACAAATCCCTAATGTGGAATTTCATTTTTACCTTTTAATGAATTTGTTTCCATCCATAAGATTAGAGGATTTAATTAAATTAGTTACATTTATTGGGGTATTGCTTTGAAATACTGATATTAGAGAGATTTCCTTTTTATCACATGCCTGGAACACATTGTGAAATTCAGTTTTAAGTGAATACAGCATAATAGCACCTCCTTAATTCCACTGATTCGTGATAGCTGGAGGATTCACACTGCTTTTTATTTGCAACTCATTTTTTTACATTTTCAGCATGGCTTTATAAAGACAGAATTCTGCAGCATGAACACACTCAAGGAGGCAAAACATAGTGAGGCATCTTTAGAACATAAAGCTAACGTGTGTAAAGTAGTTGGACTATCTATCCATCCATCCATCTGTTTTTCTAACCCACTTATCCAGGATAGGGTCATGGGACAGTTGAAGCCTGTCCCAGCAATCACTGGGAGCAAGACAAAAACAACACCTGGACAGGTCACCAGTCCATCACAGTGTGGACACATAGACAGTCCAGCTTCACCAAACCAGCATATCCATGGACTGTGCCAGGAAACCAGAGCACCAGAAGCAAACCCCAGCAGGCACAGGTAGAACATGCAAACCCCAGTCTCCTTACAGTAAGGTAGCAGTGCTACCACTGCACTATTAGCAAGACTATTGTATTCCAAATCCTTAAAGTGCCCATTATTATGAGATAATAGGACTAAGGATTCAGGTCTTTTGTGGTGCAATATGAATTCATTTATAAGAGACAGAAATTAGAAATACAGTGATCCCTCGCTATATCGCGCTTCGCCTTTCGCGGCTTCACTCCATCGCGGATTTTATATGTAAGCATATTTAAATATATATCGCGGATTTTTCGCTGCTTCGCGGGTTTCTGTGGACAATGGGTCTTTTAATTTCTGGTACATGCTTCCTCAGTTGGTTTGCCCAGTTGATTTCATACAAGTGACGCTATTGGCAGATGGCTGAGAAGCTACCCAACTTACTTTCTCTCTCTCTCTCTCTTGCGCTGACGTAGGGGGGTGTGAGCAGGGGGGCTGTTCGCACACCTAGACGATACGGACGCTCGTCTAAAAATGCTGAAAGATTATCTTCACGTTGCTATCTTTTGTGCAGCTGCAGCTGCTTCCTGAAACGACATGCTGAACGGTGCTTCGCATACTTAAAAGCACGAAGGTCACGTATTGATTTTTTTATCTGTCTCTTTCTATCTCTCTCTCTCTCTCTCTCTGCTCCTGACGGAGGGGGTGTGAGCTGCCGCCTTCAACAGCTTTGTGCCGCGATGCTTCGCATACTTAAAAGCCAAACAGCTCTATTGATTTGTTTGCTCCTTTGAAGAGGAAGATATGTTTGCATTCTTTTAATTGTGAGACTGAACTGTCATCTCTGTCTTGTCATGGAGCACAGTTTAAACTTTTGAAAAAGAGACAAATGTTTGTTTGCAGTGTTTGAATAACGTTCCTGTCTCTCTACAACCTCCTGTGTTTCTGCGCAAATCCGTGACCCAAGCATGACAATATAAAAATAACCATATAAACATATGGTTTCTACTTCGCGGATTTTCTTATTTCGCGGGTGGCTCTGGAACGCAACCCCCGCGATGGAGGAGGGATTACTGTAGTAGAACTCAACCAATATTCCTATCCTTTTCTGTTGCCTATGATCTTGAAGAAATATAGCACCACATTATAATGTTTTCATATGTTAAGAAGGATAAAACAATTGAAAACAATATAATATTCCTGACTAATTGGAGCCTCTCATACAGAATGTTTATTCCACTATCAGGTGGGGAGGGCGTAAACTTTTTCCCATCCTCATTTTCTCCTTCTCACCTTTCAGTTGCACTCATCCTTTCACCAGGGACTTTCCATATCTCCTTCCTGCTCTCAGTATTAATTACTCGACTAGAAAGTAGCAATTTATACACATGCTGAGATTTATCCTAGCTAATTGGGTCACACTCCAACTCCACTGGTCACTAGGAAACACGCTCCTCTGTACACCGACATTCAAGGCACCTAGAATTCTCTCTAATGACTTTGTGTGTTTAGGTCAGTCATCCTGAATGCCTTTTTCTAAACCTGAGTCACACCCTAATAAAAAGAGCGTGACATTTGACAAGACTTCTTTTACCCAGGCCAGCTACCATGAGACTCTACCTGTCAAAAGACAAATGTCTTTGTCTGGCTACGTGGGCCTTTGCAGTAGACATCAGAACAGAGTTTCAAAGGATGGGAAATTAAAGAACATTTGCTTGGTTTAGCCACTTAAACAGGTTTTTTTTCGCAACCACAGGCATAATTTTAATTTACATTACATTTATTAGTTGAAACACTGGCTTACTGGAGTTCTGTAATTTAATGGAATCACTGGCATTTTTGTTTTACATCATAAAAGAGGTTGCATCATGGGATGCTTTGAAAAGATGTTATCTTTTTTGTATTTAAAGGTGGTCTTCGTTGTCAGGATAACACTGTTGATTTAATTCCACATCTAAGCCGAACTGACTATCCATCTCTATATCTACTGCATATGTACAGTACATCCCCATCTCAGAAAAGTTGGAAGAGTATGGAAAATGCAAATAAAGTGCAAAATTCACTTTGACATAAACAATATATAGACAAGGTATTTAATGTTTAGTCTGGTCAACTTCATTTTTTTGTAAATACACATCAATTCATGCAATTGAGGGTCTGTAATACATTCAAAAAATAGTTGGGATGGGGCAATTTAGGGCAAATAGTGACTTAAAAAAACAAAATAATGATGTGAGTAGAAAAAGATGATGTTCAGCAGGTGATTGTAGCCATGGCTTGGTATAGAAGCTGCATCCAGGAAAGGTGTAGTTCTTTCGGAGCAAAGATAGGCAAAGCATTGACAATTTTGCCATGATAATTCAGAAGTTTAAAAGCAATGTTTCTCAAAAGATAGACCAGAAGGTGTTTGGGTATTTCACCCTCAACCGTGTAGAATACAATTAAAAGACAAGAAATCTGGTGAAATTTCAGTGTGTAAATGGGAAGGGAGCAAACCCAAGATGACTGAATATAATCTCCAGTCCCTGGGATAGCACTGTATTAAGAACCATTATACATCAATAAGTGATAAAACATTATGGACTCAGGAGTACTTTGTCAAACCTTTGTTAAGTATCACAATGCATAGTTATACCCACAAATGCCAGTTATGACTGTACTGTGCAAACAGGAAGGCATCTTTTAATAGTGTCCAGAAGCGCTGTTGGCTTCTCTGGGCATCTGGGATGGACCATCACACAGTGTAAATGTGTATTGCGGTTGAGAAAATAAGTATTTCAAGTCTTTTTAAAGAAATGCATGTCATGTCATCTGGACCAAACAAGAAAAGGACCATCCAGACTGTTATCAGCTACAAGTCCAGAAGCCAGCATTTGTTATGGTATGGAGTTGTGCAACTGCCCTAGTCAAAGGTAAGTTGCATTTCTGTGAAGGCACCATTAAAGCTAAAAAAAAAAAAAAAAAAAAAGTAAATGAAGATTTTGGAGAAATGTATGAGGCATTTAAGACAACATCTCTTCAATGGATAATCATGCATATTTCAGGAAGACAATACAAAAACACATTCTGCATGCACTACAAAAGCATTTTTGCACAGGAAGAGGGTGTGGGTGCTCGACTGGCTGGCCTGGAGTAATGAGCTTTCTCAAATAGAGAAGGAGTGGTGCATTTTGAAATGCAAAATGTGACAACTAAGACCCCATAGTGTTGCAGAGCTTAAGACTTGTTTACTAGCTGCTTGTTTACCCTTGTGGGCAGTGTTTTCACCACATGGGTGAACTATAAAAGGGGCCAGCAGCCACTACTCGAGGGCCAGAGTCGGGAGGAGGAGGACAAAGCTTGGAAGAGTGGTGGTGGGAGAGAAAAGAAAAGAATTAGTGTGGTGTGTTTGGTGGTGCTTGCAGACTTGGGACTGTGTTGTGCCTGTGGGGATTACAGATGTGCCCCACAGGTGAAGAAAAATAAAATTCTCTTTTATTTTATACGTGCCTCCAGTGTGAATCTGTGTTGGGTCGGGTGCTTATATAGCACCTTTTTACAGGTTTAATTCTTTACTGTTCAAACTTGTTTTGGAATATGTTGCAGGTATCAAGATCAAAATAAGTGCTTATTTTTAAACAACAACAAAATTCATTAACATTAAGTGATGAGAGTTACTAGAGAAGACCAACTAGGTTGATTCCAGGACTGTGGGGGATGAATTATGAGGAAACAGCTGAGTCTTTTCAGTTTAAGCAAAAGGAGATTAAGAGGAGACATGACTGAGGTGTTTAAAATTATGAAGGAAATTAGTACAGTGAATCAAGACTGTGATTTTAAAATTAGTTCATCAAGAGCATGGGGGAACAGTTGGAAATTAAGGAAATATTTTTCACAAACATTAGGAAGTTCTTCTTCAAAAAGAACATCATGGACATATGAAATAAGCTACTAAGTAGTATGGTAGACAGAAGAACGTTAGGGACTTTCAAAACTCGACATTATTTCATTTTGGAGGAATTAAGTGGATAAGACTGGTGAGCTTTTTTGGGCTGAATTGTCTTTTTTCTTCTAGATTATTCTGGTGTTCTAATGTTCAGGTCAAAGATCATTTACTATCATTTACTAATCAGTGCCTTCTGTTTTTATTTGCATTTTCTTTAGTGTCCCAACTATAAATATATATATTATGAAGTAGAAGAATGCACAGAGAACACGATTAAAGGTTGGGGAAACTGTCCTTGTATAGTCTGTACAGCTCAGACCAAACAGTAGCACTGAGGTACTGGTCATTGGAATACAAAGTGCTCGATTAGACAATGAGACAGTTTCCAGAGGGAGTTTTTATGAGGTGGAACCGGAAATAATACAATCATGGAGGAAATGAGGGTGACTGAGGAGCGGGGTAATGGGGAGCCAGACGGGAGGACTGGACATGACATCATCACGGGGGACTGTAGACAGATGCGAAAGTGCATTGTTGTTGAGTCGTCTGATTACGTTTTGTCGGGTTTCGTTCCTTCGTTTTTCCTGCTGAAAAAGAGAGAAAGGCATTAGCACGCCGTCCAGTAGTCCCTTCCTGTGGACTTTTACACTCTATCGGGCCCGTTGGCTGCCCCTATCCACGCGTGTGTGACAATATATATATATATATATATATATACTGTATATATATATATATATATATATAGGGTGGTCCAGATCTAATTATGCAATTTTCATTACGCTATAACTTATTAAGTTTATTACATAGAAAATTCACAGCACCTATATATATATATATCCAAATCTGTAACTTCATCACATATTGATTTTATTAAACAAAACATAACACAGACAGATGATAATGTGATCCTACGAAGAACACTAAAGCTACAAATAAACAGTATACAAAGCAAGCCTTTACTGCCCCTCTGAGCCTAGCTGCAGAATCTCTGGTTTCTGTTGGTTCCCCGGTAAAAATAAATTCAAAGGAAAGATAACTTTCATTGTATTGTCTTGAGCTCACCTTTTTTTGCTTTCTTCTCACCACTACTCATACTAGGGCCTGCATCTGGGTCACAATTGTCTCCAGAACCCAGTTCGGATTGTGTACTTTTTCTTTTCAGATATTTATCCATCGCTATCACTGCTGTCACAGCTGAGGCATCACTAATTCTACTGTTTGAATGGCAACAGTTAGATACACAGATTAATTAGCCATCTGCTGCCACCTAGAGGAAGAGTATTTCATTGTTCTGCCCGTCACTGTCACATTTGTGAATGAAAACAAATTTGCAGTAAATAAATAATAATTTCTAGACCAGTTAAGTGAAATTGAATAATTTTCCACGGTACACCTGATGATCTCTCACGGCACACTAATGTGCTGCGGCACAGTGCTTGGGAATCACTTGTGTAAGTGACACTGCTTTTGTCTTTGTATGAGCAGAAAGATTCCACATGGTTAGTTTAAAAGTAAAATATCACAATAGTAAATGTTACATTTTAAAGAATGGTATTACTGCCTAGGCTTGTTTTCTTTAACTCTTTTAGGGCTAATTTTTTTTTGTTTCTTTTCTCCCAGGGCTGAATATTTTTCCAAAAACTAATTTTTTTTTAAAAAAAGAACACAAAGCAATTGAAATCAACAAAAAATATTTACTTTTGACAAATGTTACTGTCTTGCATGTTGTATGAGCCTGCATACTCTATGATTTCACATACATTTTACACAGCAAAGTCCTGCAAAGTCTGATCTCGCTCAAAGCAGCCCATTTCAGTCAATGCCACATTGCACTGCTTATAATATGTGTTGCTTTGGTGCCTACTTTTCAATTGTCTGTTGCTGCACTTTCTCACATATATTGTTAGTGTGTACTGTAGAGAAACAAGTCACCTGTTTGCCATCGTGCCATGCCACTGCCACTAAGTTTTCTGCCCACATGAAAACCGTATTGTCACCTCTTTTCATCTTCAGCCTGTCTGGCTTCATGTGTATCCTGTTCACCCTCACTGTGCCAGAAGCTCCAATTCTTCTCCTCTGTAGCTACATGAACAATTCTGGGCATGTATAAAAATTGTCCAAATGTACACAACATGACCCAAATGTTCATAGCCCTGAAGCAGCTCCAGCACAACCTGACTTGAAGCAAACCAGTGTTTGCTTCTGCCAGTACAAAATCCTTTATGCCATACTTTGTGGGCTTGTCTGGCATATATTTGCAGAAAAAAGGTGTCCCTTTTATTTTATCATAGATTCTTGCACAGACAAATCACAGCCAGGCTGATAAAATTGTTTCTATGTTGGTTCCACAATGTCAAGCAGGGGCTGAACTTTATGCATGGCGTTATAGCCTGGCTCACGCCATGGGATTTGCTTCTGTTTATTACAGAAGTGAATAAAACTTTGCAGCATCACGTACCTATCATCACGCTGCATAACCTGTCCAAAGCCACCAGGGGACAAAGCACATTTGGACCAATGTTCCCTGAAGTTATATCACCAGTTCTGTCCCATCTCTATTTGTAATGCCACAACGCGCTTCATCTCGTCTTTTGTTGTGGGTTTACACTTTGAAAAACGAGAATGCGATGCAAGCATTGCCCACGATTCAAAAAATTTCTCTGCCTACTTGTTTGTCTCGTCTGACAGTAGCTGAAAAGCAGCATCAGGAGAGAGCAGCCTGAAGTAGTTCAGCAGCTGGTGATCTGTCGTGTCCAACAGCAAGCCATGCCGTCTTGTGAAGTCCGGTAGCCAGTTCGGCTCCCACGGATCAATGTCTGTGTATTCCTCCCACGCGAACCTTGCCGTAGATGCATCGGCTGCGCGAATGCGCTCAGCTGGCGCGGCATCGGCTGGTGTCCGATCAGCTGATGCCGGCTTCTCACTCTCTTGTTTGATCTCCTGATCACTGTCAATAAAATCCGATTCTGAAAAATCAGAGTCCGACTCCACGATAATGTGCAAAACATTGTCTGCCGAGTGTTTTCTTTTCTGCACTCGCTTCACTCCCTTGTGACATGTCGATGCCATCTTGCCATTGTTTACATTTCGCAACTCACACACACGCAAGGATTAGTTGCCGAGTCAACGAGTCTAGCATTCCTCCAAGCACAGAGTGAATGCCTGCGACGTGACAGTGAGTTTTGTCGCCATTAACAGCTGATTGTCGCCCTCTATCCCTGGATGTCGACTTTTGTCGACATTCGCCCTCAACCCCTCCTGTCGACAAAAGTCGACATCCGCCTTAAAAGAGCTATGGTGTGTTAAGTATTGTGATAGTAGATGGCGCTATACCAGCACTCAACCCAACGCAGACAGACGCAGGAGGCACACTGATAAACAAAGAAATGTTTTTATTTTCTTTCTTCACCTGTGGGTAATGTTCTCCCCATTCCCACAAGCCACAACACAGTCCAAAGCACAACACTGCACAATACTTCCCTTTACTTTTACTCTTTTGTCTTTCTCATCCACTCCTCCTCGGCATGCTTTGTCTCCCTCCTCCCGACTCTGGCTTCCAGAGTGGTAACTGCTGGCTTCTTTTACAATGCCCTCAGAAGTGCTCCAGGTGCTCATTGACCTACTTCCAGCAGCACTTCTGGGTGAGGTGGAAAACCTGCCCAAGAGGGCTCAGTAGCTGTTGCAGCACCCCCTGGTGGCACCCCCCAATTCCAACAGGGCTGTAGATAACTCCAACTCCCATGAAGTCCTGCGGGGCCACTGCAGCCCATGGGGGCTTCCACCTAACGTCCTGGGGGAGGTACTGTTCTGCCCACACTTGCTCCCCCATCCTCTTCGTGAAGAGGCAGCCCGGCCAGACAAGGACCCTGGCCGTCTGTAACAGTATACAATACAGTTACAAACCCTAAAGGAATATTTCTGAATGACAATGACGTATTATTGGAATTTATCGAAATTTGGGAAGTGAATCTGTGACTCTATTGTTAAAGCTAAGGTTCTGGGCAAAAAACAAAGATTTGTAATTTCGTTCCAGCACTGCATTCTATTTATATCTCCACAACCATTTCAACTAACGTCCTTGGCAACCATCATCTATTTTAGGCTCCTTTAAAAACTGTACACAATCAAGCAAGAAAAGGTTCAAAAGGCAGTTGTGGAAACTAAGCACAATTGTACGAGCTTAAAGTAGTTATGTTTCCTTGATGTGTAAAGCACGCTTTGACGGTATTTCTCAGGCTGCAGATCCAGGGAAATAGTCATAAAATGAAGACACATGCATTTTGTTACTTTCATGCCAGTAATTAATGATAAAAATGTCACATAACTCCTTTAAATTTAATGCTAATACAAGTAATGACTCCATATCCTCCTTTCATGAATTTGATTATCACTGCTTTTCAAATGTTTTAGAAATGCTCTACTGTATATCTTGTTAAATATATGCAATAAACTTAATAGGTATGCCATTGCCAAATTACAGTTTTAATCATTTAATACAATACCCCCGATGGTAGTCAAACCAGATCCAAGGTAGGTTTATTAACACATTGTCAGCAAAAGTGAAAAGGCGGTTTCTATTAAGGTATATATATGAGAAACTAAAAAAATGACATGTTAGATAACTTTAAATGTTAGCTGGCATTTTAGTTACAAACCAACTGCTAGCATCTTCTAGCAAGCAAAACTTATCCAGTGCAATTCCAGTACTGACATATATGGGATTTCAAAAACAAAATACTCTTTTTCTCTCTTGGACAAGCACTATGTTATTTACTTATTGTGACCCTGATCAAGTGAAAGTATTTACAGCAATAAAATATTAGATGAAATGTGCTTCTTTAGAATCTGAAATTATTAATGGTCTCCTGGGTAATAAAAAGTGAAAAAAATCAACACATTAATTTAAATTGTATTTAGTGCTGTGTGCATTAGTCATAATATGAGTGCCAGCAAATAATAAGGACATATAATGTCAGTTCTATTACTTACTGTATGTCTTTTGAATTACCTTTTCTTTTCAAATCCAGTCAAGTCTATAATCTAATTAGCCATTATTCCTTGACAATTCTTGCATGTAATTTAAAAACTACCTGGCAAGAGCTGCATATAAGTTGGGCTACATTTGAATATACTTTGTACTTCAGAATTACTTCAAAATTATAATATATGAATCTTTGACTTCCATGCTATACTGAGGTTGGACCAACCTCTTGCTGAAAGTCGTTACATCGCTCAGAGTTGCACACCAAAGTTACCTCAAATGCAAAGAATGAAACTGTGCACAGTCGGATGGTTGGCTAAAAGAGTCAAGTTGGAAGGATAGATTAAGATAAAAACCAGATTAAGTGTGTATATATAATATATTTCAACACTCTTAAATATGATTTATCCAATTCAAGCCTACCCAGGGATGATAGCACAAACCTGTAGCATTAGGCAGATGGCAGCAAGAAATCCTGGACAGGTTACCAGTACATCACATATACCCCTACACAGAGTGAATTTACACTTCATAAACTATGATATGCTACCACACAGAAATGGTAACACAAAGAAAAGTTAATCATAATAATTAGAGTGAATTTATTGGAAGTAATAAGAATTGAAAAAAAGAAGCAAAAGGTCAACATACCAAAAATCAGACTAAAAAAAAATTCACATAAAAAGAAAAAGAAGGAGCACAGAAGATAATTACTCAAGATAACCAAGGTGAAATTCCAAAGACCGAACCAAAAATCCAATACACAATTCAACTCAAACATTAAAAGGATTAGGGAACGACGGACAATACTGCACAGAACAAAACTAAGAAACCAATCCTTCTCCACTGAAGGGTCAGCTAAAAGAAACTTCAAGTGGCCCTAACTCTATGGCCCAAGGGTCTTATGGGGGTTTGTTAAAGCAAGTAATGTATGTAACAAATGTGGAAACGGGGTAAGGGGTACATTAGGTAACCTGATTTGTGTTTTCTATTAAATAAAATAAAGTTATATCTACTGTGCATTCTAGCAACAATAAAAGTATTACTAATACTTCTACTACTCCAGTAACACTTAACAATATGCAATTGAAATGAAGATTAAGGCAAAATAATTACATTAACTGAAGGAACTAAAAGCAGATGGTTACAAACTACAAAACAGCTAATTGAAGTAAGATTAATAAAAGAGAAATTTAGAACAATAGATGAGAATAAAATACAAAAAGAAAAGCGAAGGATGAGACCCACAAAAGAACATGACAATATTTAAATATGTATTCAAATGTTGTTTGCCACTTTCTTAAGGGGCATAAGGGATGTGCAGCATTTCTAGTTTCATGGTTGGCCAGCCATTGCACTCAAATATCTTAACCATATGTGAAGCACAATGATTAAAACAGAACTGAAAGGCTAAAAGTCTTATGCACAGTAACAAGTGAAGAAGTCTAAAAATATAACTTCAGCAGAAAATATATGACTTCTAATGTTTCATGTTATGAATCTCAAAAATACTAGCTTTATAAAAACTCTTAGGAGAGAAAAATGCTTTGGAAAAAATGTAACTTTCCTTGCTTAGTCAAAGATGAAAAAAAATTCTTTGTCTGCCATTGCTCCTTTATAAAGCTTAAGGCAAGTATACTGTTAAAACTAAAATAGTTAATAGAGTGGAAAAATGAACTGTAGGCACCACTGTTTTCTACCGATGTGTGAAAGATTATTTAATCCATCACCCACACATTGTTATAAAAAATCAGGAATGTAGGAGTTGTCTTTTTTTTAGGTTCAGCGCATTTAAATATAAAATATACTTTTAAAAATGAAATGAGAAAGTCTTTTTGCAGTAGAATTAAAGAGTAAACTCAAACACTGCAAAAGTGTTTCACTTAAAAGGAGATTGTAAGAATTTTACATAAAATATGCATATTTTTGGGCCTCATAATGCTTGAAATGGATTGATTCCCAGCTGCTCACTGTGTGAAGTTTGCACGGTCTCTCTGTGTTTGAGTGAGATGGCTATTAGGTGGGCGAACTACTCAAAATTTGGCCTGGTGAGGGTAAGTGCCCCATAATGGACTGGCATCATGCCCAAGCCTGGTTCCTGCTATTCCAGAATACATTTCGACTCCTCAAAAATTTCAAAAACAAGCCAGAGGGATATCTATATAGAAATCTGACAAAATGTGTAGTTTTCTTTCAAACCTCACAGAGAGGCACTTGTGCAGTATTCTTCATTAAAATACAAAAAAGGGTAGTGGAGAATGGGACAAAACAAGTCAAAATACTGAGGGCTTGTTAGAGAAATTTTACAAAGCATTATAGCATAGTGTTTAAGGTTAATGAGGCCTAAACAGGCGGAGTGGTGGCTCTGAGGCTAGGGATCTGCACTGGCATTCGGAAGGTTGCCGGTTTGAATCCCGTAAATGCCAATAGGGACTCTGCTCTGTTGGGCCCTTGAGCAAGACCCTTAACCTGCAATTGCTGAGCACTTTGAGTAGTGAGAAAAGCACTATGTACAGTGGTGTGAAAAACTATTTGCCCCCTTCCTGATTTCTTATTCTTTTGCATGTTTGTCACACAAAATGTTTCTGATCATCAAACACATTTAACCATTAGTCAAATATAACACAAGTAAACACAAAATGCAGTTTTTAAATGATGGTGTTTATTATTTAGGGAGAAAAAAAATCCAAACCTACATGGCCCTGTGTGAAAAAGTAATTGCCCCCCTTGTTAAAAAATACCTAACTGTGGTGTATCACACCTGAGTTCAATTTCCGTAGCCACCCCCAGGCCCTGATTACTGCCACACCTGTTTCAATCAAGAAATCACTTAAATAGGAGCTGCCTGACACAGAGAAGTAGACCAAAAGCACCTCAAAAGCTAGACATCATGCCAAGATCCAAAGAAATTCAGGAACAAATGAGAACAGAAGTAATTGAGATCTATCAGTCTGGTAAAGGTTATAAAGCCATTTCTAAAGCTTTGGGACTCCAGCGAACCACAGTGAGAGCCATTATCCACAAATGGCAAAAACATGGAACAATGGTGAACCTTCCCAGGAGTGGCCGGCCGACCAAAAAATACCCCAAGAGCGCAGAGACGACTCATCCGAGAGGTCACAAAAGACCCCAGGACAACTTCTAAAGAACTGCAGGCCTCACTTGCCTCAATTAAGGTCAGTGTTCACGACTCCACCATAAGAAAGAGACTGGGCAAAAAACGGCCTGCATGGCAGATTTCCAAGACACAAACCACTGTTAAGCAAAAAGAACATTAGGGCTCGTCTCAATTTTGCTAAGAAACATCTCAATGATTGCCAAGACTTTTGGGAAAATACCTTGTGGACTGATGAGTCAAAAGTTGAACTTTTTGGAAGGCAAATGTCCCGTTACACCTGGCGTAAAAGGAACACAGCATTTCAGAAAAAGAACATCATACCAACAGTAAAATATGGTGGTGGTAGTGTGATGGTCTGGGGTTGTTTTGCTGCTTCAGGACCTGGAAGGCTTGCTGTGATAGATGGAACCATGAATTCTACTGTCTACCAAAAAATCCTGAAGGAGAATGTCCGGCCATCTGTTTGTCAACTCAAGCTGAAGCGATCTTGGGTGCTGCAACAGGACAATGACCCAAAACACACCAGCAAATCCACCTCTGAATGGCTGAAGAAAAACAAAATGAAGACTTTGGAGTGGCCTAGTCAAAGTCCTGACCTGAATCCAATTGAGATGCTATGGCATGACCTTAAAAAGGCGGTTCATGCTAGAAAACCCTCAAATAAAGCTGAATTACAACAATTTTGCAAAGATGAGTGGGCCAAAATTCCTCCAGAGCGCTGTAAAAGACTCATTGCAAGTTATCGCAAACGCTTGATTGCAGTTATTGCTGCTAAGGGTGGCCCAACCAGTTATTAGGTTCAGGGGGGCAATTACTTTTTCACACAGGGCCATGTAGGTTTGGATTTTTTTTTCTCCCTAAATAATAAAAACCACCATTTACAAACTGCATTTTGTGTTTACTTGTGTTATATTTGACTAATGGTTAAATGTGTTTGATGATCAGAAACATTTTGTGTGACAAACATGCAAAAGAATAAGAAATCAGGAAGGGGGCAAATAATTTTTCACACCACTGTAAATGCAAAGAATTTTTTTTTAATAACGTTATGTTAAAATAAAAAGCTGTAACAGTGTCCCTATACTTTAATACTTATGAGTCATTTTAGATCCTCTCAATTGCAGTTTTTAAAAAAGTAGATGTAAATCCTCATATGTTACTTGAAATAAGTTTTTCAGTTTTTGTTGCCCAGCATGCATCTTTCAGGTATCAGGGAATGATCTAATGTCTAACCAAGC
Organism: Erpetoichthys calabaricus; assembly: GCF_900747795.2. NCBI lineage: Eukaryota > Metazoa > Chordata > Cladistia > Polypteriformes > Polypteridae > Erpetoichthys > Erpetoichthys calabaricus. The sequence continues at coordinate 65,004,795 of NC_041397.2, read as the reverse complement.
AAAGTATTAGCCTATTAACCTTAACTTACCATCTAGCCATTGAAGTGGAGCTATTTTTACCAAAGTGAGGAAAGGAATTATGATATATCTTGTCACGTCCTATTACTTATTGCTTAAAAAAACCACGCCTTACATTTTGAACTGTAAATCGAAATGCCCTCAGACAAACTGTGAAGACTTACACTAGAACAATTTTAATTGAGTAAGTCATTAAAGACAAAGTCATTTGGGAAGACAATGCAAAAAAAATCTGTCGTTTCAGATCATTATTAACATTATTAGAGTATTATTATATATCTTTTTGGAGTCAAAAAGTCAGTGATGTTTGCTTTCATGATACAAATCCTGTACTTAAGTGAAGAATGTGAAGCAGCTTATTTAAGATTCATTGGCTACCACCCAATTTATTCTTTGGCTGTACAGGTTGCTAGTATACGACAAAGTGTTGCTTACCTGGGGTTGTGTCAGTGAGGTTGGAAAATCCTTTTAACATGAAAGATTAGTTTTAAAATTAGATGTTCGTTGGAAGCCTGATAGCAGTGCATCCAAACTTGAAATACACAATCTTGTTTAGTGTGATCATTTTTAATACATTTGACATAAGCATTCCAGCCTTAAAGAAGCAATTTAAGGTGAAAATGCTTCAGGCAATATTTTGTAATCGGCTTCTCTAATCATGCCATCCACTACATGAATCTGTTTACTGTAGGAAGGCATTTAGAGCACTCTCTACAGTTGAATAGAGGTCACAGAAGCTCCAGAGCCATAAATCAATTTGTTCTATGGCTTTATAGACCCTCTGCTGAGAGGTCTTATTACAAGGGATTAAAAAATGCTCCTATTCAGGGAATACTTGCAATCTGATCTTCATAATGTCTTTTTAATTCTTTGTCAATACACAATATGTACTTCACACCAGGTTTCAACACTTTGAAATGGTAATTACATTACTGAAGTTTACATTAAACTCTGCTATAGCACAACATTCCTGTTCAGAATGACTTTGTGGCATCCAGTTAGACTGCACTGTTCTCTTTTGTGTCTCCTAGTCAGAAGGTGACTAAAGGAAAACTAGATTAGTAATGCCTCATTATTAATACATTGTAACATTAACATGGATGCCTGCATCGAAGCGGATATTTGATATGTGATCAGAAGGTATGTTTGGTAAGGTTCATTTCAGCAGAGACAGGAAATGAAGTTCTTGGAAAAGTGAGACATTCTTTTTAGTTGCCAACTATGTCTTTGTTATGTGAGTGCGAAAATATTTAAATATCTATGGAAGTGGAACCAGATTATTTGGATGATTTCACCAAGTTGAAGAGTCCTTAATAATCTTTAGGAAATCAGACACCACAGCTATGATGCAAGTGACAAATAACACTGTAGCAGCTACAGTGTAGCTCATCACATAAACTTGAATGCATTGATGTGAAACTGTACTATATTAAGCTTTGTAGTCAGTTTGAGTCTGTTTGTCTCTAAGAATTTATTATTTATTTGCTCATTTAAAGTGATGAAAAAAGTAAGTACACCCTGTGAAAAGTTTTGCCTCTTTAAAACACACACACACACACACGCACACACACACAGACAATGGAGAACAGTACTACCAAATTTACTCTGTATGAATGAGACAAAGATTGTTGGCCACAATTCCAAACAATGTCAGATATCACATTTGGTGAAAATCATAAACCAAAGAACTTCATACCAAGTTCACACTTGTTGCTAGAAGCATCATGATTTGGGTCTGCTTTTCTGCCTCTTGCCATCGCAGAGTCACCCATGAATTCCACATTTTATCATAGAATGCATAAGGTGAATGTCCAGCCAAGCTGCATTTGAACCATTAAGTTCCCCAAGACATTGACCCAAATCCACACAAGAATGGTTCAAAGTAAAGGAATGTCAAATATCAGATATACATACTTGCAAATATTTTGAAGAACACACGCCTTTTCATACAGTATACTTACTTTTTCACAACACTATCTCTTATATATATTTCTCTTCTGGTTCATCCTGCTTCCACTTCAAAACCGGTCCCGCCCACACACAGCCGACACGACATTTCTCGATTCCTATTCGTCCTCTTCCATGTCATGCACCATACTGGCCTGCTGAGCGTAATACATCCAACAAATACTCGAGGTGCAGCCACAACGGTAAAGTAGCTTTACCACCTTTGCAGGAGCCACCTGTGTCTTTACAACAGCTTCTTACACAGCAAACATCAGAAGCTAAAAATTATTGTGAACACATTCGAGAATAAAACTCTTCTCTAGCGTTTGCTTCCATGGGTGCACAGATAACTCAACCTCTTGGCCACGTACCATACTGTTTTAAAATGCACCGGCAAATTTATCACCAAATCTCTCCACTAAACGCTAACACTTCTACCTCTCCAGGATATGGACAGTTGTATGTTTTTGACACGGCGCAAGCTACTGAAATACGCTTACAAAATAAAGCAAACTCTGCATGCAGCGAAAATATATCTTCTCCAGCTAGATTCCCATGCTCAGAACCATCAACCCCCTTTGCTAAATCATACAAACACATGCATGTAATCGCTCAGTCCAATCCAACAGCATTTGTACGAATGGTTTTCAAGGAAAACCCTAGGCAGGATTTACGACGATACAATGCCCCGACATGTCACACCGACGTTGCAGCAATTTTCGTCAGAGAAGATGGCAAAACGCCTGTCGAAAGGGACATTTGCATCTATTCCATAGGCAACTCCTGTAAACAGATTTCCACGCTCAATATAAATTGCGATCCTATGGTTTACCCACCTTTATTCCCTTACGGAGACATTGGCTGGCACAAAGATTCACAACATGTTCCTGATAAAAGAACCACCAAGCAAATAAGGTTTACTCAATGCCAATTTTACGCGTACAGATTAGCAGTGAGGAATACATGTAGTATTTTGCACTCCAGTGGCAAACTATTCCAACAGTTCATCATAGACGCGCATGTTAAAACAGAGGGCGCGCCTCTCAACTGTCTCAGATTACATCAACAAGATCTGGGCGTGGAACTATCAGACACACTACAAGCAAATGCTGAAAATAACAACGTACGTGTTGGCAAAATGATCATATTACCGTCCACATTTCCAGGAAGTCCAAGATACATGCAACAAAACTATTAGGATGCCATGGCCATAGTACGTATATTCGGAAAGCCTGATTTATTTATCACTTTCACATGTAATCCTTCTTGGCCGGAAATTCTACACACATACTGCGTCTTTCAAGAAGTATTTATTTCTTCTAGATTTCTGAATTCCTTTCTCACCGTTTTCTGTTCCTATTCTTACACCGCCGTATGCTATGGTGGGCGTCGGATAGTATTAACTAATTCAGTTTTAGTACACAAAGAATGAATACTTTAAAATGAATTTCAAACACAAACATTATCAACACAGCAGTACCAACACAAACATCTCACATTTAATAAACTTCAGTAAGAAAAATGCAGACGACACTTCCATCTACATCAAAGGGAATAAAATGGAGGGGTAACGCAGCTTTAAATTTCTTTTGGTGACCATTGCTGATGAACTCACATTGCTGACAGTTTTGGATATTGTCAGGAAAGCTCACCAATGCCACTACTTCCTCATGCTCCTGCGTTAAGCTTCTACCGATTCACATAAAGCTACAAGTTCCTTATTTGGCTCGCTGACTGACTAACAAAAATTTTTTGCATATTTGCATTAACTTAAGAAAAAATATTTTTAATGAATGTATTCATCTCATGGCCCCGAGGCCTGCAAAAAATCCAATCTCACTGAAAAATTAATTTAACTGAAAAAATCATATCAAATAGCAAATAATGTAAGATGAAAAATGCCATCTTACATTCGGTTTATGTTGTATGCAGAGGAGTGTTGATAATAGCATGTTCGACTGCATTTCAGTAGGATCATTGTTCGAGTGTCACCTCCATTTCTCTTTTTTCTCTTGATCTTTTGTTTTATATGTAAAAATACAGACATTCCTTGCTCTTCATTGAATAGGCCAAAATAAATATTAAATCCCCCAATTCATGTACTGCAGAATTCAGATACACAGAGACTGCTGCAAATCTCAAAATCTTTTTAAAAACTGCATGATCCTGAATGCTGTTATGGGCGTGAAGCAAGAAACGACCCTGGATGGGACTCTTGACCATCATAGGCACATACTCACTCATATGGGGCTAATTTAGGACTGCCAATTCACGTAAGATGCACTTCTGTTGGAACTGAAGGAAACTAAAGTACCTGGAGAGTAGCCACACAGACACAATGAGAATGTACAAATTACACACAGTGACCTGGGTCTCATTTTTAAAGCTTGTGTATGCACATAAAGAGGCCTGAAATGTCCATATGCAACTTTCCACTGAACTTTCCACTAAACTTCTGAATTTATAAATTAAAACTTGATGAGGGAAAGTACATATATTTACGGCAACTGTGACCCATGCGTACGCAATATTTTTTGGAGAACCTGGTAAATGAGGACACCCTGAATCTACTAGGGAAATGCAGCCAAATCAACTAAATGACAATTCGCATGCACAATAAATCATATCATCAAGCCATTATTATTAAGTGCATTGACGTGATCAACATATTACATATCAAAAACTATGAGTACAATGCAGGCTATATTTTGGTCCCTTTTAAACTGTTGCATACCTTTTTTTCTTTGGCAGTTTATATCTTCTATTTGTTGTCACTGCACAGGGAACTGGCCGAGAGGTTAGGAATATCTCAGCCAAGCTTCACTCCATCATGCCTGCAGTGCAAACCATTAACTGACTGGTGTTGCTCTGTATCCACTTCTTGTATGGTGCGTGTGCACATACATAAAACATAACATGTTTTTGTCAACATAAAAAGAAAATTTTAAGTGTCCAGTTCTCCTAACGTAATCAATGTGCTTCACTCCACTCATAATGCAGTAAGGGCACCTAGCGAGAATGAAGCTGCTTTTTTAACCATAGCTTGTTACATTCCATTAAAGCAGAATTCCTCTGTGATGCCATGAGTGTCTGAGAAACATTGTGTTCCCATGGCCTGGGTCAGCTCGTGATTCATTTATTTTGAGGCAAAGTAGCTCTGACAGATGTGATGGTTCTGTATGTGGTGGCTGGTTTATTGGTAAGACAACTGGCTGAACCCTCATTGTTTAATATGTCATGTACTATTCATTGTCACAGCTATTGCGTCCTTAAATGAGTCAGGTGACAGTGGCTATCCTCTCAGACCCTGCCACCTTATACCTTTCCCAGACCCCCAGAGCGCACATGATCTTGCGCTGTCAGTTCTTGAGTATAGCTTGATAATATTGAATGCAGGGCACGGGGTCTCGATACAGCAAGGCTGTTCTACTAGCCAATGAAGTTCTGCGGCATTGTGACTGCATATGTATGAGTTTGACTAGTATGTTCCATATATGGATGATTAAGGGCGGCATTCGACACATGTTCCTGTACACATATTTACACTGTGATTGTGATTTATAAAGGGTAAATTGCATAGAAATGTGCATATGCCAAGTTTTACAAATCTGATTTTTTTGGCGTATGCATTTTCCTGTTTTGGTGTGCACATATTTTCATGCTCAAATTTATGCAGTTTTATAAAGGAGGCCCCTGATCTGGGATTTGAAGTAAATCTTTTAAGTAAGTTGTAAAGCTAACCACTGTGCAAAACTGCAAATTACAGAGAAAATGTTGGTTTTATTATTTAATATTATAAAACTAATACTAGAATTGCATATGATTTTATTAAGTAAGATTTTTACATACTTTTATTTTACCTTTTGGTAAATAAGATATTTGTTGAGTATGCCTATGGGGTGAAAAAAATGCTAAAAACCACACTGCAGTGCATATTACATTGTAATGAGATGGTTACAGGATATGAACCTCAGAAGACATTTACCATTATAGAATTAGCAATAATAATGGAACACATTAGCATAGAATAACTTTGCAAAACGACAAAGCTCCAGGGGCCTCATGTATAAATGTTGTGTAAGCCCGTTTCCATGCTCAAATCGCGATGTATAAAACCTAAACTTGGCGTAAAGCCACGCACATTTTCACGCTAGCTCAAACCCTGGCGTGTGCAAACTGGCGGCAACCAGCATCAAAGCAGTGCTTTTGTTCAAGTGTGGTTTCCCTTTCTTTTTTAGATGCACATCCCTGACGCGGCTTTATAAATACACTGAAATTAACCGCATATTGTTTATTAGTTTAAGGCATCTGATTGTAATTAATCTGTAACAATATAATGGTCCACGGAATAGCCAAACTATTCCAAATACCATAGCTGCTTTAGCGTTGTTACTCTCACTACACCTTCTTTTTCTTCTTTCAGCTGCTCCCATTAGGGGTTGCCACAGCGGATCATCTTTTTCCATATTACTCTCACTGCACCACTCAGAGTATTTATATCACTGTATCTGAGTGTGGAATCACAGCTCTACAGCAGCTGATTGGACAGAGAATTATCAGCGTCAAGCACACTCTGCCTCAGCCATACTGTCTATTGAACTACTCTCATATGGCAAACGCTTCAGAGCCTTTCCTGTACAGACCTCGCGGTTCAGAAAGTTTCATCCCAAGAACTATAAACACACTCAATCAGTCCATCAAGTGCTCCTTGTAGAACTGTTTGTACTTATTAGTACAATTACCTCACTGTAAATTTGCGATACAGTCATAATATTGCACAACGTGAGCCACTTTATAAAGCGCATATTTACATATGATGACGATATCATTTTTAGATGAAATGCAGCAAAATATGTTTATTACATTATACAGATAAAATGTTAACATCATTTAAATAATCTATATTGTTAATAATTAAACATGTGAGCATTCATTTTTCCAAACCAAAAACAACTGCAAACAAATATACATGCTATACACTGTTAAAGTATACTATAATAAAGTAAACAGTTACTTTTGTAAATGAGGCACAATTAACAAAAAGAACAGCACTAAACCAAACAAAAATGAATATACATTTCAGATTGGATCGAGTTGGCTGCACTGTGAATCAAAAGTCATTTTGCTTAAAAGCCATTAGTTAAAGTAAGTGAAACAAAACAATTAGGTTAATCAATTGTTAAAAAAATTATTCACCATAGTGATATGTTCAAAAGGATGAATTGCTTTCCAGCTGCATAGCAACTGCCATCCTGGTGTAAACATTCAGCTGAACTGAGCCTGTAGAGCACTTAGGGAGCACTTCTGTGTCTGGTGTAAATATGTATTAACAGGCACAGGTAAAGATAAAGGAAATTTCCTTTTGTTTCAAAACAGCATAGTGTCAAATTTTTCTCAATAAATTAAACTTTACTTTTTTTTTAACAGAAGAAAGCAGGACAATGTTTTCTTGGGTCCCATAAGGATGCTATTGTTTCAAGCAGTCTGTCATTATGTTAAAATGAGCTGATACACTTTTTAAAGGGATTTGCAACAATGACATGTATACATATACACAAACAAATCTATATATAAAACATATAAAGTACTACTTGAAGGTTATTGCACATCTATTGTCAATCTTGAGCTAAGACATGTTTACTACACAATCTTCTCTTAATTCAGAGTGCTTACTTTTTGCAAAAGAAGATGATTATGACTACAGAGTTCATTCTGAATTTTTAATTTGCCATATATCTATAAGACATTGAAATTATTAAATGTGGCTCTCCTCAGTCCATCAAGCAAGATCAACTTGTAATCAATACACCAAACACTACAACATATATCTTACAACAATAGAATACCTTCATCTCTGCAGACCAGACCTGGTCAAGACCCTGATAAGGCATCTGTAAACTGTTAGAAGGAGGTGTGTTGAGGTTGATCATGAAAGGAGTCCACACAGAGCATGGATAGGGGTCACTTAAAAAAGGGAACACTTACCTCTTTAGACACAAGCACTTAAAAAATTCTCCTCCACTAAAATCCATTGGCCTTGCTATATGGTTCTTGGTGAGTCTCGAGAAGGATCCTAGCATTGATTGGCTTACTGTGTTGGGAAGTGAAAGAGATGTTGCCTGACATCCTAAGTGAGCTGAGGGAGACTTTGAGTTGGCACAGGCAGTGGTGAGTGAAGATCAGGTTGGAGAGTGGACTGGAATCTCACAAGAGTAACAGTGTGAGACGAAGTGGTGACACTGGAGCACAGCCAAGAGGGATGGAGACACAGGTTCTGCTGCTGTGTAAGAAATGAAAGTATTGAAGGACACCAACCACCAGTATTGGCTGTGTGGTAATCACCCAAGGGCATTACAATGCAAAACATATATAATACATACAGTAATGAAGTAGCTAAGCATCTGCGCTGGTATCAGGAAGGTTCCTGGTTCAAATACGGTTACTGCCAGAAGGGATCCTACTCTGTTGGGCCCTTCAGCAATGTCCTTAATCTGAAAATTGTTCCGTGGGTTTTTTGCAATGGCTAACCTTGCGCTCAGACACCCAAAGGTCATGAAAAAAGGCAGTTTCCCCTCAGGGATTAACAAAGTATATATAAATTGTGACCTAACAGGGATGCTACAGCTGGCCAAACCTGACAAAAGCAGACACCAGTTCACAAGTTCTAGCACAGCACACATTTTTATTCATGTGGGGAAGCGCTTTCCCTTGCTCCCTACAGCAGCACTGTACAAAGCACCAAGTACAATAAGTACAGTCCTTTTCTTTGCCTTCTTTTTCTTCTTCTCTCTCTCTCTGTCTTCTTCACCTCTACTAATCCTCTGACAAGCTTGTCCACCTCTCTCCCGACTCTGGCTCTTGGAGTAGTGGCGGCTGGCTCCTTTAATAGGGCAAACGGAAGTGCTCCAGGTGTCCAGTGATGTTCTCCTGGCAGCACTACCGGGTGTGGGGGAAGTGCTACAACAAAGGGCTCAGCCATATCTGCAGCACCCTCTGACGGCACCCATGGAACCCAACAGGGCTGCTCCAAACTCCAGCTCCCATGGAGCCCTGTAGGAATCCGAGGCAACGCTGCACCCAGTGGGAGGTAATGCCCTGAGTCCACTCTTTAGCGGTCCTTCCATAATAATCACATCCTGGCCAAGCAAGGGACCAGGCCGCCCATGACAATGTTGTGAGAGCTGGCCCGGACACAGGCAGGCAGACAACGTAGGTTTACCACCACACCCACCTTTATTATACATAATTACTATTTACAATGTAGACAGCACACAACCCAGTGCCCCTGCACCAATCACCCTCAAAGTTCTGGCCTTACACAATGCATCTCTTCACCGCTTCCACTCCTCTCCTCCAGGCTTCATCCTCTTCCACTTGACTCCAGCTATAGAATGGAGGGAGGCGGCCCCTTTTATGCTCACCTGGACGTGCTCCAGGTGCCTCCCGATGAACTTCCGCCGGCACTTCCTAGTGGCGGAAGTGCTGAGTGCCAGGGCTCTTCAGGCATCTGGGTGCCCCCTGGCGGTGACCATGGACCCCTATAGGGTCGAGCTTCCATGCTCCTTTCCCGTGGTCCCCATAGCCACCAGGGTGGTCACCCCCTTGTGGTCCGGAAGAGGCGTAATCCCTCCTTCGGGCCTTCCGGGCTTCCCGGCTGGGTACCGCCCCCTTCCACTTGCCACTATATATATATATATATATACAGTATATATATATATATAAAATCCAATGTCTGTTTGTCTGTCTGTACGCTTTTCATGAGAGAACTAAATCAAGATTTTTTATATAATTTGCTCAGACATTCTGCTTGATTTTGCGACTTCTCTCATTGTGCTAAGTATCATAGTTCAGTTCCGGAAGCGATTTATTAGCGCGATTCCAAGAGACAGGCTGCTGGCCAAAGGGAGAGGGTAGCGTGACGTCAGGAGTGGGGAGCCAGGCTGTACGTCTTGCCACATGTTCGAGCATACCCTGCCTCTGCTTAGTTAGTGATATCTGTTTGTTTAGTGAACATTATCATCTAGAGATTGTTAAGGAGTAATGTTTCATGTTTTTGAGAGAAAGATCACAGCTACGTGTGTTTTACAGGGTACGTGCTGATTGCCAGAGATATCAAGGCCACATGCTCTTCTCCCCACGTGGGGTACGCTCTCCCATCAGAGCTCAACACGATCAGATACAGTGCCAGTGTTTGACGTTGGACCGTACCTATGTTCTGCTTGGCCATACATACCTAACTTTTTACATTTTTGGCAAGGAGATCTGCAGCTACAATCTCGCCCGGATAGCAAAACTAAAAATGTTGTATATGAAGAGGCCGTCTGATAAGAAAATTATCAATATAAATTCTTCTCAATACAAGTTACATTTTAAAAATTTTTTAATTAGGATATAGTGGGTTGGATAATGGATGGCTGGATGATTTTTAAAGTTTGTCCTGTTTCACTACCACGCGGGTGAAGCCGTGGGGGGCAGCTTGTATATATATATATATATATATATATATAAAAATCAGCATTAACTTGTGAAGGTGAGGTTTAGGAGTGCAGAACATAAAAATATGTGACAGTTAATTTTTCAGAGCTGTCCAGCCAAGATTCCATAAACAACCTACCATTTTAGATGCACAAAGATCCTAATTACAATTACACAAGACAATTAGTAAAGTGGAACGGCAGGTAGAGCAATGGAGGTGTACAGAGCTTCATGGAGGGTGATTCACAGGAAGAAACATGTATGTCCAGAGCTTTACTGCAGTTTATTCAATGAAACCATTTTCCCAGACTAAAAAAAGCAGCATTAACATCTGGGCATTCGACATCTTAATTGATCTACCTATAGTAGATGTTTCCATGAATTCAGAGGCACAACTCTAAGGAATTTGAAGAAACAGATGTCTAATTATGGTGGATCATGGTACATCTCCCTATAATAATTAAGTTGAAGTGCTTCTTCTGGCTCTATCCTTTTCTCTTTTATTTATTTAGTTATTTATTTATTTTTTTTACTAGTTAATTGGTTTATATTAAGGATTCAGCCCAAGGGGGTGGGACTTCCAATTACATTTAATTACTTAAGCATGTTACCAATTAAGACAGCCACTGAGGCAGAATAAAATGGCAGCTCAAAACTCAGTATTTTGCTGAGGCATTGTATGTTATCTGCATATAGTGGCTCTCTTCTAAAGTTTCGCATTTTCTTAATGTCTAATTTTGCTTCTCTGATTTTTTACTTCTTTAATTAGTCCTTTGTATTGTTTAATGATTAGTGTTTCAATTTTTATTAACATCTGATGTAGTTTTTTGTTTAATTGCTGTAGTTAGGAAGGTAAGTTTGACACAATTTAGCATTTGTTTCCCTTCTTTCCCATTTTCAAAATTAGTTATTGTGTTTGTTTTTTTTTTTTTTATTAATGTCCGTTTCATTAATAATTGTACTGAAGTGTCATGTACTGGTTTGTAGGTGTCTTGGTAATAATTTACTTTTGTTAATACTAACGATTTAATAATTAATTTTATTATTGCCAAAGGTGCAGGTGGGGATTGCCATTTGTGGATCTTTCTGGACATTTCTAGTCTTACTAATTGATTTTAGGAGGTAAATCCAAAAACTCCCTCTTCCTTCAAATGTCTTTATGTTATTCAGGGCCAAACTTGAATGAGGAAACTTAACCCATAAAGGATCTCCTTATTAGATTGCAGCACTTGGAAGCCCACTTTTTCCATAACCTTAAGGCTAGGTATCATAGCCATTGCTCCATTGTTAGAGGAAATGATGCATGCATTAAAAAAAATCAGTAAATAAGAATTAATTCATTGTCATTGCTAGCATGCATATCACAAAAAGAATACAATTGCATATAAATGTGCCCCTGAAATGCCAAGGAGTTTTAGCAACAATGGGGAAACTCAAAAGAACACTGCATGATATACACAGAGCCTGAACAGGCCCTATAACAGGTTTGAAAAGGGTACTAAATACAAAGGGTTATAAACAACCCTGCAGTTTCACACATCTATACCCACGGAGTCAGAAGTGGGTGCCTTCCTAAGGCAACCTAGCTCTTAAAATACAAGTGAAAATAAAACCCCACAGAACTGGAAACAAGTTTGAACAAAAAACAAACCAAGGCATTATGCAATATATGTAAAAAAACTTACAAGGAAAAATAACTTGCAAAACAGAAATTAGCACAGTTAGTGTTATAATGTGCCACCCAGGCAAGAGAAATAATCACAAGATAAATGGAAGTTGTAACCGTAGTGAAAGTTAAAACCAGAAGATTAAAACTACCTCATGTCTAAGCCCAAAATTAAAATCTAACTTGTAGCTGAAATGCCAAAAAGAATTTAAAATTCTGAGAAACTTTAAACACTGAAGCGATTTTATTTATTTCTTTTTTTTTTTTTTGTGGAATTTGAAAAATCAGATAAGGAAGTGACCCCAGAGACTAACTTTTATACCCTATGACCCCTGATGTTACTTACTTTGTGATCCGTGATACTACCACTAGCACCTGTATGGTAACCTCCAAGCAAAACTGCACAAAATGGTGACTCCTATGCCAAAACAAAATTACATTGCGTGAGAATGCAAATAAATATAAAATACTTTTAAACTGCCCAATAAAAATTAGCAGAAATGGCTTCAGTGACCACAAACACGTATAAAGAAAAAAATTTTCATGATATCACGATGACATAACAATGTAAAACATCTAATAAAACATACTTTTCAATTTAAGCAATTAGAAGTCAAAAAGACAGTCTTGCAATTTTAAACAGATCTAAAGAGCTTCTTATTTTTTTCAGTTTATGAAGAAACAGTAAAGTTTATAAATGCTGTGTACTTATTAAAATAATCATTCTCACGTATGATCCAATAAGTTAATTTACATCCTTAAATATATTGCGGGATGGCACGGTGGCGCAGTGGTAGAGCTGCTGCCTCGCAGTAAGGAGACCTGGGTTTGCTTCCCGGGTCCTCCCTGCGTGGAGTTTGCATGTTCTCTCCATATCTGCATGGGTTTTCTCTGGGTGCTCCGGTTTTCTCCCACAGTCCAAGTGGGTGTGTGTGTGTGTGCGTGCCCTGCGGTGGGCTGGCACCCTGCGCCCTGTGTTGGCTGGGATTGGCTCCAGCAGACCCCCATGACCCTGTGTATTAGGATATAGCGGGTTGGATAATGGATGGATGGAAATATATTGCAATCAGAACACTTTTCAGTAAAACAGACTGACAAATTCCTCCAGTATTTAAGTTAGAATAATCTGGTAGAAATTTTTCTTTAAGTTTTGTTGTACAAAAGTTAATAGCTGATACATATCTTCACTTTTTAGGTTCTTTAAGAAAATTTTGGGTTAATTTTACTGAGATATCTTTAATAGAGCATTTTGAAGACATTTTTGAAATTTCCTAAAATCCCAATTAGAAAACATTGAACAAAACTGTCTATCTTAAAACAGAGAATCATTTTGGGCAACCTCAACTGATGATTAATTTACTGTTTCAAATTTACCTTGAGAGAGCTTATTTAAACTTTTACTTGTCCAATAGATGCAAAACAGCTTCCCAGTGCAAGTTATGAAAACACCAGCAGATTTGTACGCATGGCTAGGAGCTCTCTATCACTTCAGAGACTTTTCCTATCAGTTGGCTACTTCATTTAAAATCTTTATAATATAATAAATATTAATTTTGAAAAGCCATAGATGCTCCATGACTAACACTAACCCTCTCTGTTTATCTGGGCTTGGGACCAGCACCAAGTTGGTCTGGTTTGACCCTGGTGGCTAAATTTAATGATGGAATCAATCCAATCAGCTTCAGAAATACTTGTCCAATAGATGCCCCAATGACAAAATGGCAAATTACTGAAACAGCAGTAGAGTCATACACATGGCTAGGAACTCTCTATTGTTTCAAAGATATTTCCTCTCAATTGGGTACTTCTTTTAAAATATTCATCTATACTAATAAAAGGCAAAGCCCTCACTGACTCACTGACTCACTCATCACTAATTCTCCAACTTCCCATGTAGGTAGAAGGCTGAAATTTGGCAGCCTTATTCCTTACAGCTTACTTACAAATGTTAAGCAGGTTTCATTTCAAAATTCTACGTGTAACGGTCATAATGGTCGACAACGTCCGCCATGTTAAACGTTCTTATTTATGGCTCCATCTTCACACAATTTGGTAGGCGGCTTCCCTGCGCTAACTGAAACCGATGTACGTTCTTATATTGGTAGTATGACACCACTGACGGCCGTCATATTGAACTTTCCAATGGTGTTTGTTACTTATGGGCCCATCTTCAAGAAATTTGGTATGCGGGTTCCCAACGCTAACTGAATCATACTTACGTACATATATACGTCCATAGCCTGCAGCTCGGTTGCTGTGTGAGGCGTTGTTGGGTCCCCCATCCCCACGCCTCCCATGTAGTTGGCTGCCTGCCTATATAAGGCCGTCCGTCGCTCCGGTCTCTTCATTTCCTTCCTTGCTTCACCACGGTATTCACATTTCCCTGCTGATAACTGCAGCCTTTTTATTTAATCCACGGTTTCTCCGCTGTTTTATTGTTCATTTATTATGATTATAGTTATTGTGTAGGTATTTTAGACTTAGTTTACATTGTTCAGGTACCCATTTCCTTTATCGTTCCAACCGTACCCCATTAACATGTCTATCGAGGTGATCACCATCGATCAAAGAACTGTCACTTACTGAGTGGTTTCCATGCCCGGAGATGGCGACTGCCTTTTCCATTCTCTGTGTTACATATTGCACTGTCATATCAGGCTCACTCTTGATATCCGGAGGAACATTGTGTCTTATGTATTGAATGACTGGGACAGGTTCAAGGTGTGGACTGATGATGGTACAGGAGATAATTATACTACACAGGAGCACTATAAGAGTGAAATGCTTAAGCCCTTCACCTATGGTTCTGCATGTGAGTTGATGGCTGCCGCTGAATTGTTCGGTTGTCGCTTTCAAGTGTACCGAAATGGCCAAATATTTTACACCTTTGGACAACTGCCAATGCCTCTTAAACATCTTAGATTCACAGGTGACGATTTGAGTAGTGGACACTTTGATGTTTATGAATGTTTAAACTCTCAAAAGCTGGATACGAAGTTATCGATGAAACCCATTTCAATTCAAATGCCTCAAATTTCCAGTAAGGCTCTGCTTCGCAATGACAATTAATAAGTCTCAGGGACAGACCCTACAAAAGGTTGGCATTGATTTGAGTCAAGATTGCTTTTCACATGGCCAACTATATGTTGCATGCTCAAGAGTAAGCTCAGCGCACAGCTTGGTCATATTACAACTGGAGGGCCGAACTGACAACGTGGTATACAAAGAGATCCTTAACAAATAATTATTGGTATATTTTCCCTCAGTTTAAAAAGGTTTACTTTTCTTCTTAATAAAAATTTTAAAGCAGTACTTCGCCGCTGTGAAGCGCGGGTATTTTGCTAGTGATTAATAAAGTACAAATTATGAATAGCCATAAGCTGCTCCATGACTAAAAACTAACACATTGAGTTGGAATCAAATGTCTGTGACAGTTCTTTGAGCCACCACAGGTCTATATGGGCTCAGTTTTTAACAGTGTAATATATTGTTTAATGCTTTAAAACATGTATTTTAAGTAAACAGAAAAAAATTAAAACATGAAAATTAAAACTTTCAACATGAGCATTCAACTGTCATTCGGGGTTTTCATTAAATATTATAATAATAATAACAATAATAATAAACACTGGGGGTCCCATTTCCCTTGTATGGTATCTTTCTCTTGGAAGGCACAGAGGAGTTTGCACTTTCTTTTCATACCTGTGTTAGTTTACTCTGGTTAGTCTGGATATCAGGCAATTTGAAATTGGCATGCTGAGAGGTTGTGTACGATTGTGCCCAGCAATAAATTTATGTCCTTATCAGAGTAGGTTGCTGCTAAGATAGGCTCTGGATATCAATGACAGTAATGGAATAAAGTTGGCTCTGAAAATGAAGAACAGTGCAGCAGCACAGAGAGCTACATATGGTGCTCTGTACAATAATGTAATTTTCATGCTAAAATTCCAATTTTATTTATTTATTTATTTATTATGTTTCAGCCCATTGAATGATCAGTCTGGAAAAAATAAAAACTAAAGTGTGCAATGAAGTAAAGCTTAGGCTTTCCTCCAGGGAAATTATAATAACAGTCTTCTTCAGTACGTTAAGCACCAAGGTGTTGGCAGTAACTATGGAAGTGCAACAGGGAGTTATTTATTACACTGCAAAAACTGAAATTTAAAAAACACAATGAAACAAATCAATCAATTTCTATGCGTTAAAGTGTGGCCTGTCATAATTAATGCTGCTGCACAGTTCTTTACAAAGCAATTCACATTACACTACAAGAGTAGACAATGTTGTTTTCAGCTTGTGTGTACTACCAAATAACAGAAGAAATTACATAAAAAGTCAAAAGGGTAAGACAGTGGTTCATTTGGGTGAGCAGCCTCGTACAAGGAGCTTGGGCAGACATAATTCTCTCCAACAGTGTGCAAAGTGAACTGACAAGAATATAACAGCTTTCTTTCATCTTCCTGACTTATCTAAAACAAAGGTACAAAATACAAAAATAGCTTTACATACAGACATATTTTCCATTTGTCTTTTAAATAGACAGAATGGAGAACATCACTACTCTGGCATTCACCATCTGTTGTGATATGAGATTTCGCATATAAGTTGATACATATTTTGTATGTCTTTATTTGTAACTTACGCAAAACTAAGTCAGGAAAGTGAATTTTACAACAGAGTTGGGGGAAGTGCCTGAAACAAGTTTGGTAAATGTTTCTCTGAAGTCTTTCAACCCCTATAGGAAAGCCAGGCTGCCTAACTGCCAAGCTTTACCTTAACATATGGTTTTCTGGGGAGGTGTTCTATCCCCCCATTGGTCTGAAGTATGGCTGTTTGGAACTGGCTTGTATCAAAAGCCTTTAAGTACAATGATGCCCTATTGACTGTAGGGGTTGGACAGAAAATCTACAAATTTGCTCACTCCCTCACTCTCTCTCTCTTATCAAACTGATGCATGAACTGAAAAGGACAACACAATGAAGACCACAGCTCGGCAGCCATATTGAGACAGGCATGCGGCCTGTTCTGAAGAAAGCTGACCACAAATGATGCCTTAACTAACAAGTTTGTATGCCCCCTGAAACTACACATCAACATTTATCAGGTTGTCTGGTTGTCAGTATTCAAATGTACTTTGCATATTGTTATTATTTATGAATATTACCAATAATACATTGTTTAAATTGTAACTTAACTCCTGCTTGTCTTTTATTACACCTAATTGCCTGAGGTTATGGATGTAGAAGGGACGGTGGGGAGAAGTTATATACTATAATACCTCATAAACAGTGGTAAGTCTGTGAGATTTGAGGCATTCTGACAAAGGCTACATATTAATACCCTAGGTTCTTGTCTATAAGCCGGACTCATGTATAAGCCGGAGACCAAAAATCATACGAATTTTTTAAATAAAATCGTATCATAGATAAGCCGGACTCATGGATAAGCCGAACGTACTAAAACGTATAACTAATAGAAGGGAGGGAGGTCAGTGGTCTCACTCGCACCCATTTAATTTCTTTAAGGGGGGAGAGAGTGTGAGATATTGGCGTCTCTCTCACTCCCCGCATGGCGCGGTTGGAGCGGCCGGAGCGCGTTCTTTCTGCTCTGGGCGTCGCCGAGTCAACACGCGCGCGTAGCGGTCATTTAAATTGTGATTTTATATGTAAGCATATTTAAATATATATCGCGGATTTTTTGCTGGTTCGCGGATTTCTGGCGGACAATGGGTCTTTTTAATTTCTGGTACATGCTTCCTCAGTTGGTTTGCCCAGTTGATTTCATACAAGGGACGCTATTGGCAGATGGCTGAGAAGCTAGATTGCTTACTTTTCTCTCACTCTTGCGCTGACTATCTGTGATCCTGACGTATGGGGATTGAGCAGGGGGGCTGTTTGCACACCTAGACGATACGGACGCTCGTCTAAAAATGCTGAAAGATTATCTTCACGCTGCTATCTTTTGTAAAGCTGATTCCTGAAAAGACATGCTGCACAGTGCTTCACATGCTTAAAAGCTCGAAGGGCACGTATTGATTTTTGACTGAAAAACAAACTCTCTCTCTCTCTCTTCCTGCTCCTGATGGAGGGGGTGTGAGCTGCCGCCTTCAACAGCTTTGTGCCGCGGTGCTTCGCATACCTAAAAGCCAAACAGCACCACTGATTTGTTTGCTAGAGATTGTTTTCTCTATCTATGTGACATTCTGTGCTCCTGACACACACACCTTTGAAGAGGAAGATATGTTTGCACTCTTTTAATTGTGAGACAGAACTGTCATCTCTGTCTTGTCATGGAGCACAGTTTAAACTTTTGAAAAAGAGACAAATGTTTGTTTGCAGTGTTTGAATAACGTTCCTGTCTCTCTACAACCTCCTGTGTTTCTGCGCAAATCTATGACCCAAGCATGACAATATAAAAATAACCATATAAACATATGGTTTCTACTTCGCGGATTTTCTTATTTCGCGGGTGGCTCTGGAACGCAACCCCCGCAATGGAGGAGGGATTACTGTATAAACCGGACTTATGTATAAGCCGATATTCTATTTTTTCATTTTCACAACTTTTTTCCTTAGATAAGCCGCGGCTTATAGACAAGAACTTAGGGTAATACAAAAGGGGAAAGTAGAGTAAAATATTACTCTAGCAAGACAAAACACCATCCGACCACTCACTTTTTTTTACCATTCCAGAGTTGGAAGGGTTAAACTCTAGAATAGAGAGTCTCCAAAATAAAGATGGGATGTTATAACAATTTATTCAAACGTACAGTACCTGACGTTTATAGGTGCAGAGAAAACTAGAGTAACTGTAGAAACTAGACATGACTAGAAACAGAGACAGTGAGCAGACCAACACCTGAACCCAAGCCATTCAAGTTCTAGTTTGAGAAACATCACCCAATACTCCACCATATCTCTTCTGACATGAAACAACCAAAATAAAAAAGTAGATTATAAGTTATAATTAAAAAAAATAAACTTAGGCTGTACACAAAACCCACTTTTCTATTAATTACACCTTTGCTATACTCATCCCTAGGTCAATTACTGTAAGTTCCCACTGTCTTCTGTGCTGCCTTCCCTTCTCCTTTATAAATTTTTCTGTTTACTATCTTCTATTTATGCTTTTTTAGATTAATGTTTCCAACCGTCTATCTATTTTTTGGTAATATTTTCCTTTTGCATCATATATGTCTTCTCCTGGACCCCTCTTTTTTTTACCCTAACATATTTCCAGCAAAGGAAATTCTGTCTGCAAGTCTGCTCTCTGCTAAATGCATATTAGTCTCTCACTGGAAATCTCCAGATTCACTTTCTGTAAACTTCTGGAAATCCTCTTACTTTAATCAAAGTCTACTTGAACATTTGGTGGTGCTGATCGATGGATCATCTGGCTCCAATATAGAAAAGTGTCAGTTGTTTCAGAGCTGGCTAGCCATGGATCCGTGTAATGCCACTAATAGTAATTCCTAATTTTCCCCTCTTCTTATCCCTTTTCTCTCCTACGTCTCATTGTGTCTGTTAGGCCTCCCTCACCAGTCTGCACAGACATCAGTGGTTTTTCATTCAATATGGAACCATTCTGTACAGGGTAATTTCGAGAGGGTGTTGCAAAAAATATAGTTGTTTGCTCTCATAAAAGCCTTGTGATTGTGTACTCTGGGAATGACACTCTATAAAATAAAGACAAAAAATAATTGGTAGCTGTCAGTAATATTTCTATAAAATGTTTTATGTGTTCATGGGTATAACATGATGAAACGATGAATATGTTATGAGTAGAACAAGAAATTGGGTAAACCTAGCATTACCCTGTTAAATCTCGCATTATCTACAAAGACCTGGGTAAACCTAAAATCAGGCTTTATCTGGGTAAAGTGCGACCTACCCACAGGTTAAATTAAGCGACATTCATCTTTAACCAGTCGAGTTTGGGTAAATCTAAGATTATCCGGGTAAAGTTAGAAAGTCATATTTTAATCCAGCTTTACCCAAATCTTTTAGATCATGCAAGCTTTACCTGGGTAATGCTAGGTTTATCCAATTTTTAGGCCTTACCTGTAATAAATACATAAACATTTTTGTGAGCCATTTCCTAGTATGTCCATTGGTAAATTCATCTTGTGACAACTTTTATATAGGAGAAGAAAATATAAAGTAAGAAATATTTTCTGGTTGCATTATTAGTAACTAGAGTGCCATCCAGGGTTTGTTTTAATTTTCAATCCAAAATAGTTGGAGTAGACTCTGACTCGGATTCCCTTTAACAATTAACAGGACAAATCAGATTTGCAAATGAATGGTTGTACTGTACTATTAAGCAAACTAAAATAGGAATGCAATAGACCATGGACCAGATTTTATTAAATAGTACTTGCCTCCTGCAGAACACAGTTAATTTTTTCCTTTGTCGTAATGGTTGCATTGTAAATGTCAAGCTGAAGTGAGATGAGGTATTCTTTACATTGAAACATGTAGAGAGCAGGTTTTAATTCAGCTGGAAGTAGCAAGCTAATTCTGCTCATTCAATACGTGGTAAAAATTTGTTTTTGAGGACTGCATTAAATCTGGCAGGCAAGCTCAGCTGCCCATTTAGAAGATTGGTTCAAGGATTGGTTTCATTAAATGTTTTAATAAAGGAATAAATAAAAATGCTTACCACGGTCCTTTTCTGCTATGTGCACAATAATTTCAGCAGCTGTTTTGAGAAAAAGTGCATTTTTCAATTTATGAGTGGAAAACAAGCCACTGGGTTTGAACAATGTTATTTCCCCACTGGCAATGCATTTATTTACAAAGCATCTGTCTTACTTCCTAAGGTGTTGTTTGCTCATTCCTCCTTGTGGTATGTAGTATTTTTTAAGATGCTTTGGTCTTCTTTGTTAAATATTCTCTTCGACAATTCTTTATTTTCCTAATACTGTCATATCAGTTTGGCACATTAGCTAGCACTGCAGTTTACAAGGTTCTGCGTTTCAAACAAAACTGAATGCCCACCTCTTCTTTTCATCACATCAAAAGCATATAAATCTTAGTCTTTATTGGTGTCCCAAAAACATATCTTCTGCTATTCAGTTCTTTGTTTTTTTTGCTTTATATCAATATACTGGCCATGAGAGTGAAACCGTTTTTTCACACAGACAACCATAGATACATGATATAAATTTGGGAATCTTCAGATCTCAACTTAATGATAAAGTTAGGTGAAGAGAGATTGAAAAAGTATTGTATGTAAGAATGGATTATTAAAAT
This sequence comes from Erpetoichthys calabaricus, assembly GCF_900747795.2. Taxonomy (NCBI): domain Eukaryota; kingdom Metazoa; phylum Chordata; class Cladistia; order Polypteriformes; family Polypteridae; genus Erpetoichthys; species Erpetoichthys calabaricus. The sequence goes on along the minus strand of NC_041397.2, from coordinate 64,983,435 downwards.
TGCTCCTATCTTGTTCACGAGCAAGAAATATTATCCATCCATTTACCTGAGCAATGCCCTTAACCTGCAATTTTTCTGTCCTGAGTATGATGTTAACCTGCATCCAGCTCTGCAAGCAGGTCCTCCAATCTGCAGGGAAAACTTCTGGATTGGTAGCAGGATTGGCACTCCAGCCACTGAAAAAAAACTTCACACTGTTCCATTCCATTCGAACTAGTGTGTTGCTGAGGTGTCATCCATTACATGGCTACTCTCGGATCCTAATTTGGGATCCCCAGGTGGTTTATCATGTTGTGGGTGCAGCAACATGCTGTATCAGTGCATGTTCCCAACCTCTCTCTCCCCTCTCTTAATTTAGTTTCAGAGTTACTGGGAGTTAGTAAAGTGAGATAAAGGGTAGTGTTGAATATCATGGTATGTGTCAGCCTACTCTTTTCTCCATTACAACCTTCACTGAAGAATATAGTCCAGTATACAGCATTATGTGAAGAGTTTCACCACAAAATACAGTATGAACATTTTTAAAACTATTATCCTCACAGGTGGCGCAGTGGTAGTGCTGCTGCTTTGCAGTAAGGAGATTGTGGGTTCACTTCCCGGGTCCTTCCTGTGTAGAGAGTGCTTTGAGTAGTGAGAAAAGCGCTATATAAATGTAAAGAATTATTATTATTAACATAGACAGGTCACTGACTGAGAGTTCCATTTTGTGGTGAAATAATATTTTAGAAAATATGGTATATTTTACTGTCCAGAATATTAAAATTTATGATTACATTTCACAATGTGATAAACTCCCCTTTCTTTTAATTAGAAACACATACATATACTTTCAACCAATTGGGACCTTCCAGTTATTCAGCATAATGGTGTAACATTCTACTGCATGAAGCACAGTGCTTCACTTTGGTATGGATTAGCCAGGGTTTTATTCCTGATTTGTTATTTCTATTTTTTGTTAAATATCATTTTGTATATTATGTTTTTAATCAAGTTTTTGGTGTTTTTTTTGTTTTGAATATTGTGTTGTTTGTTATTTATCATATACACTGTATATATATATATATATATATATATATATATATATATATATATATATATATATATATATACACACTTTATATATACTATATACATACTGGATACATATATATATATATATATATATATATATATATATTAGATTTACACACACACATGCACTGTATACATAAAATACATATATAATGTTCTTTGTTGTAATAGCATATTTAGTCCCATTTTATGTAACGTTTCAGCTGGATGACCACCCTCTGCCTACTGTATATAATCCCAGTAAAGGATCAGGCCCTTTAGATCAGCACTGAGTGTTCTTGGACAGCATACTTTGGATTTCCTGGTTTTTGATTCTCTGATGTGTGTAGTTTTAGAACAGGTTTACAGGCTAGCTTTCTTTTTTGGGGGTTGTTTTTTGGCACACCCTTTTTATTGTCTTTTACCCTTTTTATATTTGTAAATATTCATTTTTTTCTTTGCACTTTATGTTCAATATTTTTGAATGAGTCAGTTTTCAGTATTGTATCCCTCTTTTTATTAATTTTGTATACAGAATTTTATTTCGGCTTATTCAGATTCTGGACTTTTCATTTGGTTTGTGTCTGTGTAGGTGGAAGCCCCTTAATATTTCGGGAAAAGCTATTTTGAACACAAGTCCTCATTAAAACCTATTTTTAGTATTTTGTAACAGAAATCACAATACATTTACTTGTATTAATGTGCAGGTATTTGCCTATATATATAGATATATATATTTTGCATCACCACAATGATGGTTTCGTATTGGACCTGCTGTGGGGCTTGAGTGTGTGCATTGTTAGCACTGATTGAAGTATGAAATGTAGGTAATTTGTGAGCTGTAATCTATTATGAGACATGAAAGGAAGAATTCCACTGCACTCTATACGCTTTTGACAAGTCTACTATCTACTAATTTCTTCTTTGTCTAATACTACTGAGACATTCATAAAACCAAAGGAAACATTATAAACAGAAATATTTAATACTTGTTTCTGTCCTATTATTTTTAATCTAATTTGATTTCTTCATGTACTCTTGCTTTCCACCCACATCCAACAACCATGTGTGTTTAGGTAATTAACAACTGAATTGGTCCTGTATGAATGTGAGTCAATTTGGTGCATGTGTGTGCCCTGCCCTGGACTGGAGCCCCATCCAGTGCTGTTTCTTGCCTTATGTCTGACAGCAGCCTCCCCCCATGTTCCTGAATTGGATTGAGTGAGTCTGAGAATTTTATATTTGACTAGCCATGCTACCTATATAAAAATATTTGCTGCCTGTTGCCCTACGTATATCTTCTGTGCCTTTCCTCTGTGTATCCACATGCGTCTAAACCTTTCTTGACTGGTACTCTCTCTCTCTTAAAAAGCCTGCTTCTCAGATTCTGTTATTATTTTTGAGGCAACATTCTCAACTCCTGTCCAGTTTTATAATTCCCGTTGACTCTCTCAGCGTGCCTCCCATGCCTTTTCCACCTGGTGTGTCTCATGCTCAAACTTCCTCTTTTGATTGTGTCACCCAATCCAAACTGACCAATCACATTAAATCCAAACTAACTAGTCAGATTGCTCTGAGAGACGGGACACACACACAGACCTTAGTATTTTATTTTACAGTAGATTTATTTTAAATTGTGTTGTCTGAGTAATCATATTTCTCCTTGCAAGGACAAGATGGTTATTTTAAATAATTCTAAATTTGCCCTTTATGGGTGATTAACATTTATTTTTATAGCACATTTTCATACACAGATGCAGCTCAAAGTGCTTTACAAAATGTCAAAGAAATATATGCAAACAGAGAAAAACAAACTGAAATTAGGTAAGAATAATGAATAAATAATAATAAAATTAATTAATTCAGACATAAAATACAGTTAGTAGATTGGTAGGATCCTTGTATATAGGGGAGAAAAAATAAAAAATAAATAACTTCAGATAAGGTGGAGGTAAAAAAAAAATCTTTTGAGGTTCCAAGGCTAAAATACCACCAAGCCCCCTGACTGGTGCCTCAACAAGAGTTGGTCCTTGCCTCACACTGTACTGCTAAGGTAGACTCCAGTCTTTACAACTCACAAGTTAAGATACAGAACATACTGTAGATTAATGCTTATGATATTTTTATTTATTTATTAATTTTTATAAAAAAGTGCAAGGTTAGATGCACAATGTTTAGTCTGTACTTTTTATTCTTTTCACAGATACACATTGACACAGTCTTTCACAAACTTTTCTGGCTTTTGTTAGCTGACAGAACAATACAGAGTGAATCTCTCACCTCCTTTTTACCTATACTGAATTTCCAGGCGAGTCACTGTCCACAATTGGATTTTGTACGTTTACAGGGAGTTTTCTCCCACATCCTAGAGATGTGCCTGGCACATTAATTACTGATGTGCCCTGGAACAGACTAATAAGAACTGTGGTAGAAATTAACATCTTCAATTAAAGAAAGAAACTTATCCTCTAGTAGGACAAGTCTGCTAAAACCTCTTTGAGTCAGAAACCAGGCAGGAGGTAAGTCGTTCATTGAGTCATTTATTACTATTCAACAAATGCATGAGCAGAAAGAATTCATTACAGCAGTCTGTTATAGCATGATGAGAATGATCAAATTATTAAGGGTATAAGTCTAGTTTATAAGCAACTGAATTTACATAACAATGTCAATCAATGCATATATTTACGCTTACACCCAAATGACTTATATAATCAAAAAGTCCAATTTATTATATTCTTACTCTTCTTACACCCTTTGGGTTGAGCTACCACCATTGAAATTTTTGTGTATGTAACAGCTGTCCATTCTGGTTGTTCACAGGACATCTGCTGACGTCTTAGTAATCTCTTAGCCACTTTTCAATACATTTTACTATCTCTGTAGTTTTCTACAGCCAATTATTATATATTTTAATGTACAGTGCAAACCAAAATACTTAGCTGTTGTTACCTCTAAATTATTCTTTCACAGAACATAAGAATGTTTTCAAATGAGTGTGGAGTCCATTCAGTCCACCAAGATTATATCATTACTAGCTATGTTCTCCCAAAATGTTAGACTCAAAGCTCTTAAAATTCGGTCAGGTTTCTACTTCAGTTACTTTGGATTCCCACAATACATACTATGAAGAAGACCTTCTTGGCTTCCTTCGTGAATGCATTTCTTTCTAAATATCATTGTTGTCTGAATGGATCAATGTTACTAAAATTGTGAGTTTAAGTGTAACTGGTTTCTGTCAAACACCAAATTTTGGGTTCCAGTTCTCTATACTCCTGTAATGGAATAAACAAATTTGGAAAGGTATATGGAGAGAGAAGAGATAAAAACAGTGAATCATCTTTATTAAAGTTTGTTTTACATGACATCTGTCTAGCAGTTTTAACCTGGACTGCTGGTGTAAGGAAAGTTTGCAGTGTGTGGGGTCACAATTATACCCATGATTTTCTATTAGCAAAATGAATGTAGTTTATTACCCTAATTCTCTCATTTCGCATACACCCACCCCATGGTAAAAGAAATTGAACTTAGTTTATGTTTTATATTTATTTATGTGAATTATACTGTAAAATTTAGATACACAGTTTTAGAAAGCAGTTTCAATATGTGGGAATAGCAATGGGAGTAACTGATGTGCTATTAATATGCAGTTTAGCATGAGTCCATACACACATTTTATATTTTTAAAATGAACTCAAAACTTTCCATGACTTAAACTCAATTAAATACTTAATGTATGCAATTGTATATGCCTAAATTTATTTTAAAATATTTCTATCCAACTAATTCATTCTGTTTAGACCAAATTAGCTTTAAAAGCTGTTCCTGTTAAAGTCTGTTTTTTTTTCCCAATTGCCCTAACAAGGTTATTGCAAGTAAGTCCTTCAGATCAAAGCTCAGTTTTCACAGTAATTCAGACCACTTAAAATATGTTAAAGTAATGAATCAGACAAGATTGTTTTGAAACACCTGTTAAGGAAACAGGAGAGTAGCTGAAAGTCTCTGAGCTCCAGGTGTAAGGGTTAGGGTTCATGCAAATTGGCAGAAGCAAGCACTGTGAAGCTAAAATCAGCTTGTGTTTACCTTGGTCCATACTTTTTTTGTGTGATTTGAAAGAGATTCATTAGTAATGCTGCAGCTGTTGAGTGGTTTTCAAGGGGTTGCGGGCATCTAAACCTCACAGACACAAATAGTGGCAGCACAAACCTGAGACATCTTATTCCAGGGAAATACAGATATATTTCAATGCAATAACAACACAGAAATACTTCTGTATCAAAACCAGAATACTGCAATAGAATTAAACGTATTCAGAATAATCACATCACAAGACTCATACGAAAGAACTGACTAAGGGCATAATGTAAGCAGTATATGTTTTCTTTAAAAACATGTAATGTGTGACATCACTCTGTTATAGTACTAATTAATTATGTTTTTATTGTTATTTACATGATATAGGAGATAGGCCATGTGACCAGCATTGCTTACCGGTCTAAATTATTCTTCAATTAGATTAAAAGATTTGTTTTTATTTGTTGTTAATGACAATCAGGGCACTGCCATATTTATAGTTAGGACAATTTGAATGGCCTATGACTGACGGGGGCCCTCAAAAATATTGGAATAAAATTTTGTCAGTTTTTATTGGTCAGTTATTGAAAATACATTTGAAAGAATAATTTTCTTATGATTTAGAAACTAATGTTTATTGCCAGAAGTAGCAATCCTCACTTAAACTACATTATATTTCTCCACTCTTTTTTAGCCAAAATGGTTCAGGCTGGGCTTCGCGAACTTGAATCACCACGAGCACTTCTACTTACTAGCCAATGTTAGATGCGTCTTCATTTTACTTAATTTGCACATTTTATACATTTACGTATTTGGCTGACGCCTTTATTTAAGGCGACTTACAACATTTATGATACAATTGGTTACATTTCTTTTTCCAATTGTAGCACAGGCGGGTCAAGTGACTTGCTCATGGTCACACAGTGTCACTAGCAGGATTTGAATCAATAACCTCAGAGTCTGAAGTTGAAAGCCATAACCACTACACTACACTACCTGCCTAATTGCTACTGCCTGCTTAATTGAAATGCCGAAGCCAAATTTCATGTTCCAGAAAAAATGAATGAATGGCAAGGAAAGTTTAGAAAAGAGAAGAAAGGGCAACAATTGGTTATCAAATTATTTTTTATAGAAAGGTCAGTTTTGTCCATTTTACATGAAGTATATGGTACAAACAAACCGATTTACAGGATCGTTAAATCTAACACAGCAACTAAAAGATCAAAAAAGTCTAATTAAAAGTCAATTCAAATAAAACATACAGGCATATACTTATTCTTAACTAATCCACAAAGAATGTGCTATACTGCAATAAATAGAAAATGCTTCTGTTGCTAATTATTTTAATGCTGGACAGTTTTTTAGTAAGAGTATCTGCATCTAGCTAAATCAGTTCTCCCCTAGTGTCATGCTGAGATGCAGCTTCAGCATCATTTATTTTGGATATTAAGTATCGGGGCTGTCAGATCGAATGTCACTATTCAAATACAATTTAAAAATATTGGAAAAAGGATTTGAAGGCAAAGGTTAACTTTAATTGTAAGAATAGTTGTTTGTTTTATTTTGACATTGTGTCATTCCAGACATGCCATGGAATGCTGCAATATTTTGCAGATTTGTTTTTGTACTCCAATTCCACGATCATCATATTTGTAAATTTGAATGGTTAGTTTATTATCTTTACTAGTAAAACATACAGCCAGACCCCTTTACAGCAAAGTTGGTGCAGTTTTATTTGTTTGTTTGTTTAATTTCTATCCCACTAAACTTATTTTTGATCTCTCAACATCTTTGGTACCCTAAAAGTATCGTTCTGCATTTGATCCTGCTTTGATTCACTACCAGACCTGTGATTCCTGACTATTGTTTTATGCTGACATTCTCATTAATGCAGAAGGAAAATATCTGGCATAATTATGATTTTCCTTTTATTATTATAACACTTTATAATCTCCACTTTAGAGAGCTTATTCAGAGTCAATGACGATATTTAACTTAGCTACCTCCGTGAACATGCAATATCTCTGTCTTATGTGGGTTCTGGCTTTACACATAGTGCCTAAAACAATAAGGCATAATTAAAAATATTTAGGTTACCTTTATTACAATTTTGAATCTTGGTTCCACTTGCAGCACTCAACTGGCATCCTGTCTACTTTGCACCAGCTACATATCTTTAGCTAACCACATCCTACACTTCCTTAGATTGTCTTCAGAATTTTACTCTGTATTGTTTATTAACTTATATTCTCCTGGCAAACACTCAAACTCATTTTGCAGAATTTAAGTTACTTTGAAGACATCTGCTAAATAAAACTTACAATGACAACTAAACATTTACAGATCATTACAATGCAACATTTAGTATATTCAGTTACTTCATTGTGAGACACAAACACAGGCATCATCGTATTCAATTGAGTCACAGTGCCTCAGTTTATGTAAAAGAGAGATTGTCTTCTGGCATCAAGGAGCAAAAGGACACTTAGCATAGCATTTAGCTTGTTTGGGCTATCAATTTCGTATGGGCATTACAGGTGGTAATTCACATATTTGTTTTTGATCGTGTTAATTAGTACACACAGAGAAAGGTGTTTTCAAGCACCGCTTACATTTGAAGGTTGGGGTGTTCACACAACATGCAATGTCATAAGTGCTTTATGCTTTGCAGGAACACTGTATGTAAAAAAGCAAAAGTATTAATAATAATCTAGTGACGTGCGGTGCCAGCATGTGTGGCTCATAAGAATTTAAGCTCCTTTTGTGGTAGATTTTATGGCTGGCTGTCTGAAAAATTTCTTGCTCAACTATCTGCAGCTTCTAGATTGAAGAGAGGATGACTATGCAGATGCTTCACTTTTATAGAATATACATATGTGGGATTTTGTTGGCTGTTATATTTAAATATAAAAGTTGCTGAAGAATCGCTATTACTTTTTTCCTGTTTGCTTTTGTTCTTGATTTTCCCTTTGGTCCCATAATAATAACATATAACAAATTCCCTATAAACAATAAACACCTAGAATCATTCACCTTCAAATAGGTTGTAAATATTCACCTATTTTTAATTTGAATATGCAAAACTTTATTTTTTAGCTAATTTGACAGCCCTAGTAATATAGGATTCAACCAGGGCAATACAATCCCAGTACAATTATCAATTGCTTCAATTGGATTAGGATGGGGCGGTTTACACAGTGTACAGGGTTGGTTTGGTATGCGTGGGGGACCCAATATAATATCCTTTCATGGGGCACAAAATCTCTAGTGATTGTTTGCTTTATTAGACCTAGTGCTATCTTAAACTTTGGTTCTGAACTATTTTTGATTTTGATTTTTGGTTTTCTCATGTGCTTTCTTCACTCGGTTACTTTTATAATCTTCTGGATTTTACCCTGAATGGCTTCAACATCGATTTTGCCTTGCATTTCTTATCTTCCAATCTTTTAGTTCACTCATAGTATTTTCTGGAGACTCTGTTGCATAACACACTCATCTACTGGCTTGTCTGTCTTCATCTCATCAACGTCCCATTTTGTGTCATATATGAGTTCATGTAGTAAAGCTCATACAATGTGTTTGCTATGCAAACTTAGAGATCATAAAGAGAAACTTGTGGCCTGTAGCTAACCATCATTATTTATGGAAGATCCTTGAATGCTGTTAAGCAAAGTTGTTTGTTTGGAACACTAATTGATTTTTACGTTTTAGTATAATAACTACGTCTCTCGACTGGCCTGGGAATGCCTTGGGATTCTCCTGGAAGAGCTAGAAGAAGTGGCCGGGGAGAGGGAAGTCTGGGCATCTCTGCTCAAGCTGCTGCCCCCGCGACCTGACCTCGGATAAGCGGGAGACAATGGATGGATGGAATGGATAACTAGACTGGTTTACTTAAGTTAATATTGCAGGATTATTTGCTTTAGTGGTCCTCTGCTATCTTTATACATTTACCTAAACGATCTGAACATGCATTTATTGAAAAGCTCTTTATATGAAAATAGCATAGTGTACTAAAGATAAGAACATTTGAGGTACAGATTGAAAGAAATTTCTAAACATAGTAAACTTACTAAAACATGGAAAATTCAATTAAAAGAAAGAGAAATATGATAGACAAAGAGAAATTTATTGAATCATCACTACATTTTCACTTTTATTTATTAACAGGTAATGTTACTTACAAAAGGCAGTTTAGAGTGCATATACAGATTTATTAATAACAAATCAACATAATGCAATACATTTTCAAAGGCAATTAACTATTCATATTAAAAAAAAAACATTTATCAAATCAATTTACTGAACCTCCTTAAACACACTTTAGGGCCACAGTGACAACAAGCCAGTCCACTAAACAGCACATGCATTTACAATCACACAAATGTAGGCCAGGTTTGGGTGGCTGGAGTATCCCTATCTGGTCACACTGTTAAGGGGGAAACTCAGAAAGATGAAGGTGGATGAACCTATGATGTCCTAGTTGATGGACTACATGCCAGGCAGACTGCATTTTGTGAGACTCAGGGACTATGTTTCTGATACAAACATGAGCGACACTCTGTACAACTCTGACTATAAATATAACACAAGGTCATGTCGCTTAGAGAAATTTTCATGAATCTGCACTTCTGGGGTGTAGACAGAGTATAGGAGTCAGGTAGGGAACTTTGCTTCTTGGTGCAAAGAAAACTGTCTGCAGCTTAACATCAGCAAATCCAAGGAAATGTTAATTGATTTTCGCCACACCAAACAGCCTCTATGTCCAGTCACTATTCTAGGAGAGGATGCAGTCCATGTTAATGATTGGTTGGATTGGTCTCAGACCACAGCAGTACTAGGGAAGAGCAGACTCTTCTTCCTTAGGACACTGCATTCTGTTAACATGGGGAGTTGCATACTTCACGTCTTCTACAACTCTGTGATGGCCAGTGCAATGTTTTATGCTGTGGTGTGTAATATAATTTGAAGAGAGGCCCACTGCATCAAAAAGCTAATTAAAAGGGCAAATTCAGTTATAAAACACATACTCTGGACCCCCTAGAGGTAGTGGCAAAAGAGAGAATTAAAACAAAACTATGGGCTATTATGAACAATCCTGACATCCTTTCTCTGACACGTAATACTGAGTACGTTCAGCCAATGAATTATTCAGCAAAAATGAGCCAAGAAACATTACTTAGGCTCCTTTATATCAACAGCAATATGTCTGCATCATGTCTATCTATCTATCTATTGTGATGGATTAGAGGTCTCCGTGACCCCTTGAACCCTCAGACTAGACGTCAGACACCAGATAAAAGTCCAATTATTATTTATTATATAATAATAATGTGCACCAAGCACCCTCCTCTCCACAATACTCAATAACAAAACAATAATAATAAATATAATAACCAATCCTCCACTCTCCCAGACACTTTGCCACCCTTCCTCCCAGCTCAGCTCAAATGTCTGGGCTCACCCAGAGTCCTTTTAAAGCCCCTGACCCGGAAGTGGCTCTAAGCCAAACCCACAAGTCCGTTTTCCTTCCGGGTCAGGGCAAAGTCCTTTTCTTCATCCCGGGAGCACATCGCTTCTTCCAGTCACGTGACTGGGATGCACTCCCGGGTTATAGGGCACACAAGAGCTTACTAGCCCCCCTACAGCGACTCCTGGTGGCCCCCAAGGTATCCAGCAGGGCTGTTTCAAAACACTACAAAGTCCATGAGGCCCTGCTGGAACTCGGGGCGCAAATATGCTGTCCGGAGGGCTCCTCCTAGCGGCCTGGAGGTGACGACCGGAGTCCATAGGCGGTCGTCTGTCACACTATCTATCTATCTATCTATCTATCTATCTATCTATCTATCTATCTATCTATCTATCTATCTATCTATCTATCTATCTATCATGTTATGATAAAATGTGGGAAGAAAGGCAGAATAGCTGGAGAAAAACCCAAACAGACTCAGGAATAGGAACGTCTTCTGAAGCTATAAGGCACCTTACTAACTACTGTGGCACCACAACATACCAAAGGAACTATGAATTAATCAAAATACGTCCATTCTGGAAAACTGGATTAAGCAATGGTCAGTGTTGCTATGCCATAGTTTCAAGTGTCCAGAATCGTCTTATTCCATAGGCCAACAACAACACACACAACAGGAGGCCAATAATAAAACAAGGTCTTCTTCTTTTTTTAAACCTGATTATTTACAATGCAGTTGTACCGGATTGATGTTTATAAATTAGGTCTTTTAGAATCACATCAATTGATTTCCCTATATTGTAAGTTAGGCTAACTGGACTTGAATTATCAGAGTCAGCATGATCGCCTTTTTGCAGTGGAAGAATGCATGTTAGCATCCAGTCCTTGGAGATTTTCCTGTAAGTATTTAACTACAAAAATACTTCTTACAATGTTTCATACACTGCGGTGGGCTGGCGCCCTGCCTGGGGTTTGTTTCCAGCCTTGCGCCCTGTGTTGGCTGGGATTGGCTCCAGCAGACCCCCGTGACCCTATAGTTAGAATATAGCGGGTTGGATGATGGATGGATGGATGGATGGATGTTTTATACATATAACCATCAACTTCTTTGATTCAGAGACAAATACTGCTTATTGTTGGGCATTTGTTATCTGTAAGCTTTACAGATTTTCAATATTTAAAATAATTCTGTCGTGTAAAATTACTTCAGTATCGCTGATATTTACTGACATGTTCTTTTGTCCTCATTACTGAAAGCTTCAAACTACTAAGAATTAAAAGAATATTCCTTTTTATGTGTATATTTCATTTCCTCCCTGCTGTTGTTAATACTTACCTGAGGTGAACTTGTGTCCCAGTCAGGATGCTTTCAGGTTAAGCTTTAGTTTGCTTTTTTCTCTGTAATGAGCTAAGCAGGTTTAGGAAAAAGGATTAATGATCTAAATGCAGTTTGACTCCTTTTTGACAGTTCTCTTACTGCTAAAATAATGAAATAATATTGTAGAGTTAACTTTTTTATTATTAGCAATATTCTCCAGCTGCCTTTTGGCATTTCCAGTTTATCTTTTCATATGTTCATAGTCATTTCAGGTAATGGTTTTATATTTTTTTCTTATCTTGCATTATGTTTAATGGTTTTTATATTTTTTCTTTAAATTTGTCTTATTCATCTTATTTTTTTTCTGTTTGTTTATCAAAGCCTGCTTTCTTGCTGGATTCTCAAACCATTTCAGTGCACTGTAAGGTATAGCCAAACAGTCCCTCACACTTAGGCCATACTATGACAGCTCAGAGAAATCAATTAGTCTAACTTGAATGCATTTGGGATGTGTGAGGAAATTAAAGTTCCAAAAAAAGAAGAAACTGGCAAAGGAAGAATCATCAACTTTCCCACTGAAAGCAGTCACGCTAAGAAATGACCTCTGTTCCTTGAGCTGTGCTAACCAATGCAACACCATACCACTCTCCCTTATATTAGATCATACATGTTCGCTAAATACCCCATCATTGGCAAATATGTTCTTTTTTATTTTGCACCATCTTATTATTTGAGCACAGTTTTTTATACAGTAACAAAGCAGACTTGGTGAAATTTATTATGATGTTAAAATCTGTTCAAGAATTTTAGCTGATGTTATATTCTCAATATACTTGCTAGCAAGTGTATTTTTTACAGTAGGAGCAAAGGCAAGTTAAGTGAATAAATCATGGTCACAGAGAACTAAACTGGTAGCCATTTCTGTTTTAAAGTCCAGCCAGCACCTTACACAAGTGGCTGCTGTATTACATTTACATTTATTTACTTAGCAGATGCTTTTACCCAAAGCTACTAACAAAAGAGGCTAAAATAATTGAGTAACATCAATCTGGGGGACTGCTTTATAACAAGTGTTACTGGACAAGATTACAAAATTGATCATCACAAACGGAGAGCTCAGAAAAATAATACAAGCGAGTTACTTGTTAGATAGAAAATCACTGAACAAGAGAGACTTCTAACACTTCTTAAACGCATTGAGGGACTCAGAATTTCAAATGTTACTTACTGGTGTTTGTGCTTATTGGTGTTTTATGTTTTTTGTCTGCGAAGGCATATTCAAGTAAGCATTTCATTGTACACAGTACTTGTACATATGACAATTAATTATTGAATCCTTGAACCCCATCAGCAGCGAGTTGCAATGGACCATCCGTGACAAGACCAAAGCTTGGTCAAGGAGTTGTGCTGGATACTCTGTTAGATAGTCGGATCTCGTTGATTTTGTTTAGAGAGAATCTGCAAGACCGAGAGACCATAGCAACATGGTCTCTGAAGAATGGCATGTCATCGATCACAACCCCAACATTGTATACCAACTTGGCGGGTGTTCATGCTAATGAATCAAGTTGAACAGAGATGGGGTGCTGAACAGACGGATGAGCTGGGATGAGAAGAAGGCCCATCTTTGCCAAGTTAAGCTGGAGATGATTTTCCTTCATCCTTGTTGAAATATCAGTGAGACATGCCAAGATTCTACCTGATACAGTGTGGTCCTTTAGAGGTTATGACAGGTACATCTGTGTATCATCAGCATAGCAATGATAAGAGAAACTATGGGACAGGATGAAAAGTCCCAGTGAAGAGGTATATGGGGAAAGAGGAGAAGGCCCAAAATCACTTCCTCGGGCCGCCCCATGCTGGCCTGGCTCACTCTTAACATCTCTCCATGCCAGGACGCATGGTAGAATCTGGACAAAAAGTAGGACTCAAACCACCTGAAGCAAGTCCTATTGATGAAAAGGTCAAAGTAGGGTGGCAAGGTTGACTGAGAGATCTTGCAGGATGAGGAAAGATGACATGTTGATAGCTCTAGCCTGTTGTAGAATATGGTTTCCTGTGGCTGAAACAGTTACTTTAAACTCAGTGATATTTTGAAACAAAAACATTACGAAAACAAAAATAACTAAATCTTATTATCACAGGAAAAGACTTACATTTTTTTTTACCTTGCGCTTTCCCATTTAGGTGTCCTTGGAATATCCAATGGTAACAAACCTTATATTTAACACCATTAGAATTAATTGAATTGATTAGCTTTAAATTTAAAAAGGAACTGGGATTGTACAGACAGTTAGACACATGTGAGGTGTCAGTTTACAGCCATGTGTATATCCACCAGGCCCAAACGATTTCAGTAAGCTGAAAGACAGCAGTCCTCTTAAAGAATAAGCAATGTAGCCCAAATGTTTTGCAGCACACCATAACAAAAGAACAATTCTAACATGAAATGTTCAGTGTGTTATATTACCATTTGAATGTCTATTACTTTCTAACAAATGCTTATTTAATGTCCATATAATTGTACGCTTTACTTAACCAAGCAACTATGCCACCAAAAAATACAGTTAAAACTGTCTACCCCCTCATCATGTGATGCACCCTCACATATCACAGAAAATTGTCTAGGACTGCCTTTGGTTTAGCTGACTTTAGATAAACATAATTATAACAAATAGTGATGAAGCAGTAATTTGCACGAAATTGAATTTACAGCAAAATTCACACCATTGACACAGGAATGAAGGTGTTCCACACGTATCAGCCAGTCATTTGGTATTTAAATAAAGTTCTCTATTAAAGAACAAAAAATGTTACATGTACACATTTGTTGAATCATGAGATGTGTGGTGCGTGTTATTATAAGAAACCAGGTTAATATTTCTTAATATAAGAAACAGTCGGAGAGTAACACCCATCATAAAAAATAGATTTGCCCCTTCAACATCATTATGGAGTGGCCATCCTGAATTGCTGGAACTATGTAAGAATGACTGAAAACAATACAAAATGAAAAAAGCAATAACACTATACCAGAACAGCACAAAATGTCACCTATCATTTGTACATTGTTTTTTGGCATCATTCAGGGTACACTGAAAAAGGGGCTCCTCCTATGAGTATATGTAGGGTTACATGCAGGAAATGGGAATGCCTTGAAATAAAAGTGGGAATGCAGAACATAAGATGCCATGCCAGAATGAGAAGATGAGAGAGACAGAGAGAGGCCATGGAAGAAACACCAAAAGTGGCTAAAGGACACACGGCTCACTGTAGGGAATACATGGGACCACGCTGTTCCTGTAACAGAAGTTACCCCTTTAAGGATAATGGAGGATTCAGTGGTGCTTGGACATGAGGAGTACATGTAGTACCATCCTTGATTCCAGAACTGATGCTGGTGTATGATTATAAATAACTCGGAAAGAAGGTTTAAAGATGCCTAACATTTATGGACTTTGAAGGCAGGGGCAGAGTAGAAACAAACACTCAGTTAGATAAAGGAAAAGAGAACAGACTCTGATGATAGAATGGAAGTAAGAGAGTGAGATGAGAGGCACTTTAGCCTGTATAGGTAGGCCCAAAGAACCAGCAGGATTTGCTTTGTCCTCTCGAAATGAGTTACTTTTGTTGTATTTTTTAATTTATTCATTCCTCCCTTGAATTCATTGGCATAAATATGCCTTTATTTTTGGTAATCTTTCATTTATTTGGCTTTATCTTGGTCTGAGGGTCACAGCAAGTCCAGGCCCTGTTATTTATGTTTTATGTGCATGTGTGAATTTTCTGTAAATGCTACCATTTTTTTCTACATATTGTTAATCTGTTTGAATTTCAAAATCTGTACAGCTTCTCTGCATGATAGCGAATCAACTTTAAGAAATACTTTATCAATTTCATGGTGCACAATACACTTTAGTGCAGTGAGCTTCAGGCATCCTCAGTATGTACCCAGTGTTTTAAAGCAATCACCACCTGGTTGAATGGTAGATGAAAATAACGAGGAGGATTTATTTTCTGGAAGCTGATCATTTCACTGTGCACCTGCCGTTTTTAGGAAATAATTGGATCATTGGACTCTTTGCTATGGGAAAATAAAGGTTTGTTGATTGTCACCTTGTGACAAGGCTGAGGCATCAGTTCACTAAGATCTCTTAGTTGTAGTCATGGGAGCACAACAAAACAAACTGTAAATATAATTGGACCCTATTTGGAAAAAAGGAGTCCAGTAGTAATGAAATATCTCTTTAGGTCATATATATAGTACACCCCAAGTAAAATATCTTCTCAAAGCCATATGTAACACACTACAAAACATTTCTATTTTGGTGACAGTGTCGCCCATAAAGGATCAAACCAAAATGCACATAAAAATACCGGGACTCTGACTGACAACCATATTTTAATGGTTATGGCAAACAAAAATTAGTCTTAATAACAGACTGAAAAAGAAGAATCTTATTAAATAAATAAGGAAGAAAAACAGTTTTAAAAAATACAGATGTTTTACATAGCAATTTTCTATAATGACCAAAATCCCAAGACATTATCAAGTACAGATCTGTAGAGCAATTGTTTACTTAGATTTTTCACAAATTAAGATCTTGATACTAAATTAAACATCAAGCATATGTTAAAGAAAAACAACCCCAAAAAAACTGTGAAAAAAATATGACATTGCACATCCTTTCGGGTCTTGCTCTCAACCCTCCCTTGGTTTGACCTCAGTGGTGTGCGTCCCAACAAATATGGCAGAGATCTGTGAATGAATCATTTTCTGAGAGCCAGCAGGTATGTAAAAATAAAAAAGGAAATAAAATATTGAAATGCATAGCGTGTACTGTTGTGTTGACAAGATTTTAGCTGTGATAGGCAAACAAACTACAGTGTAGGCTACTGTGAGAGAAAATGCAAAGTGAGAGCAGAGTACGTTAAAAGCAGGGATCGCAATTGTCAGAAAAGGAAAAAAAAAGAAATAAAACAGAAAAAAAAATCAAAAGAAAAAAATAAACAAGGAACTATGTAGGGTACTGAAGATTCAGTGAAGCACTACTAATAGCTGAGTAAAGACCTTTGCCTCCATACTGTAGTTGAAATGACTGAAAAATAATTCTTCTTACCCACTAAATATATATGGGAGGCGTGACCACCGTTAAGCTCATGTGACGAGAGTGGCTGGTGGTATCTAAATTGGTATGACTTATGGTGTGGGTCAGAAATTGTCTGATAAACGCTACCCTTTTCTCGTCTGTGCCGATAGTACAGGCAGTAAATCATCAGTTTACTAAAACAACTTAAACAGATTGGATGTTGGTCAGACTTTTTTTTGAATTTACAAGTAAAATGTGAAATGAATTACATGCTTTCATGTTTTTAATGATGATTCCCATGTGCTAGTGTATACCATGAATTGATATGAACGTATTAAGAAAACCAAACCTGTTTTTTTTTTTTGTAATAAATAGATTTTCAAATAATCAGCACTCTAATAGATTGAACTGGAATGAAAGTAAGGGCACAAATGGTTACCCAATGGCTATTTCAAACACCTAGATGAACTGTCTTATATATATTAAGCAGAGCGATTAGGAAATATCGAGTTGACTTTTAATGTGACAAGAGTCACTAATTTAATGCACACATGTTGTTGAAATATTCCCGTTTTTAACATGGCTTTGTTTAATAAATGGTACTCAAGGAAAATCTACTTCTAGATTTTACAAAATCTTGTAAAGTTACCAATTTGTCATTATGTGGCCAAAAAAAAAGAATGATTGGTCGTGCCTTTAATGACTGAGAACCTCCATTCTAATATGCGTACAGACAAAATCTACTGTATATGCAGTATATACCAAAACTGTTATGAAAAAATAAATATATTTCATCTTTTAATTTAATAACCAAAGGGCATGGTGAGGCAGTGGTTAGCACTGTTGCCTCATGGATCTACTGTAGCACTCAAGGTTCAAAATCAAAATGGAGTCGTTGTTTCCTCATTTTTCTGTGTACAGTTTTCCCAGGATTCCTCGAACATCACAGAGATGTTCCAGAGAGTACAGGTTAGGTTACCTGGTGATCCTAAATTGGATCTATATGTGTTTCAGATGGACTGGAAGTTCCAATTTTGTCAGGTTCAGGTCCAGCATGACCCTAAACTGGATAGAGTGACTCTCTGAATTGGAATAAAATGGTGTTAGAATTATATGTTTGGTTATTATATCTTATTGACTGTAACAGTTGGGGGTGCTAGAGCTCCCTTGAACCCTCAGGTACCACGCCAAACACCAGGTAAAAGTATAACTTTTCTTATTTTTATTATAAATACGTGCACAAAGCACTCTCCACTCCACACTACTCACATAATCAATAATCAATACAATAACCAATCCTCCTCTCCCAGACGCGTTGCCACCCTTCCTCCCAGCTCAGCTCAGCGTCTGGGCTTTCCCACAGTCCTTTTATATTCCCTGACCCGGAAGTGGTTCCAATCCTACAGTCCATGATTCCTTATCACTTCCGGGTCAGATTAAAAGTCCTTTTCTTCAACCCGGAAGCACGTCGTTCCTTCTGGTCATGTGATCGTGACGTTCTTCCGGGTTATAGGGCACGTATAAGTCCTTGAGCCTCCCTGTAGCGTCCTCTGGTGGGCCCCACGGTGTCCAGCAGGGTTGGGAATAAAAACTCCATTGTCCATAATTCCCTGTTGGTCTTCGGGGCACTCCCATGCTACAGGGAGGGCTCCATCTAGCAGCCTGGGGGTATTAGCCTTGGACAAACGTGGTTGGAGAAACAGGAGGTTGAATTAATCTTGACGTAGTAACCTACCCAGTAACCATTTCATATTAAGACACAAGTGAAAACTCTTACAGAGGTCAGAGATCTGACTTAAATGATATAGACAATCTTAAGTCAGAAATATTGTATACTGATTTGCACAAGGTATGATGGTGCAGTGGTAGTACTGCTGTCTCACAGTATGGAGACCAGGGTTTGCATCCCAGGTCCTCCCTGCATGGAGTCTGCATGTTCTCCCCATATCTGTGAGGGTTTCCTCTCGGTGCGCCGGTTTCCTCCCACAGTCGAAACACATGCATGTTAGGTAAACTGACGATCCTAAACTGGCACTAGTGTGTGGTTGGGGTGTGTGTGTGTGTAAGTGTGTTCGTTCTACAATGCACTGGTGTCTGGTGTGGGGTTTGTTCCTGTCTTGTGCCCTACACTACTTTTCAGCAGACCCCTATTACCCTGTTTAGGACTGTCATCGTGGCCAGGGCTCTTTTGTGCAGTGTGTCAAGTGCTGCCTGGATTAGCTCCCTCTTCTCATGACCCTGAGTTGGAATAAGTAGGCTTGTAAATGTTATGTGACTTAATATTAAGGTGGTATAAACAGAGCCATTTATTAAGCACAGTTTCTCTAAATGCTAAAAAACATTGCCCATATGGACTGTGGATTTTGCAAATCTTATATTCAGAATTGAAACACAGCTTGCTTTCAAAGCAAATGCCATCCTCCAAGTGTGTAGACTTATATGTTTAGAATCATTCTGGACTTCACCTTTCCTCTGCATTACATACTTTATGAGAAGGTTCGGATTCTGTCTTGCTTAATTGCTCTGAAATTTGTGGAGCAATAGATATGTGCTCCCAATTTATCTTGTCCATCACTGTCAGTGGTAACATAAGCATGTGTGTTTTTTGTGCTGAAGTGCCTGTAATTGCACCCATCTTATGCAGTGTGTGCATGATAAGGTTTTCAGTGTCAACTGGCTGGATTGCAAATGGTGTTTTTCAAACTGCATGCTCTTGAATTTTCATGGATTTCTCTGAAGTTGTCTCACCTTTCACAGCATCTGTTTTGTGGCTGTTGCTGTCCTGTATTTAATTGTATGTGTTGACCTGTGGTTGGCAATGCTACTTCATAACTGGGAGGCCTAAATCCTGGAGGAGTTTTATCAACAGCTGAAGAATTTACAATTCTTAACAGGGCTTTATTATATTCTCAGAGACTAAGTGTAATTTCTAATAAGCTGCTGTAACCTTTTAATCACTGATTTTTATAACCTGCACATGTTCAATAACAAGACAATCACTTTATGGAAAATGTGGGATTTGGCAGTGGTTCATTTCTGCCAGAGCTGACTGGAGCATGGCTACAGTACCTCTGATTTTCAGCATTTTACACTCTGGGGTCTCCAATTTCACTCTGCGACCCCAAAATCTACATCATACTGTGTATTTGTTTTTTACAAGGACTTTATTTAAAATTTATAAAAGTAGCCTAATTAACATTACATCTGTCTGTTAATTGACTGATGAAAAAAAGAAAAATGTGTGCCAAAAAGCCACACAAATCTAAATAAATTGTCAGATGAGTAAAGTTTAAAATAAATGCTGTCTCCAGGAGGAGCTGAGAAATTCTAGAAACTCGAGTGCGGCAATGGGAACGAAGATGCATCACATGGGGTTGAGGAGAACAAAAACTCCAATATGAGTGTGCTGTACAGAATGTGGACAGCAGGACAAGTTAAGATTGCCCAATATCAGAGTGAAATACAAGTTTTGTGTGTGAATATACATATAAACAGTACTGATGTAATTCAATGTTAAGGGCACTGCACTCTGCTCTTTTTGGCACACAACTATTCTACACCCAGGTAGTCACTATGAGCTTTCAAAATAAAGCACTGAGTTTAGAATATGCTCAAAATATGACCATTCTACTTCTTTTTCAGGGACTTTATTGTCAAGAACACAAGTTGAGATTTTTGTTGAATGGAAAGGAAATAACCTATCTATTCAATTACCTGCAGAAATGTGGAACAAGATAACAAATACAGCAATAGCATTTATTTATATAGCATATTTTCATACCAACAATGTGCTGTAGCTCAAAGTGCTTTACAAGACATGAATTAAGATTAGGCAATA
Source organism: Erpetoichthys calabaricus (assembly GCF_900747795.2). Lineage (NCBI taxonomy): Eukaryota > Metazoa > Chordata > Cladistia > Polypteriformes > Polypteridae > Erpetoichthys > Erpetoichthys calabaricus. The sequence goes on along the minus strand of NC_041397.2, from coordinate 64,962,598 downwards.
ATATTAAAGAGTAAGTAAAGAAAAAAACAAAAGGTAAGGTCAGATTGCTGGGAGGACAGAAAAAACAAAAAAACTCCAGCTGGCTGGAGAAAAAACAAAATCTGCAGGGGCTCCAAGGCCAAAGGACTGCCCAGCCGCCACTGGGCATTTTACCTAACATAGATGTCCTTAAATCAGTCCTCTTTGTTTTCAGGCTTCACATGATAGAATCTGATGAACTTGGTCTTGTGAACAGCTGAAACACCTGCCATCATTCCATCATCACAGGTAGCTGCATGGTGCCTTAATCAGATGGTGGTGGTGGTACAGATTGCCACCACAGAAAAACCGGAAAAGAAAGCAGAGAATAGTGGGAAATAGTAAAGACTGCGTATCCCTGACGCATATGATAATTCTATGACCATAAAGTCTATTAGGAATACAAATAAAATGTACCTACGAAAAAGCTAAATTAAAACAATGGGTTTTTAGCAGTTTTTTAAAAATGTTTCAGAGTATTAGCTTACCAAATTTCTATTGGCAAAGTATTCCAGATTTTAGGTGCATTACAGCAAATCACCACTTCTTTTAAGATTAGCTCTTGGAATTATAAGCAGACCTCCTCCATTTGAAGATCTAAGGTTACAACTTGGAATGAATGGGAACAGGCATTCCAAAATATAAGATGAAGCATGATTATTTTGACTTTATAAACCAATATAATGAGTATGTCTCCCATTCCTTCCCTGCTGCGCCCTTCTTCCCTCCTCTTTCTCCAAGGGGAATATAGAAAACACCACATACTCATTTCTTTGGTTTACAGCCAAATGGAAAAACATCAAGAAGGCTCCTGCGCTGAATGCTGCACCGATGTTGACCTAAGGCTCTGCTCCCAAGCTAAACCTTCCATTAAATTCAGTTTTCCCACCTGAGAGCCCAACCCTCTGTAACACTCTTGAATTATTTTTTTACAGCTTCTATAGTCAGTCATTTTCTTACCCACTTAGTCTTGAATTGGATCACAGTGGGTGCTGGACCCTCTCCCAGCTAGTATAGGACACAAGGCAGGAACAAACCCCGGACAGGTCTCCAGTCCACCGCAGCAGCTTCTATAGGGAAACTTCTATTATGAATCTTCTGGGGAGCATTGTCAAGTATGGCCTTTATCATGTCTGAAGAACGCTTTTTTCAGTCTATTGATTACAGCAGTGAACGTGGTGTTGTACAACTTGTAATGTTTAAAATATATACTGATGAAATCTATTTTAAAGACTCAGCTATTGTTATTCCTGGTGGACAAATTTGATAGTCAGGGAATTTTTGGCTCATCATGAACTTTGTCATAGTTCAGGTGCAGTACTCAGTAAAAGTAAAACATTGTTCTTGCAGACCTATAAATATCTGGGAGTACAGCTGGATGATAAATTAGACTGGACTGCCAATACGGATGCGCTGTGCAAGAAAGGACAGAGCCGACTATACTTCCTTAGAAGGCTGGCGTCCTTCAACATCTGCAATAAGATGCTGCAGATGTTCTATCAGACAGTTGTGGCGAGCGCCCTCTTCTACGTGGTGGTGTGCTGGGGAGGCAGCATTAAGAGGAAAGACACCTCACGCCTGGACAAACTGGTGAGGAAGGCAGGCTCTATTGTTGGCATGGAGCTGGACAGTTTAACATCTGTGGCAGAGCGAAGGGTGCTCAGCAGGCTCCTATCAATTATGGAGAATCCACTGCATCCACTAAATAGTATCATCTCCAGACAGAAGAGCAGCTTCAGCGACAGACTGCTGTCACTGTCCTGCTCCACTGACAGATTGAGGAGATCGTTCCTCCTCCAAAATATGTGACTCTTCAATTCCACGCGGGGGGGGGGGGGGGGGGGGGGGGTTAAACGTTAACATTTAACATTATTATACAAAGTTATTGTCTTTTTTTCACCTGCATTATTATCATTCTTTAATTTAATATTATTTATTGTATCAGTATGCTGCTGCTGGAAAATGTGAATTTCCCATTGGGATTAATAAAGTATCTATCTATCTATCTATCTATCTATCTATCTATCTATCTATCTATCTATCTATCTATCTATCTATCTATCTATCTATCTATCTATCTATCTAAAGTTCTTAATGAACTTGTAAATTCTATGCTAAAAGATAATGTTGTCAGCACTCTTTTGAATTGAGTAGAAACTGCAGTTATCTCACCTTTAAAGATGGTGCCATTTATTTATAGCAACTTGAGATTCTGCTATGCTCTATAGTATCTTATACCCACTTTAGGTTACACCATTGTATGGTTCATTTTATGTTGTCTGATCTCTGATGGATTTTTTTCAGCTGTGTGTTGCAGAGCAATTCTACAAGGTGTATTATTTTTGATTCTTTCTGTAAATAAAAGCATCATATGTTTGAATGATTTGTGAAAAGTTCTTGGTGTAGGCATTTGCCATGAGGCCTCTCTTATCACAACACTAATCTACACATTACCAGAGATAAATTTTACACTCTATTGTAAAAAATGCTGAGATTCTTTAGGTGAAGAACAAATGGAAACTTAGGAGTGTAGAGTGTAAAAGAATGAATGAATGGAAGACTAGCTTTAGTTGAAAAATAAGATTAAAATGGAAAACTTCAGCGTCTGGGGAAAAAACAGAGTGATGATGTTAAAGGAACCATTTTTGAATATGAATAAAGTGGCTTTAATGTGGCACACAAACATATAAAATTCTTGGCTATGTTCAAAACCGAAGGCTAGCAAAAGGGAACTTTCAGCATTTGGGACTTGTTCAAGCAATCATGAGTATTCAAATTTGTCTCTCTGGCTTTGTTCCTTGACCTGTCCCTTTTAATATTTTAAGGTTACCCCCATAACACATTAGTTTAGAAAGGGTTCACTTGGTGATGAACTTGGTCCTTTCCCCAATTAAACATTTTTAGTTTTCCTTTTCTGTGATTATTACACTATGAAAAGATTAAATGGCTCTGCCCTTGACATTTCTTCTATTTATGAGCTTTGGCTCTCCGACAGTTTCAATGTCTTGATTAAAAGAGTTTAACGATTTTGACCTTAGCGTTCTCCCAATGAAGAATTTTGCTCCCCTTACTCATACCTTTTCTAAGAATTTCTTGGTTAATGCAGCAATGGTAAAGTTTTACATTGTAGGCTAATCCCTGTTTTTCCTGTACCCTGCAAAATCAAATTATTGATCTAGTAACCATTAAAGTATTACTGATCCTATGGTGGACTGCACAGAGCCACCTAATGTTTCCAGCATCCTTAGTGTATTTGCATGTGAATGTTACACATTGAAAGTTCTCCAACTGCCTAAAACAGTGGTTAATCATATATTGAAGCTTCCTCGTGCTTATTATTATATCTCTCTGGAAAACACATGACAGGAGGCCTGCACTGTCCACATTAGCCACAATGTCCACAGAGAGTGAAGAAGAATCAGGAGATCAATGTTTTCCAGCAAAGGTGTGATTCTTATTATTAACTTTCTTTATGTTATGTGCTGTGCTGCAAGAAGAATTCCCTGGTGGTCCTGGAGAGAACCAAACTTATAAATTGAATAGGTAGCTAAAAGCTATAGCTTTTCTAATTTACTTTTTTGAAGATGACAGCTTGGAGAACACATAGATAAAGCCAGTGACAAGGCTGTAAACACACTATTTCAGAATAAGTGTGAGGCAGGAGGCTTATTTGGTATTTGGTAAACTGTATTAATGGCAAAGTATTACTGTATATACAAAAAAAAAAAAATAATGAGCAATTTTGTATATTGTTCTTCTGAATTGTACTTTGGCTACTTGTAAAAGTTAGTGTTTTTTGTATATAATTCAGTTTTATTCTCTCAGTGATGTTAATGTGGTACAACGGACTTGCCTCTCACTGTCTGACTTGATGCCGTTTATCTCCATTCTTTTCAACAGCAGCAATGACCACAGTTGGTACTGTGGTTGATGTCTGCTCAGAACTATTTGTTGTACCAGCAATCAAAGATACAATGTCCTGTGACCGCTATCAGACTGGACAAAGGCAGGACTGTAACAACAGACAGATTCTTTATAGTGCTTTCACTGGCTAATAGACTGCTGCACCTCAACGAAACTCTGCTTGGCACCATAAGTAAAATGGGACTTCTGCCTGTAGCTAAAGTCACTTCAGTACGTGAGCTATTCGCCACGCTAGTGTTTAGATCTGGAAGTACCATGCTGATGGTGTATTTGCATTCCTGGCCTCCTCTCCTCGTTCTCTGTCTTGCTTTCTCATCCCAACCCCACATTCTCCCCAAGCCACAGAGGTGGACTAGTTTAAATCCTCTCTTAGGTTCAGGTCTAGTAAAGTCTGAAATCAGTCATGTTTGGAGATAGCCACATTTGTAAAAGAGGTCACTGTCTTGGCTGCTGTTATCCATGGGTCTCTTTTCTCGAAGGCAGCTCTATAGCACTTCTGCAATGTTAGAGAGGGAGCACTACCCCCTCCATCATCATTCAGGCCAATGTTCCTCTAGTGTTCCAAAAGTACAGTACTGTCTCTATTGGTATTTCCTCACTAGTCTCATTTTACCCATAAGTATTCTTCTTATTGCTGCTTAATTTGTCTTTCAGCATCTGGGAGAAGTATTGCCTCATGTGGGTCACCTGGGACAGTGAGCAGATATACTGCCATCTTGTTAATTTCTTAACAAGTAGCCTTCAGGCCAATGTGTTTCTCTTTGCTTCCTAGGGCACTGCAAAGCCCTGTCCTCACCTTATATAGATCTCCTGCTTGAACCTCACGCAATAAAGCACAATATAACAAAGCATACAATTCTGAACTGAGTTTTCTAAAAATCATAGAGGTTCTTGGCAGTTATTTAACTAGGTTTTTACCTCTTAATAAAACTATACAGTTGACAGTAGTCTTTGTTGGCTCACATATTCATCAGTTGTCACAATTAATTACAATTAATTATGACTGGATAAAAATTGCCTTTTTTCTTAAGTTTTTAGTTGAGTGCCTTCTTTCCTGAATTTTCTGCTTTTTCCATTACTCTGCCACAAGATGCTGATGCCTATCGAAGAACATAATGCTAGTGTATCACAGGACATGTGGAATTTGTGTGGCGTCTCCGTTTCACCTTCAGTTGGATTGACAGACTTATGAAGAGATCTATACAATTTATGAACAAAATTCGTAAATTGGCAAAAGTCCACATAAAATATATTTATCTTTCCCTGTTTGTGGTTTGAATGTGGTGATAGACTACTTTTCAACAAATAACCCAAACAAACATGCCTCAATAAACCAAGTACAGTAATCCCTCCTCCATCGCGGGGGTTGCTTTCCAGAGCCACCCGCGAAATAAGAAAATCCGCAAAGTAGAAACCATATGTTTATATGGTTATTTTTATATTGTCATGCTTGGGTCACAGATTTGCGCAGAAACACAGGAGGCTGTAGAGAGACAGGAACGTTATTCAAACACTGCAAACAAACATTTGTCTCTTTTTCAAAAGTTTAAACTGTGCTCCATGACAAGACAGAGATGACAGTTCTGTCTCACAATTAAAAGAATGCAAACATATCTTCCTGTTCAAAGGAGTGAAGCAAACAAATCAATATGTCTGTTTGGCTTTTAAGTATGCGAAGCACCGCCGGTACAAAGCTGTTGAAGGCGGCAGCTCGCACCCCCTCCGTCAGGAGCAGAGAGAGAGAGAGAGAGACAGATAAAAACAAAGTCAAAAATCAATACGTGCCCTTTGAGCTTTTAAGTATGCCAAGCACCGTGCAGCATACTTAAAAGCTGCACACAGAAGGTAGCAACGTGAAGATAATCTTTCAGCATTTTTAGACGAGCGTCCGTATCGTCTAGGTGTGTGAACAGCTCCCCTGCTCACACCCCCTACGTCAGGATCAGAGAAAGTCAGCGCAAGAGACACAGAGAAAAGTAAGTTGGGTAGCTTCTCAGCCATCTGCCAATAGCGTCCCTTGTATGAAATCAACTGGGCAAACCAACTGAGGAAGCATGTACCAGAAATTAAAAGACCCATTGTCCTCAGAAATCCGCGAACCAGCAAAAAATCCGCGATATATATTTAAATATGCTTACATATAAAATCTGCGATAGAGTGAAGCCGCGAAAGGCGAAGCGCGATATAGCGAGGGATCACTGTAATACAATTTATTATTTCTAACCTAATAATAGAAAATGGATCTATATATGCAAGTATATGCAGATGAAGGACAATAAAAAAACACAGATCAGAGATCTATTCCAGCATAGGTTGATGTTTTTCTCTCCTACAGAAAAGGAAAGATAGCTTATGAATTTTATTTCTTTAATTCTAATTTAAATAATTATTCATCTTAGTTTGATCCTTTCCTCTACTAGAAGAAGAAGAAGGCACATAACTTATGAAGGCTGATATTTCATTTATTGTGGTCAAGATGGATAAGTTCTTTAGTTATTTAGTTTGTAGCTCATATACTGTGAAGATGGTGTTCACTTGCTTACAACTAGTCTACAATGGTTTATTCCCCCACCGAGTTTTTCTGCGTTTGTGTGTGTGAGATATTGCTCTGAACTTTCCTACTAAATTTCAGAAAAGAAACATTCAACAGCTATAAACGTATTCTTCACAAAGTTTTGGCTTTACATATGGTCTCTCTTGCTTGTGCACCTTCTTTACTTTAGCATGGTTTGGACTTGTGGCATACTTGTCCAACTCCATTGCAGATGGTCTACCACTCTCATAGTCCAGCACCAGGTTACCCTTCCAAGTAAAAGGGATCACTTCAGCCTTTGTTCTGACCATGCCCTTGGAAATAGGGGTCCTGCTATGGAACAGGCTGAAAGCACTAAGCATATAGAAAGAATAGATCTAATGCTTGCAATGGGTTATAAAGTAAGGGGTTCAAGTTTTACCATTTTTTCTTGGATGCACATGAGTAAAAACATTTTGGTTGACACAAATGCAGCAACGTTTTGCCCATCAAGGTTGTCAGTTGTTGAGTTATGGCTTTTTGTTTATTGACCAAGTGTTTTTAGTAAATAATACACCATGACGTCATCGGTGGATGTCATTTTGCCTATGGTTAATCAGTGTTATCAGATGAGACCCAGAAACTGAATTCTAAAGAAAGACCCTTTGAGGAGAATGGGCACTTGAACTAAAATTTAATGTCAGTGAAAGAGGGTTTAAGAGCTGCTTTTTAAGCAAAGGACATGTCAAAGCAAAGCTAAACAGGTAATGCCAGTTTTTCCTACAGCATATTAAACACAACCACACTAATTTACACAATAACCAATGAAAATAAACACATCAGTTTATTCCATGGCAGCATTATGTTAGTGCATAGCAGATAATTCAGTTTAAACAAATATACAGCTTCTATTTAGCCCTCAGCTAATTATTTTTTATATTTACAAAGTTGATTAAACAAATACAGCATGTATAAACCCACAGTTTGCTCAGCCTTCTCCTACAATAATCTAATATTTTGTTTGCCATGAATTCAGAATTTCGAACCTTTGAAAAATTTCCACATACCATTTTGTATGTTTTTGACTGGCTACAGCTGTAATGTTTGCAATTGCTGGTCAAGTGACATATTATATCAGTGCACCCCACCTACATAAGACAGCATTTCAATATTTTTACTGTGCAATTTTCAATTATTCTAAAATGGCCTAGTATGTTATGTACGTCAAATTCTTTTTGGGGTGTCAAGGACTTTTCGCATGTGTATTTTTCACTTTGGTTTCTGGTTAACAATATACTTACTGTATGTCTTACTGTTTTTTTGACTTTTGATTTGATTTTTTTACCTTGCTCACTATAACATTTCCTGGTCACTGTAAAAACCTTAATCTTCTTTTTCAGTTGCCTTACCGTGTCACTGTTTTTGATTTTACAAGTGTATGTATATTTTAGACTGTATTACTCTTCATCTGCTACCACAATTTGTTGTATTATATTTTACATATTTGTAACCTACATCAAAATTTGATGTGCATTAATTTCTGTTAGTATACAACAGGGAGACCCAAAAATAACTGGAATCGGTCAAAAGTGCAGGAGTAGGGTCTACAGTAGGCATTAGATATGCTCCTTGGTATAGTATACCAACAGTCTGGTTCATCAGTCTGCCAGAGAAGTATTGTGCCAAGTTGATCGAGCGTGTATTTCTAGTATTTATTCTACAATCATGTTTTTTGTTTTCTCTAATCCACCAAGGCAGATTGTCAAGAGACAATAATGTTCATGTTTTTGACAATGATGGACTTGTTAATAAAGTTCTTTTTCCCCATATGGTTATTCTTAATTAGGCACAGGAAAGCATCAGGAAAAGTCATCCAGAGAAGTTGTGCACCCAAAATTGGATTTTGCATCATGACAATATCCCTGCATCACACCCCATATATTTACAGTGTCTCGCCCACTGTGAATTGTTTTCATCCCCAAAACTAAAATTGAGACTGAAGTGAATAAGACACAAGAAGCTGCAGACTCAGTAACAAATGATGAGTGCATGAAATCTTTCCAGAAATGGGAGAAGTGCTGAGACAAGTGATTTGCATATCAAGGAGAGTATTTTGAAGGTTACTACTGTAAATTGCTGTTTAATAATAAGTGATTTTTTTAACAATTACAGCTGTAAATTCTTTGTTGCAAATTTTCAACAACTCTTGCAGATTACTTAGGAAGCGTTTCTGTTCTAGTATCACTCTTTATTTTACTTCATCCACTTTACAATGTGTTTTGACAAGCAACCCAACAACCTCACTATACTTCATCACTCTATTATATACCTTTAATAAAGCACTTGGCATTAAGGCTAAGCATCTCAATATGTGTTTTGTCTTTTACACAGTGTTTTAAAGACTCCAATATGCTTTTTAATGTTTGGCTTCCTCCTAATTAATTTAAAATATACCTCGGGTTGGTGGGGTATCTAAGAAACTGTTGAATGACTCACCCTTTCTCCTGTCTTAATTGTGATTTGGTTTACATCTTTAAGAGTGTCAAATTGACATCTTGACTCACCAATTTTTTAAATGATGAATTTTGAGGGGTGACCTACCTACGAGTATTCTTTGAAGATTCTGGCTAGCTTTCTGTGTCCTCCATTTTTTTTACCATTGATTTAAATGTGCTTTTGAAATCTTTTTATTCCTCACTAGACTTGTGTGTGTCAACTCTGTTTCTAAGTTCTTGGGGAAACTATTTGTCTTCATATTGATTTCTATGCAAAGACCAAGAGAGTGATCTCACACTAACAGTTTTATTTAACCATAAAAAGAATGGTGAATTTAGTTTAAATGGTTAATTGCACACATGTGCATTCCCATTAAAAGATTGTCTAGTTTTGTTGGCAACAGGCTGTGGCTATGTTTTTAATGATAATAAATGGTAAGAGAGTGAACACTGTACTTAGCACAAAGACAGGAGAGTCAGACATTTCATATAAAAGGAGACTTTCAGCCCTTAACATGCACTGCAAAATGTATTGTTTTGCTAGTACTAATGATACTAACTTACCACTGTTTGGGTAATACCTCCAAATCAACCAATATGCACAAATACAAGTCACAACAATCCTTTAATTTATCTGTTTCACTTTTATGTAGGACAATCATGTTCCCACACTGTTCCACAACCATTGACCTATGGCTGAAACCCTGCAGTTTCCTCTCCAGCATACAGTCCCTCCTTGGGTACATCAGACTCTTACATTTTGAAAGATATATCTGCCTCCTCACACCTACCAGTAACACAAAAGCACAGCCCCTCAACTGCTGTGTCTCTCTTACACTCTTTTAAACCTGACTTCTCTTCTCCCTGATAGTAGAGCTTTCTCCCTAAACATTCCTCCGAACTCACTGATGTTCTGACCATTATGGTAACCTGGCATAACATTGTATGGGTCACTTGCAACCAAGCCACAAGATTACTGGGGGGCTCAACTGTGGGCCTTACTTTTGCTCCATGTATAATAGGAACTCACTCTTTTTGGATCCTTCTAATGTGGTTTATGAAGCCTTTCTTATACCATTAGATGTTGTCTGTTATATGTTAAAATATATTGCTTTTATTTCCAGGTTTTCATTTACTTGTCATCTTTCAGAGTCTTATCAAAATTCCTGGGGCCTCATGCATAACGGCATGCATAGAATTCACACTAAAACATGGCGTACAAACAAAAGTGGAAATGTGCGTACACACAAAAAAATTCAGATACCCAAAACTGTGAGTAGGCCAACTTCCACGTACTTCCGCTACATAAATCCCGGTCAGCTCCTGCATGCGCCTGCTACCCCACCCACTCCTCCCATTATTTTGCATATTTAAATATGTAAATCAATATAAATAGCCACTTAAGCTCAGCATTCTGTGAAAACACAATGGCAAAAGATAAACAACAAAGGAAGTTGATCGAGTGAAAGAGTGGTGGTGAAACTTGAAAGTTCAAGTTCAGAAAGTCGCACACTGCCCAAAATAAAAAAGAAGTGGTCAGATGTCTAAGTCACAGTGAAAAGGCGAGTCATAGACCACTGTCTGAGTGTCATATGGATGCGTATAAGGGTACAGAGAAAAGAAAAAAAAATAGGGACACAGTAGAAATAAAGGTCGAAATGTCAGCTTTAATCTCAAAATTTCCACTTTGATCATGTAGTTTATTTTGTCATTAAAGTAGAACGGCATAAACTTCATCTTAAAATCAATACTTAATTTAGTAGAGTTTCTCAGATCCCATTGTAACTAAAGTAGCTCGTTAAATGCTTCGCATTCAATGTGTTCTTCTTTGTGCTCTATGTGTGTGAATCACTATGTGCTTCTTAAAATGGGCTTTCTCTTATGCCGACAGGATACAGAATACATTACATTCGTGATATTACATCTCTCTGAACAATTTAAATACGAAGATGTATATTTGATATAATTTTCATGATGATAAATGTGCGTGGCTTTACGGCAAGTTTAGTTTTTAAACATCGCGAAATGAGCGTGGAAATGGAGTACATAACATTTTTGTGCATACGGACCTTCTTTACATGAGGCCCCTGGGGTTCTGCTTGATCAAGGGTGTTGTCATTTCCCATTTCTGAAAAAAAGGGGAATGTGCATGGGTCAGAGTTGCTGTAAACATACAGTCTCCAATCAGGTTTTATTTTATAAATCCCAAGTTTTGCATGTAATGTTGTATATGCGCATTCCAGGCCTCTTTTTGTTCATATGCAAATTTTATAAACCTGACCCTTGGAGTCTTTCTTGGTATATTTTCCATCAATGTTTTCACATAAATCAGAACCTCTAGTAAACCACTTATTTTCCTTTCACTGGCTTACATAACTGCATTAGGTCTAAAGAAGAAATACTGTGTGATTGAAGCCTTGAGTTGGGACACTAGATGAAATGATTTGCATTTTTCATTTTTTTGTAAACATCTTTACTCTTTTTCTGTAGATTATATCACAGTTACCAGACACCTATGTTTAACAACAACAACAACAACATTTATTTATATAGCACATTTTCATACAAAAAGTAGCTCAAAGTGCTTTACATAATGAAGAAAAGAAAAATAAACGACAAAATAAGAAATTAAAATAAGACAACATTAGTTAACATGTTTAAAATGCTGATGACAGTAAAAGTCTCAGCACAAGACCACTAGAGTGTATCTATTTTAATTCATAAGAATTTTTTTGCAAAACAATTAAAATAAATTAAAACTGAAATATAACATTTTCTTATTCTGGATATTAGACAAACATAATTGTAAGAGCAGCAGAGTCTGGGTATAATTTCTTTTTCCTTAAGTTAAAAATCCCCAGTGATGACCTTTGTATGCACTTTCTATTTTCCAACAGAAAAAGTAGTTTTTAGCCTTGGGCAAATTGGTCTGTTAGGAATGATTGATAGCCCCAAAGAAGAAATTAATCAGCACGTCTATTAAGGAAACCTCTATTTCTATTCTGCTAAATGTCATTTCAGCCCTCAGTCTAGTCGAAAACACCTGTACAAGGGTAATCCTCAGCCCTGAATGCCTTTTTTAAATGCTTTTACAATGGTTTTTTGCTAAATGATACATCAGAAAAAGGATCCACCCTTTAATTTTAATATAATGGTTCAATTAAACTGTCTTGTCCTAATCTGACTGCTATTGAGCCACTCTCAATGACATCTTTTTCAGATGACAAGTGCATATAATAGTGTGACTCTTGAATTAATAAATACTTTGTAACTCTTCGAAAGTCAGATTATGAAATACTCTGTCTTTAATTGGAGATAACACCGGACCACCATTTTTTCTAGAAAATGTAGCACTAATTGATGCTGATTTATGTTCATATTTAATTGGGTAGAGACCTGCCTCATGGCAGGAGAGGCAGAAGTTTTATAGTTTGGGTCATTTGCACTTAATGAAAGTCATGGAAAGTGACCTAGCGTTTGAAGGTTCATTTTTTACAGCCAAGGTTTTACTACATGCTGTGTTGAAAGCAAACCAAGAAAGTAATGGAATAAAAGGTCATAGTAACTTGGCTAAGAACTCAAATAAGGCCACCCCAAGGCTATCTGATCGGAGATCCCTCTTGACCTATTTAGAAGAACCCATTTTTTTAATTCCTTCATTATTTCTTCCTCAAGACAGTAAAACAAATGGTGCTAGAGAAAAGGTATTTTTGTCTCAGTTATAATGAAAAAATAACTGAAATGATGAAATAAGAATTTCATTTAAACTTCTAATGTAAATCTGTTCATGAATAGACATAATGTGCATTATGGCAGATAGGCAGGTAGATAGATAGTGTAATAAAAGGAGAGGAAGTCTGATAAAGAGTTAGTGTCCAGATTTAGAATTCACATTTAATGGAAGGTAGAAAATAACAATCGTGAAAATAGAAAAGGCAGAATAATAAGTAGTATTTCAAGACTGAGCCTTCTGACTGGACGATACTACTACTACTGGCATGAAAAGTACATCTTTAAGAGGGAACTTACATTCACTTCAATACTGGTTCTAAAATGGTACAGATTTCTGCTGCTTTATTACATAGTGGAAGGAAAGGAAGGAACGAGACTTCCAAGAGCAGGGTGGAAGCAATGTCAGTGGTCCTCCAGAGCATCCTCCTCCCTTCTAGATGCAGAAAGGAAAAGAATGTTAAGAGGTGTGTTGACCTTCCTCCTCCTTCTTTAGCTTTACTTGTACAGAATCCATGAAGTGCTCCCTTGGCTTGTGTGTTTGATGACCAATAAATAGATAGATATTCTCCTAACAACTGAATTTCACCAACAGCTTGTTTCCAACAGGGTGGTCCACAGTCTTTAGATATGCCAAACCTGGGGTTTCCTTAGTTTCTACAGTATTCATGAACATCTGCTATTCCACAGCATCATAACACATTAAAAATCATCATAGAAGATATGCTGAAATGCTAAAAGCAAAATGTAAGGACACGTAAATATTGTATTATGTTACTATACCTGGATCATGAGAGAGTATCTACTGTAGCAAGGCATTATATAAAATTAAGTGGGGTGGGTTTACCTGTGCAGTATACTGTACTATGTTACAACCAGGGTTTATTCTAGGGCTTATGTTTACTTTCCATTTTAATACTTTTTTGTTGCTTGTGAGTTACTACTTACTACTTACTTACTACTATTAATGTTTTGCATATTTAAGACATGTTCTTATGTACCTTGTATTCTGTGGGTGGAACCTGGTTCCAGCAGAGGTTCATTAATTGTCACGGAAGCCTTTTTTGATTGTAAATATTGTTGTTTGGATTTTTTGCTCTTGGATTATTTTTCTTCTGCTCTCTGGATGTTGATTATTGGATTTCAATTTGAACTTGTTTGCCATGGTTAGCATTTTTAGGCATGTCCTTTTGCCTTAGTTTTTCCTTGATTTTCCCAGTTTGTTCTCATTTTGTTTATATAGATAAATGCTTCATTTATCAAGATTCTTTATTTATCACTGTCTGTGAATTTTGAACATTTAAGGTATTTTTTGATATTTAAAAGCTAGTTCACCATGTTTGAGCCTGTGGGGTTTGGGTCAGGCTGCCTGAGGTGAGGTTTGCCTCTCTCCAGGCCAGTGAAGATCTGGGGTTCTTTTTTTTCACCCTTATCACCATTTTGTGTTGCTACTTTTACAACAACTAAGGCTCTTAACTGCATTGAGGAACATTTATAGTGGACACAAACAAGATACTAAATAGTTTTATAAGGTTTACCCAGCAGAAAGTGAAGTGATATGTTTATAGTGATATTTATTATGCTATAAAGTTTTTCTTTTTTACTGAACATTTTAATGTTTACAGAAGCTAAAAAATATTTTACTTATCCTCTGGAAATTCGGGTAAGTTTGTTTTAGGTAAATTCAATAGAATGCTTCTAATGTATAAAGTTAAAATATGTCAATATGGTATGTGATAGGAAATATGATTGGGTAAAAATGTGCGAGGCATAATATGATCATTTAAGGTAGGACAAGATTAAGTAAATGACTGAAGTTAGGTCAAGATAACCAGGTGTCCGTGTTCTTTAAAATAACAGTCACAATCCACTGTACTGATTTTCTTCATATTTTTAAACACTTCAGGCATGTCCTCCTCTTAATCTTTTGCTTAAACAGAAAAGGCTCAGTTCTTTTAATCTTTTCTCATAATTCATTCACTGTAGCCATGGAATCAACCTAGTTGTGTTCTCTGGACTTCTCTGGACTGCTATATCTTTTTTGTAGCCTGGGGACCAAAACTACGCACAGTACTCCAGACCTCACCAGAGCATTATAAAGCTTGAGCAGAATCTCCTTGGACTTGTACTCCACACATCGTGCTATATAACTTAACATTCTGGTATCCTTTTTAATGGCTTCTAAACACAGTCTGGCAGTTGAAAACGTTGAATCCACTACAACTCCTAAATACTTCTCATAAGGTGTACTTTCGATTCTTAGACCTTCTATTGCATATTCGAACCAAATACTTTGATCTCATTCAAGTAGTTACTGGAATATAAAATAAACACTTTCGCAAAGGTATAAGTCAAGCAAAATGACACCTTTTATTGGCTAACTTAAAAAGATTACAATATGCAAGCTTTCGAGGTAACTCAGGCCCCTTCTTCAGGCAAGATGTAATCACCTATTCCAGTTATTTAAAAATACAGTACACCCCCAAAATTTGTTTTTGGATATGGTTAAAAAATGCCTATTTTCATAGTTTAAACCCTAAATATGCCCCCAAAACACTTTAATTTAATTTCAAACTCGGCTCAATACATTACCTAAAAATAAAGAATGTAAAGGTAAACCTGTATACAGTATTGTACTGCTATGTCTCCCACAGTGCTAGAATGTAAAATACAGATATTACCACTATATGTACTGTAATTCATGCAAGCGTGTTTTCATTGCCAGAAGCCTTAGATGGTGCAGCTCGTTTTGGCGGCATCTTGGGGCTTTAATCCTTAAACCGCCACATACTTGGGGGTTAATGCATCCCTGGATGCCAAATACTTTTTTGCTGCACTTTAAGTACACATCACATTAACAAACAAAAGTGAAATTTTAATGCAACACTTTTTTTAATGCAAAGAGCATCACAATTACTGCAACACTGATCATTTTACACACTGCTAATGAACTGTAAAAACTATTTAAAAAAACTACTGGAACAATATGTACAAGGTGTAACTGACGCCATGGATGTAAATCACTGAGCCAACTGCGCTTGAACTGGCTGCACGCAAGCACACAGAGGTAAGCGCTGACGCTGGCAGGCTAGTCTTAGTGCAGCTGCAGTAGTACTGCAGGGTGTCATGCTTGGGTCACAGAAACACAGACTGTAGAGACAGGAACTTTATTTAAACACTTCAAACAAAACATGTCTCTTTCAGAAGTAAAACCTCAGTATGCAGTTAGTTATCGATTAAACAATAGACAAACATCATAGGAGAGCAAAACAACAAACAGGAGCAGAGAATGTCTAGGGGAGGACAGAGAAACAAAGCAATCAGCCAAAAAGGACAGGTGCTGTTCAGGCTTTTAACCCCTTCACCGCCCTCTGCCGGATATATCCGGCACCGCTGTTTTAATGCTAACGCCATACTGCCGGAATTATCCGGCACATTTGCCTGTGGTTATATGAATGCCTGGCAAGTAGTATAACTGCCGGTTTGGCGTGGGTATTATTACTACGTTGTATTTCGACAAGTCTGTGGTTGTTTTGGCCGGTCATGTGACGTGATTCGCATGTAACAGCTGTGAATATGGCGAAACGTAAACTGACTTCAAGTGAGGCTTTGCAGGCGATTTTGGACAGTTCTGATCATGATTGTAGCAGTTCTGAAGAAGATTTTAGTGACAGTGATGAGCAGCAACGTGCGCTGCATGATATTGTGAATGAAGACGCATCGGATGACGGCGCTGAGTGGGTGTATCCCCAGCATCTCAGCTGGGCTGCTGCCCGTGGTGAACTACCTTTTCTGCATTCGTTTGAGGGAACGTGTGGCTTTATTGTTGATGTAAACAATTACACTGCTGAGCAGTTTTATGAGCTGTTTGTGTCACCTGATTTGATTAGACATTTTGTTTCTCAGACAAATCTGTATGCAGCACAGTTTATTGAGAAAAATCCCAATTTACCTCCACATTCCCGTGTTCGTGCTTGGTTTGACACTGATGAAAACGAAATGAAAAAATTCATTGGGATTTTGATGTTGATGGGAATAATCAGAAAACCAGATATTGAGATGTACTGGTCTACAGATCCTATGTATGCAACACCTATTTTTGCAGCTGTCATGACACGTAACCGATTCTCTTTGCTGCTGAAATTCTTTCATTTGAATGACAACAGAAACGAGCCAGATAAGAAAGATCCAAACCGCGACCACTTGTTCAAGCTACGTCCTTTGATTGATCATTTATTTGAAGCATTTCAGTTGCCCTACATGCCAGGACCGTCAGTTGCAGTTGATGAAAGTTTATTGTCGTGGAAGGGCCGCTTACAGTTTCGACAGTATCTACCATTGAAAAGGGCACGGTTTGGTATCAAGATGTTTTGCTTAGCTGAGAATTCAGGTTACATTTATAGATTTCGTGTATACACTGGCAACTTGCACAACATTTAGTGGTCAATACTGCTTGAATAAATGTAAAAAATGTAAAAAAAATGTAAAAAAGTAAAAAAACAAAAATTGTTCAGATTTCGCCTGGCTTGGGGAATATTTAGGGAGTTGGCGGTTAAAGGGTTAAGTAAACGGAAAACACAAGAACACTCAGCTGGAGATGTATCACATTCAGTCAGCAGCAAGGAGAAATGCATAATGCTGTAGCGGTCCGGTGCCACTAAGATTCACACCGTTGACAGTGATTTTTTTATTTTTATGGTGGATATTCCAGGGATGCACCCAGCCAACAAGCGCGCACTCACAAACAGAGACAAAAACAAAGCAAACCGGTAATCAAACAGCAAATAAAGAATGTAATGAAAACAAATGAAATAAGAAAACAATGATACCACCCCTGTTCCCCTTATGGTGATTACACATTAAATACAACAAAACACAAACAAAACACACACAGTAAATCATGAAAAAGTTCATGAAAAACGGCAACGGATGAAATGTAATGATGAAAATAGATAGTTCAGAGATCTGCATGTTGAATGGGAATGTAAAGATAGTCGTACCGGTAGTTCCTGAAATGGTGAAGACGGGTGGACGGTTCAGGAGCGCTCCTTTCTTTGCAGGATGGCCATGAATCCACATACAGTCCTCATGTACACAGGCAGATGGCAGACAATTCAGACGCCAATCATGAAACGATCCAAGACAAAATGAATAAGTACAAGTAACCCAATAGAAGGCAGACAGACAGGAACTTGAAACACAAATTACAAAAACTTTTTTTTTGCTTTTGGTCACCGGCCCCCTTTCTAAAAGCCGCGTTGACACCTTTTGACCTCAACAGCCCCAGCAACCTCAGCAGAAGACCAATCAGAGCCACTGCAGGGACTGCTGGGAGTTACAGTTTTAAACTCTATTGGCTACTTTCACCATCCCAAGCCGCGGTTCTTTCTACAGTAAAGTATTGCCATGAAAAAAGCCATAAAAATTGCGGAGGATATTTGCGGTTTCCGTTAACAATTATTAGTTAGGTTCTAAGGAAAAATCCACGAATGACTGAGGCCACGAACTCTGAACTGCGACTTCACGGGGGTCTACTGTACTAAATCTAGACAGGCTTCTCCCTGCATTGTTGCTTTAACATACTGTGTAGAAAAACAAATCAATAATTATTTGTAAAATGTACTGTTGTTGTACTCCACAATTTGTAAAGTAAGCTCAGTTAATATTTGGGTAGTTAAAGTCCCCCATGACTAAAATATTCTCCTGTAAACTTACCTTTTTAATATTACTAAAAAGATGTGCATTGAAATTACTGTCTGAATTGTGTGATTTATAACACACTTTTAAAGTAAGGCCTCTTTCACAAATCCTTTCTAGAAAAAGCCAGGTGTCCTCACAAAGGTGATGCTCATCGTCCATTTGAAGAGGACTTATGTTTAAGTTCTGTTTGACATAAACAGCTTTTCTGTTCTGTCTATCCTTTCTAAAAAATGTGTATCCCTCTAAGTTATACTCGGCTCCAACTTTTATATTTAGCAAGGTTTCTGCGATTCTATTTGTTATTAATGTATAGTTGTAAACCAGGCCTGTCCTAAACTCCCTGGCCCCCCATTCTCTAGTTTATATTGTCCTTAACTAGCATACTCATATGCCTCCTCAAAACAGTTTTTGCCACTCCGGTTCAGATGTAACCCATTGTGGTGGAACAGGTCCCATTTGATCCAAAAAGAGTCCTAATAACCAATAATAGTATACCCTTCTACCCTACACTAAGATTTGGGCCACATGTTAAGCCTTCTAATCTCCTCAGTCATGCCTGGACTGGTGCATGGCACAGGTAGAAAGGATGTCTATAAGTTAGAAATGGCTATGCATGTTAAAAAATCCTTTAAATTTTAGCAGGGAAATCTGATAAATGACTAATAGTCAAATGCTAATTTTTCAGCAGCTACAGTTTTTTACTGGTTGCTGTATTTATATTTGAATATACTGTATACTGTATAGTATTTGGTAAATATCAACTGCATTGAAGGGGCTTCATTTTAAACAGATTCAGGTATCTGATCAGGAATGTCCAATTGGCACTCCTAAACTACACTGTATTAAAGGAGAGGCTTGCCTAATATATTATTCTAGCGCTTAATACTTTCTTGTGCAGATCCACTTTGGCACACATGTTGAAAGAATAAATCTTTGGTCGCCCTGCTTAGGCTGAATATTCTGGATCAATGTTGGCAGGCACTCAGCAAGAGATTCATTTTGCTTAACTATCAATTTTTACTGCTGACATATTCAGCAAATGTCATAGATGGCCATTTTGTTTTGCTGACAGGGGGCTATTTGTGGGTTTTTTTCCCCCTTCTTTTCTTCAGTGATGGCAGCCTCTTATGGGAGACAGAATGTCACTCTTATCTGTCATCATTTTAAGTAGTGTTTGTTCCTTTTATGACTCAACATGACTGGTGTGTCGCACATCATATTTGAACCAGTCCTTAATTATTCTTTTCAATAACCTGTCTCTTTTATAATAGTATTCTAAGAACAGCTTATAAAGTATCTTAATTAAAAGTGATATTTAATACATATGACAATCATAATTAAATGTGCTTTAATTTGTTTTTGTCAATCACACTAAACTTTAGTTATACAAAGACTTTTTGTAACAGCACCACTATTAGTTTCTATCTTGTTCATTTAATTTAGATGCTGTATGTCAAAGCATGATTGGTGTATGCCATTTCATTCAATATATTTTTTTATTCTAAGAACAAAAGTATTGATTTATATAAAAGAAAATCTGAAAAACTAACTGGAAAGGTATTCATTAAATTCCTGCTAGTGGTAACATCAGTCTATTGTGTGCAAACATAAAGTATGACAAAGGTTTTATACCAGAACATAATTCTGGTGTAAAATGTCTTAGTATTTTTGTGGCACAGCTTTTTTCTTTAGATGACTTGACAGTAAACTGTCTAAGAAAAACAGCCACTCATACAGTTCATTTGAAAGCCAGTAATTTTCCTAAATAATTTTAAAGAACACAAATGAACATTTTGAGTTCCATACAGGTGGAATTACTAGGTACCTACTTAGATAAACATGCAATTTAATATTTTTTAATGCATAAAATTCTGAGTCGGGATAAATCAAATTCATAAAAGTCCTCAAAAAACATTCCATGCCCTGAACTTAGGCTTCAATCTACTAATTAATTTTCCTTATAGTGGTAACAATCATTTGGGCCAAACACTTGATCTCACTGGAAAATCTGTGTACTTTACATTCATTGAGTTAAATAAACACTTAAAAGAAATTTACAGTTATGGTTTTAAGTTTCCATTTATTCTCAACTTCTTTTTCTGTCTCCTTAATTATTTTAAGATTCTTAGTCACTGTAGATTTCAGAATGTTGAACAGTTAAATATAAGCAGGACAAAGTGTTTTTTGAGGGAAATCCAAAACCTTCAGTTAAGAAGGATAAAAAATATTCCAGCTCCTAAGAAATACGGAATGTGATTACTTCTTAAATTTTATTAGTTGGAATGTCAAAGGTAAAAGTCAGGAACTGAAAAGAAAAACGTGCTACAACATCTTTACTTACTGATATATAAGGTGCACTTATATATTTAATTGTAATAAAATAAAAAAAGGATGGGTTAGATAAATATTTCAGTCCAATGATGGCAAAAAAACTAGAATAAGAATACTTAGTCATAAGCCAAACTATGTTGTTGTCTTTAGTAATTTCTGCAATTTAGATACTGTAATGGTATACCATAGAACACATCTCTTTACATCTTTTGTTGATAATAATCAAAATGAAATAAAGTACACTTTGAGTTTTTGCATTCATATCACATAAGAATATAAAGGTTTTGATTAAAAAAAGACACTCAGCCCCATATATCCCTTCCATCCTTTTTTATACAGCTTTCTGAAAATTATAATAAAGTCAATATTTGAATATCTCCAAAGTTATACTGTCTACTTTATTGCTTAGGAAATGTTTCCATTTATCTACAGTTCACTGTGTGATGATTTTTTTTCAGTAAATTTACTATTTATCTGCTTCCATCTTTAGCAAGTAAAAGGTTGCATTTAGCCTACTGACTTCCTTTTATCATTTCAAACCCTCCTACCATGCTACCTTTTTTGGTTTTTTTTTTTGAAAAGAATGAACTCCTTTATTTTTCAGATTAGACTACACAGCCTAGCAGCAATACTCTGGACTTCCTCGTGTGTTGTTATGTCCATTTGTAATATGGACATCAATATCACATCCAATATTCCAGTATTACATGAAACAGAATGTGTCTTTAAGGGTATTAGTGAAAGAAGAAAGACCAGTTGGGTATTAAGTTTTGCTTAAATCAAGTAGTCATTCATATATGAGTTTATTTCAGTTCTACTGAAGATAATTAGGGCAAGTCACATTTGGTAATCCAGGCAGCCATTTTGAAGATAAAGCTTAGCATAGTGTTACAGATTGAGATTTGAAAATCATCTGAGGTTCTGGGGATTTTTTTTTTAGCAAATCTAATGTTGCTGAATTCTCATTTAAATTAATCTTATGTGTTCATTACAAAATGGTAAAGCATTATAACATGAACTATCCATTGAAAATGAATAACATTTAAATTATGTCATTTGTTACCACCATTTTTTGTCAGTGATGGGATTGTGTGGCTTATTTAATCTTGCTGAATTCTTAGTTACACTATCATTTAAATTAATCTGAAATTCATTGTAAAGTGGTAAAATGTTAACAGCTACACTGTTTATTAAAAAAATCACAAGAATTAATAATGTATCACATTTACATCCTATGCCATTCATTCCCATGGCTCTTTTTTTCAGGAAGAGATAAAAGAAAAGGTATAGTAAAGAAAAGACAGCATTTAGTAATGTAAAAATCATCAGTTATAATTGTACCAATTCTAATTCTGTAAACTTCTAACACTAAAGCAGTGCAAACATGTTAATAGTAATGTAATGCACAAGGAAAAGCCACAAGATCTAATAAAATGACCCCTGGTGTGCTTCTGTCCTAGCATACTACAGAGAAATATGACTAATAAGAAAGCCCCTTGTCATTGTCAATATAACTCATGACATATTTGTATGTACTTTGTAAAATAATAAAAAGCAACATATATTAAACAGATTCAATTGCATACATCAATAATTAAACAGACTTGAATTGACCTATTTATTATTTTTAATATAGTTGATATTGTTTTTTTTTGTTTGTTTGTTTTTTCACAAGCAAGTTATTAAAATACAAAATGTAATTGGGGTTATGGTAGTCCAAGAAAAACACTCATTACAAAAATTGTCAAGTCTGGTCTGGTTCTCATGACAATGAATTTCATACAGATATTTGTGGATATATTCAGTGCATAAAATGTCAAGTGTGGTAAGTGAATCTGCAAAATATGTTTAATGATAGTCATATCAATGACATTCGATAAAGTTATTTACATCATAGACACAATAGATAGCACTTGTATGCAAATAACAGCAGTGCCAAGCTAATAAGAGATGGAAAATGTCTCTTACAAATACAAATCATTCATAGCATCAACGTGCAGGTTGCTCCTTTTAAATGACTAGTCGTATTAAGCAATTAGACATTCTGGTGAGGGCAGACTCCTTCAAAAGGAGTGACATTGAAGTATTGCAACAGTGGCAGAAGATGCAGCTTTCTCTTTGGTTGGTAAATGTGCAATTTATGTAAGCATATACTAAATGTACTGCTTCAGTAATTCTGTAGCAAGTTATGTTCTTGTATATAATTTTCAATTGCTGCCAGATGTGCTTCCTATTGCTATCGAATACTTACTTGTTATAAAAGTTTGAAGTATGACATTCATGAAGCAGTGTGATTACAATCAAACTAGGCAAGTCAAAGGAAACTTTTAAACAAAAATTTGATAAAGACATTAGTAGTTAAAAATTCATTGCAAAAATTCAGAATTGGGATGTACCTCGATATTGGTCTGCTATGGATTGCCATGTAGCCACTCTTGCTTTCTTTATATTTTCTTTTTTGTGTTATTATATATCAACTATTATTTCTTAATCAACTGCTGAAAAGACTGCCAATGTCTCTGTTACATGTTTTTCTTTTTAATGACAATTAAAACTTTACACCTTTCCAAGCAGTCACATAATACATCGTGTATTCCATCAGTTTCATGCTTAAAGTCACAGATATTGCACTCCCCTGTGCTTTCTGAACTATGATCGATGTTATCGAAAATCTGTTGTTGAGGCTGTTTAAATCTTGTGAGTTTGTGAATAATCATGAATTGCCCAAGTCCATCTTGAGTTAACGAGAAACACTTTGAGTTTATGGAACTGACTGAGCCGCAATTGGAAAACAATGCCTATTCAAGCAAGGTTTATTGAGCTAAGTCTCAATTTCATTTGCGTGCTTCGTGGAATACCCCATCTCTTAGAGGTAATTCAGAAAACAAAGACTCGGTAAAGATCAAATCTGTAAGATGAAAAACAGCCGGACCAACAGGAATCGAAGGGCAAAATGCTAATCAAAAGATGAAGGCAAAGTGATAAGCTAACCAACTCTAGTGATTCTTGAAGTTGTTATTACCCATCATGGGATGACACACAGTGCAAATGTTATCATATTTATATTGTTGTAAACGTGAAGTCATCAGTGCAACAAACAAAATTATCTGACAGATTCCAAAAGGCATTGCATAAATAAAGAAAAATACATGGTGATAACAAAGAACAACTTTGTTAATTCCTGTCATGAAAGTCATGCTAGTAATGTAATCCTCATATGTCAAAACCCTAAAACAGATAAAAATATACACATAATACTACACAGTTGAGTCCTAGGAAGTGTATGATATATCTTAGGGATAACCTACCCTAACTTGTGCTTTTCACACCTTGCTAAGAAGTACAGTACAATATCTTATTGGCTACCTTACTTCTTTTGTTCATTGTCTTGATGTGAACGATAATGAGTCCAGGATGGCTGTTTCTCATAAGATGTGCTTTCAAATTTCTCACCACCATATTTTGTAATATTATAAAATATTGTTTACCTTCTTGGTGTAACATCTCATAATGATTTCTGTTTACTTTTATTTCAAACATATCTCTCCAAATCTGAATTCTGCCCAGGTCCATCTGCAATGATTTCACATACTTTAGGATATCTGTTAATTCATTTGTTAACTACCATCTACAAGCTTAACCAAATTTGAAGTTGATTTTTTTTTAAATAGATATTGTTTATTTTTCATTTAAATGTCACAGTCTCAGAATTCTTTGACATAGCAAGTCATCTAATATGGAAACGTTTTTTGGCACCATACAATGTTGTTTACTGTATTCTAGCTAACTTTACAATCGTCTAAACATAATGTGCCTTGAACTCCCACTTGTTTTAGCTTTATTTACTTGACTCTCATGAGGTAACCTATTAAATGTTTTTTTGAATATGAGAAATATTTTACGTAGTTTTATGCTGAAATGCGTTTGTTGCTTTCTCATAAAATCATAACTTAGTGAAACACAACCTCCCCTGCCTAAACCCTGTCTCACTGTTCATTAAGCAACTAGACTTTTGTAGTTTTTCTGTAAAAGATTGCTGCCATTAATTTATCTCTGATAAAAGAATCGCTTACTGGCATATCATTTTACAAGTTAGTCACACTCAACTTTTTATACAATTGCAGAATATTTGCTGTCTTCCAGTCTTTGTTAATTTTTCCGGGATGCGATAATTGCTGAAAAAAATAAGTTAGAGTGCATATATAAGCAGTGACCTCCTTGAGCATTTCAGGGTAATTGTTACATGTTCTTGATGCCAATTCTGATTATAGCCTTTCTTAATTTTAGTAGCAACTACGTGACTATTCACTGTAAAATGATATGCACTTTGAAAATCACTGGCCATCAATCTAAGAGCAATAATGAAAATGATGGTCAGATCAATTAATCCAAATTTAAAACATGCTTGGTCCTAACATTGCTTAATGATTAGAAAAGA
The DNA here is from genome assembly GCF_900747795.2 of Erpetoichthys calabaricus. NCBI lineage: Eukaryota > Metazoa > Chordata > Cladistia > Polypteriformes > Polypteridae > Erpetoichthys > Erpetoichthys calabaricus. Next base: position 64,937,451 of record NC_041397.2, on the reverse strand, counting down.
TTTTTCCTGACTTTGCCATACCAGAAAATATATAAACAGAGTTTAATTGATGAGCTATATACAAGTACAGTATATGTTAATCTTTTATTTCTTTCTTTTAAAAAAAGTAACTGACTATATTTCACCTAATTATGTTGTTTAAGGTTTTCTCTGAAACAGTAATTTAGTGGAACCTCAGACTTTATCTGTTATATATCATTATTTCATTTCATTTGCATTTCAACATACAATGAAGTTGAATTCATTTCATTTCATTTGCATTTCAGTTCAGCTGTTGATGCTTGATTGTGGGTTGTTGCACAGGGATACGATTTGTAATGCCTTGCACATTTTGTTAGTTGGTGCTGTTCAATAAAGAGCAAAAGGGCACATACTGTCTGCTAGTCTGTTCTTATGAATAAGTACGATAGTGTACTGCATTACAAATACTCCACATTATCCACAAAACTCAATAAGTTGTGTGTTAGATTTTAAAAAGGGGAACAGAATTGTGGATACATAAAAGTAAAAAGAATTCTTGTAAAGTGTAGAAAATGAAAAAAAAAAAAAAGTAAAATCTGATTACTGTATAGAGTAGCAACCCAGTGTAAAACAGAATAGTGTTCATTTTTTTCATACTTCACCTCTCATCTGAAATAAGGGATGTTTACCTCAAAAGAATAAAGTAAGTGACAATTTGCCTACAACGTAATTGGAACAGCAAACCCATCTTATTGTACTAATGTCTGCTTCAGTTACCCATAATATTGTCCATCAATCCTGGTCATGACTGACCACTTCTCCAGTAGTGCAGTATACACATCATTTGAAAATATCACCTTTCTTCTTTTCCTCTTCATCATTTTCCACTTCTTTGTGTGGTTGATGTGCTTGACCAGCCTTTACCAAACAGCTCTGTCCTGCACCTGCTTGCCAGTCAAGCCATTTTCCTTCAGATTTTCTTTTACTTTATACACCCACCTCTGCTTTGGCCTCCCTCATTTTCTCTTCCTCTGTACTTCCCATCACTCTTTTGCCCACATATTCATTGTCTCTCTATATCACATATCCATACCACTTCAACGTACTTTCCTGTACTTTCTTAGATATTTCTCCCACGTTTTTGTACCTCTGATTATCTCATTTCTTATTCTGTCCTTTTTTGTAAATCAACGATTCCATGTCAACATTCTCATTTCTGATGCATGAAACTTCTTCTCCTACGCTCTCTTTACTACCCATGTCTCATCTCCATACACCATTGCTGGTTTTAACACTATTTTAAAAACCTTACCTTTAACTTTTGCTTTAATTCTTCAATCACAAACATTCTTCCAGTTACTTCATTCACACTGCACTCTATGAGTTATCTCTGCACCTAATTTTCCATCTCGGGCTACCATTGATTCTAGATATTTAAGTTGATCCACTCTTTTTAATAACTCTCCATGAAGGCTGACTTCTGAATTCTGATCATCATTAAACCTCATATACTCTTCAACCTATTTATCTTCAGCCCGTCATCATCCAAAGCTCTTCTCCATTCTTCTAATTCTCTCTCCACTTCTTTTGTGGTGCTACACAACACAATGTCATCAGCATAAAACATGTACCAGGGTGATTGTTCTTTTATCCCATGACTCAACACATCCATAATAAGATCAAAGATAAAACGAATTAAAGAAAATCCCTGGTGCAGACCTACTCTAACTGGGATCTTGTTCCTTTACCACAACCCTGCTTTTCACCTGAGTTCTCGGTCCCTCATACATATCCTGGACAATCCTCACATATTTCTGTGGTACTTCTTTTTCTTCCATGCACATACGGACCTCTTAATGTGGTACTCTATCCTAAGTTTTCACTGAATCAATAAACACCATATGCATACCTTTCTGGTTTGCTATTTTTCTCTTTGAGCCTTCTCAATGCAAAGACTGCATCAGTTCTTCCTCGTCTTTGCATAAAAACTAACTGCTCATCCTCTATGGTGGTCTCTTTCCTAATTCTTCTCTCTATAACCCTTTCCCAAATTTTCATTGTGTGTGACATCAGCTTTATCCCTCTATAGTTTCCACATCCTGAATATCACCCTTCTTCTTATAAATGGGTACAATCACACAGTTCCTTCTGCATTAGATCCCACAGCAAATCTACACCCTCTTCACCTAACCACTTCCACACTTCTGCTGGTATTTCATCCAATTTAAATATATTGTTTAATTATAAATAGTATTATATTATATATTAATATTATATTGTATTTATAATTTTATTATATATTAGCAAATTAATATATATTTTTGTTGCCGTCGCCAATATGGACTCCAAGGACTGAGCTCCAGGAAGCTGCTGAGTCTAGTGCCTGCAAGTGAAATGTTCAAACTCTCTGTGTTAATTCATATGACATACTTTAATTATAAAAAAATGTAATCTTGTCCTGTTTTCTGTAATAAAGCAGTATATAATATAAAATTTAAAAAATAAATAGCTTTTTGGAAGGTTTGTAAGTTCTCCTGTGGCTTGATATTATATATCCATAAACCTGTTACTAACAGTCAGAATTATAATTAGGGAGAAATTACCCAAAAAGAACAAAATAAATGTTCCCAGACAGCCATTTATCATGTCATAAAACTAAGGGGGTAAAACCTTACCAGGATACGTGTCAATTGAATGAACTCTCTAGGAAAGGCAGAGAAAACTGAAGAGCACTTAAGATGAAAGATTACAATGACACAAGCAGTGTTCTTTAAGGATAGCTTGACGTGATGCTAGTAAGGTATCAATCACCAACCTCGTAGGTCACGCAATAAATGACAAGCACTTGAAATTGGAAGGTGCTTTTTTTGTGCTGTTAGCTGACTTAGGAAAGACAGGCTAGGAAACCACACCTTTGTTTTATTTCATCAGTCTCTTCTGCCTTTGTTGGATAATTAGCTCCTGTGCCCTCTGTGATTTTCTAGCTACCTTGTCAAATTGCTTGTCACTTTCTCTGCTGATCACAATTCAGTGAAAAATATTTTTTACTCAGTTAGTTTACAATAGTCATCTTGATTTATTATGTGTCATTTTTATATAGAATATTTTCAGTTTTTACATTTTGTTTAATTTCACTATATATATATATATATATATATATATATATATATATATATATATATATATATATTACATATAGTTGCATTTTCCTAATTTGACTAATGCCAAACAAACTCTCTATGGTGTATTTTTCACTTATTGAAACTATTCCTTAGAGATTCAGTGGAAGAAGAAATAGTGAATATTTTAAGACTATAAAATGGACCTGAAGTCCATGTGTAGTACTGGAGATGTATACATTTTGTTGCAGGCAGCACATCCACAAGATCCAGATTGGAAAAATCAAAGTATAGAAAGTCATGGAAGGATGGATAAATATTTTATTTAGATACCCTAAGAATTTAATTAAAACAATATATTATAACGCTATATAATATGTGGGTGGTGTTGTAGCACAGTGGGTAGTACTGCTGACTCACAGATCAAGCATCCTAACATGAAACCCTGCGTCTGGTCATTGACCATTTAAAGGGTGCAGCTTCTTTACTTATCTCTGTAGATTTTCATCTATGCACTTGGTTTTCCTCCCACGTTTAAAGGAGCGGTGGTTAGATTAATTGCTGATTCCAAACTGTGCCCTTTTATACACTGCTGTCCTAGCCAGGGATACTTCCTGCCTTACACACAGTGTTTTTGAGGATAAGCTTGAGTCTCCCACACTCCCACTTACTGTACCAAATTCATGATACCCAAATACGTCCTTGTTAGTCTGTTTTTGTCATCTCCCCAAGGCTAATTGAAGCATGTGGGATTAATATAATTCCTGAGAAAGCATATGGAGTCCTGAAGTGAAAGTGAGAACTTCATGGAGATGGTGACCAGGCCTGGTAATTGGTACGGCTGCATTGAAGATCCAGGGCTCACAGTTAACTGCTTTCAAATTTATTTAATTTGTTATTACATTTTTTATCTTTATAGTCAAAGATCTCCCAATAGTTCATGTGCTTACTTTGCAGGAAATTTAATTAAAAATGTATTCTGTTTTATTTGTCCTCTTTGGAGTCGCCCAGTGGTGCAAAGACTAGCACTACTGCCTCATGGGTCCTGGAATCGAATCTCATTGCCAGTCTTCTCTGTGTGGAGTTGAATGTTATCCTTATAGGAGTGTATGATTTTTTTAGACAAGTTACAAGTTATATTTGTCCTTTAGTTCAATTTAACTTTCGATTTTCCCATTTTTAACATAATGTATACATTCAAATGGCTGATTAGTGTGGAATAAAGCTATACCATCTGCTGATCTTCAATTCACTAACTTGTTTATATTATTAAAACTTCTGTCTAACCAGCTTTAAAAGCTGACAGTCTGCAGCATCAAACGCACATGTCAATGACAATCAACGAGCAAAACAAAGTGACCGCTCATCACACTCTTCATGCTTCAGGTTACTGAAAAAGAGTTCTGTTAACAAGCAGGTCAGGAAGGCTCAGTGCAGCTCTGTGATCTACAATTCTAATTTGCTGTATTGTAATAAATGAGTTTAAAAAATTAGTGGGGGATTTTTATAAGAAATGCAAAAGACTGCGCATGTTACTGTATAAACATGCATTTTTGAAAATATACTGTATACTACATATATAGCAAGTTTAAAACAGGTCAAAAGATAATGCTATTGTTCAATACATCAATTGAAAATCAAGATTTTATTTGTCTGATCTCAAAAGGCTGTCCAATTAAAAATATGTTAATCACTAAGACAATTCAAACTTTGTATAGTAAAGAATTTATACATGATATTGCTAAACCTGCTCAGTCCAGTTCAGGGTCATGTAGAAGTATGTATTTTATGTTCTATATACATTCATTAAGCATAAGAGTAGACCTGATAAAGAAATAGTTTGGACCAAACCAGCCAGCAACCACGAGTCCCAGAGGGTTAAGATATGGAGTGAACGTTATAGTTTTCAGAGTTCTTTCTCTGAAAGACACATTAGGATGATAGCTCAACCAGATTAACTGCGCAGTATTCCTAGCATTATTTTCAACACCTTGTTTTTCACCTACAAACCTCATAAAGGATGTCTTTGAGCAATTTATTAAACATAAATTAAGAAATTACTTCTTCTGTCTGTCCCCGAACGTCATTGGACTACACATTTGTCTAATACAGTGTCCATTCTCTAAATTTACTCTTAGGATTACTCCTTGTCAGAGCTCAAATTCAGACTTTTCCTTGTTGTTTTTTTCAAACTGATGAAGAAGGTACCTTATTAAGTATAACAGCTCTTTCTGTGTAACTGAAAATAAGAAAAACATTAAAAAGTGTGACAAGAACAGCGAATTCAAACATAGATCATCATACCTATTCACAAAATTTTGTAAAATATTGACAATTTTAGATCTGAATGTTCCCAAAGTATTGTTATATACTAATACTAGTAATACAGTCAATGCTATTTAACACAAGTATGTAAGTTCATTACATGCCAGTAGATATTGTGTTTATGTGGTTCAGTGAATGAATGGACAACACTAAAACTCTAATGGCTTTTAACACAACATGGTAATGGATGCTAATAATGAATTTATTAAGCTGTTACTTTTATACTCAGTGGTATCGTTGGTCACCACCCAAAAAACATCCAGCCAAAGATGGGTCTGTGCTTGGAAATCATCTGATTGATGAAATGAGCTGTTGTAGGCTAAAGTGACAGGCAACACTCCCTTAACAAGCAGCTAGGTTCTAAAAGCACATCAGAATGCAAAATGTAGCATGCAACAATGTTATAAGGACACAGAGTAGGTAGCTTAATACAAAAAAACCTATGTTTAAATGCCAATGATGCTTGAACATTTCTTACAATTGGTTGCGCCCACAAGTGGTGATTTTTCAGCAACAGGAACTGCCACATCACAAAGCTAGGAGTGTTTTACAATGGTTTAAAAAATAATACTTTGAACTTCCTCTAAAGCAAACGCATGCCAATGCACCAGAGCTGTCTACTCAATCCAACAGAGCATCTCAAAAGAGTTATTCAGAGCAGAGATCCTCCAATGGCAAAATAACACCCTGGTGTTGACATGAACCAGCACTTCTGTTCTACAATTTCAGAGTCTTGTTATGTCAATGCAACAACAAATACAGGATTCTCAGTTTCCCAACCTCCTATAAAATGCGCATACTGAATCAAATAAAGTGGCTTCTTATTGTATGCCGCTAAATGTTTTCTTCCTCTGTTCCATCTCCTTTTTTTCTGAACTGTCTTGTGATCCTCATTTTTATTGCCATTTTCAGATTCTAATGTCAAACAATTTTTGATTGAGCTCTGAAAACCGAATTGGTTAATGAATTGTACAAAAAGACAGGTAAATTGTATATTCAAATTAATGTTCAGATTTACTGTGTGTTCTCTGGGGCAACATAGTGGTGCAGTGGGTAGCAGTATGCCATCTCATGAATCCGACATTCTGAGTTCAAATCTCATACCCGGAGTTTGTATGTTTTTTTCTGTGTATGCGTTGGTTTTAATTCTGGTCCTTCATTTTTTATCTCATATCCCCAAACACACACTGGCTATGTTAATTGTCAATTTCAAATTGTCCCACTGAGAATGAGACTGTTGGTGTTAGTGGAGCCTGCAATGGACTGCCACCCTGACCAAAGCTGTTTCCTGCCTTGTGCCCAGTTCTATTGAGATAGGCTCAACTACCCATGACCATCAATTGGACTCAGCTTGGTTGAAAATGTTGTGTTATGTTATGCTCTCTTGTTTTGGTGCCATGGGGAATAGCAGGTGAGGTTGATGCCTTATAGGCCTTAGACGAAAATGTAATTCTTGGCTGGTTTGCCAATTTTTTCTTATAATGGGGTTTGCTCCCACAATCTGAAGATAAGCTGCCAGGTCATACTGGTAGCATTAAATCAGCATAGTAGTGTGCAAGAGTTGTGATCTGTACAGGGATGGTGTCTCTTTTGGAGTTAATTACTAGGATCTTATAATGTTTGGAGACGTGAAGAAAGGAGAATAATGTTTGGAGTGGTATCCTTTTTACATTATTTTAGGGTTGAACCACTCAAGGCACACAAATTGAATGAAAAAAAAACTCAATATTTCCTTCAACTGTAACTTAATTTGTAGTAATGATCTATCCTACATCTGCTTGTCCATTTATCTTACAAACCCACTTATCCAGAGAAAGGTCGAGGAGAAGCTGTAGCCTACCCTTGCAAGCAACAGGGTCAAGTCAGGAACAATCCCTGGACAGGTTGCGAGCCGAATGCGGAACGAACACACACACACACACACACACATTTGGGCCAATTTAGCATCACCAGTTCACATAATCTGCCTTTGGACTGTGGTAGAACATGCAAACCCCACACAGGGAGCACCTGGGACACAAACACAGTCTCCTTACTGCAAGGCAGCAGCGCTACCACTGTGCCACCATTCTGCCACATCTGCTTGTATATAGCTCAGTCTGTTTATTGTTATTTATATGTCAAGCAGGATAAATGTTATTTTCCATTTTAAAGGGTGTACATTGAATTGATACCAACATCATGACAATCAGCTGCATCACATAGCAGACAATGTTATTGAAAAATTGCTGTGATATTCTAGAAGGAGACTTCATAGAGTTTGAATGCTGCTTCAAGCTATGCTTGCCCTGGTTCTCTACACCCAGAAACACATGCCAGATGGAAATTGTTGAAATTCATTCATTAATATTACAATTCTCCAAATGTCAGGATGCTTTGAAAACATTTTCTTGCCCCTAGTCGTTCCTGCTGTGAATGCTACAGTTGGAGTTCTATAGCTCCTTTCAGCATTTTGTGCAGTGTCAGGAAGGCTTTGATGAAGGTTCATTTGACAAGGTTCTTAGAGAAGTTTTTTTTATTTTTCTGCTCATGGTGTTACTAGTGGAGGACTTTGCTTTTGATGATAAACAGCTGTAGCTTTTTTCAGTCATATTGCTTCCATATCATTTTTACATTTTTGCAGAAACCAAGAAAGTGCTTTTTTTCCAAGGACATGACTCCTTAGATTTATTGTATGCAATAATGCTTTTGCAAAAAAAGGTTATACATTTTTGCACTTCACCATAAAAAAATGAAAAAAGGTTAAAGGTAATTTTGTAATGATTACAGTTCACGGCATTATACTGTTTTGTACAGTCACTATTGAAACTGAGAAAAAGTTCAGAAATAACAAAGTAAATGATTGGCAACAGAACGATCTTGACACTTCTCACCCATTATTAATGTGAAGCTTCTTCATAAAGTGTTCCTTTGAGGATTTGTTCATCTACAAATAGTCTCTAGACTTAGTTAGATAGTTAATATATGGCACTAAACAATCCCAATGTGTTTGTGTGTGCCAGGCAGGTCCTAGCTTTTAGAGGACCCAGAGAAAGATTTAAATGTACACCCTCCAACGGTGCAATTAGTACTGAAATACCTTTAGGAATCAACTTTATATATGCACAATGTAATTTATTGTGTTTATAACATGTACGCATGGCAACAGAGTGCACATGCCAGTAAGCATTCTTGCTGTACCTCATGTATGTGACAATGCTACCATTACCACTTTTTCTCCTTCTTTTGGCTACTCCCATTAGGGGTCGCCACCGCGGATCATCTTCTTCCTTATCTTTCTGTCCTCTGCATCTTGCTCTGTTACACCCATCACCTGCATGTCCTCTCTCACCACATCCATAAATCTTTGCTTAGGCCTTCCTCTTTTCCTCTTCCGTTGCAGCTCTATCCTTAGCATCCTTCTCCGCTACCATTACCAGTGCACCAAAATCTTTTGCTTGATCTGTTTATTTTATTTGATGCAGTAAGTCACTGTTGTCTAAATATGATACACATCTTTACAAATTTATTTTTGTGTCCTTAAATTGTTCATAATTATTAAGTGTAGCCCTTTCTACCTTAGTGTAGTATGTTTCTGTTTTTAATGGGGGGCATTTGTGTGTGTTCGACCAGAATGGGTGCTGTTCTGACTTCCTCATATAAAATAAAGAATTCCTGTCAGCGTAATGAGAATCTCTATGCCACTGGGGTCACAACAAAAGTAATTAGTAACTTTTACTGTTTCATGTCTGTAAACATTTCTTCCAGCTCATAAAATGAAAAGGCAATTCATCTTCATGGCTTTGATGCAAATACAGAGCTGCGGTTCATAGCAATTAAAGTCAACTTTGAATGGTTTGTAATTATCATTGTAACAGCTCTGACACCAAGTCAAAGGTGATAGAAATGTACAGTTAAGGTTCAAGGGCCTGGAGATGAGAGAGAAATTCAAAGTCAAATGAGCAGAGGTCAAAACTAAAAATAAACCTTAAAAACTGTAAAACTAAAACCAAATGTTCAAAACAAATATCAAACATTTTTCTTACCAACATGATCTAAATATTTTGGAATTTTGAAACACTCAGTATCTTTTGGAGATTTGTTTTTACATCCAGAAACCTGACAAAAACATGCAGCTATCTTAAATACACACAGTCCAAAGTACACTGTGCAGCTTTCAGCCATAAGGCAGTAACAACCGAGTATGAACAACTAATGACAACAAACAACTTAAAATGGCCACAACTGTTAGAAAACCAAATGACGGTGTGACAAATATAAACAATGTAACTACAAAAAAAATTTGTTAAAAGGCAATAAATCAGTCAAAATTAAATTCCATACATACATAAACCCCGAAATCCATAACAATATTACACAATACTGTTTTTGTCTTCTGTAGTGAGGAGATCTCTGTGTGCACTCCACACACTGTAGGACCCTGTGCTGCCCACCTATTGCAGATGATTTCCCTGGTCCATAGGAGTATTCATAAGGAATCTTAAGTCGCCAGCTATCTTCATCAATGAATATTTATTATAGTGATAGATCATTGGTCATTTTTAATTACAGAAAGATTTTTTGATTTGCACTCTCTGAACAGACAAGTTTGCTGTAGCTCTAGGGAGGCACAGGAGGTGCCAGACTGGTGTGGGGGCAGCGGAGTCAGCTGTCATGAGGGGCACAGCTTGGGCCAAGAGAGTGTGGCGAGAGTGTGTATTAAGGGCACATACATTTGGTAATAAGTTTAATTACCAAGGTGGCACGTGTGAATTAGGGTGTCATCTGGGTACAGTAAATGGGAGACCGTGGGATGTGATTAAAGGCACAGGGACAAAAGTGCTGTGAAAAACAAAAATGGAAAAATGAGAGAGAAAAAGAGAAAGAGAGAGAAAAAAGCACTTGGATGTGCTGTGCGTGTTTTGTGGAGAAAGGGCAGAGGAATAGAGACCTGTAAAACTGAATGACTGAATGGTTGACTTGGCTGAGGGCTAACATAACCAAGGGGACACAGGAGAAGACTCCTATTCCAATAGAAAGCTGAAGTGGTGATGGTCTGCTCAGCTGAACATATAAGGAACTGAACAGATGAGTGGGGTCACCAAAGCTGAACGGGGTCCTGTGAGGAGTCTGAAGGACTACAAGCTAGATCCACAGACGAACCAGTGATATTTGGCTATGAGGATCTCCAGGATTTACCATTTCAGCTTTGTCAACTGGTGTTGACCGTGACCTATTTTTTTACCATATATTTACTCATGTATGGATCAGTAAGTCTTTTCTAAGAGGATTGTTTAATGATGCACTTTAATGAACTTTTGCACAATAAACACACAGGCTATACACAATTTGATAAGACTTGTTGGTCACCTTTGCCCCCATCCATCCTCATTTGTGACTACAGATGCCCCATTAGAGGGTGGTGCCCAAGGATGTGCAGGCACAGGGCATCACACTATTAGGGTGTATGGTCTGAAGGCTCACAGTGAGTTTCTGATCTGATGAATTTCAAGTCCAGGCCATTGCATCATACATTGGGGTTAAGTATCCACCAAATACCTTTTCTCTTTCCTTATCTTTGATATCTTACCTCCACTAAAAAAAATCTTCACAAGTACACTCATCTCTCTGAGAAACATTTGCTTTAATTATTTTATTGTAAAAAACTCTTATAGTTGGAAGTATTAATAATCCCATTTACTGATCATCATATAAAGAATTCATCCAATACTTTTATTGACATGCCTGTATTTTCCACCTCTCCGTTCCCTCCAAGTCAGAAACTGTTGGATTAAAGGAACAAACCTTTTAGACCATGGATACAGGTTACTTTACTAGTTTCATTACACCCATTTCATATTTTCATGGTATGTGAATAATGTTATGAAAATGTAAAACATTCATCATCTGAAAGACCTTTTTTTCTTGATCACAATAACAATAAAACACATTTCAGGTAAATAAAACTTTATTCTTCCCTCAAACCCAGACACCTTTTAAGTAGCTCCTTGTTGTGATGTGATTATTGTAATTGTATTCCATGTGGAGTTTGTCACAAAAAAACAATGCCTTATGTTCTTTTTCACAAAATGGTTCTTTCAAACCACAGTAAGAACATTTCAAAGAGTAACCTAATCCCTTTGGAAACAGGGAAGGTAATGGATTATGTCTGTATTTATTGTATTTAACTTAATAAACAATAACTGAATCCAAGAATAGGTACTGTGATTCTGATTCTATTGAATGGTGTTGCACAGAAAAAAACAAAATAGTTCTAAGTACAAATCTTCCTTCTTAACATTAGAATGCATTTTTGTTTATCCACTAGCCCCATTTTATTTGGCTGAATCTTTGGGTAATATTCACTTACCAAATGTGGTGGGAATTGAAGGCGGCCTTTTGGACAATTTTATAGACAGCTGTTGTAGCATGCCCAGCTACTGCTCATATTACTCATTTGTCTGTTAATGGTCCTATTCCACTTGAAAGGAATTGCCCTCAATTTATTAGACATCAGACCACAGTAAAATAAATTATTATGTCAGGCATAATGTTTATATAATATGGAAGAAAGGAGATAATTATTAACTCCTGTCTAGTACAAATAAATAAAATGAAGCCTATTACAGTTCTGAAATAACTGCTGAACGTGCCTCTGTTAATGCAAGTGCCTATCAAATTGGTCCTAAATTTTAATGAATAAGCTAGAGCTGCAAACCTCAATGCCTCTCCTATCTGCTCAGCAGTTAACAGTTTTTATTTTGTAAACAGCTTGTCTGTTCTGACATGCTCTAAAGTCTGCCTCAATAGTTACAAATATAGTAAGTATGATAATAAGTTCTCACTTTAAAGAATGCAAATGTACATGAAAGCTACCTATATGCCTCCTGGTGTAACCATTTTCTTAATCTTATTAACCTTCTGACAACACTCATATGATTGCAAATTACAGTGTGTCAACTTTAGGGATTCTCACATGAGGTCTGAGGTAAGTTGGAGTTGGTATATGTAGGTTAGTCAAGTACAAAACTAAATATTACAAAAAGGGCCCGGAAAGATTCATATTCTGTATGTCACTCAAGTGCACAACCTCCCTCAGAAGCTTTACACAGGAATCAGCCATTCAGCCCAATATATTTGTTTCCACAGTGAGTGTCTGTCCACCATATCTGAAATAATGTCAGGTTGGCATCTGATGACCTTCAATGTGCACATTTCAATTTCATTTTTAGACAACTTGTTTGAGGCACTCACAGGCCACTAACACTAGTGGTCAAAAGAAAAAAGGGGTATCAAAACTGTGATACACACGTTTCAGACAAAACAAACCTCTGATACTTATAATCAAAAAAAAACTTAATTCAGTGTTTATCTAAAGACCAAACAGCCTCCCAACTGCATTGGGTGGAACATTGTAAGAGACAAAACAACTGGTCCGTCACTTGAGATGTAAATGTTTCCTGTCCATTATCAGATCCTTTTTTAAAGTCAAGTATGTTTCTGTTTTCAAAGATGCAGGGATGATAAGTGGACAAAATCTTTTCACAATGCTGGCTTTAAATATTGAAAGCCAGTGGTGACAGAAGTACCAGTGCTACGTTATTTCGCACCCTAGTCCAAGCTTATTAGTGCACCAACCTACTGTTCGGTAGCTAACCAGTGTGGCTGGGCTTTTTTCCCTTATGATCTGCACCCTAGACGAATGCCTAATTCACCTTAATGGTGACACCAGCCATGGGTGGCAGCTATAATAACATTTCTAAAAAGAGTAAGGTATATTAATGTTGTTTTTCGAAAAGAAATAATTTATTGTAATTTACTTACTATGATACATTGCCTATTAGCATCATCAGCTTTTTGTTAAATATGGGCCTGCATTCTGCCATTTGCTTCACCTGTTTGGGGCAGTTGCTTATCTTCTTTCATTATCATGCTAGTTATTATGAAGTGCTCGCTCTTTAAACACAGGAATTGGGTGTAAGATGCAAGCAAATATAATCATGAACTCTCACATAGAGCTTTTAGGCATTTAGCGTAAATGACGCCTCACCATTTACAATTTTAGATGTTGAAATAAGCCACGTGAAATTAGATCTAAACTTAAGTGGGAGCCTGTGTAAATACATAAAAATTGAAATTATACAGGTATATTTCTATGTTTTACTTATGGCCCCTGCTGTCTTATTTTGAATTAATTATAAAGCATAAGAGGCAAATTTCAACAGCCTGACAGTAAAACATTACAGTAGTTCATTTTACTTGATGCTAATGAATGTTTTGTCATATCCTACTTTTTAAGGAAGAGATTTAATTTTACCGCATCTTTAATATGTTGGGAGCAGATCATAGTGGAAGTAAAACAGCTAAAAGTTAAAGAAAATGCACAGATAAGATCAAAATGTCATATGTATTCATTGAAATGTAAGCTCCAACCCATTGGATTGTAATGAATATCCAGGATGGAACAGCTGCATGAAGAACATATGGAGCATGGGAGAAGAAATGTGACATACAAAATAGATTTAAGGGAAATGACAAAGTGAAAGTAAGGGAAGAAGCTGGGGTCTAAATACTAGAAGCACTTTCAGTAACAAATTTCAAATCTAAAATACTAAATGAAAATCTTGCAGAAGACATTGCAGAAATTTGTAACTCTAGCTTTGAGTGCCTAACTCACACTATAAACCGTAGACTGTCTGAATGCAACATGGTGCATCACGTGATCTCCACAGCAAAGACAAACGAAATATGGTGGTACCCTCGGTAAACAACCACATGAAAAGGCACTGGGGTGACATCACCAGCTTAACAAATAAGTTAAAACTATGATGTAAACAATCAAAAAAAAACTTAGAAATGAATTAGAGGCACAGAAAACATAAATACAGTATACTGTATAGCAAAACATAAAGAATCATTACACGCATTAATTTATCAAATGTTTATTCAAGTGTTCAAATATATCTCCTAACACAAACAAAACAGTTGAGATTAATGAATGATTTGGTTTTTTTTTATATTCTCTTGCTGTTTACAGAACTTCCCATGCTAAAAGAATTTATGTTTATTTTAAGATAAAGAACAAAAAACTTGTTGACATATTATTTCAATGAGGAAAAGTTCATTATTGTTATGTGTGGTTAAGTGTGGCAATTCTGTTGTTTTGATAAACTACATCTGAGAGACATCTGAAGATAATGAAAATTAATTTAATTTTTGTAGTGACGCTGTGGCAGCTTAATCGTACAGTGGTTAAGTTGGACTCATATTTCCAGGAGACTAGCCTCAAGATGTTGTGTAGAATTTTCTGTTGTCGAAGATATTGTAACAGTTAAAAGACACAAGAACAAAAAGACTAGGGACGTCACATATAAATCATGCATATGCACAAAAATGTTGTGTACGGCCGTTTCCACGCTCGCTTCGAGATTTATAAAAACTAAACTTGGCATAAATCCACGGACATTTTCATGACAGGGTCCTCTCCTTGCATATGCAACATCAAAGCCGTGCTACTGTTTCTGTGGTCTGCTTTTCTTTATTTGATTTACATCTATGATGCAGTTTTATCAAATACACCGAATTTAATTGCATATCATTTACAAATTTAATTCACTTGATTGTAATCATTCTGTAAGAATATAATGGTGCTTGGATTGGACAAACTATGCCAACTTTCATGGCTGCTTTGGTGTTGTTAGAAGACATCACAACTGTAAGAATTAGAGCACATATTTAGAGATAATGATGACTGGCTTCTAAGTTGATTTTGATTTCCAACAGCTATTCTCTTGGAGCTGCGTGCTGAACTGGCATTGGCTTTACAAAGGCAGACGTAATTGTGCTCTATCTGCTCCCTTGAAAGTTCTGTCCACTCTTGGGTCTTTTAGCCGTAGGAGCTTTTCTACTTGAACTTGCGGACCAATCGGGTATTTCACAAACATCACTGAATCGTGCCATGCCAGTTGTATAGGATGGTATTAGCCGCTTGTCATCCAGCTATAAAAGATTTCTGTACACTGAGGTTGAACTGGCAAACATAAAAGTGCAATTTGCAGCAACGTCAACGGTTTTCCAAATGTAACCGGAGCGGTCAACTGCATGCACATTGCTATATGTAAAATTCTGGGAGAAGTCGGGGTGGGGCTGTAGTAGCATGCATTTGTTAAATTTCACGTTCATTGGGTTCTGTAAAGGGGAAGTGCATGGAATTAAGCGTACGCACATATTTATGTATCTGGATTTTTTGTCCGTAAAATATCCATTTCCCACTTTTGTCCATATGCCATGTTTTAGTGTGAATTCTATGCACAGCGTTATATATGAGGCCCCAGGAGATGAAAAATCAGAGACGAAACTAAAAGAAAACCAAAGTGGTAGGCATAAAAGAGTTGAAAAAACAAAGCTAAGAAGTAAAAACAAGCCTTTCCCTAAGTAAATCTTTTGAAACAAACTTTGTGAACATGTTATATTATCCAAAAGCAATACAATTAAACTGAATTTGCCACACCAACATAAAAGGCATCATGAGAGGTGGCCAAGGTGGCAGCCACAAAGAAAGTACTGACGTTCACAGAAATATGTACTTTCTGACTGATGATGCCAACTGCGTTATGATTGACCAACTTGCCTATTGTTGCTTATCTGCATGCAGCATGAAATATGTGAGTATGGCTGTAAAAGTTTACACTACTTAAATCACGTTATTTTAGTTGCCCAGAAGAAGGAAAAGTGTTCTTTTGCTTTTAATGTTTAAATGTTGAAGCATTTTATGTTGAGCAGCAATGTTACAGGAAATTACTTATTTTTAGAACACTCAAGCTGTTAAGCTGAGAACAAAAGCATACAGACCCCACTCAGTGTGGTGTCACATGTTACAGTATCTAAAAATGCATGGTAGTTCTAGTGTTAAATATTACATTCCATTTGGCCAAGTATAGCCGAGACAGTGTCATGGCTTCGGGAGGCTTTGCTTCTTCAGGAGCAAGACAACTAACTTAAATGAAGTGAAAATAAATCCTGCTGTGTAGAGAACTTTTCAGGGAAAATGTCAAACCATCTCTCCGGAAGGTAATGGTCAAAATCACACAAGCTAGTCTAAAACAGAAAGGTTAAAGAAATAATCTAAATGGTCATGTCAAAGTTCAGACCTAAGGTCTATTAAGATGTTGCAGCAGAATTTAAAATCAGTAGTTCATGTTTAAAATCTCTTACATTTTTGCAAGGTGGAATCATTTGAATTTCTCTACAGCCTTGTGATAATTTAATTAACTACAGAAAAAGCTATACTGTAGTTACAGCGATTGCTTTTAACACTTGCATAATTAAGTATCAACATTTAGTGTTTTTTTGCTCATTCAGAATCTAATATTATATTTATACTAAAGATCTGAGCAAATTCACTAAGAACAGTATACAATAATGCAAAAAAATTAGACAGAGGGTAAGTACTTTTTATGGTACAATATATCCTGGAATCCCCTTACTCTAATTTAATTTATCTTTGAAAAAACATGTTTCCTTTGCCCTTATTTCAAAAACATGGTTTAGATGTGAATGTTTTTATCTTTTATATAATATGTTACAGCATGCAAGGAAGCACCAAGCTCCTTTGAACCATAGAATTATATTATTAAATGTGTGTGCTTATAGACTTAGGGCACCCTGTGACACAGAGATAATACTTACAGCTTGTTGCAGCTGCTTTTCTAGTATGCTGTTTTTAAATATTAAGAAAGCATAGGTAATAGGATAAGAAGACAAAACTCCTTATTTTCTTTTTTTTCTTTTTTGAAAAATGCATAAATACTTAAATTTGCTCTACACTTATTAAGCTGTTAAAAATATGTTACAATTAATTTCCATCAACTACTGTAGAAAAATATTTTGCTCTGAGACGACTAAAATGAGCTTTAAAAGAGCTGCCAAATTGCCTTTAGTTAATCTGGAAAATATACTCAAGAGCTCATTGCAGTTTTCTTTTTTATACTTTTTTCTGGTGACACCATTGTTTATTTGCTAATTATTTTTTGGAGATATTTTTTACCTTTCTTACATAAGAACAGTTTGCCAAATGCAAGAAGACCATTCTCGATTGGTTAACTAATAAGTAAGTTCCCCCCATAACTCAGCCAGATCATTTTTAAAATGATCAAAGTTTTCACTTCAGCTAAATAATTTCCCAGTTTTTATGGGGAGTGAAGACACATCTAAAACTTCAGAGTTTTCTATATTTGCCCCAGAGTTATACAAGTATATTCTTTGTAAGGAATGTCTACTCACTCCTGCTGTAATGTAGCACCTAATGTGGTAAAGATGGCAGTCATTTTGTGCACATCTTCTCTCAAATATATAAATGAGTTATGGTGCAGAATTACTGAACACAACCAAACAATTGGTGAGGCTAATGAAACTCTTTTTCCACCTCTGCTCCCATTTCTTGCATGGTATTATTGTCATGCACCACTTCTGATCATTCTCTACTAGAACTATTTCCCTTCAGCACACAGATTAATACCATTTTCATTTGCCAGAGGCACATGCCTTGAATAAGAAACAGTAATTTTGTTCAGAAGTGACAGATTTCACAGTAACCTGCACTAACATTGTGTTTGATTTACATTTGTGGTGTGACTGCAGATTTCAATTCTACACATATTACTTTCATATTTAAAAATGTGCAGCAATATGATTTATAGCACAAATAAACATTTTAAAAAGTTTGTGTTCGTGTAACTAATTAAAAGGTGACTTAAGTATAGTCCAGAACAGAAATACTTTATAATATGTTAGTGAGTAACTGTGGGGTTGCCAAAAGTTAATGTTGGCTTATACTGTAACTCTTATGGCATTCTATTTTGCAGTACTTTCTTTGGCCACCCATAATGTTATTTTTAAAGCAAATTATCTGGGAAGTAAGTGTTTGTTTGTGAAAACAATTGTGGCGGACACCTCCATAACAGAAGGCCTGATGGAGAGAACAGGCATAGGTCATTACCTCCCCCGGAATGTTAGATGACAACCTCCCTGGGTTGATGCAGTGCCACAGATTCCTTCAGGGCTTCATGGGAGATGGAGTCCTGCTACTCAGCCCTGCTGGGTTCCATGGGTGCCAGCAGGGAGTGCTGCAAGAACTGCTAACAGACCACTGTAAGTATTCCCAGGATGCAGGATAAAAAAAGGCCACTGCTTCCATTTCAGAAGCCCATGCTGTACGAAGGGCTAACAGGAACAACACATTCATCCACAATCTGGGAGTCGGGAGGAAAGTGATGAAGCTTACTGGAGGAGGACAGAGGCAAAGAGATATGATTAAAATGAATACAAAAAACATTCCTGCAAAAAAGTAACAAGAATTCATTGTTTTCCAAGGACTTATCAATATCAAACAGCACATTTGATTCAACTTAATATGGCAGTGGTTAGCTAACCCAGGTGTGCCAGTGCTGCAGTTTAATAAATAAACTGATGTATAGGATGGTGACCCTTAGGTGACTTAAGGAGAGGTTTTGAAGGCCAAGTTGATATAACAAAAACGTTTAAGGAAATTTCAACGGAAGAATGGTTGTGGATAAGATCAAAGAAAGAAAACTAGGAGTGTTGCAGGATGTGTAACAGCAGATTGATAAAAACCGATGTTTGGAAGAGTCAAGGGAATGAGAAAAAGAAAATGACTGGAAAGTAAATGATCACATGATATTCAAGAATGGAAATGAACTGAGTGGAGCACTCAAACAATAGTCCATACTTGCCCAAAATAGGTAAGGAAATAGGCTCAACGAATGTGACTGTAAGTATCTCCATCCATTGGATTATGGAATTCAGTGAAGCTAATATACTTTGACAGACCTAAAATCAGTTTTCAGAGTTCAATCTGTGATTAGAGAATATGAACAAACTGAGCAAGCTGAAGGAATAAAATGTAAAGGAGATGCCAAAAAGCTGTTGTCCTTTGGTAAGCAGCACTTCATTAATGGATAGAAGGAAATCCAGCGTAGTGCTTGTTCAGCATCGGGCATAGAATAGAATAAATATCAGTTTTTCACAAGAGAAAATCCCCTGTTAATTACTATGGCAAGACTTGTGAATGGGAATGAAATAAGGAAAATAGCATACATTTCTCAGGAACTTGACACTGTGAAAACAGTAGTGATATTATTACTATGCTCATTTTTGGGAAAAAAAATGTGCCACATTATGTAGAACAGGATAACAAATGGAGAGGAGCTCTGGTGAAGTAACATAATCATTGATACTTTAGATTCAGTTTTATATCTTATGTTTTCCAATTTATGAAACAGTAATTACTACATTTTCCATACAAATTTATATTCTGAAAATTTTAATCCTTAAATTTTATGATCCTGGGGACATTTAAAAGAAAGAGAATTTCTGATTACATGAAAACAGATAATATACTGCATATACTCATGTATAAGTCGAGCCTTGAAACCCAAAAAATCAATCATAAAATCAGACCCTGACTTATATACCTGTTCAAAAATATAATCATTATTAATTTTTTTTTTTTACATCTTCTTGCTTCCTTCAGTCTCGCACCAGTTTCTCAGACACAGCAAATTTTGTTGCAGCAGCACAGTTACCAATTTCTTTCACCACTTCAACAATTTTTAATTAAAAACCAGCTTCATATTTTCTTCTGATCTTACACTCCATCATAGAGAAGGGATACTCTTACGATAAAGGTGTATGAGGGTGTGAGATTCAAAAAACACAAATCAGTGCAAACGTTGCTTCAGTATAGTTTGGGTATTATCATGTGGTCACGTAGGCACAATATATAGAAAAAAAAGGCAATGTGCTCCGTGGTTACTCTCTCAGGTGAACGTTAGCATATCATAATCCTTGTACCAATAGCATGAGTTTTCCGCATTCGACTTATACGACCAACATTATAAAATACTAGAAATTAGATAGATAGATAGATAGATAGATAGATAGATAGATAGATAGATAGATAGATAGATAGATAGATAGATAGATAGATAGATAGATAGATAGATAGATAGATAGATAGATACTTTATACAGTAAAGTCAAGCCCCGACTTCTGTCAGAAGGAAGGACCAGTGATCTCTGATATACGCAGATACCTGTTCAACCGAATACACATATAAATGGGACACGGTGCAAGTAAAATTCAAGGCTAATACTACAAGTGCCAGAGAACTGGCCATCAAACAATAACATCATTAATAGACACTTGAACATCCATCCATTTTCCAACCCACTGAATCCGAACACAGGGTCACGGGGGTCTGCTGGAGCCCCCGTGACTTGAACATGAACCCAGCAAATCCAGGATTAAAAAAATAACATTCACATATTAAACAAGACTTTATGACCAACATCCTCCAAACCCCACCTTATTATCCCCCCATTACACTCACCTATCCTCCTTCCTCATTTGCTATATATTGCCTTTGATTCCTGTAAGTCTAATCATTTTCCTCTGATGATGACTCCTGGTAGGGGTTGACAGCTTAGGAATAAAAAACTATTTTAAGATACGTGACTCATCTTCACCCTTTGTGGATTTCTAACTACAAATATGCAACACATATTACAGACCACTTTTATATGCATGTATAGATTTGGCAGATACACATATATAGGTTTATTTATTTCAGATACTTTGCAGATATCACATCTTGTTTCTTTTCTTGATTTGTTTTGTTTGGCTTGGTTTATTTTGTCTTTGACTTCAATGCCAGAAGCTTAGACAGGAGTTCATTTTGTCATACAAGTGAGTTCTTCTATTGAAGAATAAAAAAATCAATATAAAAAGTTGTATGCCTTAATGCCCAGGTGATTTATTGATCTTGTTCTTTGAGTGTAGCCCATTCTGTGTTCTGCCTCTAAAAATACAAGGTGTTATTATGGTAAGATTTTAAAAGACAAACATTTCTCTGTTTTGCAGACCAACTACGTACCTTTTCTGTTCTTGGATTAATTAGTCCTGTTTTATAGCTTTAATGTTAGGAATAATACCCAAAAGATTTGCCACCCTATACTTTGAAATGCGTCTGTGTTCAATCTATCTAATGGCGTTTAAATTTAATCACTCATCTCGAGGTGTCTAATGTTCACGTAGTAAGACACCATTAACTTCCTAGACATTTATTTCTCTTTAATGTAGGAGTTAAACTGCCTTGATGCCAAGTGATTTTGAGCAAATGATAACTTATAGACTATGGGGGTATGAATGTCAAGTGAACTGATTATGTTCCATGAATAATAATGGGATTTCTGTATGGACCAAAGGACAAATAACACCTATCTTTTAAAAAAGAGGATACAGTATGTTGCTTGAAAAATAGAGTTTGAAAGAACTGTAATAAAAATATGAACAGCAAGAACCTGGATTAAACTTAACTTGCACTTTTTTGATACAATACCTCAGTAAGAATCCACTTCTTCTTGATGATTTACAGGCAGCTGAAGGTAAACAATACCCAAACTCTATACATTGTAAAGACATAATCAATATAAGGCTGAACTCTCTCATTGACGCTGTTCATTTTGCTCACTCAGATGTGTCATTCCTGCACTGTGATCAGCGATTCTGCTTTATTACATCCTTTGATTACAGAGATTTTGGAAGTTCAGGCCTTGAATATTCTGCAAAAGCAAATTAAGAAAGGGCACATTGATTGGTAATTGTTGTCAGATCATTGCTAGCTCTTTCTCTCCAGTGACCTTACTCTTTGAGAGAGGAACCTTTCGTGACTGAGTAATAATAAGTGGTATTTGAAGAGAAAAGAGTAACTGATGAAAAAGTTTAAAGTTAGATTTAGCTTAGTGATTCTAAGATCCACTTACTGATGAGAAATTGTCATAAACAGGACCAAAGTTCAGGCACTAGACATATGAAAAGCAAATAGTTTGAAGGAGTAGGTGAACTTGTAGCCCAGATCACAGAGCTGGTGAATCAAGAACTTTGCTATTTGATGTCTAACAGTCTAACATACTAAAACCAAAATACATTTGTACACAAAAGATAAAGATCATTAAAAAGGGATCTGAAGGACTAATGTGACTCATTATTTGCACACTAAGGTCCATCCAGGAGCTGGTTAAACTACACGTGAGTGTCCTTGAATAACGGCAACTTCAAGAGTTGAAGGCACCAGGCAATGAATACATTTACAGTGTGTTTAAAAGGCTAGGAAGACCTGTGCCTATTGTACACAACACCACAGGAACTTTTCATCTGAACAAGCCATTTCTGTTTTGTGAATGTGGATGACTCCTCCTATCCTGGTGTCAAATTTTCCATATATGTTTCATAGCTTTACCGTTTTCAGCTCTTCAACTTGTACTTGTAGTACTGCTTCACCATTTCTACTTCTAGTGTGTCACTATACATACAGTACAATTTTGTATACTCTGTTCTTGTATCTTTTAGAAACAGGGTTTTCCTAGAGAAATCTACAGTATATAAAAAGTGATAAAATACGCTTGTGGTAATTTAGTTAGTTATGGTTTTAGAGACCCAGTAAACAATGACTCATCTGTCTTTCTTTCAATGATAATATCATTCCAATTTTGGATATTTATTTTAGCAACTCCCATGATGGCATCCACCTATCTGACTTTGTCTCTCCTAGACTGGTTTCTTCTATCAGTGACACCCAATTAAGAGCCTTCTCTACTCAAAATATTACCATGTTGTTTTTACTTTAGGTTGACTGTGGATGATTGTCTAAGCAATTTATATCAGTCCTGACAGTGACTTATTTCTTTATCAGGTTCTCCATAGGATATGCTTTTAAACATTAAATTTCAAAGGCCATAAGTATATTTTGATTTTCATTCTTCAAGGTGCACCTATACAGCCACACTGCATGTGCTAAAATCACTGTATTATCAAATTCAAAAAAATATTTTTCTAGCAGGTGCTGTTTTATTTTGTGTCTGTGAAATGTATTCATGTGGTTGGGCCTAAAAGGATGAAATAGTTTTAACAATGTATAGATAAGTGCTACAAAAAGTCAGTGTCAGGTGTCAACCATATTGTATTCTGTTTAGTTAATAAGAGACATTTAGTAAAATTATTTCAGGCTTATTTTTATGTGTAAATGGCATAATCAATCACTTCTTATAATGAAAACAACACTTTATTGTAAGGTTTCTAAACTCTTTTGGGACTCCCCTCAGTGGGACAACACGTTGAAGAATGTCCCGAAGCACCATTGCCGCGTCTGTAGAAGACAGCTTATCTCTTGCCAGGGCAACTGCATGCACCTAGCACTGCAGCGACTCATCGCAAAAGCAAATCTGAGCCGACCACTGTCGTGCTATAAGTGCCGTCGTCGATGGGTGATGCAAGGAACATTATAAATGCAGGGAACAGAATTACTTGGCCACTAACCTGGCCAAGACCCTGCCTGATTGCTGTGTCTGTGTATAGGAGAGCAGTAGATCCTACTACAATAAATATCCATGCTGTTCCTGTTTCAAGCTGAATAAAGCTGGTTTTTCTAAAGTACTGAGACTCACCCTCGTGTTTTGGGGTGCAAGACGGACTCACATGCCACATGGTACCAGAAGTGGGGTCCTTGCACCAATGGATTCCCAAGAAATACAGCAAAACCCAAAGCAAGAAGAAGCTTTGCTGGCTGCCCCTGCCTTAGTGCGGCCACGAGATGTACTGCTGAAAATGGCTCCCTCAGACGACCTTGAGTGTTTCCTATTCTGCTTTGAACGTATGGCAACATTGATTCGCTGAGGCAGGGGAGCTTGGGCAGCTATTTTGGCCCTGTTTTTAACCAGAGAAGCCCTCCAAGCTGTACAGAATCTCCCTCCTGAAAGGCTCGATGATTATGACTTCCTGAAGCAACAGATCCTCCTCCGCATGGCTGTGAGCCCAGTGGTCAAGGGGCACCAGTTTCGACTGTGGCATATTGATCCGGATTGCCCTGTACAAGGACAGATCCAGGGCTTAGTGGACCTGATTCAAAGCTGGATCCGCGGATACCCTTTCGAATGCATTCTGGAGAAACTCGCTATTGATGCAGTCCTGTAAGGGATAAACAAGAGCCTTTGTGATGAAATGCTATGGAACGATGTCCACTCCCTGCTGGATCTGACCCACAGACTAGAGGGTGCACAAACCACCTGAAAACAACGGAGCTACCCAGGCTTGTCCCCGATTTCGATCCAGCCAGCACAGACCTTTAGAGTTGCCAGCGCCATGGGTAGAAGACACCAGAGTGTGAACACTATAGTGTGGACTAAACACAGCCTCTTTCCCTGTGATCAACTGGGACATCTGGCTCGGGAGTGTCACCTTGCACCTGCACAAACAACGACTATCGGTCTGGCCCAGGTATCTGGCTTGCAAGTTTCCCCCAAGATGTTAAAGGAGGACAATTTTAAGGTCTCTATTATGTTGGCTGGACGGGAATTCTCTGCACTGTTGGACTCTGGTAGCAATCTCTGTGTAGTCCACCATGACTTGCTCCAGCAGACCCCTTATAAGGCTACAGACAAAGTAAACATCCGCTGCGTCCATGGGGACATTAAAACATACAAGACTATATTACTCCCTCTGAAACTTACAGGGAAGAACTTTAAGGTTTGGACTGCCATATCAGACACCTCATTCTGGCCACTCCTAATAGGAAAAAGAAATGCCCTCTTTCCACAGGTCTTGGCCACCTACAGAGTGCCTACCCCTGTAGTGGATAGAGAGGGGCTTGCCACTGACAATGTCAATCAAGGAAACAGGTTTGAAATTGAACCAGAGTTGTTTGATGAGCTGTGGGACAAATCCTCAAGTGAAGACCCAGGACAGCTGGCAAACTTTTCTGTGCCGTTGCACACACAAAAGCCTCCACAGACCAGACACTCAATACGGACCTGGACAAAAATGAAATAGCAGTGGGAGGTGAGTGCGATTCTGCATCAAACACGGAGGAAGCAGAAACTGCTGTCTAGGCGGAGTTTGCTCGCCTACAAGAAGCCGATAACAACTTGGATTTTACATTCAGACAAGCCCACGTCGCAAATGATTTTTACTATCTGGAGAGAGAGGACCCGAATGTTAAAACATCAAACTTTTTACTTAAGGATGGTTTTCTGTATCGGGTGATTTCTCATTGTATGAGTGAGTGATGGACATATCGAGCAGCTGGTAGTACCAAGTGAGCATAGGGAGAAGATTTTAAAAAATTGCTCACAGTCACATTTTGGAGGGGGATGAGGGAACGCATTTCGAAAGGCTTTTATTGGGTAAATATGGGCCGGGTTGTGGAGCGATTTTCTAAGGTCTGTCCCGACTGTCAAATAGTTTCCGCTTATAGACCTGCAAGGGCACCCCTTGTACCAATGCCTATTTTAAACATCCCCTTTGATTCTCCAAAGCAGTAAGTATTCACTTATGGCAGTCCATATGCAAAAGATTCACTCAAATGGAATAACATAACCAATACAAGTATGTACTGCACATCCCCCTTAGCTACAGAGGAACATGGTGGTTTTAAAAAACTCATTCAAACCCTTAGCAGGACAGATAACGTTGCACCCTCAAGTTCACCACTGAGCTGAAATCAGTTTGTCATTCTGCAGCCGCAACAGATCTCTTATCAATTAGGTTAATTTTGTTATTAATCAGGCAACTTCAACTTACCCTTTACTGTAAAACAATTTGAAACCTTGCTTTTGTTTCGCAAAATGTATATTATATCTTGTATATTTTTAGAAAATGTATATGGTATGAGATATATAGATTTACCTTGCATTTTGTGACTATTTTCAACGTTTTAAATGTGTATTCTGCAGTATGTTAAAATGTTGAATGAATGTAAAATAAACATCATTCTCTTTTTTATTTTCATGATTTAAATCTATACATTATTAATAGTATTGCATATTTTAAATATAATCTTTCAGCATATCAGACAATATACATGGTGTAAGTACCAGAGAGGATGGTCTAGCATCCTGACAGGGGTTAAGGATAATTCCTTACCCAGCTGGGTTGATGTAATGGAAAGACCACTGCAGTGGAGACCCAACCCAGTGAGGAGAGCCCCAACTGGTGTCAGGAACGAGTAATGGAAGGACCAGGGTAAATGGCTTTTTGTGGACAATTCATGACACAAGATCCTCTGACTGGCTCCCAACTTGGAAACCTGCAGGATTGCCTGGAAGTTGGAGTCTGGAGGGGTGACCCTGTAGGGGTCCATGGGTGCAGCCAGGGGATGCCATAGAAAAGGAGGCTTGCAGGTGCTGCACAGCATCTGCATATCCTGGAAATGCTTCCACAAGTTAATGTCTTGATCCCGAAAGCACTGCCCAGTTCAGGGAGTCAGAGTTGGGTGAGAGTTAAACGATGCTCAAGGAGGAGGATGGGAAGTAGACGGAAGAGATTGGTGGACTATTTAGTGATTGTTTGGTCAATTCATGCCTGAGAGGGATTGCTGTTAATAAATTACTGCTTAACCTAACTTGGGACTGTTTGTGGTAGAGCTGTGTCTGGTGTTGGGGTACTGTGGCTCCCCCTTGTGGTCACAATCGTTAGAAATCTGTGAACTTAGTCAACTAAACATGGTTAAAAAAAGTGACTTTTTGAACCAGGGTTATAATAAAATTATCATGAATTTATTGTTATTGACTTAAATGTGTTAAATTATTGCCATATTGGTGCATAGCCCTATGTAGGAGCTTTATATGTGGAAGGTACTACATGATTGAAAGAAAGCAAGTAAAAATAACGAATAATGACAAGCAAAAAGATTTTAAATAGTGCAACATTTAAAAATGTAGTTTGTGTTATTCACTAAATTTCACTTATGCTTTCTCTACATTCATAACTTTTTCCTCATCCCCTTTAAGTGGAATCTGGGGGTAAATAATAAAGAAGTTTGGAAGACAAACGTTTCTAAATTTTAAATACAAGTGCACGTTTGAAATGTATACAACCTACTTCAAACAGACTTTAAAAAGGAAAAGGTTTACCTGATTTACATTATTCAAAATATGTGTGCCTTTGTGTTTCTGTGGCATGTTAATATATTTAGTTAGAGTTATTTGTAATGCTTCTTTGTCAAATTAGAAAAAATGTTTAAAATTCTAATTTACTGGCAAATGGTGGGTGGCAGATGCAATGCATCATCCATGAAATTAAAGCCATCAAAAAATGGGAAATTAAAAAACAAAGAAAACATGCAAACTGACTCAGTAATTGCCTTGCACTTTCGTTTGCTCTCTTTTACATTCTTGTTTTCTGGAGTGAACAGTTTGTTGCAGCCATTGTTTCCTGAACCATCACATGGAATAGATGAGCATCACAATTATAAAAATAAAAACAATGAAATGTGGAACATACAACTCATTGACTCAAAGTCTCTTTTACAAAAATAGTTAATTAATATCTATAGATATTTTAAAAATGTAAAATGACATAATTTTGCTGCATTTTACTTAGTAACAAGTACTTTATTATCTTGTAAAACTGGACAGAATATTAAATGACTATAATTTTTACAGTTGATAGTCACGAGGGGTTAGGTCCTGGAATTTATATTTACTAAGGTTACAAACAGTGCTGCACATTCTATTCTGTAGTATGTTAATAAGAGCGAATGTTAATCTTGCTTGAATTTTCTTAGCCACGGATCAATGAGTCATCTAACCCCAATAAGTAACCCTGTGACATGGCTGGTGGTCACCATTACAAACACAGTCTTCATTTTTCCAGCTCCCTTTTCAGGGTTTGTTTTTCTTCATCTATTGTAGATCAGCTTTAAGAATGCCTTTGAGGATTTTGTTGACCTGAATTAACTCTTTTAGGGCTAATTTTTTTTTCGTTTCTTTTCTCCCAGGGCTGAATATTTTTCCAAAAACTAACTTTTTTTAAAAAAAGAACACAAAGCAATTGAAATCAACAAAAAATATTTACTTTTGACAAATGTTACTGTCTTGCATGTTGTATGAGCCTGCATACTCTATGATTTCACATACATATCACATACATTTTACACAGCAAAGTCCTGCAAAGCCTGATCTCGCTCAAAGCAGCCAATTTCAGTCATTGCCACATTGCACTGCTTACAATATGTGTTGCTTTGGTGCCTACTTTTCAATTGTCTGTTGCTGCACTTTCTCACATATATTGTTAGTGTGTACTGTAGAGAGACAAGTCACCCGTTTGCCATCGTGCCATGCCACTGCCACCAAGTTTACTGAATAAAACTTTGCAGCATTACGTACCTATCATCACGCTGCATAACCTATTCAAAGCCACCAGGGGACAAAACACGTTTGGACCAATGCTCTCTGAAGTTATATCACCAGTTCTGTCCCATCTCTATTTGTAATGCCACAGCTCGTCTTTTGTTGTGGGTTTCCAGTTTGAGAAATGAGAATGATGCGATGCAAGCGCAGCCCGCGATTCAAAAAATGTCTCTGCCTACCTGTTTGTCTCGTCTGACAGCAGCTGAAAAGCAGCATCAGGAGAGAGCAGCCTGAAGTAGTTCAGCAGCTGGTGATCTGTCATGTCCAACAGCAAGCCATGCCGTCTTGTGAAGTCCGGTAGCCCACGGATCAATGTCTGTGTATTCCTCCCACGCGAACCTTGCCGTAGATGCATCAGCTGTGCGAATGCGTTCAGCTGGCAGCGGATCAGCTGGCATGGCATCGGCTGGTGTCCAATCAGCTGATGCCGGCTTCTCACTCTCTTGTTCGATCTCCTGATCACTGTCAATAAAATCTGATTCTGAAAAATCAGAGTCGGACTCCGCGATAATGCGCAAAACATTGTCTGCCGAATGTTTTCTTTTCTGCACTCGCTTCGCTCCCTTGTGACATGTCGATGCCATCTTGCCATTGTTTACATTTCGCAACTCACGCACACGCAAGGATTAGTTGCCGAGTCAATGAGTCTAGCATTCCTCCAAGCACAGAGGGAATGCCTGCAACATGACAGTGAGTTTTGTCGCCATTAACAGCTGATTGTCACCCTCTATCCCTGGATGTCGACTTTTGTCGACATTCGCCCTCAACCCCTCCTGTCGACAAAAGTCGACATCCGCCCTAAAAGAGTTAAGTCAACACACAGTCACCTATGATAACATGACTAGATACCATGTAATGCCACCATTAAAATTTATGCTGACACCGCAATCATAGGTCTGGACACCAACACTAGAGCCTAAACAGAAATCTCTTACTTAAAGCCAGTAATACCGAGGATATTGCACATAGAGTTTAGAAAGCAGGAGGCATACTACACTGCTATCTATAGTATGCTGGAGGAGATGCTTTTGACGGGGCCAGCAGCTTTAAGGTTGTTGGA
Source organism: Erpetoichthys calabaricus (assembly GCF_900747795.2). NCBI lineage: Eukaryota > Metazoa > Chordata > Cladistia > Polypteriformes > Polypteridae > Erpetoichthys > Erpetoichthys calabaricus. The sequence continues at coordinate 64,907,746 of NC_041397.2, read as the reverse complement.
ATGACCATCAGTGGTGACCTGCTGTAGACACTACACATTTTGGCTATAGACATCTGAGGGAAGCACACATGTCTCTGCTTAAGTTTACAGAATTTTACAGATGCACATTAGAATCTAAATTTACTTGGTGAATAAGGTTATTACATTCACACAGCTGTCTTGTGTTCAGAACAAATAAGACACACGTTGACTTAAAAGGAAAGAGAATTATTAGATACCTATAATGTCCTACATGTCACTTTTCTCACATCTCCCTTCTAGCAAACTGCACATGACCATTAATGCACGTGCCAGTAAATCTTGAGGCAGTCTGTATTCACAGGTCATAAGAATACTCATTAGCCACTCATAATGATAAACGCATGTTCTTTTACATATACTATGCTGTGACTAAATGGAGTCCAATTCCATCCAACCTCCTGGCCTTCTTTTATTTAACACTCTGGAATTCAGTGTTGCATGATGTTACAGGATACATCCATCCATTCAATTTCCAAACATGTAGGATTACAATGCGATTTAATTCTTTCCAGACAATGAAATCTATTTATCTTTGTATATGTCAAATTCAGGAAACATACACTAATTTCTTTAATAATAATGTAGAGAAGACAATGTAGAAAAAAAAAAACATTCACCTACTGCAGGCATGTCAAACTCACTACCATTGGTGGGCTGCTTCGACTGCCATACGTGTGTCAGCGGGCCGCACTGTAACAAATACTATTATACATAGGTACTGTAGCTTTCTTTCCAATACTGAAAACTTTAAAAAATGTAACAATTAAGTTTAAAGAAAAGCAATTTATTTCCATACAATCTCCGTACAACAGCGTACAATTAGAGTCTTAGCCTCTTAGCTAGGTCCTTATATAGGAGTCTTACAGTCTGAGATCTATTTCTTTTGTCCTGACACTTGGCATCTCTTGTAAGTAACCAGTTCGTCGATATCAGGCTTGAAATCTTGTGCAGCTGCAACGTTTATGAGGGATGAAAGGTGCTCGACAGTATGTCTTGAGTGATGTGGGGTTTTGGTAGCTTTCATTAATGAAAACAATTTCTCACAAAGGTAAGTGCTTCCGAACATAGACAGTACTCTCGATGCCAACGTACGGATCTGCACATACAAGGGTGGCAGGTAAGCATACAAGCCTGGCACACCAACTTCGTTATATTTTGCCTTCAGAATAGAGTCTGACTGCAGTTCAATCAATTCCATTTGGATATTCTCAGGCATATTCTCAACGTTCTCAAGTTGGAAAACAAATCCTCCAAAAATCAAATTGTCATTTGAATGCTTAAGACCCTGACAAGTAGGAAAATGGACAAGATTCTCATTTCTTAATTGATGTGTCCACAGACGAATCTTGCCTTAGAAGCTTTTCACATCATCGTACATTGTAGTTACAAGTCTGTGTTTTTCTTGTAACTTCAGATTCAAGTCATACAAATGTCCTGTCAAATCCACAGCAAATGCCAAGTCCTGCACCCACATGTTGTCATTCAGAAAACTCACATCTTTTTCTTTCATCTCTAGAAACAATGTTATTTCTTCTCGCAGCAGGAAGAACCTCTTCAGTACTTTGTGACAAGATAACCAACGTACCTCCGTATAATAAGGAATGGTGTCAAATACACTTCCTACATCCTCCAGTAATGAAGTAAACTGTCGATGATTTAGTCCATGTGCACAAATGAAGTTGACTGTTTGTGTAACTGGTTTAAGGACTTTGTCTTGTTTCAAAACCTTCGAACACAACGATTGTTGGTGGATTATGCAGTGGAAGTGCACAAACTTGCAATCAGGTTCTTTCTCACATATTTTTTACAACAGCCTCGCACAAACACCGTTAGTGTGTTCCAACATTGTAGCAGCCCCATCTGTTGCCAAACAAACAAGCTTTTCCATAGGTAGAGTGTACTGAGAAAGAACTTCTTTAACCTTGTTGAAAATGTCCTCGCTGGTAGTCGTGTCATGCAAGGGAACAAGTTCCAACAACTCCCCTGTGATTTCTAAGTTTGTGTCACAAGTTCTTATAAATATAGCAAGCTGTGAAATGTCCGTTACATCTGTTGACTCATCAATTGCGATCGAAAAGCACTCTAATTCAATTGACTTATTTCGAAACTGTTCCCTCAAGTTGCCGGCCATGTCATCAATTCTATCAGCAACTGTATTCCATGTTAGTGATATATCTTTGAAAGCCTTTGCTTTTTTAGGAAATACGATCTCTGCTGCTCTCACAATGCACTGCTTAATGAAATCTCCCTCAGTATACAGTTTAGCATTGCTCGCAATAAGTTCAGCCAGTGCATAACTAGCTTTTACACAAGCCACGCCTTCTTTTTTCACCTTGTAGAAAAGTGTCTTCTGTTTAAGTAGATTACTTTTCATTTCTTGCATTTTATCTTCTCGCAATTTTCCCGTGTATTTGTCATGAGTTTCACGGTGGGTTTCGTAGTGCCGTTTAATATTGTATTCTTTTGGTACAGCAATGACATTATTGCAAATCAGACAATGAATTTTGTCTTTTCTTGTCATACAATTATATAGCAGTTCCCATTTCTGTTGAAAGATAAAATGCTCATCTTGTAGCTTTCTTTTCACCTTGGTTGAGGTCATTGTACCCTTCATACTGCAATGCAAATATTTCATTTTAAATTAAATGACAAAGACATAGGCCTATCAATTTACGCATGTTTGGCATTATGCAGCTCAAAATTTTACTTTACTAAGTTTACTTCAAACTTTATATTGTAAAATAAGCTGATATGCAAAAAGCCCCCTGACCTACACTAATTTTAGAAACTCAAAATCACAAAAATTTGTTAATAACTCACCAACTTCTCGCATCCACTTCAGATCTTCAGCTGTAGTCTGCACTAACAGTTCGTTACAATACTAGCACAAAATTACATAAAACTAGAGCAAAAAAACGTGAATATATGCAAGCTATTACTACTCGTGATGGTCAGTTCTGCCCAGTGGCCAGTCTCGGCAGCCCAGCCAGTACTGTAGCCTGCCAAGTTGCTGCAGCCTAGCACTTCAGTTGCGACGTTGCGGCTTGTTAACTTTGGTCAAGGCGAGGGGGGGGGGGGGGCTTGTCAGTGTCATGCCTAGGGTATGAAGGAGCTGATACTGCAGCTGCAACTATACTAGCAGATGACATTTCCGGTACCGTAATGCCATGGGAAAACGCACTTTTGTCAGAAGGCAGAAGTAAGAAAAGTCAATACATAACGGCGAAGATGCAGAATGATTCAATCACAAACGATTGTAATCATTTTGTACAAGTTTAGTGCTAACTAGGATCTGTCATGCGGGCCGCATAGATTTCTGTTGCAGGCCGTGTGTTTGACATGCCTGACCTACTGTATGTTGTCCATAAGCAAAAGTATTAACAGAACGTAATTTCGTAATTTTTAATAAATGCATTTTGGTTATTTGAACAGAGCAGTCACTACTAGGAAATGTTTCTTAAAGCTGAAATGAAGGTTTTGTAAGCATGGGGAATCACTCTAACGTTTGCATTAAAATAATTTGTTGATGGTCTATAAAGCAGTATAAATTTTTCCGTACTGATTTAATTTTTAAAATAACTTATTGTTGAATTCAGATTTATTACAGTAAGAAACTACTTACCAAAGACATTTCTCATACATCACATTGAAAGACTTACTATACTGTATGTACATTATATGAGACAATTGTATTGTGGTGCCTTATATAATAAAATCCCAAATAAATGTATTACGTGTTTAACATTTTTATGGTTAAGTGATTCCTCTTTAGAAACACATTTTTCCAGCATTTTTGTATGAATTCAGTTATTCTTATTTTCTGGGATATTAGCTTGCAACTATATCAGTGCTACAGTGTTCTTTGCCCAAGCTGCTATCCCCATTATTTTGTTTAGAGGTGTTTGCTATGCTGAGAGAAAGTATTGCATCCAGTTGTCATTAAATCCTACCCTCCCCTTCTTTTATTCATTTTTATTGAACTGCAGGATCATTCCTCCCTGCTTTATATGTTTTTGTTTGCATCTGGTTTTTTTCAGGTAAGGTATGCATTTCTTCCATATTAGAGGGTTAAGAAATGGGTTGCTGCCTACAGGCTCTGCAGTATCAGAGAAAACATGACAGTGTAACGCTGCACAGATACCAAAGCTGTGGTGTTAGGTTTGTAACACTAATTAATCTTTGTTTGCTTTCATTTATAATACTTTGAAAATTGTATATGTTTGTTTAAAAGTAATCACTGATATATTTGCATACTATAATTATCTTAACACCTTCAGATTTTCTTGTGACATGTCAGAAAGGTACATGTTTTGCATTAATAAAAGTGCTTCTGTCATTTCTTTTATGTTTTTATAAGCTGCGGTAAGGGCAGATATGCTTTTAGCCTGACTTGTGAGTTTCCATCCCTTGAAACTGGCAGAAAATCATGACAAAGTCATTGAAGGTCATAAGTTGCTTTTAGAGCACATAAATCATTAAACGTGAGAGGACACTTCATTTCTGGATGAGAAACTCACATAGAGTACACCACATTTGCTCAGATTCATAACAATCTTGAAAATATTTGCTCTCAGCTTTTGTCTTCATTTCTTAAATTTTAAACCACTTACCCCACTATTTTTTGTTGAAGCACTTTGCAGAGCCTTGAGATGCCAGAACCCATCCTATCAACTTTTTGATCAAGGCAGGAATCTGGACAGAATGTCACTCACACATATAGCCATAGTGTCTTTTGTTAAGAGTTGTTCGACTGCATGTGGGATAAAATAGGAATATTCCGAAATTTAAAAAAAATAGCAAACTTCAGGCAGAAAATGGCCTGGCTGATATTCAACCTGATTTCCTGAAGGTATGAGCCCAGTTAATGTTTAATAATGAAACCTGAAAACCTTTTCAGTACCACTGTAATTTGTCAGACAACTGAAATCTTAAGGAAAAAAAATCTGATTTCTAAAAATAGAAAGCCTTTCTTTTTTGTCAGGGCCACATAGTGCCCTGTCCCTGCCACCCCCTTCATCTTTTTCAAATTAAACACAAGTAGGTTCACTAACTTCGTCAAAGTCAATTAGAGATTTGGAAGAGCAAACTGAGTCTGCAACCATATGATTCAAAATACAACATGTATCCACCAGAACATCTAGGGAATAAATGAGTAGAATTAAAATGGTGTTTTGGTTTAGACAGGCAAAAGGTAAAAGGAGTAAACTGCACATTGAGCAGATGGCAACTACAGATACTGTTTATGCATTGTCAAAGTAATATGTCATGTTAGCTGTTGTGTACCAACGTCAGACTTCACGGCATCAACGTTAATTGGTTTTTCACCTACTTGTTATAGTAACAAAAACGTCTGGTGTGATTTAAACCCACCCTAAACAGACCCTTCCAACAAAAACATTTAACTGTTTAACTAAAAAGTCTTAGTTTTATCACAGTATATTCTATATTTTACAGACTTGCAGCATGTGTTATTTATTTATTTATCTGAACAAGCTTATTCCCATGCAAAGACTTGGTGGGGTCTGAAAATAAGATGTTTTAGAAATAAGAGGCTATAGAGTTCATGAAGTTTGTTTGTCAAATAAATAGGCTGTTGCAGTTTCTCATCCATTCATTGCTCCCTCCATTTTCTAACTGGAATCCTTCAGTTAAAGTTTAGTGGGTGGTGGAGCCTATCCAGTGAGCATTGGGTGTGAGGTGAGAACCAACAGGATTGAAGGACACACTTATATACACACGTTCAATGTTTCACAATGAGCCAGATTAGAGCTGGTCTCAACCCAATGAATTGTTTTTTTGCTGATTATTTAGTATGAGTTTGTGTTTGTATTGGGGTTTTTTTGAGATTGAGAAATATGTTCCTTTTATTAACTTCTTTGAAATTGAAATATTTTCAATATTGTGCTTGGATTTGCAACAACTTGGACACCATTTTGGGTGATCAATTGTCGTCATTTTGTATTCTTGTTTTTAGGTCAGCTTTCCTGCGTTTCTAGGGGCTAGGCCTCTGGGGTCGTGATCTATGCTTAATCGACTTGATGGTATAAAAGGACGACAAGAAATTCACTTTCTTATTCAATCTGTGGATACCAAAACTCTCCAAAAAGCCTTGTGAAAACTTTATTCACGTGTTACTTTTGGTTTTGACCTCTTGTTTATTCTCTCGACCTTGAATTTTATCTCTCATTTTAGCTCTGATTTCCTTTTGTTTTCCAACACTTTTTTATCTCTCATTTTAGCTCTGATTTCCTTTTGTTTTCCAACATTTCTTGTTTTTTTTTCCTACATGGATCTTTTGCCTGTGTAGAAAAAGTTTATCTGCTAGTTTGCTGACAGAACTGTGGTGTTGAGAGTAAGAGTTCTTCTAGAGACTTTCATATCTTCTCAAAAGAAGGAGACTTCTCCTGGTCTGGGAGTGGAACAGCTTATGATTTGCAGTCGTACACTTTAATGTGCATGACATCAGGCTGGCTCTTGCCCTGCCTTTCACTCCTGCATGCATCCAGACTGTTGTCCTTGTTCTCCTACACACACAGAAATACCTGCTTGCTGTGTCTTTTGTCTTAGTCTAGGAATTGGGTTTGTGGAATTGCAGCTAAATGTTTAATACCAGTAATTAATCTGAAACCTATGGGATCCAAAGATGCTCTCACCTCGTTGAGCAATAGAAGGAGACTCCTCCTATGTGTATAGGAATGCTTGTAAATTGCAGTGGCAGGCTACTTCAGACGTCAGAATGGCTTTTGCCCTGCCACCCATTCTTATTTGTGTGTGGGGAACAAGGTGACAGTTAATGTGCCATGCATGTTTTTAGCAAGAAAGCCAGGGTACCTAAGATAAAAACACAAAGATATTGGGAGAAAGTGCACATGCCAAACAGGTACTGTCTAGGCAGGGATTCAAACCTAAAGCTGTGGAACTGTGAACTAACCAATGCACCACTACATCATTCATATCTCATTATATTAAGTTTTCAAGATTTCCACTTAAACTAAATAATTCTGTTGCTTGTTCCAAATGACCATAACCTTTAGTTTGAAGACATCTTTCAAGTCTTCTGTCTCTTTCCTTGTTTTTCACCAGTGTCCTCAAGTATGTAATTCACGGTGTAATTGAAAAATGGATAGTTTTTTTGCTGCTTTTGTGTTAAGATCTACATTAAATTCCCATTAAGTTTGTTCAAGACCAAAGATATTTGAATCCCTAAACCTGATGGGGATGCACATGGTTAGTTTTGTCTTCAAGGCATTTAGAGCTGCCATATATATGTGTGGTGTGCACACTAAACTCCAGATGTGGCTTTGCTGAAGCATTATATGACTTAGTATTCTATCCCTTGAATTATATTTAACAGTTAGTATAGTCTACTCTAACATTTTATTTTCCATGTTAATTGTTTCTGTGCCGGGAGAATGAGACTAGTGTCAACATTAAACCCATAAAGACTTTTCCAAATGTACTTTCTTTAGGTCAGTGTCTCTCATCATGTATTCATAATGAATATTACTCCTACCTTTACTTGTCAGCATGAAACTGCATTTTCTAGGTGTTTGCTCGGTTTTGAAAATTCTTCAGGTCATTCTGAATTGTTCTTGCTGTCACCTCAATACATGTTATCCTTCCAGTTTGGATGTCATTTATCGGGACGGGGGCTTATACCAGCAGCATGAACCAGAAAGTCATCATAGTGTCATCTTACAGTTGGCAATCACCCTGACCTGCATTCCTTGGAAGTGATGGAGGACAATTGAATAACCTAAGGAGGCCAATGCAGACACGAGAAGAGTATGCAGAGTCCACCCAGACAGTGCAGGGGATATAAAACAGTGAACTCTGGAACTTGTGAGGCAGCCACACTAGTCACTGTGTCAACCTAAATAAATAAATAAATAAATCCATAATGAATAAACAAGTTAAGTAAAAAAATGCAAATAACTTGTTGTTCCAAGACAAATTTATACAGTGCACTCAGTATTAATGTATATGGTGACTTTGGTTTTACTTTATACTCTCAAAGTAACCCATGAACAAAATTAACAAAATGATATGGACAACACATACACTACACGTTTCCTATTAAAGTTGATTGTTTACATAAGAATTGTGACCCTAGTGATTGTTAGCGCCAGCACTTGATCACGCTGTTGATCTCTGCACACTAGCTACACAAAGAAGTGCGTAGATGACACCAGAAAGCATCAGAAGCAGAACAGTTTATCAAGGTGTGAAATTTTGCTTTTGCAAAATAGCAAAATTATGGGAACTCTTCAGTCTACATAAAACAAAAGTCAATAAAGCTAAATGCAACACTTCAGAAGCAAAGAGATTCTGTTAATATGAGGGAATATTTTAATGCAGGGGTGTTGAGGGGATGTTTGTGTGTGCATCCGCATTTATGGGCTTATATGTTACTGCTTTTGTGTATCCTAGCCGGGTGAATTGAATTCCTGTTATTTGTTAGTTTACTATTTAATCTGGAGGAGTTTAAAGAATGCCCATGGCATTTCAAAAGTACACTTAATTTAATTTTAATTTTAAAAATGCATTAATCTAACTCTGTTATGGCTCTTCAGCTTGACGTAATAAGTTTTATGCCTTCATTGCTTTCCCCGATCAATACACTGCAAAATCTGAGGCATATACATATTGCATCAGTGGGAGGTGAAATGGGGTTTGTATTGAACATGACTGCTTGCAGTATCCTCTTGAGGTCTGCTGTTCCTTTTCTGTATGTGTTTAAATTTGAACATTTGCTGCTAAATGTCATCTTCAGATGTAAACAAGAGTTGTGCTGTCACACTGTAATAATAAAAGTAATAAGTTTATTGCATTTCCTTTGTAAGGTTCACACATTTTTATTTCATTTATATATATATCCTTTCAGCTATATCCTAACTACAGGGTCACGGGGGTCTGCTGGAGCCAATCCCAGCCAACACAGAGCGCAAGGCAGGAAACAAACCACAGGCAGGGTGCCAGCCCACCGCAGGGCACACAGGCACACACACGTACACACTAGGGACAATTTAGGATCTCCAATGCACCTAACCTGCATGTCTTCGGACTGTGGGAAGAAACAGGAGCACCTGGAGGAAACCCACACAGACACGGAGAGAACATGCAAAATTCACAAACAGGGTGGACCCGGGAAGTGAACCCAGGTCTCCTAACTGTGGGCCAGCAGCGTTACCCACTGTGCCACCAATTATATATATATAATTCATAAGGGGAGATCCTGCAAAAGAGAGGACAGGGCTGGAGAATACTGAATATTCCTTAAAGATGATGAATAAACGCTTCAGAGTAGCAAATGAATACTCTTTACTTTGCAGTAATTTATCTAAAAAACAAGATAAATGTAACAATATTAATGTCAAGAATAGATTTGTTTCATTACAGCAGTTTTATGGTGCAGTCACTTAAGAATACACTATGATTTTTTTACAGTAGAAAATATAACATCTGACAGTTCAGTTCCTATTGCAGTATATGATGCCATTTTGTAGTCTAATGTATCTTAATTCATTAACATACATTTATAAATTAAAGCAGCCTCATGTACAAAAGTAAAGCTGGCAGCAGTTGGTTATGCATGCAAGCATTATTGTTTTTGTTTCAGTTATTACTATAACATCACAGAAGGTATTGTGAGGCTGTACCAACACTTCAAATTATTTCAGAGGCTTAGTGGTGCATATTTTACATTACTATTAACCTAACCTCTGGGATTTTATCCTTTTAAAGATAACAGGCAAACTAAACACATGTTTCAGAATTGTTTTTTTTCATTGGGTTGGTAGATGTGACTAATGATATGTACATAAATAAAATAAAATTTGCATTTGTTTTATGTATATATCTGTGTTTGTTTTGCCATCATACAAAAACATCTGCACATAACTTAGTGACAGTACAACTTAAGAGTATAGGCTATGTTGGAATTTTGATTTTGTCCTGGGGGGCAGCAGGGACAACACAGGGGCAGAACAAGTATCACGAAATACTACAGCATGATTTATTATTTTATTTTGCATGCAACCCCAGGCAGAAAGAATTAATCCTGGCAAAAGTAGAAAGAAATAGCAAAGGAAATCTTTGATTAAAGAAAATGCTAAATAATCGAATTTGAACTAACTGCCTGGAAGACAAATATGGTCGTCATTGTACCACCATCCCAGCCTGCCTGACTCATTTGCTACCCCATTTTTGGGCTCCTGGACTACCTTCACATTTTATGGAACTTAAGTGCTCCAAAGTTGTGTAATAGACAATTGTGTAATAGACAGTTGTGTAATAAAACACAATTTGATAGTGTCAGTTCTGGACCAGAATGTGATAGAGGCCATGATCTTAAGAAGTTAATAAGACAAATGAGAATCCACATTTTGTACTGCAGATGCTTCTTATCCTGTCAAGTTACCCCTTCCATTTCAAATGGCTGAAGTTCCTTGTGGCTTTGTGTTCTTCCATTACAATTAAGGTGGACAGGGTCACATTATGAATACTGGGCATGCGGTAGTGAAGCAGTAGGAATTGGTTAACTAATGCTTCTGACAAAGTAAAAAGCATAGTTTAGAGAGAAGGATCATGAATAGTTATGTTTCTTCTTATTTTGCTTTTGGTTACTTTTGTTTGTGTAATCTACCAGCCTATTCATCACACTAGCTACATATTAAGAATATATTTAAAATGTTATACAATAAAATCCTAACTTCACAGATCTGCCAGTAGAGGATTACTTAGTCCAGTCAATCTTCATATATTGCCCGCTGGCTTCAGCTGGTGCAGACCCAAAAACAGGCTGCTTGCAAAAGTCCTATAAATGTTATAAAAATAAAGTAAAATATCCACAAGGAGGAGCATTAATGTAAACTTCTGGCCTGATCACAGAAAGGGCAACAAAGAATCTTTATAAATAAAAGATTTATTACAAAAAAAGTAAAGAAGTACAAAAGCTCACAAGAGCCAAATGACACATAACGGAGTTGCCTAAAAAGCCAATCCATAGTAACTATGTCCCATTATAATAAAAAGAAATAAAAAATACTTAAATAGACCCCAGGAAATGTTTAATCATAAATAGAAAATCCAAAGAATCAATAATCATAACGAAGAGAACTCACCAGTATCTAGCGTATACCATATACTGCAAGGAACTACATTTCCCATCAGCCTTTATAGGGCTGGGCGCAATCCCTAAAGAGTGATAGATAGGTGTCCCCACCTCTTGGGGAAACCATCCACAAAACATAAGGAGCAAGGCAGAACATACTCTTGTACACAGAAACTGATTAATAATGAAATGTGGCAAAAATACATAATTATATCAATAATAAATATAAGAAACATAAATTATAATATTTCAAGTATAAAACATGAACAAAAAAGTGAAAACACAGGAATTTAAAGATAAGCCAGGGGAAGACTTGTGACTGAAATATAGCAATTATTACTGTCCATGAATGCCACTGTGTTGTTGACAGTATTATTAAACTACGGATAGCTCTATCAATTCAACATAGATATCTGTACACAGTCAGTAGAGAGTCACTTTTAGGTGCAGTGTGAGCACGGCCTTAAAAGACTCATAACTGAACAGACAAGAGCTTTTTTTGTGTTCAGAATTAGCATGCAAAATGTTAAGAACAGGAAATACTAAATATGGAAATGTTAAATAAAAGTTTTACCATTTTATAAAATTGCATATTTAAAGTTAGGGTGAATCTCTATTGGTTTAGAATAGAATCGTGCCAGGGAAACATCTGGCTTTTGAAAGTTCAAAATACTGAAAAATGATTATGCTTTTCCCCACATAGGTCAAGGGACAAAAATTGTGAGATGTGACTAAAATACCAATTTTCAAACAGTAAGGCATAACACAAATTACACAAAAAAATTATCTGTGAGGAACAGATATACATATTCATCCCAAAGAAGCAACCCTCAGTGTTCTGAAACTGTAAAACCAAAAGCACAGAGAACAACACTGTACAAAATGAATAACATACAAGAGAAATACTGCAGATCATTTGAGTACAGTTCAGAATCCTTACATAGTCGTTGTTAATCAGTCCGAGTAGTTCTAGGTTAAAATGCAGTTACTAAATCAGTGTGCAGATTTTAGATTTGGGGACACATAAGTTAAATATACACTGAATATGAAAAATATCTTCAATGCTACTAGCTTATGGTAGCCTATGGTATTTAATCATCTCAGAATGATTAAACAGTGTAACATTTGTATTTTTTGCATGTTTTATAATGTGCACATTTTGTTGTTTTATAAAATGCATTTTATTCAGATTGTGAACAGGTGTTGTTAACCTTTGATGTACAGGATACTGTATTACCCCACTGTAAACTGTATTTTTATATAAAATCAGCATGCTCTAGAATGATAAAAATCATAGATCATTCAACTACATCTCATTCTTTTGAAAATGATTTCACAGATTAATGTTAGTATTTGTCATTATCATCACAGTTAAATATTAAATTCAAGTACCATTATTACATTCGTGGGTGTAAATATAAACATGTTTTAATGCATTATTTGCCTTTAAACATTTTTACAGTTACATTATTTAATTTCAAACTGCCCTAGTCTAACTGCTTACAAGATTCTAGTCAACTTTTTTTTTTCATGGCAATTTTATTGTTTTCTTTTAAAGGTATATTGATACCTACCAGAATGAAGGATTCCTTTTGCATTTTAGTGCCAAGATTGCTTGGTTTTTACAGCATTACAATTAAAAAGATTCTTTGACATTCTGCTCTATGTGAATGTGTTGTCATGAAAGCCCACATAACTATGGAAAGAATCTGCATGGTTGAATCTTCCATTTAATGGAGAAGCAGAGAAAAAAAAACTCCATTAAATGATATTTAATCCTTGGCATTACTTTGGTTTCAATGGTTTTTATGCCATTTGCAAGAGATTTGTGTCTCAGCAAGGCTCACAGTGGGAATTCTTCCTACTGTGATCATTAGGGTTACATTTTGTGCTTTTTTTTTGTTGTTTTTCTAGGAAATAAATGGTCACTTTTTTTCTGCCGTTTCTATTTTTTTATTCTTTTCCATTTTCAAGGTCAATAACAGAATACTCCTTTACAAATATCGCATTACTTTGAAAGTCTACCATTGTGTGTTCAATAAGAAAAAAAAAATAAAAATAAAACCCTAAATTGAAGTGGAAATTGAGGCCCTTGAGAATTTCCTTACTATGTCAGTCAATAAGAGAAACTTCAATGCATCTTAATATATTATGTAACAGTTATTTCACTATTGATTTAGAAAAGCACCTCCACCAATTACCATTCTTCCTTTTTCACTTTATGATTGTAGATTAAAAATAATATAGAGAAATGTTCTTAAAATGTAAACATTTACATACACTCAAATATATATATATATATATATATATATATATATATATATATATATATAAAAATCTGCCTGTATGTCTGTCTGCTTTTCATGAGAGAACTACTTAACAGATTCAGATCGTGTTTTTTCTATAATTTGCTTGAACATTCCGGTTGATTTTGCGACTTCTCTCTAATTGCACCATGTATCATAGTTCACTTGCAGTACTGATTTATTTGTGTGAATCCAACAGACATGCAGCAGGCCGAGGGGAGGGGGGCGGGGCCCTCCTCGCTCATGTGTCGGCCTTGGGGCGTTCCTTACTTCTGTTTAGCTAGCAAATGAGAGAGCTACTTAACAGATTTAGATCGGGTTTTTTCCTATAATTTGCTTGAACGTTCCGGTTGATTTTGCACTAAGAATCATAGTTCGCTTGCAGGAGCAATATATTCACACTAATCCGAGACAGAGGCTGCCGGCCAAGGGGAGGGAGAAGCGTGACGTCACTGTCCTGTTTCACTACTATGCAAGTGGAACCACAGGGGACAGCTAGTATATATATATATATATATATATATATACAGCTCGGAGGAGAGGAGTGGAGGCGGACCTGAAGAGAGAGAAGGCATTGTGAGACCTGGACTTTGGGGTGATTGGTGCTGTGGCACTAGGGTGTGTGTGCACTTGTAAATATGGAAAATGTAAATAAATGTGTGTTGGTTGGTGAACCATTGGTGTCCGCATGCAATGTTGACTGACTCATTCACTCATGCATCAACAAAAACAAAAACTCACTCTTCAACCAAATTATTTCTCATTCAGTTAAAAACCTGAAATTTGGCTGGGTGGTATAACTAGGGCAGTAGGTATTGGCTAAGAAATAATATTATGATATATCAATATTAAGTGGTAAACTCCCCTCACTCCCACAATAGAAAAACTACATATCTAAAAATATCAAAAATGCTTTGATGGATATGATTGAAATTTGGTGATAATACAGAAAAACAAATTTAGATGATGTGTTTTTTATTTGACAACACATTTTTTATTTTTCAATATTTATTAACATTTTGCACCATATATGTTATGTGCAGCACTGAGAACAAGCTTTATACAATTGAAGAGAGAGAAAAAGTGATGGGCCATAAATGTAGCACAGCTAGTCAATAGGGGGGATGGATGAGTGTAGAAGGGGTGGTGTCCTGGACAAGGAAAAAAGAGACATCATCATGTTGTAAAATGGAAAAGAGAAAGTTTGGTGAAACTCAAGGAAGAAATACTTTCCTTGAGTGTACAGTGTAAAGAAAATAATATTATATGCATGTAATAATAAAAAGAGGTAAACCTACACTGCTGCATAATAAGGCACTATTAATAGATGCTGACAGGGATGGCTGGTGGACATGACATATGCAAATATTGGACTGCAGATGAAAAAGGAGAAGATGTGAATAACAGCATGTACCTTTCAACCCAGGTGGAATTACAATTACCACACCAGCCCTGAGAATGGCTGCTACTCACACGTGTGTAGCAATATATAGGGAAAAGATTAAAAACCAAGTTTTAGTTGTTTTGCGAAATTTAATACTAGAATGCTACGACATGTTTTTTTTTTTTTGTTCTTTATTTCACCTTATATAATTTCTTGTATTAGGAATTTGTTAGTTTTCACATACCCCTTGGGGTCAGACCGCAGGGTCAGCCATTGTACAGCGCCCCCGGAGCAATTGCAGGTTAAGGGTCTTACTCAAGGGCCCAGCAGAGATGGATCTCTTTTTGGCAGTGACAAGGATTCAAACCGGCAACCTTCTGGATACCAGCACAGATCATTAGCCTCGGAGTTAATTGTATAGTGTGGGAAACAGGCCGGACACAGACAGGCAGACATCGTTAAAGCACCACAACACGTTTATTTACAGATAATATTTACAATAAAGTGAACACGCACAACCCACTTCACCCCAAAGTCCAGGCCTTCTTCCTCAATGTCCTGTCAGGTCCGCCTCCACTCCTCTCCACCAAGACTTCGTCCTTCTTCCACCCGACTCCAGCCATCGAATGGAGGGAGGCAGCCCCTTTTATAATCACCCGGATGTGCTCCAGGTGTCTTCCAATAAGTACCGACTCTGCACCCGGAAGCACTCCGGGTGTCCCTGGTCCTCTTCCCCCCAGCACTTCCAGGTGTGGCGGAAGTGCTGAGGTCCAGGGCTCTGTAGGCATTGGGGCGTCCCCTGGCGGTGACCACGGGCCCCTATAGGGTTGCATGAGCCATCCTCCAGTCCTCCCGGGCATCCCGGCTGGGTACCACCCCCAACCGCTTGCCACAATAGTATTAACATTTAAAACTGTTATAATTTATAATATTACTTAAAATAATAAGCAACCTAACTGAATACTCTATTACACTGACATTTTTTACAATAACTTAATTCATCCACCAGAACACTGCTTTATAGCTGGCATCTCAATGTATTCCCACCCCCTCGGAAAGTCCGTTGGGACAACACTGTCCCTCTTAGGTCCAGACTATGAGGTCATTACAATATTTATAATCGCTGTTTGTTATATTACAATGTTTATTCTTATGATTGACCATTCAGCAACCTTATGATTTGTGAGTAGAAAGTGTCCCTGAATCCCTTGGTGCCAGTGGCCTTGTACCATTTGCCAGATAAGAGGAGATAGTAAAGTGTCTCTAAGGCAGTGATTAATGTACTATATATTTCCTAAATAGAAGACATTTGGGTGCTGGCAATATTTCACCACCCACTGCAGCACTTTACAATCTTGAGTCAACAGATTCTGTACCAGGATTAGATGCAGCCATTGAGGACGGACCCCTGCACCCATAAAGGACACAGAGTTTGAGAGAACAGATGGAAAAATATGAGCAATCCACAGACGTCTAAGGAAGCCGAGATACTTGTGAGCCACTTTGATAAGAGGCAAAATGTGTTGAGCCCCCTTAGATGCTTTTGCTTTCCAAATTAAACTCTAATCCAATTTATATGCATAAATATTCTCACAGATTGACACTTTCTGCTTGTTTTAAAAATAATCTTGTCTTCTATACCACTATGTAGATAGCAGTTGTAGAGCTCTGAAGAGATGCTGAGCAGATATATTTGTCAGATTTAAAATATCAGTGGGTATTGAAGGTTGAAGTTACATCTGGTTTACCCTTTCTCACTTTGGGTCTATTCACTAATCAGTTATTCATTGCTACAGAATCAACTGACTACATACTCACAATTAGAGGCCTATATGGATAGTTCAGCTCACAATGGAAAAAATTCAGAAGCCGGAAGAGATGAACCAAAATGTTCAATATCCTCAAAACTGGGCCTTTATGACGGACAAAATTTTATTTCAACAGTATAACTGAAAAAGTGGGCTGACTGGATTATTTTAGAACTGACATAACTGCATTTAAACATAGAACTCATCACATCAGTGTTATGACCAAATAAAAAGCAGGTCTGTCCAAATAACAATTTTAGAAGTTGGACACCAGGAAATAAAGTTATATGCAAGGGAAAAGAAAAAAAAAGAAAAAGTTCAAACTAAAAAAATGCAAGAAGCTGATTATCAAAGTCTAAAAAAAGTCTACATTTAAAGTCAAAAAGTCCTAAACGTAAACGAATCCTTTCAATAAAAAAGCTGGTTTTCATTTTTTTGTTAAGAACATCCAAACCTTGAACTTCAACATGACACCATCTTAAATAGCATGCATGATCATAGCATGCTTTGGAACATCATTGCATAAAAGATATCCAATAGTGGATTAGACCTGAAGTGATAAAAAAATAAAATCAAACAAAAAGAAACAAGCTGATAGGACAAGAAATAATTAGTTTGATTAATTGCTTCATTTTGTGATATGTAGTGATGTAGTGCCTTTTTAACATGCTGAGCGATCAAGGGAAATTTCTTAGTGTAAAATGGCTTTGTAAAAGCCATTTCTAGTTAGTTACTATTAAATGAATACAAATATTTGTTTATGTAGCTCTGATATAATATTAGCTTTAAATAGCTGCAAAGATATTGGCAGCTTCTGTTTTATCCCCTACAAGCTAACGTGTTACTGACACTCTACTTAAATTCTGATGTAACAGACAGAAAGATTGTTTGCAAATGGACAGATATAGTTGCATAAAGTTGGATTTAGTACAAAAACTGTATATATACTTACAACATTATAAATACATTTTATCAGTTATCAGTTTTTCTCTTCATTTTTGTATGAACTACTGTATTTCACTAAACCTTTCAAAACAAACATACTTTGGCATACTCAAACCTTTTCAGTAGCTGCAAAATGTATCACTATCACCTACATGCTACACCGATCCCTCTCCCACTTGGACAGAGGCAGTGGTGCAGTAAGAATTATGTTTCTGGACTTCTCTAGCGCCTTCAACACCATCCAACCTCTGCTCCTTACGGACAAGCTGACAGAGATGTGAGTAAATTTATACCTGGTGGCATGGATCGTGGACTATCTTACAGACAGACCTCAGTATGTGCGTCTCGAGAACTGCAGGTCTGACATTGTGGTCAGCAGCACAGGAGCGCCACAGGGGACTGTACTTTCTCCGGTCCTGTTTAGCCTATATACATCGGACTTCCAATACAACTCAGAGTCCTGCCACATGCAAAAGTTCACTAACGACACTGCTATCGTGGGCTGCATCAGGAGTGGGCAGGAGGAGGAGTATAGGAACCTAATCAAGGACTTTGTTAAATGGTGAGACTCAAACCACCTACAACTGAACACCAGCAAAACCAAAGAGCTGGTGGTGGATTTTACGAGGCCCAGGCCCCTCACGGACCCCGTGATTATCAGAGGTGACTGTGTGCAGAGGGTACAGACCTATAAATACCTGGGAGTGCAGCTGGATGATAAACTGGACTGGACTGCCAATACTGATGCTCTATGCAAGAGAGGACAGAACCGAATATACTTCCTTAGAAGGCTGGCGTCCTTCAACATCTGCAATAAGATGCTGCAGATGTTGTATCAGACGGTTGTGGCGAGCGCCCTCTTCTACGTAGTAGTGTGCTGGGGAGGCAGCATAAAGAAGAGGGACGCCTCACGCCTGAACAAACTGGTGAGAAAGGCAGGCTCTATTGTAGGCACGGAGCTGGACAGTCTGACATCCATGGCGGAGCGACAGGTGCTGAGCAGGCTCCTGTCAATCATGGAGAATCCACTGCATCCACTGAACAGTATCATCTCCAGACAGAGGAGCAGCTTCAGCGACAGACTGCTGTCACTGTCCTGCTCCACTGACAGACTGAGGAGATCATTCCTCCCCCACACTATTCGAATCTTCAATTCCACCCGGGGGGGTAAACGTTAACATTATATAAAGTTATTGTCTGTTATACCTGCCTCGTACTCTCCACCTTGCACTTTTTAACTTGCACTGCATTTTTATTACTCTTTAATTAATATTGTTTTTATCAGTATGGAGTATGTGAAGTTCCCCTTGGGGATTAATAAAGTATCTATCTATCTATCTATCTATTGTAGCAGTAGAGGCATTTAGCGTCCTCTTGAACCCTCAAGTACCACTTCAAACACCAGTTAAAAGTCCAAGACTCTTTTATTTTGCAATAATCACGTGTACAAAGCACCCTCCACTCCACACTACTCATATAATCAATTCTTCAAATACAAACACCAGTCCTCCTCTCCCAGACACTTCGCCACCCTACCTCCCAGCTCAGCTCAATGTCTGGGCTTTCCCAGAGTCCTTTATACCACCTGACCCGGAGGTGTTTCTGTACCATTACCCACAAGTCCTTATCCCTTCCGGGTCAGGGTATACAGTGCTTATCTTCAACCCGGGAGCACGTCGTTTCTTCCTGTCATGGGATTATGACGCACTTCTGGGTTATAGGGCATATAAGAGTCCACGAGCCTCCCTACAGCGACTCCCGGTGGTCCCCAAGGTATCCAGCAGGGCTGTGCATAAAAACTACATAGTCCATGAGGCCCTGCTGGAATTCGGGGCCCGTCCATGCTGTCGGGAGAGCTCCTCCTGGCGGCCTGGGGGTGAGGGCCGGAAACTCTCGCCGGCCATCCTTCACTCTATCTATCTATCTATCTATCTATCTGTCTATCTATCTATCTATCTATCTATCTATCTATCTATCTATCTATCTATCTATCTATCTATCTATAAGTTTGAAAATGCAGCTACAAGATTTGTTAATCTGTGATGCGTGGGTTGACCACAACCCACATGGTACTCCTCTTGAATTTGAACATCGATAGCCATAAACTGGACTGGGCAATGAGGACACATAGCATAGCAAGGGATGGTGCAAAGTGCTTAGTGCTTTCATTTTCAAACCATAAAGTGTTCCAAAATTAAATTAAGTGCGGTGCAGTTTCTTTAATAAATAAGTAAATAAATAATAATAATAAAAACAGTGTTCGTGGAGGTTAACTTTAGTCACTTTATACTTTTTACTGTTTCAGATTTTAGACTTTAAACCTAATTTTAATGTAGTTTAACTTAATTTAGTTAATTTTATTATTTATTCTATTGTGTGTTTGCTTTTGTTTTGCACAATCTTGGAGTGGTCCAGCTTTTTATTTCACCGCATGTTGTACCTGTATAACTGTGTGTGTGATGAATAAACCCTTGAATCTTGAATCTTAATTCCAGGTCACTTCCCAACAGCTTGTCTTCATGCTTTCATGCCAGCTCTGCCCCAATCATGCCACAACTTTTTTTTTCTTTAACCTCTAGCCTGTTTATGGCTCTTTTTCTCTTGATCCATCTCATTTTTTCAATCTTTCTGCTCAGGCTCCTTTTATAATTCAGTGGGTATAGGTGTCTTTAATTACGATTCCCATAGAGTTAATGTTGAAACTGGCCTAGCTCTGCATATTTACACGTACTGTTAAAGACTCTGACAGCTCTGTTGCTAATCCAATAAGAAAGTGTCACACCTCTGCTTCTAACGAAACCGTTTTTCATTATGACTTTTTGTGTCCTTGTGAATATGTCTCATAGGGTACAGTAGCGGTCTGATATTAGATATGTAATTGTTCAAGTCACTTTTTTGGATCAGCACTGTATTGTCTCTCTCTTTGTTACCATCAGGAAATACTTTTCAAAAACATTTCTGTGATATAGCGGGTCCGAGGCTCCGAAAGAATAGCAGTTTTATTAAATAAATAATCACCGCACTCACAGCTTAAGGAGGGGGCATGGTAGTGTGGTGGGAGCAGTTCCCGGGCGCGATGCGGGTGTGGGCATTTCTGCACTGAAGTGCACAGGTGCGGGATCGCCCGTGACCATAATTGATGCTGGGAGCTGCTAGTCACCACACCTGTGCCATGTCCCCATTATAAAAAGGAGAAGCTTGAGTGAGGAAGGGAGAAAAAATGGAGATTGAGGAAGACAGAAAGGGGGTTAGTGAAAGAGGATGGTGGGAGGAGAAAAGAGCTGGTGCGGGAGCGAGCAAACAAGAGAGAGACAGAGAGAACGAGAGCGAGGAATGCAGGCAGCTGTGAGGAGAGCCCCTTAGGATGGGTGTTTGGCCGACACTCGGTGGGGGGCAGTAGGAAGCGGTCACTCCAGCTGAACAATCTCAAGGAGCTGGAGTGACCAAGAAGGTGGTTGGCTTGCCACTTAAGGCTAGGAAGGCAGTGGGAGTCAGGGAGGCTTGGGAGAGTGAGCCCCAGCATGAATGCCCTGGTGAACCCGAGTCTCAGTCCAGCGGGAGCTGTACGTAGCCAGGGGATGGAAGGCTACCGGACCAGGAGAAGGTCAGCCGCAGCTGCAGGGCGATTCCCCTATTGCAAAGCCCGTTGAGATAAGCAAGGGAGCTGCTAGTTAAAAGGAAGAAGGCACCAGGTTTTTAAAAATGAACTGCTTCCAGCCTGTTGATTATAACCTCCTTTTAAGGATTATTTATTTTGGATTTTACCCTCCACTTTTCTTACCTCATTTTTATGGATTATGCTGTATATTTATGGACATTTTGAAGCACTGCACAATTTATTTGGATACTGTTTTTGTTTTTGTTAATAAAAGCACTTTTGGACTTTGCACCTTCCCCTTGATCCAAGAGTGTTTTGTCCCCCATTTACACAGCTCATCCAGTTACATTAACAACAGTGTTGGGCTCAAGATGCTCCCAAAATAAGAAGAGGGAGCATGGAGCAGGAGCCGCCCTGTCACAATTTCACTTTCACTTACATGTAGATGATATTCAAATCATTGTATCACTTAAACTTAATGAAATTTCCCCTAACGTAGAATTGACATTTTAAACAGCAGATAAGTCATAACATATCCATAAACAGTACCAAGATTTTCTCATCTTTAAACTGAAGTTGCCTGATTTTAACTTTTCTGAATGTATAATTTAAGTGTTATCTTTAACACTGATCTAAACTTTAACCAATTAATAACAGTACTATCTAAGACCCATTGATTTAGAAATTGAAGGTAGCAAGATAAAAAATAGTGGCTTCTTGCATTTGAGTGAAGTAGAATTTAAAACTACAATGGCTAGTTTCACATTCTGCTACTGTCACCTATCAGGACATAATGATCCATCACTAGAAGCATGATAATTTCAGTGAAGTACTTAAGTATGTAGTATGTTGGCTTCTAGGTACTGTACGTTTGGAGCCAATTTTAGAATCCTCTTCTCAACAAAAAAGAAATTCTGTCATTGGCTTCAGCTTCATTTATCTAGTGGAACTTAACAATGCCTAAGTGCATATTGACATAATAAGGTGCATAATTTCTTATAATTCCATGGGTAAATAAGAGCTCCAGCTTTCAGCTACCTGGCCCCAGCACATTCAAATGATCTGTCTATGACATAAAAGCATGGCCCTTCAGTCTGAACATTCAATCCCAGCTGAGCACTGATGACCTTAGCTTGGCATACTATAATTAGAGTTGCTAGTTCAGCTATTCATTACATAAAGGAATTCCTTTTTTTTTTAATTGTCAAAGTGATTATGGAACTGGCTTCTGCTAGTACTTCCAGATTTTCAATATTTTGCTTTGGCACTGGGTGTCACTGCTAACTTGACCATGATATGAAAACAGTTGTTTTAATGGTGACAGAGACAACATCAGACCCTACTGTTCATACTGTATGATTATGCCACAATTAGGGAAACAAGTGTGCATCATAAAATAAGATACCAGGGAATTTGTGACTGGCTAGTTTATTGATGTCAGCCAAACTCTGTTCCACTTCCTGGGGCATTGTGTTCTTCAAGAATGTTGTCAGGTGGAATTTTTTTTCCTTGATCACTGCTTGCATATCTTCGATTAGCTTTACATGTTTTAAATTTCATAAATTTCATGTTCAGGACTACCTGCTTCAGATAATATAAATCTTTATATGTATACATTTACTGTTGTACATATTTCCTTTTATATATTTCTGTTTTATTTTTGTATTATTATAACCATTGTAAGTGTGGAAGTAGATGGATTGGCATCCTGAGGATAAATTCGTACCCAACTGGGAGGCCGTAATGGAAGAACAACAAGAAGAGAGGCACAACCTGACCAGGAGGTTCACCAATTTCTATCATAGTCGGGAGGAACTAACAAAGGATGGACGAGGAACAAAGAAATTTTTGAGCAGTTTGTCCCCCAATGCAAGAGGTGGCAGTGCTCCTCTGATAGGGGCCCAGTTTGGACACCTGCAGGGTTGCCTGTGACATATAATGTGGGAGGCAGCCCTGGGTCTCTGGGTGCTGCAGGTGGGTCCTGTGAAGATTGGATATCCCTATTTTTGGGAACTTTCGCAGTACTTCTTGTAGGCAATGTCACAGCAACAGTAGTACTACAGCATCCAGCATAAAAGAGGGCACCTCGGCTACCTTAACGTCAGAATCAATAGGTGGTGGGTAAAGCTCATAGAAGGTGCAGTGGAAGGAGACAGAAGTGCTTGTTCTTCCAATTATATCGAGTTGGATTTCCTTTTACTGTGCTAAGGTACGATTATAAAATAAGCATTATTTTATTTTAGCCTTGAAATTGTGTTCAGCTGAGTTGTGTCTGGTGATTGGGGCTCTGGGCCGCCCCCTACAGTCCACTCCATGTAAATGCTCATAGCCTGAGAGGAGCCCTATATACAGTAAGAATGTGTTGAACTGAATTGAAAAACATCTCTGCCAATCTGTCCAGCATTCCCTGCCTCCTTTATGTTCTATACTGTTACAGCAGGAAGACCTAATAATGCAACATCACTATGCTAATTAGACATGAATATAGCCTTTCTGAAACTAGCATGTGATTATGAACATGCCAATGTGCAATTCTTAGGTGACTACAGTAACACTGAAAGAATCACAGAAAAACAAAACATCTGTCTCTCCATAACTGTGTGTAATGTCTATCATATTAATCATTAATTCATTTAATGCATCCATACTTGATTAGGCAGGCTTGGCAAAAATCAGACATCTGCAAGGTTGGAAATAATAAATGTATTCAAATACTATGTATTTTGTCTGCTTTGAATCTTGTAATTCTGTTAGCTGTACTACAGTTGTAATGCTATGCTGTGTGACAGACGACCGCCTATGGACTCCGGTCGTCACCCCCAGGCCGCTAGGAGGAGCCCTCCGGACAGCATATTTGCGCCCCGAGTTCCAGCAGGGCCTCATGGACTTTGTAGTGTTTTGACACAGCCCTGCTGGATACCTTGGGGGCCGCCAGGAGTCGCTGTAGGGGGGCTAGTAAGCTCTTGTGTGCCCTATAACCCGGGAGTGCATCCCAGTCACGTGACTGGAAGAAGCGATGTGCTCCCGGGATGAAGAAAAGGACTTTGCCCTGACCCGGAAGGAAAACGGACTTGTGGGTTTGGCTTGGAGCCACTTCCGGGTCAGGGTCTATAAAAGGACTCTGGGTAAGCCCAGACATTGAACTGAGCTGGGAGGAAGGGTGGCAAGTGTCTGGGCGAGGAGGAGAGTTAGAGAGAGAATTGTTTATTGTGTATATGAGTGTGGTGGAAGGAGTGCTTTGTGCACTGTATGACAACAAAATAAATAGTTGTTATATTATCACCTGGTCTGAAGAGTGGTACCTGAGGGTTCGAGAGGTGGACAACACGCGTATCTGCTACAGCTGTTACATTTGACTTCTAGATGTTGGTATTCATTCTTCATGCGTAGAAAAATTATTTTAGACATTGAACCTTGGCACACTACATGGCCCTTAATTTATTTTTGATTTTTTTTATTTTCCTAAAATTATTTAATTAACAGTTCAAAATCTTTATTTTTGGTTTCATATACTTGATGTAAGTAATGAGAAAATCTCAGAGAAGAACAGAACATTGAAAATGCATAGGCTAGCTAGCCCTAATAAACAAGCCATTATGATAAGGTATTTAACATGACCTTGTACACTTTTTATATTATATTTGTAGCATCTGTCTGAGGAGAATGCAAGTGCAAAGTTCATTGTACTTTGTACACATAACAAAAAACTTAACTTGACTTAATTAGAGACTTAGTCAAGTACTGCAGTGCCTCAGTGTGACTGTTCTTGTATCTGTAGCCATGTCAGATGTTTTTTCTTCTAATCTGTAATTCTTGTTTGTGCTTGAGGGAGGTTGGTTCTGCTGTTGTTTGTTATAATACTTCTTTATTTCTTCAGCTTCTGTAAAAGCAAAATTTCCCCATGGGAAAAATAAAGTACTCTTCGTAGTCTCTGTATGTGATAATCAAGCAGCAGGATGACTCCTCTACCTTTTGTCAGTGAAATGTACCTGGTTGTGATCTTACTATGTTTTTGGACTTCTTTTGATACAGTTACACCCTCTGATGGTCTGAAATGTAACCACAGATAATGTATGAATATGTCAACTCATTTATTGCATTACTTTTAGAAATACCCTCATATTATATATACTATATATTTATAAAGCCCAGATAAATAATAAAAACCTTATATTTCAATAGCGCAAAAAGCCAATTGTTGTTTTAAGCTTAGATTTAAAGTCATACTCATGAAAAATTTGCTTTACAGTTGCCATTCATCATGGACTTCAAAATTTATTCACTGGGGACATACATTCCATCGCACGTTTTATATAAAATGAAGTGAAAGAGAAATTAAATCATGGCTACAAAGAAAGTAAATCTTATTATTATACAAGAAACAAGTTTTCTATTGATTATCCACTCTTTAAAATTCAGCTTGCTTAATCTAGTTTGAGGGTATGGGGTAACATTGGCTATATTTTTGCTCAGTATTAACTATATTTTATAATACCAGTAGGAATCTGAAATATCACAACACATTAATAATGTTTTATTAATTTTTTGGGTCTAGTCAAAGCTACTTGCAAGTTTTTTACAGTGCTTTTTGTTTCATAATATGTAAATGCCATATGCTATCTATGCATTCTCCCAACTCACTTATCCCAGTTTAGGGTCATAGAGAAACGGGGCTTACTTAGTTGAACTGCACAGATATGAAAACTCAGGAATATATGTGACACCTGTCCAACACAGAGCACATTCATGCACATGTCCGGTCTTTGATGCTGGTTAAGCTCAGATTGCCATTTAGTATGTTTTTTTGTGATGTGGCAGAAGAAAGAGCCATGCATATACAAAAAATCCATGCATTCATCTCACAGACGCTGCCCAGAATCAGAATCAAACTCAGGTTTAATGGTTTTGTGAGACAGCAGTACTAACCACTACACCACAGTGCTGCCCTGTTTCATCACCATATCAAATTATTCTAGCAAACCTCAATTGTTTGCTTTATTCACTCAAATTATATTCATCTAGGTATATGAATGTATTGATTATAAAAGGCAGAGGAAAACTGGGCCTCCTCTGGGAGAAAACTACTTCCCAGAAAATCCTCCTGTGGTTCATAAAATTTGCTGACTTGCTAATTTTCTCCTATTGCTCTTTGTACTCTCCCTTCTGAGACCAGCACTTGGCAGTCCAGTTACATCTTCTGGAAAGAGCAACACATGAAAATGACAAACAAATATAGATTTATTGTGGCAATATATTGTATATTTGCATCACACACAAACATATTATAAGCCAGATGTTCTAAATCTCTTGGTTTTTCTTAATTATATTTCAAAGTGCTTTTTTTGTCATATATGAAATGATTTTCAATGCTATCCCCACATTTCACGGTGTAATTATTGTGTCTCAAATCATAGCAGGAATACATGTATTTTCCTGTCAGAATTCTTATCCAGAATTTAAGGAGATATGTAATTAAAAGCACATTTTAACTTAAACTGAAAGGCCTTTCTTTCTCATTTAATCATAACCCTGCCAAACTGCTTCAAATACCAGGGGGTATGTGAAAGTTTAAAAAGATGGATTGAATAAATAATGCATTGTAGTGACACATGTGGCCAAACATTCTGGTATATTGCTTACATTCTTTAATGCAAACCTGTTCTTCTTGGGTAAATGACTGCTCAGTCAGTGGCAACGTCATTTGTGTAACCAATGAGAGCGGTCTATAAGAGGATAAAGGCTTGTGGACATTTCAGAGAGAAAATAATCTAGGGGACTATGCATTCAGTGTAGTAGTGTGTGTCTGGTACACTTCAATAAGTGTGTTAGGGGGATCACCAAAGCAGCTGCAGTATTACACATGATAGTCAGTGATTTTCTAACCTGCTTAGTCCTGAACAAGGTCGCAGGGATCTGCTAGAGCCTATCCCAGCTAGCACAGGACGCAAGGCAGGAGCAAACCCTGGACAGGGCGCCAGTCTATCGCAGGGCTACGCATGATAGTGTGCACTGATATACAATATTTAAAATGGGTCACCACTCAATAAACATCCATCTAAACGCAGTTCTACAGCTAGATATAAACCACAGATGAAAAGAAGCCATGGAGGCTGATGTGACTTGTGAATGGGAGTAACCAACTAGCTACAGTCAAAATAGTTGTCAATTTATGTCATGCGTCTGTTGTTAACCATTAACCAGCTGTTTCCCCACCTTCTAACTGAAGAATGTAATTTAAGGTGAAAGCGAGCATCCACCCAACTATTTCCTTTCACTATTTTGGATACTTCTGTCATGTCAACTCACAATCTTGGTTTGCTTGAACTCAAAGACTCCACTCTTGATTTTTCCTCTTCTTTTGGCCATTGACCTGCAGTCCTGGAATATGTCTAGTCACTGAAATTTGTCTAACACTGATAAATCATATATGTAATACAGAGAACAAAACTACGCCTATTGTTCCAGGTGAGGCCTCTTAGATATGTCCAACAACTTAAGCAAAGCCTCATTGTGTAAGACGGATGAGCGAGGTCATTAGCAAAGTGGAGCAAGATCATCAGTGGAGTCCCTCAGGGGTCTGTCCTTTGAGCTTTACTTTTTCTGTTTTATATTAATAACACTAATTCTGGTATAGTTAGCAAACTTGTGAAATTTGCAGATGACACTAAAACTGGAGGGATGGCAGGCACTGTGGAGGCAGCAAAAATAATTTAAAAAGACCTTGACAAGCTTCAGAAATGGGCAAACACCTGGAAAATGCACTTCAATGTAAAAAAATACAAAGTGCCACATATGGGTAAAGGGAAAATCAATTACAAATACAAGATTGGAGACACGGCCATACAGGAAGCAACCTCTGAAAAGGATTTAGGGGATTTATATGTTGACACATTTTCATTAACTAAGCAATGTACAGAAACAACTAAAAAGGCAAATAAAATATTAAGTTATGTCATAAAAGATGTGGAATTTATTTGAAGGGACTTTATTCTCAAACTATATAACTGCATCTGGCGTATTATGAGCAGCCCTGGTCACCATGATATTAGAAAGACATAGCAGAACTTGAAGCTGTGCAGAGGAGAGCAACCAAGTGCATCCTAAGACATAAGGACATGTCCTACTCTGACAGACTCAGAGAATTAAACTTGTTTAGTCACAGGCAGAAAAGGCTACTTGGGGACCTAATCACGGTATTTAAAATCCTCAAAGGCATTGATAAAGTAGATCCAGCACACCAGTGGAAATGAAGGGGAAGTGTACTTAAGACTGAAGCCAGGAAGCACTTCTTTATGCAAAGTGTTGCGGGAATCTAGAACAAACTACCGAGACATTTAGATGAAGCACAAACATTAACAGCTTTTAAGAAGAATCTGGAAACAAAGAGGCTTGATGGACTTTATGTTCTCCTAATATTTCTCAATTTCTTATGTTCTTATGTTACCATAAATTGTTCTTAATGCCACATGCTATGTAGCTTTACATCCTACTAACCTTTTTATTCACTTCCATATGTTGTCTGGATGTGTACAACAAGAATTCCACTAAGGCTCCTTCTAAAAATGTACTATCAAGTGTCAGGTCCTCAAATATATAAGAATGTCTAGTATTTTTTGATTCCCATGGGTAATAATTCAATTCAGTTCAGTTTCTTTTTCTACAGTGCTCTTCACTGAGCGTAGAAGTAATGTGCTGCAACAAGTCCTCTGGTAAAATGCAAACAGAAACTTTAGAAATTACTGATTACATAATGAGTATACATAAAGACATAGGTTTGTTTAAGCAGACAGGAAACAAAGTGGTTCAAAACTGATTAACACACTGAGCCCAGCAATATTCACTCATTAATTAATTAATTGTAACACTGTGCATTCATTTCTGTAGGACTATATTATGCTCATTTCAATCTGTAATGATTACTCTGAATTTAGGATGTTGGCGATTTCACCTGTGTTACTGTCATTTGCTCATTTAGCCAAATTAATTTTTATTCAAAATTATCTATAGATAAAAAAGAAGAAGCCCAGCACTGGCCACTGTGAGGCACCAATTTTAAATTCATCTAATTTGGGAAAAGATCCTTACACCATAACTTGATACTTTCTGTTTTTCAGTCAGTTCTTCAGTCATCTGCACACTGTTTCGTGGTCTCTCGATTTAAGTTTGGTCACTCCTATGTACTGTCATACCAAAGTAAATAATAGTGTATATATATGTCCCCCCATTTTAATTATTACAATTATTAAAACATCATATGCCCGTCCAAAACCATGATACCTGTTCAACAGAACATCTGGATTTGAAGTGTATTTTCTTTTAATATTTGCTTTGTATTCATTTACCCATAATACAGGGTGAGTCAAAATTATGTTAACACTAATGGTACTGCTATGTATATACTTGTATACAATTTTTGTGGACAATTTATGTGCCACATATGGTACATGTGTTAAACATGATAGCAAATAGTTTGAGACATTCCTGTAAATTATCTTGCACATATGAAGTATGTTTTGTGAATAAATTGTTTCCACCATTCAAATGTTAACATCATTTTGACTCACCCTGTACTTGTTAAGGTAGCTGGCCTATAGTTATTGTGTTCGGCCCAATCACCTTTAATGTATTATTAAATGACATTTGCTGCCTTCCATCCTTTAACGATTTAGTGATTTATATGTGTAATAACTACATTCCTGGAGCATAATAAGTTTAATAACCAAAGGGTAACTGCTTATATTAAGTAGAAAATTGCATTATTATCAAGTAGAACCTCTTTGAAGTTTTTAATGTGGTCTGTAATCAAATATGGTGACTGTTAGTGTGCATATGTGTTTATACTCAGGGAAGAAGGTACTGATGCCTTCTGACAGTAATGTATATAGTTTGATAACTGGGATTTACACATCATTCTACAATCTGGCTAATGGATTAGTCTAAATATTCCCAAACCCAAAGACAGAATAGTGCATGTGTTGTTGTGTCGGGGAATACTGGCAGTGATCCTTAGTTATTTTAAACCGTGTAGAAATATAATGGCTATACAGTGAAATCACACTATTGCCTATCATCCTTGAGCTAACAGGGTGTTCTGATGTAAGATTTTGCATATAACTTGATAAATATTTTGTATGTCTTTATTTGTAATTTAGGCAAAGCAATGTAATTTAGTGTTACATTAGTGAGAAGCATTCATGTTTACCACCCCCTTTAGGAATGGGTCTCTTTGAATTTTAAGACAGAATTGGGGGAGGAAGTGCCTTAAACCAGTTTGACAAGTGTTTCTCTGCTAAAGTCTCTCAACCCCCGCAAGAAAACCAGGCTGCCTAACTGCTAAGCTTTACTTTAACATATGGTTTTGGGGGATGACAGGTGTTAAGATGTTCTGTTCCCCCATTGGTCTTTAGTATGATTGTTTGGAATTGGCTTGGATCAGAAGCTTTTAAGTACCATGACGCCGTATTGGCTGTAGGAGTTGTACAGAGAATCTATAAATTTACTTGCTTAACCTTACACTCTCTCTCTTACTAACATATGATGAAGAAGCATCTCACACCATGAACTGACAAGAACAACACAATGAAGAGCACAGCTCGGCAGCCATATTGAACAGGCATGCGGCCTGTTCTGAAGAAAGCTGAGCACCAATGATGCCTTAACTAGAGACATTTTAAATAATTATAAGTTTGTGTGCCGCCTGAAACTACACATCACCATTTAATCAGGTTGTATGGTTGCCAATATTCAAATGTACTTTGCATATTGTTATTATTTATGAATATTACCAATAATACATTATTTAAATTGTAATTTAACTCCTGCTTGTCTTTTACTATACCTAACTGCCTGAGGTTATAGATGTAGAAGGGAAGGTTGGGGAGAAGTTATATACTATAATACCTTATAAACAGTGGTAAGTCTGTGGGATATGAGGCGTTCTGACAGAGGCTACATCTTAATAACACAATAGAGGAAAGTAGAGCAATATATTACTCTACCAAGACAAAACACTGGGCAACACAGAGCAGCCAAGATTTTCATTCACATTTACAAACACAAAAGTCTGAGTTACACACCATACTCTAACTCTTGTTATTGGAAATTCACATATTTAGTAACTAAAACCCGGAAATCATTAATTATTTTGTTTTATTTGAAGAAAATAACTGCATTCAATCAAGTTGAACTTAATGTGACAAATAACTTCATAACCAAAACTAGAAAAAAATCAGTACTTCTAAATCTCTTACACTACACAAACAAAAAAGGCTGAAACAAGAGCTCAGTATTTTTTTAAATGCACAAACTCATAACACTTACTTTTGGGTTTGTCTATGCCATAGAAATCATAACCATGATCTCCATACTGTATGTCCATTTTATCAACTCGCTATTCCCATTACATGTTTGAAGTTTACTCTGTCCCAGCAGCACTATGGCACAAGACAGGAATCCAATCTGGTCAGGGCACAACTCTTCTTCTAAAATTAAGAATCACTGATTAACCATTGTGATGGACAGCCGGCTACAGACTCGGGTCGTCTCCCTCAGGCCGCCAGGAGGAGCCCTCCGGACAGCATTATCGTGCCCCGAGTTCCAGCAGGGCCTCATGGACTTTGTAGTTTGTATACACCGACTAACTGGATACCTTGGGGACCACTGGGAGTCGCTGTAGGGGGGCTAGTGGGCTCTTATGTGCCCTATAACCCGGGAGTGTGTCATCATCACGTGACAGGAAGGAACGACGTGCTGAAGAAAAGGACTGTTTACCCTGACCCGGAGGGAATAAGGACTTGTGGGTTTGGCCAGGAACCACTTCCGGGTCAGGGGATATAAAAGGACTGTGGGAAAGCCCAGACACTGAGCTGAGCTGGGAGGTAGGAGGGCGAAGTGTCTGGGTGAGGAGGATTGGTTTTGTGAGAGATTTATTGTAATTATATGAGTGTGGAGTGGAGGGTGCTTTGTGCACGGTACAAGAAAATAAAGAAGTCTTGGACTTTTATCCAGTGTCTGGAGTGGTACCTGAGGGTGTTAGAGCTGGCTCCATGCCTCTACTGCGACACCATACATGCCTGCCTTTAGGATGTGGAGAAAACCATCGCAAGCATAAAAGAAATGTGCTAACTCCATATTACCAGGGACCAGGAAATAAAGCTTCTTGCCTCCTACTGATATCTTCAACAACTTTAAAAAAGGTTCAGCCTACTTATGGTAATGAAATATGGTGAAATTCCACAGTAAAGGAATTTGTAATAGTTATACTGTGCTATGAGTTACTCTCCCAGAGCCATTACAGCAATGAGGACCACTGATGGTTAGAATTGTTTCTTTTAAAATTTCCAGATTATAATACAGATATGATGTTGTTGATTTGGAATTTTTTTTATAAAACACTGATTTGCAGGACAGCTTTACAACATATTTGTATTGAATTGCAGAGCTTTATCAGTAGACTTTGTGTCCACTAAGGGGCATTGCACCAGCACAAACCCCAGACACATCCTTACAAACACAATCGTGGTTTAAATAAAAAGTTTTTTATTCTCGACAAATACCTTTCCGAAAAGGCTTCAAACACAATACAATCTCCTCTCTCTTTTCTTCTCCTCCACACCTCCCAGGCAAGCTAGTTTCAACCTCCACATCTAACTCCTACTTCCCTGGATGAGACTGAGTAGTTCCTTTTATCTTAGACCCAGGAGTACTTCTGGTGCAAGGACATAGCCCTTTGGAAGCACTTCTGGGTCAAACGGAAGTTCCATAAAGTAGCGATCACCTATCCCCGCAGCACCCCCTAGCAGTCCCCACAGAACCTGACAAGGCTGTCCAATTGGATTCCACTTCCCAGTATGCCTTCCAGGTGTCCATAGAGGTAGCATCACCCAGGGATGCTGCCACCTTGTGTATCGGGGGAGTATGTATTTCTGATAGGTTGTCTTCCCCTGTTCTTACATCATACTGGCATCTTGGCTGGGATGGGGCAAGGAACACTACCCTTGTCCATCACAACATATTTAACATTTACAGCAAGTTTTATTAAGACTTGAATAAAGACTTCTTTTTGCATGCTTCCTGTGTCTCAGAGCAACAGGTTATTGTTATTTTTTTACATGTACTTTGTCCACAATTATAATTGTGTATCGTTGATTATGGCATTTATTTTTGTTCAAACTATTACAGTTAATCACTCTGAAAATATCTGAGGTACACTAGGACTTTCAAATTTGATAAAGCAATTGTACATAATTTATTTTACTTTAAGAATATTGAACAAGTAGGCTGAAGCTTTAGGCTTTAAAACAAAAAGCTGTTGGTTCGCAGTTCGACACCCTTCAATGGGCACTGACCCGGTCTGTGGTCTGGGCATCCTTTTGAAGGTTGCTTCCTGCCATAGTCCCAAGACTCTGTAATTGGATTAAGTAGGTTAGAAAATGGATGGTTAAATAATTTAATAATTTTTATCAACCTGAAAAACAGTTCAGTCAATATTATCTTGACACCAACACAAGATATTCAGAAAATGTGCAAATGGGGTCAAACAGCAGTCTTTAAACTGTAAGGCAAGAATCGTAACAATTATAACGTGTTTACCACTGGCTAGTTTATATTTTCATTTGTAATTATTTAAAGAAAAACATAATTGGTTAGCAACACACTACATTTTGATGTTCTCATCAGCTCTGATAAGTTCTGCAATATAAATAGAAACATAATTGTATTATTCATAGTTACAAATTATAATCATGTCTTCTTTCACTTTCACACAACAAACTGAAATTCAGAGTGATTGCAAAAATTATTTTTTCCTGTGACAAAACCGATAGGAAAACAAAAGGTTTTCATGACTCTTGACAGTCACTTAAGTGCTATAATAATTTAAAACTGCAGTTGCTCCAATTATTCTCCTACAAGATTCTCAACAGAAAATTGGTCACTACGATCTTTGCATTGTGCAAACACAGACCTGGAAGTAATGGCCAAATAGAGCTGGCTCTTCACATGGAAGCACAGCACAAATGACCTGAATACCTCTGGTGAACTTTGTTTCATGAGAAAGAGAAAAATGCATAATGACTGACCTTGAACGCTAAAGATTTGAATAAAAATGGCCTGAGTAAGATTAATATTTTACAAGATGAATATATATTCCCACTGAGCATTAGCAATCAATTTTGTTTTACTCCACTCTTCAATCTTTTATAATTTTGGTCTTTTCAAGGGAAAAGTAATTCAGTGAATGCAATCTCTTTGCTGTAGAAAATTAACATTGTACACAAACATATTTCTGAGCCTTTTTTATTATTCAGACTTGACTTTGAGAACTCAGTTCTTTGTATTCATTATACAACTGAAGTAATATAGTAGTTTTTTTGTGTCACAACAAATGAATAATTCAGAATCAATATTTATGTAAGATACTGTTGCAATTTCAGTCAACTGCTGCACCTATACAAACTAAGCAAATATACTTTTTTTAATTGGTTAAGTAACAGCAAAAAAGGGAATCTTACATTGAACAAGAGTACAGACCGAGCATCTTTTCTTCAATTTGAATGCTTTTTATGAGTCAACTTTTTAAAGACCAAACAATAAATCAGTCTTTGTTTTACATAGCACCACTCACTTTGAAGAGATGAAATGAAAGAGGAGTCGCCTCCTTCACATATACAAACAGCAAATAAATAGAAGAAAGCAAAAATAGCACCTAATTCCTAATAAACAGTATACTGCAGCTGAGCCATCCCCAAGAGGAGTATGAAAAAGGAAAGTTAAATCTTAATATGTTTTTCTATCAGATATTGTATTTTTTCTTTTTCTTGTCTTTAAAGTTTCATTCAATTATATTCTACAAATTATTACACTTGCATTCTTCTGTTCTCAGGTTTTACAAACTAATGATTCCTGTTCCCATCCTGTTATCATGTTTCCTTGATATCTGGTAAAGCAAGTCATGTTGACATTTGCAGGCTGAATCTTACCAACCACATTTGGAATATTGTTTACCTAAAGATTGTTAAGTTTACCTTATTTTCCATTGGCCTTAGTTAATTGGATACTTTCTATTATTCTTGTTTTAATTCCTATGTGTTTTAGGACAGACTGATAAAATCCATTTTGCTATGACTGAAACTAAGTCCTTAGTCCTGCCTTCTTCTTAATATATCAGCTTCTTCTTGACTGGGCCTCTGTTTAGAATTCATCCTCTGTGCCTTATCTGATAAAATGATCAATCATCACGTGACAATCTAGAGCCATCTTCTCATGGTACCTGTTAAAGTTTCAACTCAAACAAGGAGCCATAACTCAAAACTGGCAACCTTGATTAGCAAAATTTTCCTCCAATAGTCAACCAAAAAGGATGGGCTTATGTGTACCAAAGAAACCAATGGCAAGATATCTGTTCTTTTCTTTAAAAAGCTTTACACGCTCCAAATCTTCTCATCAAGGTCATGGTCCTCAACCTGGCCCAACTGTGCATAGCCGGATTCCATAGCCTAAACGGCGTGGTCATAACAAAGGTTGCAGGAACCCCATTTGCTCTGAAGGGCAACTGTGCAGAACTTGAAGTGTGGAAGACTTCTCTATATTAGAGTAGGATGAGGGTGCCATTCGCCCAAACTTTGCTGAGAAATAGCAAGTGCACAAGCAGAGACAGACCTTCATAAAAGCTATGTGTTTGCTTTGCTAATGACAGGAGCTGACTGATCGCCAGCTGACAAGGTAGGCATAACTTTGCTAACAACCAATGACACTGTGTATACAACTCTCAAAGAGAAAACTGCAGTAGCACTCACAACTTTTCACCTTTGAGCGGATCAGGAAAGGAACAAAGCATCACACACCCCTAACCATAAATACACCTGCTTTGATTTTGAGCACTATTAACACTAGAATTACCAACGCCTACGAACAAACTCATAAATCTGTCCCACTTTAAATCCCTTCGCACCTCTCTGTCAGAGTCTTTTGTCTTGTAAATGTGTTGATAGGCAGCAAGCAGCCTGCTATCATGATGTGTTTACATAGATTGTTGTAGACACGGAACACACATGTGCATGTGTTCCAAATAACAATATAGTATTTATTCTATACAAGTCTAAGCAACTGACACGCAGGTAAACAGACTTGAGCTGAGAAACCTTTGTGTAGCATTGGGGGGATGTGATAGTAGGCTGCTTGCTGCGTATCGACACATTTAAAAGACAAAAGGCACTGACGGAGAGGTGCGAAGGGATTTAAGGTGGGACGGATTTACAAGTTTTTTCATAGGCTTTGGTAATTCTAGTGTTAATTGTAACTTAATAGTTAGGACAAAGCCAGTTAATATACTATGTATTGGTGTTACTGTAACTGACAGGTAATAATCTTGTGAAGAACAAGTTATAGCTGTTGTAAGTTTCTTCTTAAATCCAGTAAAAAAGTGCAGAGCAGGATTTCACCCTTGCGCACATTCACAGAAACTCTGTTTTTTGTAAGCCAGTGTAGTCTAGCTGTGATCAAATCAACACTTGGGTGTGGGAATGGAAATTTAAAAACTAACTAAAGAACTTATCCATCTTGACTACATAAATTGAAAGATCATAATTCATAAGTTATGTGTGTTTTTCCTATAGAAGAGAAAAAGTGTTTTGTGTTGTTTGTTATTGTCCTTCATCTATATATGTACATACCTATATCCATCTGGGTTATTTGTTGTGAAATAGTCTATTGTCACACAACAGTGAAAGTGAAAATGTTTAATGGAGACGTTCACTGATTTATGTACCGTGATTGTACAGATCTTTTCATATTTCTAGCATCCCTGCGAAAAAGTAAAACGGATATCCCTCCCTCAGCCTACATTAATTTGGCATCCCTGGTATGGGCATCTTGTTAAATGTTTTAAATAATTACCAGCATTGCTGAAGGTGAATTCCACATATATCTTTTACTTTTATAGATTTCAGTAGATATGGGAAACCCAGTTGAGTATTTATGCAAAATTCAATGATTGACTTCAAATAATAATGAAGGTTTTTTATATTTATTTTACTTATTATTTCCATGTTCATTCCAGTTCGGTGATGGACTAATGATTTTTTCCCAGCCTTGTGTGCTGTGTAACTGCTGAATTTGGCCCTCACCTCTGTGTCTCTCCATAGGAGTATTTGGTTTTAATGTTATGTTATGTTAGGCTACGTTACATTATGGTCTAAAGTTGTTGCGGAGTCTGTCCTGAGCAACATCAGTCATAAGTCAGAAAATAGTGCATTATTCCAAATAATCTTTGGAATGTCAGAGAAGGAACTGAACATCCAGTGAAAGCATACACTTTAAATTGCAGTGTAGTGTTACATGATGTGGTAGTTAATGTAATTTATTGTAGCGATTTTTTTTTAAATCCATCTCTTTGCTACAAAAATGGCTGTTTTGGACATTGCAGGTCTAGGTCTTTTCTTTATCTGAAAAGTATATAACACTAATACATAGAAGAAGTATAAAATATTTGGTATGTCTCTGTTCTAAATATTACACTAATACATACAAGTATAAGAGATTTGGAATGTTTCTCTTCTAATACTACTTTTGTTAAATTTAACTTATCTCCTTAAAATAGACAATGAAAACACTTAAACATTAGATAAAGGTAGTGTTTAGCTTGATTTTAAATGCTACCTCATTTTCTTGAAACAAACACACTTTAAGGCTCAGGAAGGTAGGACACAGTCATTAGAAAAAACAGTGTGCATTGAAAACAGAAACATAAAGGAGTTCCTTCTGGTTTGCTTAGTTGTTGACTTTTCAGTTGAGTCCAGGTTTGAAGAAAAGGTCCAAAGGCTGGACTGCGTGACAAAACTGAAATAAGAGGGCTTTTACAGGTTAAACAGATGCCAGCTCAGCTTTTGCATCATTTTATTCATATATAATTTATATTATTCATTCAATAAACTGTTCAAGTTCCATAAATACAAATTATTGTGCCTGCTTTTTTCTGCAACTATAAAACTCTCCCAGATTTTGATTTGACAAACCATTCTTGTGTCAGCTCTTCAGCTTTTTCTTTTTTGTTTCTGTTTACACATTCGAAAAAGACTGTCATACAACTTAAAAATCATGTATGAAAATCATCCTTATATAGCCTCCAACTTAAAGATTTTTTTTTCTCTTAATACAAGCCAAATACTTCATATGTGCAAGCTAAACCTTTGTGTACATATAGCAAATACTGAGCACAACTATTTATCAATCACAGTGATATATTAATTATGCATTGTTGATCACTATAAATATTTTGATGTTTATATATTCACCTGTGACTAAGAATCATTGATGTAGGCACCATGACTTACCACCCATACCTCAGTTACTTGTATTGTTAATTTTTCTGTGCGACAAGTACTGCATGTATCTGATATTTATTTATTTTTATTTGTTGTAGCGGTGTATTTATTGATATTTACTGAACCATTTATTGTTCTTCTGTACTTGTGAGACTAGCAAGAAATACTTTTCATTAGAGCTACAATGTACACATTGATTTCCTTGGTGAAAACTTAAAGTGAATATGGCAATTTGGTAAGAATCATAATAAACAGCATAAAGACATGGCCATTTATTATCAAAACTCCCTAGCACTTATTAATTTAGTTTTTGAAATGAAGATGACACTTCCACATATATTATAAGAATATATATTTTATATGGCCAGACGTTTTAAAGCTTAATGTCTATGTAGTTTAATAAGAACTATCTGCCATACTGTATCATTTGGTATACTGTAATAACTTTACTCTTAGAGTGGCATGGTGGCACAGGGGTAGCACTACTGCCTCTCAATAAGGAGACCAGGGTTTGTGCCCCTGGTCCTGCCTGCATGGGGTTTGTTTGTTCTCCCTGGTTCTGTGTGGGTTTCATCCAGGTGCTCCAGTTTCCACCCACAGTCCAAAGACATGCAAATTAGGTGGACTGGCAATGCTAAATTGGCTCAAGAGTGTGGTTGGTGTGTTTGTTTGTGTGTGTTCACCCTACAATGAATCAGCTCCCTGTCCAGGGTTTGTTCCAACCTTGTGCTAGCTGGGGTGGGCTCCAACACCTCCCGGGACCCTGTTCCGGTCTAAGCAGGTTAGAAAATGACTGACTGACTTTACTCATCATCTATCCATTCACTTTTTTTTGTACCGAATTTTCTAATACCAATCCCAACAGCATCCGATTTAAGGCAGAAACTAGTTCTGAACGTGACTCCTTTTCCATTTTAGGGAACATTCATACTGCTAGGCCAATTCAGAATTAGTTAATCAATCATGTAATTTTATCAGATCTTAAATTCTGTGAAAACTCATGTGGACATTTGAATGTGCAAATTACAAATAGACAGTGGCAGAAATCAAACTCTGGTCCCCAGAGTTATGAGGCAACCGCTCTAAACATTCTATCACAAGGTTCCGCCTTTTCATTTGCTATATTTTTGAAGTCTTTTATCTGAGATTGAGTCCAAAGATATGTAGGAATTTTCTTATCTTTAGACTGATCATCTACAAAGGGACACATACAATCAAAAAAAAAGAAAAACTGCTAGCTGCTCAGTGAGTGTCTCTTTATAAACCAAACGTGGATACATGAGCACAGGTAGGGGTGTTAATAATACTATTGTTATTTTTTTTCAGTCTTTAATTTCATTTGGAGATTGAAATATTAAAGGAATAGGGAGTTGTATGCTCAG
The DNA here is from genome assembly GCF_900747795.2 of Erpetoichthys calabaricus. Classification (NCBI taxonomy): domain Eukaryota; kingdom Metazoa; phylum Chordata; class Cladistia; order Polypteriformes; family Polypteridae; genus Erpetoichthys; species Erpetoichthys calabaricus. The sequence goes on along the minus strand of NC_041397.2, from coordinate 64,867,868 downwards.
ATCCTGTATGTGGAGTTTTCACATTCTGCTCATGTATCCATGGGTTTATCGAGTTACTCCAGATCCCTTCCCACATCTCAAACATGTGCAGGTTTGGTTGACTAACTTGGTGCAATATTAAAAATCATGCCATGTGATAAATTAGCATCTCGTGGTTGACTCCTGCATTACATCTGATTCTGCCAGATAGCCTCCAGTCGTTGGTGAATCTGTTTTGCAATAAGCTGGATTAAAATTATTAAATGTGTGCAAATGTGTGATAAAGGAGATTTACATAATGTTATATTTATTGTAAACTAGAAGTGGCACTCTAGTTGCTTTCTTGAATCCAAAAATTAATCAAAGAATCACAAATGAAATAAAAACAACACCTTTATTACAAAATAAAGTACAAAAAGGGATATGCAAAAAGAAGTAAAATTATAAAATAAAAAGGTAAAATGATGACACCTTCTGGGCATACCTTATCATATTTGAACCCCTTTCTATTAGGTGGGGTGGCTGACCCACAAGCTCCGCACAGGACTGCTTACCTTATGTTCATCACCTTCTGCCATCTGCGTGTCTGTCCCACTCTTTCCCCAAATTTGTAATTAACTGGCATTTGCCAGAGAGATGACTGCAAACTCCACTCTGAGGTCTCTGCCAGCCAAGGTGTGGAATCACTTCCAGGGACATTGAGGGCCTTTTATTTGCTCCATGGATATCACAGCAGGGATCCCTTAAGCAAATTCTGGTGTTCTTGCACCCCTGTGAAATTCATTGAGGTTAAATATTTGGGTTGCTCCCCACCTGACTGCATTGTATGAAGAAGTGCAGAGTATGGGCATGTGTGCCATCCAGTGGCATGGTGTGATTGCCAGCTCTGGCATAACCTTTATAGATTTCTCTCGCTCTCTCCTCCTCTTTCTTCTCTATATGCTGGTCACCATATCTATTGAATTCCCATTCAGGACTTACTGTCCCCAATCTGTCCCTGCAAGTCCACACTGTTTTATGCAGGACTTCTCCTGCTACTGAGACTGTGGTCCCCTTTTTCTTTCTTTGTCTGCAGGACTCATTTCTGCCCCATAACACCACTTGGTGTTAATCTATCCCCTGGCATCCCCTAGATGGCTGGGCATCGCATTACAACAAACAATTAAAAATGTCATTTTTTTTCTTTTAGACATTATCTGAACATGTATTTATAACCATGTAGACTTTTTAAAAATAAATCTGAATTTTATCTCAATTTATTTTTTAAAAATGGCTTAAATACCACATGTTCATCACTATAATCAACTATTCATTTTTAAATATGTAAAAAAGCACATATGCAGACTTAATGTCACCTTTTTTATTTTAAAACACATCGGAAGCCATGCCTGTGCTAACAACAAATCAAACTTAATTAAGGATTTGATGTAAAACTTTAACCTTTAATTGATGGCAGCAACTGCTAATTTATTCATAACAAGCTACTTCCTAAACAAGTACTTTTCTTCTTAATCTCAGCAATGTTTATGTGAATACATTTACCTGTATATTTGTAAGCTTTTTATTCTTAACACTTAAGGGTATTTGCGTACAGTAGCAGTCAGATGCTCTTACACTATGTAAATGTGTGGACCTGTATTTAAATGTACTGTATTGTCATTCATCAGATTTAATGAGTTAAGTATTTTTGGTAAAATGTTTTTGGATTTTTAATGAGATATGGCTCAATACCCGCAATCAGTTTGATTAATGGCACTACTAATTCCTCAAGATTGTTGACTGACACGCCTTTCAAGGAGGATTATGAAGAATGTGTTTAAACAGGCCGAAGGGTTGAGCCCTAGTTTATCTTTCAGAGATAATTCAGCCTGGGGGTTTTTCTAATGCTTTTTCTCCTGCTACTGAATCTGCTGTAATGATGACAGGAGGTCTCATTTCATCGAGATTCAAAGGAATTTTACTTTATGTTGTGACAAGTTGTGAAAGCTTTTAGAATAATGTCTTACAATCCTCAATATTTCACTAATTGTATTTTCCGATCAGTTACTTCTTTCTTAATAGTTTCATTCAGATGGAGAGAATGAACCCAAACATATGTAGGAATTCTCTTACTTTTAGACTGATCATCCACAAAGGCTTACGTACAGAAGTGTAATTGAAACCATACATAAAAATAAAGAAATCATAATTTATTAGAATAAATATATTTTTAAATAAAACAGAGAGACAATGTAAAAAGATTTGGGAGGCTTCACGAGGGAAAGAGTACCAGAGAAGATTGTGATGATTGTCTGGGATATCTATGAGGGAGTGAGGTCTGGAGTTAAAAAGAGCGTTGAGGGAATAGGCAAGATCCCAGTTTGAGTAGGTCTGTTCCAGAGATCTTCTTTAAGTTCTTAAAAGATCAGTCCACCTGTTGCATGCTTTTTGCTGGCAACACTGGAAGCGGACAAGAAGTTGGAAGCATTAAGAAGGGCTTTGGAAGATACAGAGGATTGAAGATAAATAAGAAGAAGACAGAATATACAGGAAAAATCCTGTTGTAACAAAATTCATGGAACCATAAAAATATTTTGGTGTAACAGAAATTTCGTTATAACGAATATGGGGAAAATATGCATACTATTGTGACTGGAGTTGCTGGTGATTTGCCATAACTAATGGCAGCAGCGCAATAGCTGCTCTGCTGCATCTCGTAAGCAGTAAACGAAGGGCAAAGTAATTGGTTGTCCTCTACAGGATCAGGCTTATCATGTAACGTGCTTGTTGCACAATGTTTAGAATGTTAGACACTATCCTGGTCTGCTACATTAGTGATCCTGACCTGCTGGTGTTCTAATCTGAAGATGGGAGCTAAAGCAGGACGATTGCCCGTATCACAGGTCCTATATTGTGTGCTTAAGTACTCGAGTAACAGTTCCTATTTTGAATGATGTCTTGAGACTGTACTTGCCATCGCTATAGAGTAATAATGTACCTGTTTTTTCCTTGAAAACCTGGACTCACCTTTCTGTCTCTAGTGCAACTCTATGACCCAAGCTTGACAAAACCTGTATAAAAAAATAGCGCTACTTAAACTACAAAAAAGACATTATATGTTATATATTTTTTAAAGAAAACAGGTATTAAAATACAGAAAGAAAATGACACTTTAGATTTTTTTTTCAGCATAAAATGATATTGTTTCTCACTATATTTGTTCATCGCAAAGAAAACATTAAGAAATGCTATGAAACTTGAGCAGTACAGTATCCACACTTGACAAAACTACCCACGTGAATACTCATTGGAGCACTGACTCAGAATTCAGCTATACCTGTATGATGTCGCACCTACACTCTCGTCGAGACTGCCCCAGACCAGAAATTTCGCACAAGACCATCACTTTCTTTTGGTCTAACAAGAAAGAGACTGCCTGTTGCAGGGTTCTCAAGACTTGGCAAAAGTATAGGTATGGCATTAAGTCATTTTTGTTAAATAATTTATTATTATTATTTGGTGGGCATTTTTGGTCGAAAAAACATTTGTTATACTGAATTTTACATTTTGCTAAAATTAAATCCTTTAAACATGATGTTGTATGAACATTTGTCCAGTCCAAAAAAAAGTATTTGTTATTCTGAAAATTTCATTACTTCGGTGTTTGTTTTAATGGGATTTGACCTGTGTGAGGTGTAATGATGATCGGGATTCAGAAATTAGCTCGCAGGGAGAGTTACTGAAAAGCAAGGATAAATTTAAATATCTAGGGATCAGTGGTAACTGAAGATGGAATATAAGATACAGAGATAACCCATAAAGTGCAATGTGGATGGAACAATTGGATGAAAGAATCAGGAGTATTGTGTGAATTAAGGCAAAGGTGGAAGGTAAGACAGTCAAGCAAGTAATACCAGTTTAACAATTTATGGAGCTGAGACATGGGCAATAATGGTAGTGCAGGAGAAGAAGGTAGTGCAGGAGAAGAACTTGTATGTGGTAGAAATGAGAATGCTGAGATAGTTGTGTGGAGTCACAAAAAAGGACAGAATAAAAAAATGAGACAATCAGAGGTGCAACAAAAGTGGGAGAGATATCTAAGAAGGTACAGGAAAGTAGGTTGAAGTAGTATAGACATGTGATGAGGAGAGACAATGAATATGTGGGCAAAAAAGTGATGGAAATGGAAATACAGGGGAAGAGAAAGTGAGGTAGGCCAAAGCGGAGGTGAATGAATAAAGTAAAAGAAAATCTGAAGGAAAATTGCTTGACTGGTGAGGAGGTGCAGGACTATGCTGTTTGGAGAAAGTTGATCAAGCACATTGACCCCTCATACTGTAGAAGTGGGAAAAGGTGAAGAGAAAGAAGAAGATGATGATGATGATGATGAGGGAAATAATTAAAAATTAAAAAAACAAAATAAAAGCACTAAAGTTTCATCATGTGCCCATCACACTGCACTTCATTGTGAGTCACCTTTGTTTCTTGTGTTTCCAAATGTTGCAGAGATTAGATAAGGGTGGGTTCAAAAATCAAAGTGAGAATCATTTTGAAATCCTTCTTTAGTGTACATTTCAAAATGGTCATGGTGAGGCTCACAAATTATCTGACAATATACTGTATTTTCAAAAGAACAAAATGTATGCCTTCTCCAGGTTAGTTAATTGACAAAGCCCTTTACCCCAGGTGAAATGTCCTGTACAGGCTTCTAAAGAGTCTGATCCCAGAGATAAAAAACCAAAAAAAAAAAAAGGCTCAATTTATGCGGTCTGATTTGGTCATTGGAGTGCCTGTGTTTTAATAACTTAAGAGTAAGTAGTATACACTATCAAGATAATGATGCATCAGAGTGCTTTTGGTGGCACCCATCTTTGTAACAGAATGCTCTACTGATACATTAAAATAGTTCATGTAGTGCCAGCCAGCACAACTAGCTGTTTCTTAATTAATTTCTTGATAAGAGTAGAGGACACTCTTAGAATAATACTACTGAAAACAAGGTCTAGTTTTCATCTCATTTTCATTGGATGGAAAAGATGGAGAGTTAACCAATGAGCCTGAGAGACAATGTTCTATATAGAATTTGAAAAACTCAAAAGGTTGGTTAGTTGACTAGCTGAAAAGATATACCAACTTCTCCCAAAGCAAGAAGTATCTACTTTAATTTAATGCATAATTAACTGGAAGATATTATCTGAAATTAAGTTAATAGAAGAAGAATAAAAATGCTGTCAAATCAAAATCACCCTCACATATAGTAAAAATGACTAAATTAGTTTAAAATATCTAAGAAAAATATACTGTTCCAGTAAAATGAAAAAGGCGTTTGGTCGTACCCTTTTGAGCACTGCAGCATACTTGATAGAAAGACAAACTCAAAGAAAGCTTGGTTTCTTTTCTACAACATAAACCTGCACAGAAGCAACACCTTTGTCCATTACCATATTTTGTACCTGTACAGCACCTAGTCGCTGCTTCTGGACATTCTACCCCTAACCAGGACCTCTTTTGTTGGTCAACTTTAGAGTAGGAGAATGAACACCCCAGATTAAGCAATATAAGGATTAGAAGTGTCCATACTATATCTGTCCAGTACATTTCAACTACTATGTAAGTTCTAGTTCATTTCCCACCAGTGAAAGAACATTCAACATCTCAAACTTTAGTTACTGACAAGATTTATGTTTACTTATACCCATCATCCAATTGATATCAAGTGGGTGAGGCATTATGAAGATTTTTAATGGCCTCCTTAAACTAAACCCGGATTATGTGGGACACTTAGGCAATAGGGGATTTGCTAGTTAAGATTTTGGTCAGGTTTGGCTCTAAGGATGTGTCCCAGTATTTTCCTAGTAATTTATAAGCAACCCATTATAGGGACTAAATTGTGATATCTATATGTTTGTTCCCATCTTGTACACTGATTTACAAAATATGATTTGTAAAATATGACAAGATCTGTAGTACATGGCACAAAATCCTAGGAGAGACATTATAAAAGTACTGCATATTTCCCAGTTATCTGAACAAAATGGAATCATTTTAAAGCCTTTTTGACAGAATCGGGTAATGGAGAACTATTAGACTAATATACTTTTATCCATGTTTTACTTGCTCTAATATAAATATTCAATCTCATTTATCCAAGTTGCATATGTCAAAAGATATTTTGCTCTGGCATTTAAATTCTGCATTTAGTGTGTTAACCAAGAATGGCAGATATTTATTAAGCGTAATGATATAGTTTGTTTTAACAATTTGCATCATTTGTTTTCATTTAGCACTGACATTTTCTTGAGGAGCAGCAGCCTGTCCAGATTTCTGCACTGGAGATGCAACTCCTTTGTGCTGTTCTCATCATTTAATGGAATGAATTGGGATGCTAATAAATGGCATTTAAAGAAAGCATTATAGTCCAGCCAGTATCAAAAAATAACCTTTTAAAGTAAAGGTCAGAATGCTTAAGGGGTACACTGAGAAACTTCCTTTTTATTAGTACTGCAGCAATAAAACTTAAGCAAATGAAATGTCATATGTCAATATGCATCTCTGCAGGTAGAATAACTGACAGCATTGGGTGGTACAGACACACGAGGTTAGACTCTGGCCTTTAATCCAGAATGATGAACAACCTGAGACATGAAATGGTTGTTTGTGGTCAGATACCTTCTTTAGGGAGAAATAACATCTCAGTTTCCTTGCTTGCATGTTAAATAAATAGGCAAGCCTAATATACAATTGCTTATTTGGCCAACATGATACATTTGAGATACAATTTTTTGTATTTCTTTTGTTTTTCCAGTTACAGCACAGACAGGTGAGGTGGCATGGTTATGGTCATACAGTGTCAGTAGTGGCCTCTGAACCTACAACCTCAGGGTCTAAAGTCCAAAGCCTTAACCACTACTACACCACACTGTGTTTACAGTAAATTAGTGATATGCACTTACAGTACTCTTGCTTTATTTTCACCAAACATATTTTATGGGTACTTACCAATGGAAAGAAAATGTGTACATATATTTTTACTATTTGCTTTGTAGTGACGAAAAAGTGTCATTTGTTCCACTGTGCCATATTCCTAAAGTGGTGTTTTCATATGTTGGTTTTTACCATGGCTGTGCTCCTCCAGATGTTTAAGAAATGATGAAAATATGGACCATAAAATGTATTAATATATTAAGTTAATTAGTTTGGTAAAGAGCTGTTCACTAAAAATACTCACCTTAGCCCAAAATACCAACACAAGTGCAGCATCTGCTTTTGTGCTAAAAGGAGGAATTGCATCAAATATCCTTGAAATAATTTATATGGAATGATGTGTGAACGTTCAACTTGAAGCTGTACAGCCTTATCTGTCCTCTACTGCCCCATAGTGCCAAAGCAGAAACATGTGGGCTTCATGTTCAGGTTGTCCTTCAGCCTGACCTTCTTTTTCCAATAACAAGGACACAACATTTACAGTGTGCGCCTCTGCAGGCCAGATAGAAAGATTTATATCTAGGCCCATATGTATGTACACTATAAGATTGAAAATAACCTGCTTTATTTTTCAGAGCATTTGGGTGTACATCATGTCAAATGATGCCCAGTTTAAGAATAGATAATGGCTGTCTGTGGGAAAAAAAACTGAAATGTCTGTGTTAAAAAAATGAGAAATGGTGAGGAGTCTTGAAATAGGATGCTACTAAGAGAGCAGGGATGTTCTTATAGAAAACAGATGCACCAAGGAGAAGCACAGCCGTTAATCTCTTGATTGTGTGCTCAAGTCTGTGTTCTTCTTTCATTTACACATTTAGCTAATGCCTTTATCTATGGTAACTTACAAGACTGAGATACAATACAGAGTGGCAGTAGCAGGATTTGAACCCACAATCTCAGAGCTTGAAGTCCAAAGCCTTAACCACTATGATGCACTGCCTGCCATTGCATATGCAAGGAATGCACACATTCAAAGACAAGAAAGCAGTTTGTGAGTCCTCAGACCCTCTAGGTCAGGCCTATTCAAATGGTGACCTGCGGGCTACATGCAGCCCTGAAGCAACCTCCGAGTGGCCCAGTCCGTGGTCCTGCCAGGGCTCCAGACTGCAATTAAAATGATTGCAAATGTGACCAAAAATATGTTTGCCAATTATCATTTCTACTTAGTTTGCCAGTGGCGAATGATATTGCAAAAGATGCAAAAGGCCATTTTTTTATTGTTGAGTGTATGTGCCGTTAACATATGTGTCGGTACAGGCTTCCATTGCATATCCCTGAGCCACGTAAAGGCTGATTTATATCCCACAATTGGGTGCAAGGGATTTGCATCAAATATTTCTAAATACGTACCACTGCTGAGGGGACGGAGGTGAATTTCAATGCAAGGCTGGTTATACTTGTGCCGGAATAAAGAACGAGGGGCTGAGTATGACGCAACCGGTCATCAAAACAAAAGGTAGACATGCAAAACATTTGAAATTCCTCTGCCCATCATGTAAGTCCCCTGTTATGAAGATATCCTTGCGCCATGGAATTCAGTTGTCCCTTCTGATTTTGCTCAGGCACACTCAGGTGTGATTGTCACCGATCCCCTTGAGTTTGCACATCTTTGCATGCCATTTCTCTTTTGATTTAACGCATACTTCATGCAAAATGCCAGCCTCTCCATCAGTAATCATGTACGAGCAGTCGCCTTCCCACTGTTTCGTCATACACAGTGATGTGATGAAGTCTGTGTTTTAAGGGTGCAGGTGTACTACTGTCACATTATTGGGCTACTCTGTGATTGAGGGCGAACAGTGAACTTTGTTAAAATAGTATCAAAAAATGGCTCTTCATTAGTTGTTACTTCAGTCGTTTTGGCATTCGGACAATATTGTAGCAACCTCCGTGTCAGGAAAAAGAAGAAAAAAACAGATGACCGAAGTAAAGTTCAGAAAACAGTTTACTTGAACATTAAAGAAGAAAAAAAACACAGCAAAAAAAAAATGAACGTCTTTGACTTTGAACTATTTACAATCTCCTATATTTCTCTCATATCTGTGGTCCTGAGGGACGCTGTAAAAGAAAGACGTTGACTCCGTAACCCCACAACACAACCTTCTAGCCCAGTGTTTCCCAACCTTGGTCCTGGGGGCACACTGTGGCTGCAGGTTTTTGTTCCAACCAGATTCCTAATCAGTGATAATACTGATCTCATTTAATTAGCTGGTATTATTTTTCTTTTGTTCTACATTCAGAAAAGCACAGCAGCATGATTTTTACATTTATAAGACATTTAGAAATATTTCTGCTTTTGCTATAGATTTAAATGCTGAACTCTCTTTTGTTGATTTCATTATATTTTCCCTTTCTCTGTGCAGTTTCTCCCTTTCATTGTATCTTATTAATGACAATTAAAAATGAGCAGAGCAGACACCCAGGCAAACAACATGGAATAATAAAACGCCTCAACTACTTTAGTGTCAGACCCACTAATTAGTAAATAATGGATTCATTAAACAATTAGAACACCTAGAAATGTAGAATGAAAATCAAGATAAAAATATTGTTAAAAAAAATACATTATTCCCATATAACTGCTTGGTACATTCAACCATTCTATGATCTGCTTCTCGCAACTGAAAGAGGGCACCGTGATGGATGTTAGCCGACTTGCTGACCAACCACAAGTGTTACCTGGTAGGTAACCACCCATACAATCAGATTGTGATTCAGACTATGAATGCCATGAATATATATATATATATATATATATATATATATATATATATATATATATATATATTCTTTTTTTACCAAACTTAGTTTTCTCATTTCTATATTGTTCCCAAAACACAGAACTTGGAAAATAACACATCACTTAATTAGCCCAGGAGTCCAATTAAAAACAGAAGTTGGTTGGAACAAAAACCTGCAACCACCGGGGGTCCCCAGGACCGAGGTTGGGAAACACTGTTCTATCCACCTTCTTCAACGAGATTTCAAACCCTCCCCCCGTCCCCTTCCTCCCAGGTACCGTCCTCCCCCCTTTTCGCATCAATCATACCCCCGTTGTCAGTCCTCTGCGTTGTACTCCGCCCTCCCTCAATCGGACCCAACAGTCACTCCAAAAGGCCTTCAACCTGGCTGGGTCGTTACAATATGTTCTGTTACCAATAAATTCTTCAACAGGAGCTCAACAATAAAGAAACATAGAAAATGATTTAGTAAAAATAATAATAGTAATAATTATAAATAATGATTCATTACTTGACACCCAAGAACTCTGTACTAAGACATTTTAAAATAAATGTACTAATCCACTTTCACGCCATACTGAATGTGCAGCCTTGCTCTTAAACAGTTACTCAGGTAGTTCTTTTTCTGGGGGAAATAAATTCCATGGGAAGGCGTTGTTGTGGAACTCAAATTTAACTTCTTTTGTATGAATGATTAAAACCAAGTGAATGAAATATTATAAGTTCTATGAAAAAAAAAAAATCCCATGCCTGTCATGACCACCCCTTTAAATTGTTAGAGGATCTCATATTTCAAAAGGGAAACAAATGTTATTGCTAATATTGTGCTCTTTTTAAAATCGTACGCACTTTGAGAAGTGTCTGGGTAAGATGTCAGCAAAATGTTTATTTTTTTATTTCAAAAGTGTCGAAAAAAGTATTGCTACTATCACAGATTCTGTCCAGTTATAGTTTTTTTGTTGTTTTTTTTATACATTTTTTGATGTGCCTGTGTCAGATGTGACAAAATTTAAAAGGGAAACAATGAATAAACATTATTTTTTTTAAATAAATTAATTTGTGTTGATTTAAAAATTGTCATTACCTTCTTCTTACTGGCCGCTGAAAATGTCTGGCCCAGATAAATTTCTTGGTGTAAAAATGTGGCCCAAATGAATTTGTAATTGAATAGCCCTGCTCTAGGTTCTTATCCATGTCAAGTCTAAGGCATACGGACAAGATATTACCTGCTTGTAATGTGCAGCAAATTAAATAAATGATTAGGGTGGTTATTGATACTTTAAAGTCCTCACAGGTGGCGCAGTGGTAGTGCTGCTGCTTTGCAGTAAGGAGATTGTGGGTTTGCTTCCTGGGTCCTCCCTGTATGGAGAGCGCTTTGAGTAGTGAGAAAAGTGCTATATAAATGTATAGAATTATTAAAGTGGTGTTCAGACATAGCTGTGGTGTTATTTCTTATATTTACATATTTACACATAGATATATCTTGCATTTATCTTGGCACATATTACTAGTAGTATTTTTGGTTGTATTTTGAATATGAGACATTGTATTATCCTCAAAACAAAGTTTTATCGAAAGTAATCACCCAAAGACAAATTAGCCAACAGGATGGACTTGAAGGTCAAGGAACAACAGTAACATTTATTTATTGTCACAATAATGACCATGAAACATTGAGAAGGTTTGGGGCAGCCACCCGTATAATTGTTCCCGGCTGCAAAACTGATTAATAAAGCAAGACATGTTCATACAACTGAGTCCAAAACAGAACTGATTCTCTTGAGACAAGATGGAGGCTTTAAAGGCCAGTGAAGGAAGTGATGTCATCAATACCGGAACCAGAAGTGACGTCATTGGCTGCCCCAGAGCCGGGCAGAATTTCCCTAGAATGGTCTGCAAAAGATCGAGAGGGAAAATTAGCGCACTTTGCCACCCCCTGGTCTGGCATGGAATCACATGTATTCAAGCCCTTTAGTTGTCTCCTAAACACATGTGTGTGACAGGGACCCCCCCACCCCCAGCCCAGACCTGTCGGGTTGGGCGTTCTGCACCGAGAGGTCGTGAACGCGGGAGAGAGCATCGGCGTTGGCATGGAGAGAACCCTTCCAATGAATGAGCGAGAACTTATAAGGTTGTAGATCAAGGAACCACTTCGTGACTCGAGAGTTAGACTCTTTATGCAGGGCCATCCACTGTAAAGATGCATGGTCTGTGACAAGTGTAAACTCCCGACCCAAGAGGTAGTACCTCAACTGTGTAATCACCCACTTAATCGCAAGAGCCTCTCTCTTCACCGCCGCATACCTGGTCTCCCGATCCAGCAGTTTCCGGCTCAGGAACATGACGTGGTGTTCATCACCATCGATGCTTTGGCTCAGCACTGCTCCTAGGCCTGTGTCCGAAACGTCAGTCTGGAGGATAAAAGGAAGTGAAAAGTCAGGTGCCTTTAAAACAGGTGCCGACGTCAGGGCCTTTTTTAAGTCACTGAAGGCTGCCTCAGTCATCTCAGTCCATACCACAGTGTTAGGAGCCCTCTTCTTTGTTAAATTGGTCAAGGGCATGGCTCTCTCCAAAAAGCATGGTACAAACCGACGGTAGTACCCTGCCAAGCTGAGAAATGCCTGGACCTGACGCTTGGTTCACGGACTGGGCCATGTCAAAATGGCTTTTATTTTAGAGCACTGCAGCTTCACAGTACCATGACCCACCAGGTAGCCCAAATATTTGGATTCTTCCAATCCAAAGAAACATGATTTTGAATTGATTCGAAGACCGGCTTCATCTAGCGTCCATAATACCGCTTGGACGTGCTGTAGGTGTTCCTTCCAGGTGCTGGAATAGATGACGATGTCATCCAGGTAGGCAGCACTATACGTGTTATCGGGGCGGAGCACTTTGTCCATCAGACACTGGAAAGTTGCAGGAGCCCCATGTAACCCGAATGGAAGGACACGATGCTGCCAGTGCCCACTAGGGGTGCTAAACACGGTTTTACCCTTTGCGGAATCCGTTAAAGGAACCTGTCAGTACCCTTTGGTTATGTCAAGTGTGGTCAGATATTCAGCCTGTCCAGGCCTCTCAAGGAAGTCGTCCACTAGAGGCATTGGATAAGCATCAAATTGTGAGACCTGATTATGCTGACGGAAGTCATTGCAAAACCTCCAACTCCCGTCGGGCTTAGAAACCAAGACAATTGGGCTGGACCAGGGACAATGACTCTCCTCTATGACTCCTAGGTCCAGCATGCGCTTGATTTCCAGTTCCACTTCAGCCTTCTTTGCCTCAGGAAGACGATAGGGGCGTTCTCGGACTATGACCCTGGGCTCAGTCAAAATATCATGGGCAATCAGAGAGGTCCTTCCGGGGTTTTCGTCTACCACCTCCAGGACGGACGAGATAATTGCTTCGAGCTCTTGCCTCTGTCAGGTATTCAAATTAGACCCGAAGTTAAGTGTGTTAGTCTGAGCAAAGAAGGAGCGGGGCTGGCCTTAACACTAGAATTACCAGAGCCTACGAAAAAACTTGTAGATCCGTCCCACCTTAAATCTGTTTAATATTAAAATATTTGTGATATTCAGATGTTACTCAACTTGCTTCAAGGGATCCATTGTGTGCCACAAAAAACACATCTCACACCACAGCTTTAGTACTATCAACCTGTGCTATTCACACCTGGCAGGGCAGATCAATAATAGTTATTTGCCACACTGCATGTCACAAGGACAATAGAATTCTTATTAGCCTTTAGTGAAGCAAGCAAACATATAATACATATGATGACTGGACAGATAAAATGAATGGATAAAATGAAGGGATCAAATATTTTTTTTCTGCAGTTCTTCATTATTGATTGAGATTCATACAACAACAACTGCATTTACAGTATTTCTAGAGCACATTACAACAAGCCCTTTCTGGCAGTGCAGATCCTCACATTATTTACTAGGATTCAGGAGAAATTAACTACCAGTTTGTAAGCCACCTTTTGAAGTGACATAACTAACAAGACAAAAGAGACAGTCATAGCTAAGCAATTGCTTCAGCTGGGGTGATTCACAGAAGGTGCCCTTCCTGTGAATCATGCAAGTTGGAGAAACTGCCTGAACCACCTTGCAATATGTCCTTGAGGCACTAGAGTTCTTCAAATAAGCAATGCAGGAGTTCTTCAAATAAGCAATGCAGTGTTACTTTTGCAATGTTAGGTAAATAGGAATTGACAAGCTATGTTGATTTCAATGTCCTGTTCTCATCAAAGGGTCTCTTAAGATCTTATAAGACACTTCATCGTCTCCATGAAGTCTTCTTGTAAGGGGGATGGTTTTTTAACTACTGCAATCATTTACATATAAAAACCCTAAGGTGTTTGTAGTTTACATTTCTATTTGTTAGGCTATTTATGTGATTATTGTTTTTCTTTTTTTTTTTTACATTTTTTATAACAATAGTCAAATTATCCACTATTACCAGAGATTATTAAAGACTTAACATTTATATCAATTGTAGTTTATTATCTACTTGTACAATTGATTTGTTTTGCACAGTATATTACAGTAAAATTATGCAGATACAATGGAAAACTTAATTCAGTATGATATATTTTTCTTTTGTTTCAACCTAGAGGATGTTGCTTATATTACTCTCCACACATTAATCAGTCTTTCATTTTAAAACCTACAGTATGCATACACCATAGATGTTGTTATGATTTATACATGAAGCAAGAAAAATATTGTAAAACTCTGGACAAAACAATTTAAGAATTATATTTTTCAATTAAATTACATAAAGAGTTTAACAAATAAAGGAGTGCAAATCAAGAAAAATGCTACATTTCAAAATTCAAGAAAAATATCAAAAACAGAAAGCAACATTCCAAAAAAACTTAAGAAATAAAATAAACAACCAAAGAAAGACAATGACAGAAGTAAGTCCAGGACAAAAGGGTCAAAAAACAAAATATGCAAAATAATAGTTAAAATAAAATTAAAAATGCAAAAAGTAAACAAAGACTGCTAATATTAATCAAAAACACAAAGCCAGAATCCAAATTCTAAAGCAGAAGCCAAAAAACAATAAATTTAAGCAAAGTCAGTAAGAATAAAAGGGAGCAAAAAAACCAAAAACAGCACTAGGTTAATGCCACTGTAGCATGGCTAGACAGCAGGTGTAATACAAAGCTTTCCAGTAGTTGTAGACCAATTGACTACAGCAGAGCCTTAATTAGCAAATTAGTTTGGATATTTCTAGGCAAGATACATGCCTGAAAGTAAGGGATGAAGTAAAAATAACAAACACAAAGAATAAACAAAAACAAAATAATAACAAAGGAGTAATGGAAAACAAACAATATGATACAAAAATGAGAAAAGTGGAGAGACATAGCATAGTCTTTAATAGATAAAAATGTATATAACCCACACAAGGAGGGACCCAAAAATTCCTGGAATCAGTCAATAGAACAGGAGTAGGGTGTAGTTCTTAAATATTCGAGTAGATATCAGACGTCTAGGGTCTGGTTAATCAGTCTACTGCGTGACATTGTTCTGAGTTGATCAAGTGCATATCTATGCCATTTATTCTACGATCATCATATAACCTGGGCATTTTTGTTCCGAGACACCATGGCAGATTTTCAAGTGGCAATGATGCCTATTTGCTGGAACATTCCAGTTGATTTTGCGACTTCTTTCATCGCGCTAAGAATCATAGTTTGCTTGCAGGAGCGATATATTCGTACTAATCCGAGACAGAGGCTGCGGGCTGATGGGAGGGGGAAGCGTGATGTCAAGAGTAGGGAGCCGGGCAGGGCCCTCCCCACTGTCCTGTTTCACTACTGTGTTTATATTCATAAACAGATTTTTTCCCCCTTAACAGACTGTTAATATGCATGGAACTACAGGAAAACATAAGAAAAAACATTCAAAGAAGTGGAACACCCAAAACTGGATTTTATGCCATGACAATTCAAATGTAATTACTACATTGTCAGTCGAAGAGCTTTTGAGCAAAAATAATGTGGTTTTTGCTTCATACACCTTGTATTTGACAGATCTCGCTACCTGTGACTTCTTTTTGTTCCCGTAATTAAAATTAAGAATGAAGGGATGAGGATTTGCTACTGTGGAAAACATCCAGGAAAGCAGTATGAGCTATGTAGATGTGGTAATGATAGATTAAGTACAGAAAATGCTTCTGAGAATAGGAGAAGCACTGGAACAAGATTATTCCATCTCAAAGAGAGTATTTTGAAGAGAACTAAAAAGAAATTACTGAAAGTTTTATAATACAGTTTTTTTTAACAATTCCAGGAATTTCTGGGTATATATATTTATGTCTGTCTGTATGTATATGCTGTATGTATGTATGTATGTATATACTATATACAGTATACATATAGGAAAAGTGTTGTGAAGTAGCCTTAAACAAATGAAACAAACAGAAACACAAAAGAACAAAGGTAACTCAGACCTTCCAAAGAAATTAATGTGAAATAGCACAGGCACATATGGGAAAAAGTGCTTCAAAATTGAATTATAAAAGTAAAATTTGGCAATTTGAAAAACATTAGAGGACCTGAAAATCTGGCCATGCTTCCCAAGTATGGTTTCTCAAAATGCCCACCATGCTTGCACAAAAACACTTATGATGGTACAAGCTGACCAGGTGTTCCCACCCACAGGACCATTTGAAGGCGCTCTGTTATGATGTGCCAGCCGTTTTACATTATTGAAAACAAAAGAAGATCTTTGAAATTCAAAGAAAATATTAAAATTAAGTCAAACATTGCCAGTGTGGTAAGCGGCTGGGGACGGTACCCAGCCGGGACGCCTGGAAGGACCGGGAGAGGGACTACATCTCCACCGGATCACGAGAGTGGCAGCTACCCTGGTTGGTATGGGGACCATGGGAACAGAGCATGGAAGCTCAACACTATAGGGGCCCGTGGTCACCACCAGGGGTCGCCCAGATGCCTGAAGAGCCCTGGCCGTCAGCACTTCCGCCACACCCGGAGGTGCTGGCGGAAGGATTACCAGGGACACCCGGAGTACGGCAGTTCATCGGGAGGCACCTGGAGCATGTCCGGGTGAACATATAAGGGGCCACCTCCCTCCATTCGATGGCTGGAGTCAGGTGGAAGAGGACGTAGCTCGGAGGAGAGGAGTGAAGGTGGTCAGAGAGAGAGGCATCATTGGAGAAAGAGGCCTAGACTTGGTGCTTGGTACAGGAGCACCTGGTTATGTGCGCACTTGTAAATAAGTAATGTATAATAAATGTGTGTTTGGGTTTGAACCATCGGTGTCTGCCTGTCTGTGTCCGGGCTACTTTCCACACCAGAAAGAAAGAATGTTAATGGCACCCCAAGCAAAAATTTCACAGCTTTATAAGCACTTAAGACTGCAACACTATTCGCTGCTTCATCATCTTGCCCTTTTACATTTTTCTGGTATTTAATTGTTTTTTCAGTTTCACCATTTTACATTTCATCAGACCAATGAGGCTGGTTTCAATAATGTGAAGAAACTGTCCAATTTTCAATTAACAAAGAGTACTGCCTGCCTCCTAAATCTACAAAGGAAAGTTGCAGACAATGAGAGCAACAACGGCCTGTGTAGCATTTCAATCTATGGATAATGTAAAAAGCTGTTTAGTTAGAGGAAACAGGTAAAAAGATTGTGATTTGTTAGGAGATGTAAGAAACAGATCAAGAGCATCTAAATAAGCAAGCAGATTTCAACTGTGGGAACAATTTCAAAGAATATTTGTCAAAAGAGTATAACCCAAGGACAGTACAGGAGGGAGTATATACAGTGAGTAACAGAATGCCAAGTGGATAAAAATAACGACATATAATTCACAGGAGCAATAATTTTCAAGAACTGTTATTAGACACTGAGATGACAGCAAAAGAGAGAGGTTTTACTGTAGAATGTGAAGTGTCAGCAAGGACCAGCATCTAGATAATTTGAGGCAGCAATTGGAAACCTCTTTCAGGTAATTAGAAGTTGAGATTGAATGGGATACAAGGCCAAATTAAATCAGAACATGGAAACACAGAAAACAAACACCAAACATTATAGAAGTGAAATAAACTAAGAGGATCCTGAATAGAATAAGTTTGAAATCAGATGATACCCTACTAAACCAAAAATCTCATATATTAAAATACTGTTGTGTGAATGGTTCAGCAAGCAGCTGAGCAACATACTGTATGCATAGTTCATGTAAGAAAATAGCTATGGATAATGTAGGACTGTTAAAAGTAGAGAGCAAGGTTATACAAACTTGGCACAAAGGCAAAGTCCAGACAAGATAGATGGGCGTCCTTGAGGAAAAAGAAGAGTCATGCTGTGATGGCAAAGTTTCTGTGTTTGGAGAATGAGCTCTAACAAATGGAAGTATCAAGGAGATTATGTGGAAATACTGAAATTAGACCATCAGGATTAAGAAAGTGCACAAAGGGACATAACCTAGATTCATTACTTCTTAGGCTGGGTGCCCTGATATTTATTATTTAATGTTGTTCTAAAAAAAGAAACATGCCAAAGCTAAACTACATAATATCTGTATCTTATTAAGCATTTCATATATTATAAAGGGTTGCCCAATTGGCAAGAGATTGCAAAGAACATAAAAGTGCACAGATGACAAAAGACAGAGAAAGGGTGAATCATAGGAGGAAGGAAGAGACCCAGATAGACTAAATCGTTCTTTTACAAGACAGGGATCATTATGAGGTGACAAAATGTAGAGCACTTCTTTGGATATTTATAGTACCTCATCCTCTCCTCTTTGGGCTGACCTGGAGGTTTTGTGCATTAATTTACAATACTTAGGCATCAACTAAAAGAAATTAATTTTATATAGTGTCTTGAAAAATTAGAATAAACTATACAGATTTTGGGAATGGGATTAACGGGTATTTCAATTACGGGTTCATTTTAGGGATGGCAAGGTTCAAGTTGAAGCCACTTCACAGTTCCAGGAACCAAGGTTTGAATCCTGGCCTGGTCAGTGTATGTGTGGAACTTGCACACTCCCGATATATGTTTCTTTTCCAGGTATTTCAGTTTCCACTTCAAATCCTAAGGATGTACATGGTAATTCATATATTGGGGGAGTGTGAATGTATGTACAAGTATCCCCTGCAATGGCCTGACATCTCTTTCAGATCTGGCTCCAATTTGACAGGATTAGGTTTTGGCCTCTCTCAACCTAAGACTAGGAGGATCAAGGGGAGATGGTGAGGCTGCCCTCTGCTCTCACCTCTCAAGGCTTTATAATGATTCCCCCCAGAGGTTCAGTTATGGAAACCATGTTTGGACTTTTACTTACTCTGTAAACAAATTTGATTGTCTTCTAGATGCTTCGTCAGCAGCCACAAGCAAATGTAGTGGGGCTGATCTGAGGAATTTATTAAACCATCCAATCAGTAGTAGCAAAGGGCAGTGAGTACAAAGGGCAGGGACTTAATCAATGCAAATTTATGACCCACATTTACTGGAATTGCCTTGTTTGTGGATAACAATTCCAAGCCCTGGTCCCCATCACGAATGGGTTTCAACAGCTTACTCATGCCTCTCGGAGCCAGGTAGACACATGTTCATCTATTCAGTGTAGCATGCATGCAGCCCTAGACATCTAAGTGCATGACAGACCTGTTATTGCTCAGTTTCACATGTTGCTCATGTAGGCCTCTCTGAATGTTTTTCTGCTGAGCATGGCTGTGAATACAACCCCCTGATGTCCATCCTCACCCCATCCACAGCAAGGACCTTATCCTTGAGTAGGTGGGATGAGACTGTGGGCATCATAAAATGGGTTACACTTTTATAACTGCTGTAGTGGAATAAAATCTACAGATAGCGTGGATTTACTGTATATGTTACCTCATGTTAACATTACTTTCACAGCAAAAATCAATACATAGAAATGATGTATGTTGAATAACTTCCTAAAGCAATGCAGTTTGAACAGAAATCGTCATGGGTGATTTGATTGACTCATGCTTGTACTTTTTGTTCTTGCTTTATATGACAAGCCATGTTCTTGTATCATTACCTGGCACCAACAAGAAATATGCAGAAGCCTGTAAGAAAAAGAAGTACCAACTCCCAAAAACTGGTAAATGTTGCAGTGTAGGAGAAAGGCTGTTTCAGCATCTGCAGAAGGAGAAAACTGAACATAAAAAAAATCTTTGCTAGATTTACAACATATATTTCTAAATGTTTATTTTTAAACTGACCTTCAATTTGTTTTTAATGTCACTATTCTGTATTGAGAGTTAATGCTAGTTATCAATACCTTTTTATTTGAAAGGTATTACACATCGAAAATGCCAAATCCAAAATTAACTATATATTTATTTGGAGTATAACAGTGCCTGAACATTATTTTTATTTCTTTTTAACTAAAATGACATTTTTATTGTACCAAAATAGTAAAGGAGTTGCTACAAGATTCCCTCTGCTGTGTCTGGGATGACTGGTTTAAATCCCAAGGCCCAATTAATCCGTAGTTTATGGATGACATGGAATGTTTGTTTTTTCTTGATGTTTCATATTCTTTGTTTTATTTTCAGAATTTTACTTTCCATAAGTCTTCCATAAAGTTTTTAATATGCCAATTGTAGCTCCCTTAATAAGTAAGATAATATTCAACATTGAGTTTTTCAATAACATTTCTAAATGAGCTACTTATAGAAAGTTTAGACAGGTCACAGCACCATTTCTGTTCAAACTGAACTTGAATAAAATGGTACTGGCTATTATTGGAATTTCAGGTTTTCCCTACAATAGGGACTTAAGAAAGAACAATGTAGCCATAACATATTCCTTCTACAATTGTAGAAATCTGCTGTCTTGTGGAAAAGGATGGAGAATCAAGAGTCTCCAGAATCATCTCTCCAGCACCTACACACTGCCATTCAATTTCATTTTCTTTTTAAACTGCTACAACATGACAGTGGGGACATATTATGCCTATAGGAACTACTTTCAAGCAATGATTTCTGTTAAAAGAAATGCAGCAAACCACCATAGGATAAAAATAAACACATCACAGGCAGTCAGTGGAGCCGATCTTTTGTAAAGATTACTGACAGGTCTACAGGAGGGCTGTGCTAGTTGTTTGAATTAGCAGCTTGTTTTGGCTTCATTTAGCAATGGTAAACATTACCACTTACAGGTTAATTTCAAAATGCAACTTTGTGTGGCCTCTATGAAATGTTGAGCCTCAACATTTGATGCATACTAAAGAGCTAATTGTTTTATGAGTATGGCTACCAAGAAACAAATGTTTAAATCAAAGCTGAAAAAAAAAAACAGTTTATCAGGAGTGCACAAATAATATCACAAATAGCAAACAATTAATTGCAATTATTTTTTGTGAGCGCCACAACTACTTTGGGTAGTTTAGTTGCAAAAACAATGTGTATGCGGTGCACAGGTTGTCAAGTGCGGTGAATTCTTGAAGACCTGAGCTGCTGTCATCTGCATATACTGTATTCTCACTATACCTGAAAATGTATTGATTAAGCAATGATCACAGCAGGTCTTTACTGCATGTATAGAATTTCCTTTTATTTGTTTTCTTTATTTTATTTTTTCTCTGCAGCTTTTATATTAGATTTATTGCTAATAGCTATTTTAATATGGAACTGCTTCAAAGACTTTTTTGAAAATCTACAGTATTTATAACATTTTACATGCTTTCGTCTAGTACTCAAATACCTTGTTCCAAAATGTCTACAGGTTCTTTTCATGGGTGCCATTCTTTTGGGAAGTCTAGTTGCTAGGACGGTGTGTGATCAATTGGTGATTGACTTTGTAACCTTGTCCTGTAACACTTGCTCTCAGACTGTCACCCAGACTGATGTTGCTCGATTACGTTGACCTCTTCTGTTCGGTTTGGATAAAAGCATCTGCTATGCAAATAAATGTAAATGTATTGTGCATGTTGTGCACATTCTGTACTACGTGTAATGTCATTGCACCTTTTGGAGGGCTTAGAAATCGGTTGCTGTCATCTGCCCATTTTCTCATTACACCTGTTTAAATCTTCTTATTATGTATTAGAATGAGTATCAGTTTAGCAATGATCATAGCAGGTCCCCACTGATTAACTTATTTCATATGCAGCATTTCCTCTTATCTGTCCTCTTTTTTTCTATCCAGTTTTTAAATTAGGTTTGATGCTAACAGCTTGTTTAATATGGAACTACATCAAAGACTTTTTGAAATCTACAGTATTTAAATATTTAGGTGCTTTTATCTAGTACTCAAATGCCTTGTTCCAAAATGTCTACAGAGTCTTTTGATGACACCTTCCTCTACTAAACCCACATAGGCAATCATTTTCATTAAGTATTTCTAAAGTATAGAGTCTACTTATTTATTTCTAAATTTAGTTCCTAATATTTACATGGTAGAGAGTTAAGGCATATTGATCAAAATGGATCATGTCTTCCTTCTTGTGGATTTGAATCATATTTCATCCACAATACCTCTCACAACAGCAACAACATTTATTTCTACAAAACATTTTTATACAAAGGATGTATCACAAAGTGCTTTACCAATTGTCAAAGGAATAGTTACATGCAAAGAAAAACACATTAAAATTTAGATAAGGGTGTAGGACAGACAGGTATATGTATTTAAACTTGACCATATGTATATTACTGTAGTGATATTGTTGATTTTATATTCTTTTTTATCATAGTTCGTAGCATATTGTGTAGATTCTTTTTTTTGTGTAAATTATTTTTTTTATTATTTTGTTTCATTATTACTGTTGCTCGCATTGGTGCTGAACCTCTAACAGGTTCACTCATCCTTTCTTTCTCTGTGTTACGTTATGTCATCAGTGTTCGCCTCTCCCAGTGTTCATTCAGAGTTGGAGCACTCACATGATTTCTGTTTTAACATTTCAGCCTGTTAATAATAAACATTAACAGATAAAGGAGTGTGGTTTCATTACCCTTTTGTGGCGGTTCACACAAAGTGACACATCGTGAGTCACAACGCAGAATCTTTGGGGGTTTAATGGATTCAAAACCAGAGCACAGCAGTACAGCATGCAGTGAGCACAGGTTACAATGGGATAACGTAGTCACATGTGATTACATTCGCTTTCTCTCCTTCCTCATACTGCTTGATCACCTTCATTTTTGCTTTGAGATCAATTACCTTTTTCCTGTAATTGTAGGACAAGCGTAACTGAACATAGTAGAAACAACTGCAGATAATAAACTGAGATCAAGATGAATGAGCCACGGCATACGGAGTTGGCCTGACGTTTCTAAACTAGTAAAGTTAAAAAAAAAAAAATCACTCACTGTCTAATGTTTTACTAGCATCTTAACAGAAATTTTTGATATTTTATTAATTTTCATTCTTAAACTGATAGTAATACAACTATTAGGACTTATTTATTTAAACCTAAATAAATATTTATTAAAATATGTACAGAATGGCATAATGTGACCCTTCCTTAAACGATCCAGTGGTACTGAATAATAAGCCTGCTGCCACCTTGATTGCAAATACTTGCTGCAGCCCTTTTTTATTGAAATTATTATTTACATAATACAATAATTTAATCTGTTATCTGCCATGTCTCAATGATGTTAAGTTCTAGATGGAACTGAAACTTTTAACAATGGCAATGGTATTATTTACCTTACATGTTTCATGGAACTCAGTTTGTGCAACAGAACATTTATAAATTAAAAAAAATGAAAATTCTTCTATGGTGCAAATTAAAACATATAATAATTATAATTTTTCCTTAATTCAGTACAAACAAACAGGCAGATCATTAACACTTTTAGCAATCAACATGCATTCCTAAAATCATACTGGCATGCTTTTGTAATGGCAACCTTCTTAAACTGTCAAATCTCATTTAAAAAACATATCTTTAATTAGCACTGTTGTTATCATATGAACACCGAGCAACGAGTGCTCTCTAACACATCTGCTTCTTGTTCGAGTCTTTATGTAGTGTATATAATATATGTATAAATCCATATATATATTTATCTATATACAGTATATAATGCCAGACACTTTTATGGCTAGTCTACTCTTTAATCATATTTACACAAAATTATCACTAATAAGTACATTTTGCAGATGCTTAGTTGTTTAGACTTCTTTGAACAGCTAAATGAAAGTCTTAAACAAATGTTAAACCTGTTCATTTTAATCTATGCCCAAGTAAATTATGTTCAGTGAAATTAAATTGTCTCCTCTGTAGTTCACACTCTTTTCAGATCTAGCATTAATTTCTGCAATCTTGAACCTGGAGGCAATATGATTAAATGAGCAGCAGGACCAGCTATAGACACTGCCTACAGGCACAAGGCATTAAAGCTTAACTATTAAAAGAATATCTGAATCAAAATGTGAGAAAGGAATGAGCTGAGACTAGAATTAGGATATATATGGTTATTATGATAATAATGGTATTCTATCTTGTACCTAACACCCTCTGTATATAAGCCACCTGCCATACTCCCTACTACAAACAGAAATAGGTGGATTCCATAACAGACTGGATGCAGTTCTTCAGCTGGAAAAAAAAAAAAAAACTTCAGGGATCTCCCTGTCAGTCCATCAATGCCTATTTAGAATGATACTATGGCCTGTTAACATGTTCTTTGTATATAAATTACCAGGATAATGCCTACCTCTTGTAAAAGAGAAGAAAGACAAAGGTAAAGACTTGAGGTAACACAGCAACCTCTTACATTGTAAAGACAAAAAATAAATACAGTAATCCCTCGCTATATCGCGCTTCGACTTTCGCGGCTTCACTCTATCATGGATTTTATATGTAAGCATATTTAAATATATATCGCGGATTTTTTGCTGGTTCGCGGATTTCTGCGGACAATGGGTCTTTTAATTTCTGGTACATGCTTCCTCAGTTGGTTTGCCCAGTTGATTTCATACAAGGGACGCTATTGGCAGATGGCTGAGAAGCTACCCAACCACAGCGCGTATTATGTATTAAATAAAACTCCTCAAATATATTGTGAGCACGGGGCTGTTCACACCCCTAGAGGGCATGGCCGCTCCTCAGAAAACGCTGAAAGATTACCTTCACAGTGCTCCCTTCTTTGCTGGGCTTACACGTGGCTGCTTTGCAAGTGATATGCTTCCCGCATGGTGCTTTGCATACTTAAAAGATCAAACAGCACGTATTGATTTTTGATTGCTTGCTTTCCTCTCTCTCTCGCTCTGACATTCTCTGATCCTGACGGAGGGGCTGTTCGCATACTGGCCTAGAGGATACGGACGCTCCTCTAAAAAATGCTGAAAAATGCTTGCTCCCTTCCTCGCAGCTACTTTGTCCTGTGGTGCTTCGCATACTTAAAAGCCAAACAGCCGTATTGATTTTTGACTGTTTGCTTTTTTTTTCTCTCTCTCTCTCTCTCTGACGCGCACTCCTTTGAAGAGGAAGATATGTTTGCATTCTTTTAATTGTGAGACGGAACTGTCATCTCTGTCTTGTCATGGAGCACAGTTTAAACTTTTGAAAAAGAGACAAATGTTTGTTTGCAGTGTTTGAATAACGTTCCTGTCTCTCTACAACCTCCTGTGTTTCTGCGCAAATCTGTGACCCAAGCATGACAAAATAAAAATAACCATATAAACATATGGTTTCTACTTCGCGGATTTTCACCTTTCGCGGGGGGTCTAGAACGCAACCCCTGCGATGGAGGAAGGATTACTGTAATGCTCTTCAGCCAAATGGCAATGTCTGAAGACACAAGTCTGACATAAGACTATCCAAAATGGCAACACTTCTGGTTAAATACATGCCAGGCAGGAAGAGGTGGGTCCAGGTGGATAGACACTGGAAGTGATGTTGGAGGTGGTGAGGGTGTCGATCATCTGGTCTGCACAGTTAGCATACAGTGCCACTCTGTGGATTGGCAAGGCATTACCACCACCAGAGCTTTTAAGTTGTCCCCAAAGTGCACGTGTGTGAAATTATATGTATAATAAATATATAAAACAACACTTGCATTAAAAATTCCAGATCATATGGTAATTGCCATCTACTGGCATATTTTTAGTACACCTCTGTAAGGTGTAGATAAAAGGTCAAATAAACAAATCAAGCTCCCCAGTTGATTAATGAATGGCAAATCCAGAAAAATGCATAGTATCAGACTTGCAGAGGACAATAGATTACATGTTATCCATTTCTCTGTTCCCTTTAGGCATAGGGGGCTTTCATCCACACTGCCTAAGCTTTAGCACCCCACTCTGCTGGCCACAATGCAGGTAGAAGAGAAGCAAGAAAGTGAAGGATGTTTAGTAGTGTTGCTGTGAATGAACAAAACAGTCAACAAGTGCTACAGCTCTTGAAGACAGAAGAACAAATGTAAAATATGTACCTCCTAAAGATGTGTGAAGTCAAATCCAAAATGTGTACATTCTATGTTAAGTATTAGCACACCTGATTAGAAATTTGTGTTGCCTTAGATAGGGAGTCTTTTCTCATGGCATGAACATGGCACAAGCCTGGATGCTGTTAGTGTTTAATCTGCCTTTTTGTAGCCTCAATTGCATAGCACTTGGTGTAAGAATCTCTGCAGCTTTGCTAATGTTTGCAATGAGCAGCCTGTTGGAATAAAAATTGCTGTTCATTTTGCCTGCGTAAAAAATGCATTCCAACAGGTGATGCATGGCAAATGTTAGTTCTGTTACAGAAATTGCTTTACCCATCCTGAGTGCAACAGATCTTGTCCAGTCTTGGTTAGATTTGGTTTGTACTTTGATAGAAGAACACCTCTGAATGCCAAATGCTGCAAGCTTTTTCATATTCTGGCCTGCAGGAGATGACATTTCCCGATCAGCACTAGTCAATTTTGTAAGTAAGTCAGAACATTAGATGTGAAATAAAGTAATAAATAACTAATGAAAATATTCAATTCACAGATGATTGTCTACTCAAGTAAAAAATTAAAATAAAATGTTAAGAAACAAGATAAATAGTCCTAGATGCCACCAGTATGTTCTGGCTTAATTTAAGAGATTCAAATATTCTTTGTGGCTTTGCTTTTATAAATTAAAACATTTTCAAAGTTTCTAATGTAAAATTCTTTTTGTGGGTCTAAAATTTTACTTTTACATTTTTTATTTCACTGAATACAAATCTACATTAAATTTTTTTTGCTTGTTTCTGTTATATTTGACAATGATTTTATTCTTTATTGTTTTTGTTTCCTGACAACCATTTATTACAAGCAACATATAGCATTTTCCTTTAACATGCCATTAACTGGGTTACATAGCTGGGTTGTGCTGCCTCCTCACAGCTCCACTGGCTAAGATTCAGATCCCTCATGGTTACCATGTGCATTCTCCAAATACAGGTTTACGATTCATAGATCTGCATATTTGTGTGTTTTTTCATCAATAATTAAATATAAATTATTTTGTAACCTAATGTTGGAAAACTGCAGATGATGCTGCAGCAGTGCTTCTTAAATGGACTACAAATTCCAGCAACCACAGGAATACTACATCATTGGGCAGCTTCAGCAGTTGTCATGAGGGCAGGTGGGTGAAAAATGTGGGCCAGAACGAAGTCGGCAGGATTGCAATTGGTGATGTTTTATTGTTTAACGTTTCACTGCAAAATTCGATTGCAATTACACCCAATAGATTACAGCTTTCTCTTGATTTATAGTCTTGTCCTGTGCCTGCTTGTTCATGTGATTTCGTGTGGGTTGGAAAACATCTTCTTCTGGGAGCGCTCCCAACTTCTACAAATCTTCACTTTCAGGAGGCTATTCACAGAGTATTTCATTTTATAACTACAACACCATCACCTACATCTACACAATTAGGCTGTGTTGTGAGTGTTCACTAAAGAAGTGCTGAACCTACACCCTTCGCCTGGGGGATACCACACATACTTATCTCGGCAGTCAGCCTCACACACATGATCATTGTGTCTCATGTTTCTCCAGGCCCAATATTTATGGATTTTTGCATTCACATGGGTCCTTCATCCATAACTCTTACAAATCATAAGGGATAACTGTACCGTGTTATATGAAGCTAGATGGTTGTGTGCAAGAGTGTTGTGGTGGATTATCTACTGCTGGTTTATAAAATATATATTGATACATTTTTAGTTAGAAAGTTTCTCAAAGTGTGTGTGCTGGGTAGCACTCTTATATTTTTTTCTACAATGGCATTTACAAAAGGGTTTCCTGGAATGCTCTGCATTGGTCTAATTAGTTTGTTTAACTGCGTCCATTGAACACTCTCTTCTTGTATGTGTGTGTGTGTGTGTGCATCTGCCTTTCTTTTTTAAATGTATTAGAACAAATCAATACATATTGTACAATTAACAACTGTGCACCATCTGAGTCATTAGTTGCTATGAAAAGAAAGAAGTGATGGAGCAGTGTATGTTTCTGATTCTAGATATTTTTTATTTAGCTTAGTACAAAAGCTAAATAATAGAAGAAAGAAACAAGCATTATTGAGAGAGTAAAGCCAAATTAATTTTAAGATATTAATCTTTTTCATGTACACAGATTACTACAGTAAAAATTCATCCTTATAAAGTTCACTTTGCAAGTCATTAATCTTGTATATCATATAAACACATATATTGAATAGTAAATATGTTTAATCAGAAAAAGTTCTTTACTCTATACACCTTGGATGGTAAATATAACACCATGTCATATCACTTGCAGAAATTCTCAGATGATACTGCACTTATGGGGTGTGTTGGTAAGGAGATGAGTTATAGGAGACATAGGAGTACAGGAGTCAGGTGGAGAACTTTGTTTCTTGGTGCATAGAGAATTGTCTGCACCTTAACACTAGAAAAAACAAGCAAATAGTCATTGCCTTTGGCCGCACCAATGAACCTCTATGTCCGGTCACTATTCAGGGAGTGGATATGGGAGTGGTACAGTGAGACAAGTACACTGGGGTCCACATCAGTGACAGGCTGTTCTGGTTTAATGACACAGAGAAACTCTATAAGAAAAGGCAGAGCTGACTATTTTGTATTAGGAAACTACACTTCTCCAATATAGGAAGTGACATCCTTTACATGTTCTACAACTCGGAGATGGCCAGTGTGATTTTCAGTGCTATGGTGCTGACATCATTCCTCCAGAAGATACCCACTGAATCAACCAACTAATTAAAAAGGTCAGCTCAGTTATGGAACTCATTCTCAACCCCCTGGAGGTAGTAACTGTGGAGGCAAAATTAATGGTCATTATAAACAATGCTGCACATCCTCTCTCTGTCAAACTAGGATTGAGTAATTTCAGCCCAACAAATTACTCAGCAGAAGTGTGTCAAGAAACACTACTAGGGCTCCCTTCATACCAATGGTAATACTCCTTTGTAATGCCTCACTGTGACTGTTCTTTTATCTTTAGCCAAGTCAGACATTTTTTTTTCTTTTTAGTCATTCTGGTATGTATTTGGTACAGGTGTTGTTGTTTGTAATAATATATGTATTTATTTATTTATTGAACTTCTTTAAAAAGTCACATTTCCCCTTGAAGAAAAATAAGCGTTGTCTCTCTATTTATAACAGAACAGTGATGCCTGATTGCTTCAGAGTCATGGATGACAATCCTGGTGTGTGTGAATGTGGACAAATGCTTGCTTTTCCCTCGACTGTGTGGTTTCTGTCCACATTACAAACATGTAGGCTCTAAATTGGCCATGCGTCCATATATGTGTCTAATAATGGACAGTAGTCAAATCCGGTGCTAGTGGCTCTTTAGCATCCAATGTCCCTGTTCCCAAGAGTCTGTGATAGAGTAAGCAGGTTTAGGAAATAAATTAACCAATTCATCAAGGTCAAGATACCTTAAATATTGTATATGTTTTCATGTCTATACCTTTAACTTACTGTTTTTCTCTCAAGTAGTATAGACCGACCTTACATTTCACATCCCTAAACCACAACTTTAGTGTTTTTGATGCACAGTGATGTTCGACATTTTCTGCATTATTGAGACAAAATTTCCCATTTTTGGGTGACATGGATGGAGCAGCCTCAAAAATCTAAAGTCTGTTCATCCATCCATCCATTATCCAACCCGCTATATCCTAACTACAGGGTCACGGGGGTCTGCTGGAGCCAATCCCAGCCAACACATGGCGCAAGGCAGGAAACAAACCCCGGGCAGGGCGCTAGCCCATCGCAGAAAGACTGTTCATTCATTTTTTTAACCAACTCATCCAGAGCAGAGTCACAAGGCTGCAATCATCACGTGGAAGGGGGGGAACAAGACTTGGACAGGAAACCAGTCCTTCGCAGGGTGAACACATATACATCCACACTAGGATCAATGTTAGCAAAGTCAATTCACTGAACAAGCATGTCTTTGGATGGAGGGTGGAAACCGGACCACCCAGGCGAAACCAACATGGACACAGATAGAACATGCAAACTCCACCCAGTGATGCAAACCCAGTCTCCTTATTGCAAGGCAGCACTGCGCCATCATGCCGTACAACTCTAGAGTCTTGAATTTAAATAAGATCATATCGCCTGCCGTCTGTGAGTATTCAGGTTTAGCCTCGTAGGCTAGGGAGTGCCGACTAAAGCTGATTGGTGCTCACAAGCAGGCCCAGTGTCGAAGCATGCCCTGTAATTGACTGATGCCTTCTCGAAGGCTGGCTGCTGCTTTATACCCAATGCTGCCATGATATGCTGTCTGACCCTGAACTAAATTGAATGGGTTTGATAATGAATTTAAAATCCCGCATGTCATGTCTGTGAATACAGCAATTTTATGTGATGTGGGTCTTAGTAACTTTGGCTTTTACAAAAAAAAATTTTCTGTTCTATAAATTGAAAAATGTTAGTCCTCATCATTAACTCTACATAAGACCTGTACCATTTTGTATTTTACTACATTTAAGGATTTATGACAGACAAAACATCCGACTGCCATTAGACACTCAATGACAGCTGAGTGTGGAGGCTACAAAGAAGCCCAAGACAGCTTGTATATACTGTATGTTAGAATGCTTCTATTATTTTGTAACCTGCAGCAGTTTTGAAGGAACTTGCTATTTAAACAGCTGGGCTTAATTCTGTCACGGAATATGTGTTTCAGCTCATTACCAGCTCACAGTCTGTGTCAGATCAGTATTCCTTCTCCTGCAAATTTCAAATCCAGTTACATTGTAACAAAGGTATAGCTGGATTACAATGTAAAGTATAAGGAAAATAACAGAAAACATGTGCCCATTTATTTATTAATAGACCTTTTGCTACCTTAAGGACGAATCAGAAGTAGCAATGAGCCTAAATAACGCATAAGATGCCAGGCTGTCACAAGGCAAACTCATGCACACATCCACTCCAACTAACATCAGGCCAGCTTACAGCTGTCAGTTACGTTTACGCAACTGTAGGCTGTTTGGGATGTACAGAGAAGAAAGTCGGAGTATTAGAAGAAATCTATGCAAACACAGAGAGAGAGAGAGAGTATGCAGAATCTGTGCAGATGGTGATTTGGCTGGGAATGGAAGCAGCTGATGGAGGCAGTGCTATTCACTATTCCACTCTGATGCACAACAAACTTAACAGTGTTGTGAACATAGCATAATATTCTTCAATTCACCTGATCACCTTGTCATGCATTGTTGAAGCTTATCATGGCAACTACAGAACCAACTCTGGTTGAGGCACCAATTCATGGCAGAGCCCACCCAAATACACAATCAGACAAGACCAAGTATTCTAGCACATTCACCATTGAGATATAGCAAGAAAACTGGAGTAGCTGGATACAAACCCATGCATAAATAGGTTATAGGTTATGATAGGATGCAATATTCAATTTCAGAACTGGTAAGGAGTGAAATAGGGAACTTTTGATTCACTTACAGTTTTGTAAACCTGACACTAACATTCGTTCCGCTGTCAATTTTTCAAGAGCTAAATGAGGGGTTTTAAAGTTTTTTAGGAACAGAAAACATGCAACGTTGCTGCCTAAAGTCTTGTACAAGTTTCAGTTTTTATCTGGGCTAATTTCTTTAGCTGCTTAATACAGGTAATCACCGGCACACCAGTAAAATAAATTCTCTTTATGCCTTTCGTTCAAATCACCACTAAGGTGCTGCACACTTTTCAAAAATGTAATATACTGCATAGGTGTTAAAGAACCGAAACCCAGATGTGATTTCACCGTTTTTGCTTTCCTGGTCATCAGGTCTATCATAGAGAGAGGAGGAGAGGTGTTAGGTAAAAGCACCAACTCTTAACTCGTTGTCCAATTACCACTAGACGAGCTCCCAATCTGTCTCCCAAGTGCATGTGTGTGACAATGGGTATGTACAGTATACTGTTTGCACATACATGTGTATGCTTGAACAAAGTTTCATTTGCACATCTTTATATATATTCTTCAATTGTTTACAATGTAAATTGTTGAACTTTTTCATGTTATTTGTGTGGGATGTTGTATTATGTTATAAGAAGCTCCAAAGCAGTCATGCTAAATTCCTTCATTCTAATTCTGACAATGAATCTGTGAAACAGCAGCACTAACCACTTTCCGGCACATTCATACAATTAGTTTCAAATTAAAATTATAGGTTTATAGGGTTATTATTGTCACATGAACACGTATAGTGTAATTCTTACTTATTTGTGCTACTAACCATGCCTCACATCACTATAATTAGTAAGTAGAACTACCTTACCTTGAAACCTTGTCTTCTTTACCTTGGAACTTCTGTCTGCCTTAACTGAAAAATCTCAGAAGTCATATTTGTGATTAAGTAATCAAAGTGATTTACAACAATGATGACAACTGCTGTGAAACAGCAAAATATAAGCAGAAGGGCCGCAGTGGCTGCAGGTTTTCATTCTAGACACTTTCTTAATTAGTAACCAGTTACTGCTGCTAACTTAACAGACTTCTTCTCCTTGCTTTTAACTGATTTGCTTATTTGTTTATCTTCTTGACCAGTGGTCAAACAATACAGAGATGCAAAGCAAGCCATCAGAGGACCAGCTCAGTCAGGGGTCTCAAACAGTCCTGGAAGGCCACCATATTAACTCCAACTAGTCTGCCATTTAACTTTTTTTTCATTTTATTAATTTTAATCATTCCATACAGATAGATCAGTTTTTACAAAAAATAGGATTGAATAGGACAGTGGGCCATTTAACTTTTTAATGAAACCCTTTATTTAATTCTATGGCATCTTAATGTTCTCATTCTGCCTCACCAGTCATTTCCAAAGCTGATTTTCTTTTTTCGGAGATCACCATCCAAATGCTTTGCAGACCACAGAAGATCAATATTTCTCAGACCTCCAATTTCTTCTATTCAAATATTTTTGAGACAGATGTTGTATGTGCAAATGGGATCTAAGTTAGCCTAGTTGTTTGTTGGCTTGCTTTAGATCTCACTAATATTTCACTGCATATTAAAAAAAAATGAGACAGTTATACTGTAAGTCAATTAAACTCAAGCGAACATAGTATGTTCTATTAGCATGAGTAATTGTTTAATAATGAAGTAAATGGTTGGAACAAAAAGCTGTAGCCACTGCGGCCCACCAGGATGTGAGTTTGAAACTTGATGGACAAGTTCAATAAGAGTGTTTATAATCTCTTTATTTTTTAGCATTCAGTAAGGTCATCTTTAGTTTCAAATCTCCTGTTCTTGTTTCTGTTAACTGAAGTCTAAAATAATCATATTAGACAACATACTGTACATAACTTTATTTATTCATGTATCCATCCAGTAATCTACTTTCTGAGTAAATTACATTATCACCAGGCATAAAACAGCAACTAATCTTGGATGCAATGCAAGCCATCAAAGGGTTCTTTCATGGTGGTTAACCTAAAATGCTCAAGGAATGAAGGTTTAGAAAAATACAGAATTGGGCAAGCAAAATAATGAAGTGTCTTCTGATCTTAACTTTCTTAATCTTGAAATTAGGCAGACTGCAGTGACAGAATTAACATATAATGTGCCAAATGTTTGACATTAAAGCTCATTTTCAAATACTTTTTTTTAATGGGGCTGTTTATTTCTAAGCTGAGTAAATAATTCAATGAAAGCACCAAAAAGAAAATTCATTTAGCTCATCTCATTGAAAGTGAGAATGTTCATTCAAAAAGTCATTGTTTTATTTGGTGCTGCAATAGGAATTCATTTGTATAGCACTCACTGTGAGAGGTGGTATACACCATTAAGGTGATAGATTCAATAACCAACAAAATGGAATTTAATAGTCTAAAACAGTCTACCCGCGAATGGCTTCAAGGAAAATAACCTGATGTATTAAAAAAAAGTCACTGAATGAGAAATCTGGATCACTCAGCTATCAGAAAAGCAAATTGTTGTCTGATATAAAATTGGCACATCAAAAGGGCAAAAAGATAAGGGACCAGGAGAAAGATAGGAGATGTAAAACCGAAATGAAGATTGTAACCATAAAAATCAGTCAAGCCTGCCTTTAAAACCAAAATGAAATCCTAACTCATAATCAACATTCAAGAAGTGCTAATTGAAAATCAAAATAGTAAACACACACACTTAGATTTTAACTTGTATCTGAAAACTTGGAAAATCCAGAAGTTTAAGGGGATGAACTTTATACCCGCTAACCCGTGAAAATTATACATAATGTCACTCCTTTGCAACTCCTTAGAAATGTACTGTAGAAGCAAATTTTTGGACCCATATAGATTTTCAAGATGGCATTACGAGAATATAGATAGACAGATAGATAGATAGATAGATAGATAGATAGATAGATAGATAGATAGATAGATAGATAGATAGATAGATAGATAGATAGATAGATAGATAGATAGATAGATAGATAGATAGATAGATAGATAGATAGATAGATAGATAGATAGATAGAGTGCATCCGGAAAGTATTCACAGCGCATCACTTTTTCCACATTTTGTTATGTTACAGCCTTATTCCAAAATG
Source organism: Erpetoichthys calabaricus (assembly GCF_900747795.2). NCBI lineage: Eukaryota > Metazoa > Chordata > Cladistia > Polypteriformes > Polypteridae > Erpetoichthys > Erpetoichthys calabaricus. The sequence goes on along the minus strand of NC_041397.2, from coordinate 64,833,199 downwards.
GATTAAATTCATTTTTTCCTCAGAATTCTACACACAACACCCCATAATGACAACGTGAAAAAAGTTTAATTGAGGTTTTTTTGCAAATTTATTAAAAATAAAAAAACTGAGAAATCACATGTACATAAGTGTTCAAAGCCTTTGCTCAATACTTTGTCGATGCACCTTTGGCAGAAATTCCAGCCTCAAGTGTTTTTGAATATGATGCCACAAGCTTGGCACACCTATCCTTGGCCAGTTTCGCCCATTCCTCTTTGCAGCACCTCTCAAGCTCCTTCAGGTTGGATGGGAAGCGTCGGTGCACAGCCATGTTAAGATCTCTCCAGAGATGTTCAATCGGATTCAAGTCTAGGCTCTGGCTGGGCCACTCAAGGACATTCACAGAGTTGTCCTGAAGCCACTCCATTGATATCTTGGCTGTGTGCTTAGGGTCGTTGTCCTGCTGAAAGATGAACCGTCGCCCCAGTCTGAGGTCAAGAGCGCTCTGGAGCAGGTTTTCATCCAGGATGTCTCTGTATATTGCTGCAGTCATCTTTCCCTTTATCCTGACTAGTCTCCCAGTCCCTGCCGCTGAAAAACATCCCCACAGCTTGATGCTGCCACCACCATGCTTCACTGTAGGGATGGTATTGGCCTGGTGATGAACGGTGCCTGGTTTCCTCCAAACGTGACACCTGGCATTCACACCAAAGAGTTCAATCTTTGTCTCATCAGACCAGAGAATTTTCTTTCTCATGGTCTGAGAGTCCTTCAGGTGCCTTTTGGCAAACTCCAGGTGGGCTGCCATGTGCTTTTTACTAAGGAGTGGCTTCCGTCTGGCCACTCTACCATACAGGCCTGATTGGTGGAATGCTGCAGAGACGGTTGTCCTTCTGGAAGGTTCTCTTCTCTCCACAGAGGACCTCTGGAGCTCTGACAGAGTGACCATCGGGTTCTTGGTCACCTCCCTGACTAAAGCCCTTCTCCCCCGATCGCCCAGTTTAGATGGCCAGCCAGCTCTAGGAAGAGTCCTGGTGGTTTCGAACTTCTTCCACTTACGGATGATGGAGGCCACTGTGCTAATTGGGACCTTCAAAGCAGCAGAAATTTTTCTGTAACCTTCCCCAGATTTCTGCCTCGAGACAATCCTGTCTTGGAGGTCTACAGACAATTCCTTTGACTTCATGCTTGGTTTGTGCTCTGACATGAACTGTCAACTGTGGGACCTTATATAGACAGGTGTGTGCCTTTCCAAATCATGTCCAATCAACTGAATTTACCACAGGTGGACTCCAATTAAGCTGCAGAAACATCTCAAGGATGTTCAGGGCATACATGATGCACCTGAGCTCAATTTTGAGCTTTATGGGAAAGGCTGTGAATACTTATGTACATGTGCTTTCTCAATTTTTTTATTTTTAATAAATTTGCAAAAATCTCAAGTAAACTTTTTTCACGTTGTCATTATGGGGTGTTGTGTGTAGAATTCTGAGGAAAAAAATGAATTTAATCCATTTTGGAATAAGGCTGTAACATAACAAAATGTGGAAAAAGTGATGCGCTGTGAATACTTTCCGGATGCACTGTAAAGGAGTCCACTCCAGTAGCATTTCTTCTGCTTCTGCTGAATTAAACGTTGGTTAAAAATCCTCAGTATTAGTGTGTTAGAGAGAGGATGTGCAGCATTGTTCATAAAGGCACTTAGTTTTGTTTTAATTCTCTCTTTTGTTACTACCTCCAGCGGGTCCAGAGTGCTTCTCATAACTGAGCCTGCCCTTTTAATTCACTTGTTGATTCAGTGGGCCTCTTTTGAAGTGAAGCTATCGGCACTGCATACCGCAGTGTAGAAAATCACACTGGCATCACAGAGTTATAGAAGATATTAAAGATGTCACCTTGCACATTAAATGAGCCTGCTCTGCCCTTTCTTATGTAGTTCCTCTATGTTACGAGATGTGGACTTCCAAGTACTTAAAGGAGTGGACCACCAGTTCCCTAGTTATGCTGATGTTAATCACCTTCAAACAAGAATTCACAAGAATCAACAGCAAAAATTTATATCAGTGATCTCTCAAAACCTGTAATAGAGTTTGAAATCAGGAATAAATATGTAACAGTAATGTTACAAAAAAAGGAAAAACAAATGTGTTTCACAACAAAAATATTTGTAGGCTTTCTAATGTTCTTACATTTTTAGGACCCCTTTGTCCTAATAAGGCTGTCATGAGTTTATAGCGAAGACAAGAACCACAATGGAAGGAGGAGAGGTACCCTATATACCACAGTGGGAATGCAGAGGCTGACATAGAAGGATAATAGTCATTTTCTAAACCACTTTGTCCTGAATAGGGTTGCGGGAGGTGCTGGAGCCTATCCCAGCTAGAATATGGTGCCAGTGAGGACAACCCCTGATGCAAGTAATTTTGGGACTTAGTTATGTTGATCTAGGATGTTGTTAAAGTTGTTTTATTGCTGGAGATATCCTGAGTCTATAGGCAACAGAAAATTTGGGGAAAAGGTTTAACAGGTAATTGGAATAATCAACAGAGAGAGAGTTGTTGGGAGTGTGGGCTGATGGGGCACATCATGTGGTTCATTTTGGTTGTTACAGTAATGCAGTTAGCACATGTTCAAGGTAAATGATGATATGCAGCATACTACAGTCCATACATACCTCAGAAGATGGGAAATGGCAGCAGACTATGAGGATCTATGGCTGCAGAATAGCAACAAAAGTTAGTGTGCTGAGCACAGGGGTACTTGATTTGGTGGCAGATGTGCATGAGAAAACATTCACTTACAGTATGTCCATAGTCCTGGGAAAGAAGAATGCATAGCATAGGCAACGTTACTGCGTGCTCCACATTGGAGGTGTCAGGACAGACGTTATAGGGCCCTGGTTTTGTCTACCCTGCTAACAATATAACAGGGCTTCAGCAATTACAAGGAGAGGAGGATACTCTAAAAAAATGTAATAAGAGAGAAGGTTAAGTACCTGAGTAAATTGAGAAGGGCTTATTTGGAGAGTGAAACTGCTCATTTAATTCTTTAAATAACTTTCTTTATTTTTTTTCCAGTGTTGCCTATTGAGACAATGCATTGTATTGGACATACCAGCACAGATTTTTGTTTTGCTGTAATAAAATAATCATTGATTTTTATTTTTATCTTGCTTGTGTCTCAAGTTCTTAAACCACTGATCCACATGGGTAAACATCTAGATGTCTGGAGTCCAAGTTGTGTCTGGGTTTGCAAAGCACAGGGCATCACGGGGGGGTGGGGGGTTATTGGTTGCATCAAAGGAATGTTGAAAGGATTCCAAAAGGCACATCGGCTAAGTCAGTCATTCCAGGATTTTCCTTTCCATGAGATGTGGTGTTTTGTCCTATTAAAAAAGTCCATGTTCAGATATTCAGTGACATTTAAGCATTCCTTAATTGTATCAAAGGACACAGCTTGTTCCAAAGGAAAAACAATAATGTGATTGTATCATCACCACCTGTCCCCATTTTTCATGCAACCATAGACTTCTGGGTTTTCATTCACATCTTTGTCTTCCACTCAGCATGAAGCTACTGGGTTCCTCATATCAGGCAGGTTTCCAGCAGATGTAGGTTCATCAGTCCATTGTAACAGGATTTTATTTTTGTCCACTAATGGGATCATAACTTAGTTAAATTGTGATCTTTCCATGGCAGATGTCCATTTAAATTATACGTTCCGGCATGTCTCTTTTAGAAGTACAGGTGTGATTTGATAGCCTTCATTTTCCTTGCCCAAGTAATAACAGGTTCACTTAATGCAAGTTATGAACAGTATGACTTCTACCTCAGGCATACCATTGGCTGAATGTTTTTTAATGATGGCACATTCTTTACATACATGCAACACAGTCGTTTGTGAAAATCGTAAGAAGGTTGTTGTTTATGATGCACTGTGGACTGCAGAATTCCTAGAAAGCTTCTAACATGGTGCACAAAGGCATTTGCAACCATTACAACAACAACAACAACATTTATTTATATAGCACATTTTCATACAAAAAGTAGCTCAAAGTGCTTTACATAATGAAGAAAAGAAGAATAAAAGACAAATAAGAAATTAAAATAAGACAACCTTAGTTAACATAAAAAGGAGTAAGGTCCGATGGCCAGGGTGGACAGAAAAAACAAAAAAAAAACTCCAGAAGGCTGGAGAAAAAAATAAAATCTGTAGGGGTTCCAGGCCACGAGACCGCCCAGTCCCCTTTGGGCATTCTACCTAACATAAATGAAATAGTCCTCTTTGTAGTTAGGGTTCTCACAGAGTCACTTGATGCTGATGGTTATACAGACTTCTGGCTTTTAATCCATCCATCATTGTTGGAACATCATGGTGCTTTGGGTAGATGGTAAGGATTCTAGCAGCTGCATTCTGCACTAACTGCAAACGATTGATGTCTTTTTTGGGTAGTCCTGAGAGGAGTGCATTACAGTAGTCTAGCCGACTAAAGACAAACGCATGAACTAATTTCTCTGCATCTTTCGATGATATAAGAGGTCTAACTTTTGCTATGTTCCTTAGGTGAAAAAAAGCTGTCCTAGTGATTTTATTAATATGCGATTTAAAATTCAGATTACAATCAACGGTTACCCCTAAGCTTTTTACCTCCGATTTGACTTTTAATCCTAATGCATCCAGTTTATTTCTAATAGCCTCATTGTATCCATTATTGCCAATCACTAAGATTTCGGTTTTTTCTTTATTTAATTTGAGAAAGTTACTATTCATCCATTCTGAGATACAGGTTAGACATTGTGTTAGCGAATCAAGAGATTTGGGGTCATCAGGTGCTATTGATAAATACAGCTGTGTGTCATCAGCATAGCTGTGGTAGCTCACGTTATGTCCCGAGATAATCTGACCTAATGGAAGCATGTAGATTGAGAAGAGCAACGGACCCAGGATAGAGCCTTGTGGAACACCATATAGAATATCATGTGTCTTTGAGTTATAATTACCACAACTAACAAAGAATTTTCTCCCTGCCAGGTAGGATTCAAACCAGTTTAAGACACTGCCAGAGAGGCCCACCCATTGACTAAGGCGATTCTTAAGAATATTATGATCAATGGTGTCAAATGCGGCACTCAGATCTAAGAGGATGAGAACAGATAAATGGCCTCTGTCTGCATTTACCCGCAAGTCATTTACTACTTTAACGAGTGCAGTTTCTGTGCTGTGATTTGTTCTAAAACCTGACTGAAATTTATCAAGAATAGCATGTTTATTGAGGTGCTCATTTAACTGCATAATGACTGCCTTCTCTAGAATTTTACTTAAGAAAGGCAGGTTAGAGATGGGTCTATAATTTTCAAGAGCAGAGGGGTCGAGATTATTTTTCTTAAGTAGGGGTTTAACTACCGCAGTCTTAAGACATTACACTTTTACACTATTACACTTTCAAGATCACATAATTCTTTAGTCTTGTGCCATTTTTTTCTCTGTTGTCCACATTCACATAAAATCTGATGGAATCTTCCTGGAATCTGTTGGAATCAGCCACAGGGGAGGCAGAAACCAGTGCGTTTCTTTGTGCCAATCCCAAGCCCGGATAAATGGGGAGGGTTATGTCAGGAAGGGCATCCGGTGTAAAATTTTGCCAAATCAATATGCGGACAACAATACAAATTTCCATACCGGATCGGCTGAGCCCCGAGTTAACAACGACCGCCACCAGTACTGTTAGTCAACAGGGTGCTGGCGGAAATTGGGCTACTGTTGGCCGAAGAAGAGGGGGGAGACGTGTCCAGAGGCAGGAGGAGATGAGGAAGGTAAAGAGAGTGAAACTGAGGGTAGGAACTTTGAATGTTGGCAGTATGACTGGTAAGGGGAGAGAGTTAGCTGATATGATGGAGAGAAGGAAGATTGATATATTATGCGTGCAAGAGACTAAATGGAAGGGGAGTAAGGCCAGGTGGATCGGAGGTGGATTCTATCATTGTGTGGATTGAAGGAGAAATGGAGTAGGGGTTATTCTGAAGGAGCAGTATGTCAAGAGTGTTCTGGAGGTGAAAAGAGTGTCAGATAGAGTAATGATTATGAAGCTGGAAATTGGAGGTGTGATGATGAATGTCTGCGGTGGGTTGGCACCCTGCCCGGGATTGGTTCCTGCCTTGTACCCTGTGTTGGCTGGGATTGGCTCCAGCAGACCCCCGTGACCCTGTGTTCGGATTCAGCGGGTTGGATAATGGATGGATGGATGGATGATGAATGTTGTTAGTGCATATGTCCCGCAAGTTGGGTGTGCAATGGATGAGAAAGAAGATTTTTGGAGTGAGTTGGATGAAATGATGAACAGTGTACCCAAGGGACAGAAAGTGGTGATTGGAGCAGATTTCAATGGACATGTTGGTGAAGGGAACAGAGGAGGTGATGGGTAGGTATGGTGTCAAGGAGAGGAATGAAGAAGGTCAGAGGATAGTGGATTTTGCCAAAAGGATGGACATGGCTGTGGTGAATACGTATTTTAAGAAGATGGAGGAACAAAGGGTGACGTACAAGAATGGAGGAAGATGCACACAGGTAGATTACATCCTATGCAGAAGAGTCAATCTGAAGGAGATTGAAGAATGCAAAGTAGTGGCAGGGGAAAGTGTAGTTAAGCAGCATAGGATGGTGGTCTGTAGGATGATGTTGGAGATCAAGAAGAGGAAGAGAGTGAGGGCAGAGCCAATGATCAAATGGTGGAAGTTGAAAAAGGAAGACTGCAAGGTTGAGTTTAGGGAGAAGGTGAGACAGGCACTGGGTGGTAGTGAAGAGTTACCAGACAGCTGGGAAACTACAGCAGATGTAGTAAGGGTGTCAGCAAGAAGTGTGCTTGGCGTGACATCTGGACAGAGGAAGGAGGAAAAGGAAACCTGGTGGTGGAATGGGGAAGTACAGGAGATTATACAGAGGAAGAGGATGGCAAAGAAGAAGTGGGATAGTCAGAGAGATGCAGAAAGTAGACAAGAGTACAAGGAGATAAGTCACAAGGTGACACTAAAGAGGGAGAAAAGGACCTGTACCGATTGGCTAGACAGAGGGACCGAGCTGGGAAAGATGTGCAGCAGGTTAGGGTAATAAAGGATAAAGATGGAAACAACAACAACAACAACATTTATTTATATAGCACATTTTCATACAAAAAGTAGCTCAACGTACTCACAAGCGAGGAGAGTGTGTTGAGCAGATGGAAAGAGTACTTTGAGAGGCTTATGAATGAAGAGAATGAGAGAGAGAACAGGTTGGATGATGTGGAGATTGTGAATCAGGAAGTGCAACAGATTAGCAAGGAGGAAGTAAGGACAGCTATGAAGAGGATGAAGAGCTGTTGGTCCAGATGATATACCTGTGGAACCATGGAGGTGTTTAGGAGAGATGGCAGTGGAGTTTTTAACCAGATTGTTTAATGGAATCTTGCAAAGTGAGAGGATGTATGAGGTGTGGAGAAGAAGCATACTGGTGCCAATATTTAAGAATAAGGGGAATGTGCAGGACTGTAGTAACTACGGGGGGATAAAACTGATGAGCCACAGCATGGAAAAGAGTAGTGGAAGCTAAGTTAAGAAGTGAGGTGATGATTAGTGAGCAGCAGTATGGTTTCATGCCAAGAAAGAGCACCACAAATGCAAAGTTTGCTCTGAGGGTGTTGATGGAGAAGTATAGAGAAGGCCAGAAGGAGTTGTATTGCGTCTTTGTGGACCTGGAGAAAGCATATGACAGGGTGCCTCAAGAGGAGTTGTGGTATTGTATGAGGAAATCGGGAGTGGCAGAGAAGTATGTAAGAGTTGTACAGGATATGTACGAGGGAAGTGTGACTGTGGTGAGGTCTGCGGTAGGAGTGATGGATGCATTCAAGATGGAGGTGGGATTACATCAGGGGTTGGCCCTGAGCCCTTTCTTATTTGTAGTGGTGATGGACAGGTTGACAGATGAGATTAGACAGGAGTCCCCGTGGACTATGATGTTTGCTGATGACATTGTGATTGGTAGAGAGAGTAGGGAGCAGGTTGAGGAGACCCTGGAGAGGTGGAGATATGCTCTAAAGAGGAGAGGAATGAAGGTCAGTAGGAACAAGACAGAATACATGTGTGTAAATAAGAGGGAGGTCAGTGGAATGGTGAGGATGCAAGGAGTAGAGTTGGCGAAGGTGGATGAGTTTAAATACTTGGGATCAACAGTACAGAGTAATGGGGATTGTGGAAGAGAGGTGAAAAAGAGAGTGCATGCAGGGTGGAATGGGTGGAGAAGAGTGTCAGGAGTGATTTGTGACAGACAGATATCAGCAGGAGTGAAAGGGAAGGTCTACAGGACGGTAGTGAGACAAGCTTTGTTATATGGGTTGGAGACGGTGGCATTGACCAGATAGCAGGAGACAGAGCTGGAAGTGGCATTGTTAAAGATGCTAAGATTTACATTGGGTGTGACGAGGATGGACAGGATTAGAAATGAGTACATTAGAGGGTCAGCTCAAGTTGGACGATTGGGAGACAAAGTCAGAGAGGCAAGATTGCGTTGGTTTGGACAATCAGAGGAGAGATGCTGAGTATATTGGGAGAAGGATGCTAAGGATAGAGCTGCCAGGCAAGAGAAAAAGAGGAAGGCCTAAGAGAAGGTTTATGGATGTGATGAGAGAGGACATGCAGGTGATGGGTGTAACAGAACAAGATGCAGAGGACAGAAAGATATGGAAGAAGATGATCTCCTGTGGTAACCTCTAACGGGAGCAGCCGAAAGAAGAAGAAGAAGAAGAAGAAGAAGAAGGAATCTTCCTACCTGCTTTAAATTTTATTTTCTGCCAGTACAATGTCACTGATCAAATACTTGATTAAGTAGGCTGGACAGAATAACTAATGATGTTGCCAATATAAAATAAAAGTTGGTGTCATGGCATGGTTTCTGTGTGGTCAGTCATACTGGTAATGTAATGTGTAATGGATGATTTTCTTTATTCTACTTTAAAGTATTGGATTTCAAACAGTTTTCAAAATACAGTGGAACCTCGGTTTGTGAGTAACTTGGTTTACGAGTGTTTTGCAAGATGAGCTAAAATTTTTAATAAATTTTGACTTGATAAACAAGCGAGGTCTTGCAATATGAGTAGTATTTATACACTTTGTCTGCTGAGCGTCATGTGATCACAACTGAGCTGATGGTTCTTCTCTCTCTCTTTCTCTCACTGCGGGATTGTGGGCAATCGTCTCCTATTCTCTGTCTGAGTCAGCGTGCCTCACTCATATAGTCAACATCCGTACGTGCGTATACTGTTTACTACAGCATTGTGACTGTGTGTATGTGTGCTGTGACATGCGAGTCCCCGTCTTGCACCCCAAAACACAAAGCTGAGTCTCAGTACTTTAGCAACACCAGCTTTATTCAGCTTGAAACAGCAACAGCGCGGTTATTTATTGTAGCGGGATCTGCCACAACAACAACAACAACATTTATTTTTATAGCACATTTTCATACAAAAAGTAGCTCAAAGTGCTTTACATAATGAAGAAAAGAAAAATAAAAGACAAAATAAGAAAATAAAATAAGACAACATTAGTTAACATAGAAAAGGAGTAAGGTCCGATGGCCAGGGTGGACAGAAAAAACAAAAAAAAACTCCAGAAAGCTGGAGAAAAAAATAAAATCTGTAGGGGTTCCAGGCCACGAGACCGCCCAGCAGTCAGGCAGGGTCGTGGCCAAGTAGTACTGTGTCCTGCGCATTTATAATGTTCCTTGTTCCTTGTATCAACCATTGATGGCAGGCGCTTATAGCAGGTCCGTGATCTTTTCGGATTCGGTTTTACGGCGAACTGCTACAGCGCTGGGAGACTGTGATTGCTTTGGGAAGCTCTTCCGCGTGACGTCCCGTGGGGTGGAATCCCAGTTTAGAAACTCACTCACACCAGCCATGATTCTTTTCAAAGGTAAAGTGCAGGTTAATTTGTTTTATGTATTTTTACTTTATATTTTGTATTAATCATTTTTATATGAATAGTTTTGGGTTGTGGAACAAATCATCTGAGTTTGCATTATTTTTTATGGGGAAATTCGCTTTGATACACGAGTGCTTTGGACTGCTAGCACGTTTCCGGAAAGAATTATGCTCGCAAACCGAGGTTCCACTGTACCCTATGGTAATCAGGTCCCATTGCTGCTCATTGTTGGCTAATGACTGAACTCATACTATGGAATATACAATAAATCAACTATGGAGAATTCTACAGTATTACTCAGGGTTTGCTTAAGTAGGAGAATCACATCATACATGGATACGCACTCTGAAAATAAAAGACATGACAACTCGTGCTTGTGATCATCAAGCAGAGCATCCACATTTTTGTAACAATGCACACTTAGATGTTGTGCTTCACGGCAGTTCAGTGCTAATACTTTTCTTTTGCTGAACGCTGACTAGCTGTGTGTTGATAACTTCCACCCATTGACATTTCCGCACACTGCAGACTGATGGAAATTAAGGTCCAGTCAGTAAATTCTGCCCCAGGATCAGCCTTATCCTAATTTAGACAGAATGTTCTCAAACTTGGCCATTTGATTGAACAAGGATGTTTACTGCACTTACCTAATATTTTTTTTAAGTTGTTGGCTAATTAAAAGTACAAAAATAAGTTGAATTTGGAGATATGGAAACCATCCTGAGGGTGCTGTTCAAAGAAACTCAATGGCACAGATAACCTAACATAGACTCTGACTGCCGGTAATTTATAAATGTGGGTTCTGTTTTATTGAAACACAACCTAATTTCTGATTTTAAATTAAAACAATAAGTATGTATTTATTTTTATAAAAAAAATAAGAATTCACTTCCTAGAAAGATTGTAATTCTTATTTTTTGCAGGTAAATAGTGGATGACACACCACTGGTAAGAGTATCTGAATGCTCAAGGATATTATTAAATAAGAAAAAAAGAAGATATAAGAAGAAAATTGCCTTCATGACATTAGAAAATAATTCATAACAACATAATGGATAAAGGGTAATACCTTGCCACAGTGGTTAGCACTACTGCTTCATGGATCCACTATCCTGGGTTTAAGTCCTGAGCTTGGTCATTGCCCAAGTAGAGTCTGCATGCTCTTCCCAGGTTTACATAGCCTTCCCCTCCAGGCATGGAGGTTTTTCATCCACACCCCCAAAGACTTATGGAGCAGGTAATTGGGTGGAATTGGTCCTACGGACATATGTATTAACTGGCCCTTTAATGGAATAGTCCTGAATGATTCCTGCATTGACCCCTGTGTTGCCAAGATAAGCTTCAGACCACCTGCAATCCTGAATTGAACTACATTATATTATATAAATCTATAAGATAACCCAAAAGTAAAGCCTTTATTGATCTAGTATATGCAGTTCTCCTTAGTAATTGAGGACTAATTTAATTTCCTTATCTGCTTTTTATCTTGAGGGACTCTTTACTATGAAATGCAGCTGTTGCACCAGGGATTTGGGTTAACATTTTCTCAAATGGTCGTTTCAAACAATTGCATATGTACGTGGTTTTATATGGGAAGCCACTCCATTTTTCCAGCTAATACATCATTTAGACTGAGGGTTCTGATGGGTTAGAGGGGAGGATGCTACTTTGCTGTTGCAGCCATTTCAGGCGGTAAGGTTAATTACCAACAATTAAAACAAAGCTAGTTATTCTGTTCCTGTCAGCCTGGATGAATTGGTCTTTAATGTCTCTACACATGGATTCCTTAGATGGCAAAAAGGAAAATCAGTAGGTCAATGTAATATTTCTTGTTGCTTTCTGCTGTCAAGAAGCTTTTTTTTGTTGCTCTTAAATGACGAGGCAGTGCAGAATGAATCATATTAATGCTTTTCTTATCTTTCTTTTGTTTTTCTTCCAGTTGCTGGAAACTAGTGTGAAATTACTATACATTAGATTCCATTACCAAAGAAAATGAAACCCATTTCTATGCCATGCTATAAATCACAGAGGACAAGTGTAAGGGCTCATGGATAGGCAGATTAATATGAAAATATTTGTCTCATGTTTCTTGGTTATTAAAAATAATCTCCCTTTATCTGCATTATCTAGTATAATAAAATCATTTTGCACATGCCTATGTCTGCATATGTATGAACATGTATAGTGTATATAACAATACTCATGGTCATAATTTTGTTTTTACAAGCAGTGATGTGTACATTACATTTTTAAAAAATGAACGCTATAAATGAATGATTACAGCTGTTGATTTAAGCTTCTAACTGCTACTCAGCCAACTTCAAATAGAAATCCTGCCAGATCTGTCTTTGGATGGAGTTAACCAGTGAAAATTTTAGATTAAATTTATTTGCTTCTGTAATATAGGCACAAATTGTGACTCATCTTCAGCATCTATCTACTACCATGAAATATAAGAGACACGTGAAATGCTCCAGCTTACAGCTACCTGGTATGTTCTGTTACTTAATAACAACTGACAGCCACATGATGTGCACTTTTATAACACCTATCCTTAATGGTCCATATATAAGAGACTGCATTAGCAGTGCTTTTTCCTTTGGTCTTTGTCCTTGACATTTCTAGCTACAGTACATTCAGAAAGTATTCAGACCCCTGCACTCACTTTGTTGTGTTGTAGATGTAATTTCAAATGGATACATTTGCCATTTTCACCCACCAATCTACACCCAATAACCTATAATGACAAAGCAAAAATGTTTTTCAGAAAGGCTTACAGATTCACTCAAAATCAAAAACTGAAATCCCTCATTCATATAAGTATTCAGGCCCTTAATTCAGTACTATGTAGGAACACCTTTGGCAGCAATTATAGCCTCGAGACTTTGTGGGTAAGTCTCTACGATCTTTGCATACTTGCATTTTGGGCAGTGTACCCCATTTTGCTTTGTAGATCTGCTGAAGCTCGGTTGAATTGGGTAGGTAATGTCTGTAAACTCAGCCAACTTCAAATAGAAGTCCTGCTAGATCTGTCTTTGGATGGAGTTAACCAGTGAAAATTTTAGACTAAATTTATTTGCTTCTGTAAAATAGACACAAATTGTGACTCATCCTCAGCATCTATTCTACTACCATGAAATATAAGAGACACGTGAAATGTTCCAGCTTACAGCTGCCTGGTATGTTCTGTTACTTAATAACAACTGACAGCCACGTGATGTGCACTTTCATAACAACTGTCCTTAATGGTCAATATATAAGAGACTGCATTAGCAGTGTTTTTTGCTTTGGTCTTTGACGTTGACATTTCTAGCTACAGTACATTCAGAAAGTATTCAGACCCCTGCACTCACTTTGTTGTGCTGTAGATGTAATTTCAAATGGATACATTTGCCATTTTCACCCATCAATCTATACTCAATAACCTATAATGACAAAGCAAAACTGATTTCATAGATCCTCTGAAGCTTAGTTGAATTGGGAAGGTAATGTCTGTAACCTGTTATCTTCAGGTATCTCCACAGATGTTCTATGAGGTTGAAGTCTGTGCTTTGGCTGGGCAACTCCAGGAGAATTTTAGACTTGTCCCAAAGCCACTCTACTGATGTCCTGGCTGTATGCTTTGGGTTGAAAGGTGAACCATTGCCCCAGTCTGAGACTGTGCGCTCTGTAGCAGGTTTTCTTCAAGGAACTCTCTGTATTTGGCTGCATTCATCAATTCTGACCTCCCTGCTGAGGAGCATATCTAATGGATGATGTAGCCACCACCATGCTTCACTTAGGCTGGTGATGAGCAGTGCCTCAACTTTGCCAGATATAGCACTTGGAGTTCGGCCCAAAAGATGAGTTTTTGTCTCATCAAACTAGAGAATCTCTTTCCTCACGCTCTCAGAGTCCTTAAAATGCCGTTTGGCAAACCTCTACTCAATACGGGCTTCCATGTAGTCACTCTGCCATAAACGCCTGATGGATGGAGTTCTGCTGAGATGGGAAGATCTGTCAGAAGAATGACTCTATTAGAGTTATCATTGGATTCTTGGTCACACTCCTGACCGAGACCCTTACTGCCGAGATACTCAGTTTGGGTGGACAGTCAGCTCAATGAAGAGTCCTGGTGGTTTCAAACATCTTCCATTTCACAATTACTTAGGCCACTGTGCCTTTGGGGACATTGAAAGCTTTACAAATGGTTTTATGTCCTTGTCTTGTACTATGCAGTTTGAATTGTGGGACCTAAAATACAGTAAACAGGTGTGTGACTTTCTAAACTATGTCTAATCCATTCAGCTTGAGCAGTTAAACTCCAATCAAGTTCTAGACACATCTGAAAGATAATGAAAGCAAAAAGGATGCACCAGAGTGTGATGAACAGTTGTATATTACTGCACTGATCAAACATCAGCTGGTCTAATTCATCAGTTAGAAAGAACAGCAGCCACAGCAGAGGGTGGTTTGAACCTCCTTACAGGTTCTACAGAAAACACTTTAATAGATATTTGTGTGTATGTGTGGTATTTAAACATAAATAAATAAATACAGTAAAGAACGTAAGTACTAATGGAATGCATAACAAACATAAACAATCAAAAGAGCAAAACTGATACAATTATAGATTACACTGACAGAATTACAACCATCCAAATTTCAGTTCTTTTTAACTTGAAATTCTATTCTTTAAAGCAACCAACAGATGGCACTATTAACCCACTTTCCAAATACAGGCACTGCGTAAGGCTCGGAACGGCATTCATATATAAAAATGGAAGTGCCTTCTTCTTCTTCTTCTTCTTCTTCTTCTTCTTCTTTCTCTTCGTTTTTTTTAGGCTGCTCCCGTTAGGGGTTGCCACAGTGGATCATCATCTTCCATATCTTTCTGTCCTCTGCATTTTGTTCTGTTACACCCATCACCTGCATGTCCACTCTCACCACATGTTTTCATATAATTCATGTCAAAATTAGTGTCTTAGAACAAAGTAAAGTACAGCGTGTTGCTCTTGAATATTGAATGTGAACATTATTCTACTCATTCCTCAAAGGAAACATAATTATCATGGCGCATTTACATATACGAGGACTCAATGTTATTTGGGTCACCAAAATAAATGCTTGAAATGTGAATTGGTGACTTTAAATTGGTCCCATTGTGAGTGTTAGCATGGGTCCTGCAAGGGACTGGTGCCCCATCCAGGGCTGTTTCCTGCTTTTTTGGCCAGTGCTGGTGTGACTCTTACTGTATATACTGTATACTGTATATATTAAGGATGTTGTGTTACGTTAGTGGCTAAATGGCTTATTGACATAAAATTTATTAAGTTCTTTGGAGGTTTTCACTGTTAATTAGGGCACCGTGGTAGTGGTTCTGCCACACAGTATAGAGATCAGGGTTTGTGTTCCATGTCCTCCCTGTTTAGAGTTTGCATGTTCTCTGGTTGGGTGGTCCAGCTTCCTCCCACAAACCAAAGACATGCAGGTTAGGTGGATCGCCGGCTCTAAATTGGCAGCAGTGTGTAGTTGGGGTGTGTGTGGGTGTTTTCCCTGCGATGGACTGGCCATAACCCTGACCAAGGTTTGTTTCTGCCTTGTACCCTGTGGTAGCTGAGATAGGCTCCAGCACCACCCACGACCCTGTTTGGGACTAAGTGGTTAGAAAATTTACTGACTTTTAATTAGACTTTAAAGTCATAATTGCTGAAATGTAGTTGAATGTTCTTGCTGCTCCCATGTACTCTTTTTCTTTGTATATTAGGAACATTAAGAATGATATGGTCAATTTTAAACAAATTAGGATTGTGTTGCTCTAAATCCTTAGGGAACAGATTTGAAGAGTAAATATAGGCAGTTGGGCGGCACGGTGGCGCAGTGGTCCTCCCTGCGTGGAGGTTACATGTTCTCCCCGTGTCTGTGTGGGTTTCTTCCGGGCGCTCCGGTTTCCTCCCACAGTCCAAAGACATGCAGGTTAGGTGGATTGGCGATTCTAAATTGGCCCTACTGTGTGCTTGGTGTGTGGGTGTGTTTGTGTGTGTCCTGCGGTGGGTTGGCACCCTGCCCGGGATTGATTCCTGCCTTGTACCCTGTGTTGGCTGGGATTGGCTCCAGCAGACCCCCGTGACCCTGTGTTCGGATACAGCAGGTTGGAAAATGGGTGGTTATAGGCAGTTTAAAGGAACTGGTCACGTTTCTTTTTAGTGTTATTTTAACCATTTTCTATTTTATCAGACACGTAGAGGAGTTTGCCCAAAATCAAACTATGTAGTACTAACTGAAGAAACCTGGCATAGATTGACATTATTTTTGTCTTACAATTTCTTCTGTACGCGAACATATTTTTAAATAGTAAATTATATATGTCCAAAACTGTATGAATCTTATTATACCAGCAAAAGGCAAGGAGTGATAAAGGAGTTTACCTTATGCCATTTGCTTTCTGTGTATGGTAGGTATCATGTCCACAAGTTGCTTTATTTGTCATCCTATTCCTTTTTGTGCTTTACAGCCTTGCCATATACATTAGACTACTGTGGACTAGCAAAGGACTGCAGTCTGCTAAAGCAACCTCACCTTAAGTAGAACATTCATAGGAACAATGGAAAAATTTAAAGTCATTAACCTCAATCCATTCATGAACAGGTTTAATCAAAAATGTACTGACTCTATGCATTGCCCTTTAAAGTCTGCTCTTTTGTAATTATCCCACATACAAACTGTTAATTAATTTTGTCATTTTAACTTAGTCACTATCAATGTGTGGAAGATGCGGCTATTGAAATTTGGGAAGTCTTTTTTCAAAAAGGCCAATCATCCTAAGAGAAGTTATTAATAGTGCAATGGAGCAGATGAGGTGTAGATATGAATCCAGATAAGCTTAATTAGTTCATAGCTATGTTAAATGGAAACTCAGCAGTTTTTTTAAATAGAGTCACTGGGCCTCATCCATCATTTGTGCACTGCTTCAATGTGTGCATAAAGTGGGTGCAAAATTATTTTTTACACAAATATTGTAAAGATTTCTTTAGTCAGATTTTATGACTGCTCAACAGCTCATATACCTTGCCTGCAGTTACAGATGAAACGAGAGTGCAGACTTTTTCTATTGCTTTGTAGTTCAAGTTCATTATCTGTGCCTGCTTAAAATACATGCATACATTTTCAAAGCCACTTAGCCCAATTCAAAGCCAGGCCAGCCCAGAGAGTCTCCTGGCTGCGGTTGGCACAACACTGTACAGGACTCTAGTGCTTTACATGGTCACCCATTCCCTCACCCGTGTGAGGCCTATTTAGAATCACCAATAAAAATAACATGCACAGCTTTTGGGGATGTGTATGAGCAACCAAACTACACAGACATGAACTCTGTAAACGCAGGGACAATGTGCACCATTCAATGACCAGGCACAGGATGCTGGATCTGTAAGGCAACAGGGCTAACCACTACTAAACGCAATCACTTTGATTGATCAAATACATATTCACGTCAAAGTGGCTTTGTATAATGCATTTACATTAACTGTATTACCTGCCAAGTCTAATATGCAGTGATCATACTGCGTACATGTGATAGCAGCTACCAGTTCAGAATGTCATTGTCTATTATAAGAGGCCGTGGATTGAACCCTATTGCAAATGCCAGTTATTGTTAACTTTTCCACAGATTTGATTTATTGTTTGTCAGTAGTTTTTTGGATTAGAAATGTTTTAAGTAAATGAAGTGATAGTATGCCACTAAAGTTATGGATATCAAATTAAACCATCAATCACTTTGCTAGTAGTATCCATTATTCTTCCTATTAAAGCCATGGACTGAGGCTATCTTATGCTTTTATTTTCCGTAATGATTCCTCTGTTTTCTAAAGTTTTGATGACAAGTCAAGTTTAGAAATGAATAACTGATTCAAGTTGATCACTGCTGTGCATGTTCATTGGTCAAAGAATGATTAATTCATCAATCAGAATACATGTAAATGCTCCACCATAGTGAACATGATGAGACACTATTAAGCCACATATAGCCTGAAACACAATGTAGCTTTACCTCATCTGTGGTGTCTAGTGTTGGTCTGTAAAATTCACCAAAGCTTTTCACAATTAATTTGTTGGTTTTTTTTTCCTGAAAAGTCACCATGTGGCTAGTTTAGACAAACTTGTTGTTTGCCTGTCAAGAATATTGATTTGAGTGTGACAAGTGTAGGCTTCCCTGAGGGAACCCACAGTTGTCCAAGGGATGGGAGTGATAACAGTCAGTGGTGGACCTACATTTTTGGGGGCTTGAAACTTGAACTGCTATGGGGGCCCCTTCACCTCCATATTTTTAGAATGAAGCATCCTTAATTTGAATGTTTATTTTGTTTACAGCTAATCTACAAGATAATCTTTTAATTTTTATTTTAGCTATTATTTTGTGTTGAATTAAACCTATTATCATACAGTAGACATCCACAACTTTTAAGTAATGTGGACTTATTGTCACTTCTGGGGCCCCTCTGGGATTAGGGGATCTGAAATTTAACTTTCATTATTTTCAGAGCAGATCCACCCCTGACAACAGTCGATCCATCTGTAAATGGACTTTTCCATCAAAATTATGCCACAGGGCTTGAAAAGCCATGGAATAGTGTACTGTATAATGCAGTGGCTCCACTCTTACCAAATCTCAGTCCATTCGGGAATTTGTGGGGTCAAATAAAATAAACTCTTCTGTGTAGAGATTACCACCTGGGATATATTGCTGTCTACATTGGGCAGCATCTCTGCATTACACTTTCATCACTTTTTCCATGGCCTGATAGCCTTAGTGCAAATGGATGGACCAAGTTTCCCTTGGGTACATGTGGAAAATAAAGTGGTCATTCAGCGTATCATATTAGTTCAAAATGTATTGCTTTTAAGGAGAAATATTAAATAATATAAAAGATTATTAGGTAGACTTTTGCAATGCTCAGACAGTACTAAATATACTCTCCGTTTTGGCTTTTCACTTCTACCTACAGCTTTTAATTGGAACTACATGACAGAGCTGAGCTTGAAGCATTCACAGTTTTCTTTGGGAAAATGGACAGTGGGTTGCTTTTGACCATTTTTAAGCCAGAATTTCACACTAAAAACAAGTATTTTTACTGGAGTTGCATTTATCTTTTACCTTAGTTTCTTATTGACTCCATTAAGCTTTATCGTACTCTATAGATAAGAAATTCTTAATCGGACAACTATTTGGTTTTCTGAATAAGATATACTATAATTAATGGACATGTTTACATTAATTCAGAAATAAAGATTGACATTTTAGTAATAATAATGAAAGCAGTGATTCATTAAGTAGACTTTGGGGTTAACTATAATGATTTGTACTAAAAGAGTATGAAAAAAATACCTTTGTATGATATCATTAGATATCAACCCTGCTTGGAGTTTGCATGTTCTCCCCATGTCTGCGTGGGTTTCCTCCCACAGTCCAAAGACATCCAGGTTAGGTGCATTGGTGATCCTAAATTGTCCCTAATGTGAGCTTGGTGTCTGGGTGTGTAGTGTTGTGTGTGTCCTGAGGTGGGCTAGCGCTCTGCCCAGGGTTTGTTCCTGCCTTGCGCCCTGTGCTGGCTGAGATTGGCTCCAGCAGACCCCTGTGATCCTGTGTTAGGATATAGCGGGTTGGATAATGACTGACTGATATCATTAGATTCCATAATCATTTGAAAAATTGCAGTCATCTTTGGCCTCAACACACAATGTCAGTAAATAAACATAAGTATAGCAAAAATAATTACAATAAAAATCCTGCTTATAAATGTTAAATACATTGGAAATGGTGTGTAAGGTATTTTTCCATGCATTCAGGGAATTTTGTTTTTTGTTTCAGTCTGGAGTCAGTTACATTGCTCTTCCAGATAAAAGAATGGCAGCAATGTAAATGAGGTCTGTCAGGTTGCTTGTGGGGATAGCATTTCATAGACAGCCTTTTGTTGGCTACTATTGATCATCAGATGAATGTATTTTAAAATTGTCTCTTATTGATCCTAATTTAATTCTGCTCTATTTGCCCTTATGGTCTACTAAGTTAGGAACAGAAAAAAAAAAAAAAAAAACAAAGCGCTGTGAACTTCATGTGAAATTATTTCATTTTTTTCACTCTGACATTCTAATCAGTGTCATTCAGTACCATAGAATGGAAAATTTAAAATTACAAGCAAATTTAAATTAAATGATCAATCTGCCAATGATACCCAGATCCTGTCAGTGTTTCCCAGATGTTGCCATAGTGATTGCTGTCATAGTTTTCATTTTGCAACTCATTCAAAACATTATGTTGTTCTTTCTGCATCGTCTTGTTGTATATGACATTCTCTTTGCATCTTGTTATTAAATCAAGAACCTCTTTTCTGTAGTCAGCAATTGTTAATCATATCTTACATTACCTTACGTCTCTCTAATAAGCTCTCACTTTTAACATCTTATATAAAAAAGTCCTTATTTTAGACAGCACAAATTATGGGGCTTAGACTCCAAAGCAATAAGAAATGAAGCTAAACAGTATATTAAAAATGAAAATACACAGCAAGTACATCACTTGAAAAAAACAGAAGGACTCTGAAAGTATACCTGACAGATTTTAAACAACCGGCATCAAAGCAAAATGAAAATCTGGGAAAGATACAATATAAAGATACTGTATATAATACATATTTGACAAAATAACAAACCAGAACAGTAACATTTATCCATCTGCATTATTAAAATTAAAAAGGAATTAGGCAGGTACACAACAGAATAAACCAAACGCTGTACTAAGAGGTAATATCAGAACAATTCTATTAAATAATAAACAACATTTATTTATATAGCACATTTTCATACAAATGATGTATCTTAAAGTGCTTTACAGGATGAAGAAAGAAAAAAGAAAAAAAGAAAACTAGGCAATACTAATTAACATAGAATAAAAGTAAGGTCTGATGGCCAGGGAGGACAAAAAAAAAACAAAAAAAACTGCAGACGCTGGGGAAAAAAAAATCTGCAAGGGTTCAGAGGCCACGAGACCACCCAGCCCACTCTAGGCATTCTACCTAAAATAAATGATCTTAATCAGTCCTCATGGTATTCAGGGTTCACATAGAAGAACTTGATGATGACGGTCATGGGGACTTCTGGCCTTTAATCCATCAATGTAGAGACATCACGGTGCTTTGATTGGGTGGTGGTGGTGCAGATCGCCACCACAGAAAACTAGAAAAAGAACAGCAGAGAAAGTATGGGTTAGTTCGGATTTGGAGCCACCATGAATGATAATGATAATTAAATGCATATACAGAATATCAGGATTAAACTAAAATGAAGCTATGAGAAAGCCATGTTAATAGAATGTGTTTTTAGCAGTTTTTTAAAGTGCTCCACCATATTAGCCTGGCAAATTTCTATCGGTAAGCTATTCCAGATTTTAGGTGCATAACAGCAGAAGGCTGCCTCACCACTTCTTTTAAGTTTAGCTCTTGGGATTCTAAGCAGACACTCATTTGAAGATCTAAGGTTATGATTTGGAGTGTAAGGTGAAAGACATTCTGAAATATAAGATGGAGCAAGATTATTTAAGGCTTTGTAAACCATAAGCAGTATTTTAAAGTCAGTTCTAAATGACACAGGTAACCAATGTATGACATCAGAACTGGAGAGATGTGCTCGGATTCTGGCAGCTGCATTCTGCACTCGTCGCAATCGATTGTTGTCTTTTTTGGGTAATCCTGAGAAGAGTGTGTTACAGTAATCTAGCCGACTGAAAACAAAAGCGTGAACTAATTTATCAGCATCTTGCAATGTTATAAGAGGTCTAACGTATGCTATATTTCTTAAGTGAAAAAATGCTGTCCTAGTAATCTGATTAATATGTGATTTAAAATTTAGGTCAGAGCCAATAATTACCCCTAAATTCTTTACCTCCATCTTGACTTTTAATCCTAATGGATCAAGTTTATTTCTAATACCCTCATTATATCCATTTTTGCCAATCACTAAAATTTCTGTTTTCTTCTTATTTAGTTAGAGATAATTACTACTCATCCATTCGTAAACACAAATAAGACATTGTATCAGTGAACCAAGAGAGCTGGGGTCATCAGGAGCTATTGATAATTACAGTTGTGTGTTGTCAGCATAGCTGTGGTAGGCCACGTTATGTCCCGAGATAATCTGACCTAATGGAAGCATGTAAATTGAAAAGAGATGTGGACCCAGGAACTTGTGGAACACCATATAGAATGTCATGTGTCTTTGAAGTATCATTACCACAACTAACAAATATTATATAAAATTATATATAACAATAAGAACTTTAGAAATAACACAAAGGAAGAGATGGGACAGATAACAAAATGCATTCACCGTTAAAGATTTTTATCCAGAATCTGGATACCCAGGAAGACATTGAGCTGAGTTTACACCATTCTAAGACGTGACATCATGGGTCACGTCCCCAGGTTGTTCTACACATCAATTTGGCTAGCAACAATGCATAAATTAAGCCAAAAATGGCAGCAGTCATGGAAAGTAAAATGGCTTTGTGGAAAGGCATTAAAATATTTTAACATCTTTAAATACCTTTTTTTACAAAAAACTAATCAAAATAAGATTCAGCAATCTTTAAAACTATTAAATTTAATAAATTGTCAAGGAAAAATTAAAAATAAACCATTAAATATTTGATAACATAAATCATAGCAGTTTTCAATGAAGAATGTCTTTCTGGGACACCTTTTGCAGTTGATGGGCAGTGGTGGCAATTGATAAGGCTGCTGGTTCAAATCCCGTAAACGTCAGAAGTGTCTCTAATCTGTTGGGCCCTTGAGAAAGGCCTTTAACCTGTGTAGCAGTTAAGGCTTTTGTCCACCTCTTGAACCCTCAGGTACCACTCTGATGACCAGGTGAATGTATAATAACTATTTATTTTGTTATTATAATGTGCACAAAGCACTCCACACACCACACACCACACTACTCATATACACAATAAACTATTCAATAAACCAATCCTCCTCGCCCAGACACGTCGCCACCCTACCTCCCAGCTCAGCTCAGTGTTCTGGGCTTCCCACAATCCTTTTATAGCCCCTGACCCGGAAGTGGTTCCTGGCCAAACCCACAAGTCCGTTTTCCTTCCGGGTCAGGGCAAACAGTCCTCTTCTTCATCCCGGGAGTACGTCGTTCCTTCCGGACACGTGATGCTGACGCACTCCCGGGTTATAGGGCACACAAGAGCCCACTAGCCCCCCTACAGCGACTCCTGGCGGCCCCCAAGGTATCCAGCAGGGTTGTGTCACAACACTACAAAGTCCATGAGGCCCTGCTGGAACTCGGGGCACGAATACGCTGTCCGGAGGGCTCCTCCTAGCGGCCTGGGGGTGAGGGCCGGACTGGGAAGCCGGCAATCCTCCACACCTGCAATTGCTTTGTCCTGGGTATGACATTAATCTGCATCCAGCCCTTCAAGCAGGTCTTCCAATTTACAGGGAAAACTTGGGCATTGCAGGCAGGATTGGCATTCCAGCCATTGTAAAAAAAAACTCACACTGTGACAGTGTGGTGCTCTGGTGTCACCCTTTGCACAGCTGCACTTGGGTCCCAATCTGAGGTTCATTGTGTGGTAAGTGTGGCAACACACTGTAATCAGTGCAACCTTTCTCTTTCTTTTGGAGTTAAAAGAGTTAAATCATCCTGGTCTCCTGCTGAACAACACTAATGTGAAGAGATGCTTTCCATTCTCTGTCAGTTGTTCAGTTTTACCATGACATCTTGGTATTCTATATGTCCCTAGAAGCCCTGTTTCTTCATTTTTTGCTTATAGTAGGTGAAGATTCTCCCTGGGAATCATTTAGCACATAAGCTCTAGTAGGTTTATCACAGTCAGTGCAGTGGATTTGGCATTTTTTTCAATAATCGTTTCTAGGAAGGTGAATAAATGACTAATATAAAATGTATGCTTTTCCTTCGATGTTTTCTTATATCTTCTAAAATATTTCACATTCTGTAGCTGCAGTACCATATTTAATGAAATTCTTTTCTCGCATCCTTAGAAACGGTTTTGTAGTTCATGGTCCAGTTTTATAATAATAATATTTTTAAGTATAAATATCATGAGATTCTCAGTTATGGAATTTTAACAGACATCAAATCATTATACAATACACTGTTTTACTTGAAAATACACAAGTAGCTACAAGGAACAGTTTTTAGTAGAGTATTACCAGGCAGAATATGTGGCTCCTGCAATAAAGGGAAGCTGACCTTTCTGTCTTATAAGTACAATGCACAATTTAAATACTCTAAGCCAGCTTTAGCAAAAGGTAGAGAGTCTGTACTTTGCCTGTATTCTGTTTCATATGCTGGGTCTTGTTTATTGAATGTCTCAAAATAGAACAAGAAGACTGTGATTTAATTTTTTCCCTGGTTAATGATATTGGGTGAAATTTTCAATTTGTAGAATGAAACTTCATTTGTTGATGGAAATAAAAAAATTGGCATAATCGAGTCACTGTTGTACTATAATTGTTCTCTTTAACTGCTAATCTGGTTCATAAAAAGTCTTAAATTTAGGACATGTTTTATATGATAGTCTGGTGAAACTTAATGATTTTGTTAGC
Source organism: Erpetoichthys calabaricus (assembly GCF_900747795.2). NCBI lineage: Eukaryota > Metazoa > Chordata > Cladistia > Polypteriformes > Polypteridae > Erpetoichthys > Erpetoichthys calabaricus. The sequence continues at coordinate 64,808,655 of NC_041397.2, read as the reverse complement.
TTTAGCAATCACTTTAATTAGTTCCTCTACGCAACAGTGATACAGAACAAAAAAATGGATCGTCATTATTTTAAAATACTTGCTAAATCGTTTAACTGAGTATGTGAGGAAAAGCACATAACATGTGTTCATTATTTAACTGCTGCTGTATTTGGACTGCTGTACACTACCAGATTACTGCATGAGAGCAATGCAGCCACAAGCCTGACCTGTCTGATACGTATGGGCCATAGCCACAGTTCATTCATGCACTCTAAAGATACAGTCTACCACAATCTGGCCTTCATCCACAAAAGAGGGTTCAGAGATCCCCAAATGGTGTAAGGCTCTCATACCCTCATCTGACTCATTTTTCAATAACTTACCTAAGTACCTGTCTAAACATAAAAAATAAGAAACACAGTGAATCTTTAGTCTGGCTTTAAATGGAAAAGCTATGCCGATGAGAAGTTTTGTTTACCACCCCAAATTTGGTACCTGCTTATAATGTATAGATTTACAGTATGCAGTGGCCTATAAATAGGTACATCTTGACTGTGCTAAGGCTGTGCTTTAATATGTAAACATATATCTGAAACTCTGCATTCATTGTAACCATTATTCTGAGAGTTTTTATGTAAAGCCACTAGTATTATTCAGTGACTTGCAATGGCTCTGACATTCTTCACATTTCTATCACCAATATTGTCCCTTTACTTTTCATACATAGTGACAATGATGATGTCATCAGCATGATCATCATCAATTTTTAATTTCTGCTTTTCCTGATGAGGGTTGTGGAAGCAAACTACATGTAGCACTTTGAGACTGCTAAAATATAAAGTGCAATATAAATAAAATGTATTATTACTATTATTATTATTATTATTATACTGCGCTGGGTTGACCAGGGCTCTATATTCTCACTGTTGAATACTCAGATACTCCCAGGGTAACCTAGAGACATAATCACACCAGCTTGTCCTGGTTCTATCCCTCAATCTTTTCCCAGTGGGACTCTCCTTCTACCATAACTGCAAGAGGCACATGGGAGCATCCTAACTACACACCCAAATCTGGAGAGGCAGCAGTCCTATTCTGAGGGTCCATGTATATCTGAGTGCTTTACCCTGTTGTGGAAAGTGAGCTCAGCAAAAAACTACAGGAGCTTCATTTTGACATCATTTAAAACCTCGCTTGTCTATTGCTAAGGACTGTGAATAGAATTTCATTTTTCAATTGTACAGCCTGTTTTTGGACAACTGTAAAATTGACAAATGTTTTAAGTAAGGAAAAATCCCTGTGGTGTGCAGCAACACATGCCCTTGGTAATGTTTAAAGCCCGTCTTGCTTTATTATAGCTCCTGCTGGCTAAGGAGCCACATCATCTGATGAAAACTGTGCAAACTCATATAATTTTCTTTTGTTTTATACTTATTACTAGCAAAATACCCGCGCTTCGCAGCGGAGAAGTAGTGTGTTAAAGAGGGAATGAAAAAAAAAGGAAACATTTTAAAAATAACGTAACATGATTGTCAATGTAATTGTGTTGTCATTGTTATGAGTGTTGCTGTGTTTTATATATATAAAATACACACACACACATATAAACATATATATACATATACATATACACATATATATACATATCTACGTATATATAAATATATATATATATATATATATATATATATATATATATATATATATATATATATATATATATATATATATATATACATATACACATCCACATATCAACATATATATATACACATATATACACACACACACGCTTTATGGGTGATGATTGTTTTACTCTTTTTATCTTTATTTTATTTTATTGTAGAATCAACTCCTATCTGCGCACAGCAGGGCAGCCGTGAGCGGATGCGTATGGTGTATTCACTCCATGTTATCGTGCATTGCGCTGTCAGTGTTATTTTGATAAAAGAATTTGAACAACATATAAGAAGCGTATAAATTATTAAACAGTAAAACATTAACATTTAAGAAGTAAAGTAACATTAAGTACTACTGCAGTGCCTTCGGGTATACCTCATTTTTTGTTTGCCCATTACATGCTTAAATGTATAAATTTTTTGGTGCACCTACCCGAGAACACGCGACATATAACCGAGCGTGGGAGAAGCATGGATTTTAAACACGCGTTGAGTTCATCTGTTGGTCTCCCTCGTGGAATAACTGGTAATGTTTGACTAAAATCTACAGCGAGTAAAACGACATTACCTCCTATTTTTTTTTTTTACGATCTCTGAGATCTTGCTTTTTTCGGTTCAAGGCTTCATAAGCTCTTTTATGTTGTATGGTGTACTTATCCCAAACCATCATCTTTGAATGTTGCAAGACTTTCGCCTTGTATGTAGATCGGGGTAATTACATTCATTGCATTCCTAGTCTGAATCACAATCTGATTGTATGGGTGGTTACCTGGCACTATAGGGTTGCCACCCGTCCTTTAAAATACGGAATCGTGCCGCGTTTGAGAATGAAATTGCGCGTCCCGTTTTGAATCAATACTGGACGGGATTTATCCCGTTTTTTTTTTATCATTTTTTTTTAAAGCAGCGTCTCATGCAAATCATCCCACACGCATTTTATGAAGATGCCTCCTTTCCTACTTTGGATTGGGTAATACTTGATGTCATCATTAGTTTGATTGGTGTTTTTAACTGTCCAGTGAGGAGGGCGTGTCTTTTAAGTACAGTCTGCAAAGTGTTGGCACTGAGATGTGGCGTCAGCGCCATAGTTGAAGCCCCTAACGTTGCGGTCAGCAAGTCGGCTAACATCCGCCATGTGCCGTCTTTCAGTTGCGAGAAGCAGATCATAGAATGGTTGAAACTGTTGCCCCTAACGTTGCGCCACGGCGTGTGGTTAGTTTATACCTCGTGTCTTCTCATTAAAGTTTTATCTCGCCGTGAATATGTTATTGCAATCCGCAGCGGGAGCGTTTCTATAAAGTTAATTGAAACTTACGTTTTACACCGTGCTTTGTTTCCCTTATGAACATGCTTGTATGCTTAACTCGCTCCGTTCTCAATTGTTTAATTAATTTTTTGCTCTTCGCTGTTTGCGGCTGTTCCTCCATTTCCCCCTACTTCGTTCTTTTATCTCGCGAATATGTTATTGCAATCCTTAACGGGAGCGTTTCAATAAACTGATTGGTTGAAACTGTTGCCCCTAACGTTGCGCCACGGCGTGTGGTTAGTTTATACCTCGTGTCTTCTCATTAAACTTTTATCTCGCGAATATGTTATTGCAATCCTTAACGGGAGCGTTTCAATAAACTGATTGAAAATAGTTTTGCATTTACCTTTTTAGTAAAAGGCGAGCTTTTAAGCCTGAGAAATCACCCCGTAAATGCACACGTTTAATTGCACATGTGTTAATATGTATGGTTACACAGTATTAAAAGACAGTGAACAACGTCAGTTACCTTTCTTCCCGCGTTTGATAAAAGGTGAGCTTTTAAGCCTGAGAAATCACCCCGTAAATGCACACGTTTAATTGCACATGTGTTAATATGTATGCTTACACAGTATTAAAAGACAGTGAAAAATTAACGTCATTTACCTTCGTTCCCGCGTGTGACTCGTGCTGTAAATGTCTTCCTTGTTTTTAGTTCACGTGATTACGTAGGAGGCGTGATGACGCGATACGTGACTCTGCCTCCTCCATTACAGTGTATGGACAAAAAATATGCTCCAGTTATGACCATTACGCTTTGAATTTCGAAATGAAACCTGCCTAACTTTTGTAAGTAAGCTGTAAGGAATGAGCCTGCCAAATTTCAGCCTTCCACCTACACGGGAAGTTGGAGAATTAGTGATGAGTGAGTCAGTGAGTGAGTGAGTCAGTCAGTGAGGGCTTTGCCTTTTATTATTATAGATTATTCTATTCATCCCTATTTTAAGTTTGTTATTTATAAGCTCTATTCTAAATTTCAGGGTAGCTTAAGAACTCCCCCATCTTGCAGTCAGTAGTGTGTTTATGGTCTATTTGGTGGACGTGTACCCAATCTTATTTCATCATAGAAAGCTTAGCATAGTCTTATTTGACAGTGCCCAGAATAATAAGTTGTAGTAACTAATCTTACCTACTTCTTTTTACCCTTTATATACATTAAAACCACCAGCCTAATATTGTGTAGGTCCTCCTCATGCCACCAAAACAGCTCTGACCCATTGAGGCATGGACTCCACAAGACCATTGAAGGTGTCTTGTGGTATCTGACACCAAGACTTTAGCAGCACATCTTTTAAGTCCTGTAAGTTGCAAGGTGGGGGTCTCCATTTTTTGGATTTGATTTTTCAGTGCATCCCACTGATGCGGATTGAGATCTGGAGAATTTGGAGGACAACTCAACACCTTCAACTTTTTATCATGTTCTTCAACTATTCCTGAACATTTTATGCAGTGTGCCAGAGTGCATTATCCTGTTGAAAGAGGTCACTCCAGGATATGTATATGGGGTCTTCAATAATCTTTATGTAGGCGATGCATGTCAAAGTAGCTTCCACATGAATGGCAGGACCAGTGTTTCCCAAAAGAACATTGCTCAGAGCATCACACTGCCTCCGCTGGCTTGTTTTCTTCCCATAGTGCATCCTGCTGCCATCACTCCCTGAACTCAGCCATCCGCATACTCTAAAAAAATGAGACTCATGAAGCCAGGCCACATTTCCTCCCTTGCTCCATGCTCCAGTTCTGATATTCATGTGCCTATTGTAGACACTTTCAGCAGTGGACAGGGCTCAGCATGGACACCGTGTGTACTGACATCTTTCTGTCATGGCCAGTATTATTTTTCAGCAATTTGTATTACAGTAGCTTTTCTGTTTGATCTGACCTGAAGGGCTAACCTTTGCTCACCATGCACGTCAATGAGCCTTGGGCACCCATGAACCTGTTGCTGGTTCACCAGTTGTCCTTCTTTGGACCACTTGTGTTAGGTACTATCCACTGCATACTGGGAACACACCATAAGACCTGCCATTTTGGAGATACTCTGCAACAGTTGACTAGCCATCACAATTTGGCCCTTGTCAAAGTGGCTCAGATCCTTACGCTTGACCATTTTTCCGCTTTCTACACATCACCTTCAAGAACTGCTTGCTCACTTGCTGCCTAATGTACCCAGCCTGTGACAGGTGCCAATGTAATGAGATAATCAATCTTATTCACTTCACCTGCCAGTGGTTTTAACGTTGTGGCTGATTGGTGTATATTACTACTGCATATCATAGTTAACACAGTTAAACATCACTCTTGAAAATTGTTACATTTGCAGTAGTTAACCCTTTAACCGCCAACTCCCTAAATATTCCCCACGCCAGGCGAAATCTGAACAATTTTTGTTTTTTTACTTTTTTACATTTTTTTTACATTTTTTACATTTATTCAAGCAGTATTGACCACTAAATGTTGTGCAAGTTGCCAGTGTATACACGAAATCTATAAATGTAACCTGAATTCTCAGCTAAGCAAAACATCTTGATACCAAACCGTGCCCTTTTCAATGGTAGATACTGTCGAAACTGTAAGCGGCCCTTCCACGACAATAAACTTTCATCAACTGCAACTGACGGTCCTGGCATGTAGGGCAACTGAAATGCTTCAAATAAATGATCAATCAAAGGACGTAGCTTGAACAAGTGGTCGCGGTTTGGATCTTTCTTATCTGGCTCGTTTCTGTTGTCATTCAAATGAAAGAATTTCAGCAGCAAAGAGAATCGGTTACGTGTCATGACAGCTGCAAAAATAGGTGTTGCATACATAGGATCTGTAGACCAGTACATCTCAATATCTGGTTTTCTGATTATTCCCATCAACATCAAAATCCCAATGAATTTTTTCATTTCGTTTTCATCAGTGTCAAACCAAGCACGAACACGGGAATGTGTAGGTAAATTGGGATTTTTCTCAATAAACTGTGCTGCATACAGATTTGTCTGATGAACAAAATGTCTGATCAAATCAGGTGACACAAACAGCTCATAAAACTGCTCAGCAGTGTAATTGTTTACATCAACAATAAAGCCACATGTTGCCTCAAACGAATGCAGAAAAGGTAGTTCACCACGGGCAGCAGCCCAGCTGAGATGCTGGGGATACACCCACTCAGCGCCGTCATCCGATGCCTCTTCATTCACAATATCATGCAGCGCACGTTGCTGCTCATCACTGTCACTAAAATCTTCTTCAGAACTGCTACAATCATGATCAGAACTGTCCAAAATCGCCTGCAAAGCCTCACTTGAAGTCAGTTTACGTTTCGCCATATTCACAGCTGTTACATGCGAATCACGTCACATGACCGGCCAAAACAACCACAGACTTGTCGAAATACAACGTAGTAATAATACCCACGCCAAACCGTCAGTTATACTACTTGCCAGGCATTCATATAACCACAGGCAAATGTGCCGGATAATTCCGGCAGTATGGCGTTAGCATTAAAACAGCGGTGCCGGATATATCCGGCAGAGGGCGGTGAAGGGGTTAAGAATCTATTATATGTAGAACATGCCAAACCATGTCCATTCTGCTTGTGTTATAAACAATATGGGAAGTCCTAGATAAAAATGCCTAGTTACACCTAAGTCAGCTGAGGCAAAGGTCACCTCTTTTGTTCCAGTAAAGTCAGAAACAAATTCATTTGGACGTATTTATCAAAAAATGACAGTAATTCATCAATATATATTGTAGCAGGCATGGCTTAGTTTCTTTAACACTGTCACAGCTTAGCATATAGTAATGTGCTGGTTATTGTTATAATCCTCTCCATCTTCTCCATAATCCATAAGGCGAATTGTACTGCTGGTGTACTACATTTCTGCTTTGTATTTCTTACAGTCCATCAGTAGTTAATTGCATTTTCACATTTGTGAACTCCCAGCAGCCACGGTGCTAAATGGTGTAAGGTAGTCTAAACTGGTGTTAATTCTATCATAGGTTTAACAATATGATTCATGTATGTGAGGATTTTTTTGTTTGTATAACTGTTAGCTAACCGCGTACGTTAATTTTTAAAGAAATATATTTTGAACTTTATTCATGTAGCCAAATTTGTTTCCCCTTTGTTGGATGATAAAGTTTACCCTTGAACCTCCAGATCTATTTTTACCCAAAGGTTTCACCCTTTCCTAATCCTGTCATGGGGCTCAGTTGCTAACTGCATACTTGCATCCCCTTTGGAAATCAGGGTGGGTTCACTATGCCTACAGTACACTGTGTGTTTATGACTTAAAGATAGATTAATGAATTGCTTTCTTCATGCCCGCCTACTCAGGCAGCACATCTTGGCAGCAGCTGCACTCAGCAGGGTGTAAATCACCACTTACAGTCAAGCAGAGCTCTCTCATTTGGTGGAAGGGCATGGTAGCTTCACTGGACACACATACAGTCATATTTCATCCAGAAAGTTATAAAAATGAAACATTATAGGCTTGCTATGGATTTTTTCTTTTGTTCACAGCTGCCACTTTTTCAGGGCTTTGCAGACAAGTTGCTTGGTTACTTCTCTTATCTGAAGTCCTGGAAAATGTGTTTACTGTTGTAAATTTGCATATAAACTGTACATTTTATTACTTTTCTTCAGGTATTTTCTCATAGTTCTTTGAAAATCTAACTTTACTTTCAATTGTAATATTTGGTTGGATATTGATTTTGCATGTCATTCACATATAATGTTTTAGTTTGACATCCAACTAAAGTGACAAAAACCTTACTGCCATGTGGCATACTGTAATAATTACAAATTTGTGTTTGGGCTGCATTTATTAATATTCCATAGGCCAAAACACACACACAAAAAAAAACAATTAAAACAGAAATAAAAAGCATAAAGAAAAAATCATGAAAACATAATGCAAACAAAAATGGAGAAAGCACAAGAAAAAAGTGAATATGTAAACACAGAATTAAAACTGAATTGACCTTACTAAAGAGAAAAGGGCAGACACTATGTTCATATTGGACTGATAAAATACACACATAGGCTGAGATTTATTTTCAGGAGTAACAGAGGTACGTAACTATCGTATTTAAGGATATAAAAAACTGAGGAGAGTACAGTTACTCTGGTATTTGAGATGGTTATCAAAACCAAAACATTTGCCAACATTTGATGTCTAAAAGAAACTAGAATTCTTAACCACAAATGGTTTCCCAAGGGTTTTTAAAACTATTTAAATGCTAGTCTCTCACAAATCTACATTATAATGTCAGTGGGATGGACCTGAGATAGACAGAGACGTTGCTCGGGTGTCTGTTTCAAAACAGATGAAGCCACAGAGCAGTTGACTATACATCTGTCTTGAATGGCATGGCTCTGGGTGCTGCGGGATCAAGCATTTAAAAAGTAGCACTTGTAAGATCCTCTTTACTCCTTAAATTCATTGGTCTGTTTGTTTGGCAGCTGGTGAGTCTCAGAGAGCAGCCTGGCTTGGATTGGTTCATGGAGTTGGGGAAAACGAGGGCAAGGGATATTGCATATAGTGTGAGTCGAAACCAGTGGCATGAATGTATGGGCAGTGGACATGTCGGATGAAATTGTGGCACTAGTTGGAGAAAAGGTTGAAAGAGTAGATCAGAGGGGCAGCAAGTAGCACTTGAGGGTGACCGAGGAAGGAGACAGCAGTTTTGAATATGGAATAACCAGTGGTTCTTTTAAGAGCCACCTACTTCCTTCATTCCTACATCCTTCTCATCAAAATGTTGTTGCAGTGTTATGATTGTAATGATAACATAGCATATGCTTCATGTACCCACCAACCAGGCTGTGCCATAAGGATGACACATATAATGGCAGCAACTGTTAGATCTAGAAACACAAAATGGCTGTATTTAGAAAAGAAAATATACAAAATTGCAACGTCAAGATGTCACCACAACAACAATATGAAAAACAAACATAAGCTTGAAAAAATGAATGAAACAAAATAAACATTGTTCTAAGAAATCTCTAACAGCAAATGGTTGACCAATATCAAAAAGCCTGTAAGTCCAAGAGAGGCATTTTACTGAACTTGAAACATCCTTACAAAACGTTTTCAGATTTTCAGACCTGCTGCTTGGTGGTGACATACATTTGTATCAGTCTCAGTACAGAATCACTGCTCTTTCCAAGTCCATTTAGGCACAGAAGAAAACTTCTGTTTGCAACAGTCATACTTCAAAGCCAAGGCTAATTCGCGCGTTCTAAAAGTTCAAGCTGCCATGGAAATCTTTGTGTATGTGTGTGTGTATGAGTGTGTGTGTGTCCTAAACATTACATTTTAAACTTTGGAAAGAGATGTGTTATGATAATTATAGTATACCATGCCTGCAAGATTTATATATATATATATATATATATATATATATATATATATATATATATATATATATATATATATATATATATATATATAAAATCCAACGTCTGTCTGTCTGTATGACTGTCCGCTTTTCACAAGAGAACTACTTTGATTGGGTTTTTTTTTCTATAATTTGCTTGAATACTCCGGTTGATATTGCGACCTCTCTCATCATGTTAAGTATCATAGTTCACTTGCGGTACCGATTTATTTCAGTGAATCCAAAAGAGACGCAGTCAGCCAAGGGGACAAGAGCGGGGCCTTCCTCACTCACGCGCCAGCCTCGGGGTGTACCTTACATCCGCTGAGCTAGCAAACGAGAGAACTACTTAACAGATTTAGATTGTTTTTTTTTTTTAGAATTTGCTTGAACATTCCTGTTAATTTTGTAACTCCTCTCATCGCGCTAAGAATACAATACAATATACAGTAATCCTCCGCTATATCACGCTTCGACTTTCGCAGCTTCACTCTATCGCGATTTTTTCTCATACACGCTTACGTCACTACGCATGCGCTTTCTGAGACCTTTTATCTAAGCCCCACGATGGTTCCTAAATGTGCTGCTTTTTCTAAGCCTTCTGACAACGAAACTAAGCACTGGAGGAACATGCTTACCATCCAGGAGAAAGTGAAACTCTTGGATATGATCAAAGATGGCAATACCCTACAAAAGCCTCCTCACAAATATGAAAAGACAGCGCCAGCAACTGCCTATCAAGATGTTCTTCAGCCGCGCACCCAGACACCCACTGCCTACTCCTAGTACTCCTTTAGCGGAAGAAGACAACGACGCACCTGCTGAAGATACTGCACCACCTTGTCACGCTTGGGTCACAGATTTGCACAGAGACACAGGAGGTTGTAGAAAAAAAAGTACTTTATTCAAAGCACTGCAAACAAACATTTGTCTCTTTTCAAAAGTTTAAACGTGCTCCATGACAAGTCAGAGATGACAGTTCCGCCAGGAGCACGAGAGAGAGAGAGAGAAACAAAACAACCAATTCCAAAGTTGAGAGGCGCTGCACAATACTTTTAAGTAAGCGGAGTACCGCGTGACAGGTTTATCGCGCGTTATAGTGTAAGTAAGAAGGGTAAGGAGCAATGTGAAGGTAGACTGTCAGCTGTTTCAGGGGTTTTCCCAGGGGCGTCCGTGTCCTCTGAGGGTGCGATCAGCGCTCCAGCTTACAACCTGAAGACTCTCCTACTGAGCTCGTGCCTTCATAGGTTAGTGGTTGTGTGTAAGAACTGTGTGTGTGTGTAATTAAATGTACAGTACAATAATAATAATATGATATTTGTAACGTCTAATATGTCTTATTTTCTCTTATTTTGTCTAATATATTGGGTAATACGAGTGTAATGGTGACTAAAGGGTGTTATTTCATGTCTAGAGGGCTCTAATAATGTTAAAAAACGTAGTTAGAAGGTCGTAAACAGGTTTTCTATACTGTAACTGCGAAAATATTCGATTTATAAATAAAGAATCCTACTTTGCGAAAATTCATTTATCGCAGTAGAGTCTGGAACGGATTAACCGTGATAAACGAGGGTTCACTGTAATACAATTTATTTTTGTATAGCCCAAAATCACACAAGAAGTGCTGCAATGGGCTTTAACAGGCCCTGCCACTTGACAGCCCCCCAGCCTTAACTCTCTAAGAAGACAAGGAAAAACTCCTAAAAAAAAATCCTTGTAGGGAAAAATGGAAGAAACCTTGGGAAAGGCAGTTCAAAGAGAGACCCTTTTCCAGGTAGGCTGGGCGTACAGTGGGTGTCAAAAGAAGGGGGTTAATACAATACAATACAATACACAGAACAGAACAAATCCTCAATACAGTATAAAAATAAAAATTTTAGAAGTACGGAGCAGAATTTAATAGTAGATGATGGATTGGCAATTCTAAATTGGCCCTAGTGTGTGCTTGGTGTGTGGGTGTGTTTGTGTGTGTCCTGCGGTGGGTTGGCACCCTGCCCGGGATTGGTTCCTGCCTTGTGCCCTGTGTTGGCTGAGATTGGCTCCAGCAGACCCCCGTGACCCTGTGTTCGGATTCAGCGGGTTGGAAAATGGATGGATGGATGATATCACATAAGAAGATTTGGATATGTTTAGAGTCCTGGAGACCTCATCCATCAAGCTGCCTCCCCCATTTGGCCATTCCATGGCTGAAATAGCGCTAGGCCAGCCAATCCGATGAAAGGACCCCTCCTTCCCATGATTCCTGCGATCCTCCATCAGGGATGATTTTACCTTAGGCAGGCAAAACAATTTGGCAGGTGGGCCATGACACCATGTGCCACATTTGAGTACCGAGAAGAGAAACAGAATAGGTGAGGGTTAGTATCCAATTATATCTATCATGTTACTTATGTTTTAGTGCTAATTACTAACAATAGAGATGCAGTCTGTACAGTTAATCAGCAGTTCTAGTCAGGATATTCTAAACTGAAGTAGTGAGTCTTCAGCCGGGATTTAAAAGCTGAGACCGAAGGGGCATCTCTTATAGTAGAAGGCAGACCATTCCACAGTTTACGGGCCCTGTAACTAAAAGCTCAACCTCCCATTGTTATTTTATTAATCCTTGGAATCATAAGCAGACCGGCATCTTGAGATCTTAATGTGCGCTCTGGTTTGTAAGTCATTATAAGTTTAGACAAGTAAGCCGGACCATGGCCATTTAATGCTTTATATGTTAAAATGAGGATTTTGAAATCTGCCCTAAACTTAACTGGGAGCCAGTGTAAGGATTTAAGAACTGGATTTATGTGTTCACATTTTCTTGTTCTTGTAATAATTCTTGCAGCCGTATTTTGGATTAACTGGAGGATGTATAGGGAACAGTTTGAACATCCAGTGAACACCGCATTGCAGTAGTCAATCCTACTAGAGATAAATGCATGAATTATTTTCTCAGAATCCTGTTTATTTAGAAAGCGCCTTAATTTCCTAACATTTTTAAGATGGAAGAAACATGATTTGGACGACTTTGTAATATGCACTTTAAATGACATGCTAGAGTCAAAGATTCAGTATAATTAATGGGGATTCCAACTGAGTTAAATTATGACAAAATATTGTTGTGATCAGCATCATTCCCTCCAACAATTAACATCTCTGTTTTATCTGTGTTTAAAGACAAGTAGTTCTCATCCATCCGCTCCTTTAATTCACTAACACAACTAATTAAAGACAACATTGGATAAACTTCATTTGATTTAAATGAAAGGTATAACTGGGTGTCATCTGCATACGAGTGAAAATTAACATTATGTTTCCTAATGTGTCATAGAATCATAGTTCACTTGCAGGAGCTAATCTGAGAGAAAGGCAGCAGCCCGAGGGGAGGGGGAAGTGTGACATCAGGAGTGGGGAGTCCGTCTACCTCTGCGTTTTGGAGTGTATATTGCCTCCGCTTATTGCTTTTTAAAGTTTGTTCTGTTTCACTACTACGCTGGCATAGCCGTGGGGGACAGCTAGTTTACAATAAAGTGTATCAATTATGGTACTAGAAGGTGACCTTTCCCAACTCTTAAACGCATTTCAGTGTACAGATGACTAGGAATCAAACTGAGATAACCTGAGATCCAGTTACCCAAGTGTGTGCTATGCAAATTCAGTTGCATACCTGTTTCATTGTCATGTATTAAAGTAATTTAAGGTTTTTTGATTTTTTGTTTGCACTTTCAAAATTTTCACACATATTCTCATTTTTGTTTTATTGTTGCCCTGTTGAGCTGTGGTAAACTATAACAATAATAACATAAAATAAAACTAGCTTCTTCCAATGACCGGTCCCCAACACCATCCCTACTGCATCAACAACTCCTACCACATCAACTGGTATGGACAGTGATGAGTCCATTTCTGGTAATCAGTATGGCCTTTCCATAACTGCTAACCAAGTGAGCATACAACTCAGGGGGCTACACACGGGAAAAGTCACAGGTCCAAATGGAGTTAGTTCTTCAGACATGTGATGATCAGCTTTTATGGTATCTTCTGCTACTTGTTTGGTATGTCTCTAACACTATTATGGAAAACATCCTGTTCCAAAGAAGGCATGTGCCCTATCACCTGATGACGACAGACCAGTGGCCTTTACGTTCCACCTATATCATGAAGATCTTTGAGAATATATGTGTCCTCTTGTGAAAGGTCCCCTGGACCCACTACAGTTTGCCTACTGGACAAAGATTGGAGTGGAAGATGCAATTATCTATCTGCTCCACAAATCTTATTCACAGCTGGAAAGAGCTGGCAGTTCTGTGAAGAATGTTTTTGATTTCTCCAGTTTCATTAAGTTAAGGGGTAAGTTCAAGGATATGCAGGTGGTTAAGCCTACAGCGTTCTGGATAATAGTCTATCTGTCAGACAGACTGCAGTTGGTGAAGTCTGTGCCTCTGATATGGCTGTGACCAACACTGGAGCACCACAAGGAGCACTACTGTCTCCTTTTCTCTTCACCCTGTACACCTCAGACTATAAATATAACACTAGGCCATGTCACTTGCAGAAATGTTATGACAATTCTGCACTAATGGGGTGTATTGACAAGGGGAAGAGAGAAAAGTAAAGGAGTTAGATGAAGAACTTTTTGTCTTGGGCAAAAAGAATTGTAATGTCAACAAAACCAAGGAAGTAATCATTGACCTTTGGTGCACTAAAAGACCCTCTACATCAGGATATTATTCAAGGAGTAGATGTGACATGGATTATCCTAATAACATGGAGGAACAACATAAGAAAGGGCAGTGGTGCATTTCTTTAATGTGGAATATGATATTTTCTCTTATGCTGTAATGGCCAGTGTGATTTTCTGCACTGTGCTGTGCTGTCCTGGGCCTTTAACATCACTTCAAGAGAGGTCCACTGTATTAATAAACTAAAAAAAAGGGCAGGCTCAGTTATGGAATGGACTCTCGACCCACTGGAGGAAGTAGCAGAGGAAAGAATAAAAGAAAATTGATGGCCACTATGAAGAATGCTGCACATTGCCTCTCTGACATGCTAATATTGAGTGCTTTCTGCCAACGAATTATTCAGTAAAAGCGTGTCAAGAAACACAACTGTGGCTCCTTTATATTAATGGCAATAGGCTTGTATAATGACTCACTGTGCTGTGACTGTTCTTTTTATTTTTAGCCAAGTCAGATGTTTTCTTTTTAGTAATTCTGGTTTGTATTTGTTTATTAAAGTACTATCTATCTATCTATCTATCTAAAATAGGCAGAATAGCATACAGCCATGGGCAGAATCTGCAACTGCTCACACAACTTAATCAGGCTTCAATCTGAACCCATTCTGTTAGAGCTGTGAAGCAGCAGCACAAATGTGCTGTCCCTTTAAAGTAGTCAATTAATACAATCAATTCTATTTGTCCATTTTCTGAACGCAATATATTCTATAAGCCCAAAATGCAAGGTCAAATTCACTCAACATACACTTATACCTGAAGAAAATACACAAATGCACAGGAGGAATGTGTAAGTTCCATATAAACAGTCATTAGGCTGGGGTTTAAACCGTAGGCCTAAGAAATGTGAGACAACTGCTCCACCATGCGGCCAATTGTATAAGAATACACTGAGGCACTTGTCAGAATGTGTGGATGTCGAGAAGCCTCATGACCTGAGCATGAAAACAGCCTCTGAATCTGCTGATGTGAGTGCTAATGGACCTGCACTGTTTGTTAGAACTAAGGAATGACAAAAGAGACTTTTAATAGCATAGTTTTGTCTTTCTAGCACTGTGTGTGTTGTACATGTCCTAAGCAGAAGGAAGCTGTGTATTAGTAATATTCTGTGTCCTCTTCACTATCCTCTGTAGTGCTTTTTAGTCCTAAGCACTTGCCAGGATGCAATAAAACCAGTGAGGATAGACTCCACTGTACACAAATAGAAGTTGGTGAGCAAATATAGAGACATCTGGCTTTCATTCAGCATCTGACTATATGTGCATTATGTGCTTTGCCTTTTATTTCCTGAAGGAATAGCAGGGAATTATTTTGTTTACATAGCTAGGAACGTTCCATAGTTATTTTCTTTATTAAGTTGATTTATAAATGCACCTTCTAGAACTTCTGAATGACACAATCACATACAGAGAATGTTCAATCAAGTGATTACTTTTAATAAGACATACTATGTTCTGAAGTATGGATTCACATAAAATGCCTGTGAGTAGCAGCCAACGTCTCTCTGGCTCTCTGGTGTCCTCTCAGTGTATGACAGTAACTATAGGGAGCCCAGCTATTTGCCCAGATCACCTGGCAATCTCTTCAAGCTGCTCAGAAATCTGTTAGCACAATTATTACATACATATGTTAAAACGTCCCCATCTTTTTTTTTCTTTTTTATAAATTTGGCTACCCATTCACTCTTTTTTACGTCACTGATTTTGTAGACAAACCTGAGTACATCCTACCTTAGACATTATGGGTAAGGTTTGTTCAAAAGAAGAACAAGGAATTTGCCAATCTGATGCTTGTGCTTTTGGGGTATTGAGAATGATTATATCCAGTTTATGGGGAATGGCAAACAGTTAATTGACATTATACTGTACATATAGATATGTTGAGATAAAAATGAAAGAAGTGCTTCAGGGAGGCAAGGAACATTTTTGATGCCATCCTTCCAACACACATGCACTTAATCCACATACAGTTGATCCACAAAACCATGGACAAAATAATAAAAATTTAATATTTTTGGAAAACTGACAAAAATGAGAGGGATTAGCTGAAATCAATTAAGCACACAAAACAGGAATTAAAAACACAGATATATAAAATTGTTCACCACTTATTTTTTTGTTTTTTCTGATTACAAAAAATTGAACGTGAGTTGAAACTCGGCTGTTTTGCTTGTCCCACACCTTTCTCTAAATACCTTGGCAGTTTCCAAACTCTGTCCTGCATAGTAAAAGATGCCTGCCATTTCTAACTAAAAACGTGCATTGCAAACATAAGAGACATTTAACAGACGTTATACCTGTGACTAAAATTAACACAATTTTACAAAATGACAATCAATATATATAAACTAGAAATCAGAATAAATTATCACTAATATCAGTTACTAACATGTAGCTTCGAAATTGGTGGGCACAGTTTTGATGTTTAGAAGCTTGCAGTGTGGTGAGTTACAGCTCTGAGACATTTTAAACTTTTAAAATTAAAATATTTCTTACAATTTCTAAAGGTAGTATGTAAGTTAGGCACTTGATAGATGCAATATGTAAGTCTTACAGCTCGCCTTTAACTTGCATTTTTTGTATTATTATTAGTAGTATTATTTCATAATGTAAGAAACACCCAAGTATGAAAATGTCACCTTGACCAGAGTGATCGCCTCATCACCTCACTCGACTCGCTGGCACTGCCCTAGATGCCCCAATAACCCTAGCAAATAAAAAGCTTTCAACACTACCTGCCTTGCTTACTTTCTCAGCAAGTCAGATAACTGAACCCTCTTCGAATTAACCTTATAATCTTTCTTTTTCATCGCTGTCCTCTCTTCCTCCTATAATTCTACTGAGCCTTTGATAAGAAAAGGTTTTTAAATCCCAGCCAGAAACCACTAGTATTACCCTCTAGAAGTCTCTGGGCCATGCAACTAGTGCTCCACCTTGCAGACGTCAGCTTTTAAAGGGCTACGCAAACCCCAGGTTGTCTATCAACTAAAAATGGAAGCATTGAAGCAAACAAAACACTTACTCCAGCCATGGTTTCGAATGGTAGCCCTTTCATATTCAATGCTCATCAGCATTCTTCAGTTTTCCTTCATCCTCAAAGTCTGGAACTGCCATTGCCAGCCCATGTCAGTGCACCTTTCATAAATGTGAAGTGTACAATGTAAAAAATACAAATAAACTTTACTTTAAATCCTAGTACTTTAAGATCTTAGAATTCTTCCAATTCATTCACCCTAGATATTGATTCTCAAATATTCAAACATGATGAAGATGCCTTGATTACAAGCCAACACTATTTAGGTGATAAAATAAATATATTGTTTTAGTTATCATTGTTACCTAGTTCATGATAAAGTGAAATGTAACCTTGTTTTTATTTTTTACCTCTAATAGTTTTATAAGAATATATTACATTTACTTTCAGAAAGAATTATGACTATCAAATAAAAACATTTTACTATATAAATTAAAAATAGCCGAATCAGTAAGATGGTTTTCTGACAAGTGTGTACTTATTGGAGGCACTGTGAGCCATACAATACCATATTGATAAGGATTTTAAAAATGCTAACAGTTGCTATGGATATATAATGTAAATGTATTTTGCTGAGATTGTGATTAAGTGCACTTAAATGCAGGTTTTCTATGCTAATCGTGCATTTTCATTTCACTTGTCTATGTAGCACAGTGTCAGAAATAGTTTATTGGCTTTGACTTTACATTTTTGGTTACACTTTCTAAAGGTCATATAGAATTAGAAATATTACACTGCAGTACTAAAATGTAATTTTAAATTTGAGCCAGGTACTGTTGCATCCTCTAAAAACTTTTACTACTTTTTTTACAACTTTTTCCCAAGGTTTTGAACATTATTTTCATCAGTGATTGAAAGCCTGTGATAATGGTAATGACATGAAGGTTTTAACATAGGAATGAAAAAAAGTTTTTGACTTGTGCCTTTCCTGACTTTTTCAGTCAATATCAAGACATGCTTTGAATAATTTAAAAGAAATAAAATACATTTTGGAAATCTGAATATATACTGTATATATATATATATATATATATATATATATATATATATATATATATATATATATATATATATATATATATATATATATATATATATATATATATATATATATATATATATATATACACACGCCGTGGCGCAACGTTAGGGGCTTCGCCTCTGGCGCTGACGTCCGAGGTTCGATTCCTGAGAGGGAGTGCAGTGGAGTGTGTATGCCTGATGAGCCCAGAATTAGGGCGAAACACGTGTCGCATACTCTTTGCATTATTTGACAGTAAACTATTTCAACCATTCTATGATCTGCTTCTCACAACTGAGGGCACCGTGGCGGATGTTAGCAGACTTGCTGGTCAACCACAAGCGTTACCTGTTAGGTAATCACCCATACAATCAGATTGTGACACAGACTACGAATGCCGTGAATATATATATATATATATATATATATATATATATATATATATATATATATATATATATATATATATATATATATATAGTAAAAAGAAACACAAAAGACAGAAAAAGTTCTACCCTGTATATTTTAATATATTGAGTAGTCTCAAAAGATAGTGTCCAAAATGGGACTGCCTGAGAATGGCATGTGGCTGGCTTTATAGGCGGCTGGAAGGAAGAAGACGGTCCAATAGGGAACAGGAGGAAGTGAGGTCAGTGGGATGTAGACCGTTCCTTCTGGTGATCTGCAGAGGAGGGAGGAAAAACATATGTGCACTTCGTTAACCCCTTACCCTGTCCCCATGAAAAGCTCATCCATCATACATAAAATCTTTATATATAATACGCTACTGAGGCTGTTTGTTTGTCTGTCCAGGATTTTAAATCACTTGTAGCTTGCAAACCGTTTGACCTATTGACCTGAAATTAGGTACATATATATTATGTGATGTCTACTATCTGCTTTCAGGGTGATAATTGACCTCCAAAGTTATTCCTCTTTTTATTTTATTTTATTGTAGAATCAACTCTCGGCAGCGGCCAGCAGGCCTCCTCTTTGGTTGATCAGCTGCTGGCTGCTGCTGTGCTGCGTGGTCTGCATCTTGTGCGGCTCTTTGAACATTTTAAAGCCTGTACAGCAGCTGTCTTTGTCATCTACTCTTTGTCTTTTATTTCCGGCCCCAGGCATGGTTAAATCTCGTGGCATAAAGTCTCGTCTCGCAGGACGTGAATTCTTGATATTTTAGTTTATAAAATTAATAAAAACAGAATAAGAATCTGAAAATCTAACAACATCACATTAAAGTTTGATAAATTCTGAAAAGAATGATACCAAACATATATTTTATGTGACAAATAACATGACATAAAAATGTCACATAAAATCATTGCACAAAATCGTTGCACTTTTAGGCTTAGGATTTTATATATATATATATAATAATAATAATTCATTACATTTATATAGCGCTTTTCTCAGTACTCAAATATATACAGTATACTGTATATAGAGTAGATTAGTTTATGATCCCATAGAATGTTTCTTGCGGGGTTTATTAATTTATTTCTTCTTCAGGAAAAATGTGTACTTTACTATTTTAATCTGTACTTTGTTATTTAAATGTTATTACTATCTCTGGATGCCATTTTGTTTTATTTATGGGCAGTGCTATTTCGTGAGTTGTGCTGCTAAGATGTGTCTTTTGGTTGCTGAAGGGCATGGTTCAGTTTGTCACAATATCTCAAATCATCAACATAACGGTTTTAGCACTGGCAGACACTACACTCATTATCTATAATTTGGAAAAAACACTAAAACTGTAAACCTTACTTACCTATCCTGGTTTCAAAACACTTGATTTTCTCTTTCTATGATTTTGCTTAATGTTTTGGTTTTCAGCACTTGATATCTTTTTGACTTTCTCGGTAACAACCCTTTTTTAGTATTTTGACATTGACCCATTTCCTGGTCCTAAATATTAATTCTTTAATGCTTCTCAGAATCCTGACAGAACATGGGGCAAGAAAAGCTGCAACAGGACTTTTTGTTTTTAGGTAAAAAGTGAACTGAAGTATTACCGGTAGAACAACATTACACTGTAGTAAAATGAGACTATATACTATACTAGAAGATATTAATCTCAAATGTTTAGTTCCATGCCATGTACAATGGCAAACCTGTGCTCCGACCCCCAAAAAATGTCATAAGAAAAGACAATTTCTCCTCTGGGATTAATTATTATTTGGAAACCTTGACATATTTAAATATTAGATGAAATATTAAGACAACTTAGGTATTAGTAAGCAACCATTCTTAATGCATTGAATGACTTCTTCATAAGTAAAAAAAAAAAGAATCTGGCCACATTTGTGTTTAATAAGTTTGCAAAATGTTCTTGCTCCATTATTAATAAAATTAGAAAAGCAAAAAAAAAATTGCGGTCAAAATGATGTTGATTGCAGGCTCTAAGTGCTCCCTGAGAATATGTTTTGTCACAAGCCTAATGCTGGCCCAAAATCACACCCTCATACCTCAGATCAGGACTAATCCTCAGGCAATAGAGAATAATGCTGATTTAACTCCTTGGAACAAACAGCTGTTAACCAATGTCATTCAAAAAGAGTCTCTAATTTAACAGAAATGACAGCAAGTTTCTTCTCTGATCCTTAGGATTTGTCTCGCCAGCTTTGCCCAGGTGACTTGGTCCACCTCTATAAGGTCCAAAGGCTGGTTGATTTGATGACTTCCAACAAGTAGTACTCAGATTTTAAACTCCTTGTGATAAATAAATGGCCACAATGTGTGGTAGCTGCCTTTTTGTTCATCTTATTCACATATTACTTATATATATATATATATATATATATATATATATATATATATATATATATATATATATATATATATATATATATATATATATATATATACACACCTTAACCTAATAAGCATATACTTGGGATGTGGGAGGGAAACAGCAGTACCCTAAAGAAGTACCAGTACACATTTACAGTATATACCCAATCTAAGACGGCGTTCAAACCCAGTGTCCTGGTACTATTAGACAGAACCAGTTACCATGGTACTTTTACGCTGCTGCTTTCTCTTTAAATAATACTACAAATAATCTTGCAGTGTTGTGTATTTCTCTCTTTGTGTGCACTACAGTGCAGATTAAACTGATTTACTTTTATCCTTAAGCTTTGCTGTGGTATAAACATTTACAGCTAAGTGTAAGTTATAAATTTGTCACTAGTTCCAAATGGAACAGTAAATTATAGTTTGGAGCATAGCTCTATTTAATTGAAATTATTAAAAAGCTGTCTGTGTGCGGTATGTCCACCAAATCACTTCCAAAACTTTTAGAAGAGCTGCTAACAGATGACCAAGAAAAGGAACTTCTAAAAAGAAGTAGAAAAAGATGAAAATTTGAGTTACTTATTGGCAATTGTTGGATTCAAATAAAATAAGGAATCACTTTGAGGACATTTAATTTGAGAAAACATAATTTAATCTAACTGTACCTTTACAGTGTTGAGAGCAGTGGATTTGAATTGATTATACACTTCTAGGAATCAAGCTTTCTGCAGCCTAGACTTTATTTTTATAGAGAATTCTTCAACTCCTTTGTGGTAACATTTGGCCTGTATTTCTGGTCTGACAGACTCTTTAGAATTCTTTCTGCTGCTGAACATTGATTGTCCTTGTTGTTTTATAAAGATGGTGATGGCAGACAATGCTTAAAGTACAGCACAGTGAATGAAAATAAAGCTAATAGTGTGGGCTGTGGTAAAACAAATGCAAAATCCTGAGTTACAGGACAAACATGCTGTTAAGAAATGTTTGTAGTCATAAATCATACATGTTGACAGGAAACCTTTTTTGAACTTTCACTATCTTTTGCATAATTTGTGTAGGATGCTCTGCCTTTCTGAACTTTACTATTTCACCTGCTTTGTAAGAAGAATTTGGGAGCTTCAATGCACGTGCTTGCTTGTAAGTGTAAGAAACAAATGAAAACTATGCACAAACAGTACAGACACACAATTAAACCTATCACAGTTGATATTTCTCAGTTATGTCTTAACTTTAGACTGTTATAAGAAGTGCTTACTTGCTTGAGTTTCCTTGTCATCCTGTAACACAATTTAATAAGTTGCAGGGTGGCTCAATACAGTACCAAAAGTAGGGTATCAGAGATCACGCAAGGGCAGGGAGCAAAGTGGAATTAATAACTGAAGAGTTACACTTTATGATTTCTATCATTGTTCTGACAAGAATTGAATGCACTATATCAGAAAAACAGGAAATTCAAATTAAAACATGAGGATTATTTCAGTCTAAACATACCAATCAGTCTAAGATACCGTAGCTCATTACTTCTTTCACTGTAAATGTAATATGTTTTGTTTTAATGGTCTCTAATGTGCAGCTTTAACTGCTTCCTTCCTCACAGGCTTTTGTGCGGCTTAGAAAAATAATTTTATGTACTGTAATTCTATGAAAGCATCAGAATACAGTGGAACCTCGGTTCACAAACGTCTCGGTACACTTACAAATCAGTTTACGACCAAAAAGTTTGCCAAACTTTTGCCTCGGTTCACGACCACACACCTGGTATACGAACAAGCCAGTTTCCCTTTCGGTTTGTACATGTTCAGTCTCTCCCTGTGCATTTCCTGTGCAGCGAGCAAGAGAGAGTGAGCGAGAGAGGGCAACACACACACACACACACACACGCACACACACACACACACTCAGGCAGCACGAGAGAGAGACAGACGCACACACACAGGCAGCGCGAGAGAGAGACAGACGCACACACACAGGCAGCGCGAGAGCGAGAGCTGGACACATAAGGTAGGAAGGCAGTTAAAGAATGCACTGGGCTTGATTTTGTTTTCACTTCTGTTTACAGCGATCGGTTCGTAGCGTGCATTGTTGCAATGTTATTTTTCTTGGTGGTTTATTAAATTACAGATTTTTTCAAATGTTCATTTTTTTCCCTGTGCTTAAAACTCATTAAAAAAAAAGTGTTTTTAGCCAGCGGTTGGTAGCGATATAGCACAAACTATTGCAGTGTTAGTTTTCTCTGTTGTTCAAGGTTTTCTCAGTGTTATTCAATGTTTTTACATTTAGTTTACTATTACGTTGTGCATTCTATGGTTTAATTAACTATGGTTTAAATTGCTTCGGTTCACGACCAAATTGGTTTACGACCAGAGTTTTGGAACAAATTATGGTCATGACCCGAGGTTGCACTGTATATTATATATATATATATATATATATATATATATATATATATATATATATATATATATAAAAAATGAGAAGTCAAGCAAAATGACACTTGTTATTGGCTAACTAAAAAGATTACAATATGCAAACTTTCGTGGCAACTCAGACCCCTTCTTCAGGCAAGATGTGACACAAAAGCTTGCATATTGTAATCTTTTTAGTTAGCCAATAAAAGGTGTCATTTTGTTTTACTTCTTGCTACATTCATAATGGTACAACACCCTAATACTATATATATATTCTAAGAAGAACGACCATAAGACATTGCGAAGGTTTGGGGCAGCCACCCGTATAATTTTTCCCTACTGCAAAATTGATGCCAAAGCACAGACATGTTCATACAACAGAGTCCAAAACAGAACTGACTAATTGGGAAGAAGATGGCGGCTTTAAAGGCCAGTGGAGGAAGTGATGTCACTGAGACCGGAAGTGACGTTGTTGGCTGCCCCTGAGCCGGGCAGGATTTCCCTAGAATGGTCTGTAAAAGATCAAGAGGGAGAATTAGTGTGCTTCGCCATCTCCTGGTCTGGCATGGAATTAATTACATGTACTCAAGCCCTTTAGTTGTCTCCTAAACACATGTGTGTGACAATATATATATATATATATATATATATATATATATATATATATATATATATATATATATATATATATGTATATATGTATATGTATATATATATATGTATATATGTATATATATATATATATATGTATATATGTATATATGTATATATACAGTGCATCTGGAAAGTATTCACAGCGCATCACTTTTTCCACATTTTGTTATGTTACAGCCTTATTCCAAAATGGATTAAATTCATTTTTTTCCTCAGAATTCTACACACAACACCCCATAATGACAGCATGAAAAAAGTTTACTTGAGATTTTTGCAAATTTATTAAAAATAAAAAAAATGAGAAAGCACATGTACATAAGTATTCACAGCCTTTGCCATGAAGCTCAAAATTGAGCTCAGGTGCATCCTGTTTCCCCTGATCATCCTTGAGATGTTTCTGCAGCTTAATTGGAGTCCACCTGTGGTAAATTTAGTTGATTGGACATGATTTGGAAAGGCACACACCTGTCTATATAAGGTCCCACAGTTGACAGTCCATGTCAGAGCACAAACCAAGCATGAAGTCTAAGGAATTGTCTGTAGACCTCCGAGACAGGATTGTCTCGAGGCACAAATCTGGGGAAGGTTACAGAAAAATTTCTGCTGGTTTGATGGTCCCAATTAGCACAGTGGCCTCCATCATCCGTAAGTGGAAGAAGTTCGAAACCACCAGGACTCTTCCTAGAGCTGGCCGGCCATCTCAACTGAGCGATCGGGGGAGAAGGGCCTTAGTCAGGGAGGTGACCAAGAATCCGATGGTCACTCTGTCAGAGCTCCAGAGGTCCTCTGTGGAGAGAGGAGAACCTTCCAGAAGGACAACCATCTCTGCAGTAATCCACCAATCAGGCCTGTATGGTAGAGTGGCCAGACGGAAGCCACTCCTTAGTAAAAGGTACATGGCAGCCCGCCTGGAGTTTGCCAAAAGGCACCTGAAGGACTCTCAGACCATGAGAAAGAAAATTCTCTGGTCTGATGAGACAAAGATTGAACTCTTTGGTGTGAATGCCAGGCGTCACGTTTGGAGGAAAACAAGCACCGCTCATCACCAGGCCAATACCATCCCTAAAGTGAAGCATGCTGTGGGGATGTTCTTCAATGGCAGGAACTGGGAGACTAGTCAGGATAAAAGGAAAGATGACTGCAGCAATGTACAGAGACATCCTGGATGAAAACCTGCTCCAGAGCGCTCTTGACCTCAGACTGGGACGACGGTTCATCTTTCAGCAGGACAACGACCCTAAGCACACAGCCAAGATATCAATGGAGTGGCTTCAGGACAACTCTGTGAATGTCCTTGAGTGGCCCAGCCAGAGCCCAGACTTGAATCCATTGAACATCTCTGGAGAGATCTTAAAATGGCTGCGCACCGACGCTTCCCATCCAACCTGAAGGAGCTTGAGAGGTGCTGCAAAGAGGAATGGGCGAAACTGGCCAAGGATAGGTGTGCCAAGCTTGTGGCATCATATTCAAAAAGACTTGAGGCTGTAATTGCTGCCAAAGGTGCAACAACAAAGTATTGAGCAAAGGCTGTGAATACTTATGTACATGTGATTTCTCAGTTTTTTTATTTTTAATAAATTTGCAAAAACCTTAAGTAAATTTTTTTCACGTAGTCATTATGTGGTGTTGTGTGTAGAATTCTGAGGAAAAAAATGAATTTAATCCATTTTGGAATAAGGCTGTAACATAATATATATATATATATATATATATATATATATATATATATATATATATATATATATATATATATATAAGCAAAGGTTGTTTATCCTTGATCCAAAATGCCTGAGAGCAGAAGTATTTCAGATTTTTGATATTTTCAGAAATTTTCTAAGGGCAAGAATGAAGCTGCTTTTGTCAACATTCCATTGCCACGCACGTAATCTGCAACTGTAATGGTGCCATGCAGCACTTTTCAATTGCCACATAGGTGTTATCATATCGGTTTACAGCGACAAAGCTTGTCAACTGTGTTTTGTTGTTTTGTAGCACTCCATGCAGTGACCCACACCCGATCAACGATCTTGTGACATTTTCTCAATGCTTCGACCCTCGACCCCAGATAGTGTGTCTTTGCTTCTTGGCACTCTAAGCTTCGTGGGGGACTTCCCATACCCCATCCAACACAAAGTAAATGTTGATGTAGAATTTTCCACTTGTTGTCCCCATTTCAGTGTTCAAAAGGTTTTAGATTTTGAAGCATTGCAGATTTTGAAATTTTGGATTAGGGATATATGACCTGTATATTCCTTGTGGTGTTTTGTAAAGTTCAGACAACTTGTAATGATGTCGTTATGTACATGCTGTCCAGTCATGTGCATTTTATAGCTTCTCGTTTACACATGTGGCTTCTGCTCACATGTGAATATTGATAAGTTACCGTAGAGTTATCATAAAGTGGCAGAATGCATAGAAATATTAATTATTCTTTGCAGCATTATGTTACTGTGTCCATTAGGTGGCAGCAAAATACAGTCCTGAGAGTTATTTGTGAAAATATGCTCACGCTAAAAAAACAGGAAAATTTGTACGCCAGAAAAAAAAAATCAGACTTATAAAACCTGTCGCAGAAATATTACTACCAAATTTACCATTTATAGATAGTCCTCGTAAATATGTGTACACCGCCCTCAAACATCAATATATTCAGCATGCTAATCAACTTCATATATATGCAATCACGACACTACATAACTTCATTGGCTGGTGAAGTAGCTTTTCCGTTCTGATGCATCAAAATCCCCTCACCTGCATTCAAGAGTAACTGGCTATGCTCTTCAAAAAAAAGTGCAAGATCATGCACAACATTATAGCACCTCTCCTCTATGTTCTAGGAGTTCACGAAAGGTGTAAGGGCCCATTGTCTGAGTGTAATGACATGATTGCTGTTGCGATGAATAGTACAAGCCATATGATACACTGAGGGTTCAGCCAGTTACTTTACCAACATGCTAGCCACCAAGTTCAGAACCATCTGTGAAAGCTATTTTGCCTCAAAATGATTGAATCACAGGTGGACGCAGGCCATTGTGACACAGTGTTAGTCAGTCATATTTTGGATGACTTGTGCATTAATGGAATTCTCAAAAGCAGGTTCATTCTTGATAAGGGCCCTTTTTGCAATATGGGTGCAGTAAAGTGCTCCAATTATGTTGGGATGAACCGGACTTTGCCTGTTTATGTTGGCAAAAACATGTTTCTTTTTTTTTGTATTTAGATTCACACTGTAGTGTAATGCTGGTCAGTTATTTAATTCCAGCACTGCAGGCACGATGGAGTGAAGCTTGGTTAAGATACTGTTGACTTGCCGGCCAATTCTCTGAGAAGTGACAAGTAGCCAATATAAACTGACGAAAAAATAAAAACATTCTTCAGTGCAAATATGTAACATTGGTTTTCTTAAATGGGAGCTAAAAGCCAATCTGTATATCATATTCATCATTTCTGAGGTGTAATATATTTGTCACGTCAATGCACATTATAATAACGACTCAGTGATATGTATTATTATACATGTGAGTTGTCATTTATCTGGTGTACCTCCGTCTCCTTAATTGATCAAGGGTGTTGTCATTCCTCAGTTACTCTGAAATGTTGCATATGTATGAGTCAGATTTGCCATAAATATACACGTTTTCTTTTATGAATCCCAAAGTTTGTGTGGAAAGTTGTTTTGTGTGTATGCAAGTTTTATTAAAAATATCAAGCCCCGAGGCAGCTCACAGCTCCAGAGACCTGGGCTTGATTCACAACCACAGAATTACCTGCGTCTCTGTGATTCTGCATGAATTTTCTACCGGAAACTCCTGTTTTCCTTCCACATCCCAAAGACTTGTTTGTTAGGCTAATTTGTGATTTTAAATGGGCCAAGTGTGGATGATTTATGAGTGCACTCTGCAATAGACTTAGCATGTAGATTACTAAAATGGTCTCTAAACCATCATTACATGAACATCCTAGTAGGAGAGCACACATCTGTTATCTCTCCACATTTAGAATAATGCCTATCCTGCTTGGGGTGAGCCTGCTAAGAAAACAACACCAAGATAAGACATTAATCTGTTACAGGGCCACCAATTTACATGATCTATCATACAAGGTCAATTTGAATCAATGTTTAAAGTAATCTGCAAATATTTAATATGTCGGAGGAGTACCTAGAGAAAATGGGGAAATCATGCAAATTCCAGTGGTAGTCAAGAATTGACCTATAACTCTGTAGCATTGAGGATACAGTACTAACCTTTATATCTTCGTACTATTCTTAAATTGTATTAAGTATGAAATTAATTAGAGTTATCATTCTGATGGCATTTTACTGGAAAATACTTATTAATAGGATGCTTGTATATTCTGTTCATTGTGAAAAACATACTGGTTTATATAAAGCATTAATATCAGATACAGCCAAGACTCTTCTTATTTATTTATGTTCACCAGTAAGTTGAAATGTTGGTGTCTGTGAATGAAAAAAGAGTAGCTGAGATTATATCGCCTAAAAGTTAAATGTCAGTTCTCAAGTCTCTGCAGTGTGTTGATTATCTAATTGCCATCGCCTGCATATCAAAGGAAGAGCTGCCGGCTTTGCGATTGTCAAATTTAGAAGATGTCAGCTTTGAAGATTAGCAAACACCCAGTCACTTACAGATTTTGTTTTTTAATAAGCAGGTAGACAAAGTGATTCGTTTAGAGTTGCATAGTATGCCAGAGGACGGATGAAGCCATCAAGCAAATCTTGGTCTTTGAAGTCCACTACTGCTACTGGACCACACTATAGATTCAAACAGTGGGCAAAGCAGCCACAACAAGAAAGCCTCTTGTATCCAGGATGTAAAATGTACTTTTGTAATGTTCCAAGCAAAGAAAGTAAAGTAAAATGAATGCAAAGCTGAGCTCAAATTTTTTATTAGTCTTCAAATTGTTTATTAGTCTACAATACAAATATTAATAGTAGAAAGCATTTACCTGCTCACATCATTAGCTATGGGAGGAGGCCTCTGTAGTTTATAGATTGGTCAGGTTTGGAAATTGCTGGTTTATTCCTAATAAAAGTGTATTACATGGAAGGCTTCCATATCCTACTCAGAGCTCTTGGCAGCACGGTATTCCTTGATGTTGCTGTAAATCATTTGAAACCTACTGTTGAGATTTAAGTAGATAAGTTTAATATGTCTTTGAACTCTAATGCCTTGAACTATGGCCACTATACCACAGAGGCAGGGGTGGCCGTAAGTAATATCTTCTCCTAAATCACAGAGTCAGCTATAACCTTCAAAAGGGGAAATCTATCACAGCTCAAGACCAAGCACTATTGACTTTCACAGGGCTGGCCTGCACAGGCTCAGAAGTAATTTACTGTGTCAGACAGGGTGAGCTAAACTGTCTCCTCTTCTATTTCCTGTTTAACATACATTTATTGTTTTGCATTAAAATGCAATCTGATCATTGTTATAGTTTTTGACAAACACACTCCTTTCTTTTCACCTTTTATTTTGTATTATCTGTCTTGTAAGTATTCTCCCTTAACCTGAAGTGTATGTGTGTCTCTAAGATTTAACTACTCTTCCTGCAAAACTAAAGGCAAAAGCAGCATTTAAATGAAGCTTAAAAACAAACCGAGCATCTTTGCTGCCTGCCTTCTTTCTAATAATTCTTCTTTTCAGCAAAGGCTTTATTTGCATTTTAATACAAACTGCTGTGAGCTGACTCTGGAAAATGGACAGCTGGCTGCCTTTTGTCTTTATGTAACACTGATGATGAGAATCACATCATTCATCAATTTTCAGAATGTGCTTCTTCCATTTCAGGGTTGAAGGAAGATGAAGCAACTGGTGCATGGTAGGAATCAACTCAGGCGACATATCAGCCCATTGCAGGGTACATTTAATGACCTTCCTTCACTCACTCACTCACTCACTAGGTGTTTGGTTACAGATGCCAGGTTAGGGAGAGGACTGAGGTCACCCAGAAATAAACATGGAGTCTAAACACTGTGTGGCAGCAGTACCACACACTATCCTTGAATATGAATTGTGATTTTACTATACCCTACCAAGCTATACTTTGGTCATTGGCATCGGGAACTGCTTCCATCACTGTAACTAGGACTGTCTGTTTGTTAGGCAGTAAGATTATATTGTATAGTGTGTGTCCGACTATGACCCCAGAACAAGAAATGCCATCTATCTATCTATCTATCTATCTATCTATCTATCTATCTATCTATCTATC
The DNA here is from genome assembly GCF_900747795.2 of Erpetoichthys calabaricus. Taxonomy (NCBI): domain Eukaryota; kingdom Metazoa; phylum Chordata; class Cladistia; order Polypteriformes; family Polypteridae; genus Erpetoichthys; species Erpetoichthys calabaricus. Next base: position 64,778,456 of record NC_041397.2, on the reverse strand, counting down.
TATCTATCTATCTATCTATCTATCTATCTATCTATCTATCTATCTATCTATCTATCTATCTATCTATTATCACTGAAAATGCCACAAGCAAAATGTAGCTGATCACTTGAAAATGTTTTGGTTTGGTGGTTCCTCCCTGTTTTGTTTCTATACTTTTCTCTCTTGCTCTTTGTCTTTTTCTCCTGTCTATGCAATATTCAAATTTAGTGACATTAAAGACATATTTCAATATTAGATATTTTTCGGATATGTAGTGTTCATTTTTAAGTGTTATTTCATGATGGCATTAGTCTTCCATTGTTCCCATCCTGGGGAGAAAAAGAAACAGCAGTAAGAATTTAGGCTGGAGACTCCATCTTCCTTTTTTCCCTCTAACAAACTCATAGTGCATTTATATACTCTATATTCCTATTTACATGCTAACCATTTTAATAAAAAGATAAGTATCTGTGTGTCTGTCTGTGTGTCCGTCCGGTTCCTAGGTCTCTGTCATTCCACCAGATGGCGCATTACAAACATTAACACTGCTTTTATTAGCAAATGGCATTTATCAGAGACATATGCATTACATGGTGCACTTCAAATGTTAACATTGAGGTCTACATTGATTACTTAGATTTGAACCCATATATATAATATAATTGTTTATATTGTGGATGGGTGGAAGAAACACAGGGCACCAGCCGGGTCATCCCTTGTAATTATAATGTTGGCTGTCAAAAAAAAAACAGGTACACAAGGGTGAAGTTAAATAGCCTTCTTGGCTTTTTAAATATGTGGGACTTTAGAGCAAGTCTGGCTTATGGAGCTCTGTTCTTGAGCAAGTCCATTTCCAAATGACACTCTGTGGCATTGGGTTTATGTAGTCGTTTGACCAAAACGGGTAGAGTTAGTTTTCTCAGTGCTGTGGGGAGAAAAAACTGTTAACGACAGCAATTCCTCTGGCCCTGGCTGGGTATTACATTCCTTAGATGAGCCCAGTATGTGTTTCTCTGACTTGGGGGGGGGGGGGGGGGGGGGGGGTCGGGGGGGTCCTGATGCAAGCAGAAATGCAGAAATTCTTGCTTTCCTTCCCTCTCTTTCTCTCTGTACACTCTCATCAGCCAGTTGAGCCTTTGCTTAAAATGTAATTTCGGTGTCTAACTAGCAACTACAGTGATCATTACATTATATTCTATCAATCATAAATTTTCAAACCTTTCTGTTTTACGGATTTTCCTTTGTTAAATAACAGCTGAGATCACTCCTACATTGGTTCAAATTGACATCCTTTATTCAGCATTTCTGAGGGTGAACTGAACTATGAACTGTCTGCAAGGTACCCCCATATCCAGAGCAGCAAAACTTTGCTGCACCAATCAGCTTGAGAGAATTCTCCTTGCTTTTGTTCATTCTCTCATTTTGGTGTAAACACCATTTGAGAAAGTAACGAATACCATGACAAGGTCAGTTTGGTGGGTTTCTTTCTCATCTTTTGTGAGGCTCTGCTTCTGTTTCATTCCCACATTATCACTGGAATGCACATTTTCTTGGCTTCTGCGTTACAATACTGGTAGAACTAAGTACATCACTTAATATGTTATACTACTTTTAGTATAGCATTTACAGTATAGAGCAGTGGCCCACAAGTTCAGTTCTGGGTGTCCCCTGTTGCTGCAGGTTTTTGTTCCAGCGAGTTTCTCAATCAGTTCAATATTGTTACCTTTATTTGAATTAGCTGACCTGTTTTATTCATTTTATTTTGTGTTTAGAAAAGAGGAGTAGTGACAGATTTACCCTTTTTGGAAATTAAGATATATTTTTATTTTTTCTGTATCTTTAAATGCTTACTTTGCTTTGTTATTTTTTAATTCACTTTTTCTCTGAACTTTGATTCCTTAATCATATCTATAAATCAGGGGTGTCAAACTCCGGGCCTGGAGGCCACAGTGGCTACAGGTTTTCATTCTAACCTTTTTCCTAATCAGTGACCAGTTTTCACTGCTAATTAACTTACTTTCTATTCATTTTAAAAGCCCTGTTTTTAAGGATTTAGTCCTCCGAATTTATTCCTTTCTTCATTAAATGACAACCAAACAGAAATGAACCAAACAGAAATGAAAACCAGCCAACAGATGACCAGCTAAACTGGGATTTCAAATTCCAACCAATGTCTTAATAAGAGGCTGATTCTTGCTGTTAATTAAACCCGTTATTTAATTCCATGGCCTGTTGCTGCTCTCATTTTGCCACAGCAAACTGTTGATTTTTCTGTTTTTCCTAAGAACACTGTCAAAATGTTTTGGTGACCTGAGAGATCAACCTTATAGAGACCTTCACCTTTCTTTATTTTCAGATATTGTGTGATGGGCACAGGTGAGCAGGTCACGTGGTGGCTTGTTGTGTGTCTCATTATTGTTTGGCTGCTAATTAAGGAAAAAGCAAAAACTAAGGGGCCTGAGTCAAGTTAATTAAAACTAAAGCAAAAAAAGTTAATTAGCAGTAAAAACTGGTCACCAATGAAGAAGATGGTTACAATGAAAACCTGCAGCCACTGTGGCCCTCCAGGACCTGGAGTTCGACATCCGTGCTATAAATCAACAATTATTGCTGAGCAGAGTAGACACCAGCAAAAATGAACTCTGCCACCCACTTGTATGCTTATTAGAATATAATTGTCTAAATAACCAGAAAATTAAAAAAATAAAATCGGAAAAAGGTATAATGCTTACCTGGTCAATATATAAATTCCTTCTTCATTCAGTAAAAGATATAACCAGTTTATTATTTCTTGATGGCTACAAAAACACAGAAACTGGGAAATAACAGCTTACTCTATTCAGGTAGGAGTCCAATTAAGAGAAGAACTGGGTCGGGACAAAAACCAGCAGCCACAGGTAACCCACAAAACTGGACTTGAGAACTGCTGGTATAGAGTATATACATATAAATATACTACTTTATATACAGCATGTGTGTGTGTGTTTGCATGCACATATTCACTATGTAATTTGCTGCTTAGCTGCTTTACTTGACTTCTTCCGGCTACTGCTGCTGTAATCTAAAAATTAAACACTCACTGTAGCAGATGATGAAACTTGACATTATGAGCAGTTAGCATATAGGACTCAAGTGGGCCCTTTGTCTCTTTAATTTAATTGCAATTTTTTGTTTGTTGAATCATTTAGTTTTTTTACATTGTTTCTCAACTGTTTAATGAGTCACTCTATAGCTTATGATTAATGTTGGACAAGACAATTAGCTGGCAGGTGGGGAATATGTAATCTCTTTTTTTTGGCATTCATTGTTCTCGTGGTCTTAGGAACTGGGCTTAAATTTACTTACTTGGGGGTTCACATAATTACTATGTGACCTTGAAAATGTCTGTCAGCATGCCTGAGCATCAAATATGAAGGGAAAATCTGCATTTTTGTAAATCTTTCTAAAAAAAAAATTCAATAAAGATTGACTGATACCTGGAAGTCACTGAGCAACCCCCTGTGTCATCTTGGAGGGTAGGAAACCTACCATGTTAATTGTCTTGTACCTTTCCACAAAGGATCTGGGCTTGTGGAGTACTTCATTACTAGAAGACGCAGGGCATTTGTCAGGTAACTCTGAAGATTAATTATTGATTGTGGGAATCACATAGGCCATATATGAGAGGAGAGTCATTTATCATTTGTCTTTGTATTTATTTTTGACTTTATCTCAATAATAAACTTTAATTTCTTTGTCTCACTAATATTGGCTGTGAATTATTCCCAGTAGAAAGAAAGACAGAGAGATAATTATAAAATGGCAAAGACTGTTAAATATATGTATTATAATCTCATATTCTGTCCACCTGTCCTCACACCCATCATAGTTGTAATAGGATGAAGAGGTGCTGATCAGTGTCCCTAGCTCCAGTTACCAGTCTAAACCTTACAGGTACCACACTATGATGTACTTTCTACAACTTGCCTGTACACCCAGGAGCTTCCTTCTTTCAGTTAGCATCTCTTAGTATACAGCACATGAGGTCCATATTTAGCTATATTTAATTTATTGCCTTAGTGATATCATTTGCATGAAATTTGTTGTGGCAAAGCATTAACAATAAAATATAAATATAAACAAACAGCATACAGTAAATATTATTTCCTGGGTATTATAACATTTAAAAAAAAGAAATTTTAACTGTGTCTGTGTTCAATAATGCAGCTGAACAACAAATGATAGATGCGAAATGAGGTCCAAGTTCAATGTATGGCTCGTTAAACAGAATTACAAACATACCTAACACACATACAACTATACACAATGCTTGAAACATCACCAAATAAACGTTGTTTAATACAATAAAACTCCGCCAGGGCTGCCCTTTGTCACTGATTCTGTTCATAACTTTTATGGACAGAATTTCTAGGCGCAGCCAGGGTGTTGAGGAGGTCCGGTTTGGTGGACTCAGGATTGGGTCACTGCTTTTTGCAGATGATGTTGTCCTGTTTGCTTCATCAGGCCGTGATCTTCAGCTCTCTCTGGATCGGTTCGCAGCTGAGTGTGAAGCGGCTGGAATGGGAATCAGCACCTCCAAATCCGAGACCATGGTCCTCAGCCGGAAAAGGGTGGAGTGCCCTCTCAGGGTTGGGAGCGAGATCCTGCCTCAAGTGGAGGAGTTCAAGTATCTTGGGGTCTTGTTCACGAGTGAGGGAAGAATGGAGCGTGAGATCGACAGGCGGATCGGTGCGGCGTCCGCAGTGATGCGGGCTCTGCATCGGTCTGTCGTGGTGAAAAAGGAGCTGAGCCGCAAGGCAAAGCTCTCAATTTACCAGTCGATCTATGTTCCTACCCTCACCTATGGTCATGAGCTATGGGTAGTGACCGAAAGAACGAGATCGCGAATACAAGCGGCTGAAATGAGTTACCTCCGCAGGGTGTCTGGGCTCTCCCTTAAAGATAGGGTGAGAAGCTCAGTCATCCGGGAGGGGCTCAGAGTAGAGCCGCTGCTCCTCCGCATCGAGAGGAGTCAGATGAGGTGGCTCGGGCATCTGATTAGGATGCCTCCCTGGTGAGGTGTTCCGGGCACGCCCAACCGGGAGGAGGCCCCGGGGAAGACCCAGGACACGCTGGAGGGACTATGTCTCCCAGCTGACCTGGGAACGCCTCGGGATTCTCCCGGAAGAGCTAGACGAAGTGGCCGGGGAGAGGGAAGTCTGGGCATCTCTGCTCAAGCTGCTACCCCCGCGACCCGACCTCGGATAAGCGGAAGAGAATGGATGGATGGATGGATAATACAATACATTACAAAAAGGATAACAGCAACCATCAATCTCTAACACACCACCAACAACCTATTTATCCAAAATACATATAAAACTATATCGAAAACTAGGGAGCTTCACCCCCTGCTTGCTCCCTAAATTCTTGCGGATACACCTCTTCATTGGGAAGAAACACTACTTTTCCCTGATGGCAACATGAATTAGACGATCTATAAATCTTCAACTTAAAGTTTAAAGCCAAACAATATCTACATACTTCTGTCATATCATGTATGTCCATATATTCAATCTCTTTTCGCTGTTCTGCTATTTCACCGAGTAATAATTTCTGTTTGTTTGCGCTCATGCGATCTTTACTATCAGTTTTTTGAGACTTTCAAATTTTAGTACTTTCATAATCTCTAACTTGCTCTGCATGTGTATCACGCCAACATTTTTGAACTTCTTTATGCCATTCTACTTTGTCTTCTACTCTGTCTTTTATTTCTGACTCCACTTGGAGCTGAGAGCGCAAGAACTGTGTCTGACAATAGCATTCACACAAATGAGAAGTGATTGGACCGTGGGTATGGTTGTAAACGTTTGAGAGGAGGACGGGACTTGTCAAAATCTCTTTGCATAAAGTCTTGTCTCGTGGGACTTGAAATTATCTCTCGTGGGACTTGAAATTATCTCTGAGAAAGTCTCGTCCCAACATTTACTTTTATAATAGAAAGATTAGTGCAGAAGAATCTTAAGGTCAAGATGTTAAATTCATTCATCCCAGAGGTTCTCAATCTCTCAAAGAAACTAAATCCCACACCCTAAAGATTAATCTTATTTGAGTTGTTTATACCTGTAATCTCATTCTTTCTTTCATTATAATGATGAATGAAGATCTAGACACTTCTGAGGACCTATTTATTTCCTTATTTTCATATGACTGCCTGCAGAATGAACAAGGGCCTGCCACAGGTGCACATACACTTTGTTCAGTCTCAAAATTACAAATGCATTCACTCATAAAGAAGACAACAAAGGACTCAAATTACTTCACAGCTGGCTCCTGGGTCCCTTTCCTTCATTTGAATAGCACGGCCCTTTATATTTAGAGGTACCTGTTCTCCTCCTGATCACGTGCAAGCGTGAACCTCACACTAAACCTACTTTCTCTACCAATACTGGGTTTGCAGATTGATGTTATCATCCTCATGTAGGTCAGATGCAGTATTGTTTTATCCAGTGGTTTACTTGATACAGCTGGCAAAAATCAGTTAAGCACTTTCCTTTATAGATTTTCAAAAAAACAGACAACATTAGTCTTAAAACAGATAAAACATTAGGGTGTCAAAGGCCAAATTAGCATCAGAGCCAAAAAAAGAATAGAAAAACAAGTGTCCTGTTTCTAAATGTTTGTTTAATGAGCTTCTCTAGCTATGTCATTCTTTTACTGGGAGCAGCCCCTATTTATAAAGCTTGATATCAGGAGTACATTGTGCACAAAGCATGCACTGCTATGTCCATAGTTTCTAAATGGCTGTGCCCATAAGCCTGAACAAGAAACCCTCATCAAAGTAAAGATGAAATGTAAAATAACAACAGCATAATGAAAATCATTAAACAGAAATAATAACTCAACAATGTGTTCCTGAAAATCATAGACAAGAAGACTTAACGTAACTGACACATGACCGAGTCCTACTGTGTATCTGCCTTTAATGTGTTCAACATACTGCAATGCTAAGAATTTTGACAAAACCCCTACCCAGCAAATATAACGACTAAAAGGTGTACAGCCTTAGAAAACTGTAATCTTGCAGCACCTATCCCACAAACAACTCTGGTGCAAGTGTCTCCTCAATATATCCATTGTCACACACATGCTCTTGGGAGACAGCTAAAGGGCCAGAACGAAAGTAATTCCACACCAGACCAGGAGGTGGCAGAGTGCACTGACTCTTTTTCTTGCTTTCCTGCAGACCATTCACAGGAAATTCCACCTAACCCCAATGATGAAACTTCCGGTTCCGGGCCCGATGATGTCACTTCCGGCCTTTTCGATGATGTCACATCCAGATCCGAGCCTATGGAGGAGGACCCTTCTGGTTCCGCCCTGGATGACCTCATTTCCTTTTCTGGCCTTTAAAACCGCCATCTTACCTCCATACCATCAGTTCCGTATTGAACTCAAATCTATGCATATCAGTGGAATAACATAACCTTTTGCAGCCAGGGAACAATATACGGGAGGCTGCCCCAAACCTTTTTTCAACTTTTGGTGTCTACTTATTGTGACACCATATAGGCATTAACACTAGAATCCCTGAAGCCTTTGAAAAAACTTGTAATCCTGGGCCACCTTAAATTCCTTCACACTTCTCCATTAGTGTCTTTTGTTTTGCAAATGTGTTGATCAGCACAAGCAGCAAATAGCCTGCTATCCCATTCCCTCACCATCACAGCTCAACTTGGGCAAAAAGTTCTCCCGATCTGTTTATCCCAGTGTGAGGTGCCTGGAGTTGTATGGGGTAAATAATATATCTTTATTTGGAACACATGCATTTCGTGTGTGTTCCATGTCTACAATGATCTGGTTAAATGTAGGATGACAGAAATGCGAGGCAAGAAATGTTGAACACATACCTCTAAAACAGAATTTTTTTTCATGTTATAGTACTAATGACAAAATTTTGACATGAAGTGTATAATGTGTCAAGACTGAAGTCCAAATATCAAATAAACCCTTTCGCAAAAGGTACACATATAACAAAACAAGTGATCCACTGTTCCTCTGCCAGAACAGAATCCACACTAGTCAACAGTAATTTGAAGTTTAACTATTGGTCAGAGTCTCCATCATAGCCAAATATTTCTTTGGGAAGCTTGGGGATTGAACCTTTGTTAACTGAAACACATCCTCAGTTTCCCTTTGTAGAAACTGGAATCACCACTTTAATCCAGAGATACTATTCCCACATTCCACCAACACTCAACAGATGTGTCAATTTATTTTTAGAAAAATCTCTGGAGATGCAGGAAGAGCATGTACATTTACATAGATAGTCATTGGGTGGGGATTGAAATGCAGGGTGATGGTTCCAAATGGCATCTGCCCTTGCCACTGTGCTGTCTTATACATAAGTATTACATATTTTTAACGTTATCGTGATAAACAGCTGATACAGACCATAAGAGACAGGAAGAATGAAAATTTAAACTTCATAGCTCAGATATGTATTAATAACAGCAAGAGAGAAGATATGGCATAATGCCACCTTATAGTTTTGGTATATAGTATACTATACAGGTAGTCACAGATTATTTTATATGAATAGCTATTTGTTTTGCTTTTATTTTCATAGTCCTTTACATTTGTTTATTCACTAATATTAGTACATTTTTTGTTTTTTTTTTGCAACTAATTTCCATTATGTTTTTGTCTGGTACAATTTTTCAGCTTGACTTATTATGTTGGCATTGAGCGATTTATCGTTTTTGTATTCCATTCTTTTCAGCCAAGTGACCGCACTTAAATGCTATAGTGCCATCTTGTGGATGGCCTTTACAGCTCTTAATAGAATATCCCGGAGAAGAACTCTGCTTTTTACAAGCCAGGTTTTTGCAAACAAATTCATAATAGCAATCTTTCTTCCTTTCTCTCTTTCACAAAGAAAAGAATCTTTGTCTCAGCTGGGTTATAGCTGCACATTTGCCAGTACAGATGGCAATGTAATGTGCATCTAAATGAAGCCAAAATGTACTCCTCTCACACTTGTTTTAATCATCAAGCACGTTTTGAAAAAATGGAATCAATAATAACTGGCCAGATGGGCATTATTATGCTTTATTAGACCACATAGTCCTCCAAAACATGCCGTATTTGGACATAAAGTGCATAATTGAGGAAGTAACTGCTTGTAAATAATTTCTTCTCTGTGGAAAAAAAGATTTTTATGATTATTACCTACTTTTCTGACTTATAAAGTATATGATTTTACAACATTTAATAACTCACACTTATTAAACGCTCACAAAATATTGGCAGTTATGAATTTCATACTTTGCAAAAAATTTAACTATTGTTTAGGGCACTTCAATAAATACAACACTAGCAGACGGAATGTATGCATATTTAATCAGTCCTTGCAATAACTGTGATTTTTATTTTATCTAAAAAATGTTATAGATGTCCACGTAGTATATCTGTTAGGCTTACACTATACAGCAGAAAGCCAAAATTTGGCCCGAATATTTGTGCTTGGATTAAACTACTGTATACCAGTCCAGAAGCTTCAGTTTGTATTAATAAAATTTGCTCAGACTACTTTAAACTAGAACGTGGTACCAGACAAGGATGTCCCTTGTCGCCACTGTTGTTTGCAATCGCTATTGAACCACTGGCTGTTCACTGCCGAAATTCTCATCAGATAAAGGGGATTGTCAGAGAAGGACTGGAACAGAAAAATTTCTCTATATGCAGATGATATGGTCTTATATATATCGGACCCAGAAAACACTGTCCCTGCTGTTTTAACAGCACTAACAGAATTTCAAAAGATATCTGGTCTTAGAATTAATCTGAATAAAAGTATACTCTTTCCAGTGAACTCACAAGCATATAATATTAAATTAGACACCCTACCTTTTACCATAGCAGATCAGTTTAAATACCTAGGGGTAAATATCACAAGTAAACATAAAGCTCTTTATCAACAAAATTTTGGCGTCTGTATGGAAAAAATTAAGCAAGACTTGCATAGATGGTCAACCCTTCATCTCACTCTAGCCGGAAGAATTAACATTGTTAAGATGAATATCCTTCCTAAACTTCTCTTATTTCAAAACATTTCAATATATATCAATAAATCGTTTTTTAAACAGTTAGATTCAATAATAACCTCATTCATTTGGAACTCAAAATACCCATGTATCCGAAGAGCGACCCTACAAAGACCTCAGGCAGAAGGTGGCATGGCTTTACCTAATTTTCAGTTTTATTACTGGGCAGCAAACATACAAGCCATAAAAACCTGGACACAAATAAATGCACATACACAGGCTTGGTCTGCAATAGAAGTAAAATCCTGTAGTACTTCTTTATATTCCCTGCTCTGCTCTCCAATAAATGAAAGTTATCGCAAATATACTATAACCCAATTGTGCTTTACTCACTCAGAATATGGAACCAAATTAGGAAGCATTTTAAGATGGAAAATCTTTTATCAGTGGCACCTCTGCAAGAGAACCACCTCTTTCAACCTTCGCAAGTATATCCAGTTTTTAATACCTGGAAAAGTTTTGGGATTAAAATGCTCAGAGATCTTTATATAGACAACATATTTACATCTTTTGAACAATTACGTTCAAAATTTAACCTCCCAGCTACACATTTCTTTTACTATCTTCAAATTAGAAATTTTGTTAAACAGAAATTGCCCGATTTCCCCCACCTTGCACCCTCCACAATGCTGGAAAAAATACTGCTCAATTCCGAGGAAACAAACACTATTTCCGCAATATATAAAATCTTATTAGAGTCCCTACCTTTCAAAGATCCAAGAGGACATTGGGAAGAAGATCTCTTAATCCATATATCAGAAAAGGAGTGGAAGGTAGCAAAGCAGAGAATTCACTCGAGTTCTATATGCGCAAAGCATAGAATTATTCAACTAAAAATTATATATCGAGCTCATCTGTCTCGCTTAAAACTGTCCAAAATGTTTCCAGGCCAGGATCCGACCTGCGAGCGCTGCAACCAAGCTCCTGCCTCACTGGGTCACATGTTCTGGGCCTGCACCAAACTAACATCATTTTGGACAAAAATTTTTAAGTGCCTCTCAGACAGCCTTAGTATCACAATCCCTCCTAACCCACTAACAGCTGTGTTTGGTGTCCTTCCAGATGGACTTGAATTGGAGAAGGACAAGCAAACGGTGATTGCATTCACTACACTCTTGGCACGCAGACTTATTTTGTTAAATTGGAAGAATCCTAATTCTCCTCTTATAAGTCAGTGGGAAACTGATGTTTTATATTATTTGAAATTGGAAAAAATCAAATTTTCAGTTAGAGGATCTGTACAAAATTTTTTCAAAACTTGGCAGGATTTAATCAATATTATTTTAGAATAAGAGAATTAACTATTATTGCATTTAACTCCCTTCTCCATCTCTTATTTATATAGATATTTACTTCTCCCCTTCTTTTGTCTAATGTTGCCTTATTAAAAGCTTAAAGAAATTTTCCTTTAGCTAAGCTCTCCTTCTCAGGGGTGGGGTTTGATTTGTTTTCAAATTTGTTGGGTTATAAATTGATCTGTTTGTATGGAATGATTACAATGAAAATTAATAAAATAAAAATATAAAAAAAAAAAAAAAAAAAGAAAGCCAAAATGAATATTATATAGTAAGTAAACTTAGCAAGTTTAACTGAACAATGCAGACTGATGGTTCCATTCATTACCAGTGTATTTACTGAATCCATTTACTGGATAATCCTGGTCTTCTTTATCTCATTCTTGTTATGATTTTGTGTTCCTGCAGTCATTTTGAACATATATTTTAAAATATTTAATAACACCAGTTTGTTTATTCTGTTTCTATTATGGGTGCCTGTAAGTTATTTTTGTTGTGGCCGTATTGTGATACAAGAAAACTGGCACTGCCATCACCGTTATTCTACTATCTAAGATTTTGGATAATATAGAAAAAACTTTTCTCACAGCATTAGCTAACCAAAAATCCTTTAGGTATTCTAAACTACGTGCATTTTTCAAGTTTAACATTGGTTAGTGGGGTTTTGGTATTTGGTATGTTTAGACTCCTGCCCATTTGTAGTTGATGATTTTTGTCCCTTTCATCTCCTGATCCTTTGCTTCCTTTTTACCAGTTTCTAATCTGGAAGAACAATTCTCTTTGACATTTGTTAAAGATAAATTGCTCTGCCCTTTGGTTAAATTTAACTATTGTTCAAAACGTGACCTGAAATTTTAGTTCAGTCACTCAATTATCCATCCATCCTTTTCCATTATAGATTTGGAAGGACCCTGGGGCTATCCTAGAATCGCTGGGTTCATGGCAGGATCCAACCCTGCCGGGGACAGCAGGGAAACATTTATCCTGGAAACATAAATAGTTGCCAATCAGCTTAACATGTATTTCATTGAGAGGAGGGAGGAAAAAAAAAGACTCCAGACAAAACTTCAGGCAGGCAGTTACTTGGACTAGCATCAATCCTGGATGCAATAGAGAACAAGCAGGATTACAGTATTGTATCAAAATGTCATGGGTAAGCTCAAATTAAAACTATGGTGCAAATAGAAACAAGAGTACCCTGTTGAAAGACACTGAAATAAAATTAGAAAGGACTGCAATAAGAGAGGCTATAGGTTGTTAAAATCTGTTGGACTTCACTTCACGAGGCAGGCCTTTCACCTTTATTTTGATAAGCCTCTCAAACTGTCCCGGACAGACATTTTTCATTGCAAAATATCACAAAACTACATAAGAAATTCGACAAATGAGAGGAGGCCATTCAGTCCATCAAGTTCACTTGTTTAGCTAATAGCTAAGGTATCTTGATGCCTTATCCAGGGTCTTCTTAAAACTTGTCAAGGTTTCTGCTTCAAATACATGTCTCTGTAGTTTGTTCCAGATTCCCAAAACCCATTGAGTAAAGAAGTGCATCACAGCCTCAGTCCTAAGTGCATTTCACTTTAATTTCCATTGGTGTCCTCTGGTATGTGATTCACCTGTAAGTTGAAAGAATTCTGCTGGTTCTACTTTATCAATGTCTCTGAGAATTTTGAAGACCTAGATTAAGTCCCCATGCAGTCTTCTCTGCTTGGGAGTAAACAGGTCAGAGTAGGACATGTCCTTAAGTCCTGGGATGCACCTGATTGTTGTTCTCCGCACAGCTTCAGGGGCTGCTTATTTGTGTAGCGTGGTGACTAGAACTGCACACAATACTCCAGATGTGGTCTCACTAGTGTGTGATATATTCTGAGCATAAGGCCCCTTGATTTATATTCAAAAATCTTTACAATATACCCTAACATTTTATTTGACTTTTTAATTGTGCCTGCACTTTGCTTAGATGACAACATAATCCCCTAAATCCTTTTCAGATGTTGCTTACTGTAGGACAGTGTCTCCCATCTTGTATTTATAATAGGTGTTTCTTTTGCCCATGTATAGCACTTTGCACTTTTCTACATTAAAATGCATTTTAAATGTAAAAGTATTATTATTATTATTTTACAAATGTTCACCTTCATTGATAGATTAAAGGCCAGATGTCCACATGACCATCATCATATAATTCTTCCACATAAAGCTTGAAGACCATGAGGACCGATTTAGATCATTTATATTACGCAGAATGCCCAGTTGGGGCTGGGAGGTCTCGTGGCCTCAGAACCCCGGCAGATTTTTTTTTGTTTTGTTTTTTTCTGTTCTCCTGGCCATCGGACCTTACTTTATTCTTTGTTACTTAGTATTGGCTAATCTTATTTTTGATATTTTTCTTTTTTCTTTCTTTATCATGTAAAGCACTTTGAGCTACATCATTTGTATGAAAACGTGCTATAGAAATAAATGTTGTTGTTGTTGTAGTTCTGAAGCTGGTGAAGGTCTTTTTGAATTGGTTTTGCTGCCTCCTTGGTGTCTGTCATTCCTCCAATTTTAATATTATCTTCAAATTTCACAAGTTTACTAACTACACCAGAATCTGTGTTATTAGCATAAATCCAAAAAAGTAACAGTCCCAGGATAGACCCTAAAACTAACTGAGCATTCATCTTGATTGTTTTAATAACCAGCATTAGAATATCATAGTTATTTCACTAGCTTATAGGTAATCATATGAGACTGTAAGAGCATTCACAGACTTGCAGCTTAGAAGCAGCATTTCCAGATGATTCCATCCCAGAGAAAAAGGCATTGTCTTTGGGCCAGTTGCAACATAAAATGACTGCTAATTGCAGTTGGAGTTAGGACACTAGTAACTGCATTTAATCTGAGTCTGCATGGCTTCTATAGTTAAAGTTGCATTTAAATCCCTTAATTATACAATCCATTCGTAAGAAAAGCTTTAAATGTACCTTTAACTGGGACTCAAAAGCTATGTTTATTAATATTTTATCTGCACTGATTTACAATATGATATATTTCAGAATTCTCAACAAAGATTTACATGCACCCATTTACTGAACCAGTTTAATACACTGTGTCTGGTAGGCAGCGCTTATTCCAGCAGAATCGGACTCCACACAAGAATAAACTGAGGGCACATAAACACCCACACTCAGTCAAATAGGGTCAGTTTGAAGTTGCCAGTTAATCTAACATTGCCACTTTTGTGATGTAGGGCAATGTGACCCAGTTGATATCTTTATACACAAAGAATACAAAGTACAAAAAGAATAGGCTGATAAACAATAATGATTTACAAAAGTTCAATCACAAACAATGGCAAGATCGCAGTTAATTTAATTTATTTTAAATTTGCCTACACAGAAAATAAAACTCTGTCTAGCTTTTATTTCTTAACTTTCATTAATAGAAACTAGGTAATTTTGTTAATATGGTATGAAGATATGAAATGCCTTCTATATTTTAGAAATTATATCTAAAATGGCAGAAAAGATCCATTCTGCAGTATTATTGATTAAGGAAAACTCTAAACTTGCTCTTAATGAGGTGCCAAGGAAAACCATGCTTGCTGGTCTGATGGCAGCTAAGAGGTTATTTGGTCACATTTGGCTTTTTTCTTATAATCACACTAAAGACAATTATTGATTCAGTTAGATGTGCATAGCTAGGATATGCAACAGTAGAGTAAAACTAATCATCTTAAAGGAAGTGAAAATTATACATAAATTGAAAGGTTCTTATATGTATTTATGTACTTAATTTCTAAAAGAGTACGGCACCTTCAAGAAGCAGCATTCTAGGTCTGTGTCCCATGCCAGCTGCTGTGTTAACATCACTATGCCCATGCTCCCAATGTATGTCTGGCTTCTGCTTTAGGAACTTCACTTTTCCTCCCAATGTCCTGGGAGTACCCCTTGGTTGACTGCAGCTATGGGTGTGGATGTGTACATGAGTGGTTCTGTCCCAATGTTGCTGAGATTGGCAAAAGCCTCCTACTGGCCTAGAATTGGATTACATCCATCCATCCATCCATCCATTTTCCAACCCACTGAATCCGAACACAGGGTCACGGGGGTCTGCTGGAGCCAATCCCAGCCAACACAGGGTGCAAGGCAGGAACCAATCCCGGGCAGGGTGCCAACCCACCGCAGAGAATTGGATTACATGTGTTTGAAAATATTAAATTACATTAAGAATGTTATATTATGGATATTATCTCATGTTATTTAAATTATACTTTTCTACTTTTAAATGAAAACTACTTAGTTTTTTTCCAAAAAGACAAATCACAGTTAATTTCTTTGGGATAAGTTTATGAACTGCTTAAAGAATTATGAGGATTTTCTAATTATCCTGTTGCTGAAAATGTGTACTGTAATAGTTTGGTCAAAAAAGGTGTCTTGATTCAAACTGTGTAGTAACACGTAAGAGGAATTTTTTTAACAGAGTTTCTCTCCTCTCCAACCAGAGATCTATTAATAATATGTATATAGTAGCTTGTTGCCACAGCATCCTGGGGTTTGAATCCTGCACCCTATTTCTCTGCATATGAAGAATGAACATTTTGCCCATATTCTGGTTTTCCTCTCTGACATCCCCAAAGATGTGTTGCTTAGGTTAACTACCATATATAGTCACGTATAAGTCGGGTCTTGAAACCCGAAAAATCGATCAGAAAATCAGACCCCGACTTATACATTTTTTTTACATGTTCTTGCATCAGTTTCTCAGACGCATCACATTTTGTTGCAGCAGTGCAATTACCAATTTCTTTTGCTGCTTCAGCGAAGTTGAATTTAAAACCAGCTTCATATTTTCTTCAGATTGAATGCTCCATACAAAAAACACAAATCAGTGCAAAAGCTGCATCGGAATAGTCCGGGTATTACCGTGTGGTCACGTAGGCACAATAGAGAGAGGTTAGGAGCACGTGCTGATACAGTGCATTGTTGCTCCCAAATAGCAAAAAAGGTAGTGTGCTCCGTGGTTACTCTCTCAGGTGGGCGTTAGCATATCTGAATCTCTTGGACCAATAGCGTGAGTTTTCCACATTTGACTTATACGACTGACATTATTACAGAAATTATATGGTAAAATCAAGTTCCAACTTATCCGTGGGAAAACTTACCCGCGAGTATATATGGTAGTAATTCCAAATCGATGAGCTTAAGTGTAAGTGTGGATGGATGGCTCATGCTCATCCAATGGACAGACTGTTTCCTGCCTTACACCAATGATGACAAAATAAGTTATAGCCTCCTGTGACTAGGAATTTGATTCATTAGGTTTGGGAATGTTTTCTTGCATTATTCATTTTTTAATTAATATTTTGATGATCGGAATTAGGCAACTGATAAATCTTACATGAACTGTATTCTGTACTGTACTTTCATAAATGTAAGTCCGGATTTCTAACACTCTTCAATATTGTGTGTTTTAGGAACTTCTATTATATCACAATGTTGAGAGACCCTGTATCCCGCTACCTAAGTGAATGGAAACACGTCCAGAGAGGGGCAACGTGGAAGACATCATTGCACATGTGTGACGGAAGGACCCCCACACAAGATGAACTTCCTACCTGCTATATGGGAGATGACTGGTCGGGAGTCACCTTGCTGGAGTTCATGGATTGTGCTCACAATCTTGCCAACAACCGCCAAGTACGCATGCTGGCAGATCTCAGCCTGGTGGGTTGCTACAACATTTCTTTCATGAATGAGAGTGAGCGGAATGAAATTCTCCTCCAAAGTGCAAAAAATAACCTCAAAAACATGGCTTTCTTTGGGCTGACAGAATACCAACGGAAGACTCAATATCTTTTTGAGCGGACCTTCAACCTCAAGTTTATTTCACCCTTCACACAACTGAATAGCACACGGGCAGCCAATGTGGACACCGATGAGCTGGTGCGGCAGCGCATTGCAGAGCTCAACTTCCTGGACATGCAGCTCTATGAGTTTGCCAAGGACCTGTTCCTGCAGCGCTTTCAGTTTACGCGGCAGAAAGAGCATCAAGAGGAGAGAGAAAAAAGGCGGAAAGAGCGACGGCTAATCCGGGAACAAAAAACCCGCCATTCCAACGTGCCACCAGAGGAGCAGATCACCACAGAAGACTACACAAGTCAAGTGACACGATGGTGACAACTAAGGGGCTTGCAAAAAGCAACCAAAATAGGTTAAGAAAAAAAAAATACTTTAATTTCCTGCACATTACATTGACTGAAATCTCATCATTTTAGACATGGAAACTGCCAAGGTTGTGATTACACAGCTGTCCTGCCTTTGAGTGCCCTTTTGTGTCTTAACTTTAAAAATGGATGTACAGTATGACTTCTTCCTCTGTGCCCTTCTCCCTGCTTTCTACTCTAGATAGTTATTATAATGTAGATTGTGAGGACTATGTATAGATAGTAAATGAAGCTTAAAGGTGACTTTCATGAAAGAATATTGATTTTCAAAGATAGCTTCAAAAGCTGTTGATGGGCCATTACTCAGCATATGAATTTTTTTGTTGTATCAGTATACGGTAGTTGTGATATTCAAAATAAGTTTTCAGTCAAGTTGATTTTCTTCTTTTTTATTTTAAGTGCATTGTGTAGTTGACTGAACGAGTTTCCCCAAGAATGTATGATGTCAAGGCTACAACATTATTAAGAAAAATAACCACTGATATTTCTTGAACAAATGACCCTCAATCAAATGTACCTTTGCCAATATACTCTGCAGGCACTCAGAATCTACACTGGTGTGTACTTCTTCTTTGTTCAATAAAGGAAGACAAATTGGCATCATACAGGCGTGAAGCAGTCTGCCGGCACTTTCACAGAGCACAGTTGTCATTTGATCAGCTGGTTCAGAAGTGAGATCAGGCGCTGATAAACAGACTGCTTGCTGCTTTGAAACTCACCCTGTAGTGTCCCATTAATGAGCTGTCATAATCATTGATCCTCTTTCCCCCTTTTGAAATAAAAACTGTTATGTCAAGAATTACTTCAGGACATTAGCCACGCTATCTGCCTCTTTCTTCTTTGTTTTCTCCCCTTTCAATCGGAATTTAGCTTAAATCAGCTATTTGTGACTTCTGTAGCAACCAGACAAGAAGTAACGTAACAGAATACTGCAATGTGGCCAGGGATGTACAACATTTTACAAAGAAACAGTTACGCAGAGAATGGGAAACGTATTTATGCAAATGTTCCTTCGATCAGGTGCTTTCTGTCTATTTCAAGCAGACATTCCAGCAAGATAACTATTTATTTTCAGCAAATAAGCCATAATTGATACTACAAATTCAAAGTGGGACAAGGGGCATGTAAAGGACTAAATGTATTTGTTAAAGATATTGTTGTGTTAAAGCAGTTCTGTAAGCTTGCTACCACCACACTCTTAATATAGTGCTTTCAAGCTCAGAATGGGAATAAAATGTTATTCTTTTCTATGTTGTAAAGGAAAAACCTGGAAAAAGAAAAATAAAGGTGGATTTCCAAATTATTTTGCATGAACATAAAAAGCTGAGTGGCCTTTAAATGAAAAAAAAAATTAAACATGTATTTGGTTACAATCTCTCCTCTATTTACATTAGCCTCATTGTTACAACATACCGATTGATTCAAATGAACCACATTGTCTTGGAAACAGGATGTTATGCAATACCACAAAGCATTCAAGAACTTCTACTGTACTCCTGGAGGGATCCTTATATAGTGTCCATCAGAACATCTTGTTAAGATTGAAATACTTCATCTAAAACTGGTGGTAAATAAAACGTAAGCACTAATGTCCAGACACCTAATGTACAGACATGGCAGCAGACAGAGGTAATGTGTTACATGTTGGCTTGACACTCAAGTAAGAATTTCAGTGTACACATGACAGCACTACTGCTGCTACATTTTTAAGTTATGGGTGATGAACTGTTTCATCAGGGTTCATTAAAATAAATAAATAAATAAATATTTCTTGAGGTATATCATTTTTTGTAAACCAGATGTGTTGTTGATGTTAAATTGACAAGTTAATAAAAGCTAAGACTACATGTACCATCAAGCCGACATTTTTAGGACTATGCCAATGTGATGAACTTATACTATTAATAACCAACAAAACTTTGACAGGTTAATTTGCAAATTAAAAGAAAACTTCTTAATCAGTACCAGTCAGCATATTTGGCCTACTGAAAATCATCAGCAAGTGGCTCCGACTTCAGAAATGCACAGCCTATCCCAGAAGTATTGGGCACCTGGCAGAACACAGCCCAACTCCTGGCATCAGTCCATCACCGAAAATTAAGAAATTTATAATACAGTTAGCCTATATGTTAATTCTGCTCTCTTACCACTGTAAATTACCTGAAAATTGCATTTAAAGAAACAAGATGATATTAATTTCACATTATACTGTTAGTCCTTCACAGGCAATATCATGAGAAACGAATGCATCCTTAAATCACAGCAGAAACTGTCATGAGGAAGATTTGGCATCTGAGTGGCATGACTAGAAGAAACCCCCGGGATTTTACAATAACCAATTTGCTTTTTGTCATTTTTACATTGTAAACACAAAGACATCCACTGGTTACTTCAAGTGCAGTATTTTGGATTCATCACATGAGTTCTGAATAATTCATTTTCATGCTTTAAACAAATAATGGCCTTCTTAATATTTCTATAAAAGATCTCCAGCTGGGATTGGAACACAAGATAAATAATGTGTAAAGAACAAGTAAAGACATAAATGTAATCCTAATACATAAGAGTACAGACTTTTTCTAATCTCATAAACAATCAAAGCCCTTCTGTCCTACTAATTTATTTACTTCACTCTCAGATGCCCTCTCACAGTCCTCCATACTATTGTATCGTGATGTCCAATTCTCTCAGTGGGATTTTATTACAAACTAATCATTAAGCCCGTTACAATAACGGGCGCTAGAACAGTAGTGCATAAACATTAGTAGGAACAGTCTAAATTAAATGGCAAGGGACCTTGACCTCATTCTGTTTGTTGGTCGTATTTTTCTTTGTCTTTCAGCCTTTCTTTTGTTGATGTTTACTTGCTGAGCTGACCGTTCTTCGTGGGCTGCCGCCATGTATTGTGAGTCTTTAATTTTCTGTGACAGTAATACTGTCTTGTACGTCCGCTGGCTTGTACGTCCGTAATATACCTTTAATTTTCTCTGGCGGTAATACAGGCGTGCGTGTCGGTAATATGCTTTTAATTTTCTCTGACAGTAATACTGGCTTGTATGTGGCTTAATATGCATCACTGTATTATGTACCTTTAATTTCCTCTCGCAGTAATGCTGGCTTGTATTTCCGTAAAACAGCTGTAATTTTCTCTGACAGTAATATCGCGCCGTGCCCCGTGCATGCGCACTTCACCAGAAGACACACACATACGGACACCTGGACACACACAGGGATTTTATTAAAGAGGATTAGCTCTTAATCACTGAGTGACTCTCAGGCCAGATGATGCTGACACACAGCAGAGAGTGAAAGGAGTCTGCATAGTTTATCCATTGCAGTAGCATAACCAGCTATAAAGTATCCTGGTGTTAAAAGTCATCCTGGGTAACAGCATCTGCCAAGTGTCCATATATCTAAAATTGAATGTCTGTCTGTCTATTGGCACCAAACATTGCAAAATTACTTCTTCTGACCCTATGGGTAACACTGATTAGCCAGGAACCCCAACAACAACCAACCTACACTGACAGTCAGTGACATATACAGTGTGTCATGTTTGTTTTGAGCAGTTTACTTTAAAAAGTTATTTCTCCTAAAATACATTTTTTTAGGCAAAACTATACCATCCTGCCTTGCGCCCTGTGTTGGCTGGGATTGGCTCCAGCAGACCCCCGTGACCCTGTAATTAGGATATAGCAGGTTGGATAATGGATGGATGGAAAAGTATACTGTACATGGGAATTTGGGTTTCCATTACTCTGGAACATCAAAATCTTGTTGCTGAAGGGTTCCACCATGTTATTATTCCCATTACTGGAACATTGCTCCCATTTGCTGAGGAGCGTGGGTTGGGCACCACTAAATTTAGTGTTGCAGCACAAAAATGCCTTAACTGCTGGCGCTACAGTTCATTCAGTGCCTGGATTTGGATATAAACATAAGAATGTAAGAACACAAAAAATTAAGACAAACGAGAATAGACCATTAAGCCCATTTGTTTAGCCAATACCTAAGCTGCTGCAGGATCTAATCCAGATTTTTCTTAAATATTGTCAATGTTTCTGCTTCAACTATGTTTCTGTAGTTTGTTCCAGAGTTGCACAACTCTCTGCGTAAAGAAATGCTTCCTGGCTTCAGTTTTAAATGCACTTCCCTTTAATTTCCACTGGTAACTTCAAGAATGTGAATTCAGCTAGATCGTCTTTATCAATACCTTTAAGGATTTCAAATACCTGGATTTGGCCCCCATGCAGTCTCCACTGCTCGACACTAAACAGGTTTAATTCACAGAGTCTATCAGAGTACATGTCCTGTGTCCTGGGCTGCAGTTGTTTGTTTTCCTCTGCACAGCTTTGATTTTTGGTCAGTGGTTAGCCTTTGGTACCAATGTAATGTCTCCTAGGTTTCAACTTGTTTCTGCTTTTAATTACATTTCATCTCTGGATCCTCTTCCAGCTTTCGAGCAGAATAAATGTGTTTCACTAAAAAGAGACAGATGTCTCTTTGGCTTCTACACAACACAGGTGATGCACATTAACATGCGAGGCATTCGCTTAAAGAAGAAGACATGAATGCATTTTTAAGGAGGATACAGTACTCACAGTATATCGATGGTTTTCTTAATGGTTTAATTTTAAACGTTGCTAAGAATAATTGTTAACATAAAGGAGATGAAAGAGAAATTAGAAACAGTGTTTAAAAATCCAAGCTAGGATCAGAATACCAGAATCAAAAATGGGTGACGAAAATCAAAAGTAAAATTCAGAGGAGGGTGATAATAAAAAATACAAAATCCTAATGCTAGGGTCTATTTGAAAATAAAGCTAACTATAGCTATGAAGATCTAAGAGGTTTTTTTAATTCACTAAGGAATAATGTAAAGTGCAAATGCTGCCATATTTATAGTGTTGTTTCTGTTATGCCATCAATGTGACAATTGAGACAAAAATGAAATAACGTTTAAATTACAAAGCAAACTGTGAGAATAACAGAAACTGAATCCTCATAGTTAAAAACCCCCAAATAGACAAAAACACAGTAAATGTATAAGCAAATGTTAATAATACAACTAATCCAAAGACTCAAAACAAGTTCAGAAACTAGGATTTCTTTTTTTTTTTTTGAACAAGCACCTACAAAATCTATAAATCTCTAAATACACAATCAACTGCTATGACAAACTACAACACACACCATACACTGACTGTCATTAACTGCTAGCAGACTGTATTTTATGCAAGTGATTTCCTAAACTATTTGGAATCATCCAAATTATAAACTCTGGAGCACCGATAATGTTTCTACATAAATGGTACAATGGAACCAGACAATGTTTGAAGATTGTTATGCCAAATGTTACAGAAGTTACAATATTAACAGACTCCACAAGAGACAATGTGTTCATTCTATACATCCTCCAATATCCAAAGGTGTGCCTTTCAGTTTGGAGCAACTGCAATATCTTTGCTATGAGTATAAACACAGTTCAGATTAGCAGACATTCATGTTTATTCAGAGCAACAATATTTTTGGATCAGAAGATAGATAGATAGATAGATAGATAGATAGATAGATAGATAGATAGATAGATAGATAGATAGATAGATAGATACTTTATTAATCCCAATGGAAAATTCACATTATCCAGCAGCAGCATACTGATACAATAAATAATATTAAATTAAAGATTGATAATAATAATAATGTAGGTGAAAAACAGACAATAACTTTGTATAATGTTAAATGTTAACGTTTACCCCCCGTGATGGAATTGAAGAGTCGCATAATTTGGGGGAGAAATGATCATCTCAATCTGTCTGTGGAGCAGGACAGTGACAGCAGTCTGTCGCTGAAGCTGCTCCTCTGTCTGGAGATGATACTATTTAGTGGATGCAGTGGATTCTCCGTAATTGACAGGAGCCTGCTGAGCACCCTTCGCTCTGCCACAGATGTTAAACTTTCCAGTTCCATGCCAACAATAGAGCCTGCCTTCCTCACCAGTTTGTCCAGGCGTGAGGCTTCTTTCTTCTTAATGCTACCTCCCCAGCACACACCGCGTAGAAGAGGGCGCTCGCCACAACCGTCTGATAGACACATCTGCAGCATCTTATTGCAGATGTTGAAGGGACGCCAGCCTTCTAAGGAAGTATAGTCGGCTCTGTCCTTTCTTGCACGGAGCATCAGTATTGGCAGTCCAGTCTAATTTATCATCCAGCTGCACTCCCAGATATTTATAGTTCTGCACCATCTGTACACAGTCACCTTTGATGATCACGGGGTCCATGAGGGGTCTGGGCTTCCTAAAATCCACCACCAGCTCCTTGGTTTTGCTGGTGTTCAGTTGTAGGTGGTTTGAGTCGCACCATTTAAAGGTAAAGCACAAATGTAGTTTATCAAAAAGTAATAATCATATTGCAATATTAAATGTATACCTGTAAGTAAACAGGAAGCAATGTGATAAATTATATGGGCTTTCACTTATGTCACTTAAAAATATATAAATTAATCATTACATCATAGTTTGACACAGTTAAAGTTTCTATACACAGTTACTACACTTTAAGCCCAAGTAAAACCATTTACTTAAAAGCTATACGCAATGTGACCACCAGGTGGTGCATAGCTCCCCAAACACCTGAACACAACAGGAAGAGACACAAGTTTGCCCAACAAACACAGCTTTATTCCATGTGGGAAATGTTTTTGACTTGTTTCCCACAACACTGTACCAAGAACTACAGTCCACAAACCCAATACAACAGTTGGTCTTTTTTTTTTGTCTTCTTCTTCTTTGCTGCTGCTGCTGCCGCCAGCGTCATCCTCTCTCTCCCGTCTCTGGCTCCTGGAATGAAGGTGGGTGGCTCCCTTTATGCTAAACCTGTGAGTGCTCCAAGTGGCTCATTAGCGAGGTCTGGAATCACTCCCAGGTGTGGTGAAAGTCCAAAGTAGGGCTCTACAGCTTCCACAGCTCGCTTTGGCAGCATTGACGGAACCCAACAGGGCTGAGCTGGCAAATACCAATTCCCACACATCCCTGTGGGAATACCAGATGCCGTTGCAACGCAGGTGGGCTGCCAAGTAGTAGTTCAGGGGAGATAGCACCCTTCAAAACCTAAACTTAAAAGAAGTGGTAAGGTAGCTTTCTGCTGTTATGCACCTAAAACCTGACATAGCTTACTGACAGAAATTCACCAGGCTAATATGGGGGAGCTCTTTAAAAAACTGCTAAAAACCCATTATTTTAACATGGCTTTCTTATAGCTTCATTTTAGTGTAACCCTGATATACTGTATTTGCATTTAATTATTGTTTTAATCATGGCTCCCCAATCTATACTAACTCCAACTTTCTTTGCTTTTCTTTGACCAGTTTTCTGTGATGGCGATCTGTGCCACCACCACCTGATCAAGGCACCATGCAGTCCCTATATTGATGGATTAAAGGCCAGATGTCCACATGACCATCATCATCTAATTCTTCAATGTGAAGCTTGAAAACCAAACCTGATTTAGATCATTTATGCTAGGTAGAATGTCTAGTGGGGGCTGGGTGGTCTCGTGGCCTAGGAACACCTGCAGATTTTGTTTTTTTATCTCCAGCCCTCTGGAGTTTTTTTTTTCTGTCCTCCTGGCCATCGGACATTACTTTATTCTTTGTTACTTAGTATTGCCTAATCTTATTTTTATATTTTTATAAACTTTTCTTTCCTCATCTTGTAAAGCACTTTGAAAATGTGCTATATAAATCAATTTTGTTGCTCAAAAGCCATCTCCCCCTGTCCTTCCTTTAAGGAGGCATCCTGGCCGGGTAAAGATGCTGGCCGTCCCTCACAGAGAGAGAGAGAGAGAGAGAGAGAGGTTAGGAGCAGGCACTGATACAGTGCATTGCCGCACACACCACATGACAAACCACCTCAGGATCCCAGATTGGGACCCAAGTGCAGCCTTGCCATGGGAGACACCTCAGCACCACACTAGTTCAGATAGAATGGAACAGTGTGAAATTTTTTATGGTGGCTGGAGGGCCAATTTTGCCACCAACCCCCAGGTTTTTCCCTGCAGGTTGGAGGGCCTACATGCAGAGCTGGATGCAGTTTAACGTCATACTAACACATAAAGTTGGAGAAAACATCCAGAACAATGATAATGATCCTGAAGCACAAGTAATGGAATATTTACACCTCTAATGACTTCATGGTGAATTTATTAGAATGTTAATAAAATAACTACTATATTTTGTACACAAAGTAACTAAATCATTCATGCTTGTACCTTACCAGAGGGTACCACTACTGTAAATAAAAATAAATATAATTGTTCTCATTTTTATTGTAGTTTAATCCCACAACAGAAACAAAATTTTGAGTTGAATACAATACTTTTGCAAAATAACACACTAATTTGTTTAGGCTTCCATATAGTATAATGAAACTAAATAATAAATTGAAAATTTCCTCATATACACTGAAGATAATCAAGCAAAATGTTATAACCTTCTGCTCATATATGATAATAATTTAAAAAAAAACAGCATTTGCTGTTCACATGATTTTTGGCATCATGAAATACTGGGGACCTCAGGTATAAAACTTGCTTATGCACATAAATGTGCTTAAGCAAATATTTATGCAAAAGTCATAATTTCTGTGACTTAAAGATGTGGAACGTTTCGACTATCTGCAAGCTCCTATGCTGACTTTTTGGTGTGGAGTGAATAACGTACAGAGCAACATTGGGTCACTAAATACTAACAAGAGGCAATCCAAGATGCTTTCAAAGATGGGAAGTATTCATAAAAATACAAATGGTGTTTTCACAGCAGGTAATGCCAGCCCGTCTACCATATTTAGTAGTCAAAAACTGGGCAGAACAAATGAGAGTGTGAGAAACAGGCTTTATGATAACTGGATCTAGAAAGGACACAGCAAACAAAAAAGATTGGAACATATGAGGACACTGAGGAAAGGTGTATGACAAATGCAGATAATACATATAATGCAAGAGATATCAAATATGAAATATTTTTATAAGTTATTCTATTACCTGTCTTCAATAATTAGCATAGCTAACAATATATAACAAGAAAGAGAATAATATTTGAGCAATCCTGACAATAATAAATTTAAATCCAAATGAAGAAACAAGTCCTTATTAACGTGACAAGGTATAAGGGTTCCAGAGTTTCAAGTCTAGTAAGCAAGCTATGTCCTGGATCGACATCGAATATGCTCTGTCTTTCTGATGATTATGTCAGGATTGCAAGAAAATGTAACACATGTCAACCAGACGTCACACTGGAAACGTCTGCGCTAATAATAAGGTTCTTTCTCGGGTGAGCTGTCCAAAGTTTTATCATCTCTTATGAGTGGACTTACTGCCTATGCTGTTCGATGTAGCCAACTGAAATAGACTGGATATTTGCTCTAACCTTTGAAATAAGTATTTTAGAAATTAATTCAGTGGATATTTGGTATCAAATGTTAACTTTAAACTAAAAGAAAAGGCCAAGAGTGTCAGCATATATTTAGAGTAGGTGATCCAATAAATGCTCCACTATATTATAAAACTTACCTATGTGCGGCTAATTTCTGTTCTTTGAACCTAATATACAATCTATGTATGTGTTACAAGTTTGTGATTGCCATTTCAAGCCCTTCTTGTCAGTATATTTTGCATTCACTTGTCTCATTAGGCTGAGTGATTTACCAATTATTTGTAATGTTACCTTTTTTATCTGTAGTATTTCAATTTCAATTCAAGTGGGTGGGCACTTCTATTCTCTTTTAGTTTGTCTTTTGACACATGCAGACAGCTTCTCTATGGTTGCTAAACAGATAGTGACAATTTTTGACTCAAAATGAGCACTCACTTAGCTAATTATCTCTTTATAGTATGATCCTTGTTATAACAAAGCTAGTTGATTTCCTTTACTTTTATAATAAAATGTCAGAGATGAGTTACATGTGACAGGTGGCATCAATCCCTCACAGTGACTAGGTCTCATATTCAGGTCCAAGCTGATATGTCTTCTGTGCGGAGCTTGTCTAGATGCAAAATCAACCTGAAAAAAGCCTATATATATATATATATATATATATATATATATATATATATATATATATATATACAAAAGAGCACAAACCCCAGACTTCTAGTCAGTTATATGAAAAAAGTAAGTATAGATTATTTTGAGACTTTATGAAGTGTGGTCTAGCCTTACTTGGGGTGTCAAAATGGGGGCCAGGAGGGTCTTTTTGAGGAGAGAAAGAGAACAAGTTATTTCTGATCTTTTCATCCCCACAATTGTAAGTGCCAAGACAGCAATAGGCTTCATAGCCATAACTCCTGGCAATATTGGAAATTAAGGTTAAAGCTATCATATGCAATAATGTACAACCTTAACTTAAGATTATAAAATGACAACAAAAGTTCAGAAGCAATGTCTCTGTGACCAAACAGTGAACTTTGTGAGCTGGAATGTCAAAGGTCTAAATCATGAATTAAAGAGGAAGAAAGTATTCTCTCACCTAAGAGGTCTAAATGCCAAGATAGTATTTTTACAGACTTATTCAGCAAAGATCAGTTTTGGTTGCAAAGACACTGGACTGGCCAAATAGTCCACTCCACCTATACAAAAAAAGGTATGGGAATCTTAATTCATGGAACTATTTAATTTGTAGTATCAAATGTAGTGTCTGATCCTGAAGGACGATATGTGATAGTGATGGGTAATTTATTTAAATGTAAAGTGATTTTGATAAATATCTACGCACGCAATGTGGATGATAGAGACTTTGTTCAAAATGTATTTGCATCAATTCCTAACTTGAACATTCACAAAATAATAATGGCCGGAGACTTTAATTGTGTTTTAGATCCAGACCTGGATAGGTCTTCAGCTACAGGGGTGACAACACCTAACACTGCAAAAATAATCACAGTTTTTAATTGACCATAACTTATCAGACCAATGGAGATTTCTAAATCCATACTTAAGAGTTCCTTTAATGTGGGTAGTGACATCCTTCACATCTTCTATAACTCTGTAATGACCAGTGCAAATTTCTGTGCTGTGGTCTGGTAACATCATTTCAAGAGAGGCCCACTGAATCAACCAGCTAATTAAAAGGGCAAACTCATGATAGGATGCACTCTGGGCCTCCTGGTTAAACAAAACCATGTGTCATTATGAACAATGCCGCACATCCTTTCTCTGACACACTAACTGTGGACTTTCAGCCAGTGAATTACTCAGCAGAAGTGTAGCAAGAAATGAAACTGGGGCTTGTTTATACCAACAGCAATACACCTGCATGATGCCTCACTGGGACTGAAATTGCCAAGTCAGACCTTCTCATGCTTTTACATTTTCTTGCTTTATAATCATGTGTTCAGACCAAAGTGTCTGTGTATATTTATTTACTTATTATTTATTTTTTTACCTACCTACATATTTATTTATTTGTTTATTTCAACAGCTTCTTTAGAAAAAGCCAAATTTCTCCCTGGGGACAAATAAAGTTCTATCTGTCACATAAAAGACTTTGACAGGATATGGTGGGGCAAAATGAAGACAAAAAGGAGTTTCCCCACATGTACCAATTT
Organism: Erpetoichthys calabaricus; assembly: GCF_900747795.2. Taxonomy (NCBI): domain Eukaryota; kingdom Metazoa; phylum Chordata; class Cladistia; order Polypteriformes; family Polypteridae; genus Erpetoichthys; species Erpetoichthys calabaricus. The sequence goes on along the minus strand of NC_041397.2, from coordinate 64,749,286 downwards.
CTATTCAGATTAGCAGAATTCATTTAGAATATACATTTAAAGCACCTTCATCTTTTTGCAAGTGATTGTCATATATGATGACAATGGATGAGTGCTAAATTCCAGTAATATGTAATATAATATTTTATTCTTCTTTTAAACCAATGTTTCAAAAAATGGCAAAAAAATATTTTAATTGGTTTATTTACAAATAATGTAATCAATCAATAAATTACATTCCATTGCAAACATAGGTTCAAAGGCAAAAAACACAATAAAGGCTAAGCAACACAAAAAGCCCAGAAAAAGTTCAAAATACCTTAAATACAATAAAGGAAAAAAGCATAGATGATATACAGCTCCCCAATTTCAAAAATATAATAATGACGATAAAACTATACTGTCTTATAGAGAGAGAGAGACCAAGGGAGAATTTCTTTTTATGAGAGAGGACTAGGAGATAAGTGTAATCAAATATCGAACCAAAAACGTAACCAGGAAGTCTAACAGTACCATTGCCGAAGCCTAGACACTAACCAAAAGTTTGAAGTCTTAACCCAGAAAGATACGTTGAGAAACCAAATAAATCTTAAATGGAATTGCTAACCAAAGCGTATCCAAATTGTGGATAATTATAGTATGCACGCTCAGTCCTCGCATCTTTGATGTCACATGCAGCACATCCCTGGGTCCTTCTGGAAAAGGTTACCATAAAAAAAAAATGAAAGAAAAAAAACTTAAGCGCTCAAAACAAAGCAAAATGGTAATTCAATATAATGGTAAATAAAATTTCAAGTCTTTAGAGACCGTCTTGGACAAAAACAAATATTACCGTTGAATTCCTTAGATAAGTAGACTTCCAATTGGATATATAAGTTTAAAAAAACAACTTCAGAATTATTATTAAAAATTAATAAAAGTGCCAGATATAACAAATACCAAACAAACTATAGAACAAAATTCAAAACACCAGAATACAAAAAAAATGTTAAAGTGAAAAGTCCAGTATACAAAAAGTAGAATACTTGAAGGCCAAACAAAACCAAAGGCAAAGATTCAAGAACTAACCAAACTAAACTTCCAGTAATTTAATCCAAATTTTGTGAAAAAAGAAAAGGTGAGACACAGACAAAGGAAATAATTTCAACACCCCAGCTTTTGTCTTGCAGCCTACTAAACCCTCAAGTAGGGCAGCTTTAAGTGACAGCACAGTTTGCTGGACACATAAAACACAGGCAGGCCTCATCCCTCAGGGTGGTGTGATTGTTATTTTTTTTATCATTTTTTTACTCCTTTTTGGAGGCATAATTTTGAATGATTATTATTTTTTTGTGATAGATTAAATTCTGCTGTTAGTATTTTGTTTCACTTTCATTTTGATATTGTTAGAATAAAACTTAGACTTTTTTCTAACTCCATTTTGTCTTTTCTCGTGTGTGCCACCATTTTGTGGATCTTGCTGCTATGATGCATCATCTGGTTGCTGGGGGGTGTGCTCGCCGAGGTCGTGACCCTGATGTTATTGATTTAAGGGTGTAAAGGTCAGCTCAAGTAACTATGTTTTATCTAAGTTTGAGATATAATGGCTCCGTATACTTGTACTCTGTTTTAATGCTTAATTTTTGTGGTTTTTGAATCTTCGGTAATGCTTTGATTACAATTTAGGACTTTGTTTTGATTTGATGAAAGGCTGACGTGATTGCTGGTTTAAGAACTTTGCTTGTTTCCTGACTTATGTTTCAACTTCTGGTTCTTTTATTCAAACCATTTTTGTTATTTTTGGTTTCACAAAATGGGATGAGAGTACATGGCAAACTAAGACATCATAATTAACAAAAATGATGTGCTAAAGGGAAAACAAATAATAGAAGAGCATAATTAATGTATACAGATACATTAACAAAAGGAACAACATAAATTACAATTAAAGCCAGGGATGGAGTACCAGCAAAACCATTATGGTTGTAGATCAGTGGACTGATGACAAGCTGGAAACGCAAACATTTTTAATAATGCAAAACTGAATCCTAAAACGTTGATACCAGCATTTTAGCAAGAAAATGGTTTTAAAGTATAAATAAAATATACAGATAAAGAAATAGTAAATATTCATAAAAGTACTTTTAAACTGGTATAAATGTAAAAACTATGAACGTTGAATACTCTATGATAAGTTCTGTAATTTCTTAAATAAATCTTTCAATTTCAAATACTTTTGTAGGAAATAATTTAGATTGGATTAGGAGATTAGGCAGGGTTTGATTTGTGTACTTCTACTACTCCTAGTAATGACAATCCTGATTCTTAATCAAGTTCTCTAATTATACAATTTATTTTGTGTATAGCCCAAAATGACGCAAGGAGTTTTGCAGTGGGCTTTAACAGGCCCTGCCTTTTGATAGCCCCCCCAGCCTTGATGCTCTAAGAAGACAAGGAAAAACTCCCAAAAAAAAAATGGAAGAAACCTTGGGAAGGCAGTTCAAAGACAGACCCCTGTCCAGGTAGGTTGGGCATGCAGTGGGTGTCAAAAGATCGGGGTAAAGATAATACACAGAACACAACACAAGTAATCCTCAATACAATTTAATAGTGCAATAGAAATATTACAGATACAGAGCAGAATTCATCAGTAGATGATATCACATAATATGATTTGGGATTAAAAGACTACATATAATTTATGATTATAAAATAAATACTCAACAAATAATAAAAAAAACACCTATGGCTACAACCATTTGTTTAATTTTGGCGTTAAATAGAACAAACATTTCTCACACAATCCCAGAATTGATATAACCAAGGTTCCTATAAAAACACTTCTACTGCATTGTAATTTCTCACTTTTGGATACATGATTACTGGCATTGTGCTTGCAGACAATGACATAACTGTGTGGATGCACAGGGGTGGGGGGGGGGTAAAAACAAATACCCACATAAAAGCAGTAAGCTATACTTATGTAGCATCATGTGAGTGATTAATCTGCCACTTTTATAAACTCCAAAATAAAGAAAACCCCTAGACATGCTGACTCAGATTCAATGAATAACTTGTATTGATCTGCAAACTTAATCTTAATCCAAAATCAGACGCTGACCACTGCTATGCCCTTTCAAAAATAGTCCTGTATTCTCTTGAAAAGTATGATGTTCTTGGAGTTAGAGGGGACAGGCCAATCTACAGAGAAAAAAGCTTACTATAAGAATTGTGGTAAAGAAACCATCTGAAGTGGTTACCATGAGTGCACTTGCGTGCTTTTGTTTTCCCCCAATTCAACAAAAGAAAGGAAGATAGCTTTTGGTTTGCATCCCTTTTCAATGACATACTTGCAGGATCTTCACAAACGATTACATTCAAATGAGTGCATTGTTGAATTCCACCTCAGGTCCTGCCACATATCAGTAGGTTCATGAAATATTCAGGTTATACTAACCAGATTCAAGATTAAATGGAGCACTTTTCAACTCTGATTGAAATGGTTGTCAACAAAGAAATTAATTGAATCTGATAAAATTTATTCTAGCATCTTGAAAGATGCTAATAGTTGTGCTACTAGGAAAACTACAGACTGGAAGCTAGTATAAATTGCTCCATTACTCAGACTGATTTGGTCGAAGCAACTGTATAGGACAAGACATAAAAGGAGTCCAGATCCTGTTTTATATGCTGTTCAAAGTAATAACTTAAACAACCGATAAAACATCAAGTATACAATATTATTTACCTTGACTTTAAGAAGCTTGTGATAAAGTACAGTACAAGAGGCTTATTACCAAACTTCAACAGGCAGGAATTCAAGGCATGCTTTGCTGATGGTTGTTGGAACTGACTTAAGCCATGTTGAAAGAATCTTTTTTTCTCAATTGGCTCATGTCAAAAAATGCAGTCGTACTGGGGGCATTGCATTACCAAATATTTAAACATGACTTAAATAAAGATGGAAAAAATACATTGGTCATTACTAAGGTAACCCTATATTAGTTGAATATAGAAGAATAAATGAAGAATGCAGGGCCAGCAGCTATACCACATGTGCTTCAGAAGAGGTCATCCTCCTGAATCTAAGCATGTTCGGGCCCAGCCAGTACTTGGATGGGAGACCATCTAGGTAGAGTTTGGGTTGCTGCTGAAAAGTTTTGGTGAGGCCAGAAGGGGGAGTTTACCTTGTGATCTGAATGTGGATCCTAATGCTTCAGTGCATCGAATGGACACTGTGTTGTAAAAATGGTGCTGTCCTTCGCATGACAAGTAAAATCGGGGTCCTGACTCTCTGTTGTCATAAAAGATCCTGGGCATCCTTCATAAAGAGTTGGGTGTTTTCCAAATTGCCCACCATGGCCTAGTCATTCTGCCCCCCTAATCATCCCCTGTCTTTAATGGGCTATCTCTCTCATTACTTCACCACCTAACAGTTAATGTGTAGTGAGTGTTCTAGTGCAAAAATGGCTTCCATCGCATCATCCAGGTGGATGCCACACCATCATGGTGGTTGAAATGGCTCCTCACTCACTGAAGCACTGTGAGTAGTGAGAAATGCATTATATAACTGTAAGGAATTATGATTAGTGTTACCCTTAATTGCTGTCTCTGTGACTATTTTCCATTTAGTGGACTGCCAATCGCTCTACAGTCATTCGACATGTTAACAAATTTTTGTTTCTCAGTAATTAACTAAGTGGTATTGCATAACAATCAAGGATGAACAGTATTAGCTGACATACATTGATATTTTTAACCAAATTTGAAAACCAGGAGAAAAAAAAAAAGATAAACATGCACTTCCAGACTTAAAAAGCAGTTTTTTTATTTGACATACATAAATGAGAAACCTGTGCGTGTGTGTGTGTATGGAGCAGTGAATTCTATGGAAGATGTAGAAGCTTATATAAGTGTGACTTGCACTTGGTGAGGTGGTTGCATGCATGCACTTTTTTTTTTTTGGTCACTTGCATGCACCTCACTTCTCATTCAACCCAAATAGATAAACTCAGCTTTGTGGTTCATGCACATTCTACGTTCAGACAACGTGCTACCATATGTTTGCATGAGACCGGTTCCAGCCTGTCCCGCTAAATTTGTGCCACAGCTGCATTCAACTACATGTCCGTCTTAGACAAGATACAACCTGTCCCTGCCCACTTAGCTGAAACCTCTACAAGGTCACCAATATGGTAAAACTGCTAGGGAGTCTTCAAGTTGTTTTTTTTTATGTCCCGAAGACCACATGCACATAGTTATTATTATATTAGTTAGATTGTGCCTTTATCTATGGTGAAACAAATCAGTGTTCATTCCAAGGGGTACACTTAGAATTTAATACCTTAGTACAAAAAAAAAAAAAAAAAAAAAAGTTAGCTCCCGTGTGAAATTAAATTCAATTCAATTTAATAATGATCACCATCCATGAGATATGTCAAGCATGTAAGCTACATAAAGGGTCAGTAGTCATAACGGAACTTAATGGAGTTATGGGAATAATAACATCATTAACCTTTAAATTCTAATGTCAAGTATGGCATGTTAATACAAAAACCATACAGTCAGTCACCATGGGACTCCCCCAGCCCCAAGGGCCCTTGTTGAACTGGCCCACCTACATTGCCTAGAGTTACACCATGGTTTATTACAATAGCATATTCATTCTTTTACACAGACAGGGTCCGTGACTTGCTCAGATTCAAGGGTGAGAACTGAACCAGCAACATCGTTGTTTACAGTTTGATACCTTGTGTACCAAACAACACTCCCAGAAGAATGCTTAAACAATGCACCCAATTATGCAAACAATGTAGCAACACGTACAATAGCAGCCCTTTAAACCCCAGTGCCTTTAGGGAGGTATGAAGATTGGAAGAATACAAAGTGTAAAACCAAATAAAACAACCAAACCTTTAGCCTCTCGTCTACTTTTATTGATGTTAAACCCTGCTTACTAAGTAGGAAATCCCTCTGGTCTACCTTTATGGATATTAATGCATCTTTACTCTGTAGGATAGCTTTCAAGTTTAACATTGCAAAAGTTAATGCATGTTTACTAGGTAGGCTAATTCTTCAGTCTCCCTCCTCTCACAATTATTTCTGCACTTGCTGCCTCCTTCAATACCACAAAGTATTCCTCCCTCTCTTTCTGTCTCTCTCTCTCTCTCTCTTTTTGACATACTTTCTAGTTTGACTAGTTCTCCTCCTGCCGGTGATTGATATGGCCACACCTGAGGTAGCTTCTTTAATTGTATCACTTCCATATATACCTGAAAACTATTCCTAGGTTAATATGTATGATGTTTTGAGACCAACAAAACACACAGCTCTCTGGTGACAAGTTTTAGACAGATTCTGGGCTACATTATTAACATGGACCACAGTGGCCTGCTGCCTCCACTTTGCAACAAGGTTCTGCCACCTGAAATCTTACAGGGTAAAGTTGCAGTCAGACCTCCTAAATGCCACCCAGTGGTGCCCCTTGCTCCTGTGACATGCATTATTACTGCCTCTGTTGCTGCCTTTTTCTTTTAAGACTACACTAGGCCCCAACAGTGCTTTGTAACACATTTATATCTATAGGACAAAAAATAATTATTAGACACGTACTTCTGCATGGGGTAGAATACATCAGGCATCTGGCAGGAAGCTGTTTTTTATCTGAAAGACATCATGAAAGCGGATACTGTATCACTGGTGTTGACTTAGGCTCTCATCACTACAAAGCAATTAACAAATTCTTCCTGGTTTCCTACATTTGGAACCAGGGATGTGCATAAAGGGGTAGTTATGGGGGTCCCCTCCTCTTTCCACTCATTGGTCCAAGGGCCCTTTTCTCCATTATTGATCACTACTCCTCACAAGCCTAGTGCTTTGTTAAAGTTGTGTAGCTTGCTTTTTGCTATCACATATAGAAGTAAAATATGGTCTATAATATTTAGCGCTATATTATTGCACACAAATTATAACACTTGTGTGCTGGTCATGGTGTATATTATGTTATGATGTGGAAGGTAGCTGCAATATCTGCACACAAGCCACACACATTCGTTTTGTTCATAACACTAGCTTTTCTAGTTTGCTTTTTAGTGTTAACACTAGAATCCCTGAAGCCTACGAAAAAACTCATAATCCCAGCCCAACTTAAATTCCTTTGCACCTCTCCATCATTTAGGAAAAAGGTCCCAGTCATCCCACAGGCGAAAGACTTTCCGAGACTGTGTGGTCATAAAGTTTCTGGACAAAGGCAGAACCATAACAGTCATGTAGAGTGCGACAGGAGCTTCCACCTGCAGCTAAAGTCGCTTCAGTACACATGTACTGACACATGCCGTGTCTATCAAACACCGGAAGCTCCGCCGTCTACTTGTGACTTTACGCTGTAGGAAGATAAATAAATAAATATAAATATAGGTAAATAACATTTGATGTGGATTTCATACAAGTAACATATACATGTTTTTTATATGAAGACCATCATAAAACATAATCGCAAACAAAACTTTGCATGATACCTTGGCCAGCTCTGTAAGCCCTGCTGTTTCATTGAACATGTCTGTGCAGGACAGACTGACTGGCAGGATGACGCCTGACCTGTTGTGGCATCCAAACGGTGCCATCTTTTGCCTTTATGCCTGGTGCAGCTGCATTGTTCTTATATATGAGTGGATGTCGACAAGACAAAAGAGATAATCATGGACTTCAGAAAAACACGTCCTGCCCACATCCCACTCAGCATCAACGGTTTAGATGTGGAGACTGTTAGGAGTACCAAGTTCCTCAGTGTGCACATAACTGAGGAACTTACGTGGACACATAACACCTCATCACTAAACAAGAAAGCCAAGCAGAGACTACATCTTCCTGAGGCGACTAAAGCGAGCAAGTCTTCCCCCTTCCATCCTCACCATGTTCTACAGAGGCACCATTGAGAGTGTTCTGACCAGCTGTATCACTGTCTGGTATGGCAACTACAACATATCCGACCGCAAGCGCCTGCAAAGGATAGTGAAGACAGCAGAGAACATTATTGGGGTGCCTCTCCCTTCACTACAGGACATATTTTTGCAGTGTCCGCAAGGCCTGCAGCATTGTGCAGGACCCCTTACACCCCTCACATGGACTTTTCACACTTCTGCCATCCAAGAGAAGATACTGCAGCATCAAAGCCAGATCTGCCAGGCTGCAGGAGAGTTTTTACCCCCAAGCTGTTAGACTCCTTAACACCACGCTGCCCCCTGGGACCTTCCACACGGCCTCAACCACCTCTAAAAACAGAACTTTTATACATGTGAGCCACTGTCCTGCAAAGGTGAGTGTGCATGTAGAAAAGAACTGAAAATCTCCTACTGACCTTTAAGTATTTTGACACTCTTGTTCTCCTTGTGCTGTGAAACATTCTGAACTGTCATTGTTTACACGTCTTAAACAACTATTATCATACACTGATAATTTCTGTACTATCTATATCTATTATTTATTATTTATTTATTATATTACATATCTTACACTTCAATATTGCTGCTACTTCTTTGTCTTTGTCTTGTCTTTGCGCAATGTCTTGTCTTGTTTGTGTTTTAATTAAAATTTAAATTTTAATTCTAATTTTAATTTAAATTTTAATTCTAATTTTAATTCTATTTTTAAATTATTATTTGCAAGTCATGTTGTTACACTGTGGACCCTGAGCTTCGCAATTTTGTCTATCTGTATACTTGTATATGGTTGAGATGATGACAATAAAGTTCACTTTGACTTTGACTTGACTTTGATGTTTCTTGCGGGGAGGGCTTCTGTTCTCTGTCTGATGTAGAACCCTCATCCTCGCCTCTGTTATAGCACGTCTTTATTTGGAAACCAGCAGTGTCAGATTGGGGGGGAGCGTGAACGTGATTGAGAGAATGAAACTGAATTTAAAAAAAAAAAAAAAAAAAAAAGCTAACTTTGACAAGTACCATAAATGTACACTGGCTGTTAGATACTCAAATCAAATGAAAGTTTTTATTCTGTATTAGTAACAATAAGAGCAGCTCACTACTCAAAACGCATGCAGCTGGGTTTGAACCAGGAACCTCTTTATTACGAGTCAGCATTTCTTGCTGCTGACCCACCCAAGTAGTCATGTCAATGTCGTACCTCTAACCAGATTTTTCTTTTTCTACGGTTATATTCTTGAATAAAACCACACTTGTTGTGTTATACTTGTACCCTTTGTGAAAGTGTTTATTTGGTATTTGGACTTCAGGCTTCACACATTATATACTTCATGTCTACATTTTGTCAATTACTACAACAGTTCCAGTCTCACATTTCATCCTACATTTACACAGATTGTTGTAGACATGGAACACACATGAAATGTATGCATTCCAAATGACAATATATTATTTATCCTCTACAATTCCAGGCACATCAAAACCAGATAAACAGACTAGCTCTGAGAATCTTCTTTGCAGCTTGAGATGTGTCTCGGAGATAGAATAGCAGGCTGCTTGTGCTGATCAACACATTTACAAAACAAAAGACACTGATGGATAAGGGCAAAGAAATTTAAGGTGGGCCGGTATTGAGTTTTTTTTGTAGGCTTCAGGGATTCTAGTGTTAATCAGTCGTTTTCCACTTTAACAAAGTTTTACATTAATGCACTATTTCTCAAATTCTTATGTATCAAAACAAAGCATCCTAAAACCATGGATGTCTGTGACAGTGCATGTCCATTGAACAGATTTCAGGTTTCAGATTTAGCAGTACAAACTGAGCTCAGTCAGGCCAAGTTTGCTGACAGAGTATTTAATTCTATATTCACCTCTCCATATAGTAATACCCTAGCAATTTTGGATTTATACAAACAATTTGATGCTAATTGCAGTAAGTGAGTTGTTTCCAACGCTGTTTCAACTGCTGAAAATCTATGCAACATATCAACAGCAACTACTGAACAAAGTTTTCCAAGCTCAATTCAGTTAAGGCCAAATTCAGAAATCTATGAGGACAAGAACAGCTCTGATTGCGTGATTCTGTTAAAAAGATGTCACTATTAACAAAAATGAAGTCATTGCAATCTATCAAAACCTGGGATTTTGCTATAAAACCCAAAAACTGATAAAACTCTCAGTGAGAGGATCCCATTAAATACAGTGTATATAAAATCATTTTACATTGTATTTCAAGGTTCTGAATTGTATAAAAAAATCACTTTTTCTTGCCAAATTTAATGCACAAAATGGTGATTTATGGTAGTGGAGTATTAAATATTTGACCCACAAAAGTCACTTTATACAAGATAAAAACTTGATGTGCTCTAGCTGTTAAGATACATCTGGTATTCATGTAACAAGATGCAAATTATTTTATTTTCTCTTTTGTCTTTTTAGGTTGTGTTCTATTAAACAAAAGAATGGGTGTAGTCTTTCCTAATAATCTAATATAATCAGCAATGATGGACAAAAGGTTGTGAATATTACAATAACACTAAAATTACATCCAAATTTCTTGTAAATTAAAAAATCACAGAAACAACAGTGGGATCTGAGTGTCCAGGATGGAAAAAGTGGCAAATCCTCTAAGGTAAAGTGCCCTTTCTCCCCTTTACAGCCACTAAGTGGCATAGCTAGGGGTGGTCAGAGGGGATGGTCCACCCCGGGCGGCACATTTTTGCGGGTGGCATTATTGGCCAAAAGGCTCAGTACAATTTGTGTGTAAGCAGCAGGGTTCGGAAAAATATATCACTCGTGAATGAAAAAAGTAAAATTTATTTATTTATTTATTTTTTATCCATAAATGCTTCAAAAATCATTTTCAGACTGTCCCTCTGTGATGGCATCAGACACAGCAGTTGAAATTTATGAGACAATAACAAAAATAAACATAAACATTACATCGATGATAATTTCTAGGAAGATAAACAACTAATTTACAATTTATAATTTCGTTTCGTTATCAATCTGAATGCATTCTTGCTCTGTGCAGAAAACAATCCCCATCTATCACTTGTACATTACTCTGGTTCTGGTTTTCACAGTGTAATTATATTAAACTAATAATTAGAATATGGCTTATCAGTGCATCTACTATATTTCTGTCTAGTTGATGCTTATAAATATATGTGAAAAAGTATTGCTTTTTCTCCATATATGAATAAATCTGCAAAATTTATCTTAATTTTTCTCTATACATCATTTTAATTTTCTATTTAAATAGGTTAACATATTCAGATATGTTGGAGCACAGCCCCGCCCCGAGCGGCATGAACTCTAGCTACACCACTGGAGTCACTGTCCACCAGAAAATCTTTGCATGGCGTGGTTGGAACAACAGCAGGTTCAACGAAGTCCATAGGGTCACATAGTAGTAGGGTTTAGCTTAACATCTTTAACACTAGGACTGATCATACATTTTCTCACACCACTGAACATTGAAAGTGAAAGATGATAATCGTTAAAAAGAAAACTCCCTACAGCTCTATTAATAGTTAATGACAACAGTATGTAAATGTTAAAATACCAGTTTAAGAATTTTTGTGTTTCTGTTTCAGTTACTGTAATGTACAAAAGGACAGCTCTTAATGGCATTTGACATGGTTAATTTCATCAGTGAGTTTTCTGTCAGATTTGCAAACGCTGACTGAAGACTGTGAAAGTCATAAGAAATAAATGCCTCCAACAAAAAGCATTGCTGTCCAGTATAATTTGAATCCACTTAAATCAAGATAAGTGCACATTTACATTGAGTTGAGTTTCCCCTCTAAGCACTGTTACATTTTCAGACAGAAGGTTTATGAAATAAAATGTGCAGCTGAAATGAAGGAAGAAAGGGCAAATGCCAACTGACTCCAGAGAAAATGTGCAGAATTTTTCCAAGAGTTTTCATACTTGTAAAAATAAAAAAAATCACATACTGTAATTATTAAAGCTTTATGAAGACTAGCTGAAAATAATTCTTGTGATGGATTTTCAGCACAAATACTCGATTTGTACTAGAGCCTTTCTTTATTTTATATGAAGTCACTTCTTTATGAAATTTAAATAAGCTCTGGCTTCCCATGATGCTCAATTAAATTAAGAAGAAGAAAAAATAGAGAGATAAATAATATTGAATTTGTAGCTTGGAGATGGTGGACTCTAGAAGTGCTAAAACATTTTGTAAGAAAATTACTTAGCTGAAGCATGGATCTTTAAAAACTCATGGAAGCTTTTAAAAAAACAAGTTTATATTTGCAAAATTAAAGCATAATAAGCACATGATAGTGCAACAACATTTTATTTCTTGTGTAAAATCACACAAGGAATGTCTCAATGGGCTTTAACAGGCCCTGTTTTTCACAGCTCCCCAGCCTTGACTCCCTCAGAAGACAAGAAAACTCCCATTTTTTTTCCCAGAAGGGTTTTTATTGGGGAAGAAATTTTGGGAAAGGCAATTCAGAGAGAAATTTCCTTGCAGATAGGTTGGCCATGCGTTGGATGTTAAAAGTGGCATAGATACAGTACACAGAACAGAACACAGGTAATCCTCTTCGCAGAGCTAGATGGCCAATCTGTTACTACCATCTTAGAAATTCAACACAACAGTACTAACTACTATATTCTTGCACGGCACTCCTCTTCAAGGGCAGGAGCAGAGTACTGTAACAACTATCATGGCAAAATGAAAGATTAAATTATACCACTCACTAAATATAGAACTATCACATATGAGGATACAGATTTATTCAAATAAATCAAAACAAAGTAGAAACAAATGAACATAAATTGAAAACAACAGTATCTGGTTATCAGTTAATTGTAGGACCTCTACCAGATTCTAAAAAAGGAGCCAGAAATTTCAGAGACCTGGGACCTCATGCATAATGGCATGCGTAGAATTTGCACTATAACATGACGTAAGCACAAAAGCCAAAATATGCTTACGCACAGAAAAATCCAGATGCAGGAATCTGTGCGTACGCAAACTTCCACATTCTTCCGCTACATAAATCCCGATCAGCGTGAAAAGTAACGCTCGTTCATACGCCTGCTGTCCCGCCCCAACTCCTCCCAGAATTACGCCTCTTTGAATATGCAAAGCAATATAAATAGCCCTTAAGCTCAGTGTTCAGTGAAAAGGACAATGGGAAAAGCAAGAGGGAAAATGGAAGAATTTCAGCGAATACCAAGTGGAGGCAAGGAAAAACGTACTATTTGTTGGTTTAAATAGTGATATAAACAACAAAAGGAAGCTAATCGACTGACATAGCGTGTCGAAGAAACTCGAAAGCTCAAGTTCACAAAGTCGCACAGTGCCTGAAATAAAAAAGAAGTTGTCAGATATCAGTCGCCGTGAAAAGGCGAGACGTAGCCCACCATCTGAGTGTCATATGAAAGCTTATTAGGGTACAGAGAAAAAAAAGGCACACAGTGGGGGAAAAGCACGAAATGTCAACTTCAATCTCGAAATTTCCACTTTAATTACGTAGTTTATTTTCATTGAAGTAGAACATCATAAACTTCATCTTAAAATCATTTAATTAACCAGTTTCTCAAATCACATCGTAATTAAAATAGCACGCTAAATGCTTTGTTTTGTATGTGTTCTTCTATGTGCTCTGTGTGTGAATCACTACGTGCTTTCGGGCTTTCTCTTCCTCCGACAGGACCCAGAATCCATTACATTGTGATATTACAGCTCTCTGAATAACTAAAATACTGAGATGTATACGTGATATCATTTTTGTGATGATAGCAGTTAAAGCATATTATTAAACATGGGAACACGGTAGCGTAGTGATTGTGCGCGACCTTCGATGAAATAATTTATTGCAGCAGTATTCAGGGGCGGCTCTAGGCTCGTGGCGGCCCTGGGCAGAGAAAGAATCGGTGGCCCCTTCGCCCACCAATGTCAATATGGTATCTTATGCAAAGCAGATGGCCACATCCGTTGTGGACACTGCATAGCCGCCTCGTGCTCATGACAAAAGCGTTTAACTTTTTCCGAAATTTGCTGCTGCGTTTTTATCTGTGACGTTATTTTCTCTTTCTGTTTTATGTTTAATATATATTGGCATGGTGGCCCTTGGGATTTGGTGGCCCTGTGCAGGTGCACAGTTTGCACATGCCTAAGGCCGCTCCTGCAGTACTGTCTTTTTCAAACGTACTAACCTCCAATTCCTGTCCTTACTTTTTTTTCTCCAAGTAACCGATCGCCACACAATCAGCTTGTAATAGACGTTAAGCCATCTGTAAGTTTATAACGCCAATTCTTCTTCTTTTAAGGAACATTAAAATATCTTCGTAGTACATGTTTAATTATTCTATCGTTCACGCCTGTCCCAGTGAAGCATACAGTGCTTTTATCTGTATAATATAATAAACATATTTTGCCGCATTTCATCTTAAAAATGATATCGTCATCATATGTACAGTTATATCCATAAATATTTGGAAAGAGACAACTTTTTTCTAATTTTGGTTCTGTACATTACCACAATGAATTTTAAATGAAACCACTCTGATGCAGTTGAAGTGCAGACTTTCAGCTTTAATTCAGTGGGGTGAACAAAACGATTGCATAAAAATGTGAGGCAACTAAAGCATTTTTGTAACACAATCCCTTCATTTCAGGGGCTCAAAAGTAATTGGACAATTGACTCAAAGGCAATTTCATGGGCAGGTGTGGGCAAGTCCGTCGTTATGTCATTATCAATTAAGCAGATAAAAGGCCTGGAGTTGATTTGAGGTGTGGTGCTTGCATGTGGAAGATTTTACTGTGAACAGACAACATGCGGTCAAAGGAGCTCTCCATGCAGGTGAAAGAAGCCATCCTTAAGCTGCAAAAACAAGAAAAAACCCATCCAAGAAATTGCTACAATATTACGAGTGGCAAAATCTACAGTTTGGTACATCCAGAGAAAGAAAGCAAACACTGGTGAACTCAGCAACGCAAAAAAACCTGGACGTCCACGGAAGACAACAGTGGTGGATGATCGCAGAATCATTTCCATTGTAAAGAGAAACCCCTTCACAACAGCCAACCAACTGAACAACACTCTCCAGGGGTTAGGTGTATCGATATCCAAGTCTACCATAAAGAGAAGACTGCATGAAAGTAAATACAGAGGGTGCACTGCAAGGTGCAAGCCACTCATAAGCCTCAAGAATAGAAAGGCTAGATTGGACTTTGCTAAAGAACATCTAAAAAAGCCAGCACAGTTCTGGAAAAACATTCTTTGGACTAAGATGAAACCAAGATCAACCTCTACCAGAATGATGGTAAGAAAAAAGTATGGAGAAGGAGTGGAACAGCTCATTATCCAAAGCATACCACATCATCTGTAAAACACGGTGGAGGTCAATGTGATGGCTTGGGCGTGCATGGCTGCCTGTGGCACTGGGACACTAGTGTTTATTGATGATGGGACACAGGACAGAAGCAGCCGAATGAATTCTGAGGTGTTCAGAGACATACTGTCTGCTCAAATCCAGCTAAATGCAGTCAAATTGATTGGGCGGCGTTTCATGATACAGATGGACAATGACCCAAAACATACAGCCAAAGCAACCCAAGAGTTTATTAAAGCAAAGAAGTGGAAAATTCTTGAATGGCCAAGTCAGTCACCTGATCTTAACCCAATTGAGCATGCATTTCACTTGTTGAAGACTAAACTTCAGACAAACAGGCCCACAAACAAACAGCAACTGAAAGCCGCTGCAGTAAAGGCCTGGCAGGGCATTAAAAAGGAGGAAACCCAGCATCTGGTGATGTCCATGAGTTAAGACTTCAGGCTGTCATTGCCAGCAAAGGGTTTTTAACCAAGTATAAGAAATGAACATTTTATATCCAGTTATTTAATTTGTCCAATTACTTTTGAGCCCCTGAAATGAAGGGATTGTGTTAAAAAAAATGCTTTAGCTGCCTCACATTTTTATGCAATCATTTTGTTCATCCCACTGAATTAAAGCTGAAAGTCTGCACTTCAACTGCATCTGAGTTGTTTCATTTAAAATTCATTGGTACAGAACCAAAATTAGAAAAAAGTGGTCTCTGTCCAAATATTTATGGACCTAACTGTAAATACGTGCTTTATAAAGTGGCTCAGGTTGTGGAATATTATAACTGTAGTGCAAGTTTACAGTGAGGTGATTGTACTTATAAGTCCAAACAGTTCTACCATGAGCAGTTGATGGACTGATTGAGTGTGTTTAGAGCTCTTGGGATGAAACTCTTTCTGCACCGCGAGGATTCTTTCATCTGTACTTTAACAAATTTCACTTGCTGACTCCAAATCTGAAAACCGTTTTCGTCCAGCACGTCCCATTTCTTAGTTATGATGTTCCAGGTCTTGGACAACTAGGGTGACTGGACAGTAAAGGCGATGAGTTTCAGCATTTAAGAAATGTTTGGTCTCAAGAAAAATGAAGCCAAAATTAAGGAAGTTGTTTATGTTGGCCCTGAAATACGTGAACTGATGCTTGACAATGAGTTCAAAAGGAAACTGAAGCCAACTGAATCAGCACCCTCATTCGTGCAGGTTGTCCAGAATTTTCTTGACAGTCGCAGAGCAGAGAATTATACTGAGCTTGTGAAGAATATTCTGAAAGCATATCAGCTTACGGGAGCCAGAATGTCACTGAAGATACATTTTTTTACATTCACAGACTTTTTTCCACCAAGTCTAAGCGATGTCAGAGATGAGCATGGGGAAAGATTTCATCAAGATATAAAGGTGATGGAAAACTGATATCGGGGGAAAATTCACTCTGAGCATGATGGGTGACTACTGTTGGTTCTTACAAAGAGAGACGGATGTGCAGTACAAGCGCAAAAGCGAGTGCCTCCAACATTTTTGGGTACATTGACCTCACTTTTATCCATCCATTATCCAACCCATTATATCCTAACTACAGGGTCACGGGTCACTGTGAGGCAGCAGCACTACCCACTGCGCCACCGTGCCACCCCCTCACTTTTATATTGAGGTAAATTGACTTAAATATGCTTTAACGTGTCTTTGGTATCGTCTTCTGGTTTGTTTTAAGAATAAACACATCAAAACAATTTTGGTGGGACAAACTCCAGATATCGTGTTCATATATTATATTGATATTCAAAAGTGTCAAAACGTCAATGATGTGTATTTCAAAAACCTGACATGCTAGCTTAATTCTGATTTCATATATGAAATCAGTGTAAAAAATTTTAATAAAGAGATGCTCTGAAGTTCCCAGTAGCAAACAAAAAATATTTTTTTGTAGACCAGTGATATCAAGGACATTTGTTCTTCCTCCTAGTGAGAAAGTAACAAAAAGTAGAATGTTGGAGATGAAGAGAGATTTTACTTTGTTGTCTAATTATCCATGTTGTCTTTGTCAATGCTGGCAATTGTTTCAGTAATTTGGTAAGGCTCCTACTTTTATTTACCTTGCCTTTCTCTGTTGTTGGAGCCCATCTCCGACCATTAGACTTATCAAAGTAACTAGCTGTAAGAAACAGAATATTACAACTTATTGATAAACGGAAAGATTACAGAAATATGATAACTGCATACATATTTGTTTTTTTTTTTTACAACCGGAAGCCCTTCCTGACATTAACCTTCTCTTTTTATCCGGGTCTGGGACTGGCACCAAGTTGGCCTGGCTTACCCCCCAGTCAAGTCTTCAAAGGTGATGTCCGATGTTGGATAGGGTTGAACCTTGAGCATCAAAAAGGCAACAAGTGTAGGATTCTTCTTGTAGTGGACTGTACTCTTTTACACCCCTGTTCAAGTCTTCAAAGGCGATGTCCATTATTTCGTGGAATTGTTGCCTTGTTGCTGCTACAGGTTCAAGTGCAGGATTCTTCTTGCATTGGAGTGCACTCTTTCACTTTTCTCCATGATCTTGTTTGTAGTGTTCTGTGATGCTACTTCTGTGAAGTTGCTATGTCTTCTGCAGCTTCATAGGGAAAAGTATTACTCTTACTGGCACAAACGTTTGGAACGTTTAGTTCCCTTTTTGAAGTCATGGCTGCTTCTCAGCACACTGGATCTCATCTTTCAGCTCCCCAAAGAGGGAGTGGCTCATCAGCGTTGTGGTTTCAGACAGAGGTTTCAGAAGGTCATATTGCAGAGCGAGAGCACTGTTTTCTCCTGAGGCAGGGAGTTCAGTGAGAGTGTGTTTGAGGAAAAATACTAGATGGGATGAATGTAGCTAGTGTAAGGTGGAATCTGAGCCATCCCATAGGTACACTGTAAAAAAACCTAAAACTGAGAGAACTTTAAAAAATAAAGCAACAAACTGCAAAGCTCTTTCAAGTTTACTCAACTTTGAAGCAATTTAGTCCCATAAATGTAATTTTATAAGTAATGTAAAGATTCTATCAAACTGAAATTTTAACTTTGGTAAACTTGTCTGCAGTTGTCAAAAGTACTTTTAATTTTAAGTGAAACCTACTTGCATCTTGTACTTTACATTAAAAAAAAAAATGAAGTGTTGGTGGTTAATGAATGCCACTTTATTAGACAAAGTAAACTATGTTTAAAAGTTGCTTTTAACTTAATAATTCCTATCAATTCAATACAATGCCCATTAGTTGGGTATGCTTGAAAGTACTATGCACCTGGTTGCTTAATTTTTCCATTTTTTTAAAAATCCAGCATACATTCTGCATTTGTAATAACTATTTAATTAAAACTGTATTAAGAAATCTAATAAAAATGATGAGAAAGAATTGAAAAAGATCAATCAGACTTAATAAATGCTTTTATATATATATATATATATATATATATATATATATATATATATATATATATGTATATATATATATGGAAGCAAAGGTCTGTGATATGGTTTGCATATTTGTAGTTGGAGATCCACAAAGGGAGGAAATGAATCACATATCATAAAGTAGTTTTTATTCCTGAGCTTTCAGCCCCTGCCAGGAGCCGTCATCAGAAGATAATGCTTAGACTTACAAGAATCAAAGGCAATATATAGCAAAATAAAGTGGGGTTGGGAGCGGTATTGGTCGTAAAGTTTTATTTATTATGAGGATGTTCTTCAGTTTGCATATGCTGGGTTTATGTCCAAATGTCTGTTAATGGCATTTTCGTTTGATAGCCAAGATTCAGCCAGCTCTCTGGCACTTTTAGTACTGGCCTTAAATCTTACTTGTACATTGTCCAAGTTAAATGTATGTCCGGTTGATTTTGTATGCGTATAAATCGGTGACGCAAAGTGGCTGGCACGTAGTGCAGGCAAGCAGGGTTGGCGAGTGAAGCAAGCAGGGGGTAAGCCCCTTAGTATGTGTGTATCTGTTTTCATGCTTTTTATTTTATTTAGGGAGATGTTTCATAGAGAATTAACATCTTTCATTCATTTTTACTTTTGCTTTAATTTTGACAACGCTATTATTTGTTTTTTAATGGGTGACACCGTTTTTTCAAGCAGTCACTTTGACGTAGTGACCCATTACTAAAAGGCATGGCCAAGAAAGCAACATATATTGACATCATCTGCATGAATGTATAGAAGTTGGTGTCTTGGACAACAGTTTGTACAAGATGGTGGATTCCCACCAACTTATTGGAGTGTCTGTGTGCTTCATTCTGATGTCTAGGGTTTTGAATTTATGGTTGCAAATTCTGACTTTGATTTTGATAAGTATTTTATGAATTTGATTAAGTTTTCTGATCATTCAGTTTTGACCTCAGTGTATCTTATAATTACATTCCTATCTCCTGATTTCAGAACAAATCTGGCCACCTTGTTGACATTTATGGCCTTCACTGTTATGAACTACCTTGATTAACAGATGGATCAATCTACATCATTTTCACATGAATATTTTTTGCATCTCATTTTTCTGATCAACTATGTACAAACAATAGTAGAAGATTGAAGGCATGGACTAGGCATTGATAAAGTCCCTTTCCATCATAAGACACACTAGCACACATACACACTTGCTGGCCACAGACCAGTTAAGGAGTTGCAAATCAACAGCATGCCTTTAGCTGCTGTGAGGAAACCAGATTCCTTGGAAGATATCCAGAAATAGAATAATCTAAACTTGGCACATAAATGAGGCCTAGGCAATGTGAGGCAGCATGGCTGCCAGTGAATAATTCAGTATTTAAAGATATTATGAGCCATACTTGTTTATTTACAAAAACTGATTTACTTTCCTGGGTATAGAGTGGAAAGAAGGGAATGATGAAGGAAATGACTAATGAGAATTTTTTTTTTTGAGAGAGATCTGAAATTAGAAAGCTTTACTCAATGCACAGCCACCAATTAAAACGAATATTAGCATAATAAAAGGCAAACTTAAAGAAAATGAATGTGGCATAGTCAGAATAATTCAAATGCTCTTACAAGTGTGCAGTAAATTATAAGCAGCAGATTATATTAGTGTTCAAATTAAAAAGGTCTTTAAAATTAGAGTGTGTGAAAATGAAATAAGTTAAATTAATATAACAAGATTAAAAGAACATGAAGGACAATGTGGATCTTTAGTTTTCGATCAAGAAGACGAGGCTGATGAATCCTTTCTGTTCTTCTGACTTATCCATTAGATATTTTGAAGCAGCACATTAAATCATTGCAGTTTGATCTCCTGTGACATTTTTAGATGCATTAACCCTGGAAGGCTTCTGAAACTAATTGTTTATAAATTTAAACAGTTATGCAGAACTTCTAAGGGCACATGCTGGGCTTTGTAGTTGAGTTTCAGTGACTCAGAATATTTTCCCTTTAAGAAAGTTCAAGCTCAGTGTCAATCTGACATATTAATTGATGTATTTTGTTACGTACAGTACTGACTTTAAATGAACTTCCTCTGTGGGGTGCTATTGTACCTGATAAAAACACATGTATGGTAATGGGCCAGTTCATTTAAAATAATGAGCTACAGTACTATATGGGCAATATTACTTTTCAAACAGATAGACTGTGAAATGTACTTTTCAAAGAGATTTTTAAAGTATATACTACTGATAGATACATACAGTGGATTCAGAAACTTTTCAGACCTTTTCACTTTTTTCAGATTTTGTTATGTTGCAACCTTGTTCTAAAATCATTTAAATTCACATCACATAAAGCAACACTGAATACCACAGAGTCACAAATTGAAAACAGGATTTTAGAAATTTCTACAGTCTTTTTAAAATAAACTGAAATATCACAGTGACACAAATACCCTTTGCTATGACACTTGAAATGTAGCTCAGGTGCATCCTGTTCTACATTATTGATCACCATTGAGATGTTTATACACTTTGTTTGGAGTCCACCTGTGGTCAATTTGATTTGCATGATTAGGAAAGGCACACACCTGTCTCTGAGGCATTACTTATCAGTTATTATCTTTGACAATGCTGATAATTAAAACAATCAACAAGATCCCCCCCAGGGGATGCCAAGTCAAATGAACCTGCCAAGTTGGGTGACTCTATATGCATTTCCTCTGCTCAGGCACTTGCTATCTTTAGCAAGTTTGGACTAATGGCTCCACTTGTCCAACTCCTGTTACGGATGGTCTTTCATTTGTCTGGTCTAACCCTGGTTACTCTTTGGAGTAGAAGGGATTGCTACAACTTTGCTGTGGCCACACCCTCTGAGCAGTGGGGTCTCTACTAAACAGCAGAAGAGGGAAGCAATGACTTAGGGTGTGTTTGAAGTTTTTAAAGGAAGAAGCAGATGTTTGCTATTGGTTTCTTGGGCACACATAAGCCCATCATTTTGGTAGACAGCTGGTGCAAAATTCTGTCCATCAATGTTACTCATCCTTGAGTTATGGTCCTTGCTTTGAACTTGGGTGTCCAGCTGGTGCTTCTAAGAGTCTTATTTGGTCTTATCAGATAATGCACAAAGTTTGCATTCCGAAGAGTTTTTAGCTGGCATTAAGTGTGTCTGGACCTGGCATTTAAGAAAGTACTTCTGTTCTAGCTATAGCAAAAATTGGTAATGTCACTCTGCCCTACACCAATATGTATCAGAGGAAATACCAAGCCATGACATTGAAGGAACTGTTTGCAAAATTTAGACATAGGACTGTGCCAACACGCACATCTGTGAAAAACTACAAAAAATCCTGCTATATTGAAGGTTCCCAAGGGCACAGCTGCCTTCTTAATTCTTAAATGGAAGAAGTCTGGAGCAACCATGACTCTTCCTAGAGTGGACTACTCAGTCAAACCAAGCAATTGTGAGAAAAGGGCTGTGGTAAGAGCAAGAACCAAGACTCAATGGTCACTCTGGCTGAACTGCCAAGAACATTTAGGAGAAACGTGGTTAGAAACTTCCAAAAAGAAAAACAGCACTACACTGATCTGGGCTTTGTGACAGAATGGTCAGACAGAAGTCTCTCCTCGTAAAAGACAGATGGAAGCCTGCTTGTAGTTGGCAAAAAGGCACCTAATGAACTCTCAGACTGTGAGAAACTAGATTTTTTTGGTCTGGTGAAACTAAGATTAGCATTTTGTTTCTAGAAAACTAGGCACTGATCTTCAGAGAGACTAGACAGAATGAGGCAAAGACTAGAGATATCCATAATGAGAACCTACTCCAGAGTGCTCCATTTCAGGCTGGGCCAAAAGTTCTCCCTCCAAAAGGACAATGACCCTAAACAAAAAGCAAAAACAACACAAGCGTCCCTAAGGGACAACTGTGGAAATGTCCTTCATATGACCAGCCAGAGTCCAGACTTAAACCTAATTGAGCATCTCTGGAGAGATCTTAAAAAAAAAAAAAAGCTATACACCAATAGTATCCATCTAACCTAACAGTGCTACAGAGGATCGGCAGAGAAGAAAGGCAGAAAATCACCAAACCAAAATTACCTTATCCTGATACTTATTAAGAATGCACAAGAGTGTTTAGATGCTTGAAGAAACATCAGCAGAATTCGAAATCTGAGGAAGGGAAACGGTTACCCTTAACAGAAAATGTGTCTTCCTGATTAGTTATATTTAGGGCAAGAACTGTAAAAACTGTAAAAGAACAGATCATGAAGAAACCTGGAAGCCTGTCAAAGAACAACGACTGAAACACCTAAAGAAAATGCAGCAACCCTTTTTTTCCTATGAGCATTTTTTCGACTACAAGAATAAGCCACTAGCATTAAATCAAGCTAAAGTACATATTTTCAAAGCACATTTTCTTTCCTTTATCCAGTAAGGTGGAATGTCGGCATTTTAAATTACAGTAAGTAGTAAAGAACTGAATTGCCAGAGAATGAGTGGTCCTGCTGGATACAATATTGTAATATTGTTTCTGGTATACCATTCTTACATTTTAAGCATTGTTCATCTGAGAGTTTGTTTCATGCAGCTTTTCTTTCAGCCTTCTCGTCATAAGTCCATCTGAAAGATATTTACCTTTTTGCCTTTCTAGATTCCTTGTTTGTGATGTAGTTTAATTTCTTAAAAAGGATTCTTTGTTGTCCTGTGTTGATTATTCTTTGATACTGTTAACCAGTGTGATGCCTGGGTTCCCATTTGTTGGCATCTCCTCCTTGAGACATTATCAGATGTAAACCAAGATGGACTGGGCAGTTAGGACAGACATACACACAGCAAGGGATGGTGTAAAAGGACTTTTATTTTTAATTAATAGTGTTCCAAGCAAACGTGCAGTGCAGTTTCAATTAATTAATAATCCAATAAAATAGTGTCCAGTGGAGGTTAAAAATCAACAATAAATAAACAATCCAAGAATGGGTAAAATTGAAGGTTAAACACATAGTCAGGACCTATTCATAAAAATCCCTCTTGAGCCTCTGTGCTTCTTTCTAAAAACGATGTCTCCTCTGCTAACAACCCTT
Organism: Erpetoichthys calabaricus; assembly: GCF_900747795.2. Lineage (NCBI taxonomy): Eukaryota > Metazoa > Chordata > Cladistia > Polypteriformes > Polypteridae > Erpetoichthys > Erpetoichthys calabaricus. The sequence goes on along the minus strand of NC_041397.2, from coordinate 64,725,544 downwards.
TTGTTCTCCTCAGCAAGAGGAAACGTCTTCTGACATGCACGAACAACCCTTTATATCTGGTTCATGTTCCTCGGCTTCTGTGGAGATCTGACAAGCCGTTCTTCCTTCTCCCGCCACCATCCCTTGGCTTTTGCAGAAATCTCTCAGAGAGGTTGTTCCAGACACTCAGCAGGAGCAACCCTACCCCAGGCTGCCACTTTACCACTTGGGGCCACATCCCTGACTGCCAGCCTCCCCTCCATAGCAGCTCTGGCTCAGCCACAGTCCAGACATTCTCGCTTTCCACTTAACCTCACAGCTCTTTGCGATTCTGTCTTTACTTTCTCATTCCTTTTGGATCTCCCTGTCTATCCTGCTCAGGCTCCTCTTAATTCTGTAGGTGCAAGTGCCTTAACTACAGACCCCAGAGCATTAATGAGGAAATTGACTGAATAGCATGTGTCTATAAGTGCATGTGTGCTCTGCCAATTCCCTCTTCAACACTCTGGTCCTTCTCCACCACGCTACCGCACACACCCAATGCCCTTCGGAAGTGCACTGTTTTACTAAAAATTGCACACCCCCTCTGACCCCTTTTTTTCTTTTCCTGTTTTGCTTGTCTTTTAAACTTTTTTTTTTTTTTTTATTAATTTTTAACTTACTTTGATTTTCTTCTTTCACTGCCTAATTTGAGTACTTCTTTAGACAGCCACTAGACACTTGAATAGTCTTTAAAGTTAATTCTTTTCAATTTAAGTGGTTTTGAAACATGTTTCTTAAATTCAGTTATGTGAACCCTAAATAACTTACCAAAGCACATTAAAAAAATTACTTAAGAAAAAGATGAGTGAGAATCATAATGAGTCTGTTATAGTTTGTTTCGATATGTTTCAATATTATTGCTTTTTTGCTCTATTTTAGGCCTAAAATGGAGGGGAGGGTGTTGGGTGGCTGGGACTCACACTGGTAGTTGTTTATAGAGCATAAGTCACTGACTAAATCAACAGTAATTATGGGGAAAATTATGTGACTGAAGAATTTGTAAAATATGCTTACTGCCACTAAAGATGAAAGTATGTAGATAACACAATTTCACAATTTACTAATAGCAACTATTTGTCAAAGAACACTTTACAGCATAAAACACACAGAAAACAAAAATATACAGAAGACAAAAGTATATAAATGTGAGCTGTAGTTTTCATGTTTGGTTCTGGGGGGTACCTGTGGCAGCAAGCTCTTATCTTTGCAGTAAGGAGACTGTGGAAGATTGTGGGTTCGCTTCCCGGTTCCTCCCTGTGTGGATAGCGCTTTGAGTACTGAGAAAAGCGCTATATAAATGTAATGAATTATTATTATTATTCTAATGAAATTATTTTATCTGGAAACTTTCCTAAATTAAACCTCTGTGACAGAGGATTAGGTCAGTAAACGGTTTACTGAAGGCAAGATCACTACTAAGGTAACAATACTAACACTATGCTTAAGTGTTTTTAGGTGCATTTGCATATAATGCAAAAAGCACCTACTGCATTCATCAAGTCTGTCTATCTGTCTGTTCACCACTCTGTCTATATAAAACAATTTGGCTCCTAATGGACCTATTTTACTGACATTTGGTACAATTATTTATTTTTCAATGAAATCTATCAGGAATGCACTATTTTCATTAAGATATCTCAAATACAGTGTGCTTTACAAGGTTTTGCAATTTCTAAATCTCCCCCCACTCTAGTACAGTGTGTCTCTCAATTCCTTTCAGAATGTAAAACTGCTGTTGAGCTTGCTGGTTGGGCTATCAAAGGTGCACAAATGTTTGGAGCTCTCAATTGAAGGCTTCCCTCTTGGTTCCATGTTAGGTTTGTGTATAGGAGATATTTTAACCTTTTCATCTAACGAATGTTATGCAATAGGTCTTAGCCAGCGTTTAGTCAAGCTGAACAGTAGTATATTGTATTCTAGTAAGGCTAAATACAAAGCAAGATTCAGTTTGTTTTGCATAGTTCGATTGTGGAACTTTTGATTCACATGGGGAAAATATCGTTGAGCTTAGTGATAATGATTCTGTAACATTTTTTTGTACATTCTTTCAATATATTTTGAGAAAACTTTAAATATCAGGATACCCTCCTAACGGAGATGAAAGCAATTAAAATGGGCATTTTGAGGAGCACTGCTCTAGGGTAAGAAAGGAGGGAGAGAAGATATTTTCCAAAAAGAGCTCTTTCTCTCAGTTATTTCTTGGGGAAAAATGGACACTTTTGAAAAAATTCTTACTATAACAATACAATTATTTCTTATCATTTTTTAACTCAAGACATACAGTATAAGCTTTAAATAAGGAGACAGCATCTGGAGTGTCCCCAGTGTCTTGTTGTTGCTTATGGGATGTCTATAACCCTCCAAGATTGTTTGATTCCATTTATCACTAATATTTGCTGCTATTTGTTACAGTGTAAACAAATATGATTTTAAGTGAAAGCTTAAAGCCAGCATCTCTTTCTGACTAGTACTAACATTGCTGGAAGCTTAGTTTCCTTGCCTGTCTATGACCCCTTAACAGCACAAGGAGATACTCTTGTGAAGCCCTCTATTTCTGGAAACTGGGTTGAAGTAAAATTTTGAAAGTAAAAAAGGGTCCCAGTCAGCATGTAGCCTGTCATAAGAGGTACCATATGTGGAATAATATGGGGTACAATGGGGAACAATGAGATAGGTAAGAGGCTACAGATAACAGTTGTATTTCTTCCTATCCCACATCTATCTATTTTGGAAAGAATCTAAGCGGTTAGTTGGTACCTTTCTTGTTAGGTGCATGTCATAGGTGATCTGACCTATCTATCTGATAACATGAAAAATCAGTGTGGTGTTGACATCATTGAATAGGTAAGTTTAATGTGAAACAATCACAGAAGACATAGTACTGTATCTATGACAGCATTTTGATTTTAAAATGGTAAATACTGCTGTGAATGAGAAATGATATGCCTAATTCATTATAAATATGGATACTATACATTTTCTCCACCACCTCATGAGACATCATCGTGTGGTTAGTAGCTGAGAAGGTTGTCTTGCTAGTCAAACTGTCAGTTCCCTCTGAGAAGGGCATTCAAGAAACCAATGAAAGCTAGAAAGCATGATATGCTGAGCTAGCAGTAGAGTGTAGATGTAAGAGTTGGAGAGTAATAGCCTACCTTGTGGAATCTGGCTGTTGTGGCTTCTGGGTTTTCAACAAAGTGCCTTCTGAAGGACATTGGGATGACTTCATCCTATCTTTAAAGGTGATGAAATACTGTATCTTGCGGAGGAGGGAGAGAAAAGAAGCTTCTGGGTGAGGCTATGAAGGAAAGTTAGAAAGGGTGGGTTTATTAGAGATACCAAATAAAGTCAAGGAAGTTCTTTGAATACCAAACCAGCTGCCGGAAATGGAACAGAGATGTTCCTGATCACTGCACCCCCATCCTAAGATGTTCCAGGATTAAAAGGGCAAAAAAAAAAATCTGAAAGCTGGCTCCTGGCTGATGACCCTGTTGTTGATAATTTGGCACTAGCAGAGCTGCAACAAGCAGCAGTGCTTTGCAGGCTCAAACACCTACCTGTTAATTAATCTTAATTTATAAAGCTTCTGAGTTTTACATTTTTAACGTTTTGTAAACTTGTTCTAATTTTGAATACACACTATTTTAATTCCCCATTTGATCACTCTATATTATGTTCTCAGCAGTTGCATAAATGAATATTAAAAAGGTCTGCTGCATCATAACTTTATTTATAAATTATAATTGATGTCCTTGCTTGCATAGTAATTAATTGAAGACAAAAGCACAGTGATGTTGACAAGACTGAAGAGAAGATTTAAATATGTTTTTTATAATTAAAGATAAACATTATATTTATGCATGTCTCCAGAGCAGGGATTCCTTCCATTTTTCCACTAATGATATCCAGCTGATTATGTCTTACAAAGTCGAATGTTAAGGGAATTCCCCTTGAACTTTCCTCAACAAAACTGCAGTATGATGACCCTCATTCTTAAACTCATTTTCTTACAAAATTACTTGCAGTATCTTTTTATTGACACTATATTAATATTAATTTTATGTAATATTAATGTGGTGAGGAATGTACCCAAAACCCTCTTTTTCTGTGACTGTGGTGTTTTTGGAACCATACTTTAAACTTCATGTATGCAATGAAGTATAAAGCGATGAAGTGTGCAAATGGTGTCTGATGTTTGTGTCTTTCCACATTTTTTCCACATTGCGAACAGTAGCTTATTCATTGCATTATATTACACTTACCCTCAGTAAGGTTTTAAGAGCATATTATGCTCTAACAATAATATTCCATACAGTCCAGTGGTTTCCTTGATATCCAGATAAAATTTGGTAACTAGACAAAGACTAACACAACTGTAAATGGGAATGATCATGATGCTATCCATAAGTGTACATGCAAGAGTTTTACTGGGCAGGTAAGTACCTGTCTCTCCATAACAATCATTGTGAGAGTTTTATTGAGTCAGTAAGTATGTCTGGTACCTCCTATATCGATCAAATTCTACACATGTTCTAAGATCTAGCTTACCACTGTTTATTGTGCATTTATTATTATGAGCTAAAGAGTTCCCAAACATGCAAGTCCCAAAATTACTCAATGTCAACTAAAGGAGAAATGAACCATAAAACCTCAGCTAGTCACATAAAGGGAAATTAAATAAATCTTTAAAAACCTTTATTTTACCAAAACCTCTGAACAACAATAAGCTTCAAGAAGCACAAAGGCAATAAAGACATATTTTATCTGGCTATCAAGGAAACCACTTAAAAAAGGAAAACCGGAGGCAAGCAATGTCCGAAAAATACAATCTAGAAGGTGAAGTCAAAAAAATAGCACAAGTTCCAAAAATTCAGAAAATCACAAAAAGCACAAGAGAAACTAATCACAAGGATATTCACAATGAACCGCAAGGGACTGTTTTTTTCCTCATCCGTTATAGGGTCGAGTGCAGTTTATGGTAAAGCTAATTAGTGATCTGTAGTGGTATGTGTTAAAAACAATAAGGCAGCACAGGTCCTAGGAGTGTAGATAAATGGGGGGGAGGGGTTGATTGGGGAGGAAGCTGTGCAACTTCAGAGATCTTGATGAGGGAAGTTGTTGATTACGATTAATGTGCTTAAGAACAATTAACGCAGCTGTTCCTCATTGAATCTCCATGGGTCGTTTGGCACACATGTACTCACTGGGGATACTACGAAGGATGGGACCATGTAAAGTGAGAACAATAACAGTCTAAATACTGAGGCCTATTGCACATGGTGTTTTAACTTTTGAATATTATGAGTATTGTCAGCACATTTCTGTACATACTGGAATTGATTTGATAAACAAGAACTAAATTAGGCAAGGACAGTGCTTGAGAGTCCAATGTAATTTTCCAGCCAATGTGATAAAATAGAATATTCGATGGTGTCAAACACTGCACTTAAATCTAACAACATAATTACTGTGAAATTTCCTTCATCATATAATTTCATTTAAGGTACGGTAAGGTGCATTCAGTTGCTTGCTGTGAACACCAGTCATTCTTTATTTCAATATTATCATTTTCACAGCTTCATTTACTGTAATATGGCAGTTGTTTGTTTTGGTTGGAGATTTTACAGTAATATGTTGCACAATTTTCATTCAGACACCATTGCAGAGGATATTAGTAGAAACGTCAGACACAATACATGGAATGTAGTTTATACAGAAGTATATGGTTAATCCCAAAACTAAAAGCCAGAATTTTTTAAGATAAATGTACTGCCAGTACCTTCAAAATAGTAGGCCTGTGGGGAAGCATGCAGATGGAGGTCTGTGTCCCCTGCTTGGGTAATTCTTTGAAATTAGCTGATGCCTCAACAATACATGACCCTAGAATCAGCACACTTTATTTATGTGTGGTGCAGGCTTCACTGGTATTCTGATTTTTGAATGATTGCTGTTCTGGCCTTTCCTCTTATATTCTAGGCATTAAGTGGCTTCTTGTGGCCCTGTTATGAAAATCCTGTGTGTCAGGGAAGTATAATAATAGTAATAACAATAATGACATGTTTTATTTAGGTAGTACCTTTTCCAAGTAGGAGGTGAATACAACAGTGCCAGACCTAGGGCCTCATGTATAAACGATGTGTACGCACAAAAATGTTATGTACACCAGTTTCCATGGTCACATTGTGATGTATAAAAACTAAACTTGGTGTAAAGCCACGCACATTCTCATGGCAGCACCCCTCCCCTTACGTACACACATTTCTGCTCGATTTTGCAAACTGGCTTCACCCAGCGTCGAAGCAGTGCTATGGTTTGTGTGTAGTCTCCCTTTTTTCAAACTAGTCTCCCTAGTTTGTTTGTCCTTCTCCTCTTTAAGCCCATCTGGAAGAACACCAAACACAGCTGTTAGTGGATTAGGAGGGATTGGGACACCAAGGCTCTCTGAAAGGCACATAAAAATTTTTGTCCAGAATGATGTTAATTTGGTGCAGGCCCAGAGCATGTGACCCAGTGAGGCTGGAACTTGATTGCAGCATCCATAGGTTGGATCTTGCCCTGGAAACATTTTGGACAATTTTAAGCGAGACAGATGTGCTCGATATATAATTTTGAGTTGAATAATTGTATGCTTTGCACATATGGAGCTCAAACGAATTCTCTGTATTGTTACCTTCCACTCCTTTTCTGATATGTACCATAGAAACATCTAACAAAAAGATGTAAAAACAATGAAGCAGCAAACTTTGTGAAAACCAATACTTATGTCATTCTCAAAACTTTTGGCTACGACTGTAGTTGTAGTGCCTGGTTTTGAAACTTTAACAGGTTTTGTTTACTTTTCATAGGCCATTGTCTCAGAGACCTGCATTTAACATCCTTAGCCCCAGTTAATCCTTCAATGAAACCTCTAGTTTGACATCCCCACCTTAACCATTGGGATCAGAAAAATGTAGACCAAATTAATATAAAAAAGATGTTATCTTATTAATTAAAGCAAAAAGTTAAATGCAAAGAGAAAAAATTAATTGTACAGTAATCCCTTGCTATATCGCGCTTCGACTTTCGCGGCTTTCACTCTATCGCGGATTTTATATGTAAGCATATTTAAATATCTATCGTAGATTTTTCGCTGGTTCATGGGTTTCAGTGGACAACGGGTCTTTTAATTTCTGGTACATGCTTCCTCAGTTGGTTTCCCTAGTTAATTTCATACAAGGGACGCTATTGGCAGATGGCTGAGAAGCTACCCAATCAGAGCACGTATTATGTATTAAATAAAACTCCTCAAATATATTGTGAGCAGGGGGCTGTTCGCACCCCTAAAGGATGCGGATGCTCATCAAAAAATGCTGAAAGACTACCTTTACATTGCTCCCTTCCTTGCTGGGCTTACATGTGGCTGCTTTGTTGCGCGATATGCTTCCCGCACGGTGCTTCGCATACTTAAAAGCCCAAACAGCACCTATTGATTTTTGATTGTTTGCTTTTCTCTCTTTCTCTTGCTCTGACATTCTCTGCTCCTGACAGAGGGGGTGTGAGCAGGGGGGCTATTTGCACCCCTAGAGGATACAGACGCTCGTCTAAAAAAATGCTGAAAGACTACCTTCACATTGCTCCCTTTCTTGCGGCTGCTTTGTCAAGCGATATGCTTCCTGCACGGTGCTTCGCATAGTTAAAAGCTCAAACAGCACCTATTGATTTTTGATTGTTTGCTTTTCTCTCTCTCTCTCTGACATTCTCTGCTCCTGACACGCACTCCTTTGAAGAGGAAGATATGTTTGCATCCTTTTAATTGTGAGACGGAACTGTCATCTCTGTCTTGTCATGGAGCACAGTTTAAACTTTTGAAAAAGAGACAAATGTTTGTTTGCAGTGTTTGAATAAAGTTCCTGTCTCTCTACAACTTCCTGTGTTTCTGTGTGGATTTTCACCTGTCGCGGGAGGACTCTGGAATGTAACCCCCGCAATAGGTGAGGGATGACTGTACTTCATATCCTATGTAATACTTTAGCTTGTTGCCTGATTTAACTATTAGCTTCTATAATACATTATAAGTAATAATAAAAATAATTTTCTTACAAGGTATTGCTAAATTGGCCCTAGTGAGTGTGTGTGTGTGTGAGTGTGCTTGTTTGTTGTGGTCCACTGTTCAGGTTTTGTTCCTGCCTTGCACCCCGGTTTGGCTTCAGCTGTCCGGTGACACTGACCTGGATAATTGGGTTGGGAAAATGGAAATAGATGGATATTCTTACAGTAATTTTAGCAGCAATGACACAGATTCAGATCCCCCTTTCAATCTTCACTATATTTTTTAACTTTTCAAATCTTTTTTTTTCTGTTTAGTAACTCTGGACACAAGTGCACAGAAACTCCTACTTCCTAATTAACCTTTAGTCTTATACAGGGCTGTTCATTCTGAGGCGATGTAATAGATTTTTGTAAGTCTGATAATCCATTACACACACAATTAAAATGTACATTTTTCATAAATATTACCGTATTTCATATTCTACTCACATGAACACACTATAATCTAAAAAAGCATTTATATGTTCCAATGTTCAATTAATTATTTCAGTGCAAATAATTTGAGCAATATAATGGCATGTTTCAAAGGTTTAAATTTTTGTATAGCACTTACAGTTTTTCTGAATCACTAAAACACATTTCCTAAAATCTAATCTCCTTTTTTCAAAACACTAAGTAGAAATACTAAAATTCAAGTTACACTCACAAAACCTTTGGCTTGTCTTGCAAAATCACATAATTCACAAAAAAACTATATATTATATTTTCCTGTGGGTAGGGGTTTCGGTCATATACATTCCACCACCATGCTGAGAAAAGTTTCCTCAATAGGGTTTAAAAAGGGAGAGTATGGTGGAAGACAAACATTCATAAAATGCTGGTTATTACTAAACCAATCATTTATTCATGGACCATGGTGAAAGCTCACATTGTCCCAAATGATAACATAAATAGGATGCTCTGTGTGCTTGTGATCTCTTTACCCATGTCCATGCAAAGCATCCCATAGACCATCTAGGAATGTTAGGCCATACAACACTGAACTGCTTCTAACAGTATTGTGGCGGTGGACAACCACATAGCTGCTGACAGCAGCACATATGGTGATATTTCCACAACGCTGGCCAGGCTGGCACTTCAATAATGGCATGTTGACCAATTATGTAGCGACCTCTCCTTCTCCTTTTTCCCAGACTGAATCCAGCTTCATCCATGAAGATGTATCCATTGAGCCAAAGTCAAAGATTCTCTATACACAGTGGGGGAAAAAAGAATATGCTCAGTTCTATAAATGACACAGTATGATGTACTTTGTCTTTAGTGCAGAATTTACTGTAAAATTTTACTTACTTGCACATATTGATATTGCTACTTATTCACTCTTTCAGAGTTTTTCTCAAATGGTACCTTTGTATCATCCTATCTGGTTGCGTTGCAGGGCAATTGTTGACAGACTCGCACAGTTTATTCCTTCAAAATGCAAGTTGTCTTCAATAATCCCCTGTTGTATTTCACACAATTGAATTGCACTATTTTGATTTTCCATCTCAACAATAACAGTCTCCTGTTGTAAGAACAAAAGTGTTCTTCTACCCTCATTTGTCCATCTTTCAATTCTACAGAAAGATCAGTTTGTTAGAAGTATACATGCTGTATTGTAAATTTTCTCTACTGCACAAAACTGATATAGTACCATAAGGAAATCAGTGGAGTGATTTACTGAGACTGAAATCATAATGTAACTTTCAGTTATTTTATGAGAGACAAAAATTTTACTTGTTTCGTCTCTGAAGGTCCTGACTATGGAGGTCTCTGAGAACCGGCTTAAATTTGGTTGCACACATTGCCCTGCATTCCTCATAGTCCTCCTATGAACTACAACATGACAGATGATCTAATGTCATTTGAAATTAGTGTTTTTTGGTTGCTTACATACAAAAAGTGGAACTTGAGGCACGATCACAGAAACAATCACCTAATGTAACAAATCTCTACTAAGACTGCAATATGCTCTTTCTCTGCTTAGCACTTAAGAATTTCAAAACACACATTTTGCAAAACATGACACATGGTTCTCTACATTATACACAGTTTACAAAACTGAACCATGTTGTGTGTTCATTGGAAAACGCAGCCAATCAAAATGCGACAATCATTGGTTAACTGGCTGCAACCGACTCTCAGGTGTGAGAACACTCACAGCTAATATCTCCACTTAAATAGCACAGCATGAGCATCAGGTTCATTATCTTCCTTTGGACTACAATGGAGGCAAATATTGCTTGGAGAGTAAGAGGTGTGAGGGTAAGAGGAGTATGTGGACGAAGAAGAAGAGAAAGAAGATCCGTAGCTAATGAAATACGTGCCACCCTGGTTGAGTATGAAGGAAGCTGGCCAAAGAGTCGAGCCAAAGCTTAGTCACTACACGGTAGCTGGTGTCATCCGAACATTCAGAAACAGGTTAGTAATCTACAGACTTCATGGCACTGTGATACTTTTTTACATCACTACATACAGTAGTACTACCATATCTATGGTAGATCTATAATGTATATTGTCTCAACAATATCTCAATAAAAATGACAGTAAATGTGCAACATTTCATTTCATGCTGCAAAACATCTTACACCCTAACCATTCACGTCATTGTTATGCAGAATTGAAAGACGGCCACTTGCACTTGGTGTAAGAACTGATAAGTTGAATGTTAAAGTTATACATTTGTCACAAGCTTGCTCTTTATTTTTTTGTTTACTTGTACACCAATTTCTGTTTCAGTTAATCTGTTTAGTGGGCTGTGTACTTTCCCCTACTTTATTCCTTGTACACCAATGACTGTAGACCCATTGATCCTTCAGTTAAAATCATTAAGTTTGCTGATAACACCACCATTATTGGTTTAATTATTAATGGCAATGAAACACTTTATAGAAAAGAGGTGTCTCATCTTGTGTCTTGGTGTGCTTCCAACAACCTTCTACTCAATACTACCAAGACAGTGGAAATGGTCATTGAATTTCACAAACTTCAGTTATAACATCTCCCACTAGAAATGAATGATTGTACAGTCAATATGGTGGAATCCTTGAAATTTTTGGTCACAACTATCACAAATACTCTTAACTGGGACCTTAACACCACTTATATTACTAAAAAGACACAGCAGCGATTGTACTTCTTACGCCAACTAAAAAAATGAAATATTTCCCAGCCAATCCTAGCTTAATTATACAAAGCCATAATTGAAAGTGTAATCACATTCCAGAGGTGGGTAGTAATGAGTTACATTTACTCCATTACATTTACTTGAGTAACTTTTTTAAAAAATTGTACTTCTAAGAGTAGTTTTACTGCACCATACTTTTTACTTTTACTTGAGTATATTTGTGAAGAAGAAACGCTATTTACTCCGCTACATTGGGCAACACTTGAATTGTTACTTTTTTTACCATTATATACGCTATATTTTTGCCAGAGAGAAGCTGCCAGTGGATCTACTGCATGACTGTTTCACCAATTAGACATAGCAACAATAATCACAAGACTCCGTTTCACCAATCAGACATAGCCATGCAGTCACATGACCACACACAAACTGTGGCGGCATAGCGGCACAAGCTCCTCACAGACAGTGAACAGGGGAAGAAAGAATACATGAAAAATGAGAGCCAACTGCTGCTGAAGCTTAACCATCACTTTACTGAGCGAAGAACAAGCACGTTTTAACCAAACATGCACAGACACAGACAAAGTAAAGTGAAACTCCTTGTACGTGCACAAGCTGCCTTGTTCTAATGTTGTTTTCTATCAGCTATGCTATTTGGAGGGCAAGTGAATATGCAGTATTCTACTGTCAGTGTACAGTATATCTTGTCACTGTAAGTAGTTTGCAATGTTCAAATATACATGTTACCTACTGTAGGTATTGGCTTCCAAAGCTTTGTTGTGATAAACTGAGAAATGGAACATTGTGTTATTTGTGCATCTTTATTTTGTAAAGATCTTATTTATTTTTACTCATTTTTTATTTTATTATTTGGAAATAGCAGAATTTGCACATTATTTTATGTTTTTGTCTGTCTTATTGCCACATTTCTAAAAAATAAATCATTTATTATGATCAAACAGTTACTCAGTACTTGAGTAGTCTTTCACCAAATACTTTTTTACTCTTACTTGAGTAATTTTTTGGATGACTACTTTTTACTTCTACTTGAGTAATATTATTTTGAAGTAATGCTACTCTTACTTGAGTACAATTTTTGGCTACTCTACCCACCTCTGTCACGTTCTCTGTTGTTGTCTGGTTTGGTTCCGCAATGGCACACTCCAAAAATAAATTACAGCGTGTTTGGAGGTCTGCTGAGAAAATAATTGGCTGTTCCCATCCACCTCTGGCAGACCCGTATACATCTTGTGTCACTAACCATGTCAAAAGGATCACCACGGACTCCTCTCATCCAGCTCATCACTTATTCCATAAACTCCCCTCTGGCAAACGTTTCAGGTCAATTCAAACTAAAACTAACAGACACCTCAATGGTTTCCTTCTTCAGAGCTATAGCCCTCTCAAACCAGTAACCTAGCTTGACTTCTTTGTATATTCATGCATTCTGTCAGATACTGTATGAATGTGTGTGTGCACACACTACACACACTTTCACTTGCACATCTCCTTTATAGCTCTACAATTCCGCAAACTTGTATGAAGTTTTTTTTATTATTTGTTTTTATGTTGTGTTCTGTTATAAGCAAATCTACCAAGTTAAATTCCTGTGCAGTAAGTACCGGCGAATAAAAGTGATTCTGATTCTGGTTAAATCATCTCATCATGACATTGATCATCAGCACTTGTTTCTTATCTTTTTAGATTTATTGAATAAAAACAGTAGTATAAAAGGGTCACAAACCTACCAGATAATAATCAAATAGCAACAACAACCACCCTATGGCTCCCTACCAAAACTGCCCTATAAAGAACAAACATTAAGGATTATGAGGTGACGCATGGCGCTGACCACCAGTCATCCGGCCTTTCACCAAATGCACAACTGCTTGCAACTTCCCTAAGTTTATCCTTGTTCAATCATGCACTGGACTATGAAGTGGAACCCCAGAATTCCAAGAATTGTCAATAGCATGGGAATAGGGGCGTAGTTCTTCATTATACCACTAGGTATTATATGCCTACAGTCCAATTAATCATTTCACATTGTGCTGAGTTGATTATTTGCGTATTTCTGGCATTTATTCTAAAATCATGCATGTGATTTGGTTTTTTTTTTTTTTTTTTGTCCAAGCCACCATAGTTGATGTTCAAGAGACAATGATGATCATACTGTACATACATACAAAGGCATCAAGTTTTTATCTGAAAAGTGATCTGTAAATTTAATATGTTTTAGGATTGCCGTGGATCAGTTAGGAAATAAATTTGTTCAAATGATATATTCACTGAACAGCTTTCTTCCTTGTCTCAACCAGTTTTAAGTGTTTATATCACATTGGAGAATTAACAAACAACAATCATTTTCTCATTTGATTCCTAAATTTGTGATTGAATAAAACCAAAAATGCACACTCCAGCTTGGCTTGTATATTGAACATTAGTGATCAATAATTAAACATAAGACATTATAATCTAGCCTGTATATTGTTCCTTTCCTCATATTCTGATATAACTTATTTAAAAAGGCGAGATATAGAACAGTGTAGTGTACTGCACATCTAATCATTTTTTCTACCAGCCTGATAAGTCACTGATTCCTCCTGAGGCTGTGGCTGGTAGTAGCCACTCAAATATGTCTGGTGAATTTATAACAACACTTTAACATCCTAATTAAATGAAGCAGGAACATATAATTAAACTTTTGAAATATATGCAATGCAGTATGTAAATTGCAAATGAGGTACTCTGATTTTAATGCGAGTCATAAAATAATATTTTTTCAGCTCTTTCAAATTCTGTTACTATTACTTTGAAATCTTTATATCAATTAAATCTCATTTTATTTTATATATGAGCAGAGGTCACACGTTGCTACTGTAATTCCAGAAAGGCTTCACTGATCACTACAAATTTTTGAAAACATACTCACTTGAAAGTGTTAATGCTATACAGTATGAGAAATACAGAATATCAACACTGTCAACATGCCACACAGCTTCTCTTATCAAAAATTTACCAGAGAGGTTTGGCTGTGAATTTGTATTAATGTGTTTCCTGAGGAACATGGTAACTGTCTCACCCCTGAAGGGATAAACAGACAAATGTCACTCCACTGTAAATCTATCACACTGCTACACTTCATGTCAATTTTATTTGTGGTTTTTTTTCTATTCACTGTGATTAGTATGGTACTGAGAGTGTCCTCTGCAAAAAAATTCAAATCATTATTCAGGTAAGTAGGGTGAAATGATGACACTCTGCTTCCTCATGAAATCCATGCCTAATTGTTAACTGGTCCTGCATATTGTCCTTGTTTGAGTGTAGGCCTTCCTTTTGTGTTTTCTTCCAAACTTGCAAATTACAATGACTGATGATTCTAAGTTGGTCTCATATGAGCGTGGATATGTACATGAGTAGACCCTTATGGCCAAGCACACTGTCTAGGGGTGATTCCCGTCTTATACCCTAACCTTGAATTAGACTGACCATTTTTAAGAATGTTTTCTTATTCAATTATGTTAGCAGGAATAAATCAATATGCAGTTTTTCTTCATTATCATACAAAGTTGATATAAAAGGTTAATCGGTTCATTGTTGTCACATGTACATGACATTCTTACAGTGGTTATGGGAGCAGAATACGTACAGGAGTAAATCACTACACAAGAGTCTAAAAAATAAAAAACAGAGCAGTTAGCCTTCAAGTGAGGCAACAGATGGAACTGACGCTAGGAAGAGTTACTGTGAAGGTTTATTTTTTTTCTTTCTACTGAAAAGATTTGGTTTGTACAAATTTTGATGAATGCTTATTTCATATTTTTCCCACATCTATAACTGGTTCCTGTCGTCGTCTTAATGTTAAGATGGGCACCAACCTACTAAATCTAAATTGTATATTTTTGACTGATAGTTGTTTCCCCTTTTTGAGTTTAGGTTTTTCCTACTGGGCTAATTATTATATTGCCCCCTGCAGAAGCTGAGATCCAGTATAAGATGGAAAAAAATTTCAGGCTCAAGAGAGTTTAGGAGGCTGTCCACAGCAGCACCTTCAAAGGGAAATTGGTTTCTGGAAGTCAGATTGAGTGCAACTGAATACTAGAGGAACATGTTGTGTTTCCAGGGAATGTATCTGGGTATAGCAAGCAATGAAGGAGCAGGTGATGCAATGGTGAATGTGGAGAAAGGAGACTGCCATAGCTTCTGCAGTAGGGGATCTACTAGTAGGGGATTAGCTGAGAAATGTATTCCTGCTAACAGAATATGTGGCAACCATGGGGAAGGTGATCCCTTTATTTAAAATTCACATTACTGTGCTTGGATATATCATCTTGCTTTATCAGAATGGTCAGAATTGTCACTGGAAAATTGCAGCATGGGTTCATGTCAGCATTGGACTATGCCTCTTTACAACTTGGATAGTAACATTGAGAAGAGCACAGTGCCAGTGACATTCCTAATCTAGTCATTTAAGAATTTTTCAATTTTACCAATATACATTTATTGATTGTTTTATTTATCTACTGTGGTTGGTGACAGCCAGAGTCTGGCTAAACTTTTAACCTGGAAACAAATGCTCATGTTCGGATAGTTCTGATTTAGCGCCCGGGTGATTAATCTCAGGAACAAAATTGGGACAGTGAAAATGATGGAGATAGAAACAAAGACAGAGGAGATATAAGTTGCTTTTTGGTTACCAGGATCTTTCACCTATGAAACTGTATAAAGAAAGTCATGTGATCCTGTTGTTCTGGTAAGGAGACAGACAAGAAGTGTACATTGCTATCCAGCCTTTTAAATTTAGGTGGAGATCATACAGTATGTGGCAGGGGAGTGTATATGGGGTGTAGGAAAAGGTACAAAATCAAAACAAATACAACTTGACCATTAAACAATCTTAACCATACTGACACTCACTCTTCTGGCAAGGAAGTGATGGTACCAAGATAGACAATAAAGAAAACCTCTTCTTGCCATTCTATTTCTCATTCTGAACAGGGATAGGAAGTGGGCCCAGTGGTAGAAAGAAGAGGCAGTTACAAAGACAAAGGAGAAACAAGTGGAGAGAAACGAGAGTGGTAATTGGGAGGTGACAAATTGTTGATGTCCACCAGCAGTCAGCCTGGTCAAAAGATTTGTTTTTGGAAGACCTGAAGGGGCACACACATTCATTTTACATTTTGATAGTCTGCATTTTCCATGTCATCATAACTCTTTTTATGTTTGAAAACAACAAACATACCATTTTTGACAGGTATATATGTTTTTGCTGTTATTTCAAGTCTGAAGTTATTTTTATACTCTATATGTGCCAAAAATTAGTACTTTGGCTTCCACATGAGGGGTTTGACTTACTTGTACAAGAGGGCATCATCAAATCCATCTTTTAGGTTCTCCTGTTTTTTAATAATATATGGAAAATATTTGGTATTTTTATTAGATTTTAAAATTATGGGTTTTTAAAAAATATTTTGTATGTATTTCATATGTCACAATTTATTATATCACTTTTCGATCATCAGTCTTGTTGTTAAGGTTTGTCTTTCACTGTTACATTGCTGGGGCATGTCTCAGTCTTCATTGGACTTTCACAGCCCATCATCTGGACTTTAAATTAATAAAAAAAATCAAAATAGAAAACAACTCTTTAAAAATAAATAGGCTAAAAAGTAACTCCTGACTTTGAATATGGAACAGTCCCAAATAAAAAGCTTGTGTAATCAATCTACCACTGGTGGTGTGAATTTAAACCTCTGCCACACTGATTTGTTTCTTGTGCTAAACTGTTGTTTACCAAGAAGGTGCTATTGCTGTTCACACCATCACAGTCATTTGGTTCCAATATTTAAACCTGACATTTTTTTTCCACAGTTGTTATGGTCTCTTCTTTATCTGTATGCTCAGGTAGTTTGTTACAAATTCCCACAATGATTTGTGCAAAGTGTTTTCGGCTCTCCGTCTTCAATGCATTTCCAATTGAGTCAAAATTGACTCAACAATCTGCTGTCCTTCTTCAAATGAATCATTGTATTCCTCATTCAAGGTGAAATGTCAAGCTGTGATCTCATTTCTGTGTTAAGTAATCCTATCCCTTTTATTATTTGGACCTCTATAGTCATTTGCGGACACTTCTACTTTGTGAATGTATCCTTTGCACTTGTAATTTATTTGCTACCTGGAAAAAAATGAGTTTTTTGGTATAGAAAATGCAAATTACTTTTCTTTGTATTTTTCTGCTTTTATTGTCAAACACAATAAATACAGTACATCTATGTAACATAAAACAAAATGTTATCTGACGTCCTGCAGTGTAGTAGCATGGACTTCTCTCAACCTCTTTTACTCTCACTGACAAACCTACTTTTAATCTTTCTAAAAAATAATGAAATGTATCAAGATAGAATAGTGTATGCAGTATGCTTTTCTGAATTACTTTTGTAAATGATGTGACAAGCTTTCTATACAAGCAATAGACTAAAAATTCTTTCCTGTTTACTCAGTGATATATTTTGATTTTTTTAGAATTTATTACATATTTTTGACCATTAGGTAAAATAAGTGACACCTCAGCTTGCCTTACTTGGGCTGTGAGCAGTAATTTTACATTGTATACTTAGGCATTTTCTGATTCTCTTTGCATCCATCTGGGTTTTGTCCGGACTCTCTGGTTTCTTGTTGCAACCCATAGATGTGCATGTCAAGATGACTGAGTCAAAATTGTCCTGATGTGGTTTTGAATGTAAGAGCACCCTATGATTAACTAGTACCTCATCCGGGATGAGATTTGGCACAATGCTAGCTAGTTCTAGAATATAAAAATAAAAAGCACTCAATCAGAAATAGAGCTTCAATTAACTAAAAAGTATGTTTTTAAAAAGTCATTTACAGTATAAAGATCTCATTTGAAAAATGCTTATAGAACATAAATATTTAAGTAGAACATCTTAGGAAAACACATGAAAATGTAAGGCCTCACCTGGAGTACTGTGTACAGTTTAGGTCTCCATTTTACAAAAAAGACATAACAACACTAGAGAAAGTCCAGAGAACAGTATATAGGCTGATTCCGAGAGTAACAGCTATGAGGAGATATTGAAGATATGGAGTCTTTTTAGTTAAGCAAACAGAGATTAAGAGGGGACATGACTGAAGGGTTTAAAAGGAATTAACACAGTCCGTGTTGGTGCACGGGAAGGAGTAAGCTCATCAACTGGCCCCCCTCAAGAACCCTCACCATATTAAGAGATTTAGATAGATAGATAGATAGATAGATAGATAGATAGATAGATAGATAGATAGATACTTTATTAATCCCAGGGGGAAATTCACATACTCCAGCAGCAAAAAATATTAAATTAAAGAGTAATAAAAAATGCAGGTAAAAAACAGACAATAACTTGAATAATGTTCAACGTTTACCCCCTCTGGTGGAATTGAAGAGTCGCATAGTTTGGGGGAGGAATGATCTTCTCAGTCTGTCAGTGGAGCAGCACAGTGACAGCAGTCTGTCGCTGAAACTGCTTCTCTGTCTGGAGATGACACTGTTTAATGGATGTAGTGGATTCTCCATAATTGATAGGAGCCTGCTGAGTGCCCGTTGCTCTGCTACGGATGTCAAACCGTCCAGCTCTATGCCAACAATAGAGCCTGCCTTCCTCACCAGTTTGTCCAGGCAATTTAAGTTAAGAATTGGGTTGCTCCCCCTCAAAAATGGAGAGATTTCCATTGGGAGATCCAGGGTGGTTGGCCTTGAAAATTTGAAAGATTTGCATTAGTTCCCTTTGAAGGCCCCCCATTACTGAGTACTGGAGTACTAGATCCAAGCTGTTAAAATACATTCTTTATAAACAAAAGGACACTGTTTAAAATTTGTTAAGGGTAATTTTTTTAGATACATGGAGAACATTTCACAGTATTGTGGTAGAGAGTAGAATTTTAGGGACCTTCAAATCTAAACTTCATGCTATTTTACAGAATCTAGGTCAATAGGATTTGTGAGCTTTGTTGGGCTAAATGGCCCGTTCTCATAAATTGTTCTGATATTCTAATGCAGCCAGCTGTAGCCTTGCCTATTAGTACGTTTTGCAATCGCATCCCAGATTATCTACATAAACACTTGCTTTTTGCTTAAACGGTATTTAGTAAGTAACCTTAAGATATAATTTCTCATGAAGTAAACTGAACAGAATTAGTTTAGCTTGGGTCAGTTATCCATAGCTTAATTTATATACCTCTCTGTTCATTCAGGGGTCTTCAGATTTTAAGATGAGCTGATTAGGCCAACATTTTCTTTACCATTGGCAAATCTTTAATGCATTTGAATTAAACGGGTAAACTTTTGAAAGTCTTTAACTTCAAAATCTGCAAAAAAAGGCCCTATACCCCTTAGCTGTATGAAGACATTTTTAATAATGGATACATAAAATACAGAGAGAAGAAAAATTCTTTAAGAAGCATAACAACAATGTCTGACGATGATTCTTGAAGAGTACAATATTAAATCAGATAGTGGTGTCTGACAGCCCCAGGCAAAACTATTTAGCTAATTTTATTAAGCACTACATATTCATCTATCCACATAGCTCATCATTTTCTGTTGCACTCAAAATGATGGAAATCTTACAACACGGCTAAAAAACATATGCCATTTATAATTAATATTTTGTTCTTTATATCATCCACAGTTGTTCTGGAAAATGTTGGATTTTGTGGAATATGTTTAAATATGTTTTTTGATCATCTTTATATCTAATCGTCTTTTAAAGGTGTCATGCTGCTCCTGGAAGGCCTGCTATCCAGACGTGTTTCGTAACTTCCCAGTATGTTTTATGTTGTTTACTGTTTGTCTACATACAGTATTCTTGCTTTGTTTTCATAATTTACCTCCTACGGTCTCAAGATAAATTTCCTCTCTAACTTTGTCGAATGTGAGTCTGGAAATTTGAATGTGCCTTACAATGTACCATTTCCTGTACAGATAGGGTCTGACTCCTTGAAAAACCTCTCTCAACAGAGTTATTTCAGCAAATGATTAGATGGATGACTTTGCATAAGTTTTTCTTTTTTTCCTGAGTCCTGATTAGTGCCAACAATATATTTATTTTGCTGACTTTAGAACATTTAATTCTGCTGTATTGCATTACCGTTAAATAATGTATAGCTTATTGCCCTTCACATTTTGCATTTTTCATAGCTTTGATGTTTATCTATCATTTCAGTAAATGTAATTATGTAAACAAGATGATGCATGAGTTTCTATTATTCTAAATCACTCAAACAGTAGAGAGCAGCTGCATGCTGGGCTTGTACAATGGACAAATATAGCTTTGCAACCGCATGGGAATTTCAAATGTACCCAAAATCCTGTTAAATAAAAGTGTATTAATAATGAGTCAAGTAATGAAAACAGTTTATGTAAAAACTAATAAGAACTTCTTTTCACATGACTGTACTTTGCGCATTCAGTGTGTAGATATGTAAAATATATGTCTGGCAATATTTAAAGATGTCAAAATGATCATTTAAAAAATGCTAATTTCTTAATGTTAAATTCTGGGCAGGTAGGAAAGATTGCACAGCCATAAGATAAAGAAAAAGCTTTTAACTTTATGCTTCTTATAAATTACTTTTTTTTTTTTTTTTCAAATGAGGTTTTGGAACAGCATATATCCATCCATCTTCCAACCCATTGAATTCGAACACAGGATCATGAGGGGTCTGCTGGAGCCAATCCCAGCCAACATAGGGCGCAAGGCAGGAACCAATCCCAGGCAGGGTGCCAACCTACTGCAGGACACACACACACACACACACCAAGCACACACTAGGGCCAATTTAGAATCGCCAATGCACCTAACCTGCATGCCTTTGGACTGTGGGAGAAAATTGGAGCACCTGGAGGAAACCCACGCAGACATGGGGAGAACAACAGCACATATAACATTGGCATTATGCAGTAGTGACTTGAAATGAAGAAAGAAGAGCGAGACAAAATGGCACCATGATGCAGTGGTAGCAGTGCTGCCTTCCAGTAAGGTGACAAGGTTTTGCTTCCCAGATCCTCGCTGTTTGGAGTTTGAATGTTCTTCCTGTGTCTGTGGGGGTTTCCTCTGGGTGTTACGTTTTCCACTGCCTAAAGACATGTAGGTTAGGGCGATGCTAAATTTGCCCTAGTGTGTGTTTGGGGTGTGGGTGTGTGTTCGCACTGTGACAGACTGGCCCCCTGTCCAGAGTTTGTTCCTGCTTTGTACCCTAAGCTAGCTGGCATAGGCTCCAGCACCAGTACCAACCCACCACCACAACCACCCCGAGGCCATGGTCTACATTAAGCAGGTTACAAAATGACATCACGTGACAAAACAGAAGTTGCATAACTAGATCACTAAACTTAAACCAATTAACACTCATCAATTCAGTTTTCTGCGTAAGCATTGTAGATAATTATAGATAAAGATACTGTATTATTCAGACTTTTGTTAAAATATTACATAATGGATATTGTTGTTCAAATTTATTTTCTTATACCTTATAATTTAAGTGTACACTGCGCTATGGAAGTTATTGTTTTAACATGTCAAATATGAACCTGTTTTTTTGTTAATTCCAGTACTACAACTCCTTTATTCTACATTAGCTCTCTTCTGTACAGTCCTTTTCATTCATACTGTGAAAGTGGGATGGATTTGTCAACAGATTTGTGACCCTCGTTAATACCCCCTGGCCACTAGAACGCCCTGAAGATTTAATTTGCAGGAGTATTGAGAGGGGCAGACAGTCTAACCCTCCCGATTTACACTCTGTGGTACGTAGGGTTACCAGACGTCCGGCAAAAGGAGGCTGGCGTTGTGTCTTCCGTCCGGCAGACATTGCCTAAAAGGTGAAAATGTCCGGTTTTCATCAATGACTGACTTGACCATGTTATTAGCTGAAATCGCACACTATCATCTCGATGTTTTACATTACACAGCTATGCGCCTATGCCTACTTCACCATTTTGTGTTGTCCATACTTGTTATACGAATATGCAGTACTTTTTATATAAAAATGTCAACCAGCAGTAAAACTAACCAGAGGAAATGCAAATTCTTGGATCACATGAAAACAAAGTATCCGCCATTGGTGAAGAATGCACCAAAAATGAAGCAAAGTTTTTGGTTTGTGATTCTTACATGTCCATTGCAAACAAGGGTACCACTGATTTAGAATGATATGTTACCAGCAGAAAACACAACCATAGCATATTTTCAAAGTTGTGTAAATGAAGCCAGTTACTCAAAGATGCATAAAATCTGCACATTTTTCTTTTGTACTCCTGGGCACAACCACAGTGGATAAAAGAAAGGAATAGATTGTATGTTGACTCTGTCTGAGGAATTCTTCTTACAAAGTACAATTTTAAGAACATTTCTTGTCTGGCGTTCCACGTCTATGTTGCTGGGAACGATGGACTGCTGTGAAAAGTTGCCTCATCAGAAAAATATGAAACTGCACAGTTATACTATAACTTTTAATTTTGATAACTAGTTTTGTGACCTCTCAGATTAGTTGTTCTTAACGTTTTCATTGTAACACACAGTTCACACTGTGTTTCGTGAACCTTTGTCCTCCTTTATCATGGTGTTTTCCTCCTTTATGACCTTCGGTGTCCTCCTTTGGGTTCACAGGTATCTGTTAACCCTAGTGGTATGGGAAATCTGTGAGGAAATTTAATGCTGGTAGGAGGGGTTCCTCAGGGGTACCTGCAGACCCTTGAGTCCAGGATGGTTAAACTGGAAATACCTGTAAAGGTTTTCCCAGCCGTGTTTCCAGATCCAGGCTTAAAAGGGCCCTATAGTGAGTATTCAGGGAGCTTGTAGTTGGGAAGAAGTCATTGCAGATTGGATTGATAGATAAAGAGGCTAGCAATCAACGAAGTAAACGGTAAATAGGAAAGCCAGAAGGCTTAGGTTTTGTTATTTTTAATCCCTTTGTGTTTATTAGATATTTGTTTTGTGAAATAAAACATTTTTATTTATTTTTTGTATTTTGGTTCTTTTGGTCGTCACTTGGATTCAGAGATAGCGAACAAGTGCCACAATAGAGAATTTCCATCTTTAAACACATGCCAAAACAGAATAAAATGATACGCTTTGGATAAATTCAAATGTGTTCGCTAATAGTCGTGAACAAGTTCTTAACAGTCATTAGCAATTCTTCAGTTTACAAAAATCCTATCAGGCTAGTACAAGATCGTTTAACTTATCAGGCTTAGCATTTCTAACTTGACTCCATAAATATTATTGTAACTCACTGTGATTTAGTACATAAGATTTGTTTGCACAAAACAAGGTGCTCATTGATTCAATATATCTTCATTTAACTCTATGTCTCTTGTCGTAACTCACAGTGATATTTCATTGCAATATGTTGGTATCATACTGTGTTTTACTCCACATTATCAAGATGCTTGTCTGGTGGGGAGAACACTGAGCTATTTACCATTTTCTTGTGCACAATGAAAAATGTATGAGGTGTGACAATTTAATACCTGAAATGAACCTGTAGAAAAAATGTGTGCTTATCTATGTACCAGCTATTCTGTTACCTTCAAAGTAATCTCCTTCTGCAGCTGTGCATTTAGTTAGACGACACTGCCATTGCTGGACACACACCTGGAACTCAATTTCTAGAATACCCATGAGTTCCTTTGTCATGTTATGCTGGATGTCAGAAATGGCTGAAAATTGTTGTCCTTTCATGGCAGTTTTTATTTTAGGGAAGGGCCAGAAATTCACAGGAGCAAGGGTGGATGATCCATTTTGGTAATTGATTTCTTAGCTATAGGAAGTCGCAAACACTGAGCCCATCTTGGCTTGGGGCATTGTCATAATGGATGATCCACCTGTCATGCCACACAGACTTATAATTCTTTCTCAACTGCTCACTCAACAAACAACACTACTGGTCTGGGTGTCGTGATCTGACACTCTGAGTTCTCCCCTGGTCATCTGGAAAATTATGGTGCCTTCAGGTGAAGTTTAAAAACATTTCCAAAAAGGAAACAATGGCTCAGCTCCAGCAACTTTTGTTTTAGGTGCAAAAAAACACAAAAAGGTTTATGTTTACAGTGCTAATATTCTTGCGAAGAATAGGATGAGGCAAATAAATAACAGTATCCAAAAACACAAATAACCTAATGACAGTGCAACTAACGAAGGAAGAAAAGGACACCTATAACTAGGAACTTAATCTCACATCTCTCTTCTAGTGTCTCAAAAATAAAGTCTCTCCTGAAGATAATTCCTTTATATAGGTTTTAACTTCTCCCATCTTTTGAAAACTACCGTTACTTCTGGTTCTTATTAGAATTCATATCTTTCACATAGAAATTCAGTTCCAATAATATATTCAACACATAACCCCTTCTTAGTAACATAATCTCAGAAAAAAACATTTTATGCTTAAATGCCACTAAATAAACACAGACATTGTATCAGTAGTTTCTGGCTGTCGTTAGATATGATATCCGTTTTTAGCTTCACCCCCACCAAGCTGTAACTGCCAATTAGTGCAATCCTTTGTTTCCAGTCTCCACATAAGCAGACCCTACTAAGCCAGCCTCTGCATAGCAGCTCATGTTCACATCCTTGTGTGATGTATGCGGACTTCGGCATGGCTGCCAATTCAAACACATCAACAACAAACAAGAGAAAGATACATACATAATGAGCGAATGAAATTCACTACTAAAAAGAGAGGTAAAAAATAATCAACAACAGCCAACAATAATATTAAATTAGTCATTTAGGACAGATGGTAGCATATGAACAGATAAACTAGCTCTCAGTGTGTACACTGTAGCAGTCGAGGCGTGGAGCCACCTCTAACACCCTCAGGTACCACTCGAGACACGAGGTAAAAGCACAAGACTTCTTTATTTGTCTTCTGTACAGTGCACAAAGCACCCTCCACTCCACACTCATAAATCACTATTCTCTTTTCAATAAACCAATCCTCCTCGCCCAGACACGTCGCCACCCTACCTCCCAGCTCAGCTCAGTGTTCTGGGCTTCCCACAGTCCTTTTATAGCCCCTGACCCAGAAATGGTTCCTGGCCAAACCCATAAGTCCGTTTTCTTTCCTGGTCAGGGCTAACAGTCCTCTTTTTCATCCCGGGAGCACGTCGCTTCCTCCGGTCACGTGACTGTGACGCACTCCCGGGTTATAGGGCACGCAAGAGCCCACTAGCCCCCCTACAGCGATTCCCGGTGGCCCCCAAGGTATCCAGTAGGGCTGTGTGTATAAACTACAGAGTCCATGAGGCCCTGCTGGAAGTCGGGGCACCATCCTGCTGTCCGGAGGGCTCCTCCTAGCAGCCTGGGGTTGGCGACCGGAGTCCATAGCCGGTCATCCATCACAACCCTCAATAGGTGTCTTATTGTTGTTAGGATGTGTGGACTGTTTTATACATCTACATGCTATGTTACTAACACATATCTAGAATAGTGTTTTTTCTGTGCTAGCATTTTCCATTTTTTCACAAAAGAACTTACACATGAACTAGTTTTTCAGATATGCACAGGCAAGTGATTCTATCTGGATTGCCACATGGGTGACACTACATTGAACTTCCAGAAATTAAATTGTTACACTTCGTACAAATGTCTGTGTATGCAACAAAAGTGATCAGTTTCATTTAAAGGGTACAGTTGTAAAGAAATATGAGTAAAAGGGAAAAAGTCTGCACACATTTTATATTTTGTATTCCTAATAATGCGCATGAAAGCTGAAGTAATGGTGTCCCTTTTTATTTAGAAAACTGCCCAAATAAATGTTAAGTATATTTTAAATTAGTTTTCAGGACTTATAAAACATAGCATTAAAATGCACATGTACAGTTGTGCTCATAAGTTTACATAACCTGGCAAAATTTTTGAAGTATTGGGCACTATTTCGTAAATATAATGCAGAAAGCTTTCTTTTTAATTAGGGAGTGTGCTCAAGTGAGGCAATTTATTATCACATAATTGTGTGTGCCCTTTTTAAATCATGATGATACCTGAAATCACCCCAATGGGCCTGATCAAAAGTTTACATACCATTGAATGTTGTGGCACACAAGTTCAAATTAAGGGTAATTAAGGGAGAGTGTCCACACCTGTAACCTCTTGGATTGTAATCAGTGTCTGTGTATATATAGTCCATTTTACGTTCATGCAGAGCTACACTGACTTTGCTGGATACCAATCCATAAGGAAAGCAAAAGAATTGTCAAAGGACCTGTGTGAAAGGTTGTTAATTTATATAAATCATTAAAAGGATGTAAAAAGATATCCAGAGATCTGCAAATGCCTGTCAGTAGTGTTCAAACTCTGATAGCAGCCCTGAAACTCTAAAACAGCCCACTTAAATATGCCATACAGCATCTTGGTAAGTCATAAAACTTCTGGAACAAAGTCCTTTGGAGTGATTAGACCAAAATTGAACTTTATGGTCACAACCATAAACTCTATGTTTGGAGAGGCCCATGACAAAAAGTACACCATCCTGACTGTGAAGCATGGAGATGGATCTCTGATATTCTGGAAGTGTGTGAGCTATAGCGACAGAGGTAACTTAGTGACAGCTAACGGTAAGATGAATGCAGCATGTTACCAGAAGATATTGGATGACAACTTGCCTTCATTGGTCTAGAAGCTACACATGGGGATGCACTTGGATCTTCCAACCTGACAATGATGCAAAACACAAGACCAAATCAACCTTTCAATGGCTACAGCAGAAAAAAGTGAAGGTGCTGGAGTGGCCATCACAGTCTCCTGACCTCAATTTCATTGAGTTACTTTGGGAAGATTTCAACTGTGCAGTTCATGCAAGACAACCCAAGAATTTATGGGACCAGGAGACTTTTTGCCAAGAAGAATGGGCAGCTCTACTACCTGAGAAAATCAAGGGCTTTATCCTCAACTATTACAAAATGCTGCAAGCCATCATTGATGCTAAAGGGGGCAATAAAACAGTAGTAAGAACTAAGGGTACACAAACTTTTGAACAAGGACCATCTAATTATTTTCCTTATTACTATGTTTAGTTTAAGTTGGATTCCATTAAAAGTAATTTACAGAAAAAATGACTGATCAGGCAAGAGACATTTCAAGTATGGTACACATCTTACAAGTTCTGCCAGCGTATGTAAACTTATGAGCACAACTGTATATTCTGATTATTATGTTGTGGCTAGTGGTACAATGGTGGCATGTCCAAAAAATTTGGACAAAGTTAATTTAAATAACAGGGAATACATACATTTAGGCCAAACTATAATCAAGACAAAAAGCAAATGATGAAAATTGCCAAGATACAAAAAAGACTAAGCAATACAGAAAGGGCAGTATACAATAATGGGACAAAATTCCAAGCAATATAAAATGACCAAGATTTTAGATCAAAGAATAATAAACTAACCTTAACCTTAATTTAAGTGAAGTGCAAAAAAGGTAGCTAATAATAAAATTAAAAAAAGCAAAAAAAAAAACAAACTTGATACTTGAGCAGTCAGCCTGGTGTTTGAAAAACCCAAAAAACAGAAGCTCAGCTAGAAGCCCACATCTGCATAATTGGAATGCTTTGCCTCCTTGGCCTTTTACTTTACTTACTGCCCTTCCTTCTTAATGTTAAGTTCAACTAAGAAGTAAAAAGAAAATTACAAAATGATTAACAAAACATACAGTTAATAAGAAACCATTTAATAATAGAAGAAAGTACTTTAATAAAAAATAACTGCATTAACAAAAGGAACTACTATTTATAAAAAAGAAAATTAACAAAGAACACTAGGCAAAACTAAAGCCAGGGATGGGGCTCCAGCAAAACCATGACATTTATTAACGAAAAACAAAACAATTTTCAAAGAAAAAGAAAAACCTATTAATATCAAACAAAACTAAAGTCAGGAGCCAAAGCACACATTTGACAATAAGACACATGGTACAATAACTGCATTTACGGATAAAAAACAACTCTGATTAATTAGACAAAGACTGATAGCCACCAAACTTTCTGGTTTGTTTCTTTTGATCTTGATTATTTTTGGGTTTGACAACTGGTGCTCTCTTTGTTAAGCACTGGAAAACCTATATGATCTCTTGCCTTCATTTTTTTTGGCCTTAGATACACTTTGGTTTTTTGGTGGTGTCATTTTTAACATTTTCACACTTACAAGCTTAATTTTTATGAATGTGCTTTTATTTAAAATCTTTGAGAAATAATCAGTTATGTATTCCATTTCATAATCTGTATTCCAACTTCCCAACTGAAGTTATTAATTCTCCATATGTGCAAAGCATAGAATTATTCAACTTAAAATTGTCCAAAATGTTTCCAGGGCAAGATCCAACCTGTGAATGCTGCAATTAAGTTCCAGCCTCACTGGGTCACATGTTTTGGGCCTGTACCAAATTAACATCATTTTGGACCAAAATCTTTAAATGCCTTTCAGACAGCCTTGGTGTCCCAATCCCTCCTAATCCACTAACAGCTGTGTTTGGTGTACTTCCAGATGGGCTAAAAGTGGAGAAGGACAAACAAACTGTAATTGCCTTCACTACACTATTGGCACGTAGACTTATCTTGCTCAACTGGAAGAATCCTAACTCTCCCCTTCTAAGTCAGTGGGTAACAGTGTCATATATTATTTGAAATTGGAAAAAAATCAAATTCGCACTTAGAGGATCTGTACAAAACTTTTTCAAAACCTGGCAGGATCTAATCAATAACATTTTAGAATAAGCATTTAAATTGAGGAAGCAGGTTCTCTCTCCTCTTTTACGCCATTTATCTTTATTCATTTATTATTTTATCTATTCATTTGTCTTTACTAGCATAAAGTTTTACACTGCTGGCCTACCTCTCTTTCTCAGGGGTGGGGGTTGATTTGTTTCGAACCTTCTTCTTTTTATTTTTATTTTTTTTTCTTTTTGTAAAACTCGAGTTATATGTATGGAATGTTATTTCATTTTAATGAATTCAATAAAATTTTTTAAAAAAGTTTATTTTGAACATAGTCAGACAATATGCAATTCCTTGGTTTAGGACCATTGTTATGGTTTCAAAACATAAAGGTTCCAGAAACTTCTTTAACACTAGAATTACCAGAGCCTACGAAAAAACTCGTATATCCGGCCCACCTTAAATCGCTTCTTAAATCCATTCACACCTCTCCGCCAGCATCCTTTGTCCTCTAAATGTGCTGATAAAAGACAAGCTGCCAGCAGCCGGCTATTCCATCCCCCCACCGACTTAGAACGTGAGCCTTGATTGATTATGTGGGAGTGAAGTGGAGTTTTACAGTGGAAATAAGAGATCATTATTCTAAAGTAATCTGTGTAAACACAGTGTTAAAACAGAAACTTAGTAATAAATGTTACAAAATGTAGTAGGCATAAACTATAGAATGTGTAAAGCCCGAGTTCCAAAGATCAAATAAACACTTTCACAAAAGCTTCAAGGACAAAACAACAGCCTCCGTGGCGTAGCGCGTTAAGATTTGCCTCTTAGAGCACAACAGCTCTGCCGCCTCTCAGACCTGAGTTCGATCAACGTGCGTTGTTCCTGTAGCACTGAATGAGCTCACCCGCTCTAACGTCACCCCTCCCCCATCAGATGGAACAACGCACGTTGATCTTTTTTCTTCTTTCAGTACATGTGCCTTCCCTGTTTATTTATATATCTCTGCCTGTCTGTCTCCCTATTACGCAGTGCTCGTCTGTCTGTGTGTTATGGATCTTAAAAATAACAGTTATAAGGACAGTTGTTCCTGTTAATTGCAGTGTCAATTGTTAAAAAAATATTTTAAAAGGAGCATCCCACATGAAAATATAACGATCTCATTAACTGACAGTGCATACCAATTTATAAATTTTATGTCCGTTTGAGGTTAAAAAGAAAAAAAAAAAAGCAACATTTTATCCCTAGCGGGGAATCGAACTCAGGTCTGAGACGGGGCAACAGAGTTGTTGTGCTCTAAGAGGCAAATCTTAACACGCTACGCCACGGAGGCTATTGTATTGTCCTTGAAGCTTTTGTGAAAGTGTTTATTTGATCTTTGGAACTCGGGCTTTACACATTCTATAGTTTATGCCTACTACATTTTGTAACATTTATTACTAAAATATGACAAAGTTTCTGTTTTAACAATGTGTTTACACAGATTACTTTAGAATAATGATCTCTTATTTCCACTGTAAAACTCCACTTCACTCCCACATAATCAATCAAGGCGTGAGCTGGGAAAACTTCGCTCACGTTCTAAGTCGGTGGGGGGATGGAATAGCCGGCTGCTGGCAGCTTGTCTTTTATCAGCACATTTAGAGGACAAAGGATGCTGGCGGAGAGGTGTGAACGGATTTAAGAAGCGATTTAAGGTGGGCCGGATATACGAGTTTTTTCGTAGGCTCTGGTAATTCTAGTGTTAAAGACCTGAAGAAGCTCATCTAGGTTTCTTTTTTTGTATTCTGCTTAGGAATAAAAACAAGGTAAGCCACTTCGGAAGATGAATAAGAAAATGTCATCGGTCTCTAAACCAGGAGATCAATAAACATCAGAACCAAATGAGGCAATGAAATCAAAGTCAAAAAGAAAGTAAGAGTTCTAAGCCAGAAAATTAAATACAATTAAATTCAAAGGGTACATGAGAAAATTTTAGGAGAATCCACAATCTTGGACAACAAGAAAGGCATGATTTATACCTTTTATACATTGCAACAGTGCTACACACTTCTGGTTGTCCACGCATAGTAACAAGATAACAATAGTAAATAAATAAAACTCAAAATGGTGGTGTGCATAAAAAACAAAATGGATAGAACAAAAACAACTTATTAACCATTTTTAACCAAAACCAAAATATCCAAAAGAGGATAAAACACACATACTAACAAACCAGAAAATATATGAAAAAAAAAATAAAACAGTTTCCTGACTATTCCTTGCTTGTGTTACTGTGTTTTCCCGAAAATAAGATAGGGTCTTATATTAATTTTTGCTGTAAAAGATGCACTAGGGCTTATTTTCAGTGATATCTTACATTTATTCATGTACAACAATATACATTTATCCAAATACAGTCATGTCACCTTCTTCTGGAATATCGTCATAACTCTTCACATTCAAACCCTGAATTTCAGCCTGAATTTCTTGCTACGCTTTTAGGATCCTCCAGGATTGGTGTGCGTGCTTCAATGTTTGACGAATGGTTCGATGTGGTGAAGCAAAATGCTGACATACAAATGCATTTGTGGTGCTTTGATATTCAAGCGTTGCATATTCCCCAAAGTAATGACACGATACATTTTAAAAGTCTCACATACCATCTTCTGTGCCGTCTTTTTTTTTTTTTTTTTTTTTTTGCACCTTTACAATACCATCAGAATGTAGGCGGTGTATTTGAGCCACAGAGAAAAAGAAAATAAGGACATAATGAAAATGTTTATTTTGTGATTATAGTGGAAATGTCAGCTTTAAACTCGAAATGTCCTCTTTAATCCCGTAGTTTACTTTTTTCATTAAAGTAGTCCGTTGTAAACGTCATCTTAACACCGACCCAGTTGTTAAATCGCTACGTGCTTCTGGGGCTTCCTCATGACCTGACAGCAGCGGCAAGCAGCACTGCCACACAGAACACATTAAATTTATAATATTCCAGCTCTCTGCACATTTAGAATTCTTAGATTTATACTTGATATCACTTTCATGATGAAATGCATTAAAATATGTATGTTACATTTTACAGATAAATCGTTAACTTTGTTTAAATAATGAATACTGCTAATAGTTACACATATGGGGTGGCACGGTGGCAGAGCGGTAGTGCTGCTGTCTCGCAGGGAGTCACGTCCCTTCTGATCCCTGCCTGGAGTTTGCATGTTTTCCTGGTGGTTTCCACAGTGGGCTCAGTTTTCCATCCAAAGACATGAAGGTTTGGGGATTTTGTCAAGCTACAATGGCGCCAGTGTATGTGTGTGCTTGTTTTCACCTTGCGATGAGCTGATGTCCCATCCAGAGATTTTGTTTGATAAAAGATGCTGCTGGAATGGGCACATCCCCGAATTGATGGATGTAATCGTTAAACATAATTTTCAGAGATATTGGGGCAAGGTGTCCTCTGAATTTAATGGATGTTTCGGGCACACGCGTCGCATCGAGTGAAGTATAAACCTGGCCTTAGGTGCCTTACTTTTCAGCTGACGATCTTGACTAGGGCTTATTTTTGGGGTAGGGCTTATATTACAGAGCAGCCTGAAAATCATGCTAGGGCTTATTTTCATGGTCGGTCTTATTTTCGGGGAAACACGGTAGATGATCTTATTGGAACTTAGAAAGACACTCAATATGTTACTAAAACTGACATGACCAAAGGATATTGGCAAAAAAAATCCTTACTAAGAAGAAAAAGAAGACTACTTTAGCTCTCCTAGTGGCCATGTTCATTACCACATTCTCCCATATGGACTTTGTGGGGCACCATTATCTTTTTAGTTTGTGGTGGACAGACTGCTAAAGTCTCATGCTGAATATGGTGTGGCAGGTATACATGACCTTGTTTAGTGTTTTAGTCTACTTGAAAGGCTCACTTACCCATTTTAAAATTTCAGACACTTTTTAAAATGATAAGTAAGTACATACCTCTGCATTTTTCTATAAAAATCTAATAGTAATTTAATATCTGAGATTATAAAATAACTTAAGTTTATTGGCCTATACTTTTACAGTGTATTATTTTATTTAATTTCCTTTAGTTTATGGAAGATTTCTTTCCAAAATGCTTTTTGCTTCCTTTGAGGAACATAAGACACACTATAAGAAATGTTGTCATTATTCTCCTGAGTTCTGAGCATAGAAGGATTTTGATTTGTTACTTTATTATCAGAAAAAAATATTAACTCTGTTATTCCCATTTCAAAGCATACTGACAGAATTATAATGGTGAATCAAGCCAACATACTTAAGAGTTTAACCTTCCTCTTTCGTCCTTGGAGGAATCCCTGAACTGCTGCTCACAAACATGTGAAATCTGTGTACTGTATATGCCATCTTAATTTAGTCATGAAAACAAATAGATTTTAGGAAGTGGGGGATTTTATACCATATATAAAAAGCAGCTGTTTGAATATGAGCATGCTACATTATATGATGTATTTTATGATAGCAGCTGTTGTTCCAAATATCTGAAAGGAGAAAGGATGGTGCAGTGGCACAGTAGATTGCGCTGCTGCTGCCTGAGAACTTAAGAGTTTGAATATTGGGCCTGGGTACTGCTTGTATCACATTCTCCCATTTCTGCCTGTCTTTTGAAGGTTGGTAGGTGACGTTCCAACTTTAAATTAACCCATTTTAATTTAGTGCATCTGTGTGCGTATTAGTGGACCCTGAAACTGGCTGGCTGGTGCTCCATCTAGGTTTGGTTTCCACTTTGTATTCAGTGCTGCTAAGACAGACATGCACTACTTAAATAGGTTTGAAAATGGATGGATGGATGGATGGTTGGATGAAAGTAAAACAAATCACGTATATGTAAATATTTGGTAAAACCAATCAAAAACTCCAAAATGTAATATGATTCATAAGTCTTAAAATATTTTTCTAGACATTCTGACTGTAATAAGACAGTTTCCAAGCCAGGAGAAGATCATTATGAAGTCAGTTTACCAAACATTTACTGAAACAACTTTCTCCATTTTAGGCTCACATAAAAGCAGAGTCTACCCTGGTAGCCTCAAAGCAAGCTTATGTATATCTTTACAACATGGAAAGGAACAGAAGTATTTTGAGAACACATGAACCCTGTGTAAACATCCCTACAATCTCTACATAGTAACTAAACCAGAAATGGAACCCAGGTTCTTGGATCTGAATCAGCCGGAGTAATCACTGTGCTTCTTTGACAAGCACGAAAATGTACAGTAGATATCAATTAGCTATCTAGCTGGTTTACTGTGAAATTTAGGAAAATTAATTTCCAAAAAACACATTAGATAAAATGTTATTAAACATAATATACCTCAGTAAACACTACAAAATAATAACCTCTATAAAATGTAGTAAAAACAGTGAATAATATATTGCATACCAGAGCAAAGAAAAGGTAAAGATTTATTCAGATGTATCTTTTATTTTCTCATCTCCTCAAGGGAAATTTTACTGGGCAGTTGGAGTCTCAAAGCTATTAAATGATGGATAGGGAATCTTCAATCCCATCTGCTCCTGCCATTATCTATGCCAATGACTGACTCTGCTGTTATGCAAAAAGATGGCTCACTGTTGTAAAACCGCACACACGCTATCATGTTATTTGCAGATTAAATTGTTAATGACTTTGAGAAAGGACAGTACATGGTGCAACAGATAACGTTACTCTACCTCCTCGTATCTATGGCCTGGTAGAGCAGGTTTAGAAAGTGAATGCATACATCTGCAATAGTTTTAAGTGGCTGTTTTTCAAAATTATACTAGTTTAATTAAAGTGCCTTCTGTAGAAAGTCTGATTTACCTTCTGAATCTTTTTATATCTTTTCCCTGCCAAAATCCAAATAGTTGCAGATACTTTAAGTTAATAGTACTGGAGTATTTTGGATATATTGTTTGCATATGCCCTACAATAGCCTGTCACCTCCAGGGCAGATTTTCACCTTTGGTTGTTGATGGTCGGACAGTCTGTGGCTTTTTGTAAACCTACCAAGCATTATGACTAAGTAATGGATTTATAATGGTGGTTCTTATACTGTACAAAACCAAAGGGAGTATCGATACTACTACTAAACATCTCAAATCAAATGGATAGAGGACTTACTTATTCTAGTTAGGGTGAACTATATGTTGAAGCAGGAGCTTATATT
Source organism: Erpetoichthys calabaricus (assembly GCF_900747795.2). Classification (NCBI taxonomy): domain Eukaryota; kingdom Metazoa; phylum Chordata; class Cladistia; order Polypteriformes; family Polypteridae; genus Erpetoichthys; species Erpetoichthys calabaricus. The sequence continues at coordinate 64,690,459 of NC_041397.2, read as the reverse complement.
CTTGAGTCCTAATGTGAAAGAAATATATGAAAATATTCTATGTGTGCAGGTTGCCAGTGCCATTTTTTTCGCTGTGGCATGCTGGGTGGGGCAGCATGAAGGTAGCGGGCATTAAGAGGCTTAACAAATGGATTTAGAAAGCTGGCTCTGTGGCAGGAGAGAAACTGGACAGCTTGGGAAGTGTGGCAGATCGGAGAATGTTGTTCAGTCTGTTATTGCAAAAGCTAATCATCCACTTTATAGTGTTGTGGTAGAACAGAGAAGTGTTTTCAACAGTAGGCTGACTAGCATAATGTGCTCTGTTCAACGTCACAGAAAATCCTTCCTCCCCACTGCCATCAGACTCTGTAACTCCTCTTCAGGTCACTCATCCACACAATAAGCTCTTCCCCATATCCTTAATCGATATCCCAGAACATTTTTCAACTACTTTGATGTGTAATAACTTATCTGTTGTTTCTCATGTGAATAACTTTTAACTTTTTTTATCTTAAAATGTGCAATATTTCACCTGTACATGCAATATTATTATGTGAAATACTTCCTGCTCAGTGTGCTATTCTATTTAGTAAATTATGGATTTGGTAAGAGACTCAGAAGAATTGTGTGTATCATATGTAATTCACAGTGTTCCTGTAAAGCATAGTAAATGAGGATTTATTGTAGTTTATTTTGATAGTTATATTCTATTTTACTTTATATGCTTATTTTTTATATTTGCTCTTCATGTACTTGTGCCTTGCCTATTCATAAAGTTGCAACATAAATAATTTCCTTTGAGATTAATTGATTTACATCTTGCCTGAAGAAGGGGCCTGAGTTGCCTCGAAAGCTTGCATATTGTAATCTTTCTAGTTAGCCAATAAAAGGTGTCATTTTGCTTGGCTTTTCTCTACTTTGAGATTAATAAAGTATTCTAATTCTGATTCTGAGATGATTGCAGGAAGACTCTAGTGGCCTGGATACATAATGAAACATGTGGAAAATGGTGGAGGAAGGCAGGTATCAGAGCTGGTATTGCTAAGAAAAAGCAGGAAGGGGACACCAAAAATCAGATGGATGAATGAATGTAGTAAAAACGATATGCAGGAGCTTGGGAGTAATAAGGGGAAGGAAATAAAATGCAATGGAAAAATGAAATACACATTCAGTGCAGAGACCCTGAATAAAAGAAAAGCCAGAAGGAAAGAAGAATAGAGCAGTGTGAGGAGAGAGGTCAAATAAGGAGATTTAACTTCAATGGTCTGTATTTTTAAGGGAGATTGGAATTGTACTTAAAAGAAAAAGCAGGAGAGAGAAGAGTAGAAATGGCTGTTCTGCCAGGAGGTCAGAGGGTTAAAAGAAAGTCATAAAACAAGTGTAATCAAACGCAGGAAGATCAAACCAATTTGTTTCAACCCAAATCCTTATCAAAAATCAAAGCCAAAACACAGTCATTCACATAAATTCATTGCCAAAGAATCCATAACCTGAATCACTTCAAATTACAAATAGAATCGTCAAACTTGGATGTGGAGTTTACTAAGTCATGAGCATGTAAACTGTTGCCTTAATGATGTCACTCAATGCAACTACAGTCGCGTCTGTACAGAAAATGGCAGCATCTGTGTTGATCATTAGGGCCGTAGAGCAAAAGTGACATCCGAAATAGCAAAGCACGCTGAACGCTGTGGTGAATTTCAAGAAATGTCTGGTTACATAGGTGCCCAAATGATAAATAAAGGGCTGAATATGATGTAACAGGTCATTTAACGCATGAACAACAAGCTGAAAGTGGGTGACCTAAGTTCTTCTGCTCTGAAACTGTTAGGTATGTCACATTGACCAAAACACCATCACCTACTCACTAAAGAATATCAACGAGTAGATTGAACTGAATGCCACAAGTATAAAAGCATTTTGCATTGTGGTCTGTGCACAGGCTTCACAGCTCAAGTGCTCAGAATCTATGACGATATTGTACTCTTAGTCAAAAGCTGTAATGCCAAATAAACTGAGAAGAAAATGCTTTATGTACCTTTGATCTTAGACAAGATTTTTCTTTGGCTGCTGCAAAACTTTGTGTGTGCCAAGGACATCTTTTTGTCTCATCGTGGCTTGTGTTTTGCCATGCGGAAATTCTAAAGGGCAGTTTTTTTACCCAGGCAACACAGGGACTGGTACTTTCATTTGCACTAAAGCAGTTGAAGTTGATTCACAATCGCTTATGATTCCTAACTGGACAGATTCATAGACCTCAAGCTTAAATGACTTGGTGTTTGACTGTGATGATTAAGTGTTCCCTTAATTTTTTTGGTCAGTGTGAATTTTTTTTTTTTTGTTTTTTGTTTTTTTAGCTATTCAGTATATGTGTTCATAATGACTTTCTGTGCCTAGTGCTGTCCAATAATCTCCTCTGTGCTGCCCTGAATCAAAACACTGCATTGACTTCAATACGTTACTGTCCCACCAATTTAAAGGGTATGCCTGGCCACCTTACCACATACAATACATTAATGGAGAACAATCTCATAATAAAAAAAAAATCAAGCACAAGAAAAACTAGAAATTTACAAAACAAATTTGGCTAAGAACTTTAAAAAACATGAACAACAGATTTTCACAGTACAGCAAAAAAATACAAAACACTTAATTGAAAAAGATGTTTTTAATCATTTTCAGTAGAACAAAACTCCTATAATTATGACTTATGATCACACTCTCTCGTCAATTATGGAAGCAGAATTTTCCATGAAACAATTTGGTGAAAGTTCTAGAGAGTTCAGCAAATATATGATATTAAACATGTAACATTTTTACTTTCTCAGTTGTATTAGAATTATGCATTTTGCTGTTTTAGTTTTATTTTTGTTCTAAAATTCTTAAGACGATGCATAGCACTAAAGTGCACTATTTCTGGAGTAAGTAACAGATTGACAGCCCTTAAATCTCTTAACATTTTTAAAGCAGTTGTTAAGACGTCAGTGCTATGGTCAATTTAAAATTATTTATTTGGAAATGGCACTTATTTTTAGATATTTATAAAGTCCACTGGTACCAGTACACAGTCTTGCCCAGGTAACTGGCACCTAAGCTGCTGATTTGATTATTAGTCTGCCAGCTCAGACAGCTATCTTTTTAGCCTTGGTGCTGCTGCTGTTATTGTTTCTTGCTTCCACTGTTATGGTACAGATGCATAGAATTAAACATATCTGAGGTTTCTTTTTTAAAACAATCAGTTGTGTTCAATCCAAAAAATGCATGCTAAATCTACTTTAGTTATGTTTGTACTGTGTTTGAACCAAAACATACTCAAGTGGTACATATGTGTGATGAGTAAAACCACAGGAAAAAGACCCATAAGAATACTAGAGAGGCAAGCAAAGATGGAAAACAACAATTCTAGAAAACAGTAAATGAAAGCCAATCATGCAGCAAATACAAAGCTGTGAAATCAAAGAAGAAAGATAATAGCACTAAGTTATTCTTAGAAATGCCTTGTAGTTTCCTCTAACACTAATGAGATTCAAAGAAAATCATATATTTTAGAAATATGAGCTAGTATGTTCTGTAGTGATAGTGCGATGATGCAAGAGGTCAAGTGACACGTGTCAGGTTGAACAGTATATGGCAACATTAAACAATATGGTGTCACACATGACAAAATCACACAAAATGGTGGTGCCACATTAAACAAAATGGCATCCCATTGTTGATACAGAATATTTTTATAACAAAAAAAAAATATAATCAAGTGTTGGTTGGAATTATAAACTTGCAATGCAGGTTTATAACAGCTCTGGCTTTTAAAAAATGTAAGGCATTTCTTTGAGAAAAAATACAATGACATCAGTTAATCCATCCATTTTCCAACTGGCTGAATCTGAACACAGGGTCACCCAACACGGCACAATGCAGGAACCAATCTTGGGCAGGGCGCCAACCCACCACAGGACACACACTAGCAATTTGCCAATCCACCTAACCTGCATGTCTTTGGACTGTGGGAGGAAACTGGAATACACAGAGGAAACCCACGCAGACACGGGGAGAACATGCAAATTCCATGCAGGGAGGACCCGGGAAGTGAACCCAGGTCTCCTTACTACGAGGCAGCAGTGCTACCACTGCGCCACCGTGCCGCCCTGTCATCAGTTAATTTAAATTTTATTAAACCTCGTCAACACAGTTCAGTGACATTAATATTTGCTCGGAAGACCAGCAACCGAATTTTGTTTGTTTGTGTAAAATATCTCATCTCATTTCCTGTAACTGCTTCTCCTGGTGAGGGTTGCTGTGTATGTAAAATATAACATCACAACATATAATAAAGAGTGATGAGCAAAAGAGGCAAGTTTCCCTTTATATACAGTTTTGTGAAGGAAAATGCAATTTGCTAAAGAAGACCCATGAAAAAATAATTTCAATAATAATTCCAATTCAAACGTTTTACACTGGCCATCACTAATATTTGGCAAAAACTAGCCTGGGCCTGGCTGGCTCCACCATTTCCTCAGCCCATGTTTTAAACATATTAATACTTTTTCACAAGTTACAAGGATTTTAGGTAATATTTCCCATTCATTTTCTGTGAAGGATAGTGCAGTGGTTGATGTTGCCCCCTCATAACTGTAGCTGATTAGGTCTGAATCTTTGCTTTATAACTACTAATATGGAATGTGTTACCTCACCTTGAGTCTACTTTGTCCTTTGGATGTTCATCTTTTCCTCCCATATAGCAAATGGCTGAGTCAGAAATATATGGCAACCAAAAACACTTAAGGATAGAAAGTTGCAGTTTCACTGGCCAACACTTTTTATGAAAAATTTTGTTTCCTCCACAATTTTTGCTGAAATGAATAGATTATTACACGCTGAACACAAATATGTGTTTGTATCGTATAGGGTTTTCAAGAAAACTGCAATTACGCAATTAACATTGCAACGTCTCCAATGGCATAGGTCATATTGCGAGACAAGCAACATGAGAAAAAACTAGAAATGTTTTGCCACACATTTTCATTTGCACTCACTGTCTAATGCTTTGTGTATCAGTGTCCAACAATAGTCCCCCAGCATAGATGGACTCCACTTTTCCTGGTAGTGTTTCTCCAAGTTGGCGATGTCTTGGTTAAACCTTTCACCATGTTCGTCACTGATGTTGCCGAGTTTGGCTGGGAAGAAGTCCAAGTGGCAATGAAGAAAATGTATTTTCAGTGACATGTTGCAGCTCATTGACTTGTATGCCTAGAGCAGACTTTAAACCTGTTCAACGTAGTTTGGTGCTTTGTAGTTACCCACAATGTTAGAAACGACATTCTTTAACGCTGATCCATGCAACACATTTGGCACCCAGCAGAAGGCCATGAAAGTGACTATCCTTCATCACCTATTGGATCTGTGGGCCAATGAATACACCTTCTTTTATCTTGGCATTACTGATATGTAGAAACATCTGTCGCAATATACAAAGGCATCACTTTGCTTGCTCATTGCCTTAACAAAATTTTTTTTTTAGCCCAAGTTTAATGTGCAAAAGTGGCAGAAATATGTTCTTTGGATCAACCAGTAGGTCATGTGCAACATTCTTCTGCACTGAAACCAATTTCCTGCGGGGTGGCCAGCCCTTTATCACTTAATATGAATCTCTTGCTTGGCTGTCTCACCTGCAAAGAAAGCAACAGTACTTTGTTTATCCAAGCTGCAACCACCTTAGAAGATCGCCGCATATATTCCAGTTGTACCTCACTTGGGTGTGCCTAAGTTCTCCTGAGTACACGTGATCAGACAGATTTTCTTGCAGTATTTTAGTTTAGCAAGTCTCTATTATAAATTGCATCAGTTATGCTGTAAAATATAATGATTTTGATCTAAGAAAATCATGAGCTACTGTCAGGCAGCTAAACCTGAGCACCCATGACTGTGTGAAACACCCCAATTTCAAAAGTTTGTAATTTATATTATTCTCAAAAACCTTGCATGATGGGAAAGTTATTTCTGTGATCAGCATCACAAAGTCTATCTGGCAAACAAGAAATAATGAAGGAAACAAAAACCTTGAAAGTCAATGAAATGTTTTATTTTTGGGTTGAGAGTCCTGCACCATGTAGCTGCACATTCATCCATCCATCTTCTGGCCTTCTTAATCCAGTTTTGTGTTATAGGAAGCTATAGTCTTTACCAGCAACATCAAATGTTCACATTCAATGTAATTACGCATGATTAATATTGCAGTGTCAAACCCCGTCTCTCCTTGTGAATTTCCCCTTGGGATTAATAAAGTATCTATCTATCTATCTATCTATCTATCTATCTATCTATCTATCTATCTATCTATCTATCTATCTATCTATCTATCTATCTATCTATCTATCTATCTATCTATCTATCTATCTCCTGCACGCAGTCATTCAGGCATTTGAACTTAGTAAGAGAATGGGACATCTACTACCTATCCCTTAGGCACAGTCCCAACAAAAGTAGTGAAAAGCTCAGTGGCTGTTATGTCAGCATCCATAGTTAATATTATCAATAGAGTGTTAGGACAGGTACAGTTCTTAATTCTCTAAAAATGTTAGTTATGAGACTGTAACATACAAAAATCAAAGTTAGACCCATATATGCGTGATAATAGCAGAAATACTTTCTAAAGTATTTCAATAAATAGTAACCATGCAGTTTCATACCTTACACATTTCAAATTACTCTAAGAAGTTCCAATCTAGTGTTAACTGATTTCAAAAGCCTTCTTCTAACATAGAGCTTTAAATGACCTAGGACCTGCTTACTCATCTGAACTTATCATTATGTACAAACTGGTGGGTGTATTAAGATCTTAAGATGATGGTCCACTAAACATTCCAAGGATTAATAAAATAAAAATGTAGATTTAAAGCTGTGGAATGATCTGCCTGCTAACGTACGAGATGATCCTTTGGTCTCAGCTTTTAAATCAATTTGATGATTCTCTACTTTAGTGTAGCATACCCTGACTAAAGCTGTTGATTAATGGTGCATAGTACATCTTTGTTTGTTAGACATGTAAACAAAAGTATAAGTATTACAGTAATTATAAATTGTTACTAACTCTACTCTGTTTTGTTTCTGTTCACTGTATCCTGCTGTGATAGCTTGCGTCACTGTTGTACTTCAAAACTGCCTTCCTGACTATGGGAAAGACACCTAAGCTACTGTGAGCCTTGGAATCAAAGAGTGAAAAGATTTTGTCATCTGATTATAAGACCGAAAACAGACTTTATTGTAAAATACCCTGTAGGAAGTGAGTGACCAGTTGGCCTTGGTCTACTGGATTGTAACTGGGTCTGACTTTGTCTTTTGTCTTTTTTTTTTTATATATAATTGAATGTGGACCACAGAGGTTTATTTTCTCCAGGGATGCAGCTCACTGGAGCTTTTCTTTTCTTCTCCTCCCTTGTCACCTGGCTATATCTCAATGTTATCATTAGTGGACAGATGCTGTTGGCACATTTTCACATTGTTCAGTTTAAAATGGCATTGTTCTTCTCTGTGATGAATACGTACCTTTACAGTATGTGTATGCATTATTTGTGAAGGTTGCATTTTACCTGTGAAGTTGTTACAGTGATCCAAGTCTGCACTCAGTGAAGAGTGGTATACAAAATAAATTGAATACACAATCACACGTATACTCATAATGGCCATTTTAGAGTTGCTATTTTATCTAAAATATACATGTTTCGAGTACAGGAGGAAAACCAAAGTATTTTTCTACATATGAATATGAATAACAACATTGGATCCTTATGTATTTTAATTTTTATGTCAGAACTATATACTTGATTAGTTTAATGTAAATAGTGTGATCCGGGCGGCACGGTGGCGCAGTGGTAACGCTGCTGCCTTGCAGTTAGGAGACCCGGGTTTGCTTCCCGGGTCCTCCCTGTGTGGAGTTTGCATGTTCTCCCTGTGTCTGCGTGGGTTTCCTCCGGGCGCTCCGGTTTCCTCCCACAGTCCAAAGACATGCAGGTTAGGTGGATTGGCGATTCTAAATTGGCCCTAGTGTGTGCTTGGTGTGTGGGTGTGTTTGTGTGTGTCCTGTGGTGGGTTGGCACCCTGCCCGGGATTGGTTCCTGCCTTGTGCCCTGTGTTGGCTGGGATTGGCTCCAGCAGTTCGGATTCAGCGGGTTGGAAAATGGATGGATGGATAGTGTGATCCTTTATCAAAGAAATATTCCAAAATGTAGCTTACAATTCTGACTAAAAGTAAAACACATTTGAAATTAGAGAGGAACACTTGAGAGAGCTTTAGGGCAGTGGGGTTTACCACATACTCAGAAACAAACTCCATAATGTCTTTGAATAGCCATCAGTTAACCTAAATATGAACACCTTAAAGACTCTAGTGATGGTAGTTACCCACCAAACCAGGGTTTGCTAATGCCTGCTCTCTTCCTCCCTCTGGACTCACCATTTCCTGCCTGAAAGCGATATGCCCAGCAGTTCGGCCATCTTTGAATTAGTTCTGCTTTGAACTCATGTCTAGAAAGACGTTTCGACAATTTGCATGCTTTTCTTTTTGTTCAAAACTTCAATGAAATGTTGTCCAAACCCTTTCATGTTGTTGTCTCCTTTTACAGTATGTAGTGTATATACTGTACTGTATATATTGTCCCCCAGACAGGGAAGTGTTTCACTGTCTACAATGACATAAAAATAACAATAACAGATAAAAGGGTAACACAGCTGGTAACCCCCTTTTACTGTTTCCCTTCAGAATGGAAGAGGAAACCCTGACAAATTATATGATGATTTCTGCCACACCTCTGGAACTTGCACCCCTTCTAGTTCTTTCTGTATAAGAGCAGCAAAGCGACCAGAGGTTGGCACTCATTCTAAGACCGGTTCTCGCAAAGAATGGATCCTTGCGAAAACAGCAAAACTCTGAAGACCTCATGCCTTAAAGGACCAACCGTATTCTTGCAATATTCTATATGTATGTGTGTACATAAAATATATATGTGTGTGTGTATATATATATATATGGTTGAAATAGTTTACTGTCAAATAAATGCAAAGAGTACGCGACACGTGTTTCGCCCTCATTCTGGGCTCATCAGGCGTACACACTCCACTGCACTCCCTCTCGGGAATCGAACCTCGGACGTCAGCGCCAGATGCGATGCCCCTAACGTTGTGCCACGGCGTGTGGTTCGTTTATTTGACAGCGTGTAGATCGGGGTAATTACATTCACGGCATTCTGGCGCTGACGTCCGAGGTTCGATTCCCGAGAGGGAGTGCAGTGGAGTGTGTACGCCTGATGAGCCCAGAATGAGGGCGAAACACGTGTCGCGTACTCTTTGCATTTATTTGACAATAAACTATTTCAACCATTCTATGATCTGCTCCTCACAAACTGAGGGCATCGTGGCGGATGTTAGCAGATTTCTGGCCAACCACAAGCGTTACCTGGTAGGTAACCACCCATACAATCAGATTGTGACACAGACTACGAATGCCGTGAATATATATATATATATAATATATAGTAAGGTTTCTAAACTATTTTGGGACTCACCCCAATGGGACGAGATGGTAAAGAGCATCGCAAAGTGCGATCACTGCGTCTGTGAAAGACAGCCTATCAGGTGCCGGGGCAACCGCAGACTCCCAGTGCTGTAGTGGCTTGCAGCAAAAGCAAATCCAAACTGACTGCGTTCACGCTGTTAGTGCCTGTCATCGATGGGTGATGCAAGGAACATTATAAATGTAGGGAAGAGTATTACTTGGCCATTAACCTGGCCACAACCCTGCCTGATTGCTGCGAATGTGTATAGGAGAGTGGTAGATCCCACTACAATAAATAATCATGCTGTTTCTGTTTCAAGCTGAATAAAGCTGGTTTTGCTAAAGTACTGAGACTCAGCCTCATGTTTTGGGGTGCAAGACAGGGATGCTCCTAAAAAAAAATCCCTCTTAAAAACGCTGATAGACTACCTTCACATTGCTCCCTTAGTTGCTGGGCTCTCTTGCGGCTGCTCTGTCACGTAATATGCTTCTCGCGAGGCGGTACGCATACTTAAAAGCCTGAACAGCATGTGTCCTTTTGGCTAATTGCTTTGTTTCTCTCTCCTCCCCCAGACATCCTCTGCTCCTGTTGCGGGTCCCACTCCCGTTGCGCTCCCCTATGATGTTTTCCTATTCTTTTAAACGAGAACTAACTGTATACTGAGCTAGTTATATTTCTGAAAGAGACATGTTTGCTTGAAGTGTTTGAATAAAGTTCCTGCCTCTACAATCTCCTGTGTTTCTGTGCAATTCTGTGACCCAAGCCTGACAATATATACACACATATATATGGGTGAAAAGTATGCTGACTGTATACTAAAAGAAGAAAATCCTAGGATTAAGCACATCATAACATTCTCAGAGGTACTAAATTTCAAACTAAAGGAAGACAGATGAGGGCTTAGCCCATTCCGACAGCACTGGGTACAAAACAGGAAACAGCCCTAGACATGCACTGGAAACCCTACAATGACAGTAATAATAAATCATTGTACTATAAATTTGTTTTTTCCATTTTGAATTCAATAAATAATTGCAAGAAACATCAGGAGAGCAGAGAGGATTCTTTTAAACAATTTGAATGCTGTGAATTGCTTCATAAATTTAGTCACCGGATGGCATATTTTTTTCAGTCCACCATTATGTTTAAGATGAGAAAGAGCTACACAAATCAGAGTTAAATTGCTAAAAGATGCTGATGCCATCCTGCAAATTATTTATGTCAAACTTGTCTACTGCATGCTCACATTTCTCTGCGGGATGGTCCAATTCTAGTAACATGCTATAATAGGTTAAATGGCCCTGAAACTATGTCAATGCTAGTATCCACTTTTCAGCGAGCAGACTCATTTTATTCAGCATGTAAATGTGTATGCCAACACATTTCATAATCACATAAATAGATGTATGTAAGAAATGCCATGCACTGGTTTGAAAATTGATTTCTTTTAAAATTGTTTTACAGATTTTCAAAGGCTGAGGTCACCTTTGAAGTATTACATTTCACATGAGCATGATGCCGTTTTAAAATTGAAGACTCTAACAGGGAAATCTGACATAAGAATTCAACTATGAATGAAAATACATTGTGGATTCTCATTCCTCTTCCTTGCCCCTCTGCTCAATCCTAATTACATCTTCTGATATGATGTATATCAAAAAAATGACTCATGGAACAGTTCCAAAAAATAAATGAAAAACTGAGGTTGGCTATGGTATAACACATGACCTTTAAATCTTAGGACACTTGCAGTCCTCATTTATAGGCATCACAGGGGACAGCCCTTCTTCAAGCAATTATCGTATTTAAAAGGTGCAAAAAAGATGAGGGCAAAGAGACTTAAAGATTAATACTTTAGGCTTAGGCTGCATAGTAATATCAGCCTCTGCCTCTTTAGGATCAAGGAGATTCATTTTTTTTTACATTTCATCTCATGCTCTTGTTTTTTATTTGATGTTTCGGTAGCACTATTAATGTAACATTGTACATTTAAATGGGGCATGAAGCTGTGAGCCCTGTAAATGTCATATAATTTATCTCTTTCATCTATATATCCACATAATCTAGATTGGGTCTGGGGTTTTTATATACCACACAGTAACAGAAGCAGAGGCTATGATTACTACACAACATTGTGCTTTGTGAGGATGAAATAACCTTCTGTTTTTCCAATTGCTTTCCTCTTTTCCAACAGTACACTTATAGCAACTCATTTGTCATTATAACTGCTGCTTTTACTTTAATACATTTGTTTTGATTTATTCTGTTAATTATCAAGTTTTGCAGTCACTGAAGTGAAACCATCTGTGCAGAGGAATGGAAGCAATAGTAATAGTGCAAAGGGGACAGGAGGAAATTTGGCAGGGAGGAGTTTGCACACTTCAAAATGTTTTCCATTATTCTACAGTATTGGAAATAGCTGCCAATTATTTAAACACTTCAATTTGGAGTGGCACAAGGTTAAAACTACATCATTAAACAATTTCAAAGGCTTAAATATGAACATTTTATAAAGGTTAACCAGGTGACAATAGCTATTAAAACAGCGTTGTCAGGACACTTCAGAAAGGTGTTTTCAATTCCTCAATTCATCCATTGTCTGAACCCACTTAGTAGGCTAGTGAGTTGCAGAAACTGCAGCCTATCCCACCAGCATCAGGAATCATACCTGGATGAGATGCCAGTCCATTACGAAATTCACACGACCAGTTTAGAGTTGCCAGTCAAACTAATCAGCATGCCTTTCAGAAATGAGGGGAAGCTGTATGTAGAAAACTCAAACGCACGTAAAATTCCACGCAGAGTGTTAAAACGCACTCATAGTCTGTAGATCTGCAATGCAGCAGTGCTAGCTGCAATGTCACATCAGCACGTTATCAATTTGTATTTGTTTTATATAGCAGCTGTTTAATAAAGAAAAAACACACAAGTCTTATAACCAATTATAACAGGAAATTTACCAGAAAAATATGAAGGATACAAAAACAAAAAGTTTAAAAAGTCGTTCAATCAATAGCTTGCCAGTAGAGCATTAAATAGCATAGACTACATGTAAAGGTGTAATTGTAATATTTATTTATTCCCCACCTTTTTTTCCACCTTTTTATAACCTCTTTTAAATAAATCAAACTGCTGGATGGTGCAATAGCAAATTCAGATCTTGCAGGTACTCTATACCAGGACACACACATCCCACAGGTTGCAGAATACTTACATTAGAAGTTCTGTCTAGTCTACAGTTTTATAAACTTTGATTTAATTTTTATACTAATCAAAATCATCATTGAAAGTATTTTTTTTATTTTTCCCAAATGGCCTACAAAAATACCTTCATCAGAAAATCGATTTACTTTTTGAGAAGATACTGTTGCAGATCAATATAGTATTTTTAGTAGAACAGGCAGCCTAAATCTTTTGGTGGTGACTTATTTTTCGTTTGATCCAAAATATTTGAGATTTGACACCTCTTGTTGAGATACTGTACATCCTTATGCATAAATCAGTGAAATTGCTTTGGCTAAATATGAGCTTATAAAGATTTTCTCACTTCCACAATGGATTGGAGTGTGAAAGTGAACAAAGTCTCCTAGTCAGCCTAAGTTAAGACCACCTTTTTAATGTGGCCGAAGGTTGGCCTGAATGTTGGTGTGGATATTCACCTGACCTGAGTCTACTTTATCTTGTACTAGTCGATGTTCCGGAGCATATTTGTTTAAGGGGTTAAGGTAAGTAAGCAAATATGTAAGTTGTTTTTTTTTAAATGTTGGTGTTTTTGTCAATGCTGGTTGAAATGCTCGTGACCCTGTGTTCGGATTCAGCGGGTCGGAAAATGGATGGATGGATGGTTGAAATGCTAGAGCCACATGTGTCATCTACACTATCTCTCTATCACTTTGTCTGCTCTCAAGAATCACAAATTTGTTCTTTTGTGTGTGCTTAGATTGCATAATTGTGGTAACTCCTTGCTGGGTTCGAACCATGAATGATTTTTCTTTGCATTTCTTCATTTATTTTGCTTTCATGAATACATTTATATAAAAAAAAACAAATTTACCCCTGGGGTCTTGTTCTATCTATCTATCTATCTATCTATCTATCTATCTATCTATCTATCTATCTATCTATCTATCTATCTATCTATCTATCTATCTATCTATCTATCTATCTATCTATCTAATCCTGCATTAATAAACCAGATGTCTTGTTGAATAACTGAATCATTGATATGCCATGTAAGCTGGGCACAAATCCCTGTTTTATTTTTGTGTTGTTCCCTCTATTCCTGATGAAACTTCTGAATAGCTGGGGTCCCATGCATAATGTCATGAACATTCATGTAGTTGTTGTGGAGTAATTCATGGAATTTGTTGTGTTGGCCTTCCCATTGAGACTGGCCAATGAAATTTTTGAAAATCTATGAAGCCTATTATTTTAAATTGCATGAACAATAAGGTAAATATAAAATTTCATGAAAGTAGGCACAGCTGTTTTTGAGTGATGTGTGATTTTTAGCGTTGGTCCCCCATTACACATCCAGTCCCTCCTGCTGTCATTGTTTCCGTTGAATCACTGAAATTGAATGAAGCCTTCACTGCAAGTAGGGTCACTGTTTGTTTGGTGTGATAATGTTATTGTGGATTTGCAATTTACAACTCTGCTTCTTGATGGAACTTTTAAAAGACCTTAAAGTCTACATTTGAAGTTGCATCAACAGTAACATGCAATAATTAATTTTGACACAGCCATTTTGGAGTGATGCTCCAAATGTTTACAATCACCATTTGCTGATGTAATTTATGAAACGTCATGTAGCCTATAAATTTGAACAATGGTAAGCTGCATGCAAAATTTTATGAAAATCGGTTAGCTGTTTTTGCATGTTTGACGAAGTAAACAAGCAGACAAATGGACAAGATGTCTTCTGAGAGTTGAATTGAAATCCTTAGTGTACAAAACAGATAAATATGTCATTTGGATTTGGTACTGTTTGGTACATTGTTGATCGTATCTGTTTCAGAACTAGACTGCATGTTGCTGCTAGATGCGGTGAGATTTGCCTTTTTCTAACCTATCTGTAAGAACGGTCTCATAAGTTTTAACTGGAGTGTTTGTCACTAGTTGAAATCATAATTTTTGATATTTTCTTAAATTTCAGGTATAGATTTCACCAAAACTCTTTTGTTTCTATGTATTTTTTTTTCCGTTACACTATGGGACTATCATAATGATTCACCATTCATTAAATGTTTTTTGGTGGTAAGATAGCATGTCATATGAACAATCTTGTAAAATGTGCCTATTAGATACCTACTCTGACTGTGCCCCACCCATATGGACTAATCAGGACTCCTATTTTTTTCTTTATAAAGCTTTTATTTAGGTGAGACATTATACAGTAGGTTTATAATTGTGAGGATCGAAGTGGGGTTGACCTGTGTGCTGTTTAGAAGATTGCTATGAGTGCCTGTACTGGTGGTGAAAACGTAGATGTTTCCTATTATTAGGCTTTTTTTTTCCTGAATTAGCTAAGGGCCCCTTTGCAAGAAAGTCCGTAGGATGTGCACCAAAATCACCCTGATGGTAGATCTGGTCATTGCCATGGGCATTTACACGAGGGGAAACATGCTTCCTTTTTATCTCCGGGAGAAATGGTGCTTGAGTAACAGCTGCCACATTCCACTGACTATATTGAAAGGTGGTGGACTTTTTATATAAACAGTGTAAAACATATGATCTACACAAAAATGATAGATCTTATATAGTGAAGAATATATAGTGCCTTGTGATGGTGTAGCCTTTTAAAAGGATTATATAAAATAAAGTTTGATTGACTACTGGGGGTACAGGGTTCAGGACTGTGCATGTGCAGCGTGGCACAAAATCAAACCTCAAAGCCTTCTTATCAGTGGATGTGACTGAAAAACATATTTAGTATTTTTCCAAGAAATGTGTCTTAGTATTGAATTTGAAGAAATATGCTCCAGAAGCTCTTTGGCAAACTACAATGTAGTCATGACAGATGAAACATGACAATCCTAAAAAAAAAAACATAAAAAGATTAAAAGGTGAATTTGGAAAATATGCTGCCCAACTTTCAAATAAACTGAAATAAAATTCTTGACCGGCATGTACTTGTGAGATTGTGTTTCTCCTTGCAGTTTTTTTCAGTTTGCAGCACAATCAAGAAACTGCCTTCTTTCTCAAGTCCACAATCCTCTTTCCTTTTATTGCAGCTGAGCTCTAAATTATGAATCAAATTCAGCTTCTCCTCTCCATCAAGTACAAGCTACTCATTATGAACAGCCAGCAGCAAAAGGCAGACCGACATTTAATCAAATACATAAATTAATAAATGTAATCTGATGAGTGTTTAAAAGATTTAAGTCTGGGTGGACAACAAAACAATAAAACATAAAAAGCTAATATGACGATTAAGTAGCCTTAATATTACAGGGCCTTGTTTATGTGAAATTGCTTGCTGAGTTTAAAGTCACATGAATCCAGGTCCTCTGATGAAACAGTGATTAAATATAAGCAAATGTATTTGAATTATTCTCCATATACTTTTAAACTAAATAATTTATGTACTAAAGTGCACTGACCAATCACACTAAAGCCAAACTGACCAATCAGAGGGATTGGATACACAAGCCTCAGTGTTTAATTATATAGTAGACATATAGATATACAGCATGGTAACCTGTGGTGTGTGTTCTTGAAGTGACTGCAAGCCCAGAATGAATCTACGACAAAGTTCTCCTAGTTCTCCTAGCATTCATTCTAGTGGCCGAAGTTACACATGGTGTCCTTGGTCCCAACTTCTGTGTAAAGGATTAAATAATGCTCAGGTCACCTGTCCATTATAGTTAGTAGCAGGTATAGCACAACAGGTTTTGCAACTACTTTCTTTTGTACTATCGATACAACTATGGGACTTTATTACTCTGCATTGCCACTGTCCATCCATTTTCTATTCACCTGTGGAGTAACTAACTTTAGGGTTCCACCCATGGGCCCTAGCATTCCCAACAAGATTGACAAAATTCCAAAAGTGGTTGTCCATGTTGTCAATTGGGCTATTAAATACCATGGACTGGGCCAAACTCCCATCCCAAAACACCTAAAAACGTATAGTCCTGGTCCTTACTGGGTTTCCCTACATTCTATTTATAATGTAATATTGTCATACCCTGTTAATCCAATTCAGGGTCCCAGGGAAGCCAGTGCCTTTGCCATCAGCACAAGGTAGTAAACAATGCTGGTCAAGTTGGCAGTCCATTACAGAACCACAGTCACACACACAAGAGGGTCAGTTTGAAATCTGCAAATAACCTTACTAGCGCATTTTTGTGAATGTGGGGTGAAAACCAACATGACACAAAAAATATACAAACTCCACACATAGACAATGGCTAGAAGTGAGATTTGAATGCATTCTGCCTTATGTGTATAAAGTTATTGAATTTCACAGGGTGGCACTGTGAATTATTACATCAATTTGTTTGTAGCTCATAGTTTAACACTATACACCAGCCAAGAGAAAACCTCAATACAGCAATTAGATATATACCATAATTCAACACATTCCATGTAACATCCCATCTAACTGCAGCATGTCTAATCCCACTATGTGAAATAGTCTATACATTGTGCCATTGTCTCATGTGTACTCTGCAACACTACTGTTGGTCAAGATTATGCCACTGACTGGGAACTATTGGGCTGCACTGAGCTGTGAAATTTCACCTGAGAATGCCTGCTCAGAAAGCTGGGACAGCACAATGTTTGAGTTATCAGTGTGTCTGCCTAACATCTCTCAAATCCTAGGTACTCCTCTGTTCTTGAATCCTGTCAATATGGAGTGTGTATGTCATCCTTGTTCATGTTGATTTTCTGTAAGTATTCCTGTTTCCTGTGACATTGTCAAGATGTTCAAGTTAGGATTATTGGTGACTCAAAATTGCCTCCCCGTGAGTGTCAGTGTCTGAGGTAAAGAAAAGTCTCCTTTCCAGGTGTGATCCTGCCTTCTGCAGCTGGGACATTTCAATTCATCCAGAGAACTTGAATTGCAACAAGTGGGTACTGAAATGGACAAGCGACTTAACAAAAGATAAAAAATACATGATAGTTTCCCTTAGCATCATCAAAAATTAATAAACACACCACTACTTTTGCAATAACACAAGAACTGTATTGAATGAAGTTCCTATTACATTTAAACAGTCTGCCCATGATAATATAGGGGACTGCTTAAAGCGCACCATCATGGAAGAAGATCATGAGCAGAAAAAGTACATCAGCATGATGAGGGGAGTACCAACTGAGTAACAGAATGTGAAATGAAATCATACAAGATCTAAATAGAGATCCAGCGTTTGATGGTGGGAGATAAGTTAGGATTGCAGCAGGGACAGTGTAGCAGGGAGGAGGCATGATGTTTTGGAAGAGGCCTCTTGTGGTGCATTGACACTATGAGCGTTTGGCTCGTTGCCTGCTGAAAGTGAAGCCAAAGCAACCATTTTCTCAGAGAAGTCCCATGTGTGCTAAGAGATGGTGGTGGGAGAAGAAGAAAGCCAGGCTCATGAGCTGCCCTCAGCTGCCAAGGGATGACAGCAGGACATGAGCCAGAAAAGGAGATGACAATACATGCTGGAGAACATCTTCTGTAGCTGAATAGACCTTGTAAAGTGAGCTACAGGGACATATTATTAGATGGAAGCACTGGGGTGTTTTTCTGACTGTGTTTTAGATCTGCTTTTATCAGTTTTTTGACTCAGTTATTCATTTGGGTTTTAACCTCCATGAACACTGTTTTCATTATTTATTAAATTATTTCTTCTTATTTATTGAAGAAGATTACTATGATCGGTTCCCAGAGTGGGTGAAGGTGTGCACATGTTACTGCTTGCTGCGGGATTGGGGTGCTTGGCTGATCACGTATTCATGTGCAAAATCGAGCGGATCAGTCAGGTGTCTCATTCACACCTCAGAGTAGATGGAGGACAACACCTGCACCCAAAGGGAGCCTGCATGGTAGAGACAGAAAAAAAGAGAACAACAAAGGATCAGATCAGAAAAGATCGAGAGAATCAAAGAAAAGAGCAGATAAAGGATGTTACAGGACTAAAAAGAGGCAGGATGTTGAGGAGCCCATGTTGATAGGAATGGAGGTAGGTGGTTGGGAGTGTGACCTAGGAGAGGGAACAGCAGTCCTGTGGTCAAATGCAGGGCCAGGAAAGGGTCGCTCTGACTAAGAAGAGTTGGAGCAATCCCGTTGGGCGGTGTCTCACTTTAGACGTTGATGGACTGGCTGAAGAGACATGAGTGGGGTTTAGTGTGGAGTCCTATTGACTCTGACAGAAAGGCAATAGGAACCCAAACCCAGGATTGTTAGATGACTGTACCTGTTGGTGGGCATCTCCTCATGCAGCAATGTCCTGAAGGGGTAAGCTGAGGAGATGCCAGAGAGGCATAGGGGTTCGTATTTGTTTTAAAGAAAGAAAATTACCTGGGATTTTAACCTGTTTTTATGGAATATATTTGTTTTTTAACCTCCACTTTTTCACACTTTGATTTTATGGGTTATCAATTTATTGAAATTTACTGCACTGCACTTTTCAACACCTTTGATTGGTTTTATTAAAGGCACTTGGCACTTTTGCACCAACACCTTGCTGACTGATTTGTCCGGCTCAGTTCCGGGTTCAATGTTCCGGGGGAAGCAACCGGGGAGCATGGTGCTGACCCAGACCATCACAATTTTGGTGCACTTTTACTGATTTGGACACTTTATTGTTTAGTAAATCAAATGCACTTTGCACCAGCCCTTGTTGTTTATGTGTCCTCATTGCCCAGTCCATCTCAGCTCATGACTATGGATGTACTGGGTTCAAGGAAGTATGCTAGCTATGTGCATCACAGGAAGACATAAGACATTTATAATTTGTGTTTAGTACATTTTATTAAGCTGTGAATGTGCAACCAATCTTCACAGCAAATAGGAAATTTCAGGAGAACATTGCCCCGAAAACTGATGCTACTCAGGGCTGGGACGAGAAGTGTGAAAAAAATGTAAGAATGCATGTGCAATAAGAAGACTGGGTAATAGCAAATAATCTTTTCTTTTAATTCATAATAATGCCTGCAACATTTGTTACAAAATGGAATTGAGTCTTCAAGGCCTTTTTTGTTTCTTTTCTGTTAATTTCAAGATAAAAATGTCATGAGGGATGACCCTGATCACAGAGTCTTTTAAATCTGATTTTACCTCTGAAGCATGACATTACTGTAAAATCTATACAATGATTTTATTTACACAAACTCCTTCCTTGTGCAATTTTATGGAGTGCCATTCAAAGTCATTTCTTCTTTGAGGAAAAATCAATTCTATAATCAACTGAAACTGAGCACAAATGTATTTCTGTGACCCGCCTCATTAGCCCCCTTCAGCTCCTTAACACTGGCCCTTTTACTTTCTTCAGTTTTGATGATTTTAAATGATTAAATGGAAAAAATTTAATTTATTAATTCAGGACATTATTTTCACTTATTTACAGCAGTTGTTCTTTAAAGACAAAAGGGGAAAATATTCGATTTTTGCATGGAATTTGAAATAACGCTAAAAAATAAACATTCAGTTTTATATTCACACATTGCTTTCTAATTTTTAAAGGAAAAATTGACAAGCGACTTAACAAAAGATAAAAAATACATGATAGTTTCCCTTAGCATCGTCAAAAATTAATAAGCACACCACTACTTTTGCAATAACACAAGTACTGTATTGAATGAAGTTCCTATTACATTTAAACAGTACTTGACACTTCACAACTGCCACTTGTGCAGGCAGCATAACAACATTCAGCAAATTCTCAATCACTCTGTGATGATGTATGGGTTTTCTGGTGCTTGTTTTAAAACCTCTAATTTTCCACAAAGGTCCATGATTATGACACATCCCAAAAGCATAACGTGAATAGGTATAGACAGTCACTTTCATTCCTTCCTGCATTTGACACTCCCTGGTCAATGTGAACAAACTCAATAGCCAGGGCCAACCAGCTGGGAGGGAGCTTGGCCCCTTCCAGCAGCCTGCCATCCCTTAACACAGCATAACTGAACAACTGGACTGCCATTTTCCAAGTGCAAAGAACAGCCATCCACGGACACTACACAACCTGAGCCTAGCAGATCCTCCTCCAAAACATGTCTTTGTTTAGTTACCATTTAAATTACTTCTGCATAAACATGTCGACTGAAAGCAAGGTAGCTGGGTTCAAGGTTGAGCATCTTTCAAGGGTAACATTGGCCAATGTTAATAGAAGGTGTTAGGTGTGAGGTTCCTACCTGTACCAGAATAGAATGTACAGCATGTGGTATGCACACAACCAGAGGACAGATTAAGACTGTATCTGCACGTGATAACCACAGCACTCAAGCAGGCTGGCAAAGCCACTGCCACTGTGCCTAACCTTTTAGAACAGTAAGCTACTGGCCTTTGCCTGTCATCATGATTTTGTGCGGTCATAAAACATCATTCATAAATAATAACAATATGCAAAGTACATTTGAATATTGGCAACCATACAACCTGATAAATGGTGATGTGTAGTTTCAGGCGGCACACAGGCTTGTTATTTACTTCAAAATGTCTCTAGTTAAGGCATCATTTCTGGTCAGCTTTCTTTAGAACAGGCCGCATGCCTGTCTCAATACGGCTGCCAAGCTGTGCTCTTCATTGTGTTGTTCTTTTCAGTTCATGGTGTGTGAGATGCTCCTTTATCATTTGGTAAGAGAGAGACAGAGTAAGGGAGTGAGCAAATTTATAGGTTTTCTGTCCAACCCCTGGAGCCAATAGGATGTCATGGTACTTAAAGGTTTCTGATACAAGCCAGTTCCAAACGGCCATACTTCAGATCAATGGGGGAATAGAACACCTTCACACCTGCCCCCAAAACCATATGTTAAGGTAAAGCTTGGCAGTTAGGCAGCCTGGCTTTCCTGCGGGGGGTTGACAGAAAGACTTTAGCAGAGAAACATTTGCCAGGCTGGTTTGAGGCACTTCCCCCAAATCCTGTCGTAAAATTCAAAGAGACTCAGTCCTGGTGGGTGTTGTAAACACGAATGCTTCTCACTAATGTAACACTAATATTTCATTGCTTTGCCTAAGTTACAAATTAAGACATACAAAATATTTATCAACTTATATGCAAAATCTCACATCACAACAAGTACCCAGTCATCCTTAACAGTGAAAGCAGCTGCTGTCTGGATTCTAGTCTAGGTATCTTCTGACTAGCCTCCACGCTTATTTCCAACAAAGACCTTTACTGGATAAGCACACTTCCCACTCGGGCAGATAGGCCTATAAATTATGGGCTACTGCCTGCCCACTTACTGTACACTAGGTGACTCGGTATAACATTGTGGCATGACAGTCCACAACCAACATTTACCACGAAAAGCAAACCAATACTGAAAGTCTGAATGAACAGGAACAGAATAAGAAAGAATTTGCTGAATCTATAACTAAAAATTAGTTCGCACTTTGGGGGATGGTGGAAAGGATGGTGGAGGGATTTCGCATAATTGGCGGTTTTGAGTGAACAGCAGCATTCACCACCCCATTCGGTCCTGTCTTCTTTTTTAACTAGTAAAATTAGGGAATTTATGGGAGAAGAAAAAATTTCAATAATAGCACCTTTCTCAACAATTCTGAATGTTCTTTAGCGATTTCTTCCTCTGCTTCTTTGAATAAAGAGTACTGCACGTTGTGTGGTCTATATTGAGTTTTTGGGTAGACAACAAGGGGTTCCACATGTTGTATCCATCCAAAATAATTTTTCCTGTGTGCCCATAAACTCTTAGGAATGTCATCTAGCCATTTGAACTCTGTTTTGATTTTCTTGCTTGACTTTGTTTTCAGCTATCTTTCTTACTATTCCCACTCTCATCATTTGTATGGACTTCCACACCCCTTCTTGGCACCTCCATTTATCTTCACCTGCCTGCTCCCAATCTGTCCTCATTTCATTTTGTTTTACCCATGGTCCTATGTCCTTCCATTTTATGTCTTGCTTTCTATCCTAAGGAGATATGTGGGACAGACCAACCGAAATACCAGGCAGTTAGAGCATCCATTAGTTGCACTGCTGCTGTTGCCATCTCAGTTCCAATATACAAATATGTCAACAAAATGTCTTCAGTGCTTTGCCCAGCATGCTCAAACTGTAGTTGCCAGTCCTATCCAAGTGAGGTTCAAAAAACCGAGCCGTACAATTGAAGTCTCTTATACATACTGTAATTACGCAACACAGTATTTTCCTTCAACAGCCATGTTACATACTTATTAACTTACATACTTAGTATGTTTGCACAAATAGTCCTAATATTTCACATAAAACATTTGCTCCATGTGATGTTACTGTAATGGCCATACTGAGCTTACCCATCAGGGCTCAGCCTGATAAATGAACTGGACATGAGTATATTACAAGTACATGAGGTACTTTAGATTGCCCCCACAGTGATTTGACAGAAACAGGTCCAGTCTCTTTTAAGAAGTGTGGGCCTCCAGCCACTCCAACCACTCTCACAGTTTTACCAGTTGTGGAGATGGCCGGCACCTCTCTGGATCTCAAAGTTGACCTTATAGCTCCCGTGTCCAACAAAAAGGACAACTGCTTTTCTTCCACTATCAGGGTCAGCACTGGCCAGGTTGAGGTTGCCGGGTTAGGGCAGCGTACTGATTGACAACGCTGCCTTATCCCCGTCTATTCCTAGGCCCGATATGGAAGCACTGCCACTCTTCCTGTGTTTGGAGGAGCCAGGCAGTTGCTTTGAGTCTGATATTGCACTATTTGAGAGCACTCCTGCTTCCAATGTCCAGTTTCACCAAACAGACAGCATTTATTATCATCTCTCAAAGAAGGCTGCCTTCCTTTGGAGCATAACCTCCTCGTCCTCTGTGATCTCATCCCTGTCTGGGCTTCTCACTAGTATAAAGGCTAGCTGCACCACCATAAGCTTCGCTTGACTTTTACTCTGCTTATCCTTGACATTTCACTCTCCTTCCCAAACTTTAGCCCTGTCCTCTGCTGTACATATTTCCATGGGCTTCCACTTTTTTGTTTTTTACAGTAGCGAACATGTTCCATCTCCCGCAATGCAAATAGTTTATTAAACACACACCTCATACCAGCACTTCTATCTTTCTGTGGATTACATAGTTTCATGGCAGAAATAGGTTAATCTGTCCATAGGACAACAATTTCTGCCTAAATTCATACACATGATCACAGCAGGAGCAGCATGACATGAGTCACTGCTGACCAAAGAATAACTGCCTTATCTGGAGTTTATAATGCAGCATATGACAGCTCTGAGAGCCGTACAGTCCATGAAAAAGAGCTCTGCCATAAAACAGTAAAGTTAATGAAATAGAGTTCTACCATAATCAATAGTGGTGGTAGTGTCATGATACAAGTGTGCATTTCATAGATTAGATTACTTGTCAGGATTGAAGGTGCACTGGATGTTCAAGATACAGAAAAAAAAAACAAAGAGACATTTATTTATTTTACAACAGAATTAGGGTGGGATCAGTGTTCCTACTGCACCTTGTGCAAACAGACAAAGCCTCATTGAGGGAGACTGAGGTGATGAATGTCACTGAGTTGTCCACCTAAAGCCCTGAGCTGAATCTCACTAAAAATCTGGGACACTGTCATCAAACATGACTATAGAACTAGACAGAACCTGAGCAAACCTTCTTTCAAGAATAAGAAAGAAAATCCCTCAAGCAGACGCATTGCAAATATTAAGAATTAAAGCTACAATTAATACCATTGGCGCTTCTGCAGTGTTTAAAAGTAAACGGGAACCGGTCCTGGACAGGGTGCCAGTCCATCCCAGGGCATACTCACATACACACCCACACTTTTAGTCACCAGGTGGACATACATCTTTGGGATGTACAGTAGATGGAAAACCAGACTCACAGGGAAAGGCCCATGCAGCCACTGAGGACATTATCCATGACACTACAAAATCTGCCACTAGGTTAATTTTTTATTGAATTGCTTGTTACTGATTTTAATTCTATAGCTGCACTCTTTTCAGAGTATATAATAATTATTCTATTATTCTCACTGATTTTCTCTGTTTTTGTGTTATTTGTGGACAAAATTTGAGGTCCACTGATTGCAGGCTAAACCCAGAAAATTCATAACTGTTAGACTTGAGAAAGGTGATGAATCTGTTAATTCCGTTTCGGCCATGAAAAGTAAATGCAAGCCCCTAACCCTTTATAAAAGGTACGGCCTCATTCTTTTATTTGTTGGGTTTAAAAGTAAGTTGAAATAGTTAATTTTTATATTTTTATGTCTAAATAAAAATTTGATAGAAAACTGAAACCTGTGGATATGTTTTTCTCAGAGAAGATAGTGCTAGAAGCAGTAGTTGACTTTGGGTTCATGTCAGTTGCTGAAGTTATTTCAGTAATTAAAAAATGCCTGTAGTAGAAAGACCACAATGGTTGATAAGATTCTTACAGAAATTCTGAAAGTGCAGGATATCGTGAGGTTGTCTTGGCTAACACGCCATCTCAAAAGTTTTTCAGAAAGTAGAGAAAGCAGTGGTCCCCCTTTTTGAACACAGGAATAACATTGTCAACTCCAAATACTGGGGTATCACACTACAAAGTCTACCCTGGATCAGCCTATGCTGGGGTAGTAGAGCAGAGAGTTGTTTTGAAAATAAAACCTAAGAATGAAGAGGAGCACAATGTATGTATGCTTTCAATACTTGGAAACAACTTATGACTGTGTACCCCATAGTATGTTGAAAAAATATTACAAGAGTATTGGATTTCAAGACCACTGCCCATTTTGCTGGAAGACTTATGAAGAGAGAGTAGCGTTAACATACTTGGTGGACATGGGACTCTGCTAAGGTGGTATCACAGTCAGGGGTTGAAGACAATCCTCTTTAGTAGCCTTTGGGTTACAACTTTGTTGTCTGTGGATTGTGCCATTTTTTACCTCCTCAAACATGTATTCCCTGTTTGCCAACTAGTGCAGTTTTCAGCTGAGAGTGATGTAGATGGGAGAGGAATGAACACATCCAAATCTGAGGTTTTCTCTTCAACAAAGGACTAGCTTGTTTTCTGTAGGTAATTGGGGAGTAACTAGAAGCCAGTTCAGGAAATCATTTACTTTATGGTCTTTTCACAAATAAGGGTAGGGGTGATTATGAGACTGATGAATTGGCAAAGTTCATTCTCAGCTGGCAATTTTCAGCCAGGTCACTCTAGTAAAATGGTAGCTAAGCGCTCAGACAAACCTTTCAATTTACTGGTCATTCTGCACTGCACATATGACATCTACTGGGCACTTCTAACAGGATGTCTATCAGACACAACAAAACTAGAGATGACCCAAAGATGGACCCAAGGCATGTTGGAGGGCTTATATATCTGGCCTAGCCTAGAAGCATTTGGCAATTGTGGAATCTATTGTAGCTGTAGGTGGACATTGCCACCATGATCTTTGGGAGGAAAGTCGATCCAAAGTGAAGCTAAATGAAGTGTCAAATATTGACTTGCTTATGCTGTTCTACTACTGCTGTTGATTTTCTCCTATTCTGGCCACTGAGAAGATATTCTAAGATGTTCTACAAAAAGTAACTCTTCTTTTGACTCTTGTGAATTGGTATTCAATTATTGTACATTAAGTGGTATTTGTTCATATTGTACATTCACATTCATCCTGAAAAAAGGCATCATGTTGATAGAAATTATAGTACTGAATTCTGTTTTGTTAGGTTTTGGTGTTTTTTTTTGCTCCTACTTTCATTTTCTAACTTTCTAATGTTTTTTTTTACTATGAAATAATTTGTTTTTTAACTTGATTGTATGCAATGTTATTTTCTTGAAATAGAATAATACATAAAAATTCAAAAAAGAAATTAAAGTACTACCAATGTGTATGTCATATTAGAAAATTTGGAAATTCATCTGCATAGCAATTAGCCTAAGTGTTGTGCAGTGCTCCAGGCTAACAGGAATGGAGGTTGATATGTTTCTGCTAGCTAAGGCTCATGCAGTGAGCTTGTGTACCTTTATTGCAATACACAGAGGCATTTGAAAAATATTTCTTTCCCTTCCAGGTATCCCTGGATTTTCCAATTCATCTTTGACAAAGATGCTCTAATTTAAAAATAAGTTCCATACTGTTTACTCGTCACTGTAACACAGGTGACAGCAAACAATATTTTTGCAATATGTCAAATAATTTTCTTTCTGACGTGTTAATGACACAGTTTGTGTCTGTGGAATTTGTAACCTTTAAATATGATTTTAAAAACATTTTATATTTCTGGAATATGCTGTCAAATGCCTAAACTGTTTTATTGTTGTATTACACATGGTCTTGTTCTAAGTATGTTTAAAAGTTTATAGGTGCTGTAAAAAATTAATATTTGAATCTCTGATAAAAACAAGTATGTCATAAATGTTGCACATAATTACATAGTAAAATCTCTTCCTACATAAAATCCAATACCTGCTTAAAAATGAGAAACAAAGATAAGAATTAATAAGTAAGTGCAGTGTACACCTCATAGTACCCTGTGGAGGACACCCAACTTGCTTATGTCAAAAAGAAAGTTGGGTAACCTGACCAAAACACAGGTACAAAAACTTGATTTAGAGCTGGTGCATTGTGGGAAGGGTGGTTTACTGACAAAGGAGATGTTGAAGAGATGTGAAATAGAGAGTTTGATTGAAAAACATAGGCTGAAGTGGTGGAAATGCTTGACTAGAAGAAGAGACAGAATAGAGAGGAGGTGGGAATAGTGGAAGGTACAGTTTTTTTTGCCAGGGGAGTAGTGGTGGCAATGCTTAAAAGTAGTGTACTTCTTTTAAAATAATGGTTGTACAAAGTGTAGTAGGTGAAGAGGATAAGTGAGCAACTTGTAGTGTTTAACATGATAGTTGGTTCATTACGTTTGTATATAGTCTTGGCATTTGCTCCACAGGTTGACAGAAGCAATGAAAAGAAAGATTAGTTTTGGGACAGGTTAATGAAGATAATACTAGGGTTGTCTCAGAAGCAACAGATTGTAGTGGGAGCCAGTGCTGAAGATTATGACTTGGGGGTCCTTGGTGGCTGTAGCTTTGGTAACACAAATGTTGAGAGTATAAGGATTCTGGAGTTTAGTGATACAAATGAAATGGTTGCGTACACCACTATGTTTAAGAAGAAGGAAAACAAATTTGGTGTCACTTAAATCTGGTGGTGTAAGATGTACTATGGACTATTTGTTGATGAGGAGATTTTGTGGGGGGCATGGTGAAAAAAATGAAGGCAATCCCTATGGAGGTCTGAAGAAAAGTAAGAGGAAACGTGTACCAAGTAGGATAATATGAGAAGTAAATTTGCTGAAACATTGGTATCGAGAATAAATAAGGTTTCAGAATGATCAAGTGTAAAATGGCAAGACTTAAGCAACAAATTTTGTCTGGTTGAAATGGAACAATAGAAGTATGTGGTTGGTCAAGCTGGAATGGTGTCAGAAATTATGAAAGCAGTGGAGTTGACAAACCTATGCAACATATTTGGATAAAGGTTTAAAGAGAACTGTGCTCTGTCCAGTATTCAAAGGAAAGGATGATCCAGACACACACCAACAATGCCACCAGCTGACAAATTCCATTATGTCAACAGTAAAGGCAAACGAACTATGAGTTGGCTATGAGTTGATCTTGTCTTTATTTTGGCTCTAACTTTGTTTCTGCTCTGACTTCAATTCTTGCTTTATCTTTGGTTCAGGCTCTTGTTCTTTATTTTTATCTCTCTCTTCCAGACCCTTCAATTACAATTTTGTTCATTCCTGACGTCAGCACATTAAGTCACAGTTGGGCAGCAACATTCAGTATTGTCAATGACATCAGCATTAGAGGTTTTTTGAGGTGAAAAGATTATGCAAATGCGGTTAGAGATGAGTTGGCGGATAGAAGTGATAATTTATACTATATGTTCAGTGGTGTGCCTTGAGCCGGTAATGAGGGTGGTCTTTGGTATAAAAAAACAAAGAAAAATGTCATCAGTCTCATTTTCTGAATGGAATTTTACAGTTAGCATTTGCAGTGTAGCTATTTAGGAAAAGTGAAGGAAGGACAGAAGTGTGACATGTACACTGTGGATAGAATTGAAGATTTAAAAACTCAACACCCATTAGCATGGTAGACAGTGCTGCTAGTGTTAAACATGAATGTAAAATCAAGTTTTTCATCATTTTGTTATGTACTGTAAATCAGATTTAATAACAAAGAAACTGTCAGGATGCAGCTGGCACACAGAAAAATCACCAGTGTTAAATTTACTCTTGAAGTGTGCAATTAACAATTAGTATACTGAAACTTTAAACTTAAATGAATTTTAAGTGTTTTTACTGTGCAGGCAAAACAAAAGCGAACCCCATCTAATGGGCATGCTCACTATATCCTTTATATACAGTTTATATATTTTTTATTGTGAGATCTTTTTAAGCACTTTTTAAAATATTTTTTGTTTTATGTTTTAATGTGGGATCTACAGGAACTGTTAGCAATAAATGTTTAAATAAGCACTTTCATGCATTTTATTCAATTTATTTTCTTTCAATGTCATGTTCTTTATTTGGAATTAATACTATTATTATGTATTACAACTTATTTTGTGTACAACCCTCTTCAGTGAGAGCCAGCTCACAACACTGTGAACAATTCTCAGTCAAAATACAAATATAAATCACAATAATTGCTACTTACAGAACTGGTAAACATTTAAATGCAGATTTGTTAAAATACACAGAGAACAAGATGGAAACTGATTAAACATTAATGGAAACCAACAATATATGTCCCTTAATAACTTGATGAACTATGGCCAGTTGACATAAGAGGAGGGTCAAATTGTAAAAGAGAAAGTCAAAAATAAAGTCACAACTGGCCACCTGTCCACTCCAGGGTTTTCTAAAGTGGAGTGTGTGCTGACCATCCGGTCTGATGAGAGAATCTATTTATCTGATGATTCCAATGCTACTTTATTCGGGATAACTTTTTCATAGCAGGACAGCAGCCAGGTAGTACAGCAGTGGCACCAAGTTTTCTTTTAATTCAAAAAATAATTCACTATTTTGCTACATTGTTGTATTTAAAACAGAAGCAATAGTGTTGGAGAGTTTAGAGAAATAAAGTCTTTCCTGTATGGCGTCTGCATGTGATTTTTTTTGGTTTTCAGGTTTCCTCCCACTTCTCAAGTTTTCCCAGGGATTGCTTGGTACTCGGTCAACGCTTTGTGTGTGATGAATTGCTTTACATAACCCTACAGAAAACTGGAATAGGCTAGTTCATTACATGGAAGGATTTTTGATTTATATAAATTAAATAAATAAAAATAGACTTTGGTTAAAAAATGATTGCAAAAATGGGGAAAAACATGCTGATGAGTATATTTAATTTCTGAAAAAAAAAACCCAGCTCATGAATAGAACTGTGCTAGAGTGTCAGAATAAAGACCGTATGTCATTATGAATATTTTTTAGCAAAGAGTTGAATAAAATCCAACCTGTTCTGCGCTGGTTTCTGCCTTGAACCCAATACAGCTTGTTCCAATTCCAACTCCCTTTGACTTTGTAATGAAGTAGGCTTTTATACAAAATTAATTGATAGCTATTGTCTGAGTAATAAAGGAAGTGTGCACCTCTTATTTGTAGTCTGATTAAAATCATTCTAAAATATTAGATTGTGTCAATGAACAGAAAAGGCAAAAGTTAAATTAACACTGATATTTGGGTTAATAATGTTCTCTCTGACCATCGGTGTAATCTCTGTTAAGTAAAAATAGAAAAAAGGTTTAACAGTTGTGATAACCATTGACAGACCCTCAAAACAATAAAACAAGCTCACATCTAGGCTGGTTGTTCTGCACAGACACCATTGAAGCTCCATCTGTCTTGCCTGCCCTCTCTGCCCTATTGTGTATTTCTCTTACTCACAACACGCTGATGTCACCTCATCTTTTCCTGGTTTGTCTTTTCTAACTTTGTTTATCTCTTCTTGCTTGTACCCTCCATTTACAAACACCTCCCCATACATACACACATCTTTTCCTGCCCCATATCCTATTAAAAGTGCCTTTTCAGTGACATTCATCCGTTGCTTTACTCCTGTGCACCTTTCCCCTCATCTTATCTGTGCCTCATTCATCATCCAAGAGGCAGTCCCCACACAAATTGCAATAATTGAGGATTATTTGTAGACGCCTGCATGACATGTGAAGCTCCATTTTGGACATCAGATGCATGAGCAGAAACAATTTATTTATAGACCCACAGGATGAAGCTGATGTTGATGTAAAATTTGGCAGAAAAAAAAATGCATAGCTTGTTATGTTTGATTCTTATAGCCCATCTACAAGTCTGGATTTACAATTCATAAAACATAATGATATATATTGCATAGTAAGAATATCAATAATAATAATTATTATAATTATTTAATATAAATAAATATATATAAGAATTATACATAAAAATTAATATAATGATAATTAATGATACATGATTGGATTTACAATTGGCTTTTTGCTTTTGTCCAGACCAATTGTCCAATTAGTGCTTAACTCTGCATGAAGTATACTCCTATACTGGCTAGTCATGCACCCTGTACATCTGTGTTGTTACCACACATCCCAATGTTCCCAATCCCAAAAGGTTTTTTTTTTCCCCACAACCATATCCCTCATCCAATATGTCATTTGATGGTATATTATAACATGTTCAAAGATGCAAAAAATTGTTATGCATTTGCTTAAAATTCTTTTCTTCTTCTTCCTCTTCATCTTTTCCTACTTCTATCCGGGGATCAATGTTCTTGATCAACTTTCTTATTATAACTTGATATATTTTGTTCCTTTAAAGTTACTGTTAAATATAAATTGAAATAGTAATTATTTAAACACACAATCAGAACAGTCTTCGTGTTTATGTAAATGTTTTCCCTTTTCAATAAACAATAAATGTTTATAATCTTTACTCACAGGATATAGCATTGAAATATTCATTCCAATGCACAAAAAAATCAAGTTTATTTATAGATGCAGACAGGTGACAGAACTGGATTGTGTAGACAAATAAAACCTCTGAATGCCAAAGTCTCAACCAAAAGTCAGAAACTGTCAGTTTCTGTGGCTGCTGTCACAGGGGATCTCAAGTTTAATAAGCTAACCATGCAAAGGTAATTACCTCCCTCTACTGGCCAGCGTGACTATTACTGCATAGCACAGAAACATAAATTGTAAGAATAAACAAAATATATATGGCTTTATTTAAAAATAAAAAACAATTGCACATTAATCTAAGCATGAACTTTATTGAGTTATATCATAAATTATACTAATTTAGGTCAGGACACCTTTTGTAATGTGCTCTAAACCTTCTTTAAATATTACTAAATTTTCTTACTAAAGATGATTATTTTGGTCTTAATGCTAAATCTGGATACATCTCAAGGCCGAAGGCAAGTGATCGATAATGCAATATTCCAATGTTATTCATGTCTGATCGTGTTTCCTCAGGCTTTATTTTGTGTTATACAATCTCCCTATTCTCACAGGTGTCCCAATCTAGAGTACACACAATTGTTATAAATTACAAAATAAAACATTCCCTGTTTTATCCTGCAAAAATCAAAACTATTCCATATTACAGTTAAAGTAACACACTCAGGAGGCATTCTTTCTGTAGTACTTTGTATCATATTGTTTCTATACTCAAATCTACAACTATTTTATGTCCTGACTGAATTCTTTATTGAAATGTAATGTATATGTCTGGCAATTGATTACATTAAATTAAATTGCTACTTTTGGCAGTTTTGTACAGTAAAAAGAAACTTCTTTAGTCAAAAACTCAATTGATAAATCATCATTTCATGAAGTACTTTTCAATGTGAGGTATTTTATCAGTTCAGGCTTGGTTTTAAGTATTGCCACCTAGCAGACTCTGTGTAAATATTTGATAAAGGTTCTGTTTCCAACATAACTGACACATAATCATTTTTTTAGCTTCACAACAGCTTATTAGGATATTAAAGCATTAAAAACTGAGTAATACTTTCGTGTGAAAATCAGTCCTTTGCATTACTCCTGTCCTGAAGCTTCTTGGTAGGGAAGCATTTGAAGAGGAGGATTAAGAGGGGATAATACTGTCAATCATGCCTGGAAAACACATAAATTCCTATACAAATAAATTGATAAATAAATAAAACAGTTGGCATGTTCACTCTGTGAATTCTTAGGTTTTTTTTTGGGAACTGGCACTCCCCAAAGATATGTGTTTTACACTGCTTAGTAAAGCTAAATTGCTGTGGTATACTGTGAATACTGTATGTGTGACTGAGTGTGCCCTCTGATATAATGGCCACTGTACTAGGGCTGGTTTCTGCTTTGCATCTAATGCTGCCAACATTTGGCCCAGCTACTACATGCCCCCTTTACATGGATCATTTTGGAAATTGCAGTCCAGGTTGCAGCTCTAGTATGCAAAGAATTTCTGTGCACTCAGTTACTCAGAGAGTATGTGTTGTACAATGACCGTTTTAACATTTAAACAATCTAAGTAATTTTTCTATTGTGACAATGCTCATGACTAAGAAAATGGCTGTCTGACTGAGATATACATGAAAAATAAAGATCAGGGAAGGTGAATGCATAGTATAAAAAGTAAAGAATTCTTACAAGTACTCAGACTTTATAAAAAAAATAAATAAATAAATAAATAGCCATGATACCTGTTGAAAGACAGATAATGGAATAATGAAAAAATATTTTCTTTGTCTTGTCCTACGTATTCCTTGTGTGAAAGTGTCTTACCCAGTGCTCACCCTCTCAAGCGTCTTCCCATAAAGCCCACTTCTCAGACTTGGTCATTACTTTTGAGGCACTTTTCTCACCTCCTGTCTGGTTTTATACTTCCCGTCATTGATGGCGACTCTCGCAGCATGCCTCATATGCCTTTACTTGTCCTTATGCCCCTCACACTTGCACTTCCTCTTTTGTCACGTCACCAAAGCCAAATTGACCAGTCAGATTGCTCTGGGGGACTGGACACACAGACCTTGGTGTTTTATTATATATTAGATTAGGCTAGATCATTTGATTTGCACTTGTTGCAAACTATTTTAAAAAAATCTGTATTATACTGTACATACTTTTATTACATTTGTTTTTCCCACCAATGCATCATGAAATGTAAAATAACCTTTTCCTTTCTTTCCTTCTTCTGAAAGTGAGATTCATGCACCAGAAGATGACTAAAAAATATCATTTGACCTAACAGATAATACCAGGGATCTGGAGGTGTGTAATGTAATGAGTCACAAATGTCAAGAAAATGAGTGCAGGGCCAGAGCCCACTGATATACCGTAAGACAGTTTCATTCTAAGAAAATAAACATCTTATAATCTGCTTCCTCACTCTGCCAGCTACTGGCACTCATTCCATAGAAGTGAAAGTCCAAAGAACAGAGACACGCTGCCTCTGGATTTTTTTAGAAGCAATTTTAAATTCAATGCAAAGCTCAGTTATAGTCCCATACAAAACCATACCAACATCATTAATGTCCTTGTAATTATTGTCTGTGCATCATTGTACTCAAAATCAAAATCATAAACAGAATCTAAGGCTTTGTTAATTTTTTAAGCATAAGAAAGGGGCAGCTGCATGTGGGATGTCTTTTCCTGTTGGTACTTTTAAAGAACTGAAAATACATGCCACTTTCTTTATTGTTCTTCTATACTCACATCACCTACTCTGAACATTAACACCTTAGGATGCCAAACTGACAAAAAGACTTTCACAACATGTAGGTGTACAATGTACTGTATATTATTAATTCTTGCAGGAATTAAACAGTGCATAAACAGTCAGATTAGCAAGAGATCAACAGTGTTTCAAAAAGCCAGACAAATAAGGAACTTAAAATCGTACAGTTTGAGCACCAAATTATGACTCTCAATGTTTCTACCCAGGATCCTGGATACTTGCAAAGCCTGGGAGACCACAGCATGAGTATTCGTCAGATGGAGTGCTTTGCATCAGAGATTCCTTCACAAATCCTCAAAAATAATATATTGTGGTCATGTCACCAGTTATATAAGTGTTGATGCAACTACAACATCTTCAGCAGTTGCACTGACTGATTGCATTCAGGAAATCAATCATTGGATGACAGCTAATTTTTTATGACTTAATTCTGATAAAACTTGGTTGGTGCCAAATCTGTCCTCTCTTCCCTTCGTGGGCTAAAAATTGATATTGATGGGATCCTGGCTGAACCCTCAGCATAAGTCCATAATTTGGGTGTCATCTTTGATCAGCTCCTTATTTTCCAACCACACATTAGCTCAATAGTGCAGACTGCTTTATTTCATCTCTGCAATGTTGCTCATCTGCATTCTTTCCTCAGTGTGAAGGATACTGAAACACTCATTCATGCTTTCATCACTACCTGTATGGACTATTGAAATGCATTGTTTTATGGCCTCCCAACTAAATATATCAGTAGATTACAATACGTTCAGAATTCTGCTGCTCGTCTACACACACTAAAAAATCTGCTCACATCACTCCTGTCCTTTATGATTTGCATTGGTTACCAGTTTCTTCAAGAATCAAATATAAAATTATTCTTCTCACCTTTAAAACCCTTCATGGTTTAGCCCCTCGTTATCTGTACCTGAGCTGCTGCTTCCTTACACTCCTGGTCCTGCATTAAGATCATTGGACGCTAACTTACTCATTGTATCTAGATACAGGTTAGTAACTATGGGTGGGCAGCTCTTTCAGTGTGATAGCCCCTAAAATTTGGAATGCTCTTTCTCTCAGTCTTCACAAGGAAAAATCTACTATTCATTTCAAACTCCTGTTAAAAACACATGTCTTCAATGAGTATTATGTGTTTTCTTGCATGTAACTTCTACTGTCTTGATGTAAATTGCAAAGTGTCCTTGAGTGTATGAAAGGCACTATATAAAGAAAACATATGATTTTTTTTTTATTTTTAGGAGATGCAGTGAAGAACTTAGACATGAAATCTACAAGAAATTTTTCAGTGAAAAACAAGATTTACACCGGCTATATCAAGAGTCACCCTGAGCATCACTGTCCATACACTACAATGTGGTAATGTTTCAACCACAAACAGAAGGGAAAGAAAGAGACCAAGATTAGGAGCGGGTGAGGAAATTGTTGCTAAAATGGTGAGGCTGGTCAATTTGTATGCAGAGAACATTAAGACAGACTGAAGCTGATAGTCTAAACATAAAAAGCAGAGAAAAAAAAATGTCATAGTGAAAAATAAAATACATTGGGAGAACATTAACAAAGATTTGGGAGCCTGTGTTACCTTTGTGACTGCTGGCCTAGCTCATTTTCCCAACACCCAAATTCCAGGATTTGGTTTGTGGGGAGAGTAGGGTTACCTTGGCAGCATTTGATGAAAGTCACGAACCAACACTGCATGGAGCATCAGCTGGGACCTTCATGAATCTTTTAATAAGAAATCTGTCTTTGTTAGCTGGTGAAAACTGAACGAAAGAGACTCTGTGTATTCTCTCCTGTAACTAAGAAGTCACTGCTGTTATTTCTTCTATCTTTACATAAAATGTAATGCATTGGCCGAGAATGGGAAGACTTTTTAATCCTGAAATCCATAACTAAATTAGGGAGATGTTGACAGTCATTCAACTGCAGTTTCACCTTTAAATTAATTATATATAATGAGCTCTTCAATTTTTTATGCTCGTTTTCAGGTTTTGGCACTCAATAAAAAAAAATCAGTGTCTGAGTCAGTAGAAAAGTTTCCAAGAGATTCACTTTTAATTTTTTTTTATTTACTATATAATGAAGTTGTGTGTATGGAACCTGCAACACGATGTTTTCAAACTCCAATTCTTAGCCAATAAGTCACACCATGTTACAGGCTTGACATCTTCAAAAACAAAAAAAAAAAAACATGGCTGTTGTGCTACAAGTAAAGAGATCGACCAATTAGTAGTAATAAATCAGACTTCTCAAGTTAGATGATTCCTCAGGTTTCTACCGAGTGGAAGTCTTCGTCAATTTAGTAGTTTAGTACTCAAAGACAGTCTAAACCTTCAGCAAAGAATAATGTTCAAAAACCATAGCAATTTGTAAAATTCTGAATGCATTTAAAATGCTCCATAAGAAATAGTATCTTATATCTTATTTGTTTATTATTTAATCAGAGTGCTCTTAAAAACTATGCCACCTACAGTTTTGTCTAAAATCATTTGCAGCTTATCTTTTTGTTCATTGCCATTATTATTAACAATAACAAATCTGTAATGCATTCAAAGGCATCTCATAACTGTCACTTTCAATCATTCACTTCCAGCCTCATCTGCAATTTTTTTAATCTGTGCTGCTGCCTTTACTTTGCTTCAGTGTCTCCTTTTCTTTTTGATTTTAACCTTCCTTAGGTCTTCTGTTAGTTCTCTTTGATGACACACATGGCACTTTAATCTCATTTTGCTGCATGAAGTCTATTTGGAAATCAAAGCAATACCTTCAATGACAGATTTAAATTTGTTTTTCCTTTTGGCATAAGGTGAGATTTTATACTTTCCTTTAATGTACTATACATTTTAAAATTTTTGTAAGCTTGAATTATATATAATCTCAATGGAGCAGCTGCTTACAGTTGCAGATTGCCATATTATTAGAAATCATCGGGGTAAGTTATAATGTCATAATTCATAGCAGTGCAGTATTTAGACTCATTTTTAAAGCATAGTTAAAACATAACCTGTGTAAGTAAGTAAAACGTATTAAAACTTGAATCTACTTTTTAATTAAATTTGCAAATCTTTATTTTAAATAGTGTCAAATATAAAGTGTCCTATAACAAAGTTCTACAGGGAGCAATTAGAAGGATTACATTTTCGATTTAAGTATATATTGTTTGTATGTAGTGCTAAAAATACACAGAAAGTAAAAATAGCAGTGCAGTACAAAAAACAGCTATAATAAACCATGCAGGTAAATTTCTGAAAGCAACTGTGAAAGGTCATAAATATGGATTTACATTTTCTGACTGAAATGGCTTCACAGGCAAACATCTACCGTCAGAGTGTTCAACACGCTTCACAAAGCAAGGTTTTGAAATCCTGAGGTGAAAAAATTCTTAAAGCTCAATTATCACAAACAAAATGTACATAGGATCAGCAGTGCTGTAGACAGAGCAGCGTTCAGAAAGTGATATGTAAGTATGTTGCATGATGCTGTGTGACATTAAACACTAGACCCGAGATGAAGAGTAGCCACATTACAGATCTTCAGAACTGCATGGACTGGCAATGTTGAAAGGTATTAAATAGCTCTGATGTAAATACTATTCCAGATTTATAGATTAGACAGGTTAGAACAGTTACTAATGTGATTAATGGGAAAATCTGAACTGCCATAGAAACATCAGCAGGATGTTCTTTAATGATTAAAATTCCAGATTCTAAATTATCTTGCAAATGTAGTATTGCGGTGCTACACCCTTTGTCTGCTTGTAAACGTCACCTTAATAACTCCAAATATAACCTTAATGTCTAAAATGAAACCTACCACCTGGTTCCTTAGTCCCATTCTCAACAGAACTAGTAAAAAGCTCAATCGCTGTTCTGGTAAACACCATTCTTAATATCCATCCATTCTAACATTATAAGTAGAACTTTGCTGACTAGTACAGTTCCTAAAGCTCTCAAAGTGTCAGTTGTGAGACAACTGTTAAGAAAAAGCAGTTCTAAACCCAAAACTGCATAATAGTCCAAGGAGGTTATTCTCAAGCTTTATAATGCACTGGTGAGGCCTCATCTTGAGTACTGTGTGCAGTTTTGGTCTTCAGGCTACAAAAAGGACATAGCAGCGCTAGAAAAGGTCCAGAGAAGAGCGACTAGGCCAATTCCAGGGCTACAGGGGATGAATAGTAAAGAAAGATTAACAGAGCCGAGCCTTTTCAGTTTAAGCAAAAGAAGATTAAGAGGTGACATGATTGAAGTGTTTAAAATTATGAAGAGAGTTAGTACGGTGGATCAAGAGTGTTATTTTAAAATGAGTTTATCAAGAACACGAGGACACAGCTGGAAACTTGTTATGGGTAAATTTCACACAAACATTAGGAAGTTTTTCTTTACACAAAGAACGATAGACACTTGGAATAAGCTACCAAGTAGTGTGGTAGACAGTAAGACTTTAGGGACTTTCAAAACTCAACTTGATGTTTAACAAACAAAAATATGCAAATGATAATTATTATGAACTGCTACCCTCCTCTGTTCTGTTTTCTTGTCTGTGCCGCTGTTATATTATCAAGCTGCTACTCTTACCCATTGGAAGGGACACAAGAGAAATTGAGAGATTTTTAATCCAAGTATGGAAAGATGTCTACTTATTAGACTTCTCAACACAAATGTACAATACTGGGTTACAAATCGGGTTACGACCAAAAAGGTTGCCAAACTTTTGTATCTGTTCACAACCACACACTTGGTATACGAACAAGCCAGTTTCCCATTCGGTTTGTGAGCGCCCGATGATTTCCGCACGTGTTCAGTCTCTCCCTGTGCATTCCCTGTGCAGTGAGCGAGTGAGATAGAGAGCATGAGAGAGAGAGAGACACACACACACGCGCGCGAGAGAGAAAGAGAGAGAGGGCTGGCCGCATAAGGCCGAGAAGGCAGTTAAAGAATGCACTGGGCTTGTTTTTAAAGAGACTGATTCGAGCATTGTTTTAACCTCATTGTATTTAATGAAGACTTTTTTCTATTGGATTTTAACCTCCACTTCACTTCTGTTTACAGCAATTGGTTCATAGCGTGCATTGTTGCAATGTTACTTTTCTTGGTTGTTTATTAAATTACGGATTTTTCAAATGTTCATTTTTTCCCTGTGCTTAAAACTCATTAAAAAAAAGTGTTTTTAGTGAGCAGTTTGTAGCACTATAACGCGAACTCTTGCAATGTTAGTTTTCTCTGTTGTTCAAGGTTTTCTCAGTGTTATTCAATGTTTTTACATTTAGTTTATTATTAAGCTGTGCATTCTATGGTATGATTAACTATATTTGTGCTTAAAAATCTTTAAAAAAAATATATTTACATACAGTTTGTATGGTCTGGAACGGATTAATTGTATTTACATACAATCCTATGGGGGAAATTATTTCGAAGTTCCACTGTACTATTGTGTGGTAGTTACCTTCAAGGTGAATAGACTGGAGACCTCTGTAGGTGTTTGCATAAACTCCTTGCAAAAGTCAGACTATATCAATTTCTTAATTTCCATATTGCAAAAACTGAATTAAGGGCAGGTTACCCATTCTGCAAGACAAATACAAACCGGTAACTGTTAACTGAAGAGCGGAAGTGGTCCTATAAGAAGTTCTGCGTATTTCATTTACAAACAACTGGAACAAATTCTTATGAACACAAAAACAACAATTCAAAAAGAAATAATTAGAAATGCAAAATGTTAGAGAAGAATATTACTATTAATGGAAAGCATATGTCTAGATGAGTCAAGGAGAAAATAAAGTGTTCTAGAAACACTGAATTCAGAAACTGAGCCACAAGGGGCTGGCAGTATCAGGCACAATGCAGGAACCAGCCTTGAACAGAAGGCCAGACCACTGGTCAGCACACATATTCAAACACCCCCACATCAGATCAGTTTTAACCTGCAAATGTATTGAATATGCACATCTAAAGGATATGAGATAAAACTGGAGAATTCTAAGAGAATCCACAATGCTACAAAGAGAATGTGAAAATTCTGCGCACACAGTGACTTGGCTAATACTGTATTTGACAAACGGCATTCTGAACCAAAGCAACAGCAACTTTACCACTAGCATAAGTGACAAACAAATATACTGTAGCTGTCCAAAATGTCACTTTTACTGGTGCCATAAAATTTCTTTGAGGGGTTTGATTGAGGTGTTATTTGACCATTCAGACCAGTTTGCATTTGGACTGAGTTTGATGATCTTTTAATAGGCAGGTATTAAAAAATGTAATATGCTGAGGTTACAGTTACAGTTTTTAAGAATGAGTTAGGTTTTCTAGTTGGGCACTAAAATGAAATCACCTTTTACAAAGGCATTACTTAAGATTTGTTTAATACAATTGAATAGTTTCCATTACATTTCAAAGGGCCAATTCCAAGTATGTTCATGTACTGCATTCACATGTTGCTCTGCTATCAAGTGACACAATCTGTGCCATTACACCCTTGACAGCACTACGCATTCACTTTGTAAAATGGATCTGCAGACTGCCTGGATTTCTCTCGGCTGTCCCGTCAGTGTCAGTCAGCATCTCCTCAGATGATGTTTTTCCACTCCTGCCAAGGTCATTGTTTGTCTTCTTTAGCTCACTGTAACTGCAGCTTACTATTTTGTATTTACTTTTTTTGCTAATGGAACTAGGTGGTGTATTGCATCTAATAATCCATGACAAGATAAATATTTGTGAACTGTGATAGGCCTCCTTAAACATTTTTATTTGTGCTCATTGACATTAGGAATCTGCTGATGTCTTATATGAATAACATAGAAACAATACATGAAGTAGTCAGATAAACTGCAGCATTGCCTTACTTCAGTGCTCTTGTACATTAAATTGCTGTTTTGTTTTCCTCACACCATGCATTAAATACACTTTGAATGAAAACAAAGGAAGGACATATGCCATTCTGATTTAAACTTTTCATATTTTTCTGTGTACAATATCTGAACTTCATTGCATGTTCTCACTTGATTCAGATGTTTTAGATAGTTTCATACTTACAGACACAAGTTGAACACATTCAGCAGTGGGCACATACGTAGGGTAAAGCTGCAGATAATGTCTCCTGCTGCACACTCAGAAGCACTCATTTTCAGTGATCTTAATGACTTGAAGTGCAGTAGTTTTCCTTTTAACACAATGTAGCAAAATCAGTTAATTAATAGCAGTTTGCTAAGTGGTAATTGGTACACCTTTTAAAATGATAGTTATGAGTGTTGAAACATCTGTTTGTGATTTAAAGTCAGTCTTTAAAAAAAAGCAACATTCATGTCTGTGTGGTGAACTGAAACAACAAAAAAGAATACTCCAGCCTTGCTATCACTTGTGCAAGAAGACAGGCTTTGCTTCATTTTTGTCACTCTATTTGTTACTTTAACTTTTTCTAATGTTTGTCCCTGTGATTTATTAATTGTCATAGCAAAAGCTATTCTAACAGGAAACTGTAAACATTTTAATACGAATGGCATATCAAGATCTCCTTTGGTGTCTAATGTTATCCGCGGAAGATGTACTACATTACCTTTCTTATCACCTGTTAAAATTTTACATGTCAGAATTGTTTGACCAATTTTTAATACAACTAATCTCGTCCTATTGCATAGCCCATCACTCAGACATAAATTACGCAATTACATTACGATATATCCTTCTTTCAACAGTAATTTGGCCAGTGGAAGGCCGGATGGTGTTAACGGTTGTAGATATTCTACGGGATATTGTAAGTTGATGTTTTCATCTTCCGCAACATCACCACCAACTGTTTCAGCATAGTCTATTGTTACACATTTAACCAATTTGCCGTGTAACCGATTGACAATTTTCGCGTTAATTCGTTTGACTTCATCGTTTCTCTGTGCTAGGAATGCCCATGTACTCATTTCTTCTTATTGAAATTCTTCAATAAGATTTGGACATAATAAGTCTTCTTTTATTGGAAACTTAAAGTGAGGAAAACATAAAAATTTATAAGAGCTGAGAGCGCAGGAATTGTGTCTCACAAAAGCATTCACACGAATGAGAGGTGAGAGGACCGTGGCCGTTAGCCGCTAACCGGAAATGGTTGAGAGGAGGGCAATACTTGAAAAAATCTCTTGGCAATAGTCTCGTCTTGCAGGAAATGAAAAAATCTTTTGGCAATAGTCTCGTCTCAAGATTTTCTTTTATAATAGAGAGACATTTATATTTATATATTTCAATATGAGTCCATGTTGACCTTGTGACCAGCAATTAAAAATTGCCTTTAAATATTCTGGTGCACATGCTAATGGTTTTGTTTCATTTACTATAACGTAGAAAGAAAAAAGTGGCTTAAAAGGAAATAAAGATATTGGTGAGCCATCATTTCTTTAGATGAGATGCTTTGTGCCCCATTTCAGTCATCAGAGATGGTCACTTCAAAAAATTTGAAATGCACACACTCTGTAAATGGAAGTGTGGCCTGCCTCCTTTTCCTGAAGTCTATGACGTGCTCCTTAGCTTTTCTGAGGTACCACATAAGATAGCTCATTCATACATAAATTCTAGCTAAAACCACATACCCAAGTGGAATGCAAGGTAGCTTGAATAAAGTGACCCCATGAGGAAGCATGCAGTGTAGTCATGCACTGTAACCTCTGGAAGTACCCATTGTGGAATATGGCCCAAACACAGACAGACGGACACCGTAGGTACAAAACCCAACACACGTTTATTATACATATTTACAGAATAAAGTGCACACAACCCCAAAACTCACCCAAAGTTCAGGCTTCTCACACAAAGCCTCTTCCTTACTTCAGGTCTGCCTCCACTCCTCTCCTCCCGAGCTCTGTCCTTCTCCTCTCCCGACTCCAGCCATTGAATGGAGGGAGGCAGCCCCTTTTATACACACAAGGATGTGCTCCAGGTCCATCCCGATTAGGTTCCGCTGAGACTCCCCAGTGTGGTGGAAGTACCGGCTGCACACCCAGAAGCACTCCGGGTGTCCCTGGTCATCTTCCCCCCAGAATTTCCGGGTGTCCCTGGTCGACTTCCCCCCAGCACTTCCGGGTGTGGTGGAAGTGCTGAGGACCAGGGCTCTCCAAGCATCGGGGCGCCCCCTGGTGGTGACCACGGGCCCCTATAGGATTGAGCTTCCAAGCTCAGTTCCTGTGGTCCCAAAAGCCACCAGTAATGTGTAATCCCTCCTCCTCCAGTCCTTCCGGGCATCTCAGGTGGGTGCCACCCCCAGCCACTTGCCACACCATATTATATTAGCTTCTCTAATGGAAAAGTAAAGTATCATCTAACTATTGTGAAGGATGGCCTGCATCCTTACCTGGCTGGGACAAATTCAAGATGGAAAGACAGTGGTAGAGTGCGTGCACAGGGCATTATCTCCCCCCGGATCACTAGATGGCAGCCCCCCCTGGGTTGCAGCAGTGCCTCAGATTCCCACAGAGCATACTGAGAATTGGAGTTCTTTGATTCAGCCCTATTGGGTTCCATGGGTGCTGCCAGGAGGTACTGTAGAGACTGGGGGGCCCTACTTCATGGGGCTTTCGCCTCACCCCCAAGTGCTTTCAGACCACATGTACAGAACACTGCAAGTATTTCCGGGTGGTAGATAAAAGGAGCTGCCTGAGAGTCGGGAGGACGGTGGACAAAGCTTGGAAGGAGGAGTGGAGGAGGAGGAGGCAGTGACCAGTGGCAGAGAGAGAGAGAGAGAGTTGCAGTATTGTACTTTATTCCTGCTGCTTTGTACTATGACTGTGCTATGGAAAATACTTCAGAAGCATTTCCCAAAATAAAATCCTCTTGTTTATTACATTTGTGTCTGAGCCTGCTTGTGTTGGGTGTTTGGAGAGCTAGAGCACCCCCTGGTGTCCACACTATATATATATATATATATATATATATATATATATATATATATATATATATATATATATATATATATATAAATAGTTCTATTTTTAACATATAAAACCTTTAAATGTCCAATGTCTGGCTTACATATCTGAACTTATCATTACTTACAAATCAGAGCGCACATTAAGATCTCAAGATGCCAAGGATAAATAAAATAACAGTGGGAGGTTGAGCTTTTATTTTCAAGGCCCCTAAACTTCGTAATGGTCTGCCTGCTATTATAAGAGATGCCCCTTCAGTCTCAGCTTTCAGATCCCGGCTGAAGACTCTCACTACTTCAGTTTAGCATACCCAGACTAGAGCTGCTGATTAACTGTGCATACTGCATCTCTGTTTTTAGTCATTAGAACTAAAACAAGTAATACAATAGTTATAATTTGTCTCCAGGACTCTCAACAAATCTGAATCCTATCATTTGACATCATCTACTTTTACATTTTGCCCGCTACTTGTAATATTACTATTGTATTATCATATTGTATTGTGGACTGCTTGTGTTCTGTTCTGTGTATTGTATTGTATTTATCCCTTTTTTGACAACCACTGCAC
The DNA here is from genome assembly GCF_900747795.2 of Erpetoichthys calabaricus. NCBI lineage: Eukaryota > Metazoa > Chordata > Cladistia > Polypteriformes > Polypteridae > Erpetoichthys > Erpetoichthys calabaricus. The sequence goes on along the minus strand of NC_041397.2, from coordinate 64,645,596 downwards.
GCCCAACCTACCTGGAAAGGGGGTCTCTCTTCGAATTGCCTTTCCTGAGATTTCTTCCATTTTTTTTTTCATACATGGATTTTTTTGGGAGTTTTTCCTTGTCTTTTTAGAGAGCTAAGGCTGTGGGCTGTCAAGAGGCAGGGCCTGTTAAACCCCATTGCGACACTCCTTGTGTGATTTTCGGCTATACAAAAATAAATTGTAGTGTATTGTATTGTATAAATAATACAGCATAAACCTGATAGCTACTCAATACACAATTTTCATGCATGGTGGAACATCATTTTAAATAGTTGAATTTTTGTTTAAAAAATGAACCCATTATGCATTTTAAATTAGAATGTTAATAGGTCATGGTGGCCAGGGCCTGTTGTGGTAACATTAGCTGTAAACTTGACAAGCTTTACACTGGCAGTGACAAAACCCAAAACTTCAACATGATAAAGCATTAGCATTAACTACTGTATCCCCAAGCCACTCTGGAGGGGATGATCCTGTAATATTTTACATTTCCATTGTGTTCACCTATGTGTGTAATATTTACATAATGCTTATTTAATCACATTTAACCATCAGTGATAAATAATCATCAAGGCTCCTCAGTGACTGTTTATTCTGTCAAAAACATCTTTCATTATTTTGTTTAAATGCTTTAATTTACCACTTATGTAGCTAGTGTCAGAATTTCCTCCCCTGCGTTTTTTTTCCATATTATGTAATTCAGGGTATATACATGATCATCATGACACTATTGTGAAAGGCAGGAGACAATTGCTATTTCCAAATGGTACAGCTCTTACTATTTCTCTTTAAAAGTGTTGAGTAATAATGATTCGTTTTTTAGGGATTGGTGCTGCTGATAGCGTGTTGGCGCACCCACTACATGACAAATCATATGAGTGCAGCTAGGATGAGAAGAATTAAAAAAAAATCTTATTGACAGCAAAATAATATAGACTGTATTCACCTTCAATAATGTTATGGATATTAATATGCCTTGTTGCGTGAAGCTCATGAAAATAAGCCAGGAATCTTTGGTCAGAAAATACAGAAAGAAGATTTTAGCACAAAGAAAGTATGTATAACTGTAAAATATAAACATGTACAGTATTTTATGTTTCAGTAATATTTCAGGTATTTTTTCCAGCTGTAATTACAGAAAATGTGCAACTGGCAAAATAAAATTACAGGAGGATGTCGCATACCAAATGGACACAGTAGTAAGAAGTTGCAACTTCAAAACTCAATATTATTTTGGAGAAATCTGGTAAATTGTATTAGTGAGATTGTTGGACTGAAAGGCCTGTTCTCGTCAGCATTGCTCTACTGTTCTATATACCCAATGCCTACTAATCGTTCTTCTGAGATTCCGAGGAGTCTGGTACAAGTTTCCAAGACCACCTAAATACAGTATTACATTTGTTAAGGCAGTAGGTTTTAGTTTAAACTGCAAACTGAATCCAGGCAAATCAAAGGCGATTTGTTCAAAACGTAATAAACTGAACAGCTCTGAAATTCATGCTGTTCTGATACAGGTTCAACCATCTCATAATGGTTACTAATCTTCAAAAAGGCATTGGTTTGAAACTCTACACAGGCCTTTGGTGTATATTTTCTAAGAAGAAGGAACCATTGAAACCATTGAAAACCCTTTGTCCAAGAAAATAAACTAATAATTCTTGTTTTAATGCATTTTATTAAATAAAGATAAGTTTTAAACCAAAATATATTCCTCAGAAATAAACCTCAAATAATTCTCTTGGCAAAAAGAAAATTAAAATGAATCCTAAGTGCTACCTTAAAGTAAAGAAAAAAAAAAATCCAAACCTAAAGTAAAATGGACTACAAACCATAAATAAATAAATCGGAAGCCAAAAAATCTAATAATAATAATAATATAAGGCAGGTCATCAACTAAACAGACATGACCAAAGAACAAGACAAAATAACATAATATGGGAAAACGGACAATACTTCATAAAGACAAAAAATTAAGAAATAAAAATTACTTTAACAAATATAAAAAAACAAAATAATACACAAAAAGGAGCAAAATAAGCAATGATTAGGAAGACTAATTCACAAAATTAAATCCTGGGAAATCATAAGACAAATGTTGGAACTGTTTTGTGACAATAAAGATTTCCTACATGATTTTGGTGAAGTCATTTCCAGGACATAAATTATGAATTAATTTTATGTATATATTTCTTAATTAATATTTAGATGTGGTGTACATATTTATTTTTGTAATTGCATTTTACTTTGTGAAGCACTTTGAACTTCACTTTTGTATGAAAAGAGACATATACATAATTGGTGTTGCTTTTGTTCTTGTTATGTACTGTTACACTTGTTGATAAACAACTTTTAGTGTAACAGAAAAAAAATAATTTAGAACACACATTCTATAAGAACATTTCACTACTAAACACCTAGTTTAAGATTTTGTGACTTTAACTTATTTCAAATTCCTGCACAGTCCCCATATCTCATCTAATAGAACAAATTTGGAAGATTCTCTTTGTGATTGTGTGTCTAAGATATCTGCACAAACTGCATCATACTACTGACTAAAATCCCTAAGGAATGTTTCCTTGTTGAACCAATGCCTCAAGTTATCAGTTTGGGGTCAAAAAGGGATCCTAGCCAGGGTTAAGTTGGTTTAACAAAGAAAATGGGCACAGAGTGTAGATTATATTGCACATATTATGTCTTTTTGCTTGAAGAGATATATTTGTTGGCTTTTATCCTTTTCACAGATCATAAGCACTGTAACAGATATGACAGGCTTCTTAAAGCTTATCTGCTAAAGAAACTTTTTTTTTCTTGATAATCATCTGTACATAGACAATGTCTTTGCATCCTACGAACAACTGCACTCCAAATTTAACTTTCCAGCAACACATTTCTTTCACTATCTTCAAATTAGAAACTTTGTTAAACAAAACCTACATAATTTCCCTCACCTCCCACCTACATCTATTCCGGAAAAAATATTTATCAGTCTTGAGGACTCACACAGCATTTCTGTAATATATAAAAACATTTTAAAGTCAGTCCCTGCCAAAGATACCAGAGTGCAGTGGGAAAAGGATCTCTTACTCAACATTTAATAGAAGGTAACAATACACAGAATTCACTCAAGTTCCATATGTGCAAAGCATAGAATTATTCATCTTAAAATCATCTATCGAGCACATCTGTCTCGTTTAAAATTGTCCAAAATGTTTCCCGGGCAAGATCCAACCTGCAAACATTGCAATCAAGTTCTAGCCTCACTGAGTCACATTTTCTGGGCTCAACACTGCTGATCAAAGTTATGAAGGTCAAGTGGCTATAAAAAGGAAAGATTGTTCACTTGTGATATTTGCTGACTGTTTTGGTGATATTCACCAGTTTCCTCATAAGTAATATGTGCCCTTTCATTCATCAACATTTAAATATTTGTTTATTCGTAAATGTTTGCGGTTAGTTTACTATATTTTGCAAATGTTGTAGTGATAACTATTGACAGCCACATTAAAAACAAAAAACAACAAGGTTAATATATATACTGTATATATATATACTAGGGGACTTGGCCCCCTGCTCGCTTCGCTTGTCAACCCCCCTCCCCCCCAGCACTACACGCCATTGTGAAGAGGGGGGCTGAACACACCCCAAGGAGTCATGGCCGCTCCTCCAAAACCCCTCTTAAATGGTGATACAATGGGAAACAAGTAACAGTTGTGTTATTTATCTCCTCTTTACTCGATCAGCTGCTGGCTTGCTGCTGCTGCCGTGCCACGTGATCTGCACTTCGTGCTGCGCTTGTAATGTTTAAAAGTCTGTACAGCACCTGTCCTTTTGTCTCACTGCCTTGTCTCTCTTCTCCCCCAGACATCCTCAAACACTATGCAATCTGTTTTTTGCTGTTCCATTATTTCACCAAGTAATATTTTCCATGAAAGTGTCTCTCTGCCTCTCTTCAAAAGATCTCTCTTCCAAAGAGCATGTCTCGTTGCAGGATTTCTTTTTATAATATATAATCTAATATGTCCTTATACAATATGCAATAAATAATTTTAAACAGATGTCAACACAGAAATTCCAAAACAGATATATTTTAACATCTTCTCATCAAGTTAAATCTGGGTAGAAAACAAGCAATAAAATGATGTACTAAGTCATGTTGGAAAAAGATGACAGCAACAACAACAACAACAACATTTATTTATATAGCACATTTTCATACAAATGATGTAGCTCAAAGTGCTTTACATGATGAAGAAAAGAGAAAAAAAGACAAAGTAAGAATTAAAATAAGACAACACTAATTAACATAGAATAAGAGTAAGATCCGATGGCCAGGGAGGACAGAAAAAACAAAAAAACTCCAGATAGCAGGAGAAAAAAAAAATCTGCAGGGGTTCCAGGCCACGAGACCGCCCAGCCCCCTCTAGGCATTATACCTAACATAAATGAACAGTCCTCTTTGTATTTTAGGGTTCTCATGGAAGGACTTGATGATGACGGTCATGTGGACTTCTGGCTTTTAATCCATCAATGTAGGAACATCATGGTGCTTTGATTAGGTGGTGGTGGCGCAAGTCGCCACCACAGAAAACTGGGAAAAGAAACAGAATAGTTATGATAATTGATTGAATATACAGAGCATCAGGATTAAACTAAATTGAAGTTATGAGAAAGCCATGTTAAAGTAATGTGTTTTTAGCAGTTGTTTAAAGTGCTCCACTGTATTGGCCTGGCAAATTCCTATTGGTAGGCTATTCCCAATTTTAGGTGCATAACAGCAGAAGGCCGCCTCACCACTTCTTTTAAGTTTTGCTCTTGGAATTCTAAGCAGACACTCATTTGAGGATCTAAGGTTAAGATTTGGAATATAAGGTGTCAGACATTCTGATGTATAAGATGGAACGAGATTATTTAAGGCTTTACAAACCATAAGCAGTATTTTAAAGTCAATTCTGAAAGACACAGGCAACCAGTGTAGTGACATCAAAACTGGACAAATGTGCTCGGATTTTCTTTTCCTATTTAGGATTCTAGCAGCTGCATTCTGCACTAGTTGCAAACGATTTGTCTTTTTGGGGTAGTCCTGAGAGGATTGTGTTACAGTAATCTAGTCGACTGAAAACAAAAGCGCGAACTAATTTCTCAGCATCTTTCAGTGATATATGAGGTCTAACTTTTGCTATGTTTCTTAAGTGAAAAAATGCTGTCCTAGTGATCTGATTAATATGCTATTTAAAATTCAGGTTACAGTCAACAGTTACCCCAAAATTCTTTACCTCTGTCTTGACTTTTAATCCTAATGTATCAAGTTTGTTTCTAATAACCTCATTATATCCATTATTGCCAATCACTAAAATTTCCGTTTTCTCTTTATTTAGCTTGAGAAAGTTACTATTCATCCATTTAGAAACACAAGTAAGACATTGTGTTAATGAATCAATAGAGTCGGGGTCGTCAGGTGCTATTGATAAATACAGCTGCGTGTCATCAGCATAGCTGTGGTAATTCACGTTATGCCCCGAGATAATCTGACCTAAAGGAAGCATTTAGATCGAAAAGAGCAGCGGACCCAGGATAGAGCCTTGTGGAACAACATATAGAATATCATGTGTCTTTGAGTTGTAATTACCACAACTAAAAAAGAATTTTCTACCTGCCAGATAGGAATCAAACCAATTTAAGAAACTGCCAGAGAGGCCCACCCATTGACTAAGGCGATTTCTAAGAATATTGTGATCAATGGTGTCAAATGCGGCACTCAGATCTAAGAAGATGAGAACAGATAAATGGCTTCTGTCTGCATTTACCCGCAAACCATTTACTACTTTAACGAGTGCAGTTTCTGTGCTGTGATTTGTTCTAAGACCCGACTGAAACTTATCAAGAATATCATGTTTATTGAGGTGGTCATTTAGCTGCATAATGACTGACTTCTCTAAAATTTTACTTAGGAAAGGCAGGTTAGAGATGGATCTAAAATTTTCAAAAGCAGAGGGGTCAAGATTATTTTTCTTGAGTAGGGGTTTAACTACAGCAGTCTTAAAACAGTCTGAGAAGACCCCAGTATCTAATGATGAGTTTACAATATCAAGAATATTATCAATTAGCACGCCCGATACTTCTTTGAAAAAACTTGTTAGTATTGGGTCAAGGATGCAGGAGGAGAGTCTCAGTTGAGAAATTATTTCATGTAAATCAGGTAAATCTGTCCTGGTGAAAGAATTTAATTTGTTTATAACGGAATACTGGGGCTTAAGAGGATCTGCAGTGTTAGGGAGATATACTATATTATTTCTAATATCATTAATTTTTTGATTGAAAAATACAGCAATAGCCTCACAAGTTTCACTGAAAGTATTTTGGAGGCATTCCTTTGAGTTACCTGGGTTTAGCAGATGATCAATTGTAGAGAATAAGATTCTGGGATTACTAGCATTGTTATTTATAATCTTAGAGAAATAGCGGCACCTCTCAAGACAGACTCTTATTGTATTCTGTTATTTTAATCTTCAGTATCTCATAGTGGATAGTTAATTTAGTTGTTCTTCATTTACGCTCACCTCTACGGCATGTTCTCTTTGAATCAGACACTCTTTGAACCTTCCATGGTATAACAATGCTAGAAGATTTTTTAACTGTCTTTTCAGGTGCAACTATGTCAACAGCAGCTCTCACCTTAGTATTAAATTTTTCTACCATACTATTTACATTATCCTCGCTATTGTAGTTAGCACTATAAACAGACTCGTTGCTTAGAATATTTGTAAATTTTAAAGCCGCTGATGAATCAAAGAAGTGTTTTTTAACAATATGCTTCTCATGAATGTTTACTATCAATAGACAGATCCCCTTTTATATTTATTTCCACATGTAACTTATGTAAAGAGGTTTCTCACTGCCATGTTCTAATGTATACTAACATGTCTAATCAACAGGAGCGATCAACACTGTAGATGCTGGTAGAACATAAGACTTCGGCATTCAGTTGCTGCCTGTCTGTCACTAATGAAAAAGAAGAATGACTGAGGCAGAGATGTACGTCTCAGGGTTAACCACCTAAAAGCGTGTGTCTCAGATGATTCCCACCATGTTTATTTAACAGATTCACTTTAACTTACTTTTATATAGTACCCTTCTTAGTGGATAGCCTCAGATGAATACTGTACATTTTGTTATTCTGATTTGAAAAGCATTTTTGTATAGTAAAACGGAAACACAAAAACATCACAATGAATGTGCATACATAGAGAATATGCACAAGTACAATGTGCCTATAAAAAATAATTCATCCCCTTGGAAGTCTTCGTATTTTATTGTTATACAACACTGAATCATGGTGGATTTGACTTTTCTGACAGTGACCAACAGAAAAAGACTCTTTGACATGAAAAAGAAAATTGATCTCTGCAAAGTGGTCCAAATTTATTACAAATACAAAACATTAAATAACTGTATTCAGTATGTAGTAGATGCACCCATGGCTGCCATGACAGCCTTGAGTCTGTATGGTCAGGTCTTTATCAGCTTTACACATCTGGACATTGCAGTTTTTCCCCATTCTCCTTGCAAAACTGCTCAAGTTGCATGAGTCTCCAGAGTGAATAGCCTTTTCCAAGTTTAACCACACTTTCTCCATTGAATTAAGATCTGGGCTCTGACTTGGCCACTGCAGGATTTTAACATTGTTGCTTTGAAGCCAATCCTTTGTAGCTTTGGCTTTGTGTTTGTGATGTGGTCTTGCTGGAAAACAAATCTTCTCAGAAGGCGTAGGTTTCTTGTAGATTGTAACAGGATTTCCTCATAGGTTTCCCTGTATTTTGCGCCATTCATATTTCATTCTACCGTCCCCAGTTTTCCAGGACCTGCTGCAGAGGAACACAGAATGATGCTGCTACCACAATGTTTCATGATAGGGATGGTGTATTTTTGATAATGTGCAGTGTTAGGTTTATGCCAAATGCAATGTTTAGTCTAATGATTAAAAACTGAAATTGCGGTCTCTATGGACCATAAAACATTCTTCCAGCTGATTTCAGATTCTGCCATGTGCCTTCTGGCAAACTCTAACTGAGATGTCACACTCCCATAAAGCTGTGACTGCTGAAGCTCCTGGGCCACACTTGTCTGCACATTCTCACCAATCTGACTCACTTTATCTCTCTTGTGGCGTCTCACACTAGTCTTTATCTTTTCACACAATGAACCAGTTTTTTTGAATGGCCTTCTCTTGACAGATTTACAGTAGTGTCATATACTCTTTGCATTTCTTATTTTTTTTAAACTGAACTGCAGAGAATATTCATTAATTTGGATATTTTCTTGTCTCTATCCCCCGACTTGTTCTTGTCAATCATCTTTTGACTGAGTTGCTTTTATCTTTATTGTGCAGGTTAGGCCATGAAACTGATTTACCATAAATTGGGCCTTACCAATAAGGTGCATTTATACTACAATCAATTGAAACCTCCATTGAACTAATTACACCATATCAATCCATTTTCTAAGCCAGTTTGATCCTGAATTGGGTCGTTTCCATACAGAAATGGGGTGCTGCAGCCTATCCCAGCAAACATGGGGCAATTGCGCTGGACAGGGAGACATTCCATTGCAGGGGAATATGCTCACATAAACATACACCCCACACACAATACAATAAAATTTATTTTTGTAAAGCTCAAAATCATACAAGGAGTGCCGCAATGGGCTTTAACAGGCCCTGTCTTTTGAAAAAAACTCCCAGAAAAGAATTCTTGAAGGAAAAAAATAGAAGAAACCTTGGGAAAGGCAATTCAGAAAGAGACCCCTTTCCAGGGAGGTTGGGCATGCAGGTGGTGTCAAAAAAGTGGATAAATACAATACAATACACAAAACAGAACACAGGTAATCCTCAATACAATACAATAGTACAATAGTAATAGTACAAGTGCAGAGCAAAACTCAGCAGCAGATGATATCACATAATATGACACACATTTGTTCAGAGTCCTGGAGACCTCTGCCATCAAGCTGCCTCCCCCTATTGGCCATTCCACAGCTGAGTCAGTGCTGGGCCAGCCAATCTGATGAAAGGATCCTTCTACCCGATGATTCCAGCGCTTCTCCATCAGAGATGACTTTTAGGGAGGCAAACAATTTGGTAGTAGTAGGGCAGTGGCAACAAGTGCAACATTTGAGTACCAAGAAGAGAAACAGAATAGGTGAGGGTTAGTGACATATTATAATTATCATATTACTTATGTACTCCACCTAGGGCCAATTCAGTGTCACCAGTCCACCTAACCTGTGCCTTCTAAACATGCTGCACCAGTGATAACTTAGACGTGTCATATTACTGGTGGCGCATACATATGCAATCAAATATTTTGTGTTTTATATTTGGAATTAATTTAGACTACTTTTCAGGGATCTGTTTTCACTTTAACTTCAAAGAGTATATTTTCTGTTGATCAAAGTCAAAACTGCCAAATTAACAGTGTGATATTTAAATGCATTCAACAGCTAAAATTGTATAGCTGCTCCTTTTAATGGTATAAATGGCTGGCCTGTGAAACTGACATGATCTTAGTTACTGAGCGACAATCAAGACCAAAGTCACTGAAGTCTGTTGTGCAACAGCCATTGTGTCAGGCAATAAAAACAATGAATAGTCTTAGAAATTTAATGGGAAAAGAATGAAGGCTAAGTATAACAGTAAGTAAACATATGATTATCAATCTCATTGCTAGGAGTTGCCCATATGACCAAATGATTGGGTTGCGTCATACTAGGCATCTTACAAATTGCAGTGGGTAAAGGTAGTTAGGGTCAAAAAACAATTCATAAGGGAGAGGTCATCTAGGGAGATAGAAATGTGGTAGGATGTCTTTCTGTACTGCTCTATAAATTTAATTATTTCACCAGAAATCAATATACGGTATGCAATATAATGTAAATAAATTGATTTGTGTCCATCTGGCTACTATCTGCTGTTAGGCAGATTTAGTGTTTACTTTTAGGATGTGTTGTGTATTGGAATGCATTTTGTAATGCATGTAGTAATAGAATGCAATACATTTTTCATTCCAACAGATGGCACATCATAAACATTAGCACTGCTGTTTAGAACCTTATACCAGATGGCCTATAAATGAGAAAAAGACAAACTGACTCTATAAATCAATAAAGGAAGATGAAATAGAAAAAAAAAACAATGATAGAGGGAGTTATAATCTCATTCAGCTTCATTAGAATGTCATTAATCTAGAAAAATTAAAGCAGGAATACATTGTATAGATAATTTAAAAATGCCATTAATGGCTATAAAGAAGGCACTCTGGCCTCCCAGGTCCCAAGATTAGGACATACCATAAGCTTCTATACAGTCAGTGAACTTCAATGGGATCTTTTTTATTTCTTATAATTTTTTTTCTATTTAAAATTTCCTTTATTAGACTATTCTGTCAGTTAAATATCTAAGAATGAAAAATGCAATGAATTTTATTAGCACAGTTGACAATTATCTTGGAATTTGTGTGTCAAGAAAGGCACCCTTTAGTGAGTGTTTTGTGAGTGACTTCACAGGTACTGTGTTGATTTCATTTCAATAAGATGATGTTTCTGTGCTTACATCTGAATAACAGACAAACAGTCCATGATTTATTATGGACTGAGCCAGCTAGTATTTAACAAACTGATTTTGTTCATCTGTTCCAATAAAATATATCTTTCATGCTGGGATCATGTAACAGGGTAGGAAAGCAATGGACACTTAGCACCTGTCAAAAGTGTGGGCCCTGTGGGACTGGGGCCACCTTGGCCTCAGTTACAGAGCTGCTTGAGCAGAAATGCCAGGGATTCTGCCAAAGGTGGTCTGGGAACTGTTTTAGTACTGGAACATGCAATACATATCCTCCTAGGTACAGAAATTTCATCAAGTTGAGAAATTCCTGACGAATTTCAATGACAATCTCCAATGGTGCTGAATCCACTTTGTCTCCACTGTTTAGGGAGAATGTCCAATGATTTACTGGTCTCATTGCTCCTTTGTTTTGAAGAAGTGAGGTGGTGTCCCATGTAGAGCTATGATAGTGTAACTCCATGATTTTCAGGTTATGTAGCAGATTCTTCACCTGACCCATATTATATCATATTATAGCCTAACTAGGGGGCTTACCCCCTGGTTGCTTCGCTCGCCAACCCTCTTTGCCTGCACGCCAATGAGATGCAGTTGCTCCTCCGAAACCCCCTCTTAAATGGTGATACAATGGGAAACAAATAGTTTTTTTTTTACCTCCTCTTTGCTCGATCAGCTGCTGGCTTGCTGCTGCCGTGCTGCGTGATCTGCATCTTGCGTGGTGTTTCAAACATTTAAAAGCCTGTACAGCATCTGTCTTTGTCATCTACTCATTGTCTTTTACTTCCAGCCCCAGGCCTGGTTAAATCTGTTGGCAAAAAGTTTCGTCTCGCAGGACGTGAGTTCTTGATATTTTTCAGTTTATAATTTTTAAAGGGAATAAGAATCTGAAAATCTAACAACATAACATTTAAGTTTGAAACATCCTGAAAAGAATGATACCAAACATATAAATTGTGGAATATGACCAAGACACAGACAGGCAGAACGTTCAAATCACCCCACACACGTTTATTTTCAAAGTGCATATTTACAATCAAGTGCTCACAAGTCCCCAAGTCCCCAAAGTCCTGGCCAACACACAATGCCTTCTCTCTCTCTTCAGGCCGCCTCCTTGCCTCCTCCCAGACCTCGTCCTTCTTCCACTCAAGTCCTGAATGAAGGGAGGCAGCCCCTTTTTAAATCACCCGGATGTGCTCCAGGTGCTTCCCGGCAATCTTCCACCAGCACTCCCTAGTGTGGCGGAAGTACTGGTTGTGTACCCGGAAGTACTCCAGGTGTCCCCGATCCTCTTCCCCCCTGCACTTCCGGGTGTGCTGGAAGTGCTGAGGTCCAGGGATCCCAAGGCATTCGGGTGCCCCCTGATGGTGACCACGGGCCCCTACAGGGTCCCCACAGTCGCCAGGGCGATCGCCCCCACGTGGTCTGGGGAAGGCGTAAGCCCTCTTCTGGACCTCCGGGGCATCCCAGCCGGGTCGCCCCCCCAGCCACCTGCGACAATATGTAGGTCTTAAAATAAGCCCAATTTAATGTGTGACAAAAAAGTGACATAAAAACATCACATAAAATCGTTGCACAAAATCATTGCACTTTTAGGCTTAGGATTTTATATAGAGCAGTGTTTCCCAAACTCGGTCCCAGTGAACCCCTGTGGCTGCAGGTTTTTGTTCCAACCAGCTTCTGTTTTTAATTGGACTCCTGGGCTAATTAAGTGAACTGATATTTCCCAAGTTCTGTGTTTAAGGAACAATATAGAAATTAGAAAACTAAGTTTGCTAAAAAAAAAAAAAAATTAAAATGTACCAAGAAGTTTTTCTTTTTAACGGTATTTTCATCTTGATTTTCATTCTACTTTTCTAGGTCTTCTAATTGTTTAATTAATCCATTATTTACTCATTAGTGGGTCGGTTGCTAAAGTACTTTCAGCCTTTGATTATTTAGTGTTGTTTGCCAGCGTGTCTGCTCGTTTTAAATTGTCATTATTAAGATACAACAAAGGGGGAAAAACTGCACAGAGAAAGGGCAAAGTATAATGAAATCAACAAAAGAGAGTTAAGCATTTAAATCTATAGCAAAAGCAGAAATATTTGTAAATGTCTTATAAATGTAAAAATCATGCTGCTGTGCTTTTCTGAATGTCGATTAAAAGAAAAAAAAAAAATACAAGTTAATTAAATGAGATCAGTGCTATCAGGTGTTGTCACTGATTAGGAATCTGGTTGGAACAAAAACCTGCAGCCACAGGGGGTCCCCAGGACCAAGTTTGGGAAACACTGATATAGAGAGTAGATGAAGTGAAAGTTTTATTATGTAAAGCTGATATTTAATATGGTTTATTACATCTTACATTTTAATCTTGTCTCTTTATGGAGAACAGAGATATGAAACTTTCTGATTCAATGATCTTCAGCAGGGACTTTGATTTTTTTTTTTTCATTTCCAATTTTATTTAGCTTTCTTGTGGTACTAGGGTGACCTTTTTCATATTTGTTAGGTTTTGAAACATGTAAATTTTAATTGATAGTGGATTTCCTAACTGAAATGTATTTAATTTGGTTGAATTATTTTTGGATCTTTTTAAAAATCATTTTGTTTTTCATAGGCACCATCATTTTGTGGAGCGGTCTCTACCATGTTGCTAGATAACGACCTGAAAGTCAATGACTGTGACATCACAGGGTAGTGGGTATAAAAATCATGGACAAACACTTCCTGTTAATCTGAGTTTATGGAGTGAAAACAAAGAAATCTGTCCAATGTACCTTTGATTATGTTCTAGGCAAACAAATCCATCCTTTGACTACAATTTAGAATTGTGATTTTTTTGCTTGATGATTGTGTAACTGACTTCCCAGTTATGAAGCTTTGACTGTTTTCTTGCCAATGTCTTATTTTCTGGTCCCATTCTAAATTATTATTTTTGCCTCACTCTTTCTGATCAGACAGAGACCAGCAGTGACCAATGGTGAACAGAAGCAAATAATATTAAAACATAATAATAATTAATATTTTTTAATGAAAATATGAAAATATCTCAGGTAAGTCATGTTGCCTAATTTACATATCACTTATCCAGCTGTATGTTCACAATGTCCAAAAACCATGTATTTTATATTCAAACATTTTCAACTGAATGCTTCTTGTAAATGAGGGTAATGCATGAAACTGGAGCACATTCAGAAGGAAACAAGCCTTACATTGAAGACAGGGTTCTTGAGCTATAAATGAGGAGGAAGACCTTCCGATGTATACTTTCGGTATTTCTTAAAGTGTTGACACAGGTACCTCTGGGAATGCATTATTCTATAGAAATTAAATTAATGAAGTCTTCTTCCACTAATATTAATTGAGTAACTGGCAATGCCAAATTGTATTTGTTGAGTGTAATGACTTCATTTAAAGAATAAAAGCATACTTCAAGACAACAAGTGCATTTTATATCGAAGATTTAAACAAAGTCAGAAAGTTATTATTAATAAACAAACAGTCATGAAAAACTAAGATGCTGGTGAAAAAAGGAGTATTGTCTGGGCTTAGGTAGAGGAACCATCATAGATCTGAAAAGTTATAATCTTTAACACAATGTGATATCATTGCTGCATTTTTGATGATCTGTTCCTAACTGTTGATTACCTATTTTAAATTAGTCTTTAATACACAATTAAAATTTCCTGCCTATCCCAGACACTTGAGGCAGAATGAAACACTTCACCGATCCAATATATTTTTAGCTGGGAAATCTTGCCAGAAATAATTCATTTAAAAATATCATGAAGAAAGAAGCTAAAAAAGGCTAAGAATAAGCATTTTAGGGTTAGTTGTAGTGTACCTGAGGTAGTGATGTACTAGCACTATGTCAAATCCACACCATGTAGTATGGTACTAGCAGGAGATAATCCTCAGTGGTTTTGTAGTCAGTAATAGGAGGAGATTAGCCTAACCCTAACCCAAATCATAAAGGTACTAGCTGTAGATTACCCTAACCCTAATCTACACCTAGTACCGTTGTGATTTGAAGTTCATTGCCAGAATGGTCTGCAGAGTATCTAATTTCTTGTTAGCAGGGGTGCACCAGCTTATGAATGATGTACCACTATTCATTGCCCAACATTTAAAAGGAAAGAACACAGAAAAACAGTATCATTTTTTCATCTTATGAAGCATGTTTGGAAACACTATATTAACCCTCCTTATCCTACATTCTTGGAAACATTACATTAAATCATATCAAAAGAACTGACTGCTGACTGCAGGGTTATTGTAAATATTATTTAATTCAGAAACTAGGAAAAGGGCTTGAAATTCTCACATCAGTACCATTCACTGGTGACAATCACTTGTAAAATATTGAATCAGTGTTCTGCTGAGAACTTACACCACAAGCATCTCAGTTTGTAGATTTGCACTGTGGTAACCATCCATGAACCCATGATGTTTGGATTACAATGGCCAACATATGCAGCATTAGGTAAAGAAGAATGCTTGGCCTCTGCCGCACATATACTTCTTCTAAACACTGCGAGTGGTGACGTCAGCTGAGCTGTCTACTCAGCCCCCCACCTTACTGCACAGCGCCATCATCATCACCACCACCATAATTTTTCAATTTAAAACTATTAATAAGTTCACCCATTAGATTAAATAGTCTTTAGAAGTAGATTAACTGTTTGTATCGTGCTTTCATTGAACGAGGCATGTTTATCAGAAAAATCCACTTCAGTAAAGACGGAATCAAAAGAAAAAAAGAATGTGAGAAGTGGTAACTTGATAAGAATTTAGAAAATTAATTACACTTTTTGTTAATTTTTTTTAAACACATGTGGAATGAAAACCTGGCATTGTTTCTCACCCTTTGTGGCTTCAGGGCACATTCTTACTATTTTAAAGTTCACTGACGACCCACATATTTTAATCAAAGAGCCCAGGGGATTGAACCGACCGCAAGTGGAAGAAACAAGTAATAAATATCATGTAGCACTGTTCAGTGAACTGGGGAAGGGGTGGTTTTAGCACATCTCAGTAGCTGAAACAACATTTTTTTTCCTCATGTTCTTGCAACACGGCAATTGCCAAATCAATAATCTTACAGTAGACCTGCATGAAAGTTCTGCACATGGCTGCTATAGCTCTGTGATGTCACACTGGCCTCACAAAGCATTATGGGGCACTTGAAAAAAAGTGTTCCACTAAGCCATAGCATGGCAATTTACAGGAAAATATTTGGTGAACAAGATCACTGGTGAATACAGCATATTTGCTGTGAATAATGCTTTGGCGAACGCAATAGTCATTGGGAATCTGGGAGAAAGACCATAATGAGAGGAAGAAAAATATACAAAGAGAAAGTGCAAACTCCTCATGGACAACAAAGGGGCATGGGACTTACAAACAGATTGCTGGATCCGTGAAGAATCAGAATTATGTACTATGCTACCTTACATTGTTTTAAGAAAATTTTTTAGTGATGGAATGTCTTCTATAGGTTAACAGATAAAGGTGTATGTTAACTATTTATGGTATTGTGGTGTTTTGTACTAAACTGTGTTTTGAAAGAATGAACCTCCTGTTTTTGAACAAAAATAATAAATTTGTTTTTTTAGCTTTAGTGCAAACTGTTATGTTGCAGATTTTGAACAAGTTTTGAACCTCTTGTGGTCATTGACATGGAGGACTTTTCAAAGTACAAGGCAACAAATGGTGCTGGTGGTATTCTTTTTTTATAAATCAATATTAGCAAGATGGTAGATGCAGGACATACTGCCGTCTTCAAACAAAGTAAATCATGAGTTTTAAAGAAGACAAGGGCTTACTTAAGGTAGGTGACAAGGCCAGAGCATGAAGGGATCAAAAGGAAAAGGCAAAACTTCAAGGACAAAAACTTAGAAACAATGGAGGTTCATGAAACTTGAAAAATTTGAGGGAAATGGTAAAACATTTTATTTGCATCACGGTAATTGGTATGACTTAATTTGTTTGCTGTGCTGCTATATGCATGACTGCAGCTCTGCTCGGGGCCATATCCTCATGCCATTGCCACAGACTCCTCTAAACCTCTAATTGGGATAAACATATTTAAAAATAAAAAATAGATGGAACTTTATGGTATAAATTATATTGCATCACTACAGCTTGTTGAAAAATATGGTAGCAATAAAATTGTAAAAACGGACTAAAGTGTTTAAATGTAAAAAGGGAAGTTTAATGGCTGTATTCCAAGGAAAGATGCAACATTTTTTAATTTTACAAAATTCATATATTTATTATACAAGAATACTGCTCACATATAAAACTAAATGTTATGTGATTTAACAAAACACTTCCATTCAAGGTTACAATTGAACCAAGCGTGGAGTAAACACTGGCATAGCTAGGATTAATGACATTTAAATGGTTTCATTTCAAGACACTGTTTCTCTTTTACTTATTCCATATTAGATGAGCCTTATAAGACTTTGCCTACTCCTTTAGATTGGAAAAAAAATTAATTTTCAATAGTTTAGATATTGAGATGGAAAATAAAACAATACCATACCTTTATTTACAGTATGTGTACAAAATTGAAAAACAGTTATTTAACAAAATTTAGCAAAGTTTCTAGATTAAAAGTAGTGGAAGAATTGTGTTGATGAGAAGTTGAATTTGAAATATAATTGTTTGTAGGACGCAAAGACATTATCTATGTACAGGTCTCTAAGTGTTTTAATCCTAGACATTTTACAGACAATAAATACTGTATACTGTATGTTTGAGAGGGTGGAAAAAGGTGGTTATTATGTAAAGGTGTAACAGATAAAAGCTTCTGTCTTAAAGTGTTTCTTACATTGCTTCCATATTCTGAGAGTGTGAAGGGCAATTGTATTATTAGTGTATTGACAGTATTTTGTATTAACTGGGGCACAAAACAGGGAATGTAAAATACTGCAATATTTTATTTTTATTGCAGGCCATGCTTGTGTATATTCATCGATTTTTTTTTTTATAGCTTGTATCTTTGCCGCCCAGTAATTCATCTGAAAGTTAGGTAATGCATTAACAAAATTTAACATAATTTTTCACTATGTACTTGGCTCAGTCTTGCCATTTTAGGATTACTCTATCTCTCTATGAAGTCTTCCAAAACTATTAATGCCCATTTTTTTCACTGTAGTATCTAAATGATTTTTCTTCAAAGCTAGAATCTTGTCAGATATTTTTTGCAACAATGCCACACTGAGGCAGCAGTTGGTATAAATGCTTTCTTAAATTGCTCTCCTGCTGCTGTGTACAAAAGTAAGTCAAATAAAGTGTTTATTCCTGCAAAAGTCCGGATTATGATGTACACGGCCTGAACGGTGTTTGTCACACAAGAGCTGTAAGATGGATAATTAGTGCTTATGCGAATTATTCTTAGGACATGATATGGCAAAAAACAAATGATAAACACCACCAGGATCAGAACAACAAATCGTCTGGCTTTTACTTTTCTAAAGTTTGGCATTTCAGGCCTCTCCGCCAGTTTCATCACAATGATTATATAACATATTAATACAATGAGCAAAGGAATAAAGAAACCTAGTCCTGTCAAAATGAAGTTATATACCTGTATCTTCTGTGGATCAAGGCTAGCAAAATCTAAACATGTAACAGTATCATTGGTTGTCTGTGTTGAAAACATTGTGAGCATTGGGGTAATTAATGCTCCTATAGTTATCCATGAAATAAAAATAACAAGTAAGCCCCACCGTTTCTTCTGCAAATCAGGTGCTTTCAGGGGATAAATGACAGCGATGCAGCGAAAGATGCTAACAAACATAAGCAAATGAATGGTTCCATACATATTCAAATGAAAAATAAATCTCACTAGTTTACACATAAAGTCTCCTAGGGTCCAAAAATCATTGTTACTGTAATATTTCACAAGAAACGGAAGACTCATCAGATAAAGAAAGTCAGTCATGGCGATGTGAATCATTGTTATAGTAGTGTTCTTCCATGGTCTCACTTTGAAGAAATATATTAGGAGAGCAGATATGTTACCCACTACACCTAATATAAATATTAAAGAGTATATCACTGTAAGATAGTATCTCTTCAGCTGGTCTACCAAGTCCGTACAATTATTAGTAACACTGGAATCATTTCTATCCATGTAAGGTGCTGGAATTCTGTAGTAGGATGCATTTGAATTATTTACATCCATAGAAACTTCTGCAATTCTGTGATAAAACACAACAAAAATAGAAACAATTGGTCAATTATATAAATTCCAGTTCTGCGCATGTTATATACAATATTTAATATATAGTTAAAAAAATTGTAGCCAACTTAATTGTGGACACTGAGCTTTGACCAGAAAGATCATAGAGCCTGGATCAGTTTAAAAAATCTTTTGAACCATTTCATTTTGCATTACTTCATACGTGTATAATGAATAACCATATATTGATTCTTAGTAAGACTTCACATGGCCACACAATCAATATGTAAACAGACGCTGTCTTAAGTACCATCATCAT
This sequence comes from Erpetoichthys calabaricus, assembly GCF_900747795.2. Taxonomy (NCBI): domain Eukaryota; kingdom Metazoa; phylum Chordata; class Cladistia; order Polypteriformes; family Polypteridae; genus Erpetoichthys; species Erpetoichthys calabaricus. Next base: position 64,626,471 of record NC_041397.2, on the reverse strand, counting down.
TGGCCTCTTTCAGTCCTGCACACCATACAACTCTTCACAGAGTTGAATTTCACTTAACTTTTCATTTCGTTCTGTGTGTTGCTTTAAGTATTTCTTCATTAACAAGTAAACTACTCTGTTACCAATTTTTGCCTTTCTAAAGAAATCCTACAACCTCAATCAAACAATATACCAGTTAATTCTCAGAAAAACTTGTGTGAAAAGATCCCAGTAGTTCAAATATGAATTACCTTTTCCATCCAACTTGAAATTATTTAGAAAGCTCACTAATAAAGTACTCAAAATTAAGGTTAACTCAAGGATACTACATCAAATACTTAATTTGCAGAAGATTAATGTCCTGAAGCAATGTGTTGCTGTACACAGGTTTAACTTACACAGAATCAAAATCTACATTGTAATTAATACATATAAATGTTAAAACAGCTCTGTCCATTTAGGACAGCAATGAGAATAGATGCCTGAAAAATTCAATTTACATTGAGACAAATCTCATACCTCTCAGCAACAAACTGCTTGTCCTCCATAGCATTCACCAGTTCCTCAAATATTTTCTACTCCACAGCTATTACACTGCTAGTTCCCACGCAATCATCTGATTAACCTGTGATCAACACACTATTATGAAAGCACCTGCACTGCTAATACATTTACTCTCTTATTGTTACTTTTTTTTGTCTGGTACAAACTGTATGTCTTAAGTACCATATTGGATTGATCATCCCATCCAGAAAGAAAGGAGACCCTTGCTAGTAAGGGAGGCCGGAGTGGAAGGACAGTGATGGACTGGCATTCCAACAAGGTTGGGAATTGATCTCTTGCCTGGAAGGGTGATGTTGGGAGAGTTAGCCTGTTCAGAGTATATACTCCCCTGAAACACTAGAAGGCGACATCCATTTCGCTGCTCCCATTTTCTAGGTTGAGAATCATAGTTCTGTGGAGACAGCCCTGCTGGTGTCATGGATGCTGCCAAGGAGAGCTGTAGGGATCGACCCTTCCTAATTTATTACACTTCCTCCTGACCTGGAAGCACCTCCTAGAAACTTTGCCCAAATGGAACAAGTGCTTCCAGGGACTGGCTTAATGAACTCAGGGAGTCATTGTCAAAGAATACTTGGATGGAGGAAGAGAATGTTCTTGTAATTTCCAGTTCCATTGTCTCAAAACAGCACCCACATCCACAGTTATTCCCAGTCACGTACACCACTCACAGACATGTCCACAGTTTCCCCAGTCCCAGTCTCGTTCACGCACAAGATCTGACAATGTTTTCAAAAACAAGTTTGTTATATTGCACGTCTTTATTTGAAAAATAACAGTGTCAAATCTATGGATTAGTAGTGCGACTGAGAGAATAAAACTGGAAAAAAAACTTTTATAAATATCATAAATTTACACTGGCTGTTACAGAATCAAATCAATTGTATGCTTTTATTATATAATAGTAATAAACATTGCAGCTCACTGCTCAAAATGGTAAATTTTGGGAGGACCCAGGATCAAACCCATAACCCCTTGATTATGAGACAGTGGTTATTACTGATGCACCAATCAAGCAGACATATCCACTTTGTACACTAACCCAATTTTTTTTCTTCAGTTATATTCTTGAATAAACGTGCACTTGTTTTGTTATACCTTTTGTGAATGTGTTTATTTAATATATGGACTTCAGTCTTTACACATTATACATTTCATGTCAACATTTTGTCAATTATTACAAAAATATGAAAAATTTTCTGTTTTAGTTATGTGTTCAACATTTCCTGCCTCGCATTTCCAATCATCCTACATTTACATAGATTGTTGTAGACATGGAATGCGCATGAAATGTATGTATTCCAAATGACAATATATTATTTTCCCTCTACAATTCAAGGCACCTCACATCTAGATAAAGAGACTTAAGCTCTGAGAATCTTCTGTACAACGTCAGCTGCGTCAATGGGGGGGATGGTATAGCAGGCTGCTTGCTGCATGTGGTGATTGACACATTTACAAGACAAAAGACGCTGATGAAGTGGTGCAGAGGAATTTAAGGTGGCCCGGGATTACAACTTTTTTCATAGGCTTCAGGGATTCTAGTGTTATTTGGCCTAATTAAGCTGTTATTTCCCTGTTTCTGTGTTTTGACATTAATGTAGAAATTACAAAACTAAGTTTGGCATTTTTTAATTTTTTAAAAATATAGTAAGCAGTTATATGAGGATAGTGTAGATTTTTTTGTTCTTTTTAAATGTTCATCCTAATTTTCATTTTGTTTTTCCTGGTGTTCTAGGTATTTATTCCATTATTTACTAATTAGTGGGTCTGACAATGAAGTAGCTGTAGCCTTTCATCATTCAGTTTTGTTTGTCTGGGTATCTGCTCTGCTTGTTTTTAGTTATTATTATTAGGATACAATGAAGGGAGGAAACTACACAGAAAAAGGATAAAGTAACGCAAAAACAATAAAATAGAGATGCATATTTATAGTTATAGATAAAAAATGTATGTTGACAGTCCAAGATCAAATTACATGCATATGGAGGGGCTGCTCTTAGGATTAATAAATGCTCTGTTGGACAGGCACACTGGTGCTTTGCAGCTGGAATGAGAGAGAAATACTATTTAGGTCAGGTTAAGGTAATTCCAGGTTTCTTCATTTTGGTCTCATTATAATAGTTTGAGGGTGAATAATTGACACAGAGGAAAGTGTGTGAGCTGTTATATACAGTACATGTGAAGTATATGCAAAATTATTGTTTGATAAAGTTAATGAGTTTAATTAGTAGTAACACTGAGATTAGCTAAGTACAAAGACGTAAGGATTAAGATAATGTGATGGAAGTGAAACATCCTGTATATTTTTTGTTAAATAATAACTCCTAATCTGTACTTATACCCTATGTAACCTAATTATGTTGTTTAGCGTCATGTGTACGTACAGAGCACAGTGAAATTCTAACCTGCATGTCTAATCAACATGCAATATTCCAACAATGTCCAGTGTTGTTATAAATAACTATAACTGGTCAAACTAGTCAGACGCAAACTTCACAAATGATACGTTAGTTAATAACTGTGCATTCTGAAGATCTTGGAACGTCCCTGTGTATTATCTGTGCTCTTGATAAATCTGAAATCATCTTTAACTATACAAAACCCTGGATTAGACTGCTCTAGTGTTTCCAAGGAAAATTTTTACAAGTCAAGACTTTTTCCAAGAGACATATTCTAAAATTCTATTGGCCCAAAAAAAGAGCCACAGTTTAAAAATGAAATTCCTGACTATAATTTGAAAAGTGAAAGACATTATATGGTATACATTTCAGATAGCAATAATCATCACTTGGCACATGTACAATGTATTTACACTATGTGGTTATTCTTGCTTCAATCTGTTTACTAGTTTATTAAAACAATTTGTGTAATAAATGTAATATTAGCTATCACTAATGACTAAAATATCAACAAATTATAATCACATTCAGTATCAGTAGTAATACTAACAAATTTTACTTACCCAAAGACTGAAACAACCTTGTTTGTTTGCCACAACTGTACAAAAATTGTTCCTTCCTTAAGTTAAATATCCATATTAGAAGAATGAATATAGTAAAACCAGCACATATTCCATGTGTCCTATTTTACCTACTTTTTAATCAGCTAGAACAATTCATTAGAAGGCAAAAAGACTTTCCTCCTTGGCTTGTTTCAAATGATATACTCTTCCTGGCTGCATATTGTATTTTCTTTGAGTTCTGACACTCCTACTACATTCCTAGAAATCTGAAATGCCTTTTAGATGTGCATTTACACCTGGGAATTTCCATTCAGTCTGAAAATTCAGATTACACAAGACAAAAAATACAATATTGTTAGATATTTGAAAAATACATTAAATTTATGAATTAGCAATGTGTAACACCTGCTTACTTTTTTGCGTGTTTACTTGTATATTTAAATGAGAAATTAGAAACTGACATATGAATCATCTGCTTTAATTTTGACACCTAAAAGGGAGTGGCAACTCTGTGTAATACAAGTATGTCCTCAGTTGTTCTTTTAGACAAAGGGAAACATTTGACTAGCTCAGTGACTTATTTTACTGTGAGTATTTAGCTTATACGTTCACCTCTTTCTGCATATATATTATCTCTAGGAATTTTGGTCTCCCATGTTTTTTACTGGGTGCTGTTGAGTTGTCCCTGAACCCAAATAAGGGAACCAAAATTATACAGCAAGAAACATAGTATAACAGAAGAGGGAGAGAACATGCTACACAAAAGTAAAATACGATAACACCAGATCTTGTGCTTCACACAACATACATATGTATCTGATTGTCCTGTACTACCATATGGGGTGGTCAGTCCACCTTCCCACAAACAATCCACAAAACAGCCTCTGCTCAGCATCTTCCCTATACTACACCAATCACCATCTCCACATCCTGACTCTCCTCCCTAACCAAATTAACACCTCTCAACTCCAAGTTCACCAGTCTAGTAAGAAGAAGGGGCTTTTAAGCCCAAGCTAGGAACTATATCCCAGTACTTCACAGGAATCACACTAAAATGCTTAACTGCACTACAGAAAAGGGCATATGTGGAAAGATTGGTGGTCTACTCCAGCTGCTTCAGGAGTCCAAAAATACAGCCTTCTATCAACATAGAGATTTCTAATATATTGCTTGGAGTTTTCTACTGTCTTCATTGAGATCAAGGCACTGTAAGATCCTAATTTCACCTGCTAGCACCCTATGGAGACTATAAAGAGGTCTACTATCTGTATTACTGGTACACCAAATACTCTTGAGAGAAGTGTTTTTAATGTAATTGGCTTTTTTTATTAGACTAATGTTGTTTGGAGTCATGTACTGCTGATAGGGTTACCCATGTTAAATTGGTCTAAGACAAAATGTGAGGCAAGACTCAATCCAAAAAAGTACTCACCTAATGAGTGTAAGTAAATCTAGAGAAGCCCTCCTAAAATAGGGATAGTGGAACCTACTCTTAGAGTCAGATGGTGTTTGCAAGACAGCGTCTTGTGACCCATATACACTATATGGCCAGAAGTACTGTATGTTGACACCTGTCAAAATTATAAAGTTCAGGTGTTCTGGCCTCACCCATTGTTAACAGGTGCATTAAGTCAAGCACATGGTCATGCAGTCTCCATTGACAGACACTGGCAGTAGAATGGATCATACTGAAGAGCTCAGTGACTTTGATCGTGGCTCAATTATAGGATGCCAGCTTCGCCACAAGTCAATACATTAAATTTCTGCAGTGCTAGATTTGCCCTAGTCAAATGTTAGGGTTATTTTTGTTAAATTGAAGTGTGTAGGAGCAACAACAGCTCAGCCATGAAGTGGCAGACCACACAAACTCACCGAGCAGGACCACAGAATACTTAAGCACATAGCATGTAAAAATTGCCTATTGCATCACTCACAACAGAGTTCCACACTGCCCTGCAAGCAGCATCAACACAAGAACTGTGCATTGGGATCTTCATGAAATGGGTTTCTATGGCCGCCACAAGCATAACATCACTGTGCTCTATGCCAAGCATTGGCTCGAATGGTGTAAGCCAGTGGTCTCAAACTCCGGTCCTGGAGGGCTGTAGTGGCTGCAGGTTTTCATTCTAACCCTTTTTCTTTATTTCAGCAAATAAAGCATGCGGTTTGAGCACATGACTTTACGTGGACGACGTGATACAAGTAACGTGCCATTTTTTTGTGAACTTTATAAGCTCCGCTTTCCATGAGATGAAAATTTTGCACTGCAAAGTACATACGGTAACATTTAAGAAAAAAATGACCTCAGGGTGGAATATTCCTTTAAAGCAGGGGTCTCCAACTCTGGTCCTGGAGGACGCAGTGGCTGCAGGTTTTCATTCTAACCCTGTTTTTGCTGCTAGTTAACGTCTTCTGAATTAATTTTAATTGACTTGAAGACTCAGACACCTTAATTGTTTATTTTTCTTTAATTAGCTGCCAAACAATAATGAGATACAAAATATGCCAAAACATGACCAGCAAACTGTGACCATCATAAAATATCTGAAAATGAAAGGTGAAGGTCTCAGGAATGTTGATCTGCTCAGGTCCCCCAAAACATTTTCACAGTGCTCTTAGAAAAGAGAAAATCAACAATTTCGGAAATGTATGCCATTGCACAATGAGAGCAGCAACAAGCCATTGAATTAAAGAACAACAAGAATCAGCGCCTAATTAAACAACTGGTTGGAGTTAAATTGGTTGGAGTTTGAGACCCTGACTTAGTTGGTCTTCTGTTGGCTCGCTCACTTCACATTTCATTTATGTTTGGATGCCAATTAAGGAAAGAAATGAAGCAATGCAGAGGAGCGATGAAGAAATTCAGGGGAACAAATCTTAAAAAACAAGTTAATTAAAATGAAAGAAAAAGGAGTTAATTAGCAGCAAAAACTTGCCAACAATTAAGAAAGGGATCATATGAAAACCTCCAGGACTGGAATTTGAGACCACTGGTGTAAACTATGCTGTCACTGGACTCCGGAGCAGTGGAAACATGTTTTCTGGAGTGATAAAGCACACTTCTAGCAGTCTGATGGACAATTCTGGGTTTCGCAGGTGCCAGTAGAATGCAACGTCCTGGACAATATTGCAACTACTGTAGAGTATGGTGAGGGAGTACAGTAAGGTTTAAGGTTTGGGGTTTGCTCACTCTACAAATTTCACAGGCAAGTAATACAGGAAAGTACTGACCTAGTGAAATCAGCAAAAATAAATAAGAAAATAAGAATAAAAGTGACATAATGTTGCACATGATAACAATGCAAACAAATAGAAACTAACTGAACAGTATAAAGTTTCACTTTTGACTCTTGGCAACTGCATCTCATCATTCTTGATTTAATAAAATTCTACAGCAGGCCTCTTGGTTCTGTTTATGTAACTTGTCAAGTTTTTGTTCAATGTGCGGGCAAACTGATTTTCTTTGAGATGACAGCTTGTCCTTGGGTCTGCAAATGACAAACAAGACTTTTCCAAACCCAGATCTATGGATTGTATGCTTTAAAATCATATTTGTTAAGTATACTTATTATTTTATCATAGCATAATCTTGTTGAACTATTTATATTAACTTGTTCTTAATTAATTACAGTAATGGTTTCATTATGAAGTCTTTCCAGTTTTCTTTCTCTTTTCTGTGGTGGCACTTGGAGTTGGTGTATCATCAGAAATGTTTCAGCTGATGTTATCATCATTTGCCTGAGGAGTGATCCATTTCAGAATGTGTCTGAACTAAGACAGTTGAAATCTGAACTGAAAAAACATCTTATATATATGTTGTGACAGATTGAGGCACTGTTGACCCCTTGAACCCTCAGATCAGACGTCAGACACCAGATAAAAGTCCAATATGACTTTATTTTATAATAATAATGTGCACCAAGCACACTCCACTCCACTATACTCATAAATACACAATAATCAAATAAACAGTCAATACAATAATCAATCCTCCACTCCCAGACGCGTTGCCACCCTTCCACCCAGCTCAGCTCGACATCTGGGATTTCCCATAGTCCTTCTATAGTCCTTGACCTGGAAGTGTTTCGCCCTCTCTGTCCATGTGACCTAGAACACTTCCGGGTCAGATAAAAACTCTTCTTCTTCACCCTGGAAGCACGTCATTCTTCCTGTCGCTATGACTATGACATATTTCTGGGTTATAGGGCACATGATAGTCTCTGGGCCTTCCTGCAGCGTCCCCTGAAGGTTCCCATGGTATCCAGCAGAGCTGTGATGAAAAACTCCACTGTCCATGATGCCCTGCTGGAACTCGGGGAACCTCTCTGTTGCAGGCAAGGCTCCACCTGGCAGCCTGGGGGTATTGGCAGGGATAAAAGGCTGACCATGTCCCACAATGTTTCTTTGTATATATTGGATTATACAGTTAGGACCATAAATATTTGGACAGAGACAACTTTTTTCTAATTTTGGTTCTGTACATTACCACAATGAAATTTAAATGAAACAACTCAGATGCAGTTGAAGTGCAGACTTTCAGCTTTAATTCAGTGGGGTGAACAAAACGATTGCATAAAAATGTGAGGCAACTAAAGCATTGTTTAACACAATCCCTTCATTTCAGGGGTTCAAAAGTAATTGGACAAATTAAATAACTGGAAATAAAATGTTCACTTCTAATACTTGGTTGAAAACCCTTTGCTGGCAATGACAGCCTGAAGTCTTGAACTCATGGACATCACCAAATGCTGGGTTTCCTCCTTTTTAATGCTCTGCCAGGCCTTTACTGCAGCGGCTTTCAGTTGCAGTTTGTTTGTTTCAGTTGCTGTTTGTTAAAGACAGAAATTAAAATCAAAAATTCAATTTTATATATTATAAAGTAATAATCTCATATTGCTGCTCACTTTCCAACCTCAAATCAGTCCTACAAAATTCAAAGTTCAAAATGGTGACAAAGGAGGGGCCTAAGTGGACTGACAAATGAAGAGTGATGCTGCTCCAAACCCAAAAACGTACGGCAAAGAATATTTTAAGACATTTAATGGAAATGTGGATTCAGACCACATTTGCCTCCAGACTTACAATAATAAATTGTTCAAAGGTATTACTGAAGAATTAATCTTAGTTTCCACATTCTATTCTCCTTCTTTCTGCTTACCTGTCTGTCATAGAGAGCACCCATTTCCAGCAGTTCTTTCATAAAATACACATGCGCATACCTACTTCATTTATCTGTGTTTCACGGCCAGGGAGGTATTGGAGAGTTTTCTGAATTGACATTTTTCAGTTCCATCAAGAAGTAGGAATTGACTGACAATCTCAAGGTAGAATAGTATTGCATGTGTCTTGAAAAAGTTTAGATTTTGAGATTTTAGTGTTCTTCGAAATGAGAAACGGCGGTACGGTGGCGCAGTGGGGCGGCATGGTGGCGCAGTGGTAGCGCTGCTGCCTCGCAGTTAGGAGACCCGGGTTCACTTCCCGGGTCCTCCCTGCGTGGAGTTTGCATGTTCTCCCCGTGTCTGCGTGGGTTTCCTCCGGGCGCTCCGGTTTCCTCCCACAGTCCAAAGACATGCAGGTTAGGTGGATTGGCGATTCTAAATTGGCCCTAGTGTGTGCTTTTGTGTGTTTGTGTGTGTCCTGCAGTGGGTTGGCACCCTGCCCAGGATTGGTTCCCTGCCTTGTGCCCTGTGTTGGCTGGGATTGGCTCCAGCAGACCCCCATGACCCTATGTTCGGATTCAGCGGGTTGGAAAATGGATGGATGGATGGAAATGAGAAACTGTGACACAATGCAAACATTTCATTTTATTCCTAATTCACATTGTTGTATTTATTATGTATAACAACCTGACTGCTGTTGAAACTTCAAGATCCTGAATAAAATTCCTCAGTGCTAAGGCCAAATGGAACGTCTCCAAAACAGCAACCATGAGACACACTGTTTATCGATGTAATGGATGTTAAAAACTTCTATTCCTATTATATTCCAGGGATTACTTCCTTTCTTTCTGTCTGCTCAGCTTGCAGCATTTCTGCAGTCTTACAGCGTCTCTTCAGGTTAGCCAACTCAAGATGTTGCATGTGTCAGTCACCCATGACAAAGGTAATCTAATGACACTGAATGCTTCTGCTGCATCAGCCTTTTAATGGTACAATGTATTATAAGATGTATTAGTGGTGGCGTCTTACTGTTAATATTCCTTATCTTAATATGGCTTTTCCACATTTTTGCTATCTGCATATACTGTGTGTGCACTAAATAAACTTGGTGTATTTTTAGATCAGTCTAATGAGATGTGTTAAACTGCTGGCAGTTGCATCCGTAGGATGCCAATTACCTGTTGTCTGTTGCTAACACGTCTTAAGAATGGCACTCATGAAGGCAGTATTGTATAGCACAGATGAAAGGTAAAGCTGGCAACATTCCATTTCAGCAATTAAAGAAACAGCATCACTTATAATGAAGTTTCATGGAAAATGTGATTGTACTACTTTTGAAGGACTGCGGTTTATTCTGATCTTGCAAGCATGTATTTGATTATTTCAAGTTTTAGTTTTCATAGCAGTGGTGTGCTTAAAACTGACTTTGATATGCAGCAGACATGACTACAGTTGCACAGAGAACAAATAATTTACAAGTTGATCAAGTTTGTTTCCACTCTTTCATTGAGCATGATGAACAATTTGGGAAGGCTTCTTACTGAATTATGATTGACTTTTTGACTTGTGATAATATTGTATTAAATAATCAAAGTATAGCATGATTGGACAATTAAAATAATGGGGTTTCAGTATTACTGAATGTTTAACTTAGACATTGTTGTTTCTTTGTCAATGGAATTTAATTCCCTTTTGTTTTGAAATATTGGAAAAAAAAGTTTGGGTTTATTTTAAACAATACTGTGCACAACTGATTTTAATTTAACCCAGTATATTCACTATGAGCAAGTTTTACTGGCCATAGAAAGTGACTAATCCTTCAAAAATTGATCATTTATGAGGTATATTCTTTTGGTTTAAAGGAATAAACTGTCTATGAATATGTATGTGCTTGCATATTAAAATAATTGATATGGCAACACTTGTTTTCCAATGCTTCATTACCCCTGGAAAAGATATTTGAATATCATCATCATCTGCAGTAAACAAAAATTCATCAGGTATAAATGATATTATAATTACAAATACTTTAGACCATGAAATTACGTAGCACCTCTATAAATTTCTGCTTGATATGAACAAACCTATGCTTTAAATTTAGCGTTTCACAATCCCTTAATATATCTTTTTTATCTATGTACAGACCTTTCTCGCTAAGTTTAACATTATGAAGTGAACTTAATTTGCATGCTGTGAAGGATCGATGAGCATCATGTATTTCTGGTGTAGCAAGTTGTGGGAACCTATTAAAAAATAAAACAAACCTGTAGTTTTTTTCATTTACACCTCATTAGATAGCCAGCAATATACTGTGTTTCACCTGTGAGGGTTTAGCTTAATTGCTTCCATTGCTTCTGCTGTTTAAAGTTGTGTAGATAAGGTGAAACTCCATTAAGCGCCTCTCCATGAAGAGGGTGTTAATTAGCTCAGTAGAGTTTGTGAGCATTTTATTTATTAAGAAGTCAGAAAATGTTGTCCAAATAAAGCAAAACAAGCCGAAATAAACAAAAATACATTTCTCTAATGGGAAATATTTAAAAACAATATGATCAGTATATTATTAAGCATTTTATGACAGAGCAAATGAACCATTGAGCATAGATTATCTGCGATATCATGACTAAGGATAGCCACCAGTCTAAGGCAGTGATTTAAGACTACATTAATCAATAACATATATAAAATACAGTATCTTAAAATAGCAAACAAAGTATCTCTTTTTAATGTGCTGCTAAATTTAGTTCATTTTCAGAGCCTACTTAGTCAACTGCTGGATTATGGAGATCTAGTCCATCTCAGGACACAAATATCTTGATTGCAGTAAGAATTTCACTGTACTCTGTACACATGATAATAATCCAGGTGCTAGTACTACTAACACTACTACTACTATTACTACCACCAAGCCAACGGAGGTTTCTATACATTTGGCATTAGCACTATGTTTTTGCTGAGCTTTTGCCCGTATTTATCAAGCGTCTCAGAATTACTTCTAGGATTTGCACCAATCGTCTGACTGATTTGTCCTGTGACAGAGTAGGACATGAAAAGTAGATATAAAGTGTCTCAGTGAGGAGTAGAAATTCACGATTGGGAATGAATGACGTCATGATTTTACAGTAACCGGGCAAAATGGCACTGATGAAAGTGTTTTGTAGTTTTCTTGGAAATCATGATGATGCTTTGTAGTTTTCTAATAGTAACATTAAGGCTACACCACAAAGATAGTAATAGTAATAATATTAATCTTCAAAGGGATGTGATTACATTCAAATAAAAGTTTCATGCCACTCTCATGAAGTACTCTAGAGACACGCATTGAACTGGGCCCTGTGCAGTGAATCAAGAATAATATTGAAACGAGCACTGAGATGGAAAGACCAAGACATGGACCAAATGAGAATTAACCCTGATAACGAACAAAGTGTAATGCAAATATTCCAGGCATTCATGGGATGCAAATCTCAGTGTCCTTGTGTGTTAGTCACCCATCCAGCCCAATCTATTTTCACGATTATATGCTGGCTACTACAATACAATTTGCTTCTTTGACAATAATCTTATTGTGCATGCCATCAATCACACCAACAACTCTAGGAAAACCAGAGATTTGCATAAAAAGCAGGTTGTTTAACATTACTTCACGTGGAGTGGTAGGGAGATGTGTACATTTGTGTATTCCCTCACACATTGTAAGGTCTTTCAAAGTTTGGTGCAGAATTTGACAAACAGTTGACGACTCCCAACAGGAGTAGCCAAAAAAAGAAGTTGGTTGTGACATACCTAAATTATTGCTATTGCATTGCTGCATTTCCTCAGTGGCAAAAAAACATAATGTTACTAACTGCTTCATTTTGCCTGACAGCGCGTTTCTTTTCACGTAGATGGAGCGAACATGTGAAGTACAACATTTGTTATGAATATTATTCCATCTCTGTTAAATCAATATCTTTTTACAAGTTCTGTGTTGTCCGGTGTTTTAAAAACATTAAGTCTTTCCTGGAATGTGTATGCCAATGTCTACCTGAAGGAAATTTTCTAGCAGGACATAGTTAGTTAACAACAACTCACCTAAATCCTGGTAAAGTTGTGTATTTTCCAAAATTGATGAAATGCTATTACAGTAATCCCTCTCTATATCGCGCTTCGACTTTCGCGGCTTCACTCTATCGCGGATTTTATATGTAAGCATATTTAAATATATATCGCAGATTTTTTGCTGGTTCGCGGATTTCTGCGGACAATGGGTCTTTTAATTTCTGGTACATGCTTCCTTAGTTGGTTTGCCCAGTTGATTTCATACAAGGGACGCTATTGGCAGATGGCTGAGAAGCTACCCAACCAGAGCGCGTATTACGTATTAAATAAAACTCCTCAAATATATTGTGAGCACGGGGGCTGTTTGCACCCCTAGAGGATACGGCCGCTCCTCAAAAAACGCTGAAAGATTACCTTCACATTGCTCTCTTCCTTGATGGGCTTACATATGGCTGCTTTGTCAAGCGATATGCTTCCCGCACTGTGCTTCGCATACTTAAAAGATCAAACAGCACGTATTGATTTTTGATTGTTTGCTTTTCTCTCTCTCTCTCTCTCTCTCTCTCTCTCTCTCTCTCTCTCTCTTGCTCTGACATTCTCTGCTCCTGACGGAGGGGGTGTGAGCAGGGGGGCTGTTCGCAATCCTAGACGATACGGACGCTCGTCTAAAAATGCTGAAAGATTACCTTCACGTTGCTCCCTTCTGTGCAGCTGCTTTGTCAAGCGACATGCTTCCCGCACGGTGCTTCGCATACTTAAAAGCTCGAAGGAAACGTATTGATTTTTGATTGTTTGTTTTTCTCTGTCGCTCTCTCTCTCTCTCTGACATTCTCTGCTCCTGACGGAGGGGGTGTGAGCAGAGGGGCTGTTCGTACACTGGCCCAGAGGATACGTACGCTCCACTAAAAAATGCTGAAAGACTACCTTCACATTGCTGCCTTCCTTGCAGCTGCTTTGTCCGGCGGTGCTTCACATACTTAAAAGCCAAACAGCCCTATTGATTTTTGTTTGCTTTTCTCTCTCTCTCTCTGACATTCTCTGCTCCTGACGCACAGTCCTTTGAAGAGGAAGATATGTTTGCATTCTTTTAATTGTGAGACGGAACTGTCATCTCTGTCTTGTCATGGAGCACAGTTTAAACTTTTGAAAAAGAGACAAATGTTTGTTTGCAGTGTTTGAATAAAGTTCCTGTCTCTCTACAACCTCCTGTATTTCTGTGCAAATCTGTGACCCAAGCATGACAATATAAAAATAACCATATAAACATATGGTTTCTACTTCGTGGATTTTCACCTTTCGCGGGGGGTTCTGGAAAGCAACCCCCGTGATCGAGGAGGGATTACTGTACTACTAAGAGTTGGACCAAATTTTTGCCAGTCTGAGATTTCTGAGTCACTTAAGACTGTTTTTCTACCCTGACATTTTTGATAGAGACCTGGGCTGACTGCAGGCATATGCCAAGTAATCATTGGCCTAGGGGCGCCAGAGCTCATAATGGACGTTACTTTAGCAAATTGCTAGCTATGATGTTTGCAGGGACCTCCCCTCCATTGTTTGATTTCACATTTAGCTGTGACCATGTGGATCTCTAAGGAGGACCTCCCCTGGCCTTTCGATTTTTAGGTACAAATTGCGGGAGCTTGTACCCACCACTGCTTAGGAGCACCATATACCCCTTGAGCCGGCCTTGGGTGAGCTGATAGCAAAAAAGGCAAATAGCAGGAATAATCCTAAATATGTAAGCAAACAAATACTGAAGTAAACAGGCAGTCTGCAGAAACATAAAATAAGGGTTGATTACTGCAAGCTTATTGTGATATTTTATGGAACAGAAAAAAGTGCTTAGAGGATAAAAGGCATTTAGCAGCCTGCAAAAAGTTCATGAATTGCTTAGACACAATAGGACCACTAATAAAACTGTACGCCAACTTGGACAGGAAGCCGTGAGAAATCCACTAAAGATGCATTAATACGAGTATGCCTCACTATTGTGCACTTCTGCTTCACTCTGTATTTCATCAGGGATTGCCTTCTACAGTTATGTTTGGCAGAACTTTTTAAAATTAGTTATGTATACTAATAATCTATCAGTACATCTTTTGGTTTATATTTTCTTTTTTATTTTACTGATTAGTTTGCTCTTTAACTTTTCAGTAAAACGCCAAGCAAATGTCTAGAAAAAGTAAGTTTTGAAAAGGTTTGAGTGGGTGCACATGCTGAAATTCAGTTTTTGAGTTAACATCCACCAAAAACATAGTTTTTAGAAACTACACTTAATACTTTTTTTGGGGTGCCTCCACCCTTAAATATAAAGATGCCAGAGTGGTTCTCCAGAGTGATGGCGTAGAGGAACCATGTGTAGCAGGCTTCATGCAGTAAAGAACCAAGAATGGGTGGGAACAGATTTGTAAAATAATAATGCCTCTTGTTTTTAAAAATACTCCTGCTGCATATAACAACACAGGCTAAGTTCAGCTTTTCGCCATCCACCATTGCCTTGCTAGGTAGCCTATTATATATTAAAGATTTCAGGTTTTTTCTACATATTAGGAAGTTTTTCAAAGCACAAAGAACTAACTTCATATGCAATGACCCTTCCCAGAATGAAATGATGCTTTGTCAAGCAATGGTTCTATGAAGATCTACACAGCACAATAAAGAACCATAAAATGCCATTAAAGAACCATTATTGTTAAGAGCGTATGGTCTCCCCAGCAGGGCAATAATTATAACCTCTTGAGGTGCCCTGTCTTCAGCTTAACATAATGGCACAAATCCTACTCTGCTTTGCCCCTCAGTGTCCTTCATTTCCCGCTATTAATTCCTTCTATTCCCAGACTTTAATGCATTTTCATTTTTTAACAGAGTGACAGATCTTATAATATTTAGATTGTTGGATGAGAAATAAATGTTATTCCTCATATAAAAATGCTTGCCTGCATGAGATTAATGATTTTTGAACCACTTCAAGTTACTCATAACAGTAAGATTCTTAAGATTATGGGTTGCACCCACACCTCTCTAAGCTGTCTAACCATACAGACAGCAGGTACAGCAAACGTTGAATTATGCAGGTCAACAAGCTACTTGAACTAAAGTGAGTCAAAGAAAAATACAAAATCGAGCATAACTACAAATAAATTCTCTGGGGTCTTTATCTTACTAGTGGTCTGTAAGTCTCCAGCTGTGCGAATTGTGAAGTTCTGAACAAGTATTGCTAACATATACATAGAATTCCAATTAAAAAAATCACTGACAACTTAGAGGAAGGATATTTATTATTTGCTTAAGTGTTCATCAAGATTGTAATCAGTCATCAAAATAATTTCCTTGGCAGACTTACAAGTCTGAAAAAGACAGGTCAAAGCTCTAAAAAATGACAAAGGGCTTATTTAATGTATTGCTGATCAGACTTAACTCTGCATAAAAAAGAGATGGTATGCAAACAAATTAAACTTCCTTTACTGCATTTTTAAACTGTCATTACTTTTTTTTTTTAAACTTGTGTAACATATGCAAAGGAAAATATAAGCAGTATGATCCTGTTCACACAGCTAAATAACTCCACAGATCAAAGCTTTAACCAGAAATAGCAGCTCATTTTATGACTAATGACTGACATAAGAAGACAGCTTAAAATAACTTTGAAAGTTATTTCATTTAAAATGGTCTCCATTTTTTTGGGGTTTTTGTTTGTCCGTCTGTTTCAGGCCCCTGACCGCTTCATCTTTACCATAGATAACCCTTTTCTCTATATAGTAATTCCTCTCCATAATTTAATTGCCTTTAGAAATGTCTTTAGCAGACATTCAGTTCAAGACCCTCCCATGACACCCACTCAGGCTGATAAGTTGGCTCACAACCTCAATGCTTTGTCTCTTCTCACCAGGCCACCTGGGTTGCACTAGGATAGGACCAATATCTTCATCAGCTGAGACGAAGAGTGTTTCTTTTCCTCCTACCTGGTCTTTGTAGCTGACCCTTACAAAAGATATACTGTTGGTCAGGACCAGATTAATGAGGGTAGGAACCCCTGGGCTATAGGCATTTTGGAGCCCTACCTATTCAAAATATGTTGAGCGCTATACAGGTACGCACCAACTTTAAGGTCTCAGAGTCACGCAGAGTAAAGTAATTAACTACTACAAAGGCTTAGATTTTAAATGAATGGCAAAAATCTGAAGAACAGCAAAAATATGTGCTGACTCTCTAAAATTATGAGATGAGAAGTATGCTGATTCATAGCTGTTACCTTTAATTTTCCTCTGCTGCACAGGTGACAAGTAACCATCACAAACCAAGATTTGAAAAGTCAACTATAGAATGCTATTGCAAATGCCTACAAAAGCAGGGATATCAAATCATTCTGCATATTAACACAAATGTGTGTCTTTTAATATTATACTTTTCTGGATTTCCGTGATCAGATCACTAAAATCCAGTTCTCAAAAGAGATCGCTCTCAAATAACATCAGAGTCAAAAGTTTCAGTCTTTCTTGTCTGTAAATACTGCTTATGGTTTATAAAGCCTTAAATAATCTCGCTCCATCTTATATTTCAGAATGTCTTACACCTTGCACTCCAAATGGTAACCTTAGATCTTCATATGAGTGTCTGCTTAGAATTTCAAGAGCTAAACTTAAAAGAAGTGCTGAGGCGGCCTTCTGCTGTTATGCACCTATAATCTGGAATAGTTTGCCAATAGGAATTCGCCAGGCTAATACAGTGGAGCACTTTAAAAAAACTGCTGAAAACACAGTACTTTAACATGGCTTTCTCATAACTTCATCTTAGTTTAATCCTGATGCTCTGTATATTCAATTAATTATCATTATTATTCATGGTGGCTCCAAAATCCGTACTTTCCCCTACTTTCTCTTCTATTCTTTTTCCGGTTTTCTGTGGTGGCGATCTGTGCCACCACCACCTAATCAAAGCACTGTGATTGATGGATTAAAGGCCAGAAGTCCACATGACCATCATCATCAAATTCTTTCATGAGAACCCGGAATACCATGAGGACTGATTGATGTCATTTATGTTAGGTAGAATGCCTAAAGGGGGCTTGGCGGTCACGTGGCCTGGAACCCCTACAGATTTTATTTTTTTCTCCAGCTGTTTTTTTTTGTTTTTTTCTGTCCTCCTGTATTCTGTATTCTATGTTAATTAGTGTTCCCTAATTTTAATTATTTATTTTATCTTTTTTCTCTTTCTTCATCATGTAAAGCACTTTGAGCTGCATTGTTTGTATGAAAAAGTGCTACATAAATAAATGTTGTTGTCTCATTGTGGATCTGAGCCTATTCATCACTCGTCTGATCTTGGAGAAAGATCGCTCAGGACTTGCAATTGTGACAAGCCAGTCTCATGGTGAATTTTCAAGATACAATTCACTGGATAAGTTTGGCAAACGTAGCAAATTTACTACAGTATCAATTTTTTGGGAGCCCCCTGCAGGGCAGATGTCAAGAACTGGGAGTTCAAAGCACAAGAGTGTCCCAAAACGCTCAAAAAGTACACCCAAAAATGCCCATTAGAGGGGAATATCACATCAAAACCCCTGGCTAGATACAAAAAGGACCACATGTAATCTTTATAAAATAAAAAGGTTTATTTACACAAGCTGCCTGGAAGGACAAATGTGGAGTACAAAAGGCAATATAGAATTCCCTGTAACTCAAAGGCAAGCCAAACAAAACAAGCCCGGATACAAATATTAAGCGAAGAATCAAAAAACAGAGCAAAATGTTACAAATCCAGAAAATATACAAAAAACAGAGTAAAAGTCACAAAACCTCATCAGCTTCAGAGCACATTCACAATGAACTGCTAAGAACTGTAGAAGACCCTACAGGTTTATAGGGAGGGGGCAGCTCCTGGCAATGATTGGCAGATGTCCCAGCCTCTTGGGGGACCTCCTACAAAAGACATGGAACATAACAAAGGCAGCTTACATACAAACACAAAAACAACATAAATAAAAGCATTAAGAATGAACAAAAGAGACATAAAACATAAATCAGACCCAAACCAGGGGTTGATCCCTAGGCTGAGATATGACATCAGGACACCGGCCTACTGCCTCAGTAAACCCCTGCTAAAATTTGGCCATGATAGATAGATAGATAGATAGATAGATAGATAGATAGATAGATAGATAGATAGATAGATAGATAGATAGATAGATAGATAGATAGATAGATAGATAGATAGATAGATAGATAGATAGATAGATACTTTATTAATCCCAAGGGGAAATTCACATACTCTAGCAGTACCTTACTGATACAAAAAACAATATTAAATTAAAAATTGATAATAATGCAGGTAAAAACAGACAAAAACTTTATATATTGTTAACGTTTACCCCCCTCTGTCTGGAGATGATACTGTTTAGTGGATGCAGTGGATTTTCCATAATTGATAGGAGCCTGCTGAGCGTCCGTCGCTCTGCCACAGATGTCAAACTGTCAAGCTCCATGCCAACAACAGAGCCTGCCTTCCTCACCAGTTTGTCCAGGCGTGAGGCGTCCTTCTTCTTAATGCTGCCTCCCCAGCACACCACCGCATAGAAGAGTCCGTCTTATTGCAGATGTTGAAGGACGCCAGCCTTCTAAGGAAGTATAAGCAGGCTGCTAAGCGATGGCTGGCAGCCCAACCCGGCCGGGATGCCCAAGAGATGGAAGGTTGGAGGAAGGCAGCTTCTTTAGGACACTGTCTCCCCCAGAACACTAGATGGCAGCTCCCCTGTGTTGTAGTGGTGCCCCAGATTCATACAAGGCATCATGGGACTTGATGTTCTTTACCTCAGCCCTGTTGGGTATGGCATGGGGTTTCCGCTTCACCCAGAAGTGCTTACAGACCATGTGGATGGAAGAGCAGAAGTACTTCTGGGGTGGCTGACATAAAAGGAGCTGACTATCTCACAGACAGGAGCCAGAGTCAGGTTGAAGGCGGACAAAGCTTGCTGGGAGGAGCAGAGGAGGCAATGTCAAAGAGAAAGAAGAATAATTGTGCACTGTTGTGTTTATGCATACTTGTGGCTGTGGTGGGAAACACTTTGGGAAGAGTTTCCCATAATAAAAACATTTTTTGTTTTTAAACGTGTGCACTGTGCCTGTCTATGTTGGGTTTGGGGAACTTAAGTGCCCACTAGTGTCCACACCATGTTAATGATTGTGTTGGTGCTACCTCCTGTCCCTGAAGTCAACTTCAGGAATGCATTAACCACAGTTTATATACAGTTTATATAGTCCATCTGTCGGTCATTCCTCATCAATCTTTCTATCAACCTTTTGCGACTTAAAAAATCTGCTTTTGTACAGGGTAGCTAACTTACACATTCTTCTCTACAGCATCTTCCATCCCTACCACATTAAACACTCTCTTCCTTTTCCACAGTTCCTCAGATTCTGTAACCAGCAATATGATCATATTGGGCAGGTACTATTCCAGAATGTTACGTAGCTAGATTGGATGTACATTACGCACCTATAATATAGTTGGTTGGCATATAGTAGATGGAGACATCAGAGTTTTCTGCACATTCACGAAGAAGTATGGCACTGATGAACCTTTTTGACAATAGCTGTGGTCAGTTGTGTCCACTTTAGGTCATTGTGACATCAAGAAATTTAATGATGGTAACCCTCTTCACAACTTCCCATCCAGTGTAGATGAGAGTGTTGCCTTTTTCTTCCTTCTTATAAAGAACGTGACACGTTCCTTGGGTTTGTTGATATTAAGAGAGAGACTGTTGCTTTGACACCACTGGGTTAGAAGTCAATTCTGTTATCTGTAAGCTATCTTATCATTTTTGGTGATCAGGCCTATGATGGAAGTATCTTATGCTAATTAAATGACGGGACTGGAGTTGCATTTTGGCAGTACAGTACAGTCATAGGTTAGTATTGAGTACAGCAGAGGGCCCCAGCCCACCGTTCTCTGGGGTGCATGTTTTGGGGATCAGCCTAGAGTTTGTGGCGATGATATCAATTCATGGAAGTTAGAAACTCCAAAATTCTATGCTCTGAGCTGTAATCTATAAGCAGTATTCTGGAACAGCAGTTCTTATTATTTAGGTGTGCCAGGATGGTATGAAATGCCAAGAAAATGGCATTGTCTATGAATCATTCATGACAGTAAAATTGGAGGTGGCCAAACTTTCTGGGATATTATGTTACATGTCTCCCTGCACCTAAAAAAATTCATCAGAAGAGAAGGGAGTGTCGCTATAATCATCAGTGATAATCAAGACAGTCTACTTTTATTTTCTTTAACGCCTGTCTTTTTTAATTAGGTGGAAACCATAAATTCTATTAGAGAGGAATTAAAAATGTCAGTTTGAAAGAAGGCCAAGTTGCTATGGCTTGTACCTGTACTGTATCTACTATTTATGTATGTTTTGAAGAGATGAAATGAGATTCTGGAAGACACAAGAACATTCTCTAAAGTGCAAGCTAAGATATTAACAGGAGCAGAAAAGAAGAGCGTGCCCTGATACTGGTTTATAAATTGTTAACCTTTTTTAACCGATTATTACTGCTATCATATTTTTAATTTAATAATAATAATACATGTCAGATTCTATTCATTTGAACTATGTTTTAATAACATTTTTTTAATCTAAAAAAAAACTCATTACAGCAGAAGTCCGTTTTATCTGCTAAATTCAATACAAATTATGTTTTCTTGAAAAAAACAGTAAAAGGTACGAATTTCTTCCTTCCTTTGCTGAAAAATCGCTATTGAGGAGCTCTACTGAATGGCCAATTGGATTGCACGTTTATGTCACTTAGTTTACTCTACATTTGTCTCACTCTTGCAATGGAGTGAAGCTCGAGAACGGCGTTGCAGCAGACCCAAGACATTATGGGCAGATCTGGGGGCAGAATAGTTGTCAATCAAATTCGATTTCAACTCTACTTGCAAAGCTCTGGAGGGCCGTAGCTGGACTAAATTGAACGCTATCCTCCTAGCAGGGATTGGGGATATCGGTCATCATTGTGGCAGGTGGTTGTCCATAGTGAATGAGGTACGATTGTCGGAGCGGGGTTAGCCATGGTGCACTGGTTTGGAAAAGCTGCATAAGTGGCATAGGCAGCCACCAGGGGTGCTGTTTGTGAAAATTAAGGAGAACGCTCTCCAGAATGAGCGTGTACATTGTGGGGTGCAGTTTGTTTTAAGTAAAGGGACACATGAGGCACCGTGGGGGATCCCTGACTCACCAAAAATCCCTGCTTTTGTAGGCATACAATAGGATTCTATAGTTGACCATTCAAACCTTGGTTTGTGATGGTAACTTGCCATCTGTGTAGCAAAGGCTAATTAAAGATAACAGCTTTGAAACAGCATACTTTTTATCTCATAATTGTAGAGAGTCAGTCCATATTTTTTCTATTCTTCAGATTTTTGCCATTCATTATAAAGTTAAGCTGCCGGTGTTGTTGGTAAGTCATTTAATTTGCTCTGTGTGACTCTGAGACCTTGAAGTTGATGTGTACCTGTATAGCAGGCAAAGTATTTTGAGTGGGTAGGGCCCCAGAAATGCCTCTACCCATGGGCCCCTACCGCCCCTAATGTGGTCCTGATCATCAGTATTTCTTTTGTAAGCTACAAAGACTATGTAGGAGAAAAAGAAACACTGTTCAGCTCAGCTGATGAACATGTTGGCATGACCAGGTCCTGTCCTAATACTGATGTGCGTTATGAAAAGAAAAGGTGGAACTTCCCGCTGGCAAAAAGAAGAAAGATGTTACTATCAAGTTTCTAATTCTGCAGTCAACTTTGTCAAATGTACACACTGAAAGACAGTGCTCTGTGCAAATTCTATTAGAACAAAATTTCCATTATAACAATTTTTTTGAAGTCTTGAGCGCTTCGTTTTAATGGAATTGGACCTGTTATGATAATAAAACATTTATATAGCATAGTTTGTAGATCACTTTACAAAGATTGTGATGCATGTGGTACAGAATGTTGTGCTTTTGCTTTCTAAGGGTGGTTTATATACAAAGAAAGCTCATTTTAAAACAGCCAGACGTCAGAAAGATATTGGAGCAGCTGAATGCCAACTGCCTTCACACGCAAGTCTCATATCTCTCTATTATAAAAAAAAAAAATCTTGGAAGGTTTGGAAGGAGACGAGACATGAGACACTTTAACATCCCGTGAGACAAAGCAGTGAGACAAAAAGACAGCTGCTGTACACGCTTTTAAATATTCTAAAACATGCAGATCACGCAGCTCGGTAGCAGCAGCAGCAGCAAGCAAGCAAGCAGCTGATTAAGTAAATAGGAGGTATAAAAAAAAGTATTTGTTTCCCATTGTATCACCGATTAAGAGGGGGTTTCGGAGGAGCAACCACATCTCCTTAGCATGTGTTCAGCCCCCCTCTTCACAATGCGAGCGACAGAGACGTGAAGTGGCAAATATGGCAAATATCAAGAAAAAAAATTAATATAAATGAATGAAATAAAAATAACAATCTCTTTAAATTGTATATGCGGTTAACCAAACCCGGGGATGGGTGAGCGAAGCGAGTCTTACAATAATAAATGTCTTTACAAGTGCTTGTATTTCTAATGCAAGAAGTTTTTCTCCAGCTATTGTGCTCCTGGTTTTCACATCTGTCTGGAAGGTAGCCTCCATACCCCTCTAGAGGAGATGCCTTTGAATTTTATTAAATCAGGGAAAACAGAAATGGAGTCTTGTATTCTTTTGTGTTTTTATTCATTATCCAAAATCTTCAAATTTTGTTCTTATGTATATTTTTGTAATTTCTTTTTATATTTAATTTTATAATTTGTGTTTATGTATATATTTAACAATAAAAATGAAAACAGGTACTGGAAAAATATACTACCCACATTATAGTAATAATAAAATTGGTAACTAGAAAAACAAGCATTCATAAAACTGATGTGATATGCACAGAGAGTAGCTTTTTGCATAGAACCCATGCTGTTTCATTTTGAAAAATCTGTATCCTATTCACACCTTTTTCAGCAATCCTGTTAAAAGTGAATAACTGTAATTTGGTCGGCTTCTTAGCATCATGTAATAATATTAATGGTGTACAGAATCAATGATCTAAAAAATGATTTGCTTCTGGCTTTGTCAGTAAAGGTGGCAGATCAAGTTTTCTCAATAGATCCCATTTTTTGTAGCATTTGTGCCACTGAGATCTGGACTTAGAATAAGGTCACGTTCTCTGTTGAGCTCTTGATTGTCATAAAAGGCGACTAAGGGAGGTTGGCTTCAAGTAAATCTGGCCATAAACCTTATGCTCCACTTGCTCTCCTTGATGAACAGTCTTGATAATAATCCTGCAGATTAATATCTTTTCCTTGTTAGGTCTAAGACCAGGGGTCAGATTTATAAAGCTTCCCATGCAAACATAAGGATTTATAAAACATTTGATGGGAGAATGTGCATTTTTTTATGGTATCTCTGACTCATCTGTATGCACCATTTCAGAGAAATTGGGAAACAAGGACATCTTTGATCAAGCAGAGAAATGCAACCAAATCAGCTAAATGATGACTTATGCACTTGCACTGAAAAACTTTTTGGGTTTATATTGCCTACCTATTGTCACTTCTCTGGGAACTGACCAACAGGTTAAGAATATCTCAGCCAAGCTTCACTCCATGATGCCCACTGTGCTGGAAGTTATAAGCAACCAATGAGTATATTCAGTTTTAATTTGGTGTGGGTGAACATACATAAAACGTAACAGGGTTTTGCCAACATAAAAAGGCAATTTGTAGGAGTGTCCGGTTCTCCTTAACATAATCAGAGCAATTTACTGCACACATACTGCAATAAGGACACCTAGAGAGAACAAAGCTGGTTTTGTTAACTATAAGCAGTTACATTCCATTAATACATAAGTCATCTGTGATTCCAAAATGAGACTGACAAATGTTGTGAATAGATGGCCTGGGTCAACCCGAGATTCATTTAATTTGAGGCAAAGTAGCTTTGGCAGATGTGATGGTGCTACATGTGCTGCCTGTGTTGTTGGTAAAGTATCTGGCTGAACCCTCTGTTTTTCATATGGCCTATACTACTCACTGTAACAGCAATCATGTCATTGCAAATTCCAGATGATAGTGGGTACCCACTCAGATGATGGTGTCTGACCCCCAGAGCACAAAGATGAGGCACTACAATCCGGGCATGTAATTGGAGCACTTAGTGCACAATGCATCAGGAGGGATGCTGCTCTACCAGCCATTGAAGGTCAGATAGATAGATAGATAGATAGATAGATAGATAGATAGATAGATAGATAGATAGATAGATAGATAGATAGATAGATAGATAGATAGATAGATAGATAGATAGATAGATAGATAGATACTTTGTTAATCCCCAAGGGTAAATTCACATACTCCAGCAGCAGCATACTGATAAATAAAAAACAATATTAATTAAAGAGTGATAAAAACACAATGCAAGTTAAAAAGTGTAAGGTGGAGAGTGCAAGGCAGGTTTAGCAGTCAATAACGTTGTATAATGTTACCATTTACCCCCACGGGTGGAATTGATGAGTCACATAGTGTGGGGGAGGAACGATCTCCACAGTCTGTTAGTGAAGCAGGACAGTGACAGCAGTCTGTCGCTGAAGCTGCTCCACTGTCTGGAGATGATACTTTTCAGTGGATGCAGTGGATTCTCCATGATTGACAGGAGCCTGCTCAGCGCCCATCACTCCGTCACAGATGTCAAACTGTCCAGCGCTGTGCCTATAATAGAGCCTGCCTTCCTCACCAGCTTGTCCTGGTGTGAGGCGTCCCTCTTCTTTATGCTGCCTCCCCAGCACACGACATAGAAGAGGACGCTCACCACAACCGTTTGATAGAACATCTGCAGCATCTTATTGCTGATGTTGAAGGACGCCAGCCTTCTAAAGAAGTATAGTCGGCTCTGTCCTCTCTTGCACAAAGCATCAGTATTGGCAGTCCAGTCCAGTTTATCATCCAGCTGCACTCCCAGGTATTCATAAGTCTGTACCCTCTGCACACAGTCACCTCTGATGATCACGGGGTCCGTGGGGGGCCTGGGCCTCCTAAAATCCACCACCAGCTCTTTGGTTTTGCTTGTGTTCACTTGTAGGTGGTTTGAGTCACACCATTTAACAAAGTCCTTGATTAGGTTCCTATACTCCTCCTCCTGCCCACTCCTGATGCAGCCCACAATAGCAGTGTCGTCAGTGAACTTTTGCACGTGGCAGGACTCTGAGTTGTATTGGATGTCCGATGTATATAGGCTGAACAGGACCAGAGAAAGTACAGTCCATGCGGCACTCCTGTGCTGCTGACCACAATGTCAGACCTGCAGTTCCTGAGACGCACACACTGAGGTCTGTCTGTAAGATAGTCCACAATCCATGCCACCAGGTATGAATCTACTCCCATCTCTGTCAGCTTGTCCCCAAGGAGCAGAGGTTGGATGGTGTTGAAGGCGCTGGAGAAGTCCAGAAACATAATTCTTACTGCACCACTGCCTCTGTCCAAGTGGGAGAGGGATCGGTGTAGCATGTAGATGATGGCATCCTCCGCTCCCACCTTCTCCTGGTATGAGAACTGCAGAGGGTCGAGGGCGTGGTGGACCTCTGGCCTCACGTGGTGAAGCATCAGCCGCTACATGGCCTTCATCACATGTGACGTCAGGGCGACAGGCCGGAAGTCATTCAGCTCACTAGGACGTGATACCTTTGGGACTGGGGTGATGCAAGATGTTTTCCAAAGCCTCAGGACTGTCCCCTGTTCCAGGCTCAGGTTGAAGATGCACTGTAGAGGACTCCCCAGCTCCAACGCACAGGCCTTCAACAGTTGTGGCGATACTCCATCTGGACCCACTGCTTTGCTTGCACGAAGTCTCCTCAGCTCTCTGCTTACCTGGGCTGCTGTAATTGTGGTGGGGGAAAACTCTCTCCTATGCTGGTATCAGCAGAAGGATGGGTGGAGGATGCAGTACTCTGAGGTGAGAGTGAGAGTGGGTTACGGTGGTCACACCTGCTAAAAAAGTTGTTCATCAGGTTTGCTTTCTCCCTGTCTCTTTCGATGGAGGCACCAGGTTCCGAGCTGCAGCCAGTGATGATCTTCATCCCATCCCGCACTTCCTTGATGCTGTTATTCTGCAACTTTTGCTCCAGTTTTCTCCTGTACTGCTCCTTCGCCACCCTGAGCTGGACTGGGAGTTGCTACTGCACGCGCTTGAGCTCATGCTGATCACTGCCTTTAAAAGCCCTTTTCTTCTGGTTCAAAAGGCCTTGTAACTTGTAATTCATGGCTTGTTGTTAGCATAGCAGCGTACGTTTCTTACTGGAACTACAATGTCCATACAGAAGTTGATGTAGTCAGTAGTGCAGTCAACAACCTCCTCAATGTTCTCACTATGTGACCCCTGCAGGATATCCCAGTCTGTAGTTCCAAAGCATTCTCTCAGAGCCTGCTCTGCCTCAGGGGACCACTTCCTGAATGAGTGTGTGGTTGTAGGTAGGACCCTCACTCTTGGTTTGTAGTGAGGCTGAAGCAGAACCAGGTTATGATCTGCTTTCCCAAGCGTGGGCAGCGGGGTGGCGCTGTATGCGTCCTTAACGTTTGCATACAGTAGGTCAATAATCCTATTTCCCCGGGTGTTACAATCCACATACTGGGAGAAGGCAGGTAATGTTTTGTCCAGCGTCACATGGTTAAAATCTCCAGAGATTAGCACAAGCGCCTCTGGGTGCTGTGTTTGTAGTTTAGCAACAGCAGAGATGATGATGTCACCCGCTGTCTCCACATCCACACGAGAAGGGATGTAAACAATAAAAATAATGACGTGTCCAAACTCTCTGGGCAAGTAATAGGGATACAGACTTATGTCCAGCAGTTCGATGTTCCTGCAGCAAGTACAGATTTTGACGTTTACATGTCCAGGGTTGCATCACCTTGTGTTCACATAGAGAGCGAGTCCTCCTCCTTTCCGCTTCCCACAGGTATTTGCGTCTCTGTCCGCTCTAACTGTGCTAAACCCGGGTAGCTCCACGTTAGCATCTGGGATGCTAGCTGTTAGCCATGTTTCACAAAAACACAACAAACTGCATTCTCTGTAGTTCCTGACATTTTTCACCAGTACAGCCAGTTCATCGATTTTATTTGGTAGTGAGTTCACATTTCTATGATCACAGAAGGCACCAAAGGTTTTTATCACCACTTCCTCGCTAGCCGCTTAGCCTTTAGCTTAGTATGCAGCTCTGTTGCCACGATATGGCCTTCTTACCTTGTCAGGTAAATAGGGAATCACACAGGCATGGGCCTTTGTTCTCAGCATTAAAAGTTGACTACCTGAATAGACAAGTCTCGGCGTGTAAAAATCCATGTCCAAGTAGTAAAAAGTGTCCAGGAAACGAAAACAAGTCCACATAAAAGAAAGTGATAGGAGTCATCAGGGAGACAGAAAAAAAGGTAGAAAGATAAAGATAAAGAAGATAAAGTCCTTTAAAGATAAAATCCTACACAGAGCTGCTGGAAAGGTTGCCACTCACAGCAGCGCCTGAGTCATTGTGACTGCATGTATAGGACATTCATTAGTATAGTCAACGTATGGTTGTTTTAGGGTGACAAGGGGGAATGGAAGTTTCAGGTGCATTCACGTATGCACATTTACAAGATAAATTGTATAGAAATACGCATACAGCATGTTTTTTAGTTCTGATTTTTTATTTTTTTTGTCATATGCATTTTTCTGTTTTTTGTCAAAAGCATATTTTCATGCAAGAATCCATTCAAAGTTTTATAAATGAAATACAAGGGCTGAATTAAGGCCAAATGATGCCCTGCACACACAGTGATAATGGCTTTACCTCAGCCCTCCTACTACATTTTTTGACTCAATACAATATAACAGAATACAATTTATTTTTGTATAGCCCAAAATCACACAAGGAGGGCAGCAATGGGCATTAATAGGCCCTGTTTGTTGACAACACCCCAGCCTTGACTCTCTAAGAAGACAAGAAAAAACTCCCAAAAAAATTCCCTTGTATTGAAAAGATGGAAGAAATTTTAGGAAAGGCAATTCAGAGAGCGATCCCTTTCTACGTAGGTTGGCGTGCATGAGTGTCAAAAAATAAGGTAAATTTACACACAATAGAATAGAATCTTCAACACATTACAATAGTAATAGTACAAGTACAAAGCAATTTAAAGTTTCTCTTAAAGTTCTTCATGCAAGAGTAGACGTTATCCCACAATATGATTGCGATTTGTTCAGAGTCTTGGAGACCTCGGCCATCTTGCTGCCTATCCCTATTGGTCATTCCACAGCTGAGTCAGTGCTGGGCCAGCCACTCTTGTGAAAGGACCCTTCTACCCAAAGATTCCAGTGCTTCTATATCAGACATGACTTTTCCTTAGGCAGGCAAATAACTCGGCAGTAGGGCAGTGCACCAAGTGCTATATTTGAGTACCAAGAAGAGAAACAGAATAGCTGAAGTTTAGTAACAAATGATAACTATCATATTACTTAGGTTTTAGTGTGTGGATGTTAGGGGTCACTGTTGCCCCTTTAAACCCAACAGACAGACACTCAGGACACCAGGTAAAAGCATCAAGAAGATTTTTTATTATTTTCTTCTCCTCCAACAGTGCTCCCCAAGCACTACAGCCACAATAAGCAATTAAATGAACATAATACACTATAATTCTCTCTCTCTGTTTTCTTCTCCACACCTCCCAGCAAGCTTTGTCTACCTCCATCCGACTCTGGCTCACTTGCTGGGTCTTCATCAGTCCTTTATATAGTTCTTGACCCGGAAGTGCTTCTGTTCTTTCTCCCACATGATTTGCCAGCACTTCTGGGTCAGACAGAGAATTCAGGTTTTTAATCAGACCGGAAGTACTTTGGGGCTTCCATTGTCATAATCTATTAGTACTTCCTGGGTAGGTGAGAATTTATTCTCCCACCATCTTCCTACAGTGTTCCCTAGCGGCACCCACAGTACCCAGCAGTGCTGTGCTGCTGCACTCCATGTCCCATAGTGCCCTGCCATCTAGCGTTTTTGGGTAGGCAGTGTCCTTGAAAAGCTGCCTTCCCCCATCCTTCCATCTCAGGGGCATCCCGGCCGGGTTGAGATGCCGGCCTCCTCCTACAAGTGCTAATGACTAACAACATAGATGCAGTATGTACAATTAATCAGCAGCTTTAGTCTGGGCATGCTAAAGTGAAGTAGTGAGTCTTCAGCCAGGTTTTGGAAAGCTGAGACTGAAGAGGCATTTCTTATAGTAGCAGGCAGACCATTCCACAGTGTAGGGGCCCTGTAACTAAAAGCTCGACCTCTCACTGTTATTTTATTAATCCTTGGAGTCATAAGCAGACCGGCATCTTGAGATCTTAATGTGCGCTCTTTTTTTGTAAGTAATGATAAGTTCAGATAAGTAAGGCAGACCTTGACCATTTAATGCTTTATATGTTAAAAGGAGGATTTTGAAATCTGCTCTAACCTTACTTAGGAGCCAGTGTAAGGATTTATGGACTGGAGATATCTGTTTGTATTTTCTTGTTCTTGTAAAAATTCTTGCAAAAGCATTTTACATTAACTGGAACTGTATAAAGAAGAATTTGAACATTCAGTGAACACCACATTGTAGTAGTCAATCCCACTAGAAGTAAATGCATGAATTAATTTCTCATTGTCCCACATATTTAGAAAATGCCTTAATTTCCACAAATTTTTAAGATGGAAGTGAAATGTTTTGGACAATTTTATAATGTGTGCTTTAAATGACATGCTAGAGTCAAAGACAGATTGTGGGCTGATTTAACAAAATAAGTCAAATAAGATATTTTCATAAATTATTCTCATTTATCTGTAAAAAAAAATCTGTAAAAGAAATAAAGAGCTTAAGGGCCCATAACACAAATCAGCAGGTGAGTTAAATGCTATCCAGCCTAAGCCAGCTGTAATTACACTTGAAAGAATCAAAAGTCTTATGCCATGATACTATATGTGATTAAATCATCAAACCAAACGTTTAAGCTTTAGTAAACTTTTTCTTTAACAACACAAAATTAAAGTTGAACAGACCAGATAAGGAAATTTACAAAATAATTGACTAAAGTCACGTGTGGCAGTGAAAGAGTTAAGAACATGGTGCCCTATGTTTCTTTATTCTTAATAGGTATTCCAGGGATGTCTAATACAATCATTGATTAACAACTCTGTAGTCCTAGACAGGCATTCATTTGTTCATTGGTTTAAGAATATCCAGGTCAGCAGGTGTTACTGACAATTATAACTTTGTATTGTCGGCATTCCTATGGAAACTCACTGTTTGGTTTTTTTATTTTCTTTGATAATTGATCCACTACAGAAACGACAATTCCTACTATTGATTCTATTCTGGGATAGCTAAAGGGTGTGGGAACTGTTTTCCTGTCTGCAGATGCCACCATTTATGGGACAACAATAAATGAATTGGCATATGTGCTCCAGAACATAGCCAATCTAACAGTTGATGCTGTGGATGAACTGAATACTATAATGCTTCAGTTGACCCCTCATCCCCTAATTCAAATTATGCTAGAACCAGTAACGGTGTACTGCATGATAACGTGCAGTGAATACACTTAACTTATAGTTTTCATACTCTTTCTCTGTACGTTTAGCATTCACTTGCTCAAAGGATGATGTGTTTAATGCTTCATGAGCAGCTCTTGTTTTCTCCAACCTAGAAGCCAGCTTCTTCTCTTCTTCTGTCGGCATCTTTTCACATTAAAACTGATTTAGTCAGTTTTTGTGTTGCAATTACTTAGTACATTTTTCTTAATTTTTTACTTAAGCTGGGTCTTAAGTGTTCAATCTTCCTCAAGAATGATTTAAGATATGAAGGGGTAGGGGAAGTGACGGCGAAGGTGGTAGGGATGAGAACAGCACCCATACACATGCGTCACACAGCCGCCCTGCTGCCTGCTGCCGAGAGTTGATTCTACAATAAAATAAAAAAAAAATAAAAAGAAGAATAACCTTGAAGGTCAATCATCACCCTGATAGCGGATAGTATACATCACGTAGTATATGTGTACCAAATTTGAAGTCAATAGGTCAAACGGTTTGCAAGCTACAAGTGATTTAAAATCCTGGACAGACAAACAGACAGTCACGGTAGCGTAATAAATAAGAAGATGACTCCATTGTTAGAACTGCTTTCTAATTGGGGTTCAGGTTTTCTGTTTCAAAGTTGGTTGGTTTGAAATAGGGCTGTTAAATTTGGTGGACCATAGTATTAACTGAATTTAAGGCAAACACATCACTTACTGAGACATTTTTCATCACCTTTGAGAACTGCTTATCCAACACCTTAAACCACACATCAGCAAGATTCTGATTTGCCAGTCCTACATATTAGGAAATAAAACACCCAAGACTATCACTCAGCATGCGTCCTTGTGCTGGATTTTATGGAACCGAACAAAGCAAATGAAGTGTCAGAAAAGAAATATAAACACTATAGATGTCTTTTTCCTTTTTTGAGGTTAAATTTATATTGAAGAAAATAAATTAAATTCAAAAAGTAATAGGATGGATGAAATTAAAAGATAAAAATTGGATGAGGTAGAAGAAAGTTGCAGTCCACGTGTCCTAAGAACTGATCTCAGTTGAAAATAAGAGATGAAAACAAAAAAAGATGAAGGGTGGAGAACCTTGAGCTTAATGCCAGGAACATCTGAAGACATGACTTGTCAAAGTCATCACCCAGGGTGCTAATGCCTAAAAGAGACTGAGCTGCCCACCAATACGCAGACCTTGATTAGGAAAAGAGACTTTATAAGTGTCAATTAGGGATGACGTCAAAGATGCCTTAATAAACAAATATAGTTTAGAGTACTTTATACACAACAACCAAATTCAGATACAAAGAAATATGTAATAATTTCAGTAACAGGATGCAGTTATGTCTTTATATACAGTATAGCACTGTTATAATAAATGTTGGCAGCCACTGCACTCATCTAGGAGCTGACTGATAGACTCCATTCTTAGGGAAAGACATCTGGAGCACATAGGGAATGTACTTACATTTGCATCTATATCCTTTTAACATCATGGGTAAACTAAAGGTTTCTATAACTTTGCATTTTTATTGTAGTAAAAATACATCTGACAAAGAGCTAATGATAATGTACCACCATAATAGAATCTGACGGTGCTTTTCACTTTATGACCTTCCATCCTTCAGTCACTGTGCCTGGTAGTCTCTTAAATTACTTTTTTCAGTCATACCTATTGTAGCCAGTTATTTGTCCAGCAATTTAAAATTTATTATTTCTAAGATTAGTATAGACAATCAATATTCACAATAAACACAGATATAATGACAATAAAAACATTATGGTAAAATAACAAAAATGTGATTCTGATTCACACACCACATCTATAGGAGAAAGACTTGGATTAAAAAATATATAATTTATATATAAATCTATAAAGAAAATGACAGTGCATAAAAATACAAGCTTTTAATGAGCTTTGAAAGACTAATGTTATCTCACTAAAATCAATTGACATTTTTATGAGTCTTCTTTTTCTTGAATTCATTAATCATGCTGGAATAATTTGATTTTTCCAGTAATGTTCTTCTCTCTGCAGGCAAAGCTAGTCTGAATTTTTTAAACCTAAAAATGAATTTTTAAATATTTAAGTTTTAAGAAATTTTATAGGGATTGTCAACAGTGTACGATCATAATCTTGGAGAAGATAAATAATTATTTTGTTGACTTTGACTTTATGTGATTTGTGCTTATTTCAACAGAATTATACCCTATAGGTAGAAATTACTTCTCAAGGTCTTATTGACTCTATGTATATTTGGGTTTCCTTTTTTTTGTATATCTGATTATTATAGCCCCATGACAGAGGGAAGAAAAGAGGATGTAGACTAGCAACTGCCTCTGCTCCAAGTAGTCTACTGGAAAGAGGAAAGTCTGTTTTTCATTGGGGTTTGTCAGAATAAAATCACACCAGTCTCAGTACAAAAAAAAAAACAAGAATGCAAAATGCAGGAAGGAAGATAGCAGAATTGCATTAAGGCTTTTATCACTCTTTAGTAGGTGAGAATCCACCAAAATGTTCACTAAATTAATGGATACAGTCATACAGCAAGTCAATTGATTAATTAGCCTTTGGTTGCTTCAGCCTTTGTGTTCTTAGGTGAGAGGTGATGTGTATACTCTCTTTTCCTCTCGTGACATCTTTGACCATTGTTTCTCAAATTCTTTCCTTTCTAAAGTGCCTTGGTGGTTGATTATTAAAGATTTAGTTACATTAGCCAAAATCAAAACCACTGGAGGGGCTCTCCTCACAGCTACCTGCCTCCACATTCGCTTTCTGTCTCTCTCTCTTGCTCTCACCTGCACCGGCTCTCTAACCCATCTTCCTACCTGCTTCTCTTTCCTTCTTGCAACCTCCATTCTGTTTCCCCCTTTCTGATCCTGCACTCCCCTCTTATATGTTTCGGAGTGGTTGCAGGTACAATCACTTGAGTGTCACCCCAGGCCAAAAATGAGACAATCAGACCACTTCCATGTGTCAGCAAGGCAACACACTGATGGCTGACCACCTCGCACCAACCCAGAGATGTGCTGTCTTCTCAGCAGATCGCTTGCACCTTCTCCACTCCCCAGCATGCTCACATCTATTATTTATTTATTAAACAGGCTCCTGATTATCAAGCTGCTGAGATGTCATACCACATATACACACTGGTTAGTTTATCTGAGCTTAAACATATACAGTCTAATAGTCGTAATGCTTTGTTTAGTATTTGATTTTACATTTGATATATCAAGTTTTTTTACAATTTGATTTGCATGCATCCCAGTGTCCTCTCTCT
This sequence comes from Erpetoichthys calabaricus, assembly GCF_900747795.2. Classification (NCBI taxonomy): domain Eukaryota; kingdom Metazoa; phylum Chordata; class Cladistia; order Polypteriformes; family Polypteridae; genus Erpetoichthys; species Erpetoichthys calabaricus. Next base: position 64,591,882 of record NC_041397.2, on the reverse strand, counting down.
TTTATCATCCAAAGAGTAACCATCATGCACTTGCTTCTCCAAACCTGCAGTCCAAAAAAGGCAATTCCTTGGTAAGCTCTTGTTTAAATACATGCAGTCAAATGTAATAATTTTAACTTTCCCTTATGAGCTTTACAATAATCTTGTTTGCACAAGTTTTATTCACTAAAAACTGCACCTTAACTAAATAATGGTATAATAATTCTTAAATCCACATAAATGAAATATTACAAGACTTATTTAATAAACTGCAAAATGCATTATTTTTTCATCCCAATACAGTGTCTTATCACCTGCAGTAGCCTTGTTGTTTTTACATTGTTTAGTATGTCTATGTCAGTGTTATCTATGTATGCCCTGAACCAGATTGCTGTTAAAGCTTCCAAAAGCAACAATAACAAGCATCCATTAATATGTGTAAGGTCAGTCTTGTCTCAACTATGGTATTTATGGTTTATTCGAATCATTATTTTTGCAGGTATAATTTACAGCAAAGTTGCATCCCTTATTTTTCTCTCTTTCATTATTCGTTTCACTGCATCACTGCGCTCTAACTTCTAATTACCATCCATTTTGTCTTTTTCTCTTTTGTACCAAGGTAGAACATCAAATGTATGATAAATGTGACCAATTAAACACATGCTCTGATCGTGTCCTATTTTTCTTTTTAAAAACCTTTTATTTAGATTTGTAAAGGTTTCTAAATGTGACTATCAAAGTAGGGTAGGAATGGGTGGCAGATATTAGGTTGCTGTGAATAATTTTGTCCTTTGAAACATCTGAGAGAGTTCTAAATCAAAACCAAGCAACTTAAAATGTCTGTTTTCTCAGCTGTTGTTAATGAAATAGCTCAGAGCAGGGGTTTCCAACCTTTAAGTCAAGCCTCTCCAACATGTTATACCATCAGCTCAGGGTCCCTATTAATATAAACACAATGCAATGAAGCAGAGCATGATCTTATAGTCTGGTTACTGCTATAATAGTACTATTTGTTGGTTTAAACAGTGGCATAAACAACAAAAGGAAGTTGATCGAGTGACATAGAGTGTCGGAGAAACTCGAAAGCTCAAGTTCACAAAGTCATACAGTGACTGTTGATCTCGAAATTTCCACTTTAATCACGTAGTTTATTTTGTCATTAAAGTACAACATCATAAACTTCATCTTTAAATTGTTTAATTTACTAGTTTCTCAAATACCATCATAACTATAGTATCACGTAAAATGCTTTGTTTTGTATTTGTTCTTCTATGTGCTATATGTGTGTGAATCACTACGTGCTTATTAAACGGGCTTTCTCTTCCTCCGACAGGGCACAGAATCCATTACATCCGTAATATTACAGCTCTCTGAATAATTAAAATACTGAGATGTATACTTGATATAATTTTCATGATGACAGGAGTTAAAGCATGTTATTAAACATGGGAACACGGTGGCACAGAGATAGTGACAAGCTGGCGTGACTTTCGATGAAATAATTTACTGCAGCAGTACTGTCTCTTTCGAACGTACTAACCCCCAATTCCTGTCCTTCCTTTTCTTTTTCCAAGTAACCAATTGCCACACAATCAGCTCTGTAATAGATGTCAAGCCATCTGTAAGCTTAAAACACAGATTCTTCAAAACTTTTAAGGAACATTGAAATATCTTCGTAGTACATGTTTAATTATTCTATCCATCTATCCATCCGGTGTTGCGCCAGTCCCAGCAAGAATACAGCGCGAGGCAGGAACAATCCCTGAACGGGGCACCAGCTCATCACTACCGCTGTCCACCGTTGTCCACACATGTTTAATTATTAATAATATAGATTATTTAAATGATGTTAACATTTTATCTGTATAATGTAAAAAACATATTTTGCTGCATTTCATGTTAAAAATGATATCGTTATCATATGTAAATACACGCTTTATAAAGTGGCTCAGGTTGTGCAATATTATAACTGTAGTGCAAGTTTACAGTGAGGTAATTGTACTTATAAGTAAAAACAGTTCTACAAGGAGCACTTGATGGACTGATTGAGTGCATTTATAGTTCTTATGATAAAAATGTTTCTGAACCACGATGTCCCTACAGGAAAGGCTCTGAAATGTTTGCCATTTGAGAGCAGTTCAATAGACTGCGCGCATGGCTGAGGCAGCGTGTGCTTGATGCTGTATACCGATAATTCTCTTTCCGATCAGATTGCACACTCAGATACAGTGGGATAAATAGTCTGAGTGGTGCATTGAGAGGAACAATACTAAAGCAGCAATGGTATTTGGAATAGTTTGGCCATTCCGTGGGCCATTATATTGTTACAGGTTAATTACAATCAGATGCCTTAAACTAATAAACAATATGCGGTTAATTTCATACACATATCATAGTGTATATCATAGTGTATATGATAAAGTGGCGTCAAGGATGTGGATCTAAAAAAGAAAGGGAAACCACACTTGAACAAAAGTTCTGCTTTGACGCTGTGTGCCGCCAGTTTGCAAAACCAAGCAGAGAACTTGTGTATGCCAAGCATTTAGCTGCCGTGAAAATGTGCATGGCTTTACGCCAAGTTTAGGTTTTATACATTGCGATTTGTGCGTGGAAACGGGAGTACACAATATTTTTGTGCGTACACACCATTTATACATGAGACCCCAGGTTATCAAAGCAAAACCTAAACTACAGCAGACCTTTGACACATATGTTATTAAGTGTTATATGGTCACCCATTCTGTTTCTCTTTTTGGTACTCAAATGTGCACTTGGTGCCACTGCCTTACTGCTAAGTCGTTTTACCTGCCTAAGGTAAAGTCATCTCTGATGGAGGATTGCAAGAATTGTCAGGTAGAAGGGTCCTTTCATCAGATTGGATGGTCCAGTGCTTACTCAGCTGTGGAATGGCCAATAGGGGGAGGCAGCATCCAGGACTCTGAACAAATCCAAATCGTATTATGTAATATAATCTACTGCTGAATTCTGCTCTGTACTTGTAATATTTCTATTGCACTATTAAATTATATTGAGGATTACTTGTGTTCTGTTCCGTGTATTGTATTGTATTTACTCCATTTTTTGACACCCACTGCACGCCCAACCTACCTGGAAATGGGTCTCTCTTTGAACTGCCTTTCCTAAGGTTTCTTCCATTTTTTCCCTACAAGGGTTTTTTTTGGGAGTTTTTACTTGTCGTCTTAGATAGTCAAGGCTGGGGGACTGTCAAAAGCCCATTGTGGCACTCCTTGTGTGGTTCTGGGCTATGCAAAAATAAATTGTACTGTATTGTATTGTAGGTAAGGGGTTTTCTGCCTTTTTTCTTGGTATATGACCTCCAGGAATTGAAGTATCCCCATTTTCTTTCAGTCTTAAATTATTAAGTATTGAACTCTTATCAGCCACAACTAAAGTGAAATTTCTTTTCTGTCACCTCTCCCTCTAATATTGCATTTTGGGAATTTTAACAAGTGATTACAGAGAGTTTTTTGTGTCATTGTGCTTTTGGTGTCTTTTAGTTTTTCTTAAGCACATCAAATACTTTTTTTAATGGATTATTTTTTATGTAAGAAAACTAACATGGTTTGATATAGATTAAAAATTAGAAACCCTAAAATTTCCATGCTTTTAATTTATAAAAATCATACAGTCACATATGAATTCTTTCAAAATAGGCAGAAAAATAACTTGACTTACATATAACTACAGTTGAAGGTTGAGTGTCCTTATGTTTTATAAGCGGCAGCACGGTGGCGCAGTGGGTAGCGCTGCTGCCTTGCAGTTGGGAGACCTGGGGACCTGGGTTCGCTTCCCGGGTCCTCCCTGCGTGGAGTTTGCCTGTTCTCCCCGTGTCTGCGTGGGTTTCCTCTGCGCGCTCCGGTTTCCTCCCACATTCCAAAGACATGCAGGTTAGGTGGATTGGCGATTCTAAATTGGCCCTAGTGTGTGCTTGGTGTGTGGGTGTGTTTGTGTGTGTCCTGCGGTGGGTTGGCACCCTGCCCGGGATTGGTTCCTGCCTTGTGCCCTGTGTTGGCTGGGATTGGCTCCAGCAGACCCCCGTGACCCTGTTTGGATTCAGCGGGTTGGAAAATGGATGGATGTTTTATAAGCTGATTATTGTTGATGTCACATTCCAGTTTTGGAAACTAAGCACAGGTCTGCTTTAAACTTACAACCTACTCCTGTATTTATTTATAAAAGAAGGAGGAATGTTACCAAACACTAGTAAATCTCTCAGAAACAATAGCTTTTAACTGTTGATTAATATTAATAATTCTAAAATGAAAAATCACAATCATGTATTATTAACTGTTAAAATTCATCTTTGCTGTATATTATTCTGCCTTAGTCTGCCAAGTTTTAAAACTATTCTAAAAATTATGGTACAAAAAATAAGTTCATCAAAAATAAACATCTTGTAACATTGGCTGACCAGACTTTAGAGAGACAGACAAACTGACAGACATGTCTTGCAGCCTGCTCATGCTGATGGATGTGGGTGAGAATGAGAGTACTCACCCGAGACAGTCACTTTTACTGAAATCCATCAGTCTTGGTCTGAGGTGTAAATGCTGTTCTCTGAGAGTCAATGTGAGCTTTGAAAGAGTTTGACTTGGAAAGACGGGAGTGGAGTGTTACAACAGGAGCCCCGTTAAACAGAGCAGTGGAATCGACCCACAAATGAGTATCAAGATTTGTGCACAGCCGCTGTGTGCCCTTTTAACTTGCACTTTTTACGCACTTCCTTTTTTTTTATTCCCTTGCGCACCATAAGAAAGCTGTTTCTGTACCACACTGCTTTTGTGTCTAACTATGTTGATATATGATTACTTGTATATTACAACTGAAAAACATTTTCAGTTACTTGTATGTTTATTTAAAAACTAGGTAATTTAGCCTCCTTGGCGTTAACACCGAGCATGACTTGAGCTTGGAATTCTATTGTTACAGTATTATGGTTAAGCCTGTCTCAGATTTGTGATAACTTGTAATGAGCCACTTTACAGTGTTAAGCTCAAATAACTCTTGGACAGTATTCTGGTGTCATCTACTGGATAAAATAGGATTATGCTGCACAAAAATCATGAACAAAAGTTGTCTACATTATATTGTTTGGTTTTATATGTCAGAAGGTGAGGCTTGGACACTTCAGGCATCTGTTCCCTTCAAAGCATGACGTCAAATACTCACCATTGTTCTCACATTCCTAGCAGGCAACATGAAGGACAGTTTCTGCTCACCAACTGTATGAAAACAAGAAATTTAGTCTGGACTATGTACTGTAGTTTGTAGTACATACAACAGGCAGAAAAACAGCACCATCCTTGTAACACGGATTAGAAAACGATCTGAATTGCCAGTTCTTGCAGTTGGTTGCTTTGGATTTTATCAAACATTTCATAATCATCGTGTGTGGAGTTTATATATTTTTTATACATTTTCAGACATTTGTTTGTTGTGTTTTTTGAGTATTAAAAAAATAATTTGGTCATCTTTCACAAAAAGTGAGTTATTTGAGGAGAAACTATAAAAGGTTAAGATATCAAAATGATATAATACTCTGCATATAGGGTTAAAGTACAAACTCATAGAATAAATTAAACTAAGCTCTGAAGTTGACGTAACATATAATTTCTTCCCAAAAAAAAAGAAAAAACACAAGCACCCTAAGAAGCTCCAGAATACAAGAGAAACTGAACAATTATTACATAAATCACACCACTTCCTAACATGGAGAAAAAACAAACAAACATAAAACATTATCACAGAAATTGATACTTCTAAGGAGTCAAAAATGCCTGTATTTACAATAACTAGATAACATTGTGATTTCTAAAAATGTTTTACTTTTCAGAGTTTAACAAAAATATGGCACAAATAAATATTTTTTCAAATAATCTATTTTTATTTTGACAAAATCTTCCAAACCTTTAACACTCTTTGAAATCCCAGAAGCCATTAAGGTCAATACAAGCGCTATATAAATGTAATGAATTATTATTATTATTATTATTACAAAGTGGGAAATCTGACAGGCACAGATGGGTATCTCTCAGAAGGTTTCTCCTTTTCAACATTTATATTATATATTCGTTGAAGAGGGTTTCCCTTTCTTTTTTAGATCCAAATCCCTGATGCGGCTTTATCAAGTACACTGAAATTAGCCGCATATTGTTTATTAGTTTAACTCTTTGAAGGCTGAATATTTCTTCCAAAAAACAGTTTTCTGAAAAGCACATAATGCACTGGTTTCATACGTAAATCAACATAAAATGTTTGCTGCTACATGCTGTGGCTGCTGTTGGCGCCTGTTTGGCATCTCCAACAGCAGTGGCTGTGCAGGGTCGGCTCGATGGGCAGCAGGAATGCACGGCGGAATGGCTACCTCTCTATCTTTGCACAGCAGGTGTGTGATGGTGACAGTCGCAGTGTGACGCAATATGGTTTATACCTCTTGTCACTGTAAGTGGTGGTCCACCTAAGCGAACGCTGCTGTAGGCGCATCAGCTACATGAACGTGTTCAGCACCCCATTCAGCCGGCTGATGCTGGTACCTCACGTTCATTTTTGATAACCATCTCCAGATCACTTGCATCAAACTCAGAGTCCACAAAGTCACAGTTCGATTCAGTGATAATAAGTAAAACGTCCATGGAGTATTTTGCTTTGCACATTTGCTTTAGTCTTGCCAGATGTCGATGTCATTTTAGAGGCTGTTTGCTCGTCACTACTTATGGATGCGCAGGGAATTGAGGTCAAATCAACAAAGCTATGCAACTTTCCTTCAACCAAAGAGAGTCAAACTGAAACATAAAGGTGAGTTTTGTCACAGTTTACAGCCGTTTTCCATTCTCTACCTGTGAATTTTGACAAAAGTCAACATCAGCCCTGAGTTAAGGCATCTGATTGTAATTAATTTGTAACAATATAATGGTCCACGGAATGGCCACACTATTCCAAATACCATTGCTGCTTTAGCGTTAGAGTATTTATCCCACTGCATCTTAGTGTGGAATCACAGCTCTACAGCAGCTGATTAGAAAGAGAATTATCAGGATACAGCATCAAGCACACGCTGCCTCAGCCATGTGCACTGTCTATTGAACTTCTTCCATACAGCAAACACTTCAGAGCCTTTCCTGTAGGGACCTTGTGTTCAGAAACAGTTTCATCCCAAGAACTATAAATTAACTCAATCAGTCCATCAAGTGCTCCTTGTAGAACTGTTTTTACTTATAAGTACAATTACCTCATTGTAAACTTGCCCTACAGTTATAATATTGCACAACCTGAGCCACTTTATAAAGTGTGTATTTACATATGATAACAATATCATTTTTAAGACGAAATGCAGCAAAATATGTTTTTTACATTATACAGATAAAATGTTAACATCATTTAAATAATCTATATTGTTAATAATTAAACATGTGCGGACACGGTGGACAGCGGTAGCGATGAGCTGGTGCCCCATTCAGGGATTGTTCCTGCCTCACGCTGTATTCTTGCTGGGACTGGCGCGACACTGGATGGATAGATGGATAGAATAATTAAATATGTACTACGAAGATATTTCAATGTTCCTTATAAGTTTTGAAGAATCTGTGTTCTAAGCTTACAGATGGCTTGACATCTATTACAGAGCTGATTGTGTGGTGATTGAGTACTTGAAGAAAGAAAAGGAAGGACAGGAATGGGAGGTTAGTAAGTTTGAAAGAGACAGTATTGCTGCAATAAATTATTTCATCGAAGGTCGCTCACGGCGCAGCAAGCATCTTGCGTGAGGCAGTAACCATCTCTGGACGGGGCGCCAGCTCGTCACTCTCACTGCGCCACCATGTTCCCATGTTTAATACATGTTTTAATTCTTATCATTGTGAAAATGATACCAAGTATACATCTCAGTATTTAATTTATACAGAGAGCTGTAATATCATGAATGATATGGATTCTGTGTCCAGAAAGCTCATTTAAGAAGCTGTGGAAGGACAGCCCCCGGACACAGACAGACAGACACCAGGATGTCCAAAACACACACGTTTATTTTGTATAAGCACCACAATGCCTTAGTCTTCAACAACTCGTCTCTCTCTTTCTCTTTCTTTGACCTCCACTCCCCTCCTCACAACCTCCTTCCCCTTCCTCCCAACTCCGGCTAGCTTGCCGACTTGCTTGGTACTCGTCCCCCGATCTACTGTAGGACGCCCTGCTACTTGAGTCCGGTCACCCATGTCTCGGCTCCCTTTGCTAGGGCTTCCTCTTTCCTTTATATTGCCAGTAGTACTCATCTGTACCTCTTCAACTCTTTGGCTGGAGAATACCATGTTGTACTTCCCCCCCACCCACTCCTTTATGGTCGTCAGGGAAGTCTATGTTTTCTTCTCCAACCCATTGATCACTTCTCGCATTAACTGCAGGACCTTAAAGAGCAACTGTACGGGCTGAAGGGCTTCCTCCAGCTCCCGTACTGCTGCCAGCAAAACCAAAACATCAGCCAGGGGTGGACTTACACTTCGTTCAGTCCTCCCATCCTGCTGTGAGCCGTGTAGCTCCTGCACACACTCAGTTGGGTCATTGTCCATCTCAGGATTGACATTCGTTGGTCCCGCCCTCGACCAATCACTGGCAGGCACACAATACACTCCGTCCAATCCTGTGCCTGTCTCTGGGAGGGATTTCCGGTCCTCCAGCGCACCCTACACCCTATGAGTGGACTCGATCGGGGAAGAGTCTTCCGGGTGCTTTCCGCCCTGCAACCCTTCTACGGTCTGTAGTGACTCCTCCTCTTCTCCCACTGTCGTCTCGCCATCACTCCATGGGTCGGCGTGCTTCGGCCACAGATGTGGAACCGGGCAGTCCCCATCTAAAAAGAAATACCAGGGTGCAGGGTAAGCCCCACCTGGTGTATCACTATCATGCGCGAGACTTACCTCCCAGATCCCGTTTTCCTGAACATGCTGCGGCTGGGTGGCCTGCTCTGGCGACCCGTGCATCCGCGAAGACGACGCTTGGTACAGGCGCCGCTACCTTCAGGGTGCGTCCGCCCTTTTTCTTCCCCATAAAACTGACCGTCCATTAGGCGTGGACCTTGGCGAGTGTCTTAGATCGAACTGCTGGCCTAGGTATGCGTACTGTGGTGTGTGTGCGCCTTCTTCTTCAAAATTATTTTTAACGCGTGGTCCCCACCTTTTAGCAGGTGGAGAGTTCCATCTGGGATGCCATTGTGGAAGGACAGCCCCCGGACACAAACAGACAGACACCTTGATGTCCAAAACACACACATTTATTTTGTATAAGCACCACAATGCCTTAGTCTTCAACAACTCTTCTCTCTCTCTCTCTTTTTCTTTCTCTGCTTTCCACTCCCCTCCTCACAAGCTCCGTCTCCTTCCTCCCAACTCCGGCTCCTCTATTGGAGGGAGGTGGCCCCTTTTATAATAACCCGGATTGGCTCCAGGTGCTCCATCCGACGATGCTTCCTGGTGTGGTGGAAGTGTCAGATGAGCACCCAGAAGCACTCCGGGTGCCCCTGGGATTTCTTCCGGCAGCACCTCCTGGTGTGGCGGAAGTGCTGCCATCCTGGGTTCCATAAACGTCCAGGCACCCCCTGGTGGTGGCCACGTCCTCCCATAGGGATGAGCTTCCCAGCTTTGTTCCAGTGGCCCCCAAGCAGACCAGGGTGGCTGCCCTCGCATGGCCCAGGGAAGGTATTGACCCTTTCGTGGACCGCCCAGGCGTCCCAGCTGGGTAGGATCCCCAGCCATCTGCCACAAAGCACATAGTGATTCACACACATAGAGAACAGAGAAGAACACATATAATACAAAATATTTAATGTGCTACTTTAGTGATGATGGTATTTGAGAAACTAGTAAATGAAACAATTTTGAGATGAAGTTTATTATGTTCTACTTTAATGACAAAATAAACTACGTGATTAAAGTGGAAATTTCGAGAGTAAAGTTGACATTTCGAGCTTTTTTCGCCACTGAGTGCCTATTTTTTGTCTTTTTTCTGTACATTAATAAGCTTCCATATGACTCTCAGATGGTGGGCTACGACTCGCCTTTTCACGGCGACTTTGATATCTGATTTCCTTTTTATTTTGGGCACTGTGCGACTTTGTGAACTTGAACTTTCGAGTTTCACCAACACTCTATGTCACTCGATCAACTTCCTTTTGTTGATTATACCACTGTTTAAACCAACAAATAATACGTTTTTCCTTGCCTCCACTTGGTATTTGCTGAAATTCTTCTATTTTCCTCCAGGATTTTGCTATTGTCTTTTTACAGAATGCTGAGCTTAAGGGCTATTTAAATTGATTTGCATATTCAAAGAGGCGTAATTCTGGGAGGAGCTGGGGAGTGGCAGCAGGAGCGTGCATGTGTGTTACTTTTCATGCTGACCGGGATTTATGGAGCGGAAGAACGTGGAAGTTAGCATATGCATAGATTCATGCATCTGGATTTTTTTGTGCATACGCACATTTCCGCTTTTGTCTGTACGCTATGATTTAGTGTGAATTCTACGCACGGCATTATGCATGAGGGCCCCAGTTCATTAGTCTGTATATTATATGCAATGGAGAAGTTCAATTGAAACCGTGTGGTTTAAAATGAATGTATACTCATCACTTGTTACGCATATTAGCTTGGCATCACCATTCTTGCACACAGAGAACCATAGACACGTGGAATTAATCACCAAGTGCTGTGGTAAACAGCAATGACCTTCAAAACTCAACTTGATGTTATTTTTGAGAGTTTTAATAGATAAGATTGCTTAGGTTTTTTGGACTAAATGGTCTATTCCCATCATATTTGTTCTAATGTTATATTTTACGCATTAAATTATCTATAAAACTGGCATATTGTACAATTCTATTGCAGTTTCAACAAGACAGACACTACTAATAAAATGAGAATAGCTTCTTTTACTAGAAGTGAAATGAAAATGTTACCATGTACAGCATTTGATATATTAATGTCTGATTGACTGTAATGTTTTGATACAATCCTTGAAGAGAAAGTCGTAGCAGCTTTTGATGTAGATTGTGCTGACACACAGAGTTCCTTTAAACACACTGTTTGGTTGAAGACACTGTTCTGTTAATAATACTGAGTGTCCTTTATTACCACACTCACACCTTTTATTTTAATGTAGTATTTTTAACTAACCAACTTTCACTTAACATTACGTATTACATTTAATAATTTATTCCTTTATATCATCCAAAAAAAAAAGCATGACCTCTGTCAAATTTCATTATACTTTCTAGTTACTATTGTTAGTTTTTGGGTCCTTGGATCCCTTTATCATAATAATGGTATTTGCATAAATGTCCCTTAAAGAACCTTTCAAGGACAGAAGTATGCAGTATGGGAAATACTTTTTACATTATTAGAAATTCTGGTTTCCTTATGGTTAATTTATTCTGTGCCTTTATTCATCTTTTTCTGTGGAACTGGAAAACGGAAATTAAGCAATATAAAATATTACAATTAGATCCATTTAATGAAAGTGATTATTCTGGTTTGCCACAGTGCCCTTCAGTAATTGCCATTATGTGCAAGTTTATGGAACAAAATGAGTTTCAGTAATTTCTGAAGCCTTTTCAAATGAAAGGATCTGATAAGTTCAAGAAGATTTCCCAGAGGAGATTAAATTGAGTAACATACTATGCTACAATGGAACATACAGTACATTACTAATAATTTCTAAAGATATACAAGAGTCTTGCTGCCTACATTTTTAAGAAGCAAGCATTTTTTATTTGTTTTTTCATATCCATGTCATATCATAGACAATATGGTGACATAGTGCAGCTGCTTCCCTGCACTACTGAGGAGCGGCAGGCAAATCCCCACATTTGTTGCTGTCTCTGTGAAGTCTACAGGTTTTCAACATGTCTCCATGGAGTTTTCTCCCAGGTGCTCCAGGTATATCAAAGCCTTGCAGGTTAGGTAAATTAATAGCTCTGACTTGTTCTGTTATTTGTAAATGTGCTTGTATTTGTGATCTTTACATTTCTTGGAGGGACAATCACTGATGACCTAAAAGTAGCACAACACACACCTAAGTCATCACTAGGAAGGTTCACCAACTCCTTTTCTTCCTTAGACATCCAAGGAAAGCCGAGATGTCTGATGTTACTATATGTCTACCAACTAAAAAAGGTGCAAAATGGAATCTAATCTTCACTAGCTATATAACTTCCTGGTATGGTACCTGTTTAGCAAAGAACTGTATAGCACTGCAGAAGGTGACAAAGGCAGCGTAGAATGTCACTCCCATACAGCTGCCTTCTAGACAGGACAAAACACATGCCATCTTTAAAGGCAAGCTCAATTATTAAAGGCTATTACACATTCTTACAAGTTACTTTTCACCTTCCTTCATTCTACTGAATGGTACAGGGCCACTGGCACTAGAAGTTTCAGACAGTTGTTACATTTACTTTACATTTACTGTATTTGCTTGGCAGGCGCTTTTATTCAAACTGACTTACAAAAGGGGTAACATAATCGAGTAACATTAGGCTATGGCCTGTTTGTTCAGCTAGTGTAGTAGGACAGGTAACACATTTTGATTGCCACAAGTGATAAGATGTAATAACTAATACACGTACAATCATGGACTAACAATCAGTAAAGCAATTGAACTTAATATAACAAGCAGGAGGCATTATGAATTATTGGCCCTCAGAAAATAAAAGTTTACGTCTATTCTTGCAGATAAACGAGGTTTTTGCTCATAACCTCAAGATGGATTTTGTAAGGCTACTCCCTTTTAGAGTCTAAATATATCTGGGCACCTGTCATGCAAGATGTGCAAGGTATAGCCCAGGAAATCCAAGGCAGATTCCTGCCATGCTTGATGTATTACATTTCTCAGCTGGGATATGACTGCTTAGAAATTTCTAAGAAGGGCTGAAGACTGTTGCTGGGCACAGGTTGGTGTTGCATAGTTTGCCACATTTAGTTTGGTAGCATCTTGATCCTCATTAAGGCAAGCAAAACGAACATGAAATGAAATGAGAATGAGATTACTTTTGATTTGGTATTTTTACCTGGGTCAGATATTGTATTTACTTTACAGTATCCCAGAGTGTATAAGTTTAAAGTATAGCATGTGAATTTAAATTTATATGCATTGTACTTATTGTGAAAGGGTGTTTGCTGGAAAATGGTCAAGTGTTGCACAAAGGTGGCAAAGTGCCCCCCTTATTTCTACATGAACAAACAATATCATTTTGCAGCAAGCTGAAAACATTAGGAGGAACTTCATAGTCTTATGCACAACAGCTAAAATTCTGTAAAGGTTTTAGGAAATGGGTGCATAAAAACAGGAGCACAGAGAACATCATATCGGGCTTATAGAGAGTGCTACAGGATCCCTTAATATAGTAGACAGCGTTGGAAGCTTGTGATTAGTATCTGAAAATGTTACGAAGATGATTAAAAATTGACTAATTAAAATTGCTATGAATCACAACTCTGTATTGGTATCAATACCTAATATTGTTATGAATTGCTTACCACAATGAAATGAGTTTAGGCCGAAAAACCACTCGCATATGTTTGACCAATTCATGTGTACAGAGTACAACAAAATTCTTATCTGCACAGTACATACCACTTTCCAGTGCCACAAATCTTACTCCATAGATTATGTAAAATATAACAACACAGAATATAATAGGCCAAAGGTTGCTTGCAGCCCTGACATGGGTGATCTGCCTGGTTTTGCGCTCCAGGATGGACATGCAAGTAAGAATTTCACTATCTTACTACATTACATGAGTTTCATTATATGAGACCTAGACAGTAGCAGTCTCGGTTGACACATGTAATGTTCCCCCAGGGTGGCAGTCAGTAGACAAGCCAGCAGGTGTCAAGGAAGTCTAACCCGCTCCATAGAATGAGAGATAGGTCAAAAGGGATTGATAATTAAGCAGATTACATATTGACTGGTAGGACAAAGTACATTCCTTCCTATCAAAAATGCAGAGAATGTTCCTTTTTTTGGCATTTGACAGTAGGCCAATGATGAAACAACCAAAAACCACCAATGTATTGGCTGCTGGTTCATTTACAGCAGGTATCCCAACAGCTGCTTGAGGGACCCTGTTCTTTAAATGCTTTTAAAGGGTCAGTGTGCAGCAGAAGGTGTTAGTTTTATTTTTCTGCTGTCCTTGTAACAAAACAAAGGTTGCATTTGGCACCTGAAGTGATTCAAAGCAAAGGGCTTAAAGGCATTTGGGACCAGAAACAACATTAAATCTAGGAATGGAAGGAGATTTGGGGCAATAGCTCAGTGGTGACAGGTAGAGAGGTGGAAGATGAGAAGTGTGTCATTACATTTGACATAGGCCATGAAGGGGAACCACTCCACCAGCTTAAATATGAGTTCAAGACCTGTACAGGCAGACTCGGTGAGCCTGTATTATATAGGTTTAACTGTATTTTGTTATGAATAAATTTCCCAAACCACTAAAGAGCTCCAAGAATGCTTCCAAAAATGTCCACTAGAGGGGGAGATCCTGACAAACCCCCAGCTGCATACAAAACGGGTCATGTAGAATCTTTATAAAATAAAAGATTTAGTATATCAAAAATGCTGTATAAGTACATGAAGCTCTGCAGAGCGCATAAGACAAAAAGGAGTTGCCAGCAAGGGTAATCCAATGTGAACAAGTCCTAATACACAATCCAATAGTAAAGTCAAAAAACAGAACAAAACAGTCCAATATCTAATGAATTATAATGGTGCATTTGAAATGAACCACCAGGAAGTGTGGAAGACCCTTCAGATTCATAGGGTGGAGAGCAGTTCCTGGCAGGGATTGACCACATCTTTTGGAGGACCACCCACAAAACACAGGGAACATAACATAGGCACAGAAACCAAAGCAGACAATAAACTAAAGTAACATTGACATACCACAACAACACAAAAAAAGACATAAAACAGGACTTTGAACCCAAGCCAGGTTATATAATATATAGATATTATATGTATATTATATTGTGGAACTTGACCCGGACACAGACAGGCAGACATGTACAGTATGAATCACCCCACACACGTTTATTGAGGTCTTTCATATTTTAACAATTCTACTCACAAACACCAATACCCCAAAGTTCTGGCCAACACACAATGCCTTTTCTTCAGGCCGCCTCCTTCTCTCCTCCAGAGACCTCGTCCTCTCTTCTCTCCCGACTGAAGTCATTGTATGAAGGGAGGCAGCCCCTTTTATAAGCACCTGGATGTGCTCCAGGTGTGTTCCGGCAATCTCCCACCGACACGCCCCAGTGTGGCGGAAGTGCCGGCTGCATCCCCGGGAAGCACTCCGGGTGTCCCTGCTCGTCTTCCCCCCAGCACTTCCGGGTGTGGCGGAAGTGCTGAGGTCCAGGGTCCTCCAGGTATTGGGGTGCCCCCTGGAGATGACCACAGGCCCCTACAGGGTTGAGCTTCCCAGCTCCGTATCCGTGGCCCCCAAAGGAACCAGGGCAGTCGCCCCCTCGTGGTCTGGAGGAGGCACAAGCCCTCCTCCGGTCTTCTTGGGCATCCTGGCTGGGTACCACCCCCATCCGGGTACCACAATATGTATTATATCTCATATGTAATATGAGATATAATTTGGTTATTTTTTTATAAATGTATTATTTCTTTGTTTATCTGTGTGTGCTTTATCTGATAGGAGAGAGCCACCATAATAGAACCCATTCTTGTTGTAAAGGACATGCATGTTAGATGTATTCACATATTGCTCAGTAACCAGACATACTGTACATAAGTACATTTCAAAATGCATAATGACTTCTTATCTCTAAAACTCCTCAGAGGTGCTTGTGGATAAAAAAAATACTCTTGGCTGGTACAATATGCCATCATGTAATCTTTCACAAGAATATTGTATACTCTTAGTTTCTTCAGTATAACCAATTTCAATTCGCAACATATTGATTTTTTAATAAGCAAATAATATAAAAACATAATAGGTGCATTACTTATTGTATTTATTTATAAAATTAAACTGCATAAATGCTGATTTTTTTCGGGTCACAATGGGATAAAATGTGAGTAAATATCCTCACTTTAACAGAATCAAAATGGCTTAGTGTTCAGAGGCTGACATCTAGTGGGCTTCTCTGAAGAATTAAAGAGATAGGAAAGAGTGTTCAGTAAAGCAACTTCTGCTGTAGTATTAAATAGTAAAATATATGCATAAACTTGTTTTGTTCTAATACCTGACTGGGAGATGAGAAGAATGGTAAAGATATAATTGTAATTTTTGTGAAAAATTCAGATTAAATGCACACATTATCAATAGCACATTGTTGTCACCTCCCAGCTTTAAGGTCCTAGATTTGATTCTTAGTTTGGTCTGTTTTTAAGTTTAATTTGCATTTTTATATATGGCTATATCATCACATATTTTATTTTTTATTTATTTATTTAAGGTAGCTGCAGGAATAAATGAAGCAGAAAAATGAGAGGTCGACTAGGTATGGTCTTGAATTGGTTAACAATGTGGGCAAACAAGTAACAGCGTGTCTCATGAAGATTTCAAAAGAAGGACCCGCTGGTATAATAATAATGCAGGTTGGCAGCAGCTACTGGGCTGCTGGGGAGGGGAAGCCCAAATGTCAGAGGTAGCCACTGGGTCACTGTGTGATTCAAAACCTCATGGAGTTCCTAGAAATAATTACTGTGTGGTTTAAAAATTTTAGGCAATGGAGACAGGGGATATAAAGAAAGCCAGAAGTGTTCACCAGTGCCATAAGGTCGAGGCAAAGTGTGTTCATTGGGCATACTGGTCGAATTGTCCTTGTGTAAATGTGACTATGGGCAGGAGTGGACACTGCCATGGACTGGCACTCCTTCCAGCGTTGGTTTTGTGTTGCCTCCAAAGCTTCTGGGCTCCAGTCCAACACAAATCTGAATTGGGTTAAGCGAGTTTAGGAATACTACATTCTGTCACTTAAAGGTAGTCAGATGTAAACATTTATGGTAGAACTAAGTAAGTGCATAGATGGGAGAAAACTAAGGGTGTTGGGAAGTCCTAAGTCCAGAAAAAACAGGCAGAATATTTCAAGAATAGAAAATAGAAAAGAAGATGCAAAAGAGAAATGTATAAATGTAGGTGAAAAGTGAACAGGCTAGGAGGGAAAATGGGGATTAAAGAATGTAGAAACTCAATTCTTCTCATTGAACAGAAATGTAGGCAGCACTTGTGATAGCAGCCCATGAAATTCTACTCTTATGAATACAGATAGATGGGCC
This sequence comes from Erpetoichthys calabaricus, assembly GCF_900747795.2. Classification (NCBI taxonomy): domain Eukaryota; kingdom Metazoa; phylum Chordata; class Cladistia; order Polypteriformes; family Polypteridae; genus Erpetoichthys; species Erpetoichthys calabaricus. The sequence goes on along the minus strand of NC_041397.2, from coordinate 64,574,608 downwards.
AAGGACAGTCCATCTATTAAAAGACATGGGCAACCGCCTAGGGCATCATTTATGAAAGTTAAAGGGGGCACACTCTGGACAGGGAGGGGTGTCATTTTTGCAACTCAAACGGCACGTGCTTTGTAATCATCCACTCGCTATGGACACTGAGGAGCACCATTTTTGGTACCTCAAGGGCTGCCTGCTCTGGACACTGAGGGATTTTTTGGAAGTCCAACAATAAGGAATGTGCGCTATGAGGTTATGCGGTGCACATCCAAACCTTTATGCCTGCAAAACTTTCCACTCTATGGACAACGAGGGGAACCAGTAGTAACTCAAGGTTGTGTGCATTCTGGACACAAATAGGGATCCTCAGACACTCCCTGCCACCCCCATCTGGGGCTCCATTTGGGCTTCAACCAACACATTGAAGGGATGACTGATTTTTAGATAGATAGATAGATAGATAGATAGATAGATAGATAGATAGATAGATAGATAGATAGATAGATAGATAGATAGATAGATAGATAGATAGATACTTTATTAATCCCAAGGGGAAATTCACATACTGCAGCAGCAGCATACTGATAAAAAACAATATTAAATTAAAGAGTGATAAAAATGCAGGTATAACAGACAGTAACTTTGTATAATGTTAACGTTTACCCCCCTGGGTGGAACTGAACAGTCGCATAGTGTGGGGGAGGAACGATCTCCTCAGTCTGTCAGTGGAGCAGGACAGTGACAGCAGTCTGTCACTGAAGCTGCTCCTCTGTCTGCAGAGTAGCCTGTTATAGAAATTATATAATTGAATGCCCCTAAAGTTGGACAGTTTCCTTTACCGTAAATAATTAATGCATTGAAGAATCTCTTCAGGACTTTAATTTTCTTACAACTCTAAAGATGTCAGGGTTTAGTTTAATTTTCTACACAGAACTTTCAAGCATACAGAGTTTAGACCCACAAACTGATTTTCATCAGAGGTGTCTCCTGTTTCTAGTTTGGTCTTCCTTTAAGTCCTCATCTGCTCATATAATTCATTCTTTTAGATGGATAGGTAACTCTTAAATGACGGGTTAGAGACCTACAGTACATCAGAGTAATGTTCCAGTTCACTGCTTCCCAGACGGACAACGCCGAAGAGGAAAAATCAGTTGAGAAAAAGGGGACAGAGCATTTTATAATTTTTCATTCATCATCCGAAGCATAATAAACAAATTACGAAATGCAAAAAAAACTTATTATTGCTGTTAACTCACATAATGTATGTCATTTTCTGTACTGGGTGTTTAGAATTATGGTAATGGAAGGAAGTTATATTATGATCTCTGATTCATACAATTTCAATTTTGCAAACCTTTAGCACAGAAACTACAGTATAAATTACAGTATTTTAAAAGCAGCGTTAAGATCTCAAATATCTTTTTGTACAGTATTAAAATAATCTTCTCTGTAAAAGGTGTTTCTAAATTATAGATTTATTCATGTAGAATTTATGAAATATAGTAAGTAATGTACATCTGTGAGACCTTCGTAATGCGATCGACACATTTTGAATTAACCTATACCGAGATGTCCACAATTCTTGTGAGATGAAAGGTGATAGGTGGTGGTAAATGCAAAATTAATAAAAAAAAGTTTATGCATTGAACATTACCAATATCATATTTAATTCATGGTCAGAGGACAGAAAGAGAGTACAGACCACAAGAAAAACAATTTCATTCTCCAAAGTCTACCCTATGTTTAAACTAAATATCATTATTTGTCATTTTTTAATTTAAAATTGGCTCCAATTACTGAACCAATCAAATCAGCCAAAATAAAATTTCTCCAAATAGAAATGTGTACTTTATAAGGCATATTACAAAAACTGGAAATGAACAATAAAAATCTAGTTTGACATAAACTCTGAAACATTAGAGTAAATTTTCAGCAGAACAACTGGCCATTAAGTCCACCCTTGGTAAGCTTCCCTGACTACTGGACTGAGGTGTAAAGAGAAGAAGTACAGCAGGTCCATCTTAAAGGTCAGATCATAACGATGCTGGTTCTCCTATCAGCTGCTAAGCTATTACACCAAAGAACTGAAGCAGAATTATAATAGCTGGTGATTTTAGAGTGCAATCATATTTAAGATTATTTATTTTGTACGGTTAAAATGGAGTTAAGCTATTACCACCTTTAAACAAAACCTATTAGATAAAGTGCAACTGAGTGATCAAACAATACTTTTTACTTATCTGATCTATTGAATAAGCAAAGTTATTCAATATGTATAGGACATAAACAACAATGAAAGGCTTAAAGCAAAGAAAACATGCAACAATTGCAGCAGTGTTTTCACAGAAGCGAGTTCATAATTGAACTGACTCAAGATGGCTGATTTCCGAGTTATGAGTTCACAAGGCAGGAAGGGGATGGTCCAGTCGAACAGACACAGAAGTGATAATAATAATAATAATACATTTTATTTATATAGCGCCTTTCCCATGCTCAAGGCACTTACAGAATATAATAAAGAATGGCAGCGTATACAGTATATAGCATTGTACAAACCAGATAAATAAATAAAGAAGATTAAGACAGTGAATTCTGAAAAAAAAAGAAACAGACAACATAATTGATGGTCTAGCACACACACACAGGTTACATTAGCATCTTGATAGAGAAGTAAACTGAGAGAAGGGTAATAAAGTCAAGTAGAGCTAAAAGCCTTCATGAACAGATGAGTTTTGAGTTGTTTTTTAAAAGAATTCATGGAGTCAGCTGACCTGATTAATTTTGGTAGGTCATTCCAGAGTCTGGGCGCTATACAGCTGAAGGCCCTGTCACCCATGGAGTGTAGATTAGTGAGGGGCACAACAAGTTTGCCAGAATCAGAGGACCTTAGTGGGCGGGCAGGCACATAGTGATGGAGAAGGTCACTTATGTAGTTTGGCACGAGGTTATTTAAGGCTTTGTAAGTTATTAGTAGGATTTTATATTCGATTCTGTAAGACACAGGGAGCCAGTGGAGACGGAGCAGGATGGGTGTGATGTGCTCGCTGCTGCTGGTTCGAGTAAGGACTCTTGCAGCTGAGTTTTGAATAAGCTGGAGCTGTGATAGAAGATTAGAAGGGGCACCTGCCAGTAGGGAATTACAATAATCGATGCGGGATGACCTCGACTCGGGACGTTGTAGGTCGGTGGGGGGAGTACTTCGAAGACCTACTCAATCCCATTAACATGCCTTCCAATGAGGAAGCAGAGCCTGGGGACTCAGAGATGGGCTCCCCCATCTCTGGGACTGAGGTCACCGAGGTGGTCAAAAAACTCCTTGGTGGCAGGGCCCCGGGGGTGGATGAATTACGCCCGGAGTTCCTCAAGGCTCTGGATGTTGTAGGACTGTCTTGGTTGACACGCCTCTGCAACATCGCATGGACATCAGGGACAGTGCCTCTGGATTGGCAGACCGGGGTGGTGGTCCCCATCTTTAAGAAGGGGGATCGGAGTTTGTGTTCCAACTACAGAGGGATCACACTCCTCAGCCTCCCTGGAAAAGTCTATTCAGGGGTCCTGGAAAGGAGGGTCCGTCGGATAGTCGAGCCTCGGATTCAGGAGGAATAGTGTGGTTTTCGTCCTGGTCGCGGAACAGTGGACCAGCTCTATACCCTTAGCAGGGTCCTGGAGGGTGCATGGGAGTTTGCCCAACCAGTCTACATTTGTTTTGTGGACTTGGAAAAGGCATTCGACCGTGTCCCTCGGGGAATCCTGTGGGGGGTACTCCGAGAGTATGGGGTACCGGCCCCCTTGATAAGGGCTGTTCGGTCCCTGTACGATCGGTGCCAGAGCTTGGTCCACATTGCCGGCAGTAAGTCGAACCCGTTTCCAGTGAGAGTTGGACTCCGCCAGGGCTGCCCTTTGTCACCGATTCTGTTCATAACTTTTATGGACAGAATTTCTAGGCGCAGCCAGGGCATTGAGGGGGTCCGGTTTGGTGGGCTCAGGATTGGGTCACTGCTTTTTGCAGATGATGTTGTCCTGTTTGCTTCATCAGGCCGTGATCTTCAGCTCTCTCTGGATCGGTTCGCAGCCGAGTGTGAAGCGGCTGGGATGAGAATCAGCACCTCCAAATCCGAGACCATGGTCCTCAGCTGGAAAAGGGTGGAGTGCCCTCTCAGGGTTGGTAGCGAGATCCTGCCCCAAGTGGAGGAGTTCAAGTATCTCGGGGTCTTGTTCACGAGTGAGGGAAGAATAGAGCGTGAGATCGACAGGCGGATAGGTGCTGCATCCGCAGTAATGCGGGCGCTGCATCGGTCTGTCGTGGTGAAAAAGGAGCTGAGCCGCAAGGCGAAGTTCTCAATTTACCAGTCGATCTATGTTCCTATCCTCACCTATGGTCATGAGCTATGGGTAGTGACCGAAAGAACGAGATCGCAAATACAAGCGGCTGAAATGAGTTTCCTCCGCAGGGTGTCTGGGCTTTCCCTTAAAGATAGGGTGAGAAGCTCAGTCATCCGGGAGGGACTCAGAGTAGAGCCGCTGCTCCTCCGCATTGAGAGGAGTCAGATGAGGTGGCTCGGGCATCTGATCAGGATGCCTCCCTGGTGAGGTGTTCCGGGCACGTCTAACCGGGAGGAGGCCCCGGGGAAGACCCAGGACACGCTGGAGGGACTATGTCTCTCGACTGGCCTGGGAACGCCTTAGGATTCTCCCGGAAGAGCTAGAAGAAGTGGCCGGGGAGAGGGAAGTCTGGGCATCTCTGCTCAAGCTGCTGCCCCCGCGACCCGACCTCAGATAAGCGGGAGACAATGGATGGATGGATGGATGGATGCGGGATGTGATAAAAGCATGGACAAGTTTCTCAGCGTTAGAAAAGGAGAGGAAGGAGCGAACACGGGATATGTTACGGAGGTGAAAATAAGAAAGTTTCTTAATGTGATTTATGTGGGCGGAATAAGAGAGGGAGGAATCAAAAATGACACCAAGATTCTTTGCAGTAGAGGCAGGTCTGATGAGATCACTGCCAATATAGACTGGGAAGGAGCTCATTTTATTAAGTTGCATTTTAGTCCTAATTTGCAGGAGTTCAGTTTTATTGCAATTTAATTTTAAAGAGTTCTGCTCCATCCAGGTTTTAATTTCACTGAGGCAGGTTGTGAGCTGAGAAAGCTCTGATGAAGTTCCACTTTTAACATTGAAATAAGATGGATTGACTGTCAATCTTCTGTTCTACAGGAGGAGGAGAAGAAAAGGCATTGGTATACAGCGTCAAACTCTGGTCCGGCAGGTAATACCCATCACCAAAGCCCTTCAGCTGTCTTCCATGTGCACGCACGTAATACTGGCTATGCCACCTGTAGCTGCAATTACTGCCACCTAATGTCCACTCTTCTTTATGGAAATGCCTCAAATCAGAAACACTGGCCGATTTTTTTGTTATTTTATTAAATAGTGGTGTATAGGACAACACACAAAGCTCCAGATGCACTCTCACGAGTATATCAGAGATTCTTAGCATACTGTATCTGAATAGTTTTTATTATATAATCAACAAATTTATTTTCCTTTTTAGCTGTTTCCCTGCATTATCTAAAGGTTGAGAATATTGTATTAAATTAAAATTCCTTAAACCCTTTCCTTAATACTTTTTTGTTCTTAGGACATTCAAGAAATCTTGGTAAGGCATTTGATTGATAAGTTAATACAAATATTCAAATTTATTTGCTGTTTAAAATGGGTCATCTAAATTATGGTTTATTGTTTACTATAATTGTCATGTCACCTCGGTCTTACTTGATTAAAGAAAGTCAAGACTCAAACGAATTACTGAATGCAATGCACGTTTTTTATTACTCAAACCAACTACTCAACAAAACACCCAACACTCCCACAGTCCCCAATGTCCTGTCCGAAAGCATCATGGGAACTGTAGTGCTTATCATCTAATTATATACAATTTATATATATATATATATATATATATATATATATATATATATATATATATATATATATATATATATATATATATATATATATACAGTGGAACCTCTAGATACGAGTTTAATTCGTTCCAGAACTGAGCTTGTATAGCGAATTTCTCGTATCTAGAACAAACTTCCCCATTGAAAATAATGGAAATCCAGTTAATCCGTTCTGCACCCCAAATATATTAACATAAAAATCAATTTTCCTAACAAATAACACTGATAAATTATATATACTGTAGTCTACCTTTAATAAATAACACTGGTAAATAATATAACTGATTATTAAAAGAATCAAAACAGGTGTCCAAAGTGCAGTAGAGCATTCAATAAATCTTTAAATAAATAATCCTTAAAACAGTTGTGAAGTGGAGGTTTAAAATACACAAGAATAACAATCCTTTAACACGAGGTTAAAACGTCAAAAGGATGCCGTCTTTAAAAAACAGATGACAATCCCCGGTGCTTCTTCTCTGTTAGCGTCTCACCTGCGGGCTCTGCAACAGGCGAGACACTCTTAATGCAGCTGACCTTCTCTACACCGTCCTGCTTCAGCTGTTTGGCTCGCCTGTTCAGCTCACTGTTCAGCTACACGCGAGCCTGCCTGCCTGCCTGCCCCCCCCCCCCCCTCTCTCTCTCTCTCTCTCTCTCTTCTTTTACTTTTTCTCCCCCTTAACCGGCTCGCGCTTCTCTATATATGCGGGGAGGACATGGCAGCTGCAGCCCATCAGCCACAGGAACAATCATGGATGTGGGCAGTTTCCCACCTGTGCACTTAGGTGAGAAACGCAGACACCGCAGATCACGGCTCGCAACAGCTACCACGCCCCCTTGCTAAGCCGCGAGCTATACCCACAGCCTGGCTCGTGGCTCGTTACGCGAGCCAATGCTCGTATTTAGATCTGAATTTTTCGCTCATACTTTCCTCGTATTTTGAATTTCTCGTATACAGAGGTGATCGTATCTCGAGGTTCCACTGTACATACAGTATATTTATATACATCTCGCCACAGTACCTAATAAAATATAATAATTTAATTTACACAAGAATGAATAACAAACAGCTGCACGGTGGTGCAGTGGTAGCACTGCTGTCTCGCAGTAAGGAGACCTGGGTTCGCATCCCGGTTCCTCCCTGCATGGAGTTTGCATGTTCTCCCCGTGTCTGCGTGGTTTTTCTCCGGGTGTTCCGGTTTCCTCCCACAGTCCAAAGACATGCAGGTTAGGTGCATTGGCGATCCTAAATTGTCCCTAGTGTGTGCTTGGTGTGTGTGTGCCCTGCGGTGGGCTGGCACCCTGCCCGGGGTTTGTTCCTGCCTTTCGCCCAGTGTTGATAAGAAACAACAAGCATGAATCTAAATAAGGTAATAGCAAATAATAATATCATTAGAAACACAGTGCTTCAACTGTTTAACCGTCATGGATAGCATCACTAGGATGCATGCTTTCAATTGATTTGTTTGATTATTTTTCCAGCTTCCATGTAGGAAGCTTTAATCATTGCCAGCTCAAGGGTATACAGTATGGCGCTCCTACATAGTGGTGAGAGAATGCACCAAATTGGAGATCTGAACGCATTCATATCTATATATGACATGGATCCCCCTGAGGAGAATTTTAAGTGACGTTAAAGGCCTTCCTGAACAGAGATGTTGTATTTGGTTTTTTGAAAGAATGAATTGAATCAGGTGATCTAATTAGTTTCGGGAGACCATTCCAATGTCTGGGCGCTATACAGCTAAAGGCCCTGTCACCCATAAAGTACAGGTTAGCGTGGGGTACAACAAGATTGCCAGAATCAGAGGATTTTAGTGAGCAAACAGGAGCATAGTGATGGAGAATGTCAGTGATGTAGTCCAGTACATGACCAATTAAAGCTTTATAAGTTAATAATAAAATTTTATATTCAGACCTGTAAAACATGGGGAGCCAGTTAAAGTGAAGCAGGATGGGTGTTATGTGCTAGCTGTTGCTGGTTCATGCAAGGATTCTTGCAGCAGAGTTTTGAATTAACTGGAGCTGTGGTGTAAGATTAGAAGGGACCCTTGCAACTAGGGAGTTACAAAAATCAATGCAGAATGTATAAAAGAATGGACAAATTTCTCAGCATTCTGGACAGTAAAATGTCATGCCTGACAGTGTCAAAAGCTGCACTGAATTCTAACAGAATCAATATGCTGGTTTGTCCAGAATCTGCTGCCATAAGCAAATCAATGGTTATCCGAAGCAGAGTAGTTTCACAGCAGTGCGGTGCTCTGAAAGCAGACTGGAAGGATTTCATCAAGTTATTAGATGTTAAATAATTGGTGAGTTGGGATGCCACAACACGCTCAAGAACTTTTGACAGAAAAGGTGAAAAAGAAGCCGAAAATTGTAAGGATTTTCAGCATTAGATCAGACTTTTTTAACAATGAAATTAGAGAAGCGATTTTGTGGCTGGTACAAAGCCAGTGTCAACGGATGCGTTTATTATTGTTGTAACAGTGGGATTATGGCATGAAGTCAAGATTTAAGAAGTGTTGTGCGGATGGGGTCCAGTACACAAGTAGTCGGCCTCATCTTACAAAGCCGGCCATTAACAAATAAAGATGTGACTGGTGAAAATTTAGAAAAGGAGCTGGATGGGATGGGAAGACAGGGAAACATAAAAATAGATAATGGATTTGTGTTCAATTATTTAGATTTTTAATTTCATTACAGGAAAAGTGGAGGAATTTATCCAGACTTCAGTAGAGGAGGTAACTGGGCCAGATGCAGGTTGAAGTAGTTTATTAACTTCAGAGAACAAAACCCTTGGGTTATCATGGCCACTTTCTATTATTCAGCCATTCAGTTGTTGGCTGCAGTTAGTGCATCTCTGTAAGCTCTTTGGTGGTCAGAGAAAGCCTGGGTTTGCACAGTGAGGCCAGACTTACATGACATTCTCTGAAGGCGTTGGCCAGTTGCTATCATTGAGTGTAATTCTGAGTTGTACCATGGAGCTGAACGCTTAAAGGAAACCTCCTTATGTTTTAAACAAGTGCTGAATGAAGTGCTGAGTTATAGTAGTCAACAAGACTATCAAGTGTGGATGGAATAAAGGAAGACAGAAGAAGATCATAAATGGATCCAGCAAGGATAGAGGGACAGATATTGTTAAGATTCCTGAAAGAAATTTGACATTTATAGGTCAGAGGAGGGAGAGGTAATGAGACAGTAAAAAGTACTGATTTATGGTCAGAGAGGCCCAAATCACTGCTCTAAGTGTTACCAATAGATAAGTCAGATGTGCAGATCAGGTCTAATATATGACCACCAGAGTGGGCAGGAAAATCAACATGCTGCACCCAGTCAAAAGAGTACTTAAGTGGGTTAGTAGTCCAATCAGATCAGATAAGAAACACCCATTATATTTTGAGGTATATTAGAGAACAATTAGTAAGACTGGACCAGATTTCATTATTAGTTTAGCCAGACACTTGAAAGACAATGGACATTCAATTGTAATTTTTTTATGTTTAACTCTGATCTAACAATTACTGCAACACTTCCACCTTGTCTTCAACTGCGACCCTCTGTGAAGTAAAAATATCCAGATGGTGTCTCCTTGGTGTACAGACATATATTTATTTGCCAGGTTCCTGTTAAGCATAGCATATCATGGCTGGAGTAAGTAATGTTTTCTTATAGTAACAATGCTTTGCTATTAAGAGATCTTGTGTTAGATGTAAATATTTCAGAGACAATACCTGTGCTTTATGACATTCCAGTCAGACCATTTACTATGGACAAACTGTTAATATGCAGGAGTTTATCACAAGAGTATTTCAACATAGTAGAAAGCCAATACAGTGATCCCTCGCTATATCGCGCTTCGTCTTTCGCGGCTTCACTCCATCGCGGATTTTAAATGTAAGCATATGTGAATATATATCGCGGATTTTTCACTGCTTCGCAGATGTCTGCGGTCTACAGTACGTGTGCTTCCTCAGTTGATTTGCCCATTTGAATTCAAACAAGGGACGCATTTGAATTGAAACAAGGGACGCTATTGGTGGATGGCTGAGAAGCTACCCAATCAGAGCATGCGGTTAAGTTCCTGTGTGCTGCTGATTGGCTCAGCGACGGAGTGCTGCATTAACCAGGAAGTACTAATCTCACTCATTCAGCATTAACGTGCACAAGCGCCAACAGAAGATGCAAATGATTGCAGAAAAGGTAAAAGTTTTGGATATGTTGAAGGAAGGAAACAGCTACAGTACACCACTGCAGGACACCATTACAGCATCAATGAGTCCACGATTCTTTTTATTTAAAAAGGAGGAAAAGCATATAAGATCTACGGCCGCAGTGTCTTTTAACCAGGGCGCAAAATGAGTTGCAAGTGAACGTTGTAAGGCAGTAGTCTGGATGGAATCTGCTTTAGGGATTTGGATTGAAGAGTGATGGAAGAAGAACAACAGCGGTGCTAAACAGTCACCTGAAGAGGCTCCTTTAGAAGAGCTGTAACGCTATCCTTTGTTGTGCAGTAAAATTAAACTCATCGTTATCGGACAAGTCGTCGTGTCATTGTTGGTGAGTAACCATAATTAATTATTTACGTAGAGTACTTATTACATGTACATAGTTTAGTGTCGCTGTACACACATTTTATTGTATACAATTTTTCTTGCATTGTACGTATTTATTGATGGTGGCCTGTCTGTCGTAATGGCTGTAACATATGTGATATCGGAGACGCTCGATATCTTTAAAATAATATTTAGGTTTTACTGTATGTAAACTGTGTTTACATACATAATTTCAACGAATCTTACCTAATATCTAAGAGAATACAAAGGGTTTATGCTGTATAATTGTGTGTGAAATGTTTATAATAGTGTGGGAAAGTTTATAAGGGCTTAAAATATATAAAAATAACCACATGAACATATGGTTTCTACTTCGCGGACTTTCTTATTTCGCGGGTGGCTCTGGAACGCAACCCCCGCGATGGAGGAGGGATTATTGTACTTAATCTGACACTTAAGCAGTGCAACACAGCGGAGAAGGTCAGACAGGCAGGGTGTGATGGCGCAAAAGAGAGCGGCGAATGCAACATAGCAAGAATCCAGTAGAAACATATGCTGAAGCCACTGGTGGATTGACCCATTAAAAAGTAGGAGATATTATAACATGCACATGAAGATTATTACCAGAATTCGGAGGCTCCAACATGTAACATTAGCTCCACAAGCGAGGTGGATGTGAACATCAGTTCATTTCTCCAGTTGAAGCATGTATGTAAGGAATCAACAACAATCCGGTATATCCATATCAATTAAAAAGACAGAATATTCCCAGTTCCTTGATCTCCAAAAATGGAAAGAAAAATGATTGCAAATCAGGCATCAGGCAGGAGCGGGCAGTAAAAAAAGTTTTGTCCAGTGAACCACAAAAAGATTAAAATCAGTTGTCCCTAAGACTGTGAACTCAGTCAAGGCAAAGACCATCAAAAGAAATCCAAATTCAATATACAAAGTATTCAATTACATCCATTAGCTATATATCCAGTAAGAGAAAGTGAAAGAAGTACAAAAAGTGCAAGGTTAACACGGACTTTAATGAAAAGTTTTGCTAACAGGGAAGAGCGGCAGCAAGATGCGTGTGCCAGCGTTCCCTCACCTACTGTAAAAATGTACCCAGGATCTCTTCTTGTCATTTCATTACAGGTTTTTTTTTTTAAGGGAGAATAGATTTCTCAAAAAAGAAAGCTATAAAATAAGTGGCTTCAGTCAGTGCAGCAATGAGGAATGATATTTTGCTACCGGTAACCTCAAGAGGGGCCATTCCAGTTTTAACACTTGAAACCCCAGGAGGGGCTGCTTTAGTTTTGCTTCATGAGCCAAACCCAGTGGGTGGTCCAGTGGAGGTGCCAGCGGGCACTTCAGAGTTGTTGCCAGAGTCTTAGCCAGTTGGTGCTCCCAAGGAGATGCCTTGCTGATGATATCCCTGGCAAGGGCATACACATTCTATTGACGCATTCTTGCATTCATGGCAGGGGTCACTTCAGAGTTCATTGTTGCATCCCCATTCTTGTCCTTCCTTTCACATCTTCTGGGCTGTATGAAACTGACCCCTTAAAAGTGGGATTATATCATGGTTTAGTGCTGTCCTTATTCCTATACCCACTTTTTCATCCCCTTACTTGTTTCACCCCATTTTTTTCATGGTTAGTTTACACAATATGGGTAAAAGGCTTAAAGCATCCCAGAGGTTCTACAGCAATTAGGAGTGCACAAACCTGATTTAAGGGCTGATCTTCATCACAGGTCAGAAGCTGTGAAATTGTCTGTGACCACCCTCTCTTTGTCTTAGTAGGTCCTTATGTATAAATTTTCCTTTATTGATCAAATTTTATGGTTTAGACTATTGTTTGCCTCTTTGTTTTGTAGGAGATTCTTCTTTTAGGTTTAGGTAATATGGATTTCATTAAGAATGCAGAATTAGTAATACTGATAAGTTTAACTGGTCTTTCAGGTTTGAGACCAATGCTTTATGTTTCTATTTGGGGTTTGTCCATTCATGGTCTTTTTTTTAATTTATTTTTTTATTTCAAGATTTTCCCTTTACTGTTCTTGCTATTGTTAGTTCTGTTATTGAGATAATTATAGTAGCTTTGGTTTCCTTTGTGCCTATTAATTCAGCTATTACATACTCTTGTTCTTTGTTATTTTTTTATATTATTTGATCCAAATTGGTCCAAAATAGCTTTTAAAAATTCAAAATACACAAAAACACCAAAAAATGTCCTTTAAGAGAGGGGGAAACCACAAACCACTGACTTGTAGAACAACACAAAACACGGTTCTTTACATATACATTATATATAGTTTATATACAGTATATAAATATATATATATATTTATATATATATATATATATACTGCTCAAAAAATTAAAGGAACACTTTTTAATCAGATTATAGGATCAAGTCAATGAAACTTCTGGGATATTGATCTGGTCAGTTAAGTAGCAGAGGGGGTTGTTAATCAGTTTCAGCTGCTTTGGTATTAATGAAGTTAACAACAGGTGCACTAGAGGGGCAACAATGAGATGACCCCAAAACAGGGATGGTTTAATAGGTGGAGGCCACTGACATTTTTCTCTCCTCATCTTTTCTGACGGTTTTTTCACTAGATTTGCATTTGGCTATGGTCAATGTCACTACTAGTAGCATGAGGTGATACCTGGACCCTACAAAGGTTCCACAGGTAGTCCAACGTGCCATTGCCAGAAGGTTTGCTGTGTTTCACAGCACAGTCTCAAGGGCATGGAGGAGATTCCAGGAGACAGGCAGTTACTCTAGGAGAGCTGGACAGGGTCGTAGAAGGTCCTTAACCCATCAGCAGGACTGGTATCTGATCTTTTGGGCAAGGAGGAACAGGATGAACACTGCCAGAGCTCTACAAAATGACCTCCAGCAGGCCACTGGTGTGAATGTCTCTGACCAAACTATCAGAAACAGACTTCATGAGGGTGGCCTGAAGGCCCGACATCTTCTACTGGGCCCTGTGATCACTGCCCGGCACCATGGTGCTCTATTGGAATTTGCCATAGAATAGTAGAATTGGCAGGTCCACCACTGGCGCCCTGTGCTTTTCACAGATGAGAGCAGGTTCACCCTGAGCACATGTGACAGATGTGAAAGGGTCTGGAGAAGCCGTGAAGAACATTATGCTGCCTGTAACATCGTTCAGCATGACCAGTTTGTTGGTGGGTCAGTGATGGTCTGGGGAGGCATATCCATGGAGGGACGCATGTGACATCATTCAGCATGACCAGTTTGTTGGTGGGTCAGTGATGGTCTGGGGAGGCATATCCATGGAGGGACGCATGTGACATCATTCAGCATGACCAGTTTGTTGGTGGGTCAGTGATGGTCTGGGGAAGCATATCCATGGAGGGATGCACAGAGCTCTACAGGCTAGACAACAGCACCTTGACTGCCATTAGGTATCACGATGAAATCCTTGGACCCATTGTCAGACCCTATGCTGGTGCAGTGGGCCCAGGATTCCTCCTGGTGCATGACAATGCCCGGCCTCATGTGGCCAGAATACAGTGGAACCTCGGGTCACGACCGTAATTCGTTCCAAAACTCTGGTCGTAACCCGATTTGGTCGTGGCCCGAAGTAATTTCCCCCATAGGATTGTATGTAAATACAATTAATCCGTTCCAGACCGTATGAACTGTATGTAAATATATTTTTTTAAAGATTTTTAAGCACAAAAATAGTTAATCATACCATAGAATGCACAGCGTAATAGTAAACTAAATGTAAAAACATTGAATAACACTGAGAAAACCTTGAACAGACAAAAATAACATTGCAAGAATTCACGCTATAGCCTTACGAACACTTTTTTTTTAATGAGTTTTAAGCACAGGGAAAAACATGAACATTTCAAAAATCTGAAATTTAATAAACAACCAAGAAAAGTAACATTGCAACAATGCACGCTACGAACCAATCTCTGTAAACAGAAATGAAGTGGAGGTGAAAATCCAATAGAAAAAAGTCTTCATTAAATACAACGAGGTTAAAACAATGCTCGAATCAGTCTCTTTAAAAACAAGCCCGGTGCATTCTTTAACTGCCTTCTCGGCCTTATGCAGCCAGCCCTCTCTCTCTCTTTTGCTCTCTCTCTCACTCACTCTCTCGCGCTCGCTCTATCTCTCTCTTGCTCGCTGCACAGGGAATGCACAGGGAGAGGCTGAACACATGCGGAAATCATTGGCGCGTACGAACCAGAAGGGAAACTGGCTTGTTCGTCACCCGAGTGTGTGGTCGTGAACAGATGCAAGAGTTTGCCGAACTTTTTGGTCGTAACCCGATTTATACTTGGTCTGAGACTTTTGTGACCCGAGGTTCCACTGTATGGAGGCAGTTCCTGGAAGATGAAGGAATTGATATTATTGACTGGACCCCACACTCACCTGACCTAAATCCAATAGAACACCTGTGGGACACTATGTTTCGGTCCATCCGACGCCGCCAGGTTGCACCTCAGACTGTCCAGGAGCCCAGTGATGTCCTGGTCCAGATCTGGGAGGAGATCCCCCAGGACACCATCTGTCGTCTCATTAGGAGCATGCCCTGACATTGTTAGGCTGGCATACAAGCACGTGGGGGGTCATACAAACTACTGAGATACGATTTTGAGTTGCTGCAATGAAATTTCGGCAAAATGGACTAGCCTGCCTCATTATTTTTTCACTTTGATTTTCGGGGTGTCTTTGAATTCAGCCCTCTGTAGGTTGATAATTTTCATTTCCATCAAATGATGTGGCATCCTTTCGTTCCTAAAGCATTACCCAGTCCTTATCAGTATTTATATCCTGCAGGATTTTTTTCCCATTGATATCTGATGTGTTTTCAAAGTGTTCCTTTAATTCTTTTGAGCAGGTATATAATATTTTTTTTTCTTTTTTCAAGCATGTGCACTTAGGTGACATCTTCAAGACTAGGTAAGCAATTTCATCCTGAGCAGAAAGTAGGTGCTATAGCTAACACCATTTCGATTCCCACATGCATTTCAAAGGGATGCCAGCTTGAAGATGAGTGACTTCACTTCTTTTCCAACCAAGGCAGCACTGCCTTATGGGAGGCCGCTATAACAACAACATTCTACTTCTTGTATATCTCAAAATCACACAAGGAATGCCTCGATGGGCTTTAATAGGCCAAGGCCATGTTTTCTTACAGAAGCCCAGCCTCAACTCTCTAAGAAGAAAAGAAAAACTCCCTAAAAAAACCTTGTAGGGAAAAAAAATGGAAGAAATCTTAGAAAAAGCATTTGGGAGAAAGACCCCCTTCCAGGTGAGTTGGGTATGCAATGGGTATCATAAATGGTGTAAGTGAAATGCACAAAACAGAACACAAGTGGCCAATCTATCTTTGCCACCTCAGAAATACAATACATTTGCAGAAACCACTTTGTTCTTGCACAGCGCTCCTCTCCAAATGCAGGCACAGAACACTGTGGCAATTCTCAAGGCAAAATGCAAGAATTGATTATACTACTCAGTAAATACAGAACTATCAGATATAAGGATACAGGTTTGGTTGAAATAAATCAAAAACAAAGTAGAAACGAATTACCATAAATGAAAAACAACAATATCTGTCTATTAGCTGGAGACCTCAGACAACAAGCTGCCTCCTCCCTATTGATGTTTTATGGCTGAGTCAGTGCTGGGCCAGCCAATCTGATGAAAGGACCCTTCTACCCGATGATTCCTGTGCTCCTTTAGCTGAGATGACTTTTCAATAGGCAGGCAAACAACTTAGCAGTAGAGCACATGAGGATACCAAGAAGTGAAGTAGAATAGGGGAGGGTTAGTAACAGTTTAAAAATATCATATTGCTTACATTTTGGTACTAATGACTAAGCACAGAGATGCACTATGCACAGCTAATCAGCAGCTCTAGTCAGGGTGTGCTAAACTGAACTATTTCAGTCTGGATTTAAAACCTGATATTGAAGGGGCACCTCTTATAGTATTAGGCAGACCATTTCCACAGCTTTGGGGCCCTGTAACTAAAAGCTTGACCTCCCACTGTTATTTTGTTAATCCTTGGAATCATAAGCAGGCCAGCATCTTGAGATCTTAATGTGTGCTCTGGTTTGTAAGTAGTAATAAGTTCAGATATGTAAGCAGGGCCTTCGTCATTTAAGGCTTTATATGTTAAAAGGAGGATTTTGAAATTTTCCCTAAACTTAACTGGGAGCCAATGTAAGGACTTGAGAACTGGAGTTATGTGTTAGTGTTTTCTTGTTCTGGTAATATTTCTTGCAGCAGCATTTTAAATTATGAAAGTTGTATATAGAATAATATGAACAGCCAGCAAATACCGTATTGCAGGATTCAGTCCTACTAGACTATAAAATTTAAAATCTCATTAGCCACCGGAAGTGGGTATTCATTGTTGGATATGCATTTGTGAAAAGATGGAGCTCTGCCTCAGAAGCGCACTTCTCATCTCAGAAGCTTTTTTTTTTGAGTATGTCAGCAACTGATTTTGTACCTGCATATGCTATTCATTTTCAGTCTTTTCATAACCAGGGTGATACACAGACTCTTTGGGCTGACTAGTTTGGATTTATTTTACAATGCATATCCTTACTTTAATTATATATATATATCTATACTAATAAAAGGCAAAGCACTCACTGACTCACTGACTGACTGACTGACTGACTGACTCACTCATCACTAATTCTCCAACTTCCCATGTAGGTAGAAGTCTGAAATTTGGCAGGCTCATTCCTTACAGCTTACTTACAAAAGTTAGGCAGGTTTTATTTCGAAATTCTACGCGTAATGGTCATAACTGGAACCTGTTTGACTGACTCATTCATCACTAATTCTCCAACTTCCCATGTAGGTAGAAGGCTGAAATTTGGCAGGCTCATTCCTTACAGCTTACTTACAAAAGTTAGGCAGGTTTCATTTCGAAATTCTACGTGTAATGGTCATAACTGGAACCTGTTTTTTGTCCATATACTCTAATGGAGGAGGCGGAGTCATCACGTATTAAGCCTCCTACGTAATCACGTGAACTGAAAACAAGGAAGAGAT